>NC_092329.1:6250000-7500000 GCF_036785885.1 Coffea arabica
TCCACCTTCTGCTAGTAAATGATGACAGTAAGGACCCTGTAGCTAGTGAGAGTGAGAAGGAGGCTGAACCTGAAGTTTTCTGTGATTGTATTGAGGGCAAGGTAGGAGATGAGCATATAGAAGTTTCCATCCATGCTTTAGCAGGGGGAAGTGAGCACAAAACCATTAGACTAAATGGGATACTGAAAGGGAGGATTATCACTGCACTCATTGACAGTGGCAGCACTCACTGTTTCCTGGATGAACAACTAGTTGGAAACCTGAAATTGGATAGTAGTGGACCCTCCCTAGTTGTTAATGTAGCTAATGGGAAAAAGGTACAGTCCAAAGGCTTATCTAAGCCTGTAGTATGGAAGATGCAAGGCTATGAATTCCAGCACCAATTTAACACACTGAAGTTAGGGGGATGTGATATGGTGCTGGGAGTAGATTGGCTTGCTAGATTCAGTCCCATGGAGTTTGACTTCAAGGGACTAAGTGTGAAATTCTGGAAAGGAAAACAACAGATAGAATTGAAGGGGGGGAGTGATCAGGTGCAGCTAAGATTGATCAAAGGGAGTAGATTGCACAAGTGGGCCAGGAAACAGGCCTATGGAATTATGGCTCAGCTCAGTGCAGTCAAGGAGGAGGTACATGCTAATGTTACTATACCTCCAGAAATGGAGGGGGTATTGCAGGATTTTGAGGAGATATTCAAGGAACCTCAAGGGCTGCCCCCTGAGAGGGGTCATGATCATTCCATTACCCTTAAAGAGGGGTCCAAACCTTTCCAGATCAGGCCATACAGATGTCCCTATATTCAAAAAACTGAGATTGAGAGGCTAGTGCAGGAAATGTTGGGAAATGGTATCATTCAGCACAGTAACAGCCCCTTTGCATCCCCTGTACTTCTGGTAAAAAAGAAGGATGGCACCTGGAGATTTTGTGTCTATTATAGACAGTTAAATGAGCTGACAGTCAAGAACAAATAACCCATACCCCTTATTGACGAACTATTGGATGAATTATCCGGTTCCAAATACTTCACCAAGATAGATTTAAGGGCAGGATACTTTCAGATCAGGGTAAAGGCAGCAGATATTCCCAAGACTGCATTTAGAACTCATCAGGGGCTCTACGAGTTCAAGGTGATGCCATTTGGGCTCACCAATGCCCCTGCTACCTTCCAAAGTCTGATGAACCATGTATTTCAAAAGCAGCTGAGGAAGTTTGTGCTAATATTCTTTGATGACATCTTGATATATAGTTCAAGTTTGCAGGAACATCTGAAGCATGTCACAGACGTTCTGAACATCCTCAGAGAACACCAACTATATGCCAAAAGGAGCAAATGTGTCTTTGCTCAAACACAGGTGGAGTACTTGGGACACATCATATCTGCTGAAGGAGTAAAAGCTGATCCTGAGAAGATTGAAGGCATGGTGAAGTGGCCTAAACCAGAAAATGTAAAACAGCTGAGGGGATTCCTAGGCCTGACTGGGTACTATAGGAGATTTGTTAAGGGTTATGGTAGTATAGCCAGACCATTGACTGCACTATTGAAGAAAGACAGCTTCCAATGGGGAATAGAAGCTGAGGAGGCATTTCAGAAGCTCAAAGGGGCCATGTGTGCCACACCTGTCCTGGCTTTACCTGACTTCAACCAACCCCTTGTAATCGAGACTGATGCCTGTTACAATGGGATTGGGGCAGTACTAATGCAGAACAGGAGGCCTTTAGCCTATATCAGTCAAGGTTTGGGGCCAAGAAATATGGGGCTATCTATCTATGAAAAGGAGCTACTGGCTTTAGTTACAGCAGTCTCCAAATGGAGACACTACTTGGAGGGCCAACACTTCATCATCAACACTGATCACCAGAGTTTGAAGTACTTGTTGGAACAAAGAATCACCACCCCTCCCTGCAGCAGAAGTGACTGACTAAGCTCATGGGGATGAGTTATGAGATCCATTACAGGAGAGGTAAAGAGAATGTGGTAGCAGATGGCCTGTCTAGGAGAGGAAATCCAAGCTTGGAATGCACTGCAATAACTACCATAGTACCAGAATGGATCAAAGAAGTAATTAGTAGCTACCAAGGAGATGACTGGGCACAGAATAGCATCAGAGAAATATTACTGAAACCAGACCAAATTTCCAACCTCAGCTATCAGAATGGTATACTAAAATACAAAGGGAGAGTGGTCGTTGGATCTGGGGGAGACATAAGAAAAAAACTGATCTGCACCATACATGACTCCCAATTGGGAGGACACTCTGGTATTCAAGCAAGTTTCATGAGGGCTAAGCAACTGTTTTACTGGCCAGGCATGCACAGAGACATTAAAACAGCTATCCTGGAATGTGATGTCTGCAGGAAATGCAAGGACGAGCATGTGTCCTATCCAGGACTCCTGCAACCCTTGCCAGTTCCACAGTACCCTTGGAACCATATCACTATGGACTTCATTGAGGGACTACCTAACTCTGAAGGGAAGAATACCATTATGGTAGTGGTGGACAGGTACACCAAGTATGCTCATTTTTTGAGCATCTCACATCCTTTTGATGCCCCAAAGATTGCCAGAATTTTCTTAGATGGAGTAGTCAAGTTACATGGAATACCCCAGATCATGCTGTCAGACAGAGATAAAGTCTTCACTAGTCAATTTTGGGGTGAAATGTTTACACTACTAGGAGCTAAGCTGGACCACAGCACAGCCTACCATCTACAGTCTGATGGCCAGACTGAGAGAGTCAATCAGGTGCTAGAAATGTACCTTAGATGCTTTTCACATTTGGAACCAAAGAAGTGGAATCATTGGTTGACCATGGCAGAATGGTGGTATAACACTAGTTACCACACAGCCATCCAAATGACCCCCTTTGAAGCTCTATACGGGCAAGCACCCCCTCAACTAGCTCTGGGACCATACACTCAGGCTAAGGTAGCTGTAGTTGGGGACTACTTGAAGGAGAGGCACAAGGTGGACATCATCCTGAAACAGAACCTGAAGCAGGCTCAAGAGAGGATGAAGAAATATGCTGATGAGAGGAGAAGCGAAAGGAGGTTCGATATTGGAGATTGGGTATACCTGAGGTTACAGCCTTACAGGCAAGGTTCAGTGGCTATGCGAAGCAACACCAAGTTATCAGCACGCTACCATGGACCTTATGAGGTGGTAGAGAAACTTGGAGAGGTTGCATACAGGCTGAAGTTGCCAGCAGATTCAAGGATACACCCTGTATTCCATGTCTCTCTGCTGAAGAAGAAAGTTGGGAACCAGATTACACCTATCTTACAGCTACCAGAGGTAAATGGAAGTGGGCACTTAAGGGTCGAACCAGTTGCAGTTCTAGCCAGAAGAACAGTCAAGAAAAAGAATGCAGCTGCAGTGCAATGGCTGATTCATTGGTGGGGAACAGATCCAGCAGAGGCAACATGGGAATTTGCAGAATAAATTAGGAAACAGTTCCCTCAATTCCAATCTTGAGGACAAGATTTTCTTCGAGGGGAAGGCTCTGTCATGGAGTGAAGAAGAAAGGCAGAAGAAAAAAGGACAAGATCTACCAGTCTGGCTTGAAGAAGAAAGAAGGCGTGTCCAAGGCTACAAAGAAGGCGCGGTCAATCAGCCTGAAGAAGACGAAGGCGTGGTTTCGAAACCACGACAGAATTATGCTTCTGTTATGCGCAAGTGGAGCTGATAATTCTAGAACTCCACGTGTCATAACCTTATTAGTCTGTTTAGAAGTTAGTTAGTCCAGAATTGTCCATAAAAGCATGAAGGAATCCGGATGATAGGAAGTTTTTGTCATAATTCTCCAAGTGATTGTAAAGGTAATTTGGCTTTGCCAAATTCCCTCAATTTTCTCTTTTTCCTTCATTCTTTCCCCTTCATTCTGTATCCGTTGTTTCTGTTTCTGAAATTGATCTTTTTCCGCTATTAATGAGAAGTTGGAGTTCATTATTTGTTTTCCATTTCCAATTCTAATAACTAGCTAAGAGATTAGCTCACTACTGCTGTAAGCAATCCGTCACCATTGCTGTAATTAGGTTCAATACCATAACAGGAGGGTGACGGCGTTATTCTCAATTGGGAGCGGGTTGTGCTTTAGGGTTTAGTTAATAGGTTTCAAATACAAGACAATTGGTTCAACAATTGCAAAACGACCTGGGTATGCCTACCTTGTATTGTGCACTAATCTGATGGTGATTGATAGGCGGTGTGTTGTTTAAAGACAAAAATAATTTTTGAAAAAATTGAAATCCAAACAAAGCATATGTTATAAATTGGCTGGTGGTGACAAGGCATTGAATGATGCAGTGAGAGATATGGCTTCTAATGGAGGGATGATAAAGGTTAAGTAAATGAGTGTTAGGATTTTTGGAATTTGAGTTAGGGTTATATCCAGGGATGAAGTGGGATGTACAGCTTTTAATGCAGCGATTATAGACAGGTTAAGTGAATGAGTATTAGGTTTTCGTAACTTGGTCTACGGTTAAATTGGTTTTGTGTGACAACTTTTTCTTGTTTAATAATAATAATTTAGATGTTGTGTGACAACTTTATTAGTGATTTGAATCATTGAATGAGTTTCAATTGTGACAGTTTTTGCTCTTATCACATTACATGACACAAGTGACAAATTTCAAACAATTGTTACTATCATTTAAACTTTTAACACTAGTTATCGGTGTGAGAACTCATAATCATGAAAGCATTATTAAATAACTTATATCTATAACATAATTGCCATCATTCTATATAATTGGTCTTGTTTCAATGGAATCATGATATCAGAAATTATACAGCAGTCGAATCAGCCTGATGGCTGAAGATTGGCACTACAATGCTGATCTTTTTTCTCCAGCCCTGTATGTGCACCATATTTCCACTAAGAACTCAGACTTCTTCAGCTAGTTTTGGTGAGCAAGTATGAACTGCATCTGCTACCGTGAGAAAGATCTTATCTTGGCCAATTAAATTTGCAAAATTAGAAGCATGTAACTTGTCAAGTACGACTCGGCCGGGATTTGCCAGGATGAGCTGTTAACACAAGCAGCAAATTTTCTCAAGTAAGATTTTCAAGCTCATATTAACTCTTACTGCCCAATGCAGACAGCTAATGTGTTCCACTTATTGAATAGGGCTCTATGGTTGGTTTGTGACCCTTGGATGCCAGTCATACCTGTCTTCTTTTTTCTCTTTCGTTTGGCAAGCTACTGTAAGTTTTCGATGAGATCTTTAATTTAATAATATCAGAGAAAATTCATGATTTATGCGCTTGTTTGCCATAGTTGTCTTTGAGACAATACGATAATCTGTTCTCTAAGTTAAAAACGAGGAATGAATGAAGAGCAATCTTGAGTTGATTACCTGAACTTGTCTTTTCTGGAGACTGCCATGCAGTTCTTCCAAGGCATGGATGCCGCTGGTGTCAATGTCTGTGACAGCTGCAGAAACGATAAGTATTTCAAGAGTGCATCAGTTATAAGGGCAGGACAAGGTAATGTGCATCAAATTTTATATAAGCCATATAATACTTACGCGACATTTCAACTATTAAAAACTGAATTTGAGGATGCCCAGCTGCTTTTAGTTGCTCTTCCTCATCGGTCAACCATCTCAATATTCTGTGGAGAAGATTGTTTGGAAGTCAAACTTTTGATGAAAATCTAGACAAAGTTGAATTAGTAGGTCTCTCTGTTTATGATACCAATTTACATAATTCCACAAGTAGTTTCCAGCTAGGCAGGCTTCACAAAATTCTGAACTACAACTTTTGAAGCTGACACTCTAGACCAATTTAGGATGTCCTAATATATTCATCATGGAGCACCAACATTTTGACTTAATATTGCAAATTAGTTGCATAGCTTTGTTTTCAGGTTCATTCAGTAGTTAAGTGGAACAGAATGATATGCATACCAATAAGAGGAGAAAAGAAAGACCAAACATCTCACCTCTCCCGAATATAGTTAGAGTTTGAAAAGTAAATTGCAGAATCAATCCTCACTATTAGGAGCCCTGGAACTTTATTCGCTTCTGGGTATTGTTGGATATTCCGGTAGACATTGGTCCTAGGAATCCTTCCAAGAGTTGCAGTTCGTGGCCTCGTGACTTGCAGGAGAATTTTAGCAAATGATATTGTAACCTACCACAATAAAGAGTAGCATAACTCTCAGTTAAATCACTTTTGACTCCTGACTGACATTTAAAGGAAAAAAAAAATGAAAACAAAGAGAAATGTGAACACTGTCCATCCTTACAGCAATCAGAAGACCTATCTCAACAGAGGCAAAAACCACTCCAAAAAACGCTCCCATGCAAGCAACAAAATCAAATTTATCGATCTTCCAGATCAAAATTGCCGCATCATAATCTATTAATCCAATGACAGCAGAGATAATGATGGCTGAAAGGATGGCATTTGGTGTGTACTCAAATAGAGGTGTTAAGAACATCAATGTTAGGAACACAACAACGGACATAACAATGTTAGAAACTGCAGTTTGGCATCCGGCCATGTAATTAACTGCAGACCTCGAGAAGGAACCTGCAAGCGATGAATAGATCATGTTAACAGTAAAATAACTGCATTGGAGCATACAATTCTGTTGTAGATGACAAAATACTAGTTGATAGAAAATTGTGTCTATGACATATAGAAGTCTAGGATTGTGAATGTGGAAAGCATTTTCCTTCATCCTCATACTCTTTGACTTGAGAAGAAATGTTTCTGGTTACGAAGAAGCATTCTCTGTAGGTAGTTTGCATCCAGATGATTCTAAAACTTAACCATGACATTGCAACAAAATCTCTGTTTGCATTTCCATTTCACCTGTGGCTACGTAGCAGGATGTCATTGAGCCAACAACATTCATTGCTCCAAGAGCCATCATTTCTTTGTTCCCATCCAGTTGATAGTCCTTCATCGCCGCAAATGTTCTTCCAATTGCAGCAGCTTCCTGACATAATTAAACACCAAGTAGCAGTATTAAGGCAGAATATCAAGCAAAATATACAAAAATTGAGCAGTACTTCTTTCAAAAGACTTGCTTACTGTCAATGCAATCATGCCTGCTACAACTCCTATCCTAATTCCTTTTAGAAGATAATCGCCAGTAAAGTATATTTGACCCACAGAAGAAGGATTAATTCCTTTCTCTATGTGTTTCACCTGGTAATATCAGCATAGAAGCAGTTTAAAGGCATTGATATGGCTGACATAATCATGGATTGGTACTGTATGAAACAGGATCTTACAATTTGGACCCCCTTCTTGTCAGCATGGGTGATATACACAAAAAAGGTGGACAGCATGACAGAAATCAATGGTGCAATTGCAGGTACCCAAAAGAGTTTCTTGTTCTTCTTTCCCTATTTCACCAATCAGTAAACAGTTAAGAAGATAAGGAGGTTTTTTAAACTTGTTATAGATGAATAGAATGGTAAGAGTTAGACACACTCACAATGTACTTTGCAACAAGAAGGAAGGCTAAAAAGCTTGATCCAATCACAATGGTCTGCCAGTTCCACTGCAAATTGATATGGACAGAAAATATGTTAGCTTCTTTTTGTTTTTACAGTGCAAAAACCATTGCTTCTGCTTCTAATCATGTTAGAGATGTTATGGTCTGCCTGGGACTCTGGGAGAGGGAGACACTGTACTTACCCCATGGTGGATAGAACCAAAAACTGAGCGCATTACAGAAATGATATCTGCTTTCTTTGTAAAACTTTTAATGCCTAAAAATCCCTTAAGTTGTTGGAGGGCAATTGTTATAGCAGCACCACCCATAAAACCAACAATAGCAGCATGAGATAGGAAATCGATTAAAAAGCCCAACCTGAACACAATAAAGGAGTAAGATTACATCTGCAGCCTAGGCACCAGCGAAACATGCCATAAATCTGATTGAAGAAGCACTGGCACATGAATTAAGCGATTTACTAAGCTAGGCTTATAGAGCTCTAGCTTCAAATTTGTAGCACCCATAGGAAAGTAAGTGATCAAGCACCTGAGGATCCCAAGGGTAGCTTGAGTGATCCCAGCAAAAAAAGTAGCTGTAAATGCCAGTCGCCAATAATCAACTGCATTTTTGGTCGGATCAATCTCATTCTGCAGTAGGGTCCCCAGCAAGAGAGAAACTACAGCTACTGGTCCAATGGCTATATCTCTTGAACTGCCCATGAAGGCATAGATCAAAGGGGGAACAAAGCTGGAGTCTGGTAGACACTTTCAACTTGTCAGAGCTTGCATTCTAAATTCTATTATTAAGTTATTCAGGTTAGATACTTACACAGTCCATATTGAGGATCTAAATTTGCAAGCTTTGAGTATCCAATATCCTGTTGTACAAGTAAACAATTTGTTATGATCCATTAAGTGTTGCAGTATAAAGTTGGCTTTTCATCTCACAAATCACCATGGTGGTACCTGAGGAATGCAGAGACTTGCAATGGTGAGCCCAGCAATCAAATCTCCTTTAAACTTAGCAAGATTATAACTTCTACCCCATTCAAGAATAGGGAAGATGGCCTGCACACCAAGTATGAACTGCCGAGACTTTGGCTGATCTTTAAATGGTCGTAAAGGATCATCTGCAAAGAACGTTTCCTTCACAGTGGATGTGAATTCCTTCACAAGATTTTGTTTTGGCGGAACACCAACCTTGTGAATGTATGGTAAATGCTGATGGTGCGAGGATGACAAACTTCTGATGTCCATCTCTTTTGTTTCAGTTCCCCCGTCACCAAAATGGCCCATTAGAGATGAGGACTATTCTGTTCTCTGGAAGGAAACTAGATAACCAATTTACCTGTAGCATAGAGGAAACCTATATTATTAGGTCAGCAACAATTCCAACTTACAAGTGCAAGCCCATCACAGAAGTCAACAGTGAAATCCTGTTAAGCTTTTGCTAAAACCCTCCTGATCAGTTTACTTGGATTTTGTTAATCTCACATGACCACTTTATCTATCAATTGTAGCATTCAACATCAAAAATTTCATTGCAGACATATTTTATAAAAGCAGCTGATGTTTACTTTATAAGGAAGAAGAAGACAGTAACACCACATTGAACCAAGGAAGAAAGTACAACCACCAAGAAACTTTTGTAAATCAAACTAACACCGGGAAAATGAATAATAAATAACATGCAGCAGCAAAGAGAGACAACTAACAATTCAAGTTCCAAGCCTTGTTCAAGATGGAAGGAGCTTAAGAAGTCCAACTTATATAAAAATGTCGGGACATTGCAGGTCAAACCTTCCAAGCTAAAATAGAGCATTAACAACAGCAGTAGCCATGAACCTGGATCTCTTTCTTGTCAGATGCTTCTTAAGAAAGAGAAGCACGATCAGACAGCTCAAAATTTTTGACCCAGTTGACAGATGGATATCCTAAGAACCGCTGATTTTTTAATGATCTCAAACAGCAAAGGAAGTTTTCCCAATGAGCATATTCATGCCTAGATTCATAATCCTTTTCCCTCTCTTCCTTAGATATTTGACTTTAGACTGGCGTCTATTATTTGCAAGAGCAATAAAAATTACTTAAATAAATCTGCATTCTGAAGTGGAGCATTTTGCTCACAAACTTAAGCCTGAATAAAGAAGAGTTGAACCAATTCCTTGTCACGAAAAGGCAAAAATTGGATCATTAATTTCAGCAACTAATGATCAGATCCTTTGAAACGTCTGACATTATGAATGTCACTACAACAATGACGAGAGCCTTGCTGAAGATCCCTTGACATTAATTTAATCCTGAACTGATCACTTTCCATGTGTTAAAAACCAACAAAAAGCTCACTTCCAAAGGTCCAATGGTTAACCAACAAACATTCTATTGAACAGTAGCAGTTCAAGCATGCCATCTTTTAGGACTTGTGAAATTGCATAATTAGATTAATTTGCTACTGTATCTGCTCCAAAGTGCCAAGGTTTTAACTTCTCCTGTTCGTTTATCTTTATCATTTATGTTTTATCCTTAGGGTTGATTCCACATTTCTATATACAAGCGTATTTAATCTGGCAGTTACAGGGGATGGTGAGGAAATTAATTCAGACACATTGAATTTCTTGCGTTACCTATACTAAACTGTAAAATTGCCAAACTCTAATAGCAAAACCCAGAAAAAGAAAAAACAAATTCACTTCAGTTTCCACGAAACAACATTCCTTAGCAATCGGCTACAAGATACCAAAACACATCGGGACGAAATTCACCGCCAAAAATGTACCTAAAATCCAAAATGCAATGCCTATATGGTAGTAACAGTAACTCTTAAAAGAACATATTCCATCCATGCCATGCAAAAATAACGGGTACAAACCTATTCCAAATTTCATGGTACAAGTAAAAAGTTTGTTCAGAGAATAAAGCCACCACTAAAAAAAAAATGGAAGCATTTGACTAACCTCTTCGGGAGTTTCTAACTTTCAATTGATGCCACTGATAGTGGAGAGATCACAATGGGGCAGCTCGAGAGAAGGGCCCTACCTTCTGAAAAGTCACAAAATCTGCAAAGCCAAACTATAAAAACTCGTAAACGATTAGTGTAAAAGCTTCAGAAAAAGTTAAAAGGCATATTAAGAAACTTTTGAAGATACGTGCAGGAACTTTAACCACCGTGCCTTTTTTCTTCCCACACTCGACGGTCCTCCTACTACTGGAATCCAGTGCACTTATTTTGAACCCAGAAAAAGGAGGACGAAACTCCAAGAAATCCAATTCCAGATGGGAGAATACATGATCCCTTCAAAAAAAAAAAAACGTCCAAGTTCAATGAATCTAATGCCTCGAGGTGTTTTTCCCAAAAAGGGTTGCGAAATTTTGTGATTCTCTTTAATGGGTTCTTAAGAAAATCTGTGAAGATCGAGGAAGAGAGAACATCCTGAAGCTCTCATCAAAGAGAATGAGGAATGCCGACAGAACTATAGATACCACATTCAGAAAAAAGGGAAAAAAAAAGTCCAATATTACGTGCACATAGGTCATGCATAGCAGTGTCCTAGGAGAACATTTGTAATCGTACCGTGCCGTCTAAAGATGATTGAATTCGTTGAGAATTTTAGGATTAAAAAAATGATGTCTAAATTCATTAAAGAAATATGAGGAAGACAAATATTTGACATCGAAAACTCCACGTGACGTTGGGAAAGTCAATGGGAAGGGAAGAAATTGGAAACACCACCCCGTCATGGACCTTCGAGTCTCCGAGCAACGTTAGGCATCTCACCACTTTTGGGGCCTTTTAGTCAACAGGCCCTTGTTTGGATATGGGCCCCACAGTGGTCAATCGTTCATAAATAATAAATAGTAGTTGTATTTGTTTCGTCGATTTAGTTTAATTATAATAAAGAAGTGTATGGAGCCGTTTTGTCGTCTAGGTTCATTAGGTGGAAAATATGGTTGGTTGATGTTAAAGCTAGAGGTGGAAAGTCTCCGTCGGAGGAGGGAGGGACTACTGGGGAAAAGTACTTTGAATATTCGATCCCGTTTCCATGCCGGGGTGGGGTCCATTGATTTGTAGAATTTGGTTCTGGTGTCTTTTGACTCTGCTAGTACTAGGGTGTTTGTTTGTACAGTCCTGATCATGTGATGGATAAATGATTACCTTTGAAAATTGAGCGGCATTTTTCATGAGGGGCATTTTAGGATGATTGAAATTATAAAAAGATAAGTTGTGAAATGTATTTATGAGGTAAGTAAAATATTATTTGAAAAAATTTGGTATTCCAAAACAAATAAGCTATTCCCATTTTTGTGAACAGATATTTACTTTTAGTGGGCAAAGTCTCAAAATTGGCGAAAATTTAGAAAAGAAAATTGGACAAAGTTTAGAAAAGGCTTCTAGTCTAGTCCATCTCATTTCTTAAACAATTGTGTATTTAATATTTTATAGGAAGAAAATTATTCCTTTTTAAGGGAGTAAAAACTAATACAGATTTTATGATTAGATTATTAGAATAAAATTCAGGCCTGGAGATTTGAGATTTGACAAAAGAATAATAGGCTGGTTAGATTTAACAAGATGAGTGTGTGATTGGGACTAGAAAGTTATTTGTTGTAACTGTAGCTTACTAGATGAGATGAGATTAAGGGCTTTTTTGCTTTTTTTTTGTTTAAAAAAAGTTGTGTAACAGACTGAAAAAAGGTATTTAGGAGATCATTTCTTTTTGTTTTTACTCTTCTATAAATCTCTTTGTTAGTGATTTATAAAAACTAATATAATCTTTTCGTAATATCAAAAGATGTTAGTGTAATGTTTTGAACTTTTAAAGAGGTGGCTGAAATTGTCAAAAAAAACCTATAGGAAAATTTTTGAAATTATCCCTTTCAGCAAATCAACATTTCAAAGCGTTGATCCAGGGTAGGGGTGCAAATGAGCAGAGTCGAACTTCAACTTAATTTTATGAAACTCGAGCTTGACGAGATCAAAATGTAAAGATTGAGCTTGAGCTCAAAAAAATTTAAAAAATTTTTTCTTAACAAATAATAAAATATTAGGGATATATATATGTAATTTTACTATTAAAATAATATATATATATATATATAATCGAGCAGGCTCACGAACTAATGAGCTGAATATTTTTGAACTTGAGTTCGGATTCGAGTTTGACTTGATCAGGTCAAACTGAATGTTATTCAAACTCGAGTCGATTTCGGACTCGAACTGCTCGCAAGCGGCTCGATTCATTTTGTAGCCCTAGTCCAGGGGCCAATGCTCTAATTTCGTTTGGTACTTGCTAAAATAACATTAAGAAACACTTAAATGGCGTTGCCAAAAAGTAAGACCATTACTTCTATTGTGAAAATTTAAATGCTACAAAAACCTATGGAGATTACTTCCATCATAAAAATTAAATGCTACAAAGACCTACCAAGATTAGGATATTAGGGGTTCATTGTCATACGTATAGATAAAATTTGTGCCCAAAATGCTATCCAATCCAGTCCGTATTGTTTGTCAATATGAATGCAAGGCTAGGCTTCTTTGGTTCCTTTTGCAAATATTTAAGTGAGGCCGTGAGGGTATCAAAAGAGCCCTCCTCCATATCTGTTCCTCTCTTTTTATCTATTCCTTTCTCTTTTCTTTCCTGCAGCAGATTTTTTTTTTTTTTTGGAGAGAATCAACATTGTAGAGCCCATTAAATCCACATGAGATAAAATTAATAAAATTATATTATTTTCTTCACTTCTTCCTTCATAATTCAAACTGTAACATCTTAGTTACACACGAGGTGTCTCATCAACTTTGCTGTCCTTGTTATAACACATTACTAGGGGGGAGTGCGGGTGTTTAGTGCCTGTGGGGAAAGAGATTTTTTTGTTGAATAAATAATAGTACATTGTGAGAAGAAATAAAACTTAGTATAAAAAGATAAACAATTTAATCAATCAATTCATACAGAGTTACAATAAAACTGTGTCAAATTGAAGGTCGTTGATAATGCAGAAAGGCAGAACAACACAGAAAGCTAACCTTATTTTAGAATCCCCACCGAGAATTCTTTCTTGTTGTTGCTCCAAACCTATAAGATAATAACCAACCCAGACCAATTGAGGTTAGGCAACGCGAAAAATGCTATCTTGCAATTAGGCAACGCGATAAGAGTCGCTAATTGTAGGTACTAAGAACACACCGACAAAATTAAGGGAGGAACTGAAAAATTGGGGGGGTGAAATCTAACCTCACGCTGAACCACCAGGAGTAGCTGGGATTGAAGAGCATTATGAGCCGATTAGTATGAAACCAGGTACAATTAGGGATGGCAATGGGGGCGGGTGCTCGCGGGCAACCACCCCGCGGGGGGCTCTCGAGGCGGGGGGGAATTTTTTCCCCCCGTTTAGAAACGGGGCTGGGGGCGGGGGATACTCCCCCGCCCATCCCCCGCCCCGCCACCCGCAAAAAAAATTATATATATATAATTATATATAATATGTAATTTAATTAGTTATAAACTTATGATAATGATATTATTAGTTAGATGTATTATATAATGTATATTAGTGTATGTAATAAAATTGATAGTATCAATTATACGAATAATTAGACATGTCTACTAATAGAATTTATTAATTAGTTATACTAAATTTACTAATACATTTATACTAAATTTCTAATTACACTTAATAGAATAACACTTTTTCTCAAAAAAAAAAGCACAAACACAATAATGAATTAGTGATTGTATTTGTATTAAAAGTGAAAACTTAACTATTTTAGTTGTATTTATTTTATCATGTTGGATTGTATTCAAATAACTTTTGTTTGATTATTTTTATGAGTTTTAATTGTAAAATTAAAATGAATAATAACTTGATGATGTGTTGATATTTTAGTACTTGATTATTTATTAAAATTTAACTCTAATAAAATTTTATTAACCCCGCGGGAAAAATTTTATTAACCCCGCGGGGGAAGCGAGGCGGGGCGGGAGGAGTGGGAGGCGGGGGACGGGGCGGGGGGAGTTTGTAGGCAGCGGGGCGGGGGATGGGGAAGGGGTCCCCTGCCCCAACCCCGCCCCGTTGCCATCCCTAGGTACAATTATCCCAATCCTGGAATGCGAACAGGGAGAAACTAATAATCAACCGTGGCATTAACATACCAACGGTTCGACAATTGAATTTGGTGTAATTAATGACGAAATAATAGTTAATTTCAAAATTGAGCTCGGATGGAAGAGAAAACAATGAGGCAAATCGTTGTAAATGAAGACAAAAAGGGAAAACTTAACTCCTGAAACTGAAAGGGTATAAACTGACCAATGTTTGTGGTTCATAAATGCAGATTATAAATGATAGAGAAATGGGTTCCTACCATTGATAGAGAAATTGTTGACTCATTTCCTAAATCCGATTGTCATTCAAATGTTTCAGACAAAGCAACATCTCAAACGGTTATCTGCGACTGAAAAGGGGAATTATTGGTAGTTAAGAGATATTCCGGTAATTACACCAACATATAAGTATATATGGGTTGTACAAAATGTAAAAACAGTTGCACACTAATTACACATTCCATCAATACCCAGATGGCTCATCAATGACAACTTTAAATGTATTAAAATAGGGTCATTTCAGTAAACATACCCAAATACATGCTTCCTTAACTTGTACTTAAAACTTTTAAACTAATACACAACATTTCACATTCCTAGAAAGCCCCCACCTATGCGGTTGAAATTCAACCTATTCTTTGACCAAAACTCAATCTTATATAGTATAAGGAAATAATGCATTTTTTTTTCTAAAGCTTTTGATACTGAGTTTTCTTGGAAATTTTATCTTTTTTTTGGGTGTGTGTACGTGTGTTTGGCACAAAATCAAGAACACATTCAACTCCATTCAATTTAAATCTTTCCCAAGTCCTATACTCTATTCAGTACACTACCTATACGGGCCACAAGAGTCAACTTGCAATGTTTTAATCATTGAATTTTTGTAGTGTTTGGAACATTGAATCGTTGAAGATGAAATAAGATCCAATCAGGCCTCCTTGATTCACTTATCAACTACCCAGTGATCCAACTCCAACCACAACAACTACGAGTTAGTCAATCCCTTCTTTAACACTCTATTTTCAAACCTTTTGGGTTAAACTTGGCATAGGAGTAAACAAACTCTGAATAACAAGTGCCCTTTGGGTTAGGTTTGACATACGAGTAAACAAAACCCTGAATAACAAGTGCCACATTTTGATATGGATTTAGGATCTGTTTGTTTGGGTGGAAAATGTTTTCCAGGAAAATATTTTCCTCATTTTCCATTGTTTGGCTGTCAATTAATTTGGAAAAATAATTTCTGACAGAAAATAAGTTACACCGAGTGAAGGAAAATAACTTCCTTATCCATCATTGTGAAGTTATTTTCCTTTTGTAAAATCAATCTTCTTTTCACAGCCTCCGGCGATGAACCAATCCCTTCTTCGGCAGCGATAAAAGACCATCTCCAGCAACATCTCATCGGCAAACAATTCTTTCTTCGTCGGCGGCATCCCAACTTCAGCGAAGACCCACTTTCCGAGGTAAGTAAGAAATGTTGGATCCATGTCTGATAATGCCTCTTCATCTTCAAATCATCTCAATCAAATCGACAGCACAACAGAAGCGAGTCCAGGTGGAGGTGCTAATGGTTTGTCTATGCAGAATAGTACAGGAAACAGTTTGAGAATGTTACAACAGAGAATACGACCTCTGGAGATGGCTCTGGCCTGCACACTATTCCTTTAGATCAGGGAAAGAACAATAGCTATTCTCAAGCTTCATCATTATCTTGCTTCCACGCTTCATCATTATCTAGCTTCCAACTTCTCAAGCCTCCTCAATAATACACTTGCAATTCCTTTGTCCCACCATCCCCTTCACCCGTCCCCGGTCCCCCAGCCCCTTGAATCGATAGTCTTCCCTCCGTTCAGCATTTCTGTTTTATCATGGCCAATCCTCATTCCCCGATCCCTTAATCCCCTCCCAAACAACATAAAATCTCCTTAGGCCAAAAAAGAAGAAGAAGAAAAAAAAACACAAAGAGATGGAGAACTACCCATTGAATAATTCATCCTACCCGGATTCCGTAAATTCCTCCCCACGGTCCCTCGAAAATTCCTCCGGGGATGAGGCCATTTCTTCTTCATCTGCCTACTTCAAAGTCAAGTTCTTGTGCAGTTACGGCGGTAAAATCCTCCCCCGCCCTCATGACAACCAGCTCACTTACGTTGGCGGCGACACCAAAATTTTAGCGGTTGATAGGAACATCAAGTACTCCATGTTCATCTCTAAACTCTCTTCGCTTTCTGATTCCTCTGAAGTAAGTTTTAAGTATCAGTTGCCCGGAGAAGACCTTGATGTTGTTTCTAGTGCAGAGGTTATCTAATTTTTTTTAGTATCACTGATTTAAGACAATAAAGAAAATGTTGTGGCATCCAATTTGATAGAAGAGACTCTCGGCCCTTAATGATTTTTTTTAAAAGGAAGATAAAAAGTCAATTCATTAGTATCCTTAATAATTCCATTTAACATGGTGTAATATGAATAAATATTTTATAAAAATGATAATATGATTATAATGGATATAAACTAAAATTAACCTGTAATGAAATGAATGTTTTGAGAGTATAAAAATATTTGCAACATATCAAAAAATATATCAGAAAATATTTTCATTGACAAACCAAACACAGGAAAATTATGAAAAAAGAAATTTGGAAAATATTTTCACTTAATAACCAAACACTGAAAAATTACGGGGAATGAAGTGATTTTTCAGGAAAATGACTTCGATGGTCCGTTTGGTTATTTTTCAGGAAAATATTTTTCATTGAACTAAGGGTCCGTTTGGTTGGACTGAAAATATTTTCAGGAAAATATTTTCAGTCCAACCAAACGGACCCTTAGTTCAATGAAAACTGAATAGTCCGCCCACTCAAAAAGATGCATCCTCTCAAGCATTATAGCCTATAGGAGGATGCCTTCAAATCAGAGAATCAAACAGAACATCTTCAATGGTCCCAGCAAGCCTTCTTAGGAGTTGGTGTCCAGTGCCCGCAATGGTCCGAGTCCCGTGATTATCGTGTTCGGGGGGATGAGGCCTCTCCTCCCGGGCCGGAGTGGGATTAGTCGGGCCCCGCAAGGATTGACCCGGACACCCACTCCGTTAGCAAAAAAAAAAAAAAAAAAAAAAAACAGAACATCTTCAAGAAAGTTTGGTGCATTTTTCTACAGATTAAAACCCTTTAGCATATTGATCATGAATCTATTGTTTATTGTATAAAATTACTGGCAAGAGCGGAATTTGATGACCTGTAAGTAAAGATATGGCAGGAAAAAAGACCCCACCAACCCATTATATTTATTCGTTCGAGCGACATTCCCACATCCCAAAAAAAGGTAAAGATTTGGATCATGTCATGCAAAGGATCAATTACGCAGTGTCCAAACAAATCAAAATTTGCGGCACTATGGACATGTCTATCTAGACCTTTTTCAAAGATTCTACTTACAGAATTATCGTAGCTATTTGTCATTCAATATATCTAATGATTTAGTTATGAAGGTCATGCCAATGAAGCATATTCTTTTACCAAAATCGTATCGAACAATTTCAGGTTATACTTCATAGTAATTTTTATAGCTTAATATGATCGATATGACGCGAACTAACTTACCACAAGCCTGTTCTATATCAATTTTACTTTCAGAAGTCTGAAAGTTCAAAATAAAAAAAAAATAGTAAAAGATGTTGAAACAGCAGTATATAGCTTAAATTGGACTTAAAGATCACAAAATCTTTCACCCCTAGGATTTCTTACTTTAAATTTATACTCAAGTTATACTTGTGTAATATTAGTATGATTAGATAGAAGGACTCTGAATGCAGCAGCAGTCAAGGGACAAATTTGATTTGTCTAATGAAGTTTGCTAGCTAGCATAAGATTTTAGGGAAAGTCCAAGGACTTAAATTGTAAATTAGCAAATAAGCCTCTTTTTTTTTTTGGTAAGAAAGAATCTAAACTTTAGACAACAATTTAAATCGGTCAATGGTTTTTTTTTGTTCTTTTCCCCCGGAGTAAATCCTTAACAAAAGATTCTGCACCTTCAAAATAAAAAGTGATCCGACTGGTAGGGTTGGCACTATTACAACTTGTAGGTCAATCCACGAAAAAAGTTCTTATCAACTTGTGAACACGATGCCCAACTGGTAGATTTGGCACTATCAAAACTTGTAGTTCAATGTAGGAAAAAACTTCTTTATCAACTTATGAATACGACGGACAAGGCCAATATCATGGAATTTGGTAGGAGTCATAAGATAACTGCATTCCTTCATCCAGAATCGACAGTAGTGGGAATAATGGGTGGAATTTGAAAGAAGGCCGGCGTAGCTACTGCTTCTCTGTGCAGGACCATTACCTAAAAGCAAGCTAATGAACCTCAATCAACAACCACCACGCCTCCCCACTCCTCCACTCTTAACTCTTACGGGACCATTGATACCACCTTCTTAATGCCATATATTTTTGCACCGCCTGATTTAAGAAGGTAATTCACCTCCAAACATGTGGAGGCAAATGCCAGCGTACATTTTTCTTGCATTGTTTGGTGCTTGCTTTCTTCCAAAGAATTGACTTCTCGTATTAGGATTGCAAAAATCTTTTGCAAACATTTTGACATATCTTCAGTTTTTGGTGGGTATAAAAATTGAATAAGTTTGGCATAACGGAAGAAATTTGACCAATGGTCACATTAGACTCGGGCAAATTTAGGTGGAAACACACAATAGTTTAGCAACAAAGAGTTAAGCATTACATTTTTATGTGATGTAGCTGGTAAAGAATCCAAGAACGAATATTGGTGGATACGATGCTAAGTTTTTGTGGATGGGAGTCAGCAGTAAATTTAATGTTAGTCAGGCTGTCTTTGTTGCACCTTATTGATAGATCGACAAAAACCCCTGACTAATTTTTTTTCTTAATAAATTGTATAGAATTAAAATCAACTCACAATTATTGGGAGAATCAGGTCAAGGCGAGTAAGAGGGAGATGAATCCTTCTCTGATCAAAGGGGTGCATTACTGCATGCCGTTTGAATGTTACTGCATGTGTAGAGGTTTGAATCCCTAACTTTCAATTAAACCTACATCTTATGCTTTGCTTTGTGCTAACTCGATCAACTAATTACATTTGATCAACACTATAGTTAAACCACAGAAGTGGTGGGAAGAATATGATATAACAGGAAAAATATTAACATATAGTAGTTAAGAACGCTAACCCCTTACTACCTTAATTACAAATATGGGTAGCAATGTAGCATAAACATTAATAACTGGAAGCAGATGTATAGTCAACTGATAAATTTTTTATCAAAATTATGACCAATGGTGCATTTCCATCCTTCAAATGACAATTTGGCTAGAATGTACATTGAAGCAAAAGTTGGGGTAGAATATAAATACTTGAACTTCAGGAACTAACACGTTCACACTAATGTTTCAAAGAAAGTCATCCAGTATTGGTTTGTGGACTGATTGATGCCACGAAGTTAAAACAGATAAGGGTAGGCATGCAAGATTTGCAGAATTGTTGGACTTTGAAGTGCAATAGATCCATACTTGTCCTGTTGTCCCTGTCGTTTATTCCTTTTTATGTTCCAACAAGCTAAGTGTAGTGCAAAAACCATCATAGATTTCCAAAAGTTAGCAATCGGCATTCTGGACAGTTCATTGGAACAATTAATCAATCAAAGTCAAGAAGAAAAATATGACATTGGCTTGCCTTATTTTGTCACTGTCATGGCAATCACTCAAAGTTTAGATTAACATATCGAGCTCGTAGATTACCACAAGATGGGAAACGTCTTAGAAGGGATCACTGGAAGGTAGTAATGGAGGGCAAGCTTTTCAAGGCATTTTCCATGTGTAATCTGATTTTTTGAGTTAGGCTCTGCCTTTTTTTTTTTTTTTTTCCCGGTAGAAAAAGTAGCCTTTTGTTTTCGGGTAAAAGTCTTTTTCCAAGAAGGCTGATTTACCTTCCCCCCTTTCGTTTACTCTAGTTTACATATCGAGCAACAAATAGTATGACTAATGCTACATAAAGAAAGAAAATTTGTTATGAAATTCTGCGCATTGTTTGGAAGAAAATTTGTTATGTATTAGTCTTGGAAAATCTTCTTGGTGAACGAATTAATTTACTCATTTTTTACATGAGACATGAATGAAAATTTTGTCTACATTTGGTCTAGAGAGACTCATGCATTGGGTATTTTTCTTCCTCAAGTGGTAGATTCTAAAAATTGACGCACAAGTGTTTTTTGCACATTGTTTATAATGGTTCAAGTTGTCCACGAAATAAAAATCCCACAAAAATAGATTCGCATGATTTGATTTGGACATTTTGAAAATGGGGGACCGAAATAATGCTGATTACTAAAGTTTAGCGACTAATGAAAATGCACCAAACGACAATAATAGAAGGCGTATGGAATTGGAAAAAAAAAAAAAACACAATTGTGAATTTTATGCTAACCTCTTACTTGATTTTGGACGAAATGGTGATTTGATGACCTCCATTGGATTTACGGAAAGCCATAAAGGGTTCGACCTACACATTTGAGTGGATAAGTATTAGCTTACAACTCTATATAACTTTACCATAAATCTACCTCTCAATCGTCAACGTGGCAATATGGTAACGTTAAAAAATCCCTTCTGATCTTTAAATCAGAACGGATGTTCAATGGATACTCATTAACACACTTAAATTTTATCTAATCTATCATGTATATACACACAATAATAATTACTATTCTCACTTTCATTTAAATACTTTTCTTAATTAATCCTTTGTATTTATATACTTTCTCTAATTAATCTTACTTTCTCTAACTAATTAACATTTGAAGCACATCTCAAGCGAGTAAATTCCCAAAAAGAGGTATTTTTTAATTTAACTTCCCAAAGGGTGGTGATTTTTTAGCTTCTTCCCAAAGGATGAAAAACGTATCCAAGAAATGCGTTTTTTCACATAAAAACGCATTCTTCAAATGCGTAAAAACGCATTCTTCAAATGCGTTATTTTAACAAAAAAATAAACCAAGTAGGTGAAAAAAAATAACGCATTTGAAGAATGCGTTTTTATGTGAAAAAACGCATTTCTTGGATACGTTTTTCATCCTTTGGGAAGAAGTTAAAAAATCACCACCCTTTGAGAAGTTAAATTAAAAAGTCCCTCTTTTTGGGAATTTACTCCAAGCTTAAGCGAGTAGGTGCACAGTTAGACTGAATCTTAAAAGAAAATTTGGTGAGGTATACTACAATAAACATTCCAATAATTAAAAGCATATCATTCACTGAATAATTGAATTTACTGAAAAGGGTCAAAACTGTATTTATATTCAGCAAGTCTAGTTCCCACTTCCCAGAAGGGCAGGACAGATGATGAATAGCCAGATTTAATTTAAAGTTTTAAACACTCCAAATACCTGTAGTGGCCTAGCTAACTTCACAAATGGCTCAAGAACAGCAGCTTGAAGTTGTCAATAATGGAAGGACAGAAAGGACAGGGTGGTTACTAAATTCCCCTGATCCCCCTGGTTTTTTCCATGAAATTTTCAGTTCAATAAGGAGGACGATCTTGCCTCATGGAACCAAAAATCATTCCTCATTGCCCAAGAAGTCTTCTGCAAGTAAAGCATTCTCATTCCTTCAAGGCTTATTTCCTATTCTTGAATGGGGAAGAAACTACAGAGCTACCAAGTTCAAGAGAGATTTGATGGCTGGCTTAACTCTTGCCAGCCTCTGCATTCCTCAAGTAACTAAGCTATTGAATAACTTATGATCTTTTCTTTTCCATATTCTTCATTGGATTTCTGCGAAAATGAAGCGATTTTCGTGCTGTCTCACTAAGTCTCAATGTGAATCCTGCCAGAGTATTGGATATGCAAATCTTGCGAAACTTGATCCTCAATACGGCCTATGTAAGTGCTGATATACTATGCTGTCGGAGTTCTTTACCTGTTATCTTTCAATCAGTTTTATGAAGCACGATTGCAAGGATTGCTAATAGTCCTTCTGGGGCTTCCACAGATACAAGTGTTGTCCCACCTTTCATATATGCATTCATGGGGAGTTCACGAGAGATTGCTATTGGTCCTGTAGCAGTTGTTTCATTGCTTTTGTCGTCACTGATCCAGAAAGTAGTGGATCCTGCAGTTGATCCTGTTGGCTACAGAAGACTTGTATTTACTGCAACTTTTTTCACTGGTGCCTTTCAAGCAGTTTTTGGATTATTCAGGTGGTCTTTCTTCAGAAGTGGGTGTTTCTTCTCTTTATTCTGCAAATCTAATATTGTTGAGTAGATATGAAGATTAAGCATAATTTTACACTTGTACAACTGCAGATTGGGCTTTCTGGTTGATTTTCTGTCACATGCAACAGTAGTCGGATTCATGGGAGGTGCTGCAATTGTGATTGGTCTCCAGCAACTCAAAGGGTTACTGGGAATCAGCCATTTTACCACAAAAACAGATGTAATCTCTGTCTTGAAAGCTGTATTTAATTCACTTCGCCATCAGGTAAGTCTTTCGCTTTTGGGCTCTGATGATGCTCCCTTTAACACCTTTTTCAATTCTAATGATCTTTAAATTCATGCATTTACTGAATAATTACCATATAATTCTTTTGATTGATCAGAAAAATTTGACAGCCTTTACATCATTGTTCTGTCATGACAGTGGTATCCCCTGAATTTTGTCCTGGGATGCTCATTCCTTATCTTCATCTTGATTACAAGATTTATTGTAAGCAGTGATTACAGTTCATTTTTAACTTTCTTCTTTTTTTTTTTTTTCTTTCTAGCACAGAGAATTTCAAATTTTATACATTTGTCCATTCATTGGTTCCAATTATATTGCAGGGAAGAAGGAACAGAAAACTTTTCTGGTTACCAGCAATAGCCCCTCTTGTATCAGTTATATTATCAACCTTGTTCGTGTACCTGACTAAAGCTGATAAGCATGGCATTAACATTGTGAAGCACTTCAAAGGTGGATTGAATCCAAGTTCAGTCCATGAATTACAGTTTAACAGCACACATGTTGCTGAGGCAGCAAAAATTGGAATAATCTGCGCCGTTATTGCTCTCACCGTATGAATTTCCTATCCAATTTTGATAAATTATTAATAATAATCCTTCGTAAAATCTACAATTTTAAAAAAAATATCCTCAATTGTTAATCGAATATGTCAAAATTTGCCTCAGGAAGCCATTGCTGTTGGCAGATCTTTTGCTTCCGTCAAAGGATATCACCTGGATGGTAACAAGGAGATGGTAGCCATGGGGTTCATGAATATTATAGGGTCTCTAACTTCATGCTACGTAGCAACTGGTAAGCCAATTTGTTTATACCAATCTGATATTGGTCAAATTTTGTTACCTCTCAATTATCTTAACATGTTTAATGTCCAATCTTTCGAAATCATCCTCATGTAATCTTTCTTGTTTATTTTCCAGAATCGATGCTTTATCTGTTACAATCGTACTATTTGAGAAAAAACACAGAGAATCGAAAGTGCTAAAATTGAAGTACACACTAAACTAAAACGGGTAACAACATCACATGTACCCAAAAAACGGGTAATAACATGACCGCTTTCGATCCTTAGCTCCGATATGAAACCCCTTTATCGAGACTCACTTTTCAAACCCTGACACGTATAATAAGTTGTGTTGTAAGAATTGATCTAATTAACCTCACATGACACACGTGTCAAGATTTGAAAAGTGAAACTCAATAAGAAAGCTCTATAATGGGATTGAGGATTAAACATGTAACATGACAAGAACCTAAACACGAAAATCGCATAGAAAGTGAGAAACAAAATGAAAAAAAAAAAAATCCATAACTACAATGTTTACCATGGATGATTTTATTCGACAGCAGTATGCTAATTGATCAAGATTATTGATTTCTGGGACGTATGAGGACAGGTTCATTCTCAAGGACTGCTGTAAATTTCAGTGCTGGATGTGAAACGGTGGTGTCAAACATAGTGATGGCTACTACAGTTCTTGTATCTTTGTTATTATTCACCAAGCTGCTGTACTACACTCCACTTGCAATCCTGGCATCAATAATTTTGTCAGCCTTGCCCGGACTCATCGACATCAATGAGGCCTACAATATATGGAAGGTGGACAAGCTGGATTTTATCGTTTGCGTCGGTGCCTTTTTGGGCGTCTTATTCCGCTCCGTCGAAACTGGACTTCTTGTTGCGGTAATGTGTATTTCGTATATCATGAACTGATTTTTTTTCCTTTTCACGGTTTATCTAACGGATTTAGGTGTTATATTTCTGAAAATATATGATTAATTAAGAAAAATAAATAAATACAAGGAAGGATACGTAATATTAAATATGAAAAATATATAAATATAAGACAGTTTATAGGTGCATGCTTCTGTGATGAGTCCAGACTCCAGCCCGTTAGATCTGCTCGTTTGGATAGTAATTTTTTGAAATTTTTGTAAAAACATATATAGTAGCGATTTGATGTGTATGAGGTATTAAGAATATTAAAAAATATTGTCAGAACCAACGTAATAATTTTTCTTTGAAAAACTGTAATCCAAACATGGCAAGTTACTAGTTTTCGTTTTCGTTTGGACAATTATTTTTAGAGGTGGATTTTTAAAAATACTGAAAAATGTGTTTTGAATATTTTTAGAAAATATGCAGTTTAAAAACACTCTATCTAACCTTAATAGATTGATTTGCACTTATGCACTCATTGTATTTTTTCTTTTAAATTTAGATACACTCTTAGCTATGTTTCACTCCTCGGAACTTTAATTATTAAAAGTCTGTTAAACTTACAAAATTTGCCCTAGCAAAGCTTTGCACGAATATACTTCCAGGCTCTCATTTATCTTGATGTAAATTTTGCTGCCCCAAAGTATATAGGATACTCACGCTTTAGTTTTTTTTATTTTTTTTTTGCATAAGTATGTACTCTTACTGTCTTACATAAATAATTCTATGATGCACAATAAGAATTATTGTCATATGATGATTAATCTTCCATTGCAGGTTGTTATCTCTTTTGTCAAGGTAATTGTAAGTTCAATTCGACCAAGTACAGAAGTACTAGGAAGGGTTCCAGGGACAAGTACCTTCTCCAATGTCATCCAATATCCAATGGCAACAAAAATTCCTGGCCTGCTTATAATCCGAATTAATTCCGGATCACTTTGTTTTGCAAACGCAAATTCCATTAGAGAAAGGTACAATTTCTGCTTGAATTACAAGAAAACCTACTCTTCCCTCTCTCCCCCCCCCCCCCCCCCCCAAAAAAAAAACATATGTGTTAAACAGGGTTCTAATTCCAATTAATGAAACCCAAGAATTTTGCTTAGGATTTTGAGGTTACTAGGGGACGAAAATGAAGAGAATAGCAAGGACAACATTCGTGTACTTGTCCTTGACATCTCGAGTAAGTGCTTTCAACTCTAATTATTGAATATGGCATTATCCAATCTTCACACCAAACTAACTTCTAAGTAAATCTTTGTTTTAACAGATGTTATGGGCATTGACACTTCAGCTATCATTGCCTTAGAAGAACTGCACAGGGAATTGGTTTCACGGGGCATAGAAGTAAAGCTTTGATTCTTATACAGTAATCAAAGACTCTGATGTTTTTCAGTCATTCTACAGCTCTAATTTTATTTATTTGTCAAACTGCAGCTGGCTTTTGCAAGTCCAAAGTGGCAAGTGATGTCCAAACTAAAGTTGGCCAAATTTGTAGATAAAGTTGGAAGAGGGAGATTTTTTCTCAATGTTGAAGATGCCGTTGATGTTTTCTTTGATCCCAACATGTCTGCCTCTGCCGTCCACAACTGTTAATGGCTCTTCTGCTTTTTCACAGCATGAAGTTTCAGATTAGTGATCAGTGACCGCAAGAACAAAATATAGATGAATTCAGGCTCCATTTAGTTTATTCCATGCTTGAAATGTACAACACAAAAAGAGGCCGATTCTGCAGCCACTTGTCCACAAAATCCATTAGTATGTGTTTAATTTGATTTATTGACCAAAACAAATGCTTAATCCGATTTCATTTGGAGCCACCAAATAGGGGATGCCCTGTTGAAAAGTTCAACACAAGTTTCTTCACGGTGCACATCTCTATTAATAACTCCGGTAAGTCCTAAAACATGTCTAATATTTTCCCAAGTTGAAAGAAGAATCAAACTACTTCATACTCACACGAATAGAATTCGACTGATAGGATTTCGTTCAAATTTGATTGGCCGGCTAATTAAACCAAAGTTAAAAAACAATTTATGATTGATAAACTTTCAAATTCGACTCGATTAGCATATAAGTGAAATTTATATGTAAAAAATGTAAACTGTTTGAACTCGGCTCGATTCAGTTTGATAAAAAGTTCATTAAAGCTCAACTTGAAAAGTAAACAAATTAAGTTTGAACAAAATTTCAAACTCATCAAAACAATCAACAAAATTTAACATTAGAGTGTTTGACTTATTTAGACTCGTTTACACTCCTATTCCTCTCCTATATTCACATGCAATGCCTATTTCTTTGAGTCTATTTAATGGGCACTCGTTAACATATATTTCAGATATCATAGTTTTGAAAATATAAAATTAATTAGAAAAAGTAAATAAACGTAAGGGAGGATAAATAAGATTAAATAGGAAAAACATATAAATATGAGAAATGCAAAAAAATCATAATAATTGTTAGTATGTGTAGTATGTGTATATACATGATAAGTTAGGTGAATTTTAGTATGTGTGTGTATGATAACTTAGGTGAATATTGGATGTATTAATAAGTGCGCATCGAGCACCCGCTAGAAAAACGTCAAGCGACATAGCGGATGCACCTGTGAAAGCGTGCGACGTATTTCCAACTTCACCTGAAGCTATGGGAAAAGCGCGTTCGAGAATAGCGTTGTGCAGACAGCTGACTCATCATCCATCGTGGACTTGTACATCTGCTTTGCTTAAAACGTCGTAGTTATGTCGTCTTTTCTCGTGCACGGTGCAACTACTGAAAGTTGAGGTAACCTGTTCGACGACGCTCGGTCGCAAAGAAGAAAGAACTCTCCGGACTTCCGGCTACGTTTTCTCGACTCTGACCCTAATCAGCAACCATGGGAGCGGAAGAAGAACGAGAAGCACCGAATCGGAACCCAGTTAACACTGACCCAAAACCTAATCGCATAACTCAAGCTCAATTCCTCTCCTGGAAAAGCCAAAAGGTCTTTCCTAATATCCTTTTTTTCAATTAATTTATTGGTTATTCATTTTTTGTTACTTGTTTCTTTTCCCTATTTGATTTAGGGAATGTTTATGTGATGAGTATTGTACAAAATTTGAGCTTTAATTAATTTTCTAGTTTTGTTTATCCTTTTATGGCTTCATTAATTAAATGACATTCAATTAAGTTTCATGACGTATTATCCATGACTGGTAATATTGTTTTATTTTCGCATAAAAGAATAATCTTGCTGGTATTTCTAGCTTATTAGTTATGGCAAGTTTATGATTTGACCAAGGGGGATGGAGTAAGGAAGAGTAGTTTTTTAGCTGAATAATTACCATACACTTATGAGCGTTTGTATTCTTGTTTTTTACTCTTCGTAATTGAAATTCTTTATCGAAATAAGTAACTGAAGCATTGACACTACATGGGGTCAGCCATTGAAATCCTGTAGTATAACGCAATTTCGTTGAAAAGTTAACATGGGAAACAGGTGGATTCTGGAAAGAAGAGGAATGGGTAGAGAGAGAGAGAGAGGCAGGACATTGAGGTAGGAAATGAAAAGCTGATAAACTTGAATCAAAAGAAAATTTTGCAATTTATACAGTGTAGGTTCTTTTTTCTTTGTGCCGAGTAGTACACAGCGCATTCTGTAATTTCATCAATTTATCTTTAATGACTCAGTTCGTAATTGTTACATTTCCAGGAAATGGATTACCTTTGCCTGTTTGGCCTTTTGATTGTAAATGCAAAGCCATGACATCATTATCTCTTATTTTTTATCAAGACTTGTTAATGGGCTAATTCAAGAACTATAAACTGCCATATGTCTTAGCTGCTACTTCTTACTTTCATCAGTTTTGTCTTCTTGTTTCTTTATGCATATTGGCTTGGTTTGGAGTTATCTGATTCTCTCCTCTTTTTTAGTTCTTATGGGGGAAGTGCAGATTGGGAAGGGAGGGAAGTGGAAGGGGGAATGGTCTCTGTTGTAACAAGCTACTACCTATTTGTTGCGAATGTTTTTGTGGATTTACTATGTTCCACAAATAAATTTTACATACTTGGAATGTTTTTGCATGGGAACCTTTTTTGTCTTTTCTTTTCTTTTTTTTCCCCTTTCGGTTTTTAGGTTTACTAAAGGCCTGCATTTCTTCTTGGTGCTTTCTTGATGTTCCTTGATGTACGTGTATCACCGTAAGTTTACAAACGCTAGATGGTATATTAAGCCCTTTTTGGAGTTAAAGCAGAAGGTGAAACTTACAACAGAGACATATGCAGCTGTCACTAATTTTCTTGCCAATAATTTTTCTTCACGGAGCTTAGAGGAGATCAGACTTGTTTTACCTCTTTGCTGGAGTTGTATAGTGGTATTTATGACATTATTGCTTGAAGGGTAATAGCTTTTGTCAGTTTAGAGGAAACATTTAGCAATAACTCATTTACTTTGTCTTGTAGGATGCTATTGCATCAGCTAGAAAAGCTGAAGCAGAAAGGAAGCGTTGCGAGGATGTAGCAGCAGGATTGGTGCAAATGAATGGCCGTGAGCTTTTTCAAAATGAACCTTGGGTGTTTGATAATTCTCGTTACTAAGTTCAATTTTACTGTGCTTACAAAAAGTAGTATAAAAAAGAAGACAGTTCAATCTCTATGAGGAAGCATTATGTTTGAAATTTGTTACTTCACCGATACATTTGTAGTTAAGGTTACAAGCAAGTTCCTGATCAGACAGAGCACATGGAAGTCAAGGTTTGAAGTTGGTTCCGAATTAGACAGAGCGCGCTTGGTGTGCTTCTTTATACCGTGTAGAAAATGTTTCAGCTATAAAGAAGGGAGATATAACAAGAAGTTTTTTATTATTCGAATCTATTGAGGAATTGGAAAATATTTCCCCTGAATGCTCAAGAAATCCATTGGACAGGTCTTTAGAAATTCTTTTCCAACATATTTACTTCATAGATTCACATCCAACAAAATATTTAATTATCAGGTCATTTCCTTGTCATACATCTTTTTGTAAGTAAGTTTTTGAATGCATCGTTTGAATGTCAAATGGGTTGGCTACGTCGACGGGATATGCGATGATAGCTGGAAGCGAGAGGTGGTGGAGGAGGAAGAGAGGAGAAGGGAACGAGACTGGAGACAAAGCTGAAGCCGACCAAAGTTTCTCGGACATGCTGAAAAGGATGAAAAGCCCATCAATCAACCTAGGGGTGGTATCAAGGCGAGTCGAGTTTGAGTTTAAGTAGTACTATGTTTGAACTTGAACTCGATCCCTATTGATGCTACTTGAGCTCCAACATAATAGAAATTAAGGTTGAACTTGACTTGTTTGAATTCGAGTAAACTGCAAACCTTATTAAGTTCAAACTACTCGAATTCGAGCACGAGTTTTGAGTCCAAGTTGAGTGATTTTTCTCTTTTTTTCTTTTTAATTTTTTATATTTTAAATTTATCAGATTACTTCTTTGCCATCCATTACTTTTTTTTACTGAACATTAATTCATGTAAATTTATTAAAATAAGAACTCATAACAGTCATTCTATAATTAGAATATATAATATATAAATAATGTAAATACTCGATTAAGCTTGTCGAGAACTCGAGTAGCTACTTCTGATGTTCGAACTCGATTCGTTACACGGGATGAGTAGCTCGAGTTTGAGTTCGAACTCGATCAAATTGAATTCAAACCAAACTTTTGATCAAGCCGCTTGCAAATTACTTGCGATCGGCTTGGCTTGCCCATGCCCCTAAGCCAACCTGTCTCCTGAGTTATTCACCCACAAGGGTAAAATAGGAATGCGAGGGCAAATCAGGCAAGAAAAAACCAACTGGGATACACCTCACTGACGGCAGTCCAACCTGACCTAGTATTGTTCACGTGCCAGCACAAACAATTATTTGCTGAAATTACAAACCTACGCACTCAGAATACTTGCCAAATGACCTAAATGCCCACACAATTAAGGGGACGAAACCAATTCCAAATGCATACAGCTCCCGCTCAATCCAAGTGAGAGCACTCCCTCTTTTATGGTAGTTTAGATTTACTGGAAGTAATCCAATGTTTATCGGAAGTTTGGAAATTAGTTTAAACTTTTGAATTTTTACTAAAGTAGAGATTTTGCAATTTGAAAGAGTTACTTTAAAGTTACCATGTTGAGCAGAGACTTTAAAGTCTCCATTTGAAAGGGTGACTTTAGATGTCACCATTTAAGCGGCTTTAGATTAAACAGTTTAGAGATAAATGATGTCTAAAAATAAATAACCTAAAGTTGTCCTCTCAAAGGACAACTTCAAAGTCACAATTTGAATGTTTGCACTCCTCATTTCAAAAGACAAAAATCTCTACTTTAGGAAGGATTCAAGATGTGGGCCACTTTGGGATTTTTCAATAAAAGTCGGATATTTGAGGCAAACAACCCTTCAATGGTTCATTAAAACGAATGATTCTATTTTTCCCTCCTCAATTATTGAGTCTCCTAAATAAGTACTCAGGATATTGAGTCTCCCAGATAGGCACTCAGGACATCCTGCTTTGGTCTATCCATATATAGACTTAATTAATTGCAAATATTTGAGCATATCTATCACTAATTGGCTTTTGTCCAGACTCGTCAACTAATAGACGGAAGTATGCTGAACAGCACTAAACACCTAAAAGCGTAATAATAGTTGACTGAAGGATGCTGAATGCCACTGAAAATCTAAAGGTATAAGCGTAACATTAGTTGGAGGTTTGCATGAAAAGTCGTCGAATTACAAGAGAATAATTCACTCACACATCTCAGTGTGAGATAAAACAATGCCCAAAAACAAATTCAATATCCCATAGATAATACAAAATAAAATCCACTAGGTACAGTCATGCAATATGCAATTACTAGCCAAAACTTGGTTGAAGTACTTAATTTTTTTTTTAAAAAAATCAATAATGTACTTAATATAAAAATATAGAATCAGATACTTGCTACGGCTAATAATGCATAAGCTTGAATAAATCTGAGGCAATCAGAACTCAGAAGTTAAGCCGTTCATAGACTAGCCTGATGTGCAGTGACTATCTTTGACTATAAAAAATTTAGTATCAATAGCCAGCAAATATATATATATATATATATATATATATATATATATACACACACACACACCACAGTCTAAACTACAAGCTCTCATGTTGCTGAACAACATGATTTCTATGCAAAATCTGGCCAATTATCGAACTCTTTGCACATCATAAATCCACCCCTCTAAAACTTGACGAATATTTTTTCCTCATTAAGGGAGGACGAGTTTTTTTGTATATTTCTATGGAACTTGAAAAACAAACCAAGGTAGCATTAGGAGGATACATTATTTTACACATCAAAGAGGCAAATAAGATGCAGACATGGAGCAAATCTTCAGAGAAACTAGGGAGCTCCACCAAGAGAGCAATTCTATCCAAGAGCGACTATTCAAGCAGGATATAATGTACTGAATCGAGCTTATGCCTTCAGAATGTAAACATGTTTATAGCATTGTTGATTCCTTATGTTAGTTATCCAAAAATTGTGCTGCTCATTTTTTTCTTGAACTTCATTTAGTGCTCCAATAAAAGGTATCATTCTATCATGGAAACGAAAAAAGATCCAGTAGCTCAAGTGAATCTATGAATAAACAACTGAAGAAGTTATGTCGACTGATGGAACTCAAAAGGTAGTGGCGGATATTGAAGTGAAGTTCACAATCATGGCTTCCCCAGTACGAGTTGAACTTGATGCTATGGAGAAGGAAAATGATTTACTTGAAAGGACCTTTCAAATTAGTTGAGCAAAGAACTTTAAATAGATTCATGTATTATCAAAATAAGATCAGTGGTTTATCATTTCATTCTAGAATATGAACTCTGTGCATAAGTGAGAGCAAATTTCTACTTCGACTAACATTATATGGAGTCTGAATAGGGTTGGGTTGTTAAATCTATGCATGGTTTTGAACTTCAAACAAGCACCAGACGATAAGTACATAGAATCAAGTAGACAGAAAAATTGTTGTTGTCTGGTTGTTCTCTTGAAATCTGGTGTTTTTACAAAATAAATGAGTGTGATTTGGAATATCTATAACGATTGGTTACACTGAATAATTTCCTATTTTACAATGTTGTAGATCGTATGTTGGACATTCAAACCATTTGAATAAAGACCAATAAGGCAGCAACTATTCCTTGTTTCAGGGTTCATTCAAGAACTTGTAACTATTTGTAGATACCGAACTAAATAATGTTAAATTTTAAAAAACTAAATCAATCTTTTTTTTTTTCATTAATCATACTTCTGTAGCTTTTTGAGTAATGCAAATGAAAGGTTTTAAACAATGTCTGCTTTCACTTAATTTTCATGTATAGCTGATAATTTTTATGCTATTGTTGTACTACTTATTACCAAAAATCAAAATAATAAAAATTAGAAAGCAGGGACCATGATTTTTTTTTTCTTTTGTACTTAACAGATTGTCTCGCAAAAATTAATATGAGAAGCGAAACCCATATTTGCTTTCGACCACTCAACAATCCATGTTTGCACGTTCAACTAGATCAAACTTGTTGGGATCTTTTTATCAAGCATTCATTTGCCTCGATATTTTCATGTTATTTTTTATTTGTAGTTGTAACAAGCACTACTAAATAAAGAGGATCAAGAGTTCTGGTTCCCATAATATTTTGCAGGACAATATCATAAGTGCTGAAGTTTAAGTTATAATCCTCCTTTTCTATTTTATATCATCCTAAACACCCCCACGATCTTCAAGTGAGGAGCCACAACAACTCTGTATATAGTGATCAGGTATTTTAGTTGGGTTGACCCATCTCATAATGAAAATTCTTCTCTAGTATTGGTTGGCGAAATCAAAATTCTTTATAATTATGACACGGTTCAAAGGTAAAAATCCTTGGTTTTTCATTAATTTTATCATCATAAAAGTAGACCAAAGTACTTATACATCATTAACTACACAGAAGTTGGATTAGAAAAAACTTAAACGAATCAAGCAAAGAGATTGATTGTGCTACTTGACTAATAAAAATGATTCACCTTTGCAGACTAGTACAGTAGATATCCTATGTGATGAATCAGAGATTGTTTGGTGAACTTATAATGTGGTTTTTTTGGGGATAATCTAGGTGAAGAGAATGACGAACCATAATAAGATAGATGGTCAACAATAATGATTAAAGACAAAGATGGAAATTCTTATTGGCATAATGATTATGACTGATAAGCTATTAGTCAATCTTTAAATTAAAGATAAAGATGGAAATCCTTATTCTCATGTATAACTGATAAGCCATTAGAGAAGGGTTCGAATGTGAAATCTTTCGCTTATACTCCCTCCCCCAAAATTACCCATTCTTCTAGTTGTGAGTAAACAAAAATTCCTTCTGAAAAAATAACAGTAGTGTTAGTCCACTAGTTATTCAAAAATAAAGTAATTTTAGAAAAAAATACAATGAATAATCCATAGTTAGTTATGCACGATTTTGTGATTGATGTTTAACTATCGATAGTAGTACATATGGTTATGTCGTCCTTAATCAAATGGCAAGCCTTAATTTCTACGTCTTGCTCAATGTGAAAAGGAAAGCAACCACAAAATTTTCTTACGAAAGAGGAAGCAAATGGAGACAAATAATTATCCATCTACAAAAGATTGGATACATTGCTATCTTCCCCCGTGGTTAATGAAATAAAAGATTGGTTAGGCAATACGACAATTTTTTCTTACCTGTCACATTTCTACAAGTTGAAGTGATTTAGACAAAGGCAAATTACATAAAACTAAGGTCTCGCTATAATTAATAGTAGCTTTCCGTTTTCTTGTCCTTATAAGCAAGATAAGGCTGTCTAGATTTCAATCTTCACATAGTACAGCAGAGTATCAGTTCAGGTACTAAATTTCTCTCTTTCTGTATCTCTGTATAAAACTAATATCATCCATCCTCTATTCTTTTTCCTATTGTACTTCATTTCTTTGTTGTGCTGTTTTCTGATCCTTTTAATGCTGATGTTTTAGCTGCCTCATCATAACATAATTTCAAACTTTCTACCCATGTGATATCATATTTCATTTTCAGCTTTGGGCAAAGATTTCTATCACCGAACTAAGAGTAGTTAAGGTAAAAATTCTTTCATTTCTGTACAATTTTTAGATGATTTTTATGGCGTTATTCTTATATCAAAACTCATGTACATTATTTATCCTGTGTGTGTCTTCGTTTCTCAGGTGTAATAAATGGTGTGTGATATCTTTAGCTGTACTGTTGGGCACAAATTAACTGGCCTAACTGTGTATTATTTTATGCCATGATTTTCATTATCTCATTCTCTCATCGCATAAACTATACTTTAATCATGGCTATGTGGATTGCTTGTTTCAAGAGCTAATCAGTAAATTGATATCTATAATTTTACTTATCAAAGTAATGTCGTCTGGGAAGAAAAAAAAATGAAGAAAATTCAAATCTAGATAGGTGAGTTTTACCCCCAATTTAATTCCTTCCTAGGCAATCAATAGAAAAAATTGAAAGTCTTTAGGACTTACAGATCTTGGGTTCAGACCCTTTTCGTCCTCTTCATTTCTTAAATCTCATCTTCTCCTACTAAAAAAAATATTTAAAAAAAAAGTTTGAAAATGGACAATAGAGAGGAAACGTTACCGGTGACCTTAAGGTTAATAGTTTTTCCTTGGAAAAATTTCACTTTTCGTCCCTAAACTTTGGGCTAGTTACATATTTCATCCCCTAATTTTGTGATGCAACAAATTTAATACATGAATTATCAATTTCCAGAAATATTTAGCCCAGAAACGGCAAATTAATCAATTTAGACGGAAAAAGGTCATGTGACCAGCACACGATCATGATTGATTTGTTAATACAGTTCTTCATTACTAGAAATGATGACAATTTGTCCAGATTGGCTTGTTCTTTGTATTTACAGTGCTTTTGATGATTAATTGAGGTACCCCTTTGCATACAAGCACAAGTAAATTGCTAAACTAAAGCATTTTCATTACCAAAATTTGTAGAATATGCAATGCAACAACAGGGTTGGTTTTTGATAAAATAGAAGAAAATCATAACCAGTCTTTTTTTTTTTTTTTTTTTTTTTTTATCTTGTACAGAAACTACCAACTGTTTATAACTTTTCTTTTATCTTGTCCCCAAACTACAACCTTTTTGTAGTTTATTTTATGTTCTCCAGAAATGAAAAAAAATACCAGCCGTGCATGGGATTCTTTGTGGGTTTCTTTTATTTCCTATAAATTATCAACAGTTTATGGCTTTCCTCCATATATAGGTAAAATTATTTTTAAATATTTTTTAACATGTTCATGAAAGAGAAGTTTTGTAACATTTTTAACATAAATTTATCATAGGCAAAAAATATTATTGTAATATTTTACTTATGAAGCCAATTTCTTTTTCGGAATTTTTTTCCTTAATAGCCGCGTGCTGGTCATGTGACCCTTTTCCATCTAAATTGATCAATTTGCTATTTCTGGACTAAATGTGTCCAGAAATTGGTAATTCATGTATTAAATGTGTTGCACCACAAAGTTTGGAGACGAAATATGTGCTTAACCCAAAGTTTGGGGATGAAAAGTGGAATTTTCCATTTTTCCTTTGGCATAATATAGTAAGTCCTTTAATGAATTAACAAAAAGAACAAAAATGTGTAGGATCAGTTTTTTTTTTTGAATTTATCAACTATTTCTATACACTAGATACATGCGACATACTAACTCGAAGTAGAAGAATAAAATCCAAGTAAATGCATAAGACCATATTCACTGCATTTAGAAAGTATGTTTCTCAATCAGAAAATACAAAAAGCAAATGGTCCAAAGAAGAAAAAAAAAAAGAAAGACTTAGATAACATGACAAATTTTTACCGTCAAATGTCTTTTTTTTTATATATATTTTTGAAAATGCTTATTTTAGTATTAGGCATTGATTCTTTCAATATGTAGTGATTTGATCCTGCAATTCATGTAAGTTCATGTATGTGCTAATAGTTTATCAAGGCCGCAAGAAAAATCAAATGGAGAATATTGAAGATTACGTGAACAAGATGTTGTTTGATGACGCTGAGGAAGTTGCTAATCATAATGTCAACGATACAGCCTTGCCTGCTATGCCTCCTCACCATGCAGTACGTTTTCTTTTTCTCCAATATGTATCTACTTTTATTTCAAGAAGTCGTACAATACAGTGTTCATAGGCTTTTCCAACTACTTTTTGGTAAATTTGATATGAATTTATAAAATGTAATAACATTGAATACTTTAACTTTATTTATTGCGCTTCATAAAGTTAATCATATTCTCTTACTTTTCTCGTTCATGTATATTTCTAGGTTGCTTTAAATAAAGACTTCTTATGATCTTGCTTATATTGTATTATAATGCTTCATAAGGTCCGTCAAAGTTTGTCTAGTATGAAATTTGTTGTAAATACTATTCACCATGTCCTCAGTAATTTGCATCATGATTATCACATTTTACACATTTATGTCAAAACTTAAAGAAACGTAACATTTGATTACATACGAACAACATTAAATTGTTCTTTACTTTCCTAAAACCACTCCTTGAAAAAAAATTTAGAAAGGTTGTCCTTGAAATACTTTAGTATGAGTTCACAGAAAACTCGCAAAGGAGGTCTTCTAGTGGTTAAGGTTGAAAACTCATAATTTAGAATTCGTGGGTTTAAATTTTTTTTTTCTTCCTTGCTTCTTAAATCCCGTCCTTTCCCTACTACTTTTTGACAAAAAATAACTCATGGAAAATTCTTTCAACTTTTTGATAAAAAAATTTATAAGTTTGGGAACTTACACTTATTTTTTGGATACTTGTGGGTTATGTACATTCCATGAAATTGTTGCCAGTGCCATTTCCATTAACTTGTTACCTAATCACTTAACGATCCAAAACTTTTTGTGCTATTCAAACATTGACAAGGGCTGAAGGGGTTTTTGGTTTGATTTTACCTCGATAACTCTATGCAAAACGGATTGCTTTTCTAGTTGTATTATGTAACTCAAAATTCATTGCCACATTGAAATTAACACAAAACATCTTTAAAAAGAAGAGTTAAATTAATAGAAGTTGAGACTTTCTAAACTAGCAAAATGTGGGCAAAATCTTGAATTAGGTAGTCCAATTATCAAATTAAATAGCATACAAGAAGTTATAATTCTAAATAAAAGTCTCGGTCTCCTTGTAACTTGCCAGGCAGAAACATCCACGGACCCTGAGGCACCAATACCAGTGGAACAGCATGCTATATACCGTGACCTATATGCGGCGGCATTCGGTGTAGATGATAAAGATGCCGGTCAACTAGCTCAGTTTTCACCCTCTCCTGTGGAGTTCAGCTCCGGTGCCAATACCTCTGTCGTACCAGAATCATTCTCTACTGCTTTAGGGTATATTTAATTACACATTCAAGTGCTTCTTGTTCCATTTTATATTGCCTAGTTAGTTCTACATCTCTTTTATAGCACTTGCATTTGCAGAAAGGCAATAATCTTTCATTTTCTTCGGTAAACTTAGGAGCCAGGAGGTCCCTCTAAGCAATGGCAATACCTGTATTATGCTAGCACCATTGTCAGCTGTTTTTGGTTATAAATAAATAGTTTTTTTATGCTTTTAGTAATTCATGCAATACTCTCGTTCTTTATAGATTGTTTCATTCAAGTCATTGCAATTTATTCCCAAGTTAACTTTTTAACACTTTTATAGAACTTGCATTTGCAAAATTTGGGAAAAAAAAAAGGTAATTCTTTTATTTCTCTTTTGCAACTTAGGAGCCAAAAAATTCCTCGATGGGATCAAGCTGAGCAGTTCTCATTCGCTCCTATTGACTACAACTCAGAAAGTGCCAATACTTCCATGATGCAAGAATCGTCATCCAGGGACTTGGGGTACCTTCTGTTTTTCTACCATTATTTGAGTGTAATTAAAAAGTAGCATATTGTTATCTATCCTAATGATAATTGCTTGTTTGATCAAAAGTATATTGAAGCATCAATTATTTCATCTCTTCACATGAAATTAAGAAAACTTTCACTGCTCTTCTGTCGCTAATATTGGGTTTTTGTTGTCAGGTCCCAACAGCAATCAGATGTTCAACAGCCAAATCCGGCACCACAGAAATCAAGTTCACTGGAACCCATACCCATCCTGGTTAAGTCCAAGTCATACATTGCATTGAGGTACCTAAGATGTTTCTTTTTCCGTTATTTGTGTTTGTGTTTGTGTTTTTTCCTCTCAGTAAGTTAAGTTGATTCGACATTAGTTATAGCAATTTACTTCACTGAGTTGAGGCAAGATTATAAGGTTTTTGTATGACCTAATATAATCTTTGCAGTATTCATCCTGATGCCGGTGCCTCGTCCCAGCATCCAAGTCAAGGCTTGCCAACGTTGGGCTCAAGCTACACTAATCAAGCCCTTGATACTGGTGCCTCATCCCAGTATCCAAGCCACGGCTTGCCAACGTTAGGCTCAAGCTACACCAATCAGGCCCTTGCTCAACAACACTCCGGTTGGCCTGTTCAACAACTTTCACCAGATGCAAGCTCAAGCTTGACTCCTGAAGAAGTAGTGCGTGGATCAACTTATCGAGGACTGTCATTAGGTTTAAGTTCAAAACCCGGAGTACTTTCAATAGGCTCCATATGGAATCATAGAGAAGTTGACCTTAATGCCTGGGCCCCAGCTTCTCAAGCTCCACAGGTATATGACTTAATGAACTTTACTTAAAAGAGTGTTTATGTTATTCTACAGTCATCAGAGCTTACAAAGGACCCTTTTTTTCTATATGCAGCGACTTAGCAGCGTTAGTGTCTCTACTTCGGCAACTCAAACAGCTCAACAGGTATATGTTCAATGAACTTCACTTACGAGTAGTTGTGTACTTCTATCAGACATCAGAGCTTACACAGGAACCTTTCTTGTATATACAGGGACTCAGCGGCACCAATGCCTCAGCTTCGGCTACTCAAGCCACTAGCTCATCATCAAACGCCAGGGTAAGTATAAAAAAGTTGGGGTTTCATCTTAGCCGATTTGATTGTCTCCAATTTATAATGGTCAGTCGGTGTGTATAGAAAATGCGATTGTCTAATGTTTATATTGTATAAATTTATGCGTATAAGCTATACAATTAAGAAGTATCTATCTTTACCTGGAAATACTCCATGTCTTAGTTGTTTACTCGTACATAATTATTTCATACAGTATATACAAAAATCTACTGTTTAGTAGAGAATTTTGCAGAATTTCATATTTACCAAATGCTTTAGAATGAAATCTGGCTATAATACTTGGTCAGGATTCAGTCTTTTACTAATCATTTTTTTTGGGACAAAACTTTATGAGATATAGAAGAGAAGAGCCACTTGGGAAGCTGACGCAACTGCACAGAATGACCGTACTATTTTCCGAACCTGGATTCGTCAAATGTATGCATCTCCGTCTTTGACAATTTTTCATTCTTGCTTCTTTGTTAATGATCATCCTTAAATTTTTTAAGTTAGTAATTAAGGTTCAGTAACTATAGTAATCTTGATACTTCACCAGGTATGAACATACAATTTTTCGCAGGTCTGCTGATGGAAAAAATCAGAAGTGATAGCCACAGAGGCCTAATCGACATTGTCTGGTGTAGAAGAAACTTCTCATTAGTATTAATCAATACTGTTTTTTTCCTGAATTTGGATTTGGGTTTGTGGTTGTCTCTTAAGTGCAACTTGGGAGTTTTTAACTGAGATTCCTGTCCTTTTTTTTTTCTTTTCAATTACAACTGGGATGTTATAACTATTTTTCTTTTTAAAGTCTGCAACTTAATATTGCATATCTGTGCTCTGCTTCTAGTTTTAGCACTTTCATGTATGTGAGTTTTATATCCGTCAAAGTAAGTTTTTACCTGATTTGCATCTCTGACTCCAAACATTTCCACCTCCTTGCCAACCCAAGCTCAAGATCTTGCAAATATTTTATTCGAGAGTATATAAGATCTTGCAAAGTTCAGGAAGACAAGATGGATCATGTAACAAGTTTGTCTACATTAGACAAATCTCTTATCCATTGAACACTTATCAGTGTATTCAATGGATTAATCAGCTTCCAAAGCTTGCTTGTTCTTTCGATCAAGGTACTCTAATCCCATCGTTTTCGGTAGCCAAGAAACCGTGTTTAGTAGTATGCCTGAGAGCAAAAATAGAGCTCCCATCATCTAGTTTTGCCTCTGAACAATTGCATGTTTAGAATTGGCTGTCTGAAACCTATTGTTTCTTAAAAATCACTGAGCATTCTTCTTTCATTCTACATTACACGAACACAATCTACAACTGACAGTTTTTCTGAAAACTGAAATTTGTTACAAGTCTATGTGAAGAACCCGGAGCCCACTTTTAGAATATAAATCTTAGGGCCAGAAGCAATTTCAGCTAATATCAAAACAAAAAAAATGAAACATCAGATCCAACACTTTTGGCAATTAAAAACATGAAAGATATAAGATACAGCCATACACTTAATAAACTTCAGCAACATCTCATCCTCTACTGATCCAAATGTTCAGCTAGTCTTGAAGCAACATTTTCGTCTCGTGTTTTGCTAGTTCCCCAGTTTTGAGTTCTTCATTGAGTGGCATCACATCTGGATATTCTGCTCCACTATTTCTTCCTGGTGGCAAGGTAAACAAGATATACCTCTTATTACTAAAATCTTTTACATTCCAAACACTAATGACATGAAAAAGAAATGCATGCATTTGCCTGGAGACCTATTAAAATGTGAGAAACCTCTGGATATAATTCGATGGATTTTTTTAACAACAATTCTACTCCAACAGAAGGAAACTTATTGGTACCAACCAACATTATATCTTTTAGTATCTGTATGTTTATTAGAATTTGTAACATTAAACCAACTATTAAACCTCATTACGATTTCATTTCCCTCTGCATTAATTGAAAAATCAACCTGTCCAAGATAAGTTGCCTGAAATATCAGCAGAATTATACGAATGAGCCCATGCTGGAACTTTCTGATTAACTGAAGTCTGAAACTTGCCGTCTTTCATGTTCCCAAGGTTCAAGTTACAGCTACTTTCTTCTAATGGGACACAAGAAGTGGAGATATCATCCCTGAGAAACAGAAGACAATCAAATTAAATATGCAGCCACAATGTCTCTTTTTTTTTTTCTTTGTTGTAGTTTTCCTTAAATGGTTTCAAATTAATAACTTCAAAAGTTTCCAACATATCCGGGTGACAGGTGTTACATTCAACAAGAATAGATAATTAAATAAAGGAGATAGGAGAGGTGTTAAACATAAAGAAAGTGACGCTATTATCCTGAGTTATGAGTAACAGGATCAGGGAAAAAAAGAAAAAGTGAATTGTAAAGACTGCTGCACCATTGGATATATACCTGGTATCAACATTGACAATAGGTGAATCTAAAGTATGTCCTTTGCAGGAACCATCAGGTAACCAATTCAGAACCTCAGCACTCCTCTGCGAGGATTGGCCCTCTTTTAGTGAACTTAGAACTGTTCCCTGCATGAGGAAAACTTTCTTCAATGTAACATTTAGCTGGCATTAGCAACATAAAGTCATTAGCAAATGTGGATATAGAGAGGAGGATATAGTAGGATACTAAGATATTGGTAAGGTTTCCTATTGATTACCTCCAAAATCTTAGGATGATATGAACGTACAAGATTGCTTACTAGTTGTTCCTGGAAATAAAGAAAAGCAGAAAAAGATCTTTAAGTACTTGATTTCTCCGAAATTTACCTAAAACAAGTTCCAGAGTATGTATCTTGAGCATCACTTTAAAAATTCAAGGGTTCCGTGCATGGCAAAAGGTCATCCATTTAATTACGGTTCCCAAAGTGTGCATTATGGTGAATCCATGAATATGCCTTCAAGAACACAGATCTTTCTATTCGTCACAGAATTCAATAGGTCTTCAAGGAGTTTCTCACATGATTCAAGCTCCTCCATGGATGTCATACTTCCCAGGTCAGGTTCAAACATCCTATTGCAATTGATAGTGACAGCAGCAAGAAGTTAATTCCAACTACACCTTGTAAGTTGAAAGGAAATGATTCCACCGTGTAAATAAAGAAGCAGGTAATCAGAATAAATAACTTAGTAAAATGGACTCCTCATACATACAATTTGTGCCATTTTGTCCTTTCTGTTAACCTTATTATTCTCACCAAGATTTTTAAGCATTGGACGTATTTCAAGTGGTACAATTCGTAGGATCGTGTGATCCTATATACAATCCTACTGATATTAAGACAAATTTCGATCTTGAGTACAGTGCCCAATTAAAATTGTATTTCGATGTTTACACCATCAGCTTCCTGAATGAACTACGTGAGAAAGCAAGTGTCACAGCTTTTTCTTTTTCTTTTTCTTTTCTTTTTTTTTTTTTTCAAAATGCAATGCAAGCCCATATTTCATTAGATATCAATCTAAGAAACATATATAATTATCTGTCTCCAATCAGTAGTAAACGGGACAACCCCATAAAACTATTTAGTTGAAAAGCTACATAAAAATATTAGATTGAGAGGATATTGAATACAAACTGTTCTTGGTCCAAGCACTGGGGAGCAAGAGCACTGCCAGAAAGGAAGAAATTGTCATGCTAATGCTTTTCTGCTTTGCTTTAACAGAAAAAAGAAAAAAAAAAGAGAAAAACAAACAATTTTATTTGGACATACTTTTCCCTTTCTCTATTAGAGAGATCAACGAAACGAGCAAACACATCTTCAATCCTGTGATTTAGAGTTATTATATTAGTAGTTTCTAGTAGATGATAAGTTTGATACTTGGAACTCAGAAAAATTATATCTAAAATAAATTAAAAGAAAAAAGGAATCAACAAATCTGCAATAAAAAAAAAAAAAGAAATTTGACAAGCAACGATATGACATGCTTCAAAAAAGTCATGAAGAAAGGTTCAAATTTAACCTCAAGTGGACAATAACATACAAGTGAACTCAAGCGCTTACATAATTCAGGATTTTATTTATTTTTTTGAACATAAGAAAAGTAACTTTGAATTGTTGAATTGTTGTGATGCTTTTCTTGTAATTTCTTTATGATGTCCAGAATCACGTTTAACATTAAAATACGCTTTATAACTTAAAATTTCATCCTGACAAAAGTTTTAAATTTTTTACACACCTAAGTTCAGATGTGTGTAGCCTTAAAAAAAAAAAAAAGATGTGTGTAAAGACAAGCATGGCATACATATACTAGTCTACTAGACATATGTCTAGTCATCAAACTTTTAGTGCTGGTCTCACATATTCCTGGAACTTAACAGGATGTAGAATCTGATATTTCCAAGTATAATTACAAGATTATTTCTCTCCAGGGAAAAAGGAGTCAGAAATTTTTTCCTTTGATCTATGTCGGTTGAAAACACAACCAGTGGTCGTTATTTAATATTACAGGAAATTTAAATGTCTTTTTTTTTTACAACAAGAATTGTTAAATACGGGTTGCCTAATTAACCGCGGAATGAATGAATACTCTGCTCAATTTGATGACTCAAATAATCTTTTCTGGTTCCTCTGATTTTATAACATTGCATACGAAATATCCATTCATGCATGTTATAACACAAATTTCACACAAAACTATGAGGACTATTTATAATAAATCAAAAACCTCAAACCTTGACAAGAGGTGTACAAACTTTTTTTTTTCCTCTTTTATGGGCAATGACATTCAACAAACTAAACTCGTAGTGCTTTAAATTTGTCTTCACCAGGAAACCAAAAAGAAGAAAAGTACCTTAGTGTCATTACAATGATTCACAGATTAGGAAATTGATAAGGTGCAATATATGGAGATTTACTAAAAGCTAGTACAATTGATAATGAGTTGTTTTCACTATGTACCTCTTTTGGGTAGAGAATTGAGTAAGACGACCGGCAGGAGAGAACATCAAGAGGGCAATTTCAACATCACAAAGAGTGGAAAGTTCATAAGCTTTCTTGAGAACCCCATTTCTACGCTTGGAGAATGTGACCTGCCTACTTGTGGTGCTCTCGATTCTCTTCATCTGGAGCTTTGCACGACCCATCTATGATGAATCGTTTTGTCTACACGAAAAGAAGCTCAAGTTAGAGTACAAGATCATTGATGACATATATAACACCATACTAATATGCTTAAGGAAAAAGTAAGCTACATATACTGTTGAGAAAAGAATTGTTTGTCACAGACACACCTATGAACCTTGAAGTTGTATTGAAAATGATAGGAGAAGAAGAAAGGAGATGAAATTTGGGACTAAGGACGAAGAATTTAAGATAACTAGATTGGGATGATTTAGTTACCAAAATAAAATTTTCCTTTCTTTTTGGTTTTCTTGTTACCGAAATACTATTGGTCTTTAGGTTCAGTGGATCAGACCCTTTCATTTGATGACACGGTATAGCATCAGAAAGCATTCCAACCCTGGATGTTGTTTTGCATTCCAACCTGCTGTAGTCTAAGGGGAGGGTTGGGTTGAAGAAAAGAAAAAAAAATTGTTGTAGTCTTGAGGGTGCTATTTTCATTGCCTCTCCTAGTTTGAGTTTTGTCCAATTATATAATTCGTCAAATATGCTAACACAAGTCCTAATTATCATCAAGCATCTGTTCCTTTTTTTTTTGCCCTCCTTGCAAACCTTACATAGGGAAGAACAACGCATCTTAATTTGCAATAATCTCACGTCATTCTGCTAGAATTACTTATCACACATCAGAGTCTCATTCAAATGTAAGTACATGGTTTTCAAGAAAATATCATATCTTACTTATTGTCATAAAATCAGAGGTTATTTTCTTCGTCTTCTTCCATTTTTTTTTTCATTGTTAAGTATCAAAGTATGGATATCCAAAGGTCCAATTTTAGTTTTGGATCTTTTATCTCATATGTTCAGTCAGATTAGTAGACTAGATATTGTTCATGATTAGCACTTTGAGTAACGAGAAAAACTCATCGTTTGTACATACTCTATGCATGGTTAGTTAATTTTCTTTCCACCCAAAGCCTGTTAATTTGCTGGATGCGCCACCGGTTCCAAACGAATTCTGGCAAATCTTCACACAACTTTGTTGTAGTAACATGTACTATATGTGAATGTGTGTATCTTCTTATCTTTTACTGCAAGATGAACCTGGTCGCGTTCTTTTCTGATCATTACCTGCTATCTCTTGATCGACTATGACAACCTACTAAGTATAATAAGCCAGATTTTTTTTTTTTTGTTGGGATAAGCAACATCCAAGAAACACCTCTTTCCCGGAATAGCAAGTTTTGTCGTGTAAGTTCCAATTCCCCATTCCAAGTTCCAAGAGAGAGCAAAAAAAAAAAAAAAAAAAAAAAAAGAATAAATGCAGTATTGATAGGATTGGCAACGAGACGGATTTGGAGCGACACCCCCCCCCCGCCCCTCATCCTTCCCTATCGCCATTCCCGCCGCCCTGCCCTGCTACCCCGTGGGTTCCCCACCATGCCGTGCTAGTTTTTTTAAATTTTATATAACTTTATGTTTATATATGTATCATACTAAAATTTACTAATCATTCTTTTGAATTTTCAATAAAAAAAAATTTAACATGAAATAAAGTTTAAAAATGATTTTAACTTTGTGAATCCGTTTCTCTATATTTGATATTACATAAATTATAATATCATTATTTTTTTATAAACAACATGCCATAACAAAAAAAAATAAACTAAAATAACAAAATTACCATTGTACCACAAAATTAAAAAATTATAGTGTATTATTACAAAAAATATCATATTATTCATTTCATATTACATATATATAATTATATTATATTATATATTTTATGTTATATGTGTGTGTATATGTATATGTGTGTCTGTGTGGGGTAGAGCAAAGGTATCCTCACTCGTCCCTATCCTGTTTTAAAATCGGGGAGGGGGGGGGGAACTCCCTTGCCCGAGTCCCCTGCCTCGCATTTCCCCCCGCCCTATTGAACTCCATGGGTCGGATGCCTAATTACCATCTCTAATTATTGATCCATCAACTTTGTTTATATTTGATTCCACTTTGCACTCTTTGATTATATTTGAATTTTCAATTTCATTTCTAAACTTTAAAATGGTACACTTTAGTCCCTAAAATATAAAATTTGTCATGCTTAAGTAAAATCATTGAAAAAAAAGAGATAGATTTTATATTTAAGTGGGATAGGTTTTGTACTCTAGGGACTAAAGTGTGATAAATTTTATATTTATAAACTAAAGTGAAATAGATTTTATCCTTTAAAGATTAAAAGTATTCCATTTTGGAGTTTAACCATCCTAAAATTCTTATCAACGGTATTTTGCAATTGCTTTCTAGCAACTTTCATGCATTCGTGTAATGTAGCAAGAAAAGCAACGTGCAGTTTTAAAGCCAATAATGTGCATTATATTTGATTAATTGGTAATTCTGGCTTTACGAATATTGAAAACTATTTCAGTACCTCCTCTGGTCATCGGAATAAAGGGGTCCTGCCACTGCTGTGCCTTACCTGATGATGTTTCTCTTCGACCTTATTCTACTGATAATATGACAAACCAACCAGCTGAGTTGGCAATCAGGGAAGGAGTGAGGGACTAAATCTCTCCTTGCTGGTAGGTTGAGGAATCAAATCTAGCCTTATATTTTCAAAGAAATCATTCAAAACGTCTATCAAATTTTATAAAATAATTTTTTATATCATTCATTTTTAAAAGTATATTTTTACGTCCCTTACAAATTCACATTGATCAAATTTGATCCCTATCTAAATTTTTGACTAGTTTTTGATCGGAATCCATCACTTGGCTTGCACGTAATCATTTTTAAAGGGTAAAATTATCAGATCAAAATTTACATAATCCGATTCATAGTCCCTCACATTTCACAAAATGAATTTTTTTGTCTCTCATATTTTACAAAATGAATTGTTTCATCCCATACATTTCACAAAATGAATTTTTTCATCTCTCACATTTTGCAAAATAATTTTTTCATCCCTTATTGATCATGTGTATGAATAACTTTTTTTTTAAACTCATGTATATATCTATGTAATTTCACTTGAACAATACGAATAATATATAATATGCCTCTATTTAATTTCGCTTGAACGTACTGTTCATGTGCAACTAAATAGATATATATAGGGGTCTAAAAAAAATTTATTACTTTTTCACTCATGTTCATTTCCTTTTACTCGAAAATTGAAAATAAAGAAGACATTTAATTCTAAACATTATCAAGTGTTTATAATTAATTAAATTCAGATAGAAAAAATAAACAAAGGAAAGTATGACAAAAAAAATAAGTAATTGACACTTTCAAATTTTAAAACAATCACAAGGTAAGAAATTCAACAGTTGGTCTTAAAGGTAGTGAGTAGAAATTTCAAATTTACATTACAATTTGTTAGTATAACTATAGAATTCGAATTAGGATTGATTAATGACATGGTCTTATTATACAACTCAATAAATGAATTATTGTTAAAAAAGAAAAAGCCACAAATATTGAATAGATTCACATCGTGAAATCAAATAGATATATATGGGTTTAAAACAAAATTGTTAGATTTAAATCCATGTATATATCTATTGAATAGCATGTGTACAATTACAATTAATCTATTTAGATTAAATCAAATAGAGATATATTATATGCTATTTGTACTATTCAGGTGAAATCAAATAGATATATACATGGATTTAATAAATAAAAAAAAAACTATTCGTATACATGGTCAATGAGGGATGAAAAATTTCATTTTGTGAAATATGAGGGACAAAAAAATTCATTTTATAAAATGTGAGGGACGAAACAATTCATTTTGTGAAATATAAGAGACAATAAATCGGATTATATAAAATTTGATTTGACAATTTTGCCCCTAAAAAATGATCACATGCAAAGCATGTGATGAATTCCAGCAAAAAAATTAGTCATAAACCTAGATAGGAACCAAATTTGACCAATATGAATTTATAACGGACATAAAATTATACTTTTAAAAGTAAATGATGAAAAAAGTCATTTTACAAAATGTGGGGGATATTTTGAACGATTTTCCCTATATTTTCATCTAATCCTTCTTAGAAATTTCGCCAGAGGGTGCACGAGAGTCGTCTAGTCCTTCTTGGGAATTTCATTGGAGGGTGCACAAGAGTCATTTATCCGATACCTGTTCAATTTCCATCGGATCCTTGTATTGATCCCTTTGAGTCCAATTTTTTCTCTTAATGTAGAGTAAGAGTAGGATAGAAATTATCCAGTAAAAAAAATTCCACAATATACAAGAATATGTTTACATAGTAGTTGCCATTTCGTGCCTTGTGCTAACAGAATCTAGTAAAAAAAAAATTAAAAGAGCTAGTAATCAAGATTTTGTTTTATAAATCTTGTTGCTTTGGCTATTACGTTAGTATAACACTGAAAGTTTTAACAAAATGACGTAGACTATTTTTTTTTCTGACATTTTCTTACAGAAGTAAGAATTTACGCAAATAAACCTAATCCCCACATGAACTTCAAAAGCCGGCAACTTTTGAAGTCCTGTGAGGGACTTATCTACCCAAACCCCAATCCCCCAATACCGATGTGGGATAGAAAACCCCACAGGGTGCCCGCTGCTAAGAGATAAAGACCCCACAGGACTTCAAAATGACGTAGACTATACAAAAATGTTTATTGATCTATGCACCCATATCCACAATGGTTTGTCAGAAAGTCATAATCACTCCAAGCCTGCTCTTATGAAGGCGCTGTGGAAATCATCGTTGTCCCAGGAACCAATTTCAGGAATTTGATGGTCAAAGTACCTCTCAATTTTTTCTGAGCTTCTGGCCTTTTTTATTTTTGCATGGTAAGTCGAAGCAAGCACCTTAGCGGCTGATTAAGCAGAGCTTCAGGGCTGGCCCTAGAGTGAACAAATATGATTTTGTTTGCCCCACTTTTTCTGCTTGATTAAGTATCCTTTCTACACTGATCCTGAGCTTTGCATCCTCATCAGGATTCAGGACGCCGGACCTTGTACTGCTTCACAGACTCTAGCGACAAATTTTCCTTTTCCACCACCATTTGATTGTAATCTTTATTGAAGATGTCTTTATTTATCTTATCAACAAAATCCCTAACCAAGTCATTTAGCAGAAAACAAAGCAATTGGCAATCATCAGGGGCTTTGGTTTGAGCTATGGTTTTCAAGATTTGTATAGAATCATCTCTACCAGCATGTGATCTGCCTCGCGAAGACAAGAATTGTTGAAATATGCCAAATTTTTCTACAAATTTTACTAGATTATGTTTGGTATCAAAATAATTTAGTTATTAGAAGAATAAAAATATTTATTAACCAAAGATTATGTTGGTGTGTTAACAAATATTTTAATCTAAGATTTGCTAGTAGAAAAAGATTATATTTTGTTGAGAATTTTAGGATAATTATTAGTTGGATATTTTGCTAGGTTGTTTCATGTAATCACTATAAATAGTGAGTTAATGAATGAATAACACAAGTTTATTTTTTAGTCTCAATACAAGCCTCTTATAAACTTTTGTTTGCAACACTAACGTGTTGTTTTTTAGTTTATATCCCAAAACACCAACAAAGTGATATTAAGAGCTTGTGTCTTAAGGGTCTAATTTTTTTTTAGAATCAGTGCATTGGTGAGAATCCTTTATAAGTTCAAAACCATAATAGGAAAAAAAATTTTGTCAAATATTTCAAATTTTAGTGGTGAAACTTACCAAATTTGGATCATAAAATTTTGGACTTATTTGATAGTCAATGATCTACGGGATATGATGGAGACAAATTTTATTTCGCCGGTATTTAAAGGACTGATGAATATACACATTAGAGAACACAGAGTTGCAGTTAGACAGAGATCAAAAACCAGCATTCACATATCAGTTTTTGATGTTGTTTTCACAAGAATAATGCCTTATGATTTGATTGAGAATAAATTATTCTCAATTAAAATGAAAAGAAAAAATTTCACTATGAATTAGTTAGATTTTGACAATTTTGAAGTAGAGCATGATGAAATCAAGAATTCAAATCTTGAAAAAATTCAGGAGGAGATCATTGATAAATCAGGAGGAATCAAATTGATTCCTAATATTTATCAAGATTATAATACTAATGTTTTTGAGTCTACAGGTTTGATGGTGATGACAAAATTAAGAACCATGCAAAGTTTTATATTTTCTGTAAAGGTTCAAATATCGTCGAAGGATGTTTCACTTTGAACCTATGAGTACGTTATTTGGAAACATAAAAAAAAATAATAATAATCTTTCATTGGGAGTTTGGCATGAGAAAACAAAAGAAGTGGTTTGTTGCAAGACTAAAATTTAGCTTGCATAAAAACCCAAAGAAGAAGTGCATTGCAAGGCTAATCATCAGTTGCAAAACTTCTTACAAAAGTTTTGTCCAAAACATGATTCAAAGATTTGAGAAGACAATTCAAAATTTACAGCAAAAGTGGCAAATAGAAGTGTTGAAATATGTCAACTTTTCCTTCAAATTTTCCTAGATTATGTTTGGTATCAAAATAATTTAGTTATTATAAGAATAAGGATATTGTTAACCAAAGATCATGTTGGTTTGTTAATAAATATTTTAGCTAACATTTGCTAGTAGAAGAATATTGTGTTTTGTTGAAATTTTTAGAATAATTGTTAGTTGGATATTTTGCTAGTTTGTTTCATGTAATCATTATAAATAATAAGTTAATGATTGAATAATACAAGTTTATTTCCAACCTCAATACAAGTCTTTTATAAGTTTTTTTAATAATACTAAGGCGTTGCTTCTTAGTTTGTGCCAAAAAAACCAACAAGAATCTTCATGAAATTCATGCTGAGTTTCTTGGCAGTAATCCACTTACTAATGTTACCCGGTGTGCCAATCACCACTCGAGCAGTAATAGGCGGAAGCTTTGACACTGGGATGAAGCTTCTGCCGTCCGCAGCTGGGGTAGCTAATTATGATGTTATCCCAGTAAATTTCCCCATCTTTAACAGGGCTTCCATATTCTGAATGGCCAATTCTCTGGTAGGACAAATCCAAAGTGCCTGAGAGGCATAATAATGACTTTTGCATCAATCCGAGTCAACATGACGAGAGTAAAACAGGTAGTTTTGCCAGATCCATTGTGGGCTTGAGAAATCAAGTTCTTGTTTGGGAGTGAGGATCAGAGGCAAGCTAGTGGCTTGGATCTTGATCGGTCTATCAAAACGCATCTCCACATATAGACCCTTAAGCAACTCAGCTGAGAGATTCTAGTCCTCCAAAACTCTTGGCTTAGGTGTACAAGGTATCCCCAAAAGTCAGCAATAGTGTTCATCATGCTGAACTTCTTGTTCTAGTAGAAATAGATTAGATCCTCGCTCAAAACTGCATTACTCATTCACCATAATCTATGCCTCTCAAATCTTAATATTGCTCTAAGTAATAGCTTGAGTTTAACAACTCAGACCACCAAACATCCTATATCTATATATACATCCTTTGTATATCATGTATGCAAAAGGTCATCCCAGTCAATCCTTGCTTCCTTTTCTTCGCAGTCAAATAGGACCTCTTATGCAGCTCTTTTCTTCGCTCTTCCTTTTCTTCCTATTTATCTTAATTTCCATCAATCAATTTCACCATTGTCAATAGATACATCAAAGGTTTCAAATTAACAAACAAAACCATTAACTACATACATAACAAAATCACAATTTAGTACATGAACTTCTTTGTAAAATGTGGAAACGTTGGACGCATGAAACATGTCACCAAAATCCTTAAAAAAAAAAAAAAAGAAGGGTTTTTCACTCCCTTGTTCAATATTGTTTCCAAAATAAAAGTACAAGGATTTTTCTATTACAAAAAAATTTAGGACACAGTAAATGCTTTCACCTTAGCTGCTGCTCATGTTTGTCATAATCAGTTGCAAGTTAAATTTTCCAACACTAACTTCTCGCCAGTGAGATATTCCACCAATTCATTTGCATAATTCCGGCAATCATGAACTCCAATTCTCAAATCAGTATCCCATCTCTCATTGAATCCGTGCACACGACCTTCTACAGCATCAGATTCTGAATATCCAACAAACCAGCATTTTCTTTTGGGCAGCTTCTTTAACTTCCTAGTTAGAACAACCCCAGGAATTTCTTTACCCGATAGAGCTGTAACTGCTGTGAATACATCTTCTGGGTCTTCTGGTTGGAAATCATAAACAACAGCCTCGGATGCAGAAGTTGAATTGATGATGACCATGTAATGCTGCAAATCAAACAGATTGAGAGAATATACAGTAGACATAAGCAGCTGGGGTGGCCCCCTTGGGGCTCTCAACGGCACTGCTGCTACATAAACTTCATATTTCCTGCTCCTGATGCTCCTGATGCTACTCGCTACGGTCGAATTCGTGGCTGTGTTCAATATGAAGGCCATTTTACATATTTGCTGCTACTGCTTATTGGGCCATTTCTTGTCCGTTTGGTGTTTCTTGAGTTTTATTTGTAGGATAACTCAACGAATTTTTCTTAGTTCATCATAAATAATCAACTTTTATCAGCTTGAAACTTTTCTATTTCCTATTCCAAGTAAATTTTTTCACTAGTGTACAAATTGACGTTGCTTAAAAATTTTCTGTCCCGGTACCCATTTTAATGCTGATTGTAAAAGTTTCTCCGCACATTTGCTAGGCACATCAAATTATGTGTTGTCTTGTATTTTTTTTTCTTTCTATTCATCTGTTTTTTGTGGTGCATGCGGTTCCTAGTTTGCACCATTCTAGTCCACACACTGATGGCATTCCAAGTAGTCTAAAGGGATTTTTTTTATTTTTAATTTATTTTAAAAAAAAAAAAGATGGGCGGCTTTCAAGTTGGATGTCTGACGAAGACATATTATGGAAGATTTTCGTAGTTTACTCCTTTGGGCTTTGGTGGCCCACTAAGGTTGAGACAAGGTGGAAGCCTTTCTTCTTGCTTGCTTGTAGAGTTGCACTGGATCCATCTCTTCCTAGTTAGCCCAAAATGATACGAATGATTGATTCCTCTCTTACTGTTGTCCTCTAAGAAGAAAATGCGATTATGTGGTAGTTTACTCCCTTTATCAATCAGGCTTGGCATCAAAATAGTATTAATGTAATCCTTCTTAACACCTTAAGTTTTTTTTTTTTTGTTAGTGTGTATATATATATGGTGAATTGGGTGAAATGTACGTGTGTTAACGACTGCCCATAGGACACCTATTAGAAAACCCTAAAAATATTAATGTAATCCTTCTTAACACATTTTGTCTTCTTCTTCTTGAAAAATCGTAACACGTTTTATCTTTGAGTTACTTGAGAAGTACGCATATAGTTTGTGACAGAAAATTCAAGAAAATACCAGAAATTGTTTGAGCTAAAATTTAATTTTTGTATAATGGGAGGAAAGGAGAAAAACTATTTCTGGCGAGCAAAAAAAATGATTTTTTTTTTCTTTTTGGTTTATTCAATTTATATCTGTTGGCTTAAAAAATACATAGTGGAAGCATATATGATTCGTCACCCCTTGTTGGGAAATTGTTAAATCACACAATTTGAACAAACAAATAAATTCAAGACACAAAAATAATGAAGGAAAATAAGTGGTGACAAGGAAATATGGACCTTTAATTTGGGAGCCAAAATGATATTTTCTATTATTACAAAACCTGACTTCATAGTTGTGTTGCGGTACTACATAGATATATACATATATATATTTATATATATGGGGGCCTTTCTAAGTCAGTTCAAGAAACCTTTGTGACTACGAAACATGGATCACCTCAAGTACTAGGAATTTTACCATGAACTGGTTCAATTAAGCTAATTCTTTATGAAAAAAAAGAAGAAGAAGAAGGAAAAGAGGAAGAAGAAACTGTGAGAGAGAAAAATGAAGGATAGATCTCATTGATTAGAAAATAGTCGGGAAAGAGAAAGAGAAATTAACAAATTCTGTTGCAATTGCCTGCCAATTTCCTGACAGACTTGGTATTAATAGCTTATAGCTAGTGGCCTTCATACGTAGCATTTGTAACCGACTTTGGGGACTCATATGCTGGTTGGCTATCAGTACAAAACGACATTCTAGACCACTATTTAAAACCGACTGTTCGACTAAAGATAGTTAAGGCTGCCCGAACTTCTTAACGCTTAAGTAAGCCAAGATTCTCTGCACCAGCCTAACGAAAACAAACAGACAACCAAGTAATTGGACCAATACAGCAATGACACTTCAACAGCTAAATATATTAATTTGTTTGGTTTACAGCATACTCCCTTCGTCTCACTTTGATAGTCATGTTTCTTTTTTCACACAGTTTAAGAAAAAGTAGTTAATTTTGTTGGAAAAGTAAATTTAGATTGCTATTTTCCTAAAATACTCTCATATTAAATATGGTACAACTTTATGGGAACTTGAATTGATGGTAAAAAAAGAATCAACTCTCATTAAATGGGATAAGTTTATAGTAACAACTACTTACATTGAATAAGGGTATTTTAGAAAAATTAAAATACAACTACATTCTTCAATTGGAAAGTGGACTACAATTTGGGACAGACGAAAAAGGAATACAGGACTATCAAAGTGGGACGGAGGGAGTACAATAATGATATCTATATCGGGAAAGGGAGGAAGACGAGAAACAATATTCTAATATATCGATTCAAATGTCAATGAATTTTAAGTTTTAACCTGCATTTCCATCTCTTACCTTACTCCTCGAAGATGCAATGTGAATTGATTATGTTTTTTGTTAGTGAGCTTCACCCTATTCTAACCCTCGAATGGTCGAACTTGGGTAGGTAAAATGAATTTCTCTCGGTCCCTGCTCAATAGCAGCAAGCCAGTAGATTCAGATTTTAACTTTTCAAGTTCACCCAAAATCACTAATTAATTATTTCATTTAACTCTTGTAGTTTTATCTCCACCCTCCCAATCGGCCCCTATTCCAACTGTGTATTCGAATCCTGAATTTGATAGTAAAAAAGATTCTAAAAATCCTTTCCTAACCATTGGATCGACCTCATTAGTTTGAAGTGAATAGCTTATCACTTAATTTTGAGAGTAAGTTTTTCTTAGAAAATTCAGTGTCACTTAATTAATTCAGATGTTCAATTTTTAATTATCAAACGATTTGAATATGTTAAAATTTAAATCCATTAAATTTAAGCGCTAAATTAAATTATCAAACAAGGTCTTAGTCTGTCAAAACAGTACCTCAACAGTTGAAACGAACCTATCGACAAATATTTTATGCTTAGTAGCTAGTGCGTTTGATTTATAAATTGTCACAAGTAGTTAGTGTAGGGATCAATTATAAACAGTTGATGAAAATACAGAGAGAAGTTCACTAAACATAGTGACTGCTTTTAAGAGTGGAGAAATTAACTTTGGCCCGATTGAAGGACTTGAAGGCTAAATCTTGATTTTTGATTGTGACATAAGCTTGTACATGGCCTTTTTTCACTTCTAGGGGACGATCCAAGCATGATACTAAAAAGTAGCAAGCAATATTGAAGAACTCATGAGTTATGATAATAAGACCAGCAGGATGAGAAAATCAATCCCTCAGCTTCACTTTTATTAGTGTTCATTTTCCTCGCAGAATTATTTCAGGTTTAATAGGAAAAAAAAAAGGGAAAGAAATTACTCCATTTGTGTGGAAATCTAAAGGCCGGTGCTTTCTGGCTTAAAAATGCTGTTATGCTGTGTGATCCATCATTCGCCAAATGGCCGAACTGGCCAAATTAAGCTATACTATGAAGACACAAGTCCCTAGCAGATAAACCTGGATCCTGTCATTTAAACCGTTCGCCGACAACTGTGCTGTACCATGTACCACGTACTGTCAGATGTCTGGTGACCCGAAAATCGATGTGAACTTAAGTTTGACTCTTTGAAATATGCGTTGGTTTTTATTTTTGTTTATTTTTGGATGTGTTTTTGGGATTGGATACCTTGATTTTTTTTTTTTAACAACCGAGCTTACCGGAAATCACACAATAAAATTAGATTAACACTCAGAAGTAATCGAAATTCTGGTGCAAAACAGCCAGGGGATTGAATACCTTGATTGTATGTCTCATATTCTTCCAAGTAAAAAAGAGCTTCATTAATTTCAAGGAAACTGCTTCTTCTTAATTGCAAATACATGCATGATTACATATCTCTGATTTCACCTGAAAAAGATCGAAACAAAAAGAAAAATACTCATAAAGAAACATAAAAACCAGAGTGCCATGGAAACCACCATGATTCCACTCTTCCTATGGTGCTTTAATGCTACGAGCTATCTACCAGTACAAGATATATATACTTATCAAACTAGTAACTGTACAATAGCAAGCGAAAGAAAGGCCAAAAAACAAAAACAAAAAGTTGAAAAGGGATTACATAATTGAGCATGCGTTAGGATTTTCATCATTGAACATAAGAAATTGTTCTTCCACAGGGTTTAATGTCGCAACACCAGGTTCATCAGTTTTCCTCACAAAATTTGGAGGTGCCTTCTTATCATAGACTCCAGCAGCATAAGGATGAGCAATCAGAGTATAAGGCACATAAGGCCATGGTTCAACCTTTTTCTTAGTTGTTCGAGCTGCCTCCAACACTTTCTTTGCATCAACAAAACCTGTTACTGTCGCCTTCTGCTGCTTCAAATCCACATCCACCTTTTTCGCTCCTGCGCAATGCATAGTAATTCACATGATGATTAATATTTTGCATGATGATATCAAATTAAAGAAAAACAACAGAAAATTACGTACCTTTAACTCCTTTCAGAGTCTTCTTAACTTTACGTGCACAGCCTTCACAATCCATCCTGACCTTGAGGGCAACAGTATTCGTTATTTTCTTCTTCTTGGCTGTTCTGCTGCTAATCAAATCAGCCAAGTACTCCAAAGTGCCTGCAACTCCCATTTTTTTTTCGTCTTTTGTTTGCTTGTGCTATAGAATCCTTAGTCAGAACAAATACAGTTTTTGTCTTTAACGAAGTTGGGACTTAGGAACGCAATATGTTAAACTGAAAGATTGGAAGAAAGAAAGATGACAGAGAACTGATGAGTCTCAAATCTGAAGTCTTAACAAGATAGCAAGAAAGAGGCTGTAGATGGCTTTCCTGGTCCTGGTTTCAGGAGGAGTGGCAAGAGACAAGAGGTTGATGGTTGACGAGAGAAGGGGGAGTTGTTAACTGTCTTGATGAAGTGTAAGTGGACGGCCCTTGTGGCCAGACTTATATAGGAGCCAAATTTAAAAAAGCCAAGGTAAAGAAAACAAGAACTATAATTTAATGAAGTGGGGTTCACGACCTAGAAACACCAAGAGACTTCTTAACTTGCGGGAATCCTCATTCCCCTTCTTACTAGCTTCTTAAGGGCACAAACTTGTATGGAAAATGGTCCTAAGGCTGTTCCGTCAGTTCCCTTAGTAGCTATTCCCTTGGTTTGAGTGAAATCATGAAACAATCGCCAAATTCATACTTTTTCCGGTGTTTCTTGTAGTAATTCACAAATGCAATGAACATCTATAGCGCAACGGATCCTTCATCTCCACTTACTTTCTATGTTATTAGTTTGAGGAGGTACGGAGAAAACGATTTGACATCAATCAATACGTGTCTGTTTTTCTTTTTTGCATTTTTTGGTAAGCAGCCCATCTAAGATTAGATTAATCAGCCTGCACCATGGAAGAGAAAATCCCTCAATAAATATCAGATTAACAAACATATAATAATATGCACAAAAGTAACAAATTTTTGTACGTTTGATTATAATCAGAAGCGCATGCACTAATTGTAGTTAGAGTTACAAATAGCGTGCCTGTGGTTCTCAATCTTTAGCTAACATAAGTATAATTTAAACAAATTCACTCTACAAATTACTGGCTAATAGATTATGCAAAGGCTTTGCTTTAACTGATCCAACATCCGATCCTGATTTTGTGGGACTATTTGACGTTTAGTATAGACTCATCAGGCTTCTAAAAGTCTCTCATTTGAATGACAAAAAGGAGAATTTCGTGCTTGGGGTACACGAAAGGTGAGAGTTAATTGTAAAGTTTAGGCCTAATGCTTGTGGAAAAAAGAGCTTCCAAAGTTTGAAAAAGGAACCCTTAAAAAAAAGAAAAAATTGAAGACTGTTTCACTTCACCATCAAGGGGAAAAGAAGAATGAAAAATGAAGCACATTATTGGGGTTGTCTACTTGTCTTGGATTGGAAGGCATAATCGGCTGCCACGCGGATACGCAGCTTTTAATATGGCAATTGGAATTGGAAATCCCGAGGCAAGTCGGATGCCCACGTGGAAATAGGATATTCAAATGGATTCGGTAGTAACTTGCACCCGTTAAAAAGGGCGTTCTTCGCTAGTGGTCTGTCTTCTTCTGGATTATTTGGGCGAGTGCGGCTTTGTGATGGGTCGGTGCGACTGTGGAAAAAAAAAGTTGAAAAGAGGATGAAGAAATCTAAAATAAGACCATAAACTGGTTTGCCTGTTGGGACACTTGCCACCTATCTAAAAGAGGAACAATTTTCGATTTTTTTTAAAAATTATTTATATCTGTATATATTAGAGAGGACAGATTTTTTACGAGAAGCATCCACAAATCTTGAAAATCTGAATTCCTTTTTACTGTAATTTTAGATTTATTTTCATTCATAATCCTTATCGTTTCTCTTTATCACTTTCCACTTTCCAATTTACGTGACTCACTAACCGATAGAATAAACATTCTAAAATTTTAACTAATGGATAATAACCATCCCTACAAAGTCACATTAACAAATTCCAAATCACGTTAGACACTTACCACATGATTGATAGTAATAAAAAACCGATAATTTAAGAAACTCATTATTACGAAAATTGATAGGTTGCAATGTTATCATTAATTTCATGATTATTTTCCTCTTTTATCCTACCAAATATTACTTAATTAGTAGATTCTTCTTAGTTTTGGTACATTGTGCAGTTGCAGAGATTTAGAGTAAAAAGGAATTAAAAGGCGTGATTTTCTATTGGGCTGGCTGTTCGATATTCATATTGGTACGTCGAAGTTTAAGCTTTGCATGTCCGGAAAGCAGAGTCTCATAAAGTCGGACCACGGATGTTCAATCAGATGATCAGTGTCGATCCTTCATTTTCGGATAAGATGGATTTGTTATACCAATTCAAATTGAAATAGTAGTTTAGTAGTTGATAGGAGACTAGTCAATTAGGAAATTTCCTTTCTTTTCGGCAGAGGAGACTAATAGCTAATTATTAGGACTTCCTATTCTTTTTTCTTTTGTGGAGGAACGCCGCAAGAAGAAAAGAGACTTTTTACGCTGTTTTGGCTTTTCTTTTCTTTTTCATTGGATTTTTTTCATCTCAGTTGGAGAGAATGCCTTCAACCATTAATTCTGCAATTTGGCATGGGACTTTCTCAACGGAGATAAATTAAATCTCTTTTTCTAGTTAAGGAATAACGGATGATTTGGTTCAACTTAAATTATGAGATCGAATTGATTTTATTTATTCATATTATTTTCTGGTATTCGTATATTTTCTGTTTTATTTTCTTATGGTTGTTGTTTTATTCAATTATCTTGGGCTCCAATTTTAGGCTAATTCAATAACCTAAAATCAATTAGAATAATTAAATTCGTAATTGTTTAATTATTTTAAATTAGTGGTAACTGGTATCATTGGCTTTGTGCCAGGGAAATATACGGGCTAATTTGAAATGACTCTCGTAGCGTGTTGTTGGTTAGAGCAGGGTTTCTCTAATTCTTAAAACAATTGAAAAGTTGAACTCTAAGGTCGTACCTAAAGTTATTTCGCAACTAGGATAATAGTTAATAGTTGTACCTTAGCTATCGATAATTTAAGGAGAAATTAACTGTCATCGCTTATTTGACAGTTATAACCTGTTTATCAGTTTATAAGTGAAATTATTATTGTATCGATGATCAATTAGGAGAACCATTTTCGAAATTGCTTCTTGGCTAGAGTTCGTCCAATATTATTTGAGTCTTAATAATTTGTCATTTAATTTTTAGCTATTTATTATATTCAAGTAGTACAGTTTATTGTCATTTTTATAAAATCCCCCATATCCTGAAGTCTAGAAGAAATTAAATTCTCCCAATACCTGTGGATTTGACCCTGGCTATCACTAGATACAGAATTTGTATTCATTTTGAGTAGGTATTTATTATTGTACAGGTACGACAACCTGTCAAAAATCACATATCAAAAATTTAGGAGCCTGTTTGAATTACAATTCCACAATTGTACGTACCTTACCACACGGCCGATAGTAACAACTAACTGATAATTTAAGAAACTCACCATTACGAAAATCACATATCAAAAATTTAGAAGCTTGCTTGAATTACAATTCCCACAATTCTACGTGAATTGTTATAACGTATTTTACTCTCATAATTATTCACAAAACTGACGTTCACTAACTCATTTTCATTTGTCATCCACACAAACCAAATACAATGAGAAAAAAAAAGACTATGTATCAAGCTGTCACTATGGACGATCCCACTTATAAGCATTTCAACGGCGCCTCAATTCCAAACTTGCAAAATTGCAAAGGAGAAAACAATTGATCATAAAACAAAGCCTATATCGCAATGATCCTACTGAAATACTTCAAAAGATTCAATAAGTTTACTTTCAAGAAAGACAAGTCTCACAGTACATTCTTTTGTAGTACGAACTCCACAAAATTCAATAGAGTCAATTAAACCACCAATATTGACTTTTGTACCAAAGATTGATTGGTGCGAAAAATGTTCGCACCTTCGTACAAGATTATCAAGTTGAATGCATAATATTTGTACGCATTTCATTTTGAAATTAAATAAAACATGCGATTACATTCATTTTTATCCATGTATCATCTATTTTCTAATATAAATTTCTATTATTATTTTAAGATCCATCTTCTACAAAAATGCAGCTCTTGAATAATGTACATATTTTATCATTCTTTGAACTATTACTAAACAAATCTTAGATTTTAATTATGTTGGTACAATTTTTTAACTTTTTTTAATTCACCGTTGCTTTTTATTTTTTTCAATAATATCAGCATCATACGTAGCATGGGTATTCACACTAGTATATATCCTAGCCTCCCGATGTATTAATCTTTAAAGAAGAGGACAAAACGAAAAATAGCGTTCTTAGAAGGCCAGCTTAGTTACCTTTCTTTTAATATTTTTTTAGTCGTAAAGGGGTGAGATTTAAGATGTTGAGAAGAGGAAATTTGAATCAAGACCTCCAATTTCTGATGTGTCACTCTTAATCAGTTTAGTTACATTAATTAAAGTGATTGGACATAGACATGGACGTAGTTTGAAAGTGAAGCTGCTTGGCTTTTACTTGGGTAGTCTTTATTATAGGTTTACAGAGGTTTTCATTAGATTAATGAGTTTCCGAGGAACATTATCGTGGAGTTAATTAAACTTTATCAAGCCACTGAATTGATTTCTTCTTCTCGTTTTTACAACTCGATGGTCGAGGGCAAAAGAAAACATGGTACTTAATTTGGGTGCAAATATTTTGAGTGCATGTAGCGCATCCTAATTCTTTATACTTTTATGACATAAACATGTAACAAATCCTTATTAAGTAACGAGTTTTATAAAACTTAATTACTATGAGAGCAATCATAAAAACTGATCAATTTATTACGTTAATGATACCTTTCTCGGCCTTTTGACTAAGATCAAGTGTAGTATCTGTCCCTGTGCTCAAAAAAATTATTAGGTTAAGAATTATGAGAGGAGAAAAAGCACAGAGAGATGAAATTCATCCACTTGAGAAAGAGAAAACATTTCCCTTGTCAAATATCGTAGTAACCCTCAATATGTAGCTATTAGGTCAAATTAAGCGTGTGTGCCCCTTCAAAAGAAATCAAAACTAGAATACAGTGTTTCTATTTTGCTATACGTAGTAGCTTGGAGGAGTTCTCAGCCGATTCATTAGTAGTTGTTTCCTGTTCTCCATTTTTCAATGTCAGAAACTCTCACAGTTTTGATCGATTAATTATTCTTATTATCGTAGCCCAGAAAACCCAAAAAAAAAAAGAGAGTCATTTTTCATGGCCAATATGATGGTGCACTAAAACATTTCCATGTGCTTGTATTTCCTGTTCCTGAGGGCAAAGGCACTAGCTCTATTACTGGCCCATGCAACACATAATATCAATCACCGAAATCCTGAACGCCTCTGCCAACAAAAAATTAATTCTCAAGAGCATTGGCATATGCCCCGTGTACCCCCAATAAAAGCTGGTGTCTCCCTTTTAGAAAAAGCCTAGCACCAAATTAGAAAGTCCCCATCCAGCCAACCCTCCACAGCGTAATAGTTAACTAGTCCCTGTTGATCAAGAAACACCTGTAATCAAATGCAATAACTCCAATTCTGCAATGGCCATATCAAAATCACCGTCATTTTCAATCTCACAGGAGACTGGAAAATTGCGCCAGATTCTTTGAACCCACCAATATCCCTGGTGGGGTACATTTAACCTTTATCCAAATAGGATTAATCTAATCATGCAGTTATTGTGCCAAACTGCATGATTAATAATTGCACAAACGTCATTAGTTTCAATCTGATAAGGTTTACTATGCCGACCAAAGAATACGTCAAACATGATCAAAACCCTCGAACTTGCTCTACCATATTGATCGAGACCATCAATACATAAAGAAATTAATACAGGATGGGATATGCATTAAATTTACATGGTTGACTGGCCAAAAAATTCACCGACCCCATTGACCAATTTGAGTCTTAAGTAGCCAGAACCGCGTTTCTTGCAGAGACCGCTGTTTGAAATCCTTCTCTCAGCTTCAGTCTCTCGTGGAGTTGATGAACTCTTGATGACTTTGCTAAGGATAGACTTGATGAAATGAAACGCTATCTAATCCTATGAATGGTTGGGAATTTTTGGGTTCTCTCAGTTTTCCAGGCTCCACGTGTTTATGTGCATAGACCAGGGACGGTTTATCTTTTCTTTCCCATAAGATGACTAAATTGACACCTGATTGAGACCATGTTCTTGATTGTCCAAATAACATCCATGACTCCACGCAAAATTGATCATCAATCATGGAAGAAAAATTGTCCTTTTTCCTTTTAATCATTTTCCCTTTATGTCGCGCTACTTTTCTCTAATCTTTATTTCAGTGTATATAAAATTTACTCTCTTGGATTAATTTTTCCTGCACTGACACACTGTCAGTGTATACACCCAAGTGTTCAATCTGATTATTTAACGATATTTTCTACCCAAGTATTCAACATTTTACCTTTTGTCAACACAGAAATCATCTTTGCCCTGATGACAAAACAGTGCAATTGGATGAAATATCTCCGCTGATTAGCTTTACATTTTTTTTGCCAAGATTGTTGGAACAAATCTTTAGTGGTTTCTCCTTGTGCTCGCTCCAATTTGCTTAAAAGTTTGATACGATTGTACTTAGAATAGTCCTCTGCCAGGATTAAGGAAACAATTGGGAATGTAATGTCCCCCAGGTGGAATCTTCGAGAAGTGAAGAAATGTGGTCATTGCGACCAAGTATCACGGTCCATACAACCCCAAAAAAAAGTAACTACCATAGTCGAATCAACTGCAAAGTTCGGAAAAAAGTGATTTAAGTGGGATTTGGAATCTGTCCATGAAAGAAATGCATTCATTCACAAATTTGTCTCTGACAAGACAACTAGGGAAGGAATTTTGAGTCGTCAAAAGTAGTTCATCTACTTTCCCATCCAAAGACAAGATACCAAAAGCTAGCACGGGGAAGAAGAAATTCTCAACTTAGAGAGCAAGGAAAATCACATGATGCAAATAATTGCGTCTCGATCAATTCATGCAAGAGCCGGCATTCCTCTTCATATGGGATCCTACAGTATATTCTTATTCCGACTGATCCATTTTGATCAATGCCATCCAGAGAAAGAAAGCCAGAATTCTATACTTGAGGTCCAACGTTTCTTGGCAGGACATGATCATAGCATATGGCTGAGAACACATGGTTTCTCAAACCAAAGTCGTGGTATTAAACATAATAATACTACTAGAAAGTTCATCCTTAAATTTTAGGCTGAATAATAAGAAGTGCAAGGTATCGAAACTTGACACTTTAACCAAACAAAAGCCTAGAAAACAACGTTAACGGAGCAAAAGCTAGAAAACGTACGATTAAGCTATCGAGACAAGTTTGATGAGTAATAATACCACATCAAAGAATTCAAGGTACTTGAGCTCAATACTTTTTAATTTCACTAAAAAGTTAAACCAACATTTAGCATTGGATGTAGGTAATTAGCATGTAGTATCAAACATTCTATGGTCTTCATCTTGATTGGGAAGGTAAACAGCATTGTTTATTGCTCGAGAAGTCCTCAACAAATCTTAGATAGAAATTTAGCCTAAATACAATCAACTCATGCTTGGGCTTGGAGCACAAACTTTTGTCTGACGGTATAGCACATGTTAGAATAGGTGGGCACATATAGGTCGGAGAAGGGTCAGCTTATTTTTCAATCCTCCAAAGTCAATCAAGCCCATATTAGGTGGGTGCTTCTTGCCATCGTTTGGTTGGTTTATGCTTGGCTGTTAGGCCTCCAACTGATTGAAGACACAAAAATTTAGAGAGAGAGAGAGAGAGAGAGAGAGAGAGATCCTATGGGCATTGTTTGGTTCGACTGACCCTAAAGATGTTCAAAGTACTCACAAACTAAAGAGTTGTTAAGTGGAATAAGATGTTCTAATATCTTAGCCTAATTGGTTGATGCAATCATGCAAAAGAAAAACAATTCTTGGCGTTTGGCCTCACCATTTGAACAAAAACTTCTTTCTTTCTTTTTCCATTTCTTATTATTTTTGAAAGATGATAAAAATTAAATCCCTATATAGAGTAAAGATGAGGAAAAATGTGGATAAAGCCGGAAAAGTTGGTAGGCGCAAAACAGTTCTGGTCGTTGGCCTGATATTCTTCTTTTTCCATTTCTTCTAATTTTCCAAAGAAGATAAAGACTCGTTTAAGAGGCTAGGATTTCATCCCCATCAAAAGCAAAGATACGTAAAGACATGGATAGAATACGATCAGTTAATAGATGCTCCAGCAAGCTCGGGTAAACGGATTGCCAAACCACCTGTTTCCTGAACTTGTTCAATCACCAAGAAACTTTTGCTATGCAATCAGAAACCCATTCCCACCCCGAGATGCCTGGCAAAGAAAGAAGCAGTTTTGGCATACATCTAATAAACTGTTTCACGAGCAAGAAGTTGTTATCTAGTATCAACCACTGTGTACAAATAACAAAGCCTGCACAACTCTCCTATCCAGCGTTATTCAAGGGTTACAGAAAATATGGCCTAAAATATAGAGGAGAAACACAAAAACCTGCAACTATTTGTTAATAACTACCCCTGACTATATTAACGACCAATCTATGACAACTGACAAGCTAGCTAGCCTCTCGCAAATTCCATATGCTGGGAGTAGATGCAAAGGTTCTCACAAACTGTTTCAACTCGCTACAAGCCAATCTCCATTCACTAGTCACTTTCTGCGTCTGCTGAGTTTTACGGCAACTTGTTCATCAGTTAATGGTAAATAATAGATGCGTGGAGTGGTTTTGGTCTTCCTGAATAGGTCATCCAAAGTGACTATTGGTGGATCAACTGTCGCAGCAACCGGAGAACGAGGCCGAGCCAAGTGTTCCCTTGTTGTGGGTGGATCAGAAGTGGTCTGTTGCTCTGAGCGATGGGGTTGCTGCCTTACATCCTGTTGGTTTACAGGTGTTGGAGCCAATTGCTTAGAGGGAGGTTGCGATGGCATCACTGAAGTCGAGTTTACAGGTGCTGCAGATTGTGAAGGAGCCTCTACCCGCAATTTTACTTCCTCAGGATCAACAAACTCTGCAATCAGAAGTCGTCCCCCATATGGAGGCCATTGAAGATTGTAAACAGCATTCCGCGTCTCCATGGCTTCCTCAGTAGAAGCATACTGCAGAGAAGATAGAACTCATTATCACGTACCTAAACTGTAAATATTCATCAGAGCAGAGAGTTTTACCAGACAAATAAATGTTTACAGGCATCGTATTGTTAAACTGCAAATAGGTAACTATTGCAGGACCTTTTCTTTTAATGATCCAACTTTAAAAGAAAATTTTTTGCTTTGTCCTTTTTTAATTAACAAAAAAGATTTTTCTCACTTTACTGCAGTAACTAGCAGGTCAACGCTATTTGCTTCAACAACCAAAATGTTCAAGTCTAAGACCAAGTGGTTCCTCTAACAAAGGTCCAGAGGAAACTCAATACAGTGAAGTTATGCATAAAACTTCAACAACCAACAGCATTTTATATTTATGTGCATACATGCAAGGTGCTTGACAGCACCTTTAGCAAACCAAATCGAGGTCCCCAAGAAACAGCTACAGTATACATCATACAGACCCAAGCGCCACAGAAGGTAGCAGGAGAAAACTCAAAATACAGAAAGCAAAACAGTATTTTATCCCTTTATTGCATATCAGCCAAACAACAATAAATCACCACATTAGCAGCCACAAACATAGGGAGAAAGCGAGAGAAGCTACCGTCACATAGCAATGGGTCTTGATATGATCCATCCAAAAATTGCAAATTGTACCCGTTTTGGAGAGGAGCTCTTGCACAGCTTTCAGAGTAAAAGGGCGAACAAAGTGATCAATGCGGAGGGAGTTAGTAGGTGTTTTCGCCGATGGAGGCACTGCAATTGTTTAGGAAAGGAAAGAATTAAGAAGTTATTGCATGCACAACTACGACTTGATATGGGAAATTTTGAGTTCATAAATTACATACCAATATGTTCATTGGTGGCATCTCTACCAGTTGCAGAGTTAGATCCATCAACAAAAGGAGTTGTTGCACTCTGAACCACAGTCTTTGATGTTGCAGAAAGTGAAGTATCTGGGATTTGTGCTTGAGGAATTTTCACACTTTCATTATTCCATCTCCTCTGCCTCTTCCGAGGTTCCTTATTATCTGGTGCAGCTTCAACTGCTAAAAGCAATTTAGAGACCAATCCAGATCACAAAAATGAAAATTTCCATGGCTAATTAGTTTATACAAAATATGATATTGGCTTATCTGAACCCAAGATCAAATTTTACGGCTGGTAAAATATTTTACTAACTCAACCAGTATCCTTAATCTCTGATTTAATAAATGAAACCCCGTAAACATAACAACCAACACATTCATCTCGCAAGGAATACATATCTGATTAGTGAGGACTATCTACCACAAAGCACAACAGTTATGCTATTGGCAGGGAATAAACAAGCAACAATCAAGACCAACGATTAAGCTATTTGCAGTTTTGCAGCGAACGAAGAGAGAAAGAGACAACAGTTCTACAGCTAATTATGAAAGATAATAAGCCATCTTAGCTGATGCAGTGCTTCATGAGAAACAATACAACCCCAAATATTGTCAATATCCAATATAAACTACACACAGATTTTTAACAATACACATTCTCTTAAAATTGGTGAACAATCACATCAGCAGGTGTATACCGGTCAGAAGAAGTTAGCATATTTAACAATCAGCAGAATGGATGGTCAGATGAAAAGAAGGGACTAAACCTCAGTAATACCTTCAAATTTTCTTTTCTCAGCCGATTCAGCCATTTGATCACTATTTGCATGTGATGACTTCAGGGTATGAGAAGGAATATCAGCTTGTGGAGCTTCAATGTCACCAGCAGATTTTGCAACAGTTTCTTCATTTGGCTTGGTCTTGTCACCTACTTTCTTAGGATCAGAATCAGAGTCGGCTTGTCTTGCCTCCAAGCTATCATCTTCCATGGAATCATCAGCTGAAGACTGATCTAGATTTATCTTTTCAAGTGGTTCTCCATCTGTCATGTCAGTCATCTCAATAAATTTTGCATCTGAGGATTGGTCATCTGCTTGGAAGTGAATTTTTTTCCCCAAGAAGAATAATAAAGGAGAATGAGAAAAGGTTACAAATCAAACATAAGTACCCATCAAAAGGAAACTAAAGTGAAATGTAACTGTCAATCAAACCTTGCGACTCTCTTTGCTCAGCAGAAGCAGCAATCTCAAATTTCTCCTCATAAGATGATTCCATATTCTGTGTAGGCAAATTAGCCCCGAAAACATCATCCAAATCTTTTTTTTCACTAGAGGGCTCTTCAGTGAACTTATTATCATCTGCTAGTTCATCTTTGGTCCTATTCTCCAGGATATGGTCCATTGCAGAACCCTCACCTGAATTATCAATTTTCTCAATATTTTTCACACTACATTTATCATCATCAGCTTCAACAACAGAACCTGGTTTCACATCTGGCACTTGATCATCCAGTGAATAAAAGCTGCCACCTGAAGGGTCTTTGCTGGATGATGGCTGTACCATCTCTTGCCTAACAACTTCTGGTTCTAATTGAATATTATTAGCATTTAAGTTTTCCTTTATTTCATTTTTTTCATAATTAGATAAACTATCAGTTTTAATTGACTCACACTGTACTTGAAACCCTAAATTTGGGCTAATCTCATGTACCTGGTTGCTTGAGTAGGAGACAAGAGACTCGGCATCCATCTGCGAAGGCTTTAAAGAATCATTCTCCAACTTAAGACCAAAGTTATGTGAGTTTTGTTCACTATCTGCAATTGGTACTACCTCAAGATCCTCGTTGCCTGCCTCTGCAGATTCATTTTTTGTACTTGTACTAATAGGTGCAATGGTACTACCTGCAATTGGTACTACCTCAAGCTCCTCATTGCCTGACTCTGCAGACTCATTTTTTGTATTTGTACTAATAGATGCAGTGTGGGTATCAACAACTTCATTCAAAATACCGCTGCTTTTGCCAGATGCCTCTAAGATTCCTTCATTGTCCAGATCATCCTTACGTGCAGATGTCAAAATCTCATTTCCCTTGGCAGGTCCGCTGTTTCCAATTACTCTTTCAGGACATTCACTGAAACCGATTGGTGTTGACACTAGCTCATCTTTATTGTTACTGGTATCAACAGCATTACACAAAACGTCTGATTCCACATATGCTGGAACAGAAATAGAACCACCAGTAGCTTTTGCTTGATCTACTTCACTAGTTTCGTCAACAATCGGAATCCCACTGACAAAGTTGTCTACTTTAACTTCATTCACATATTTATTCTCAGCAAACCCAGAAATTTGCCCAGAATGAGGTTGCAGTATTGGAATATTAGGCTCATTATTGCTGGGTTCAAAATCCTTGTACGTTTCTGTCCCAAAACTTGCCCTTTCATTCCGAATTGCTTCATCCAATCGTCTTACCAGGTCATCCTTCAAGCCTTTTGTCATCAAGTTACGTCTCTTAAGCTCTTCCTTCAGTTCAGCCACCTTCCACTTATTGATTGGTCGATCATACAGAACCGGATATTGTGTCGACATTTTTCTTATTCACCAAGCCAAAAACTTCCTCTTACAACCAATCCTTTCATGAAAGAAAACCAAATGAGGAATTTCAGATTCCCAATAAACCTTGGAAAACAGCAAAGAGAAAGAGACAAGCTGAAAAATTGTTTTTTTAAGATCCATACATCACATCTACTTTCAAATGTTTAATATACAGCCAGAGATAATTTTCTGCTCGTTATTTTTGCATTCTAAAACATGACAAAAGTGCTTTCTTTTAAATTCTTTCCCTGATCCTTACCCCAAATAACACCCACAGAACCCTTAAGTGCATCTAAGTATATATAGCATCTAAAGTAACAGCAACTATCGAAAACCAAGAACTTAGCAAGCAATTACGTGTCAGCCTCGGAAACGAACAATATTATATTAACATGTCCTTAACAAAACAGCTTCCGCAAAGAAGGATGGCAAAACTCCTAAAAGTTTATAGTAATCTATTCAAAGAAAATTACACCGGGAAACCTTAGAACTCTAGCACAAGGTACAACGTAAAACGAAATTAAGCAACAAAATATATATTCCACTCAAGAAACAATAGAAGCATAAAAAAAATTTTAATTAATCACAAGTTTCGGAGCAAACCCATATGCCCAAAACCAAAAAGATACAATTTTGTGCATTGTTAAAATGCATAATGCATGATAGAACAGAATATTTAAAGGAAACACTTACCAGTGCAAATACCCCTTCCCGAAGCAGATATTCAAACGAAACCCTAATTACCAAATACACCAGAAAAACGTTAGAGTAATTTAAAAATGATAACCCAATTGAAATTACACTCGTTAGCGCCAATGCACCCCCTGTAAAACATTCAAGAAAACAAATTTCAAGCAATAAGAGATTTTTTCTGTTTCGAGATAAGAATTGTCTGAGCAGAATACAACTATTGTCCTCAGGTGGGGAGTAAAGGGTGCAGAAGAATTGGATAATCAATAATTAAAAAGATGATCACAAGGTAGGAAGAGTATTTTTGGGGATTTAATTTTCTGGTAATAATTTTACTAATATATTTTGTTGCATAATCTAAAGGATGAGAAGGATAAGGACGGAGAGGAAAGAGGGAGTTGGTAGTTATTTTCGTTTCCGCCCTGGGAAAAGGAAAACTGAATAACCGGATCTTGGTCCGGATTTGTTTACATAATCAATCGGGTTGCTAGGTCCAAGTCCGCTCAACTTTTAACACTCCTTTTTTGAGTTTTTCTTCTTTTTTTTTCCCCCTTTTTCCCACACTTATGACTTTTTTTTTTATATTTTTGGTTCGCTGTTTATTTTGGTTCATAAACATTTAAAACAGTCTGCTGCTACTAAACACAAAAAATGTAGAAACCAAAGGAAAAAAAAAAAGAAACAAAAAATGTTACAACAAAGTTTAGCTCGCCTTGTTTAGTGGTTATTAGGAACTACATAATATTTATAATTCTCGTAATTTTTCATCCTACTTTTTACTTTCAAAATCTCTTCCGTGTTTTTTTATTTTAAATAAAAATGTCTAAATTTGTTCAAACATATATAAAAAAAAAAAAAAGTAAAGTGGTTGAAAATATAAAAAAAAAGTAATTAAAATATATTTACTAAATGATAATCCATGCAAACAAATCAATGTAACATTTGTTTAGAAGCGAGGGTTGAGTTCAGTAATAACATGAGAGCGATTGTAAGTAAGAGATTTTAAGTTTAATACTTCCCACTTAAAAATAAATAAATAAATAAACAAACAAGATTTTCAACAAAATGACTCTATCAGAAAACTGGTGTATACTACATAATTTTGCCTGCTAATTAGTAATTACCACAAATGGAGAATCCAAGATTTTACTTTAGTTAGTATTTGCGCGTACAATCCGAGTATAACGCCCTGAAGTAAGAAGACAACTACAATTGGCGGTAGACTTGTGGATAGAGATGTAATCGAGCCGAGTCGAGCTCGAGTCGAGCTATACTCGAGCTCGACTCGACTCATATATCCCTAGGCTCGAGCTCGGCTCGAGCTCGATCGAGTCAAAAAAATTGATACTCGAAACTCGACTCGATGTACTCGCGAGTAGCTCGAAACTCGACTCGATAAGGCTCGATAACGAAGGGTATTTTATAAATTCCATATAACTTATACCCATAATGGTCATTTTATAATTATAATACATATATATTATTTAAATTATAAATATATTATTTAAATAACCCCGGCTCGACGAGTAGCTCGACGAGCCTCGAGCCGGGGATTTTTGACTCGAAACTCGATTCGATTTTCATTCGAGCTACTCGAAACTCGGCTCGAACTCGGTCAACCCGAGTTCGAACCAAGTCGTTGACCAAGCTACTCGCGAGTAGCTTGGCCCGCGTACACCCCTACTTGTGGACGCGTTAAAGCATAAAGTTCATGCGGGAAATTGGGCCTCTGAACTTGTAAAGTATTCGAAGAGATTGTACTGAAATAAGGCCCAAATACATAAGGCCGATCCTTGGGCAAGGATATCATGTTATCTTAACAGAAAGACAACGAAAAGCGGTGTTAGAAACGCCCAAGTGGCCCAACTTAGTTGATCTCTTGCCCACTTCTTACTCCCTACTTGTAAAGCTTGGGTCTTGTTTGAATTATTATATTTTGAGAAAAAAATTTATATTTTCTATAAATATTCTTTATTACACATTTTTGAATCACTTTTTATTTTATACACATCATATATTTTTTTTTAAAAAAAAGTTAGGATAATTTTTTTCTAAAACTCTTCAAAAAATGTAATATAAACAACCTCTAACCACTGAATTAAAAAAAACTAAAATTTAAAACTCTGCTCAACTAGTAGAAAAGACATTAGTCAATCGAAACAGTAACTAACTCTTGAAATGCTTAGAGTTTTCTTTTGAAAAAAATAACTAATTGTAAAATTCATCTCAACTCAACTAATGAGAAACATTAATCAAGCACATAGGTTTGACCTTCTTTACAAAAAAAAAAAAAAAAAAGTAAGGTTCGATTTTCAAGCCTTCGTTTCCCTTTTCTTTTCTTTTTTTTAACCATAGTAGAGCCTTTAAAACTACACAAAATTTTCTGTCATCATTAAGCATTTCCATCAGAAAGTTGTGACCTTTTTAACTTTATTCATAGCAGAATCATAAAATCGAGTAAAGAACAATCAATCACTCACGAAGAACTATTGAAAAACACAAAACCTACGTTGTTTTGGTCAAAAAGATCACCTTTTAGTATCATCAACTTAACAAGGACAATGTAACGTGGCATCAGCAGAATCATTTCTCTCAAGGCAAATCATTATCTTTTATCTTAGATAAACGTAGTGTTAATTAGGATTCCTTTTTCATTGAGCAGTTAAAAACATGTAAGTGTGCCTAATTTTCTAAAGAATAATAAGACAAGGAAAAATCCGAATTGTGCGCCCCGTGACACCAAACCTCGGGCGGCACGAGATGGTCGGAGGATGCAAAATGATTCCAGGTTGAAAACGAGTTAAAGAAAACATACGATGTGCTGACAGAAATGCCAGTTGGTCAATCATGAGACCTCTATTTCGCTCGCCATGCAGGAATTCCCCATAAAATAGTGACTAAGGAATCCGAAGCCTCTCCCCTTGAAGTTCAATTGTCTAGAGTGGGACAATTTCGATATAAATTAATATATTTTGAGTGTAATTATTAGTTTTACACTAATTCATTATATTAAAATTGTATAAATTATATATCTGGACAGAATTGAAACTAAAGAGACCCCATTTCCATAAGCAAGACTGAACTTATGAGCAATCAAGGATTGGGAGAGAGCTGCACTAGTTGTCCTTTACGAGAGCGATTGGATTTGGCTCTCTTTGTTATTTGTCTTACATTTACTAGAGCAATAGGTATGAAACCTTGCATTTGAGCTTGACACCTTAAAAATTACTCGAACAAAATTAACATTAACTTCAAATGCTACTTTTCTTTTCTTTTTTTTGGGGGGGGGGGGGGGGGGGGGTTTAAATTCTCATGGTGTTCATTACACCTCCAACGGTTGCACAATTAGTGGCTCAACTAGATGGTATTCTAAATTGCATCCTTTGCAAGAGTTGATTCTATTAGTTGGTCTCAAGTTTTACTTGTGTTTATGTTATTGGGAGATTCCATAACTAAAGAAACTTGTTTACAAAGTAAAAAAAAAAAAAGTTGAACAGCTCGACTGAAAGAAAAGAGACAATATGAATACAAGTTAAGAAATATGTTAAATTCAAGAGTTAGCAAAAAGTGAAATAATCCCATTAGTTATGTTTGTAGGATCAATTTTACGAGCCATGGAGTTGATTTCTCTTAAATTTAATCAAATTCACGAGTACAAAAAGAGAATATGAAAATTAATTTCAGAATCAATTAAATTAATGGCTAGGAGAAGATGGATGAGTTTAGATGATTCGAGAAAAGAGGCTAGTATTATGTTTTACTGACAGGTTAGGAAAGTAAGAGGGTTAAATGTTGAGTTTGCCAGATTGACAAGGAATACTTGGCTACTTCAACGTATGTTTGAGTGCAAGTGAATTCAAAATTCAGTTATGCAGCCAAATTCATACGAGGGAATATACACATAAATGCAATATCTCCACTGTCCTGTCTACATCCACCTCTCTCTCTTTCCATAGAATTTCATTTCAAACACTTACTTACTGTCTCCCTCACCGCACATCTAGCTACACCAAGCATAGACTACATCTAGCTACACCAGTCATATACTACATCACTATCTTTCCCTTTTCTTGAATCCAAATGGGCACCCAAACTGCGATCACTTTCGTGCTTTGGATGTCTCTTTACACCCAATTCTCCACAGCTCTTTACTCGTCAAAACTAGTTCATAGGTTCTCTGAAGAAGCTGTGTCATACTGGTCCTCGAAAGGCAAGAACATAACGCTGCCTAAGTTGGGAAGTTTGGAGCATATGAAGGTGTTGCTGAGCAGTGATTTAAAGCGGCAAAAATTGAAACTTGGGTCCCAGGATCGACTGTTAATTCCTTCTCAAGGGAGTGAAACCTTTTTTTATGGCAATGACATGGGATGGTAACCATTGTTCTTGTTTTGTTGTTGATTTAGTTCATTTTTTTTTAATATAATGTGTTTATATTTATGCCTGGTATGTGACTTTTTCCCCTTCTTGGATGTGGGTTCTTTGTGAAATGAGTGGAGGATAGAGGGTTGTCAGAGTTAGAGGAGGAAAGGTAGTATAAGAGAGGTACTTTTTCCCCCCTAAAAAAAGAAAGGTACTTTTTAAACATTTGGTTTTTTTTTTTTTGGTCGAATTAAAGAATTAAGCAAGCTGGCTTGACCTCATTTGGATTTTCTGAAGAATGCGGCTTTTGGACATTGTCCTTACTTTAGCAACATTTTCATAGAAAGTGGAATAAATGAATCTGAATGCTCAGGCTAATTAGTTTAACTTTGAGGCATTAACTGGCTGTATTCTTCTTCTTGACTGATCAGTTGCTCCAAACATACAGAATCTTCTGCTCCACAGTGAGGAAATTTTTTTCGGCTTTCTTTTTGTGTCCTATTCAAATGCACTTAAAAGAAAAGAGATAAAGGAAAGGACCACGTGAGTAGAGTTGGCTACTTTGTAAAATTTTTTAATTATTTATCATTAGTATGCTGACAATAAGGAATGAAGATCTCAATTGCCTCGACATAATGCATCTATTTGGTGAAATGCCACTGAGCAAGTTAATTGGATGATTGGTTAAGCTATGAATAGAGTGAGGTGCATCATTCTTGTTAGGCAGAAAAAGGATGATGAAGCAGTCATTACCTCAGTTGTTGCCATCAAACTAGAGTCTGACTCTGATATGAGGTATAAAAACTAGCATGTAAACGGGGTGTCCTGTCTTTGACCTAGGTTTTTCACAAGTAAATCATGGGCTGTAGTATGCAAACCAAAATAGTTGCATTAGATTCTGGGTTCCTCCTTTATTGCCTTATTACATGGTGGAAAACCTTGGAGTCAATGAGGCATCTAGAAGACTTTACATCGTGCCAATTGGTATAGAAAATAGCACTTTATGTTTATCTTCTTACCATTGGGTGTCCTATGCAGTTGAGATTGAGTATTTTCAGAGATCAGGGGAAAAAAAAAAAAAAGAAAGGGAGGAGAGGAAAGATGGAAGGTAATAAGGGTGGAGAGAATCAGCGATTGTTTTGGCAACATGGGGTTACAATCACTTATCAACGTTATAAAGGACAAAAACTGTTTCTTTTACCAGTTTTTTTAGTACTTCTTTTATTTCAAAATCTGAAAAGGTAAAATAGAATGTGGTTAATATGACAATTTCATTAGTCATTCAAAATATTTTAGATGAAATTTTCCCTTTTATGTGAAATTTTTTGTTTTATTCAATACTTTTGACTTCCATAAGTTCCTATTGCAGGCTGCATTATACGTGGATTGATATAGGGACACCAAATGTTTCTTTTCTTGTTGCACTGGATGCTGGTAGTGATTTGTTTTGGGTCCCCTGTCGTTGCATCCAGTGTGCACCTCTGTCTTCAAGTTATTACTCTATGCTGGTAGGATGTTCATTTTAAGTCTTGTTCATTTCTCATGAAGTGATTTATGAAATAACAGCTAATGCCTATTCATTTGTGCAACTTGCTCCGTGAGAGTGCTATTTGTGGCTATAGACTAATATATCATTTCTGTCTTAAGGAATTTCACTTTGATGTGTATAAGGTGGGGAACTACGAGAAAAATTGCTCTATATCGATACTGCAATGTAGTTACTATGTTTGGATAAAAGTTATGAATTCATGAACTTCAAATTCTTTTGACCTTATCTAAGCTTTGAATTGAACTGATATCCTTCCATTTCAAGACATACACAATTTTGTCAGTCGCCAATGCGCTGCTATATCCCCATTTTTGTTTGTCAGCAATGTGCTGCTATATGCATCCTGTTGCAAGCTCTAGATACATTTGCTTTGAATCGTGATGTAAGCTAATAGCTGGAAGCAGGTTTAGCAGTTAATTTTCCAATAATTGATTGGCATGTTTGGGGCATCTATTGTGCAGGATAGGGACCTGAGTGAGTATGAGCCTTCCCGATCAAGTACCAGCAAGCCCCTGTCTTGCAGCCATCAATTATGCGAATTGGGTCTGAACTGCCAAAGTCCAAATGGTTCCTGCCCTTACAGTGTTAACTACTCAGAAAATACTTCAAGCTCGGGATTGCTTTTTGAGGACCAATTATATTTGACCTCAAGTGGAGGTGGTGCACCTGAAGGTTCTATCCAAGCTCAGGTCATCATAGGGTATGTTTCTTTTGTGTATTCACAGTTCTGTAACTTGACATGTACTGTAAATTTGACTGGCAAAGTATTTGCTTTTCTCACTAATTGCAGATGTGGCAGCAAACAAAGTGGCAGTGACCTAGATGGATCTGCTCCTGATGGTCTTCTGGGATTGGGACCCGGGAAAATTGCTATTCCAAGTTTGCTCGCAAGATCTGGTCTGGTTCCACATTCATTTTCATATTGTTTTGATAATAGCTATTCTGGGAGAATGTACTTTGGAGACCAGGGTCCTGCAACTCAAAGAAGTACCACCTTTGTACCATACAAAGGCGAATAGTATGTTAAGCTGCGGTTTCTTATGTGTTGCTTGGCATGATTAGTTTTCAACGTTTTTGTTGGTTTGAAAAATTTAATTGCATACTGCCTCATCTTTAATTTTCCTATGTCTTCTGTATCAGTTCTGGCTACTTCATTGAAGTCGAAGATTATTGCATTGGGAGTTTCTGTTTAAAACAAAATGGATTTCAAGCACAAGTTGATAGCGGGTCTTCCTTCACCTACCTTCCTAGTGAAGACTATAAACTTTTTGTTGCTGAGGTTCTCTCCATCTCTATCTCTCTCTCTCTAAGTTTTCAATGTATTTTTGTTCACGATCTAAGATCAGTATCCAGTTCTTTATGGTATTTGAAATTACAATATATGTTCTTCTAGTTTGACAAACAAATGAATGCTACAAGGTCTGGCATAGAGAAGTTCCCTTACTGCTACAAGGCTCGGTAAATAACTTGTGACTTTGAAGTTGCTGTAATCTTCCATCATTTCTCAAAGCTCAAGTCAACTAATTACATTTCTAATGCAGTTCACATGGACAGCCAGATGTTCCTAGCATGAAATTCAAGTTTGCTTTGAATCAAAGCTTTGTGATAGAGAACCCCATGTTTCACATAATTGACTACCAGGTGATCTAGCAATGCACAGCAATCTGCTCAATCTTGTTGCATGTGAAAAAGAATTTAGTGCTAGAATTTCTGTGAAAATGAAATTAAAGGACGCTTTGGATTTAAAAGCTAAATCCTTTAGATTGTTTAGTATAACAATTCAACGTTGTTCATGAGTTTTTGAAGTAAATACTCGCTAAATGTGATTATGTTTTCTTATGTCTTGTGAAGCTCTATCCATTGAAGTAGGTTGCGAGATCAACTCTTGTCTATTCTATTTCTAAGAATAAGAAACTTCCATGATCTGGATTATATTTGTATCCCGAATTTTGGGTGTACTTTTGGTCAACAAGTAGAAGCATTCGTTATAACCTGCCCATTGGATGATTCCTGCTTTAGACTGTTCTCTTGAGATATCTGAGTCTAACATCAATCCCAAAATCTTACTTTGTTTTATGAGGTTAATGATGCAATGAAGAAGGTTAGTCCAGTGGCATGTACAACATGCTTAGACATGCTTCATTTTTCATGTAGTTGTGTATATATTACACAATGTAATTGCTTTTCTTTTTATTCTTCTTGTTGCTCAGTAAATATCTTTCCTCTGCGTAACTTAGACGAGATTACCAGATTTCATTAAAGAAAAATAGATGATCTGTTATTACTTAGGCTTCTCTGGTTCTGGGATGATATGGCCTGTTACAGGCTGAACATGAAGAAGTGATTTGTCTGTCACTCTACTCAAATAATTTCGTACATACTTTTTCCATTTCCTTTCTTCTATATATCTGCTTGCATTTCGATGCAGTCACATAATGTGACAATTATTTGTCTTTTCATGTTTTTGTCTTTTTTGTTCCATTAGACAGCAAATGTTGTCTTGTAGTATGAGAATTTTATTTGCAAATGACCGTTGAATTATATCACACAATATATAGCTTAAATATATAGATTCCTCACAAGAGGAAAGTTTTGGTGCAGGGAGATGATCTGTATTGTTTGGGCATACAACCCTTGGATGGAGGAATTGGTATCATTGGACGTCGGTACTCTCGTTCTTTGCTGCTTATTTGAATCTTAAGCCTTGTGCTATTTGCCTCGCTGCAAATTTTATTCTGGCCTCCTCCTCCTCCTCCTCCTCCTACTTCTCTCTCTCTCACACACACACACATTAGTATAACAAAAAGCATCTCCTGTGTTTTACAGCTCACAACTTTTTTCAGCTTTGCCTTGTCATTAACTTCATTGATGCACATCTTTCACAAGCAACAAAAGATGCACCTCGCTTATTATCTTTCATATGTGCACTATGCAGAGAACTTTATGATGGGATACCGCTTGGTGTTTGATTGGGAAAATTTGAAGTTAGGATGGTCCCATTCAAACTGTAAGTCAACTTTCTGTGCTCAATTTGATTGTCATGAGGTTGCTTTCTTCAGCCATAAGATAAAAGGAAGGTAGTACTGCATTGGTGGTAGTTTACTTTTAACAACTTTGTTTTGACTGAGATGGCTTGATCACAATTTTCTTAATGTACGGTGGTAAATATCCTGTTTATGTGGTCCAATCACTACTTAGATGATTCACCAGTTCTTTGAATACCTAGACTGGAAGTTGTACAAATTCAATGACTGATATCGCAATGACAGAGACAAAATATGTGCTGTTCTTGCTTAAACTGAGCTTTTTTACGTGGTGAAATGCACACTTATTCTGTCTTTTAATTTGCTTATTTGATTGATAAAATTGGTAGAGGTCGTTGCCTCATTGCCACCATAGCAGCACTCCATGGCCCCCCCTCCCCCCCACACCAAACACACCAAAAAACAAAAAAGAAGGGACTGATATGATATGATAACATTCAGAAGAAGTATCAATGAAGCAAATAAGTGGACAAAAACTTCAGTACCAATGATTCTCATACTGGTGTCTGAAAATGGTGCATCTTTTGATGCCAACATGAACTTTTCCAAATGTATCCCCTTTTTCCTTTTCCACGAGAATATTTATTGGCTAAATAAAACTAATATGAACTGCTGTTCTGCTACAATAGAACATCTATAGAAGAGGTAAGTATAATGATTTTTTCTTGCCATCATCCCATAATTAACTGTGGCTTCTTATACTGTAAATTGGAATTTATTTTCAATTGTCTCTTTTGCCTTTTTTCGTGTATTATTTTCTTTCACAAACTCACACACGACCTTAGCTCTTTGTCAATCTTCATTGAAAATATTTTCTTGATTGTGCGTTGCTTTGCTCCTTTGTATAACTAAGCTGATTTTCACAGGTCAAGACATAAGGGACAGTGACAGGGTGCATTTAACACCATCACCAAATTCTGCTGTCAATCCATTGCCAACAAATGAGCAACAGAGGACCCCCGGTGGCCATGCAGTCGTCCCTGCTGTTGCTCGTAGAGCTCCAGAAGAATCTTCTGCAGCATTGTCCGTTCACATTCTCTACAACCATTATTGCAAAACAAGTTTGTTGCTGCTACACTTGACATTATGGTTGCCGTTCTGGTAGCTCTATTTTGCATGTATCTATCTGTAAATGCTTGTTTCTTTTGTCAGGCAGTTGTAGAATGTTCAGAAAATAGTGTCTATTTTTTTCTTCCTCCTTTGGAAGCCAGATTTAGTCGAGCTAAACTACCATCATTTTGAGTACTCAGAATGAGTTGTGTTGCTTAAATGGAAACCAGGGTACTTTGTGAAAACAGTGACAGAGCTTTTTCGCCGGGTAAATACTTACCGTTGAAGACTACCATTTTACATTTTGGGATACTCATTTCTTAATTTTGGTACTAATCGGCACATATCAAAAGGTAACCTTATTGACACTTGAGAATTTGTCCTTATATGGTGGCAAAGGCATGAGATGAAAAGCTTGTTGCCTCACTCTTGCCAGGGCTCACAACTTTTTCCTCTTAGTTTAGTATGAAATTAGGACATCCGGAAAAAAAGAAAAAGCATTGACAAAGAACCATAAACACAGAACAATACAGAACTTGTTTTTCTGCTTCCTCCTTTTCATACTTCTATTTTGGAGGGGGTTGGCATTGTTAACCGGAATGTGTCTGCTATTCTCTTGGCATCTTGTGACATCTTGCCTTTCCCTTCTAGTCTAGATTACTTCATAAACGCATAGATTGGAAGCTTAATTCGTCATGCTTATCAGAGGAACCATGACATATCAAAGCCACATTGGTACTCTAGGCGAGCCATAACATAATTGAAACAAGATGAGCAATACCAGCACTTAGAGGTCGAAAGCCACAACAACATAATTGAGTCCACCTATAAAAAAATGACTCTAAGTCATGATATTCATGAACAATAAACATATTAACGTCTAAAGTACTGAATTGCAAACGATTTTAAATCACGATATTCGTGAACGATAAACACGTTAGCGTCTAAAATACTGAATTGAATTATCAAATACGGCTTTTGTCTTATCATTGGTTTCATTCATGCACATCTTTCACGATCGATTAATAGAAGTGTCAGTCCTATGATTATGACGAAAAGAAACATTTCGTTTTGAATTAAATTGTAATAGTATATGATTGGTCGACTCGAAACATATAATCAAATTAGAAAAACAAGTCACGTGGATTTAAAAAACGGACTACATTCCTCCTGAGTTGCCCCAATTGGCCTTGTGAACAAAGCAAGCCCAAAACCTTCAGTGGGCCTATTTCATTCAATCGAAAAGCAGTCGACAAAAATTATAATCACGTGATATGCACATGCAATAAACCCTAATATTCCTCCTCTTCTTTGTTACCCAATATACCAAATCGTTCCCCTTTTCCTCTGTCTCCGCACAGGCTTCCGCCGCAGGCTTGAGCTACTCCGGACAGCATACACCATGGCCACCGCCGGCAAAAAGACGGTAACTTCGCCACTCCTTTTAACAGTTTTCCACTTTCCCTCTCTGTATTACTGTTTTGAATTTTTAAGTTCATTTTGTTTGGCTGGAAATTGCTAAAAGAAATGGAAAAATTGCAGAAGAAGACCCATGAGAGCATCAATAACAGGTTGGCTTTGGTGATGAAGAGTGGAAAATACACTCTTGGTTACAAAACTGTTCTCAAGACTCTCAGGAGCTCTAAGGGTAAAGTTTCTTGATTGGAGGAAATGGTTGGGTTTTGTTGAAAAGATTGGGTTTTTAAGTTTGGTTTCTGATGGAAAATGGAATAAAATTTTGTAGGGAAGCTGATTTTGATCTCAAATAATTGCCCCCCATTGAGGAAATCTGAGATTGAGTACTATGCTATGCTTGCTAAGGTTGGAGTTCATCACTACAATGGAAGTAAGTGCTATTGACTTGAATTTTAATTGAGATATATCTGATACTAATTGTGCATTTGTTGTAATCTAGTAGCAGTAATCATATGAATTGCACCAATGAGTCAGTTGGCATACCCGTTTGCGAAGCAGTAATAGTGAAGTACTAATAGTCTAGTAATTTGTGTAGGCATGAACTTGCAGAGTCTTTATGTAATATATAACTAGCATGGTAGGATCAGACCTTTGCCATCATGTATTACATAGTTTATATGTATATTGATTTCGTTAAGGTTTCAACTATAAGGGTTGGAGTTTCGCTGGGGTGTGACCACCTGTTTAGCTCCTCTGTTTTCACAGGTGATTTGGTTCTGTGCACTTAGGATTTTGGGATGCCTAGAGAATTTCTGAGTTGCTTGGTTGAAATTTGATAAATTTTTTCTTGTGGGGAGTGAATGGTCTGATTGATTAAGTCTACTCTAATTAACCTGGGAACAGGTCTAAGAGACATTTTTGGACTGTTGGATGCAATTCTGTTGCCTGACTTTGATAATATCATGAACTTCCACTCTAGGACTGTCTAATAGTGATTTTAGGACTGTTGGATGACCCCTAGTTTGTCTAGATTATTAGTTTTTGTTGTTATGACTGTTATTTGAGTCTGAATCTGCATATGTTGAGTCACATTAGTTTCATTTGCCTGAATGTCTGATGGCCACCTTCTATCCTGTAGACAATGTTGATCTTGGAACTGCATGCGGCAAGTATTTTCGGGTATCCTGTCTTAGCATCGTTGACCCTGGTAACTGTTCATCTTCTTTGTTATGTTATTGGACATATTCTTTTTCCCCATAAACAAATGATTTGCATATTATTGACTTGTACTGGGCTCATGCTGCAGGTGATTCGGATATCATCAAGTCTCTGCCCGGGGATCATTAATTCTGTTGTTTGATGGCACCATGAGATCAGAATGAGTGATGTTAAGGCTTTTGTTGAGAGGATTTTATTTTATCGCTTATTTCCCTGTATTAGAAAAATTATTTTTAAAAGTTTCATGTAATAGATCCATATATCTCTCAGTTTTGTGTTAGCTGCCATCGACCTTGAGTTTGAGATTGGATAATAGAATTAATCTTCTAGTTTTACCTATGAGCACTGAATTGGTCACTCGGTCTTCCTAAGGTTTTCCTGATGGCTTGAGTGCTAACTGCTAAGCGGTGATCAATTCTTCTGGTCTACGTTTTTTGTGCACTTTTTCTCTTTAGGCAAGAATGGTTAGGTATACCTTGGATGATTTGAATCTTGTCTGTGCTAAGATTATACCTTGTGAATCTAGCCTGTACTAAGGTATGCTTGCTTACATCTCTTATAAGCTCTGAGAAAAATCCATATGCTTAGTTGCTTTTTTGTTTATAGATGCTCTCTCTCAAATTTTTTTCCCCATTTTGAAGATTGGCTAAAAAACTGATTCTGGAAATCAGTTTAAACAGTGCCAGTTTCAAGACCTTTCGGATTCTTATATGCAAGAGATAAAAATTTGAAACCGGAAATGACACGGTGCAACTTTCTAGGTTTTTTTTTGGGGGGGGGGGGGTACAACTTTTTGGGTCTAATAAGAAATTCTTTAATTGAGGGAGTTAAAATCGTCTCAAGAGCTTCATAAGCACCTATTGTCTTCTATAGAGCTGCACGTGAGTTGAGTCACTCGCAAGCAATTTGTATCAAAGCTCGACTCTAAATATATATATAATTTTAATTTTAATAATAAAATTATATATTTTTTTATTAATTTATTATTTGTTAAAAAGTTATTATTTTATTTATTTTTAAAAAATAAAATAATTATTTTTTTAATTTTTCTAAACTCGATCCCGATTTAAATTTGAGTTGGATTTGAGCTTGAGTTTTATATTGAAAATTCGTCGAGCTTAATAAAATTAAGTTGAGGTTCGGCTCGATTAGATTAAAGTTTGAATTGACTCGTTTGTGGCCCTAGTCTTCTACACTATTGTTCAAGTGCTTTGTGTTACGTAAGCTCGTTTAGTTTCTAATCATATTTATGTACACAATCCACTCGAAAATGAAGACTACTATGTCTAAAACATCGAAAATTGCAATTTGAAAAAAAAAAAACAAAAAGCTTATTCTGACTCGATTCTTAAAATGTGGTCTCATTTTGAATTGAATCATCCCATTTTAATGTCGGATGAATAGTTACCTGGGAGGCCCCAAGTATTGTTGACAGGTGTATAAAAAACTTACTCAAAATAAATAGCATTTGGGGACAAAATCTAGCAAATTTAGTAAACTTTCCTGGCAAAGTATAACAATTCAACCGTTCTGATTTTGCTGCTATCATTGCTTTTGATTCCTAAATCCTCAACTCAGCTCGTAATTGAATAAGATTCTATTTAAAAATAAATAAATAAATAACCAGTCAAATGGAAAACCTGCAAAAGAACGCAGGAAGCAAATCAAACTCGTATTGTTTTGGTAATCTCACGATGTTTTATTCTAGCGCGAATCCAGGTTTCTTGGCAGATGAACAATTCTGAATCTTAGACTTGGATGCTATTTATAGTTTGGTACTAGAGTATTGTCCTGCTTTCAATCCAATTTTATTCAACTGACTTGAGATTGTTTGTCTTTCGATCAATCCAGGCAGTTGCGTACGAAACTGTTAACTTATCTATCTATGTTTGTATTCCATATATATGCCCAAACGGGCCAAACCTATGTTTATTTCCGTACGGATGCTTCTTTTCTCTCTTGAATAGCTAGTTTTACAGTGCAAGACTTACTACCAAAAACAATTTTACCTACAAACAAACAAATATATCCATCCCCTTTGATTGAGGTTACAGATCTATCAAGCTCCAAACCAAATCTGTCCTTAAAAAAAAAAGAAAAAAATCAAGGGTAGGAATTTACAGTAAATGATTATGAGGGATCTCAGCGGTAGATTCCAAGTTCAGATAAAAATTTGTGGATAATGTAGATCTTAACTCTAGATACAGCGGATAATTTTGGTACGGACATGGACTGCTAAGACAGCGATGCTTGGATATCGTTTTTGATTTCTTTGTATTGCTTCGTCTGGTTATAAAAATATTTTATTGTGGAACAGTTTCTACCCTCTCTAATTGCCATTATTATTGTTGTTGTCATTTGGAAATGGGTTGATTACCATTTAAAAGATTATTAACTCCAAGAAACACAACATACGACCTTTTTTTTTTTTTAGCACCCGGTATCCCCACCCTTAGTGAGACTAATCCGGATTCGATCTGGGGAGCGCTCGCAGAGTCCGACTCTTATTCAAGGGTGAAAGTTTGGTCCAAAACTTTTCAAGACGCCACATGCAGGAATCGAACTTTCTGTTAGCATTAACAACCCACTTACCAGCTGTCCCAATCACATGGCTCACTCCATACAACTTCTATGTTAACAAATAGATAATAAAATATTTCTCACATCTTTGATTCTTTACTTTTTCTCGTTCAGTTTAGCATTTGTCACTGTTGTAGGTTCTACTAATTTTTTTTAAGGGATCAACTGTGATTTTTCACCTACTTATGACTCGAATTCAAGATTTATTGGTTAAAACCTTAAATGTGAAGTTGTCTTACTAACTAATCAGCACTCTTATCAACCGTATAACACTATTGTGACTCGAATTCTTGATCTATTGATTAAGGTGAAACAATTATCAATTAAATTATACTTTGTTATCAATTTGATGACAATTAACTATTTAATACTTTTTGTGGGACCTATGCCTTGTAAAAGGACATGGAATTGATTTAGAATTAACTTTCATGATCCAACAATATACATAATTCGTTTCAGAAATCTACCCAAGATAAATGGAGCCTTCATCTCGATCCATAGTATATATATGCACGGGAGTAGAACTCCTGGATTTCGCACAGACGAACACACACACAAAGATCATCATGCAGATTTCAACGAAGGGACGCAATCTCCTCCTAAGTGACACATACATTAAAAATGTCAAATAATTGACAGTTGTTGCCCTCGTGGCACAAAAAATCCTCCACGTGTAACTCCCAGTGACACGTGTATTTGACAATTTCTCCAAAATCCAACATAATAGATTCCAACTCATCCACTATTATCTATCCTCTTTTATTGACCCAATTTATAAATCAATAAATAACCAACCTCAGTTGATGCAGGTCCTCCTGACCGTGTTTTCTCTTTAGAATTTTTTTTGGAATATGATCTAAAGTTATTTAACTCTCTTCAAATTTCTACAATAAATTAGATGAGTCTCTCGATAGATTGGTTAATTTGCTCCCAATATAGGATTATTTGTAATAATGTTGTATTAAAAAAATCAATAAATAAAGTTACAAGATCACAATCACAATCATCCAAAAAAATATATACAAAATTCTTGTGCCAATCCTACCGAAATAATATAACAAACAACAAAATAGTCCCAATCCTTTTTTTTTTTCCAAAAAAAATACTATATTAAATTCAAATAATATCTCAAATTTTATCCTTATTATTATCATAGTTTCATCAAACATAACTTTTACATTTTTACCATCCAAAATTGGATGTTAGACCTATCCCAAACTCACGTCCTTAATCCACCCAATCCCCGAAGATACTATGACTCCTATATTAGCTGGCACTGCCAATCTTTCCCTCTCTTCAATATTCTGCTCTTCTCGATAACCCCTATCCCCTATATTTATCCTTTTTTTTTTTTTTTGTCAAAACTATCCCCTATATTTATTCACCCCTTTTTCACTTAGCCGCATTCCGCCCCATGCACCCCTCCACCGAAAGCCCTCAACAACCCAAAATTCTTTTTTCTATGTAATTCTTTTCGTGTAAATATTTTTTCATCCCATCTCTGATGAATTACCTAGAAGACTCATTCCAGGGCATAGCTCTAGACTTGGGCGATTGCATTGGAACGGAGAGTTGTGTTGATCTAAGAAGTGACATTGATCAAGAATTTTGCATGGTCCAAAAGACCCGTGGCAGGAGAGGGAATCAACGGCTGGAAAGAACGGAGAAAGAGTATCCGCCGCCGATACCGTGGCTGGCACGCACCGAAAACTTGCCATCCCACATGCCCTGGATTATGAAACGGTATTACACTGACGACGGGAGGTTAATAATCAAGGAGGAGAAAGTTAAACGGCATGAATATTTCCAAGCGAATCGGTCCGATGGCCGTCTAACTCTTCATCTTGTCCCTTTGGACGACGACGTATTGGACGATGATTGCGATGAGGAAGAGTTTGAGGTTGCATGTGATTGGGATAGTGATGGGATGATCAGCGGTAGGGATGATTTTGATGGTGAGACGGATGACCATCGGACGATTGTGCAGGAAGAATCAAGAAACAAGAAATCTGAGTCTTGCATGGATAATGGAGGGGGTGCAATAGTAGGTGGTGACCGTGGCGGCGGTGGAGGCGGTAGAGGGCAATGTTATATGTATAGTAGTAGTTTGGGTAGGAATTCTTGTATGTTAGGTGCAGGTGGGTTGGCGGTAGCAGCGGTTAGGCCTGTTCATACTTGACTAGTTCGGCATTGTTGTCCATTCTTCTGGGAAAGTAGGGAGAGATGGTTTCTTCTTTTTATTTCCTTTAATCTTTTGTTATTTTGATTTTTTGATTTATGTTTAGATTATGGGATCTTTGATGATTTTTTCATATGTTGCTTAGTTTTAATCAATATTAAAGCTAGTTCTCCATTTTAGTTTTGTCAAATTACTTGCGGATTATGAGGGGGTCTCTCATGCATGTTTTAGGGCAGTGCTGTGGACTGTGGCTTGTAAGCTGTAAATCATAAACAGAGGACTTTGCGTTTAGGAGGGGGGAAAATGGTGACAGCCCTTTTCTAAAAAAGGAGAGAGGGGGGTGGGGGGTTGGGAGGGAAGGCCGGAAGGGAGAAGGAAAAAACATGGGAAATTCTGGCTCTCATGGATCAAGAAAGCCTCGCAACAGTAAACAAGTCGGGAAACAATGAAATGGAAGAAGGAAAAATTACTACTAACTATGGTAAATTAACAGTGAGCTTTGCTGGAAATTGCTGGAAAGCATTTTGTAGCATTATATCATGGGAATGATTCCTTTGCAGTAAGATTGTCATTAAATCATTTTTTTTAGAGAAAAAAAAAGAGGGAAAATATCATTAAGTAACACCCCTGATCCATGAATGGTATAATCATCTGGATACCAGTCTGGACTTGAATCAACCTCTTTATGTGCCACACGGTCAATAATTAATTTCTTAGCATTTAGGCAATATCTTGATTTTTGATTTGAAAAAAAAAAAGAAATAAAAGGGGGTTATCCATTGCGAATAAATCTAGCATTTGTTGTACATTTTTCTTTCTCGGTTATTTAACTCGTATCCTCAATGACTAGACAACAAAAAGCGGTGCTGACTTGTTTTCGGAAGCATTCACTTCAATTCAACTGTTAAATATTCCCATCTGCAATTGCATGCCAACTTGTGAATTAAATGTCACCTTCTGGGGTTTTCCGTATTTGCTGGACAGCTCAAATTAATCAATGTAACCTGCTTAATCTACATATTCCGTTCAGAGTTTGATTAGCAAGCAATTAATCAGTAGAACTTATTAGTTTATACTTTTAGGTTCCGTTTGATAAAACTGAATCTGAATTCTGAAGTTTGAATTCTGAAATCTGAATACTGAAACAATTAATTTGCTGAATTTTAAGCACTGAAAAAAATATATAAATGTCTGAATTTTAATGCTAAACCTATTTCTACTGTTTGATAAATATTTATAGCTGAATGCTTAATAAGTTTAATTTGACAATTTTGCCCTTATATCCTTTCATTCAAAAAAGAAATAGAATCTATGATTTAATTAGTTTAAAATTGTTAGGTATGAAAATGACAATATTTATTTTTAAATCAAATTAATATAAAAGATGAAATATATTAATTAGGAGTATGGAGAAGATGTGAAAGTCATTAAAAAGGGAGAAAAGAGAAACTAAAAATCGTTAGATAGAGAATATTATGTTGTTTAATTAGATAAGAATTTTGAACATAATTAACAAACAATGGTAGATTTGGTAGATAAGATAAGGTAGTTGAAGTAATTCTATTGATTCTTATCAGAATTAAGCATTCAGTTAGGATTCTTGTGCTGAAAAAAATACACACAGGTTCAGCACTGCTTAACAAGTTCAGCAAATAGATTTTCATTTATCAAACATTCAAAACATCTGAATGTCTGAAAAAATTCAGATTCGGCACTTTTTTATGTTATCAAACAGACCCTTAACGTTTATAGTTCAATTACTTAAAATGATTTGTAGTCCTCACTGCAAGAGCTATGATTATGAACACAAACAGTAGCATTCACCTGATTCCTAAATTCATTGTACATTCTAAGGTTTTGTAGTTAATTAAACACTCCCTTAATATGCCATTAAACGTTAATACGCATATAAAAAGTCTAATTCTCCAAAAAAAAAGAAGGCTTATAGCATCTTTAGTACGTATTTTCTAATGTTATATAGATAGCTAAAATCTAAACACAATTAGTAACCCCGTTTAACCATGGGTTGAATGTATTACAGCATGTAGACTTCTTGTTTTGCTCCGTCTATTGCTATTTTTCTTGGCGCCTGAACAATTGGAATTCCAAGAAGAAATGGATTAGAAGCTTCGTACTTGAGTCGACAAAAGACCTTGGCACGACATGATTAATTAAGTCCAAAAATTGACCATTAACAAAGTTTTAGCTGCTCAAGTAATATCGACGAGTAACTAGTTCGTCATTCAACTTTGCATATTATTTTTTGGTTTACAACTAATTTACACCGTGAATTTACATTATATTTTCAATTTAATTTGTACCCTAAACTTTAATTTTGAACATTTTACATCATAACCTCTTGGATTTGTTCCATTTTTCCTCCAATCAATAATGACATTCGCTTGAACTAGAGGGCCATATCCACAACGCGCTTTGTTTTGTATGATTGATAGGGATTGTGAGATTTTAACATGTTCAAATATGTTAAATAACTAAAAATTAAACATTTGAATTAATTCAATGACATTGAATTTCTCAGGCAAAACTTGTTCTTAAAAATAAATGATAAGTTATTCACTTATCATTTAATGTGATACACACTCAAATATATTAGATTTACTATTTAACAATTCAACAACTTAATCAATTCAAATTTCAAATTTCAGTTTTCAAACTTCAGTTTTTATCAAATGCACCCGAGAGTATATATTGTGTACATAGTCCTTTTTATTAGTTTTAGTGACAAATGTTGTCAATTGAATATAAGTAGAATAAAAGAGAGGTTAAGAAGTGAAGTGTTCAGAACTAAAATTTATGGTGTAAAATAATTCAGGGGCGTACAGTAGAATTAGTACTTGTATATATTTTTACAATAAATTCTTCGGAAAGATTTCTTACTAGTCTAATCTCTCAAATTTTATGGCATCAACAGTCAGCAGATGGAGGAGATATTTTATCATGGCTTGATGAAGGTGGCAGAATGCAGGAGAGAAGAATAACTCTTCTATCCGTCCGTAACAATTTCCGAGGTTTCTACATAGATTTGTGGATGACGAAGTTTACGTTGCCCGATTGATTTGATTGAGGGTTGATCATCATACTCTAATGCTAAGATGCTGTACAGCTGCTCCTGGCTGCCACTGTAAATAGTCAGAGCCCATGATTGGCCTGCTGCACTTTTCTCCGTATCCTGTTGTACGAAGTTCGAAAACTCTCTGCATAATTTTTGGCAGTTGAGGGGTACGAACGTCGATGATTCTGATCACCTGATCGGCTGTTCCATCATCCTCTTCACAAAAAAATCTCCAGGGGTCCCCGACCCATATCCACATCCGGGAAAAAAGGGCAAAACGAATAACTCATGACACATCCCAAGCCTTCTTAGGCTTGATGGTACGGGAGATCAAGGGTTCGAATCTTGCCTCTCACAAAAATTTGTCACAATATGTGACGGTCTTCATTGACCAGTTTCGATGGAGTTTCTACTCACATCGAGTCCCCTCCCCTTCCCCTCTAGAATAGGCTAGTTTAGGTTATAGGAATTCTATCGTGTCGACAAAAAAAAAAAAAAGAATAACTCATGACACCTATGAATTACTTTTTACTATTTTTTTGTCTTTAACCAGTCGATTAAAACAGGTGTAAAACTCAATTCTACTAGTTGAAACGTTCATTATTCTTTCAGTTCTTTGATTTTCCATGTGGGAGGAGATATAGTAGTAGGATAAACAAGGTTAGAAGTCCAATCTTATGCTTTAAAAGCAAGAGTTCAAATCAAATATTGTGGCGAATTATGAACACAATCCATGTAGCAAAATTTTTCTGTATTTGCTGGAAAAAAAAATGTAAGCATGTTTGGTCGCAAAATAAGTAATTACTAGGGGTGTAAGCGAGTCTAATCAAACTAAACACGTTAATATTTAAGTTTGGTTTAATTATTTTAACGAACTTAAAATTTCAAGCCTAGCTCATTTATTTGTCAAACCGAGTTCATATGAGTTTTTATCGAGTTCGAGTAACTTGAAATTTTTATATGTAAAATATAATTTTATATTAATCGAACCAAGCTCGAGTCGAGTTTGAAAATTTATCGAACATACAACATTGTTCGAATTTTATTTGATTATTTGGCAAAGTAAGTTCGAATGAACTCTCACAAAGCCTAGTTTGATTCAGTTTCGAATAGTTTAGTTCATCGTTCAACCTCTAATAATGCAAGTAGGTATAATAGCACATTTTAAAACATTTGTTTTATTTTCTTTGGGGTCAGAGAAGATATATAATGCAATGTTGTGCTGTTAGGACTAAATAGGCGATGAGCAAGTAAATTGGACTTAAATACATGACGGGATAAGCTTTTATTTCGTTTTCCCCATAGGCAAAAACAGAGTAAATAACATATAATTCCATGGCTTTTTGTTGCAATATGCATAAAGATGAGTAAGATAGGTAGGGAGAGGTAAGAGTGATGCATTGATTTTTTTTTTTTTTTTTATTTGGTCACAAAAGAGTCCAAGAGAAACAGCTTGGCTTAATTTCTCTTTTGCAATCTTCAAAAAAAAAAAAAAAAAAAAAAAATTTCAGCTCAATGCAAAAAGGTCGTTGATGATTTAAATGTTAATACATGTTGATAATTGTCTTCAAATCATTATGCATGTATATATGTATCACTCTTCATCCACCCTTCAGATTTATGTGCAACAACCAACATACCTATCCTACGTACCCAACTCCTCTCCTCAACTAATACAAACTAGTGATGCCTGTAAGCTTTCTCTAACTGAGTTTTGAAGTTTGAGTATTTGCTTAGTTTTTTTTTTAATCCAAAGTCCTTCATCTCTCATCTATAGTCAATAGATTAACTTTCCAGCGAAATTTTAAGAGCTACTATACTAAGGTGAAAAGATCACCACAATTGTCCGTCTTCCATTTGAGAAATACTCTCAATTTGTGAGTGTACATTTCAATCCAAATATTTTATCGCTTTTATTAGCACATATCCTTTAGCTGCTTAGATTTCCTCTTGTACTGACTTGATTTTTTATAACTGATCTGTGCGCAGCAATTGCCCATCTTCGATTTTATTTGATTATCGAAATGCAAATTGAAGGCTATAATAATATCCTAGCCAGAAATTAGTTTCATCTAAATTCAGTCATGAGGTATATATAATACGATTAAGAAGCTCAAGAGGATCTGTTAAAATCATTTATTGATATATCAATTTTTTTTTAACTGCACTTCCATAGGTGTTGGACCGTAAACTCGTACAATAGATATGTGTTTTTTTTTCTTTTGTCAGCATTATTCCTTTTTAACTGCAAATTACTTTCGAGTTAAAATCTAACGTCACAAACTGATTATTATTCTGTCACCAAGTGTACATTAGAACACCTCATTCACCGACAATATAAATTGGTTTACTTCACCATTTAATGAATTTGTGTGCTTCCTATAGTAAATTCTAATTACAAATTTTTGTATCTCAGCAAATGCTATGGAAAAAAATCAAGAAAACCCTCATTACCACAATGAATTGTCCACAAAATGACAAAATTAATTATATAGGACATCATTGTGGTAATATACAAACTTCTAAACATTTATAGCTTATGTTAATTATTTTTTTTCCGCAGGTAAAATTAAAAAATGGTGAAGTTTGCCAAGATAGCTAGGGAAAGAATAGCCTGATTTTTCTACGGGCTCTTCCTGTGGGCATCGAGGGCACCTTCATCAATCTGCTCACAGAGCCCCGAAGCACCAAACCACCACGATGGATGAGCACATTGGGCTTGCCTGCGTGTTTTGCTCGTCGCAGCATAGGGGCGTAAGAGGTGGAAGAATTTTCCATTCATGCAATTTTTTTCCGCCCCTTACGCCACGCTCTAAGATCATCCTTCTTATGGCTCTCTCCTTCATCCGTGCTGTTGTGGTCACTCTCTACAAGCAGCGATCTTTTAGACACTGAGAGTGGTGTCCACATATGCAGCGCGGACGATCCATTGCCATGGAAAGAATTTACCGCGGAATGATTACTCATCCAGAAGACCATTAGAGAAGATGGTTTTACTGTCCATGGACCTCGTTACCATGGACGACTCTCCGCAAGCTACTCCAACACAACCAAGGAGGAGGGTCAGTTAACACTAGAGGACGAAGGTACTAATGCAGAGACAAAATAGGGGAAAGATGATAAGAATTAGGGTAGGCGAGCATTCATGGAGGAAGATGGTTGCGGTGCTTCTTTACCTGAGGTTCCTCGAGGAAAAAGGCTAAGAATGGGATGGCACTTGCCCATTTGGAATATCCAACAAGTCTTCTTGTTGGCTTAGATATCCTGCAACGTTGAAGAACTATTTAATTGGTTCACTATTTTTTTTTTTGGGAAAAAAAAAAAGGATATCTCAGCACATTATAATTATCTCTAGGTCATAATATGGTGAAGTAAAAGAAAGACACAATTGAAGAATATGAGACTTTCGTCGAAAGCTCTTCTTAATGTAAGGAAGGTGGTGGGGATTGTACCTCAGGAATCTTCCCATAAGCACTCTATTCCATTCTCAGCCATTTCTTCCGAGCCCTTTAAGACATAATATTATTTTATCTCGTTAGTTCAATTTTTAATCCATAAAATGTGGCAAGTATCAAGTATGGATTTTGTATACAGAGTCAATATTTGGAAAAAGTTTACCAACCATCCCTGACGTTTATGTTTGTTTTTGAATTTACACCAACCTTTCTGTTGAGATGAAAGTTGAAAGTTAAAAGGTACTCATATTAGATAAGTAAACTAATATACCCTATCAATTACTTTATCACTGAGAAACAAATTTTGTATTGATTTCTATCTGTGTTTTCTTCCTCAAAGCATATTCCAAAATCCTTCAAGACAAAAGTCCTAATTATTTCTAAAGTAGAAATTCATGCTTGTACAACCTACAAATTGTGCTATTTTCTTTTAGTTGATAGCATTGAAGAATTAGTTATTTCATTTTCTTACAAACTCTTAAATAGGAGGACAGATAATCACAAAATTTCTACATAGGAAAAAATAATTAAAATTCCTCCTGATGACCTCAAAGTGTACCACAAAGTTAAAATAATTAAAAGTTTCCAAAAAAAAGAAAATTAGATTACCAACTATTTTGGAGATTGCAATATTGTTTTGGACAGTTTATTTTTTTTTTCATTACTGGGCCAAAACACATAGCATCCGATCCTCAGTCCCCTTAAGGAGTCCCTTACCGGACCTTACCCTAAAAATTTGACATTTGTAACAAATTTGACATATGCAAACAATTTATTTTTCATAACAGGAGTAATGATTTTTTAGAATTTCAAGTCAAGTAAATCACAGTTATTTAAGAATGATTTTCTAGAATTCTAAGTTGATCACATATATTCAAATAAAAAAAAAAGGTGTAAAGAGTGATGAAAAGTATCGAATGTTGAGAAGGTTGAGAATAATTCTGATTATGGATTTAGGGTTTATAGATTTTTGTTTGATGTGATTTCTCATTGGTTGGATCATTGATGCACTAACTGAGTTTCGTAATATTCAAGAGAAGGGAATAGCCAAATAGGTTTTGGGATAGGATTAGGTTAATGAAATCACATGAATTGTTACAAGTATCAAATTTTTAGGGTGAGGCCTGGTAAGGGAGGTCTTTAAGGGGGTTGAGGATCGGGTGCAAAAACCCATATGGGTCCAAAAAAATTTTTTTGAAAGAAATATGGGTCCAAAAAATTGAAGTATATATGATTTTGTCCTACGTTTTCTCTCATAAGGTATCTGAGAAAAGGAATTCTAAATTGGGTTTTAATTGGGAATGCCTAACTTATGGAGCATTTTTTTTCCTTCTGACCGTCATATAATAAAGAGCCAATGAAGCTCTTTGATAAGATTCTTTGTCTCCTATCTTTTTTTTTTCCCGAAGACTAGAAAAAATGCACTTACTTTGCACATGTATAAAATGAAAGCCCTTCTTTTACTGAATTTAATTGATGGAAATAGTTTAGAATAATTCCTTATGAATTTAATTAATGGAAGTAATTCAGAATAACTCAATAACTTATTAGTGGTAAAAGAAGTTGAGGATGTTTTAGGCATGTAATAATTTCATGAAGGGTATATTAGTGGTAAAAGAAGTTAAGGGTGTTTTATGTTGCTGGATGCCTAATCTTCAGTGCGATCTCTTCTTTCACGTACATTGAAGTTTTTTGTCTCTTTTCTTACTAATCCTTCGCTGCACAATCTTATAGGTTCACTTTGCAATTCCAATGGTTTTCTCAACCTGTACTTTGATTTACCATTTATACTGCAAACTTGTTGATAATAACTGCTATGCAACCAAGGACGTTATTCAAGGTCGTCAGCTGAAGTTTTTAGGACGTACTAATTAAAAGTAAGAAATTCGAAACAAGAAATAGAGCTGGTACTCCCCGGGATGATGATCATCCTGGCTTTCGCTAATGTACGTAGGCCTCCAAGACACAACGTTGCTACGGGCCTGTGAATAAATAAAGCTACCAGTACCAGTAAACAAATTACGTGGTGCTGATTTCTTGATGCTTGTTGCATGAAAGCAAAAAATTAGTACTTCTAGTAAAAGGTCTGAATATTATCAAACTTCCACACCTGTATCCATGGGCAATTTTGTTCAGTATCAATTGCTCTTCAAAATTCCCACAACACATACGATTATCTATTTCACGCTCTTCCACACCTGTATCCATGGCGAGAACTTGAAATACCAGGAGGTCGACAGTCGTTTTCTTTTTTCTTTCCCCTTGGCTTTGTTTATGCAAATGTCATAAAAAAAAAAAAAAGTTCTTTATGATTGATTGGAGATAGAGAATGACAATCTGTTACCACGCAAAAGGTAAATTAGCTGTTGCACACACACACTCACATATGTTTGTACACACACATACAGAAACATATATATGTTTTTCAGAAGACTGTAAAAAAGAAATTAAACCAAGTGGTTTTTCTAGGATTAATTTGTAATAATAAAAGTGGGGAAAAAACCCGTAGGATCACCTTCACCTCTCCCTATCTACCTACACGTATATATATATATATATATATGTACGCACACAAACATACATGTATATTATGCATCCTCAATCGTTTTGAAGAAAATTGTCAACATGTACTAGAGTTTAAATCATCAAAAATCTCTTTGCATTGAATTGAAATTGTTTTTATTTGAAGATGACAAAAGAGAAATTAGGCCAAGCGATTTTTCTTGGCCTCATTCGTAACAATAAAAGGAGAAAAAAAAAAACCCAGAGGATCACCTTCACCTCTCCCTACCTACCCTACACCTCTCCTCAACCGATATAAGATAGTGCAGCCTCTAAACTTTCTCTAATTGAGTTTTCAGATTTGAGTATCTACTTAAAATTTTTTTCACCTAAATCCATCTTCATTTCTCATTTAGAGTCGACAGATTAACTTTCCATTAAATTTTTTAGAGCAATTAAGGTGGAAAGGTCAGCACCATTGTCCATCTTACCTTTTGAGTAACGCTATCAATTTCTGAGTATACATTTCAATCAAAGGTTATCCTACATTTTTTATTGTTTTTGTTAGTACATTTCCTTTAGCTGTTTATATTTCCTCATGTACTGACATGATTTTTTTTTCCCCTTTCTGATCAATGTGCAGCAAATAGCCATCTTCCATTCCTGATATACTGTCAACTTGTGAGTATACGCTGCAACCCAGAGACAATCCAACTATTTTATCATTTTTAGTTGTAAAATCTCCTTTAGCTGTTCAGTTTACCTCTTTTACTGATTGTCAAACACACACACACACACACATATGCTCACATTTCCACTTTTTGATTAAATCAATTTCTGCATGCATCAATTTTTTAGAAAAATTTCACCACACATACAGGTGAATTAATCTAAAAGAGCACACCATCAGCTGTTTTTAAGCAGCTCGTATGCTTTTAAAAGATCTTCCCAAAGCACCACATGATGCAGCTGTGTAAAGTACTGGATCTCTTATTAACCCTCCCCCCCCCCCCTTTTCTTTTATTCGGCTATCTCTTGATTTTATTTGATTTTCGAAATTCAAGAAAGATCGTTTTCAAACCTATATTTGCTGCATCACTATTTTTAAAATCCTATGCTTGCATTGAAATGCAAATTAATTTAATTAAAGGCTCTACAACAATATCCTAGCTGGAAATTAATTTCATCTAAATCTAGCGATATGGGGTATATATATGACATGAGTAAGAAGCTGAAGCTGATCTGTAGCCTATCTGTTTAAATCATTTGCTGATACATCAATTTCTCTTGAATGGCACTTGCTTACGCGTTGGACCAAAATGTCATGCAACTAGAATTTTTTTTTTTTTTTGTCAGCATTATCTTTTCCTTTTCCTTTTTGAACTGGATACACCAAGCATATGTGGCCAAACCATAGGCGAAATATCTATTCCGAATCAGATGATTAAAGTGTACTGACCATGCTTCTCTTAGTTTTTACATGCAACACCAGTCTCACTGAATCCACGGTGGCCTCCGGAGACTCTGTTGACGGTGTTGAAAATTGGCGTCACAATTTGACTATTGTGTCACCATGTGTACTATAGAAGATGTCACTTTCTCACAATACACATTGGCTTACTCTGTCATTTGATGAATTTTTGTATTTCGTCCGGTAAATTCCAAGCACGAAATTGAAAAACTAGTTTTTGAAAAATAAAGGGAAAATTAATCAAGGAAAATCCTAATTACCATGATGAATTGATTACAACAAGTATTTTGTCTCTTTTTGACAAAATTAATTAATTACATAGGACATCATCGTGGAAAATTATGAACTTCTAACCATTAATGAATTAACTTGAATAATTTTTTTCTATAGGTAAAATTCAAAATATGGTGAAGTTCGCCGAGATAGCCAGGGAAAGAATGGCTCGATTCTTCTACGGGCTTTTCTTCTGGGCATCAAGAGCACTTTCAACAGCTCGATTGCAGAGGCTCAGAGCACCAAACCGTTGTGACGAGCACATTGGGCTTGCATGCGTGGTGTGCTCTTCGCAACATTGGGTCGTAAAGCAGGGAAGGATTTTCCACTCATGCATGGTAAAATCATGCAATCCTTCTCGCTCCTCATGTCCCGATTCGAGGTCATCCCTCCCATGGCTCTCTTCTTCATCCGCCCCATCGTGGTCACTCTCCACAGACGGTGATCTTTTAGGCACTGAGAGTGGAGTCCACATGTGCAGTGCAGATGATCCAATGCCATGGGAGGAGACCAGAACCTATACGAGCAGAAAACAACGAATGAGGGATCGCGAGCGGGAAAAGAGATGGGATATTCCACCACCACTAACTATATTGAGAGACCATGAAGCTTATGGAGGGCATATACCTTGGAGTCTTCGAAGGGAGTACAGGGATGGAAGGCTTATCCTGCGAGAGATTATCACGGATCAGTTTCATATTCAGGAGACCGTTAGAGAAGATGGCTTCCGGTACATGGACCTCGTGACCATGGGCAACTCCTCCGCGAGCTACACCAATGCAGCAGAGGAGGAGGGTGAGGTGGCACAGGAGAAAGAAGGTAGCAATGTGGAGACAAAATGGGGGCGAGAAGATAGGAATTAGGGGAAACGAAGATTAATGGAGGAAGATTGTTGCAGTGGTTCTTTACCTGAGGTTTCTCGAGGGAGAAAGCTGAGAATGGAGTGACATGGTCGACTTCCCTGACCATTTAGAATATCCAACAAGTATTCTTGTTGGCGCAGGTACTGTGCCAGCATTGAAGAATCGTTTAATTGGTTCACAATCTTTTTTGGCTAATTAAAGCCATCAAATTTGCAAACTTTTTTACAAGATTATTACTTGGAAAGTTGGTATTATTCATTGACTGAGTTGGCCATTATTCAAAAAGCTCAGTCTATATTCATGATTACTTGCTATTTATTACATTTATTCAAGTACAAGGATTATAACTGATATATTAAATGCATGGACTGTTAACCAAAAGTGTGTAAAGAAAGATACAAGATATGTGAGCACATAATTATTTCTACATTACAATATGTATGATGTAAAAAAAGACAACACAGGACTATGATTAATTCAAGGAAAATAGTGGAAATTGTACCTTGAGAAGTTACAACGAAGCACAAGACATTCTATCCCATTCTCATTCATTTCTTTCGAGCCTTTTAAACATAATATTCATTTACTTTGTTGCAATTTTTTGACAAAAAATGTGGCAAATATGGGAAAAGAAATTACTAACTTTCCCTGATATTTATATTTGTTTTTGAATTTAAACCAACTTTTCCTGTATAGGTAAAAGTAGAAAATTAAAGAACACTCATGTTAGATACGCCCGATCAATTACCTTATCAATGAGAAACAATTAAACAAATTTTATGCTAATTTGTTTCTGATTCTTCTTAATCAAAGCATATTCCAAAAATTCCTAGAGTAGTTCACTATTGTGTAATTTATCAATTATGCTATTTTCTTTTAGTTGATAGCCTTGAAACCTTAGTTATTTTCCAATTCTTACAAATTGTTAAATAGGAGTAATGATAATAATATTCATAAGTACTAAGGGGGAGTGCCTATGCATTGCGCGGGTATTTGATACCTGTGGTTGGAGAGGATTTTTCACTGAACAAATAATAGTACATTCTGGAAAGAAATAGTCATCAAATATGACAAAGTTAATAATAGTACATTCTAATTGCAACACACACTTGTACACTTTACTTTATTAATATTTTTACAATTTTACCATTCCAAAAAAGCCCCTACAAATGTCAGTTGACAATCACCTAAGAGCAGGTATAAGTTATTTCAGACAAATAAATATCCTCAAACGTCTAGTTATAGCAACGTGTTAATTGCACAACGTGTTAATATACCTTTATGTTAATTGCAAAACAAAAGCCACTCTTCAATTAAATGTATCTATAACACTATTTTAGTAATTATACCAACACATAAGCTTATATGAGTTGTATTCAATGCAAAAACGATTGCAAAATAATTTTATATTTCAGAAATACCCAAATGTTTCCATAAGTCAAAGTTTTAAATGTACCAAAATGAGGGCATTTCGGTAAATATATCTAAACACATGTTGCCCTCAGTTGTACCAAAAGCTTTAAAAAAAGTATACAACATTCCACATTTCCAAAAAGCTCCAATCCATGCATTTGAAATTCAAACCCCTTCTGACCACAACTCATTCTTAGTATACGGAATCTTCATTATCATTTTGAATTTATTCAAACTACAAATATTCCATACTAGAAAGAGTAAACAATTACAAGTTTTTTCTTAAAAGAAACTTATAGTTCTAAACTTTAGGAGATTGCTGTGCACGCGCGCGTGTATTCTGCACACTATTTTTTCATTGCTAGGCCAAAAGGACTTGCGGGTTCAAAAATTGTATACGATTTTGTCCTACATTTTTTTTTTCCAAAAGGTATCCAAGAGAGGTAAATTGGGCTGCTGTTTTTTTCCTTTCAACAAGGTAGTTCTTACTCCTACTACTACTCTATATTAAGGAGAGACGTGGATCTAAAGAGGTCAATAGGAGGATTCGAAAGAGACTGAAGTGCCTTTGGATTAGATCGGATGTACGATACATCTACTAGTGAAATTTCAAAAACTCCTTAATTACAAATACAAGCCAAAGGTTTAGAACTCCTAAACTATGGACTTAATCCCTTCCTAGCAGCCATCTAAGCTGGGCTGGATTGGTTAAACTGGGCCATAATCGAAATCGCCTAAATCAAGGAACATTTTTTTTATTCCTTTTTAGTGTCCCATAAGGTACTACTCACACAAATTATCTAGTTGATGACACTAGCAATAAAAGTGATCACTGCAAAAGTAATCTTTTTAAACATTTTATTCAAAGACATTCATATATGCTAGTGCTTAAGGCACACTCTAATGTGTGTGCAATTAACAAAAAATATATTTACCACAATTATCACTTTAAAAAGTTTTTTTAACGGATTTTGTGGCTCAAATTCCATTATAATGTAGATAATCATACACGAAACAAAGATGATGGAAATAGAGATAAATATGTGGAAGTTGGAAGTCAGATGGAGAAGCTTAGTTAGTTGATCACTATAACTATCTTCTGATTTAAATAACTTTCTGCAATTGAGACAAATTTGCCTTTATAATTAAGGGTATATTAGGAATTTTAAAAATTAATATTGTGTGTTTACACCATATAATGACGCTCTCACTTTATATATTGTATAGATAAGGGTTAATAGATAATAGAAATAAGGTTAATTTTGAAAATACACCAAATTAACTACAGATTTTATTATTGTAAAGATATGGATTGGAAAAATAGCGTTCTTTTTGTACTAAATAAAAAATGAAAAATTAGATCTTGGTTTAGAAAATGGCTAATTTGTAATTATTCATCTTAAACATAATACAGGAACGATAAAAGAAACAAAAGTTTTAGAACGTATTACTCATAAAAGAATGAATGTATGAATAATAAACCAAAATAATTAAATAAATAAAGCACTAAAAAACCAAATTGAGCTACCGTAAGGGATAATGTCTTCTTCATTTCATCCAAATCTTATGCTGGTTAAACAAGAAATAGGTTCTCATAATTCTCGTATTTTCCTTCTCGTTCGCTTCTACCAATTATTTTACTCATTGTATCTTTACTAATTTGCATGTATTTTGCAGGAATTTCATAAATTTCGAGGTTACCAAAGAAAGATTTTATCTGCACATGCAACAGATGTTGTTTCCAAGCAAGTATCTTGATTTAAAGTCCTATCTTTTGCAGCCTTTTACTTACACGAGTTTTCCTTAATCTTGATTTTTTGTGCTTTCTTACTAGACAGTCGATAAAGTATTTCACTGGAGATTCTAAAGAAAGTAAGTATATATACAAATTTCAAAGCAAAAAATAGACTCTTTAATCCAATTTAAAAATTGCAAGAATCAGATTTTTATGCATCTAAAAACTATAACGTCGTATAAGTGTGGTGCCCATTTGCATTCAATTGAAAAAGATAAGAGCAATCAAGCGACGATATTTGGGCAGAGCAAAATTTTTAAGAAACTGGGGACTTCTATAGTTTGTAAATATTAATAGAGAAAATAGGGAAAGAGGGAGGGAGAAATATTTTTGAGGGGTTAACGAAATTGTTGGTTAAAATTGCCAAGTTAAAGGAAGAAATTTTCAGGAACTTGAAGTACTCTTGTGAATAACTGGAGTAATCTGCTGAGGTTTCTTTGTTCCCATTCTCGCAACAGATTGATGAGTTATTATCTGCATATAGAGATATATTAGATATCCTGAGGTGCATTGCAAAGTTAACAACGAAAAATTGAAATCTATTGGTAGAACTGTAGTTTTAGATACCCGGGGCCAATCAATGCAGATTAGATGATTTGCTGACTGAGATTGGCCCCTAAATGACCTGCAGAATTCATTTAACTCACCTGGTTAGATATTTTTGAGAGAATAGAAATACCATATTAGGTTATTCCACATAAAGTCCCCATAATCTAACAGGGATAAAATTTAAGATCTCTGAATCTATCAAATCGAACCCTTTTCTCTGAAGGTCTTCAAGGAACAAGTTGTCTGTGGTATATCTTAATTGTAAATGTATCTTGATCGGCTTGATCTTGTTTGATATAATTTCTTGAACTTCTGAATTTTTGTTTTTGGGGATATAAAACTATTCGAATGGTTTTTCTTCTTCAAAAAAAAAAAAAAAAAAAAGACCATACGAATGGTATACAAGGGCTTCCTACTCAAGGAAGATTTCTTCCTCTATTTTGATGTTTTGATTGCTTCCTCTTCGAGTGAGTTTTCTCTTCTTATAATCCATAACATGCACGTAAATGTTCCTTATATTCTATGTTTTTTAACATGTGCACACTACATTGTTTGCAATTTTGTGACACGTATCTATCACATGTTATATACAATCTCCACCGTTGCAATATTGTTCACAAATTTGTGGCACTTATCTATTACATGTTACAATCTCCTCCACAATTTTTGTTTTACTAACGCATTTAAAGTACATCTAATCGCTTTTAGAATGCGTAAATTAAATTTGGTGGTTCAGAGATGTGCAACAAGTACATGTATTGATTGCATGTAAAATTTGCTACTGTATATTTTTTGTACTTCATTAATAAGTGTTTATGATATGCACGTGCTTATATAGTGCATAGATTTGGGACACGTTTTTCATGCGGTCTAACAACCTTTCTTGATGTGCATTTTTTTGTTAATGTGGATAGAGCAAATTTATCTTCTTCTGAAATTAATAAAATAAGGTCCTATTTTTTGGGTCAATGAGTTGTGAAACGTTGAAAAACATGCTCCTCAATAAGTTATTTGAGAACTACGAAACTGTTCTGAATTTCACATCTTAGGAGGCTTTTGGGAACCTGATAAATTTTCGGGTGTGTACGTAAGCATATTTGTTCAAGAAGAAATGGATTAGAAGCTTCGTACTTGAGCCGACATAATAAGACCTTGGCACGACCAAAGATAGTAAATAGCTTTCAAACAAAAACAGCCCAACTTGATTAATTAAGTCCAAAAATTCACCATTAACAAAGTTTTAGCTGATCAAGTAACATCGACGGGTAACTAGTTTGCCAATTAACTTTGTCTACTATTTTTTGGATTAAAACTAATTTATACTTTGAACTTACATTATATTTTCAGTTTAATTTATATCACAAATTTTAATTTTGAACATTTTACACCTTAATCTTTTGGATTTGTTCCATTTTCCCTCCGATCGATAATGGCATTAGTAAAATTCATGAACTAGAGGGCCATATCCATAGCACGCTTTGTTTTGTATGATGGATAGGGCCATATATATAGTCCTCTATTCTGCTAGTTTAATTAGTAACAAAATTGAATTTAAGTTGAATAAGCGAGAGGTTAAGATGAAATGTCCAAAATCAAAATTTGTGGTGAAAAGAAGTACGAGGGTGTACAGTGGAATTAGTACTTATGTCAGTATTACAAGGAAAAGATTTCTTACTAAACTAGAAAAAAAAACTCTCATGTATGTTCAAGGCATCAACAGATTGAGGAGAAGATATTTTATCATGGCTTGATGATGAAGGTGGCAGAATGCAGGACAGAACAATATAGCTCTTCTATCCGTCCGTAACAATTTCCGAGGTTTCTACATAGATTTGTGGATGACGAAGTTTACGTTGCCCGATTGATTTGATCAAGGGTTGAGCATCATCCTCCCTATAATGCTAAGATGCTGTACAGCTGCTCCTGGCTGCCACTGTAAATAGTCAGAGCCCATGATTGGCCTGCTGCACTTTTCTCCGTATCGTGCTGTACGAAGTTCGAAAACTCTCTGCATAATTTTTGGCAGTTGAGGGGTACGAACGTCGATGATTCTGATTACCTCATCGGCTGTTCCATCATCCTCTTCACAAAAAAACTCCAGGGACCCATATCCACATCAGGGAAAAAAGAATAACTCATGACACCTATGAAGTTACTTTTTACTCTCTTTTTTTTTTGGTCGTTAACCAGTCGATTAAAACGGGTGTAAAACTCAATTCTTGAGATGTTGATTATTCTTTCATTTCTTTGACAATTTGGGAGGAGGTATAGTATGAGGATAAATTTGAAGTCCTTGAGTCCTAACATCTTGCGCTTTAAAAGCAATGATTCATGTCAAATATTGTGGCTAACTATGAACACAATCCATTTAGGAAATTTTGCTTGAATTTGTTGAAACAAAACAAACAAGATGTAAGCATGTCTGGTCGCAAATTAACAGAATCTTGTATAGTCGCAAAATAAGCATGTATGGTCACAATCCATTTTAAAATTTTTATTTTATTTTTAATTTTTGGGTCAGAGAAGATATATAATGCAATGTTGTACTATTAGGATTGATTAGCCGATGAGCAAGTAATTTAGACTTAAATACATGATGGGATAAGCTTTTATTAGGCAAGAACCAAGTAAATAACATATAATTCCATGTCTTTTTGTAGCAATGTGCAAAAAGATGATGACCCCTAAACAATAATTACAAAAGCTCCAACTTCATGACATAAAACTAGTTCCCAATTTAAATAAATGTGATTTTCATGTCATTGATTGATGATGTGAAGTAGTGTCAAACTTCTTCTTCTTCTTATTCTTTTTTAAAAATTTGTTTGTGGGTTTGTTTAATGAGAGTCTAGTTTTTTAGAAAATTAAAACAATGATTGTATCTTTCTTAATTTATCAATTTTTAGGCATTTTAAAATATTACTAGCAAAGCTAGCAATAATCTAAATTGATGGCTAAAGCCTACTCGGACGACATAATTTTGTGGTAGTTTTGATTACTGAGCGTTCTAAATTTGTCTCTTCCGTACTTGGGCAGAGAGATAGGTTTATCCAAATCAAATTTATGGGAAGTTGGGCTTATTGAAAATTCACATGCTTATACATTACTTGATTGTGTTATCGTTCCTAAATTCATAGAGAAATTGCATTTCGGTCTCTAGGCTGTTTTGCAGTTAATCTATTTTGGTTATAGTCGTGGAGAGGATTTAATTTGGCAGGAATCTTAGTCATTGATGGGTTATATAGTTCAATGCTTTCCTGATTAATCAGATACAGATGAATTTGAAAATCAGGAACTGATTAATCCTATAGGTTCACTTTGCAATTCTTACTTTGATTTACCATTTATCCTGCAAACTTGTTGATAATGACTGCTATATATGCAATTGTAGTTTGGCCAAGTTGGTTGAAGTGGTAGGATCTTCTTAAAGCAGGTAAATTAGGTTTAATCCGGCTCCCTTGGTATCAAGGAGAAAATTGGTTGTATTGGTAGGTTGTGCAGTACAAACTTGGGACACCTTCAGCTAGCATTTGTAGGAGAAACTTGAAACATCTCCTTCAGGGACAATTTCTGAAAACTTCAGCATTTGTAGTTATCATATTCCAATTGAGTTGGCAAACCTCCATTTGTCCTTGAACACATGGAGAACATATAGGTCCCTAAATTCCATCAGTTAAAGTCTACTACTGGAAAGTTGAGCCACCTGATAGTTAGTCTTCTTAATATGCTTCCACAAAACCCATAATCTTGTCAGTCTTGGCCCCTAATGATTGGTTGAAGGCTTAATTTATAATTAGTTTGATGAACCTTTCTTAGTGCATGGTAGGCTGCATAGGACAGCTCGCAGTGTTTAGACAATCTGATGTGACCCAAATTGTTGATTGATTCTGCACTTTCTTAATACAAAATCAGTCTTCGCTTCCAAGATAAGATGCTGCGAATCTCGTTTGATTAATTCAGGAGGAGTCTGTTAAGTTTTGTATCAACTGCAATTAATCTTTTCTTAAACTAATGCAAGTCCAAAAGGACTTTGGAATCGAATAACATGACATGAAGATGCAAATCGTAGGGCGCAAGGGGTAGGATAAATTCCAGGCTTCCAGCGTCAATAAAGTGCAATGATGCAAAGACTTGGCATAGTTTACAAGCATGTTGTATACTGAAAAATTAGGTGATGCAAATCAAAGACACCAGAGCCAATTTAATACTCAGAACCTACAAGCTGATACAAGTCAATCTTTATGCTAATGCCTGCAGCTTAAACCTGCATGATTAAGCTTGTGATTCTTTATATTAACTTCTCTGAATTATTGAGAGGGATGGGATTCTATAAACCATTAGTCCTGCACGAATGACAAGCTCTAGAAGCTGGTTGATTTGAAATGACATTATTGTGGGTAAAGTAGTCCTAATATGAAGGCGTCATAGGTGGTTGATGTGATAACTTTACTACTTCAAACAAGACACATATTATAGGGTGGGGGAGACAAATCTATTTTGGGTCCCCCCAGTTTCCTGTTAAAAGAGTACTGGACTTCAGGATGGCTTCATGTTAGTCAATCTAATTAACAGAAAGCCATCAACTCATGAGAAGATTGGCACTTTTCAAAATGCTCATCTTTCCTTTTATGCTTTACATCGAACTTTGCAGTATATGCTTACACTTGTAATTCAGTAATTAGATTCGCTTCTTTGTTTGTAGAAATGACAATCCCTTCTTTCGCTTTTCTTCTCTTTGTCGTTTGCGTCAAGTCATTGCAGTGGGCATTCGGTCCATTTCAAGAAGTCTGGTCGATCAGCTGCGTTTAATCACTTACTGTTGAGCTACATATGAATTATATACACATATGAATGTATCTATATTCCCGTTGAAGACATTTAAATCACACTTCTTAAGTTCCAATCTTTACAAAAATCTGATCAACTTTAAAATTCTATCAATTCAAGGGTTTAGTTCCAAGGAAGAAACTGTTTGCATATGTTACCCTTGCTTTAAATGAAATGGCGACCGTACGTATGTGTTTGGATCGAAGATTATTTCACTTTATTTACATCTTATTTACACATACTAATTTGATTGCATCATTAACATATTTTCCAATCACCTTTTTATCTCACATACATCATATCAAAAAAAGTATTACAGTAAAAATATCTCAAATAATTTATAATCCAAACACACCATCGACATGAGACTTGTCAAAATGACGAACTTTCTCCTTTGAACATCAATTAAATGTAATTTACGTAAAAGGGCTAATTACCGGCACGCTCGATTTGTGATTCTTCTTATTCTTTTCTCTCTTTTTCAAAATCTCACCAAATTATTTCAGAAGATATCTTTTTTCTTAACTTTTCTCATTAAAATTACTTTTCTCTTCTTCTCTTTTCTTTCCTTTTCTGAAGTCCAAGATTAGGCTTCTAGGCCATAGAAGTTTGCTAATGCATGACCTGTGACTATTCAGTATTTTCAAATTAATTGTCTGCCAGCAAGTGAGAGACTTGGTTAATTTGTAGGTCCACCGAAGGGTTGGCTGATTTAGATTTAGAAGTTTGAATTGGTGGTTGGCTTAACACAGCGTTAATGGCTAAATAAATATTGGGGGACGTAAGCAACAATTAAAATTACCGTGGAATTTGATCAAGCAACCCCTCCCTTACACACTAACTTTTATTAATAATCAAAGCGTGCAGTTTTCACTAGTAGTTCAAGATACATCCTGAATGGAAAACCCAAAAGGTTTAGGTGATTAATTAGTCTATTAGTTCACTTATAATCGAAATAATGAGAGATAAATGCTACTCCCTCTGTCTCATTTTGACAGTTCTAGTTCTTTTTTCACACAGTTTAAGAAAAAATAATTAATTTTGTTGAAAAAATAAATTTAGATTGCTATTTTTCTAAAATACCTTTACATTAAATAGAGTACAACTTTATATTAATTATTCATGAAAACTTGAATTGATGGGTCAAGAAAGAATCAATCCTCATTTTATATTAAATGGGGTAAGTTATATTCAATAACAATCTATATTAAATAAGATAGTTTATACTAATAACAACCTATATTGAATAAGAGTATTTTAGATAAATTAAAAGATAACTACATTCTTCAATTGGAAAGTGGACTATAATTTGGGACAGATAAAAAAAGAAAACAAAACTATCAAAATAGGACGGAGGGGGTATTACATACACTTATACTTGAAACTGTTTTTGGTTATTTGTGAAGAAAAAATGAAGTTTATAGAGAATCACCACAGAGCAATATGTAAGCTATCCTCTGTGATTGCACCTCAACTTCGCAAATCTAATTTGAGTTTTTGGAAAAAAATTTTATTATCAATGATTGAAGTGGTCTAGTGTCACAATCAGACAGCTGCTAATTAGCCCTCAAACAAGTTGAGTTTTATTAAAGTACCAAATGAGTACAAAATACTAGTGGAATTTGTATAATCAATGGCAAGAGCTGACTTATCCCAAAAGAATCAAAATATGAATCTTAGGGAGAATCATGAATCAAGGATGCAACTGCAGGAGCATTCTAGTCCATGGCTGGTGAACAATCCATTGAAAAGGAAAGTTCAATTTGCACTTTATGAGCTAGCACTAGTGGTCAAAGCAGCCAATATGGCTGGCTGGCATTGACAGCTGAATTAAAGACCAAAATTAGGAAATTTGCCAGATTCATCTTACATACCATGATCCGATTAGTAAGAGAAAATCAACTTGTCTAAGAATACCAAGTCTAAATTATTGAGTTCAAGAAACCAAGGTTTTGGCTGGTTCCTATGTTATTGCGTGTGACATTATCGAATACTTTTAGCTAAACATTACGTTCTAATCATGCAAATATCAAATCATCTGCATGTACGCATATGTAAAGATGTACAAGTTTTAGCACTACAGGTGTGAGATCAAATTCTATTTTGCTCAAATACAATTATGGCTCAATGAACAGATTGTAAAATGTCTCCTTTGTATGCCCTTTTTTCTTTATCAAATATAGATTTTTTTTTTACTGTGTTACCCATTTCCATTAAATAGAAGCATCACGAATCAAAGCTAATAATAGTTGAAAACTTGAAATAACATGTAAGAGTTGGTATCATTCACCAACCAGATGCGCAGTATATCTTCGCAAAATATTCTATTCATATATCATATTATTCGATTTGGGCACCATAAATGAACAGTAAGATAAATGTTTGTGGAAACGTGATTTCCATGGCTGACAAGGTCTTCCATTCAACTGGTGCATTTAGGTCAGCTCCAAATTATTCTTGTTACTTCTGGTTTCTTTTTCTTTTGGATTGGAAGGAGGTGGTCAAGCACAATCTATTTGTGTCACTATGATCATTACCTCGCTTTTGGGAGTTTTTTTTTTTCCTTTAAAATAAGATTACAAACAATTAACACGCCAGAGCAATCATAACTTGACAACATACGAGCTAACTAGCAAATTTTTATTGTTAGAAGAAACCATTGTGAAACTTAAACTCATAATTTATAATTTCTGATTTTTGGGATTTCGACTATGATTATTATTAGATTAAGGTCTCATCCACCCATTGAATCAACAGTTAAATACGGTAGGTAAATAATGAGGCAACTTTGATTTCCTTTCTTATCTTTATTGTAACTGGGAAGGAATGGTACAAATATTATTAATTAGTATAATGGTTCATCGTAACAGGCACAACGAGTGAGACCATGGTGATTGCAAAAGTATAATAGTTTTCTAAAGAAGCCAAAATAGTATAAAATTAACGGAAGAAATGTTCAAAGAATTATTATGTGATTCAAAACATATAAAAGGTTCCGCAGTAACTGTACAACAATCTATGAGGAGGAGGTTTTTTTTTTTTTTTTTTTTTGTCGATACAGGGGTATCCTGTAATCATCCAAACTAATCCCTTGCGGCTGAGCAGAGTCCGTCCCTTAAGATGCTCGCGTTAATTCGGGGAGAGTCGAACCGTGATCGATGCTGTAAAGACAGACGACACGACCAGGTGAGTTGCACCGGAGGGCCTATGAGGAGGAGGTTGAATATTAGTTTTTTTTTAAGCAATTCCGAATTGCACCTTTTGATAGCATAGCATCCCATTTTAATTGAATAGTAAGAAAAATTGAATAGCATAGAATTGTAACGTCTACCCCACATCAAAAATTTCGAGTCTAGATAATACTACTAGAAACTTGCACCAATAAAAGGGACAAAAGAAAAAAAATAAAATAAAAGAAGTAGTAGTTGGTATATGGCAAATCGTAAGACGAAATCCAGACCATATAAAAACTTCTGGGCTACTCTTGATAATCCAAGGACGGACAGAATAAATTATTAGCACTAAAAAAATGGCCACCGAATGCTTCATGCTTCCAAGTTTCCAACATTTTATAAACATCTAGCGAGTGACCCGTGCCTGCTTATGTGAATAGCAGAATCCCTGAGGGGAACTTATATATAATTGCATCTTGAGATTGATATCTTGGATCCGTTGTCAACACTATTGACCATTGAAGAAAGAATTTAAACTAAAAAAAAAAAAAGTGATCAATTTGCTTGAAAAAGAGGAAGAGGATAAGAAATTCCAACCTTTACACTTTCCTGTTGGTAAGAAAACAAATTCAAAAAGAAAGATGAAGAGTGAAGAAGGGTAACAGTTAACAAAGGAAAAGACAACAAATTGGTACCAAGCAAAGTAAAAAATAAAATTAAATGAAATTAAAAAAAAAACATCACTTTTTCCAAGACATTATGGTTGCTTACTTGTTCAAAGCATTTTTTTTTCAGTTAGATTCATTCTTTACTTTAAACATAAATAAAAACCTTTCTTTACCTTACTGCTCCTTCCCCTTGGAAACTTTCCATTTGGATTTCTTTAGCTCTGATTTCTTTCTATATATTTTTCTTTCCATATCAAAGCCAGTTCAACACAGGAAGAACTGAGAAGTTTCTCATTCTTTCTCTTAACGCGTACATAATTTTTTTCTACCCCTCTTCCAGACTCCGGACACCTTCTCTGTTTTCTTGTCAGATTTAGTTTTTAGGTTCAATCTTATTGGTCTCTGATTTAAGCATCAGCAAGTTTTGAATCCCTTTTGTTCTGTTCTTATAGATTTGTTGGATTTTCATGAATTGATTCTTTGTTAGTGATTTTTGGCTAGAGTGCTGTGAATCTTGACTTGGGTTCTGGCAAAATTTGGTCAAATTCCTCAGGCCTCTTTGGGAGTGCTATTTCTGATTGAAAACAATAATAAACGAGCTGGTCCATTTTGGCCTTTTATGAAATCTGAAATCTGAGTTTTGTTAAGGGGTGAACGCTTCAGTCTTGATTTGGTTTTTTGGTAAAAGCAAGAAAGATTGTTGCTTTTTCATCCTTTTGTGGAGTTGGAGGTGATTTGAGTTTGTGGACTCGAGGAACTTGAGGTTGGTTTAATGTGTTGAGGTTGTTCCATGGCTGTGGAAGATTTGGTTGAGATCAAATTCAGGCTTGCTGATGGTAGTGACATTGGACCAAGCAAGTTCAGTCCTTCTACAACTGTGTCATCTCTAAAGGAAAAGATAATTGCTTTATGGCCCAAAGGTTATAATTTACTGAAATCTACACAAAATTAAGTGCTAATTTTGCTGTATTTCATGTTCCAATTCTTTTGTTTATTTATACTTTGATGTTTTGTATTGGGTTCTATCTAAGCTATGAAATTTTGTTTATCCTTTTGTATATATATCCTTTTGTAGATATATATCGTAGTTGATTTTGCTATCTTCAAAATCTGGTGTTGTTTTGTGTACGTCGCTTTCATGGTTTTCCATTTTGACATGTTTGTAAGACGTTTCTCTGATGAAGGATTTCATTATGCGATTCTCCCTATTTTTTGTTCTTTGGCTTGTTTAATCTTGTTCCTATTGAGAGTTCTGCCTGTAACTATCCATGGTATGACATCCAAGTTCGTTTCATAACCTAGTGAAGCTAATTTCTCCAAATCTTTTCATACATTATCTGCATTTCGGCTTTCTTGTCTGACTTAAAACTTTACTGATTTATCCTCCTAGCTGCAAATCACTTGGCCCTCAGGCACAGGCAGAAATATAGACATACAACAAAAATGAGTGACAGTGGAGGGGTGGCAGGTTTAGCCAAGCGTCTTAAGTTGAACAGAGCAACAAATAAAAGGAAACTCAGGCTATCTCACCTTCCTTCAGCCACTGAAATTACTCTATCATCTTCAGTACTGTACTTCCCAAATCCATGTTAGACAAGAAGTGATATTTAAGCACCTGAAATTCCTTCACTTAAAAAAACCTGAAAGCAGATATTTGAAGTTGTAGACTTCATCTTCAGTGGTCCTGCTAACCTGCCGCTTAAAATTCTCTCTCTTATTTCAACTAAAATCTCAAGAACAAGGTCTTCCATAGTAAGATATTGGTGTGCTAGATTCATAAGGAAACTTTACAAACTTTTTTTTGTGGGATAGCTTATCATGTTATCGTGATATGTGCTAAAAGTGATCACATGGTTTCACAGAAATTTGTCTATTTCACACTGTTATGGATGATGGAACATGTCAGCTAGATGTGAAATCTGGCATTTTAGTCAACATTCATAACCTTGTCTTCACTTCAGCCATATAATTATTGCTTTTGAAGATGTTATCCCTGCTGTATATGTAATCTGCTTTATATTATATGAGGTGTTATTGTACATTCTTTTGTTTCCTGCTTCTCTCTTATTCAAGATTCATCAAGAATCAAAGCTCATATGGCAGCTTCCAGTTAAAGTTTAAGAAAAAGTCTTGGTTGAAAGGTATATGTAGGATTATGTCCATCAATTAATACCTTTTGGTTTTCATTTTACCCTTGTTCTCTTTCATGTGTAAAAAGCTGAAGATAAAGTTCATTCTCCACCAAGGGTGTGTGGAAGGACACTCCTGTTGTCCATACGGTATTTACGTTAGAAGTAAGAGAAGGGCATTTAAATTTGGCTCTACGCTTCTTGCAAAAATTGTTTCAGGGTGTTGACATTTTTGTTCTTTGCTTTGTACTGTTATGTGAATGATTATCCATCCAATGACTGTTAAATTGATTGTTTTGTTAGATTATATTGAAGGTTGGACTGAATTTAACAATTTTTAGTTGAATTTAGTGAGATTTCGTGCAGAAGGAGAGAAATATCATAATTCATGTAATGATTTTGTGCCTTTAGTGTAAGGCTCCTGTTTCTGCAGCAGGAAGTCTAAGTAATATTCATTTGAGTTATATGATGATATTTTAGGCTTAAGTCTTAAGATTTGATAACTACTAAATTTTCAGCTGCAATTTTCATCCTCATAGATGTTTCGTATTGCAGACAAAGAAAATGGACCAAAGACCACTAATGATTTGAAGCTTATTAATGCTGGAAGGATACTGGAAAACAACAAAACACTTGCAGAATCTAGACTTCCAGTTGCTGAAGTCCCTGGCAGTGTCATCACCATGCATGTTGTTGTCCGTCCTCCTTTAGCTGAGAAAAACACTGGTAATTCAATCGATTATGTTGATATCTGCTGGCCTCTATCAAGTTTATAGGCATATAGATTTTTCTTCCTTTCTCTATTTTCTTGTTGGAGACTATTGAAAGCCATATAATTTAGCAGAGCGTAAACCATACAATATGCTAAACTGAAACCGTAGACTATTACCTTGATGGAAATGGATGCAAAAGTTGAGAACCGATACGTCTTCGGCTTTTGTTTCAATGACGGGTAAGGCAGTCAAGTTACCTGCGCCTGTCTGGTCCGATCATTTAGCCCAGAATGCACTAGACCATCATGTTTTGCCCTTCCCCTTCTTCTCAACTAACATGCTGGCCTTTATTTTTTTTTTTGAGATCCATTTTCTCCTTTTGTCTCTTTTCTCATCTCGTCTAAGCTTTATGTTCTCTCAGTTTGAAGTTTATAGCTGCATTCTTAAACTTTCTTTGTTTTATTGGGATATATCACATTGTAATACTTAAAAGTAGTTGCAGTTTGTTGGCCATTCTTATACCTGTTGCAAGATTACTTTTCCATGTGGACCTTCATTTGCTCCAACATTTGCTCCAAAGTAGAACCATTAAATGCAAAAAAATTGCTGCATTTCTGAACGACTTTGAACAATGTAATCACAAAACTTAACTCTTAGGGTGCCTTTCTGGAAAATAAAATTTAGCTCAGAGCTACTGGCACGATGGACAAACAATTTCTCTTTCCTTGAGGAAGTGGGGAATCTGCTGATCTTGCTTGATTCCATTTCTTAAGCAAGAATTTTCGTATATTTATTGTTTTCAGTTAACATGGAAGTAGCAATAATGCATTCGCATTCATTTGCATTGCAAGGAATTTCTTTGAGCATCCTTTACCTAGAGAGCAAAAAAAAAAACGATGCTTAATGGATCTTAGCCAAATGACTGACATGAGATATACCTCCGCAGATAAACTGCAGGATGATAACCCAAAGAAAGGCGGGTGTGGATGCACAATTCTGTAATCCATCGGACCGGATAAGGATCTTTTCAGTTACATTTTAGTAGCTCCACAAGTTTCCACTTCTACCGGGTGCTAAGTCATATTTGAGATTTTTGGGGTGTTCCTGCAAGATTCCAAGACCAGCTTAAGAGTTGTATGGAGGACTGCAATTATGGTTATGGATTCTCATGTCGACCTTGTTACTGCCAATGTTGGCGTTCCTTGCATTTACACAAGCAGCACATTAGACAAGAAAGTTATCACTCTATTGGAGTGGATACTCGTGAATCAGGATATATAATAGTGTTTTGGAGCCCAAAAAAAAAAGTAAGAAAAAATTGAGAAGGAAACAGATTATAGGAGGGAAAAAAATTATTGAATGACTTACTTAGTTTGCTTGCTTTGATTTGGTTTGGAATTTTTTTGTTTCAAAAGATTTTTTAAAATTGTTAAACAGATCTTGAAGCATTTCAGCACTTTAACCTCGCTCGTTCTACAATTTGTTTTCCTTGAACTCTTTTGTTTGGGAAAATGGAGCATAAATCAACAGAAAAATACAAAATACTGGTTTATCAGCCTTAGCTGTGATTGACGGAGATGGAGATGGTTGGATTGGACGGCAGGATGGTAAAATAGAAGGGATGATAAATAGGAGATGATGCTGGGTGCAAGACGTTCCATTTATTCACCCAAAAAACCCTCAGCTGTGATTTGTTTTTCCCCTCCTTCAAAATGTAGCGTTCAGTAGATTTACTCATGCTGATCAAGCTTCTACTTTAGTGGGTTGGGAATTGGGATTTGCTGCTCTCATTATTAGTCTGTGAAAATTGTTCAAGATTCATAAAGACGAGAGAGAACAAATAGTTTTTAGCTTTTCCTCTTTGTACCTTTTTGACGAGAAAGAGCAAAGGAGAATAAAATTGGAGGGGGAAGAAAAAGAAAGGAAAGAGGAGGAGGTACAGAGGCATACAATTGGAGAAGAGAATTTTAGTATGCGAAGACTTTAATTTCATTAAGGGTACTGTGAAAGAGAAATGTAGTAATTTACTATACATAAGAAATTACGATTTGTTTGTAAGTTACAAAGTACAGAAAAAGGTGGAGCGAAGAGAAATACCTAGCATTACAGAAATCTACACCTGTAATTTAAGCCGGACAAAATTTGATTACAAGTGTTTATGTACACAAAACAACATTGCTATTTAGCTTCTGGTTGCCACCTACTGTCTGAACTTATTCTCCAGGGAAACTCTCAAGGAAAGCTTCCTGGTTTTCACAAACATACATCTTCAAGGCACTTGAAGCAATGATATACACCTGTTCTTAGGAAGAAAGATCAGCGTTAAGGGCTGATGAAGATCGATTTGGGTGCATCAGTCTTCTGGATGCGCGCATGTTCTTGAGTGTCATCTTGAGTTTCTGCCTATCACCCTCAACCTCAGCAAACTGAAGGCTCAGTTGGGAGTAACGTTCATGCATTTCTTTCAATTCAGACTCCACAGCTGCATATCTTCCTTTTACTTCCAACATTTCTTGAATCAACTCATTGATGTCTCTGAAGCTCTTTAGAACAGCTTCTTCATCACTGTGTTGCTTTAGGAAGGAACTATAATATATAGGCAAAGCAAAGCAATTAGAACAATATAATGGACCTTTCTACATCACAACAACAATAAAGGTAGGTTACTACGAAAAGGCATGAGGACCTTTAAATGTAACTCATGGTATGTGAGCCCCTAGGCTTTGTTAGGTAGTTAAGTTTACATGAAAATATGCTACCAAGACGCAGACACTCACACAGAGGGAGAGTGCTTAGCCAATGCCTTGACTGATGTATACATATGTAAATCTTCTCGGTAGCAATATATTTATATGCACATTGATTTGCAATGTCATGACGTGCATGCTCCTTTATGATTCTGATAATTCATCGACTACAGAAGCAAAATGTCTATGCATTTGTGTGTATTCTCCCTGAAAAACGTATTGAGGATTGGTTTAGTCTAAGGCACATGTTAGAGAAGTGCCCAGAGGAAATATTCACCTATCCTCTAATGTTGATTAATTTTCAGTGACCACCACACGCCTGAGTACAAGTGGTTGAAACATTACCCCTATGCTAGCTAGACAAAGAAGTTAAAACTGACCTATGTTTTTAGTAGGTAGTGACTACATTCGAATTATAAAATAGAACTTTGCCTCACAAAACGGTGTTGCTTTACATCTGAATGAGAATGACAAGCTTGGATTTGAGAAAAGATGCATACTAGTAACTACTGCAAAAAAAAAAAAAAAAGTAACTACTGCATTATGACAAATATGGGCCCCAAGAGACAGAAAAGGCTTGCAGTTCAAGTTATAGACAGTTTAGATAATAACTAGAATGTGCATTTATATACCAACCTTAGCTGATATGCACGATAATAACTAGAATGTGCATTTATATACCAACCTTAGCTGATATGCACTCTGCAGCTTAGCTTAATCACATAGCTAAAAAGAGAGCCTAAAAGCAGCCACCACAACGCACATTGCCATATGAATGCATTTTCAGAGGAAAACTATTTTCTTGTTCCGTTTTCCATAATTAAGAAGAACAAACGTGCTAGTTAGAGCAAGCAAGTCTTTCAGAAACCTACCTTTGGAAATGACTCTTGGATTGATGCTTTGCCCTCAATGCTTCGGCAAGCTCCATCTCCAATGCAAGCACCCTTTCCAATGCATTACCAGTATTTGAAATTTCATTGTACAAGGGGAATATGCTTCTGAGTTCTTCATTGGCCTTTGCAAAAGAAAGATAACAGAGCAACAAATTACTAATCAAAAGAATATTTAACTGTTTTGTGAAAGCAGTCAATTCACCTTCAGAACAATATTCAAGAATAAGTAGAGAAGATAATAACCTTGTCCAAACACATAAGCTCACTCCGTAAATTTTGGCAATCTGAGTCAATATGGAGATCATTGGTAAAGAGGGAATTCTCATTTTTCATCCTTTCGAGCTGCAAGCAACAAAAAGAAGTCATGCCAGTTACTATGATAAAAATCCTGACTTGTACTCTTCCAGAATGAGTACGAGATTCATGAATTGAAATTAAAAGTCTTGCCTGTTCATGTAGGTGGTTAATGCTGGACTGCAAGCTATCAGTACAAAGATAATAGCTGTTTTGCTTTACATGGCTTTGCTGCAACTCTCTTTCAAGAAGTGCATGTCTAGGAGTTTCATGCATGACTTTATATACAGCATCATCCTGGATGACCCATACAAACTTGCTCAAAGACCAGAAAATATAATGCATGAACTTGAGGATGAAAATAGCTACTTTGGATCAGTATATGTTCTGGTTCTAGAACTACAATGATTAAGTGGGGCAAAATAATTGTACTACAATAAGTTAAAAATGGATTCACTCTACAACAACAATAACGGAGGCATACTTAAAATTTTGTGACCTAAAGATCCATCACCGGAATAAAAGACCATGCACAATTCTAAATGACAGAGAAAAGTTTCAATGTACAAATATCACTATCTAAATTCTTTGCTGTACGCTGCACATAAATGGCATCTACAAGAAAAGGTATCAAGTTAGTAACTATCAGTGTGAGCCTGAGATTGACTAATTTCACTTATAACCAACTGAATAACCATGACCATACATAATCAGCGATCATACCAAACGTGCAATTCATTGGAGTACTCATAAGAGATATGCTAGCAGCAGAATCGGTTTTTGATCAGGATTACAAGTAGTTGTCATCAGTCTAAAAACGCCCAGTTCAAAATTATGTAATTCTGAAAGGCATTTAATAAGTCCATAAATAATGCCAAGAAGAGTTCAAATTTGCAGCAAAAGATCATGAACTTGGAAAATATTCTCATAATAGTACCAAGGTTTAATCAATGAACAATAATTAGGTCATGACATATCAGAATATAGCAGTGGGAAGCAAAACAGAGGCACAAAGGAGGGGGCGGTGGAGCTGTGAGCATGAAGAATATGATGATCACACCAACAACCCACAAATGGTTCAGGATGAATCTGAAATCTCAGAACTGAATCTCAACAATATACAAAAACACCATTCAATATGTCCAAAGGAAGAAATGGAAAGTAATTTAGCAAAACCACAGAAAGGGGAAAAGGAGCTGCGTAATCCTTGTCTGGACTTCTAAAGATTTTTGTGACATCATTAGTCTTCATTCACATAGCATGTATCATGAAAAACATGTGCTCAGCTGCTGAAAATCAGTTGCTGCCATGTTTTATACATAAAAGTTATTTTGGAACTCATCTGCATTAGATTTCTGCTTTCAGCTTATCTTAAGCACAAAAAGGCTGACATAAGCAGTCCTTCAAACTTTAGAAAACACATTCTGGTTTTTCTAGCATTCCAAAACAAAGACATAACTTCATAGTCATAAACAGCTTTTTCAAGCTTACTTTTCTTTAGGCAGCATGTAACAAAGCTGGATGAAACGACAACGAGACCATTGGCAGACAAATGTCTATCTTTTTCTACAAAGGAAGTCGGTGCAAAAATAGTTTGAGGATATTTCAGCCAGCGATTTTGTATGACATTTGCCAACAAAAAATTATGCAGGACAATGATATCAAGGTGTTCATGCAGTATTAATTGGGCAAGTATTATGCCCTTCTACATGAAAGCAATTCTAATATTACAAGCACTGTAACTAAATCGATCAGTCAGAAATTACCTTGAGGATTTGTGCATTTAGAGCCAAATTCGAATCTTCAGTTTCACAAACTACAATTGTGTTTGCATCTTCTACCTGTTCCCCATCAATCAAATTATCAGGGTCAACAGCATTAGGAAAACAATTTCCAGTTGACTCATCAAGCAAAATCTGCACTTTATCTACTCCTTCAGTTTCTTCCTTACAAGTAACTACAGAAAATGCGACATTCTCCGGTTTTCCTTTTGTCAACGAAAGTTCAGCAGCAACACTTGACTTCTCCTTCTCACATTCATGCATAGACATCAGAAGTTTTTCCTTTTCTTCTTTGCAACATTCAAGACTTAGTAGTGCACATTCCAACTCTGCCTTCATTCGGTCACAGGCCTTGAGTTTTTCACGGTTGTCAGAAAATACAGACTGCAATTCAGCGTCAAGTGCCAAAAGTTTGAGTGCCAGTTCTTCATTTCTTTTGGAGTGCAAAGCTTCTGACCTTTTCCTGCTTTCAATCTCATCCACAGCATCTTGTAATTTCAGAAGCATCTCTTCTCCATGCCTTTTGGAGATAGCAAGCTGCTGCTTTAGCTCTTGGTTCTTGGTCTCATACTGCTCCTTGATGAAGGCAATGCGCAGCGATTCTTGTATAGCAACAGGTGGTCCTTGAGGTTCTCGTTTTTCATGAGAAAGAAGCAATTCAGCTTCAGCCTTATTTTTGAGCTCCTTCAAACGGATGGATAAGTTTTTGAATTCTTCAGTTTTCAAAATTTGGTGAGAAAGCTTGTTAGAAAGGTCGGTATTTGTGGAACGTAAGGTCATCAGCTTATCTTCATACTCTTCCAGCAAACTTATGCAAGCAAGCTGTTCATCTAGTTTGTGCTTGAGGACTATCATCATGATTTCCAACTGTTCCTTGGCCAACGCCAAAGAAACTGTTTCTTCTTCTGCATCTGGCAGCTTGCTCTTTAATTGGTCTACCTCAAACACATGCAGATCTTCATGCTCAGACATTCTAACCTCCAAACCATCAGCATCAGCATTATCATTAATCTCCTTCAGATGGATGGATAAGTTCCTGAATTCCTCGGTCTTCAGAATCTGTTGAGACAGCTCATTTGCAAGCTCACGATTCTCATCTTTACATTGTTCCAGCAAGGTAGCACAAGAGAGCTGCTCATCTAGTTTGTGTTTCAAGAATATAATTCTGATTTCCAGTTCTTCCTTGGCTAATGTCATACTAACCATTTCTTCTTCAGCAATTTCCAGTTTCACTTTCAATTGTTCCACCTCATTCAGATGCTGATCTTTATCCTCAGACATTTTAACCTCTAGACTTGCCAGCTTTGTCTTGTATTCTTCAAGTTGAACCATGATATCTCTGTTTGCATCTGACAGAACTCTATTCTGCACTGCAGAGGCTTCAAAATCAGATCTTACTGATTCAATAGCTTTCACTAGATTTGAATTTTCTTTGGAGCAACGAGATTCATTTGCAAGAGAGCAATTCAACATTGCATCCAGATCAAAATGCTTTTTCTGAAGCTCCCTAAAACACAGATCTGAAGATCTGAGTTGCCGCTCAAGCTCCTGAATTCTGATCTTGTACATGCTGATTAGAAACACAGCCTTAACATCTGCACCAGTTAAATACTCATGCATATCTGACAACTGACTTTCAAGACCAATCAAACAAGAAGTCTGAGCTTTAAGTTTTTCATCTCCCTTGGACAAAAGATGGTAAAGTCTGGATTTGTCCAACTCTAAGTCTGCAACAAGCCGCCGCAAGTTCACCAGTTCAGCTTTTTGCCGGGAAAACTCTTGCAACTTGTCTTGTTCCTTGTTCAGTTGTGCAGCAAGATCACCAACTGCAATCCCTAACTTGTCTTTCAACCCTCTTTCCATATCCAACTCGTTCTGCAGACTTTGCAAGTTTTCTTGAAGACAGTTAAACTCAGATGCCAGCTTGGAAGATTCCACAGTTTTATCCTGTAATGAAAAAATCAAGTTCTGCTTCTCTTGTATTAGCTCAGCAATTCTGGTCTTGTACAGGCTGATAAGAAACACAGCGTTAACATCTGCAGCAATTACATACTCATGCATATCCAACAACTGCCTTTCAAGACCAATCAGATGAGAAGACTGAGCTTTAAGCTTTTCATCTCCCTCGGACAAAAGATGGCAAAGTCTGGATTTGTGCAACTCTACATTGGCAACAAGCTGCCGTAAGTTTGCCAGTTCAGCTTCTTGCTGGGAAAACTCTTGCAACTTGTCTTGTTCCTTATCCAGTTGAGCAGCAAGATCTCCAACTGTAATCTTTAACTTGTCTTTCAACCCTCTCTCTGTATCCAACTCGTTTTGCAGACTTTGCAAGTTTTCTTTAAGATAGTTAACTTCAGATGCAAGCTTGGCAGATTCCACAGTTTTATCCTGTAATGAGACAAACAAGTTCTGATTCTCTTGTACTAGCTCAGCAACAGTCGACTCGCTCCTTTCAAATTCTCCAGCTAAAGTATCCAAGTTTAGTATCTCTTTAACCAGACACCCATCTTTGGATATTAGATTTTGAATATCAACTTCCAAAGTGGCAAGATCAGCCAAAAGCTCTTTGTGTTGCTCTACATATTTTTCTTCGATTTGAGAGCTGCGAAGGAGCTTATTAGAAACAGTTTCAAGTTTAGATTGAAGGTTTTCAACAGCAGCACTAGATGCATCCAACTTAAACGCCGCATGTTGTATATTATCCTTGAACTTCTGCTTCATGGCCAGAAACTCTGATCTGATAGCTCTCAAAGACACAATAGCACTTGCTCTCTCATTTTCTAGATTGCTATTCTCTTCCATTAGTTGATGAATCTTGCTACAAGCATTGTGCTGTATCTCTTCCAATTGCAAGATGATATCTCTGCAACTCTTTGTGTTTGAATCAAGAGAATGAGTATCACTTAATAGAGAAAGCCCAGTAAAATGTTTGTTATAAAAAGCCAACAAAGTAGCCACTTTCCCTTGAAAAAAACTGACAGTTTCCTGGAGATTTTCCTTGAGAGATTTCAATTCAGAAAATTCAATTTTGAGAGTTCCCAACTCTTCATTGAGAAGAGACTTTTCATTCTGAAGCTTATTAGATACTGAAGCTTCCTGCTTCAATAGAATAGACAGCTCTGTTTTCTCAGCCAAACAAGCCTCATATTGGTGCTGAATACTTTTGCATTCCATCTCAATTGCTTCCCGATCTGCAACCTTCTTTAAAAGCAGTGAGTTCTCCTCAATCATGCTTCCTAACTTGGCTTCTATAATCTGATTCTGCACAGCCAAATCATTAAATCTGGCAGCGCAACTAGTCTTGTACTCATTCAGGCTGTGAACATCATCCATTGCAGCCTGCAACCTTACAATCAACAGATTCTTGGACTCATTTGAGACCCTTAACTTCTCCATTAATTCATTTATACCTGTTTTCAGTATTTTCATGCCAGAATTTGCCTCGGACAGTGTTTCCCGTAGAGTTCTTGAGAATATATCCAAGTGCAAATTTTCAGAATGCATTTCCATGAGTTCTTCTTCGACCTTTTGATAGAGCTCTTCCTGAAAGCAGAGTGATCTTTTTAAATCCTCTAGAAGGACATCTCCACCCAGTTGTTTCCTCACACCCATATTTTGATTCTGACTGCGCCAGACTTTTAAAGCATCAGATTCTTCAAAATTTTGCACTACATCCAGGTATCCTGGGAAAGAAGGTTGAGAAGTTTCTGAAAAAGCTTGCTTCATGATATTCTCGTTAGTCTCAAACATGGAGAGTACCTGAGAAGAAAGCAGCTCAAGATCCTTCTGTAGTTTATCTACTGCAATAGAGTAGTTCAAGCGGGCTCTTCTAAGTGCTGCATCTGAGGTAGTAGCTCTTCTCTCAAGCTCCTTATTAAGAGCATCCCACTCACGTCTCTCCTCTGCAAACCGTAATATCTGCTCATTCATATCTTGGCGCATCAATTCCAAGTCAGCTTTAGTTGTTGAAATATCATATAAGCAAGTAGAATGCTCACTCCTGAGAGTTTGCAACTCTCCTATCATTTGCTTCTGATTTTCCTCAAGCTCTTGGATAAGAGCTTCATAGTAGCACTCCATTTCTCCCATCTTTCTTGCAAGACCTTCCTTTTCAACTTTTGCCCCATCTAACTCTCTAACAAGGTCCACAATATGTTTTCTCATAGCATCAATAGCACCAATGGATTCAGTTTCTTGAGACACAAGTGGGGGAATGTTGAAATTGCGGAGCATTATTTCAGGTTCAGAAGCTTCTACTTCAAACCCAACTCCAGATGCAAATTGTTCACTCCTGCATAAAGATGTTTCTATGATCTCCTTCGTATCATTCCTCTTTCCTAATACTGCATTAAGCAATGATATTGCTTCCCCTGTTCCATGTTTGAGATCTTGCAAGGTATCAAGCAGCGCCTCCAACTCTGAATGAAGGAATCTTGAGTCTCTTTCATGGAAACCAAGATATATCTTGCTTTGAAGTTCTCTTATCATGTCCTCCACAACTAAGATCCCCTTGGTCCAGCGCAATTGTATGTCCTGAAGCAGGTGATAGTGCTCAATATGGCCATGTCCACCAGTTACAATTTGTGGGCTCAATTTAAAACTTCTAAGCCTTTCAACGTCATTTTTATAGTTGCAACACTCCAACTTCAGAAGAGAGACCTCTCTTGCCAATTCTTCACAGGACGATATCTCAGTGGCAAGTATGTGGGAGAACTTTTGTGTTTCAATACCAATTTCATCAGCTTGGCTTTGCAAAGCTCTTACTTCCAGCTTAAACTCAAAAAAAGATGATTCAGCAAATTCCAAACTGCCTCTGAGTCTGTTATTCTCCTCATAAGCAGTTGCCAAGTCATTATCTACCGAGAAGTCTGAACCCCATCCCTGAACCGAATCACTGCTTCCAGGAGCTATCGTGATGCGACTATCAGAAGTATCCAGTTTATGTGTATGTGGGCTTTGACAATGTGTAACACCATTCATATCACCTGAAATTGTACTCTTAAGACTATCAATTTCATGTGCACTGCCAGGGTCATGCCTCTCAGCATATACGCTTTCTGACGTATTAGATGAGCCATCAAAACCAACAGTTGAGTCTCCATACTCTTCATTTCCCATTTCTTCTTCCACTGAAGAAAGCTCTCTAGCATCTGATCTGGGTCTAAACCTTGCACCATCCTACATCAATGCAATGAAATGAACAAGGAGGGTAAACTAGCAGATAATTTGAAGAGTTTTTCCATGCAAGTAGCATAAAAACTTCAATTTTTAAGAATTTAAGAGGCTGATTTGGAATTTAACAATTTATACCATAATCTTAGATATCAATTAATACAAAAGCAGTGAATGAACTTCAAATCAAACCACGAGTTCTATGATGATGAGCATGAAGAAGTAAGCATCTAGGTGTCCATAGTATAAGAATAAAATAGCTCAGATGTGCACCAGCTAAATGGCTGGTAAAAAAAGGTAAACTATGCCATGTCAATTATGATACTTGAAGCCCATAATGTGAAGGATAGCCCATAATGTGAAGGATATGACAAAGTGGTCAGCGCAACTCTCAGGCACTCTCATCATGGTTTGCATTTAGTTATAGTGTAAACCAAACAACTACATAACAATTTGTCAACAATGAAATTGAGAAAAGAAACATCAGTAATTTTTGGGACACCAGTCATGGGGAATTATAAAACTCAATTACCTTATCCATCTGTTCATTAGCAGTCACTTGCAAATGTGCTCCTTTTCCAGGACTACTCTCATCGTGCTTATCACCCGTTTGCAAGCCCCTCTCACTTAGTTCCCTCTGCTGCTCAAACTCTCTGTTGACAAGTAATTTTTCTGTTTACTTTCCAAAAGTTACACAAATATATTACAAGACAAATTAGCTTTACCTGAATCCAGTTTTAGAAGTAAGCAGCTGTACAGTAACCTGGCATTCAACATGTAGTAAAAGTAAGTATCTGGAAATTAAATTAAAAATTTGCTGATCATTCTGTAGAAAACAAAAGTACAGATTGGTAAAACATTACCAACTGCCGGAATACAATTTAAATGGCCACAACCAGATGCATTCTGGTTTGACGTTTATCTTTTTCAACATTTTTGCAAATGAAATTAATATCTAATCTTTAGTGATGAAGTAATTAAGCATTACTTGCTATCACCAGCAAGTGAGACTTCGGCATCTTTCTAATTTCCAAAGAAGGATCCTGAATCCTATCACGCATTTTAATCTTCAACCAAAAATTTTCTGCTGAGCATCATGATTTTCCAAAAATCACTTGGTGACATATGTTGATCTGCGTTAAATGGATTCATAAACAAAATTTTGCATGGAGAAGCACGGAACTTTGTCCCTAAAATAATTAGGAGCCTAACATGCAGATCAGCACAGAGTGCATTCAATTGCTGCCTTTCTTTGAACTAGAATACTGAGTTCCTCAAATATGAGAAATAGTAATTTCATAACTACCATAGATACAGGTTAGAAGAGAAGGGGAAGAGCATCAGTTAGCTAAAATAGCAAATGTAGCAATCCATCCAACATCAGACTTGCCTGTTTGACCATCTGACATTAACATTCAATGAAAAGCTAAGCGTAGACACGGATATAAAACAAAGAAATGAACACGATATTTCTCCAAATTGGGATGTGGACACGGTGAATAATTGCAAATTTGTATAATAAATGTACAATAAACAATGTTGTACTGATAGCTCTAGACAGACATAAGGTTTTTAAAGAATTGTTACATTTCTTTTGTTAATAAAATAAGGATACAATCTGGGATAATACCAATTTAATCCTAACAATCAAATGTTTGACAATCAAGGAACATATATATCCGAACAGATTTTTCGAGTTCTCTATCGCCTGTTCTTATTACTTTATTCCATCTTTTGTTTAATTGCTCGTTACTTCATTCATGATCATCGCAACTTCCTCCATATATGATGGGCATCCTAAGTTTCTTGTCACTGAAAAAATAGCTGTATTTCTTGAAAATTCGAATAACCTATATCTTAATGTATTTAAAGCATCACACTTATTTTTATATACAAAAAATCAAAATGGTTTTATATCACATCTTCAAGATTTGGTTTTCATTGGTCTTTTGAATATTTCCCATGCCTGTGTTTGAATGGGACATGTCACATTCCTTACATGTAATGTTGTTCCATGATTGCATCCGTGAAGAGGCAATGCAACAACTGAAGGCTTCAATGCATCAGCATAATCAGCAAGATTGATAATAGCCTCACCAAGGATGCTAGCACGTGAAGAACCCTGCACCCGGAAAGATTGACATAGATAGTACATTAAAACATCAACAACATTACAACAACATTATATCAAGCATAGAATTTAAAGAGACTACCATGGCCACAACAAGCTTGTAAAGCTTCTCATCATATTGTTTGCTTTTTGCATCTTGTAGAAGCCTTGTAGTTTCGTATATAGGATCAGCCCACTTGCATGTTCCATTTCTGACATTTGCTTTTGTAGTCTTTGCTGTTGCCTTTCCTGAGTCTGCTGGGATGAACGATATAAATAACTTATCCCATCCGCTCTGTGGAATCTGAATATGATAAATAAAAAAATTCAGGTATCATATTTTTTAAGTTGTTATATTTATGTAGATTGGTTCGGTAACTCAAGACCTCTGTCAAAGGGCTTTAGAGGAGTTCATGTTCAAAAAAGGAACTGCAAAAGCATTTACTTTTTGTAGTCATCATAATCAGCATTATTTTATGGGTAAAGATGACGCATCAGGCAAGCAAGCAAATTGAAATGTCCCTCAAACTAGTCCAGTACAACTCGAACCAAGGTAAAAGAAATTTTGAGAAGTTTCAAGGATTTTCAGGCTATCCCAAGAACTGAAGATAATAGTTTCATTGAGGCAATGATACTAGGAAAATCTTGGCAAGAAAATTAATGTAGCATATTGCAACAAATGTTTCTTAGTCTGCTGCTACTTTCATAATGCAAACCACACTTGTATTGAATTATGACTTGAAATATAAACTCAGTGGCTAATTAATATTAAGCAACACACTTTAAAGTAGAATAGTAGTCAAAATAAAATCTTTTTTTTTTTAAAAGCCAAGTTTTAGCATATTGTATCTAAGATTCTAAGCAGTAAAATACACCAGATGGGGCAAGTTGCATCACTTGCAAAGCTGTGCAATAAGAGAAGAGTTGAAGTCATACTTCCATTGCACTATTGAAATGTCAATACAACAAAATTATGCTTTTTGTATGTGCATGTTTAAGTTTACATACATCCCAAATAACAGTTTCACAAACCACATCATATGCACAGGACAAAAAATGGTAATTCAGGCATTTGTTACTCTAATCAAGCTGCGCTATTACACCTTTTTAAAGTAAAACTGCAATCCTAAAAGTACCCCATGCTGTGAAGCACAAGTTATTTAATGCAAATTGCCAGTTTTGCCCATATCCTAGATTTATTTAATGTAGAACTTCTTGTTGCATTCTTTGTCTTTTTGCCTAAACCCTATAGAAGAAATTACCAATTAAGACATGCTTAAAATCCAATGTTCTTATTATAGTTGTTTGTGGGATACTTCTTTTGAATGTCCTAGTCCTTCAACTACACATGAAAAAGAGAAATTTGATATGCTAGTGGGAATGAGCACACACCAACTTTGTCAATAATGTGATGTGGATTACAGAAATTAATTGTGTCTACAAAATCAGTCTAATACACAAAGATGAGTTCACTGCACAATCTGTCATCTAAAGTCCTAAACATGCAATGTGTTGAATAAAAAGAAAAAATATTTGGAAAAATCACAGCCAATTTAAAAGCACTGAATTGAATTTCTAAAACAGCAGCAGATAATAAGCAGCAAAGAGGTACTTCAACTTTAATTTTTGAAAGAGAGCACCATACATGAGTTGCATGAAATTGAAGCCGAAAAACCACTTTCACTTTGTTCTTCTCAAGCTTCCACTTAGTGACCCTCGACATTATTTTGCCCCACTAATCTGCCATCACTTGCACATTGCCATGATCCAGACTTTGCGTTTTGTAGTGTTTTGATTCCAGAATGCAAACGCCTACACAAGATGTGATACTAATTATATACAACTGGTGAGCAGAGGAGGTTGATATTTTTGTAATGGAACCCCTGCATCACACAAAAGATAAACAACAGGTACACATAGTTCAACCTCAAATCAAACAAACTGAAACAGTAGGAGTTCAGTGATACCACATTGAGACATGATATGATCCTTATGGTCAACACAAGATGACACCATAACCATCGCAATTCACTAAAATCACAAGAAAATGAAGTCAATAAATTCAAAAGTTTAAGAAATGAACTACAGAATCAAAAGTTTTACTTCACCACTATCTTTTTTAAAATTTTTTAGCAGGGGAGGGGTGGGATTTAAGAAGTGGGCAAGGTGAAGGGGGATTGGAACCCAGGACCTCCTCAACCTACAAGAAAACTACAAGAAATGAAAACTACAAGAAATGAAAGTTAATGGCAATCACATTCTCTCCTAATGGACTGATTACCAAGAAATTAAAAAGTTTATTATGGATGGTTCATCTGACTGATGATCTTAAAGTATCAACAAACAAGTCAAACTGGAGTAGTTAATAACAGCAGCAAATTCTCATTCAGCTAAACAGTAAATCAAATATCCACATAAAGCTACTTCAAGTAAGATAACATGCAAAGATCTCATAAACTTCCAATAGCATTTCACCTATAAACAAATTCAAGAAAAAACAACTTAGCTCCGAACCAGAAAGTTCCTCCGATCAGAATCGCGGCAGACAGTCAAAAAACTACCCAAGCCGCTCTGATCCAATCACGACCTTCAATTTTACCAAAAGAACACTGAGTTCAAAACAATGCAACTGAAAAACCAAATTTTATCTGCCCAAAAATTTTCAAAAATTCCTCCAGTGAAAGAAGTTTAAGGGGGAGACAGAAAATTAAAAGCATGAAGACCTTTTCCAATGCCCCAAAAGCAAGAATCAGAATTAAAATTCATAAGAAGCTGTCAAATAATAGAGCAGATTCAGCAACAAAAAAAAAAATGCTGCCTTTCAGCTTCCAAACAAGAGTCCACATTAAAAAAAAAAGATTTTTTTGAAAATAAAAAGGTGAAAATAGTAATCCCCTTCTTAGTAGTAGTGCTGTTTTTTCTTTCTTTTCTCCGTTTCTTTCCCCCTTTTCTCGGGTCACTCTTTTGTCAATTTGCTTTCACAAAACGCCAAAACTTCAAATTAGTAAATTTTGTCTATTAATGCAATTAAAAAAAAACACACGTCACCTACTTCCAGACAGCAACTCAGATTCTTCTACCTGGCTGTCCGAAGGTATACAGAACCCATCAAAATTTTCAAGCAAAAAAACAAAAACCCATCATTTATTCAGCAACATTTTTTTTTTTGCAAAAGATGAGCAGTAGCTTGATGGGGTACCTAAATTTGGATCTGGGTCTGGCTGCAAGTGGAGAAGGGGAGCTTTAAAAGTGAAGACAAGTAAAATAAAAATGGAGTCTTTGCAGAGAAGACTGGAGAAAGAAGAGCTGAGGATTGCTTAGAAAAACAGGAAGGATTACGCTTAGGATTTACCAGCATTCAAATGCAAATAATGGGCTTTGTTCAGTAGCTTATGGAATGCCAGTTTTGTGCGTATGTGACAGTAGTGTGTGTTTGTGGGTGTGTCAGAGTCTTTGGTGTGTGAGTGTGTGTATGTGTGAGTGAGAGAGAGAGAGAATTGGGGGGAAGGGGTTGAGACATCAATTAAAGAAAGAGATATCCCGCCAAAGCTTGTAATTTTCACTAATTAATTAATATTATTATAGTTCCCAAAATTGGGGTGGCGGAGTACCTCTCATTTTATAGTTTTCTTTCAACTTTGAAAGCAATTAAATGATTATCTTTTGTTTTGGTTTTTTGGGATAATTTGGACACTGGTAAGCATTCCTCACCTCCCAGCACATAAATCATCCTTAAATTTTGAGTGATTTTTTGGGGCATTTTTAGGTATCATGTACTCAAATTAAATTTATTGAAGGGTGAAATAAGCACTTTTAAATTGTAGCAATTTTAAATCATTTAAAATATTTTAAAAACTATTGAGATATAAATTCAGGGAATGATTGCAAACAATAATATTCATTCAAGAAATTCAAACATCATTTTGTGTGAGATTCAAGATTTATTATTTCAAAATCGATATCACCATAATAAAAATATTGGTATCTCTACGTATCTTGTTTAAATGACAAAATCAACACCACACGTCAAATTCTTCTGATCGCCTACAAAACTTAAATTTGTCATTTTTAGTCAAAATGTGGCATGGGAATGAATTAATACCCTGCATTTGCTAATTTTGTTTGTGGTTTATGTGGCCTGAAAAAATTATTGAAAATTGCCACTACGGATACCAAGTTGAAAACCATATGTACTTTGATTCTAATGTTTGGATAGTCATTATTTTGTCAATAATTAATTTATTTGTAACATATCTTTTCAATCACTTTTTTATCTCGCATACGTACGTCGCATCACCAAAAATGGTACAGTAATTATTTCAAATAATATTTCGTGTAATCTCCTGTTCAAATTCCTGGCTATTTGTTTCCATTCTACCTTTTAATTATTTGTTCTTTCCAAGTTGGAGATTTGCTGTGTATTTACTGAAGAGCCTTTTGGTGTTGACTGTTTGGAACGGTAGGGAACAGGAATGTGCTGCGTTGTCGATGGGGTTTGATGGGGACATGTTTGGAAGATTCTCAAAAAGAATTCCGCCTTGTTTTTGACTTATTGATCCAGGACACTTGTTGTCTAGTATTATTGTCACCTTATAAATTACTCTTAAAAATTTAACCCTTTTCTTCAACACTCTTAATTATGTTTTGATACTTGTGAAAAACGGGCTTAATTAAATATTTAAATATGTCTAAAAAAATTTTCTAACGAAAGTTGAATGAAAAAGCACATCTAACAATCCAAAGATATTTTTAAAAAAGAACTTATCATTCAACTCATTTTAATTGTTCTTGAAGATTATACATTTAACAGATCTTCTTATCATTGATATTGATTTGAATCTTTTTGCAGATGAAGACAGGAAAAAGATCAAATGGTAACAATCCAAAGTCTTTTTTTTTTTTTTAAGATTATTTTTCAGTTCAAATTTAGAACTAGTGCATTTCGTATTGTGTAAAAATGAAATGTTGCATTTTGCATTTATAGATAGTCTTCCTTTTGTATTTCCTAATATTTTCCGTCTTCACAAGTTTTGTTCGTCATCTAACATCTGTAAGATTGAATTTTCAGTTTTTCTCCAAAAGTACAAAAAGGTTAGGTGGTAATTAGGTACTACAATTTTTGCTTTTAACACGGACAATTAGAGAAGTGAATTTTAGTTACTTGGTGTTTACAACATCAACACAAACCATATGTATACATCAAGTTGACTTTGAAAAAAAAAAAAAATTTTTTTGTCTCTTTGAGTCCAAATTACTGAAAACCTACATTCCATCACACAATTAACATAACCAAATATACCTAATTTTAATCAAAGATTATAATTACAAATAAAAAAGACTTACCAAACCCAAACAAAAAAAGATCTCAGTCGATCTGCTGCAGAGAACCATACATTTGTGAGACAAGTTGCCATCATTAATATATATAGATGCTCAGCTGGCCAGTTTAGCAAAATAAACTAAAGAATAGCATGCTAATTAATTAATGTAGTACCTAGTTCTTTAAATTTTGCAGCTGTATCAGAAATCCACCAAAATTATAATTCTGCAATGATGGGGCTCCATTATTATTAGGGGTCCCCTCGTTCCTTCCTCTCTAACCACCAAAAGAAGTGAAGTTTACAGACGAAAGAAAGGAAAAATTAACTGGAAAAAAAAAAAACAGTGTTATTCTAATCTAAATGCATCAGTGAAGTTGGTAATGAATTTCCAGGAGCATTTGCATTCTCTTTTTTTTTTTTTGGTGGGATTGATGATGCATACATAAGATAATCAACCACACAAGAATTAATTACAGACATGTGGGATGAAAACTAACACCTTAGATTATAGACTGAACTCAGCATTCAAAACTTTAGTCAAGAACACATAATAACTAGTGACTAGTCAAAATGCTTACCCGGATTGTACTGCATTACTCTGATGGATGAATTTATGCAAGAAGTAGAGAACCAAATATTATACACTTCATCAGTTTAAGTTTCCCTCTCCTTTCTCTCCGGTGTTTTACCGTTGCCGGAGTTTTAAGTTCCATTTTCTCCCCCTTCTGTCTCTCTCTCTCTCTATATATATATGGCTTTAAGACTATTCCTGCAGCTTTGTAGTAGTTGAAGTAGATTGATTAATGTGCGGTCAATCTTATATTTCTTGCAAGATTTATTGTCCCTTTGTTATGCCTTCCAAGTAAATCATGCTGTTACCGTAATCTGGATTACTTTTCCAGGCGGTGGACTCTTCTTAAGCTAAATTAAAGAATTCGAGATACCTACTCCTAATCCATTCGAAAACAGATTGACATTATAGTTTAAAGGGTTCATATGATTCTATTGACGAGCTCAGTTCAGTTTTCTCAAAATCCAAACTCCAAAAAGTATAGTAGACGTACATAATTATTGCTCTACAGAAAATGGTTTCTTTAAACATTTCTTAACGCATTCTCAAATTGAGTTGAGAGCACAAGGATTCAACATTAATTTATTCGAGTTCTAAAACACTGAAATCTATTCAAGAATATACATGACTGGCAATGAATCATTCATTTTCTCACTTCACATATCAGTGGATAAATTGTAATTACTTTTCTTTTTTTTTTTTGTCGACACAGGACACAGGGGTGTCCAAGTCAATCCTTACGGAGCTCGACTAATCCCCTGCGGCCCGGGTCCGGCGCCCCAACCCGACCCTAGCACGTTAAGTGCGCAGAGGAATCCAGCAGAGTTGAGAGTTGAGACTCGAACTCGGGACCTCTCGATCCCTGTGGGAGAAGGCTATCGCTGGACCATTCACGCGGGCAGATAAATTGTGATTACTTGGATAGTATATATATAGGTACAGGGAATACATCAATGCAAGAAATTTTTCAAATCTAGAACTTGCTCAAGATCTACTTGTAAGACAAGCAATTACCCTTCCCTGGTTATACTTATATCGTGTGGACTCCATGCATGCACATGGCTGTCTTTCTGTAAGCTGGAGCGGTTACTTGGTCAAAGCTCCATTATAATTTCCACAGCCAGGCAGTGCTTTTGTCACATGATAAGGTTTCCCACCACGTGCAATACTACCGTCTTCAATCAAAACAAATTATTATCATCAGTTAAAGTGTCTCCAAGATTAGGTAATTTAATTGCATGGGGGGATCAGAAGGAAAAGGAGCTCAAAAAATGGAAGAAATTAAGGGAGATTGTGCGATGAACTTTTCATCCAGTTGTACATGGCTCATTTTATTCTATTCCAAAAGTGAGATGACTAATTATGTTCATCAATATCTATGAGACAGAGTTTTTGAATTTTTAAGTTTTTTTTTTTTCAAGTTTTCTAGGGTATGGTTGTGGTAGTTGTTCGAGTGATTTTCACTCTCGAAATTGATTCTGGCATTACTTAGAATAGTTCATTTGGATTTGTATCTGCCCTATTTCTCCAGTAGCATTATTCTTTTGGCAAGTTAACATACAAAAAGAAAAGAGTGGATTAATTCTAGGGAGATTACAGTTGTGAGTGGGGCTATGTGGTGGAATTCCATATGATGAGATTGTCTGCTACTACATGATTTCGTGAAAGCATCTCAGTCATTTCTCAATCTTCTTGTTTCAGGTTAAATAGGAGCACCATTTATTGGTCAATTCACTAATAATTACAGAACTTTTATGTAGATAAAACATGATCTGCTTTACATAACCATGAAAGTAGTTCTCTGTCAATGCAAAAAATCCATCTCGATCTCCTTGATTATTTCCAGTAATTTTTTTGAAGACTTGGAAACACAGAAATCTGAGTGCAGAGTCAGCAACAGCAGGTCCAGCCCAGTGATTCAGACAGTCGGCAGCCTGGATGAAAGTTTTTAAAAAATTTCAAGAGCCAGGTACACAAAATCCACAGGCCCGATACTGAAAATCATCTCTATACTGTTTGCACATACAATTACAGGCCCGCTTCAACTTATTCTGTGAACCCATGCATATACCATGCCAATTCTCTATGAGCTTATTAAGTTTATTTCTCTTTTATTGGAGAAGCATGTTCGGACGAAGGGATTCAAGGCCTTTGCAATCGTCCGTTTCAATTGCAATTTACACCATACACTAATTAGTTAGGTTTTGATTTAGCGATCAAAGTTAAATCCCCACGAGTTGGAGATTTTAAACTCAAATTTCACTATGTGTGGATATATGTGAATTTCATCTTTTCACTACTATATACAGTGCTGTGGAGGTTGGGTGCGATCGGTGTCATCAAGAGCCCAAGACATCAGCACGACAAGAGTCGGTGCCTACTCCCAGTCATTGCATCGTTGTCGGTGTTACGGTTAAAGCTTTGTCAGGCCAAGATATGGACGTCATCATTACATCACAAAGTCGACTAGGCTTTGTTTTGGGATAATTTCAGAAACTTCCCTGAGGTTCGTGACAATTTCACTAAACTGTCTTGAAATTTTAAAAATTATACTTACCTCCCTTAAGTTGATATTTTTGTAACAAAGCCTTAAACTTGGTCAAAATTTTAAATGAAAAACCTAAAATGTCCTTAGTTTATAAAGTTTAAATTACTGATCATTCCAAACCATTGAAAAATAATTCAACACAAGTGTAAAGGAAAAATGTCAAGTGTTCAATACAAATGTAAGAGAAGAGTGTCAAGTTTCTAATGCTCATTTATTGTTTGATAAGCAACAACAATAATTCTTTCACTATGATACGATATTATGGTACTTTTCTATAGATATATATATTCTTTTTATGTTGCTGAAGAGAGCGTCATCATAATTCTTGTAGAATTTGTGGATTTTTAAATTTGGTAGTTCTCTCTTTTTGAGTTATTGTTACTTTTGATTAAAAAAATTGGTCACATTCAAAGTTTGTTAAGGAAAAAAAAAAAAATATATATATATATATATATATCACTAGTCCAACATTTGATAATCATAGAGGTTAAGGTCAATGTTAATAGTTCTATCGTTTTACTGCCAAAATATAAAAAGGGGAAATAAGAAGAGAAAATGAAAAGATTAAATAATTATAAAATCTATCTTTTGTATAAGCATGCCCAACAAGAAATTTTATTAAAATGTTAAAACTAGTTTTTTTATTGTCATTTTAAATGGATGAGGGAAGTAAATATAATTTTTAAAACTTCAAGGAAATTTAGTGAAATTGTTATAAATTTTAGGAGAGGTTTCTAAAATTATACTCCCTCCGTCCCACTTTGATAGTCCTGTTTTCCTTTTTCGTCTGTCCCAAATTATAGTCCACTTTCCAATTGAATAATGTAGTTGTATTTTAATTTTCCTAAAATGCCCTTATTCAATGTAAGTTGTTGTTACTATAAACCTACCCCATTTAATGAGAGTTGATTCATTTTTTACCATCAATTCAAATTCTCATAAAGTTGTACTCTATTTAATGTGAGGGTATTTTAGGAAAATAACAATCTAAATTTGTTTTTCCAACAAAGTTAACTATTTTTTTTTAAATTGTGTGAAAAAAGAAATAGGACTATCAAAGTGGGACGGAGGGAGTATCTTTTGTTTTTGGAGAGAGAGAGAGAGAGAGTGTGTGTGTGTGTGTGTGTGTTTGTGAAGTTTATGCAGTCGTTGCATTGCATCACTTCATTTTCTGCATCAGAGTCTTCTTTAGAACAATTCTTTGTTTCTAGAAAATGGAGCACACTGAATGGAAATAAAAACGAAAATTTCCTAGTCACTCGCAATAACTTCTTGGAATACAGCATTTGGAATATCAAAAAGGCCCTTTTTCACCCTTTTGGCTTTTGGGTTTCAAACACATTAGGCTTTGCTACCTTGGAATTTGAATACGAGAAAAAGAAAACAATAAAGGGCTTAGCCAGCAGTAAACAACGAACGGTAATTACATCTTTTTTGTTTTGTTCTTTTTCTAAATTTTAAGATGCAGATCGAGAAGACTTAATAAGGGCCAATATTCACAAATGCGAAAAGAAATTTGCAAAAAGAAAAAGGACACTACGGATAGAGAAGGCATGCTAGCATTAACTGCATGCTATTGATCATTAATAATCGTCATACAAAGTATACAACTAGTAGCATTTCCTCTGGGAATCAAAAAAAAAAAAAAGTGGCTAGTACGTTATTTCAAGTCCTAGGAATCTCCGAAACAGAGACTGCATGATCACCAGAGGGGTGGATTTTCTTGAACATGGCAAAAAAGCAACTGCCAGAAGTGGGCTTCCCAGTTTGATGATTGCCATGATGATGATCAGCATGGACCACTTTTCCTGATCCAGAAGCAGCTGCCAGCTCTTCCATTTTTTTTGTCATCTTCATTTTCTGAAGCTTCTTCATTACCACGATCTCTGCAAAACCAATGCTAGGGGTTGACATGATAGCTGGATTAGAGGGCAAAGAAGAAGGCTAAGAATTGTGCTAGAATAGAAGAATGGGGAGGCTGGAGGTTTGATTGTGAAATATATACTGATCAGAGTGTTATAGGTTTCTTGGCTGTGATGCAATAAAATGAATGAGGCATTGGTTTTTCCGAAATCTGGGAACTATTTGGACCAAGTGGGAGACACATTAAATGCCCACAAGAGAATTGAAAAAACAATGGCAGAAGCCGTGGGAAACATAAATCTCTTAAGTAGGGTCCCCAAATTGGAGAGGACTTGGAATTTTTTTCCCCCCTCAACACACTTCTGGGGTGTAGATGTCTAACAGGCTATAAAGATTTTTATCTGATTTTCACGTTTTCGTTTCTTTTGTTAACTATCATCGTGGTCATGGAATGTCAATGTGCTTTCAGACAAATAGTAGGAAATAGAGAATTGATGCTAGTGTGCATCGTTGCAAATATTTTTTTAAATTTTTCAAATTTATATTTTTATGGACTATAATTTTATGATGTTGTGGTAGTACTAACAATTGTTTCTTAGATGGTTTTTTTTTTTGGAGTAAATAATTTGGCTTAGGAGTATATTTATTAAGCAAAATGAGCAAACGGTATTTTTAGGATTTTTAAAAATTTTGTTACACAAATAACAATTTGGCTGATATCTTTAAAATTTTAAGAATGTTAAGTAATATTAAGAGATACCTCATGAGAGGTTCTGATATTATCCCTAGTACTTAATATCTATTTTCGATATGGTGATTTCTGCCATATTAAAAATGGTACTTTTCGTAATGCGGGCAATGAGCATATGCCTAAATAAGAATTTTTGTGAGTGGAGTTGATAAAGAAAGGTTTAAAAACTGACCACTTGATTAGTGAAGTACTTAATTATGACTGGAAATGATAAAGAACTGGATATTTCGCTTTTCTCTTTTTTTTTTTTTTTATGGGTGGGCTTATCCTTATCCTTCAATGCATAGCATAACGTACTTAAGAATGAAAATAAAAAATGAAAAAGGAAGAAAACCATCTCTCTTCCATCCGTTTAGAAAAAAAAGGTTGTAGGGCTTGGGTTGTTTTTGTTGGGAGAGAGGGAGCAAAACAATGGGGAGACTGCAAAAGAAACTATTGGGCCTCATTTGTTGTTCGACACTGTTTGATTTGCGTGGTCCCAAAATTTTTTTAAAACTATATAAAGGTTTTTTTTCAGTGTAAAGGAAGCATAAAAAAGTGAAACTCAATTGGTAGGGGAATTTTTAAATCAATCATTGTTGCTTTTTCTTCCTCAGTTTCCTTAAACCAAATAAAAAATGAAAGGAGGAAAAGAAAAAAAAAAGAGTGACTCGATGTATGTTCGAGACCATAACGTAAGTTGTGGCACATTCTTTTTTCTTTTTGAAAGAAGGGAAACTTATACACTTTAGGCCTGTTTGAAATTGCAGTAACTTATAAAGAAACAATTCTGATACATGTATTTTTTTTTTTTTTAAAAAGTGATTTTAAATTACCAAAAAGTGGACTCTTTAAATTACGAGAAATTAGTCATCAAACACATTAGGAGTACTTTTAGCAGTTAAAAAAACTTTTTTTTTTTTGAAAAAAAAACGCACCTCAACCCTAAATGGCCTTAGAGGTCTTGAAGATTGGCAAAAAGATGAAGTTAAAAAAATGTTAAAAAGATGCAAAATGACATGGGATAGACCTTTAGGGGAAAACGTCACTCGAGATGGAGCAGAAGGCCATATGTAACACTCAAAGTTACAAGCTAGACATTTCTGCTGAAATTGATAAAGTTTAAAAAAAAAAAAAAAAAAAAACCGGCATGAACAAGCAGCTGAAGACGACCAACAAGATCAAATGGAGTTACAATAGCTAAGGTTCTAGCCTAAAGAATTGGAATAGTGTCATCGCTGTTCTATTTCTGCAATATATTACTGTTTTATTGGTTTTTGGTTCTTCTGTTGTTGCTTGTGAGGTTTTTAAAAGAGTTTCCCTTTCTCTTGACTGATTTTTTGTTTCGTTAGTTTTTTTCCCGACTTGTTTTTCTTTCACTTTCCTTCCATTTTTGCTGAATTGATTACTTTTCTTTTTCATAAACGCTGTCCTATGCAAGAAACAGCGTTCAAGTCTTTCTTGGGTTTTTTAGTTTTACGAAAATTAAGATAGACAACAAAAAAAGTTTACAAGCAAATTAAAGGATGACTTATTTTGCTATCCTGTCATTTTTCTTCTCATTCAAATGAGTCTATTCTTTTACTTTCCTTAATCAACAGAACGTAGATGTGCAAAAATAAAACATTTCAAGGGCTGTACTCAAAGAAACCAAAAAATAATAACAAAATCGAAAAAAAGTACAAATTTAGTTGGGGTAAATTTGATAATGGTTGATATGATACTAAAATGTGCTTTTCCTGCTCTTTTGCTAGATGCATTTTTTTGAGTTGCGGAAATATAAAGACATGCAATAGAAGTAAAGCTGGGATGGAAGGTGTACTTCTTAGTTTGCTTTCTACATGGAGGCAGATTTATCAAGCCAATTTAATTGATCGATCACCCCAAGTGAACTTAATTTAATTGCAACTTAACCAGATATATTAATTGATTATTAAACAAATCAGGTCGGTAAACTTCAACATCGTAACTATACATCTTTTGGGACAAGCATATAATGAAACACTATCAAACATCACACAGATCATACAGATACTAACCTAAGACACTCTCAAAACTCTTACCAAAAACCTATTTGAATTGCAAGCAGGAAAATAATGGCTACAAGTTGATGGACTCGGAACCAGAACTTTCTTTCACATGGCAATGTATACGGCCACGAGAACTTATTTGCTAAGCTAGTTAGGAGATCGTGATAAGGGCAGACTCGTTGGATGGATCTTCTTGAACATCCTCAAGGAGAAGCAACCACCAGAAATGGTCTTTTCTGCAGTATGATTATGCTCAGCTACTTCCTGAATACGTACGCCCTGCATTCTTTTGATCTTCTCTTTATGCAGCCGTTTCATAGCATATACCTCTGCCATGCCACCAGTAGCTATGGACATGGTGATGATTTCTGAACAACTTTTGTTGACGAAGCAAGAATCAATAAGAGAGAAAGAATTTGATATCTGTTGTGGGGAGTTGTGAGGGTTGCAACTGCTTTATGGCTCTATTTATAGTCAAGAAACCGCGGTACTTTTTTGTTACGAACGGGGCCTTAGGCGACACTGACGGGCACTTTGGCTTTCAACTTTCAAGTGGAAACCATATCCCATGAATAATCAAATATGGTACGAGCATGTGACAAAACCCAATGAAAAAGTATCATATGACAAAATCTGAGGTGCGTTGCAGCTAAATATTGGTCATTTGGCACTCAGATGTCTTCGTACCATAAATAACTCTAGTAATCTTTAATTAGGTAAGAGAATATTCTTTCATTTTTTAAATTCAAGGTGAAACTCTAAAATTTATAAAAAAGGAAAAGCACGGAGTTTTGATTTTGAGAGTTGAACTAGGGAGCATGTGAGGGCTTGAGAGTTGAACAATGGATCTCATAGACCTCATAGTTGTCAAATTAATGCCTATTCCTTTATTAATACCCTCATCTACTCATCATTCTTCTAATGGAATTTATGATCATATCAAATTGATCAACTTAAAATTTTGTCTTCTAAATGCTTGTAATCTTTAGTGGAGGGTTCTTAATGTTCTAATATCACATCAATTCAATCAAATTTCTTAAATTTCAATTGTCACTAATAACTATAGTTATGAAAAAAGATAATGAATTAAACCCGTTTAAAGTTGCAATGACTTATTGAAAAGTACTTCACCTAATAAATTTTTTTCATAAAAATGCTTATTAAATGTTTAAGTACCTTCAAATCTGTTATTTAGATACATATTTCAATAAGTATTCATTGCACGGGTTAATATGTAATTTAAATTTTATTAAATGTATTTATTTATCTCTTTATTGAGTTCATAATGTAGGATTAAATGACAATATTTAATATTTAATTTTTTTTTCAAATGTGAAAACTATTTTAAAAACACCAAATTTTTTAATTTTTGCTAAAAACGCTTTTAACACCAAAAGTTTACTCCTAAAATCATCGAATGATATTCACTAAATGCTTCAAAAACATTTTCATCACTCAAAAGTGTTTTTTTTTACCAAAAGCACCTCACTCCCAAATCACCGCAAAAAGCACCATACTTCCATAATTCCATTCCAATGGTGAGATAATGAACGCAACTGTAAAAGTAACTCCAGACAACTGATTTAATCATTAAGAGTCTAGTGTTGCACTAAGAGGGTGATCAACCAATGTAATTAAAAACAAAACAGAAAAGCCGATTCAAGGTTCGATTCGTTAAATTTGTAATTCGAGCACGCCATTGTTGGCTCCGGCCAGAAGTGCGGTCTGCGTATTAAAGCATTTGTCCTCACTTTCGAGGAGGTTGAATGTTGATTCCACGTGGTGCCCATTAGCACAGATGATGATGAAATGAAGGGATGCTCTAATACTAGTGCTTTATTGATGTTTCCCTGCTTTTTGCCACACTTTCTTCAAAGCGGAAAAGTTAAATTTAAAAGAAAAAGGAAAAAGGGGTTCGAGCAAGGCCCCAGCTGAATTTGGAGTTTGAGTTGTTAGAGTATAGGGCAAATTACACTTTACCCTCCATGGTTTAGTATTTTTGTATATAACTCCTTATGATTTCAAAAGTTACACATAATCCTCTTATAGTTTGGATTAAAGTGTTAAAGTAACGAAATTTGCAATTCATAACGGAGTCACCTAAAATATAAAAAATGCCCCTATATAAAGTTAAAAATTATTTATTAACCACAGGGGAGGTTATATGTATATTTTGAAAATCATAAGAGATTATATGACAAAGCATTAAACTATAAGGGGTTATATAGTAAAACATAAAATCATACGGGGTTAGTGCGTCATATATATTATGTTCATATATTTTGGTCACTTCAACCATTTTAATTTTTAAATAACGGTAATTTCGATATTTTTAAAAGTTCCGTTACGAATAGTCATTTCCGTTAGTTTGACACTTTAATCCAAATTATGAGGGGGTTATATATAATTTTTGAAACTATAGGAGGATTATGTATAAAAATACTAAACCACAAGAGGTTAAAATGTAATTTACCCTAGATTATATTATTACAATTTAACTAAGGTTATTATCACTTTACCCTCTTAAATTATATCACTACTATCAATTTATCCTCTAACATTATCTTTTAGTCATTTCACCCCCATAAGTAATTTAATTCAACATGTTAAGAAATTTTGGATAAAAATACCCCTTTATTCTATAGCATCATCACATTGTTATTATCATTTTATCCCTTAAAATTATAGTGATACAATCACTTTAATTCCTAACATTATTTTCTAGACATTTTATCTCATCGTTAATCTAGCTAGTATGGTCAAAAAATTTTGAAATATATTTTCCCTTTTATATATAATTAAAAATAATTATTCTTCCTTTTTTTCACTTTAAGAGATCCAAAAACATAAAAATAAAAGGGTTTTCTCAAATTTCTTTTTCACACTTATTAATACTATGAAAAGAAAAGGAAATAGGAAAGAAAGAGATAGAAAATTAAATTCTGCAGATAAAGAAAATAAAGAAGAGTCCAACATTATCGTATTACTTTAAAGTTGTCGAGATTAGGATTGAAATTTGGTGGTAAATAAAAAAGTGAAATAATTTTAAAATAATAAAAGTATTTAATTCTTTCTTATTTGTGTTTTTTTTTAAAGAGAATTGAAATCTTTCTCTCTCTCTCTCTATGTCTCTCTCTCCTCCCCTCCCCATTTTTCTATTTTTTTAATATTAATAAGATTGTCAAGAATAAAGAGATTAACACTTTGATTTTTTTCTTGATAATAAAAAAAGAAGAAAAGCCACTCTAAAATTTTTATTATTTTTATTATCCAATGAGGAGGGTACTTTCTTCTAAACTTTTTTAACTTACTAAGTTGGTTTAATGGTGGAATAAATTGTCTAAAAGATAACTTTGTGGGGTAAATTGATAATAAAGCTATAGTTTATGGGGATAAAATGATAATAATTTTAAGCATTAAACATGTTTTTTCACTTTAATTAATAAACTCCGTTAAGTTTGACCGTTAATTTTGGAGGTAAAGTCACTAAAAGATAACGTTAAAAGAGAAATTGATGGTGATACCGAACGTTAGGGGAGTAAAGTGATAATAAGCCATTTAACTACTTTGTTGTTCATTTGGTATGAGTGGAACTTAGAAAACATTCGAGTGTGCTCTTAGTTGGAATTCTCAAAAGTACTGCTAAGATTGAGTAGACATCATGAAACAAAGGTTTTGATAATACCATGAACAAAGATTATAGTCTTCAGATAATACTAAGCGATTAATTAGTGTCGAGGATTAGTTGGGTCATTAGGTATTACTAGTCCGAAGACCCAGATACCTCTGTTGAAAAAAAAAAAATTAGTGTCAAGAGGAGGTGAGATTTTTTTTTTTTTTTAACAAAGTTGAGCATGCTTAAGTCAGAAGCACTTAGACTTAACTCCTTCAGATCAATTACGTCAAAGGATTGTACCTTATTAGTATGACATGGATTTAGGTATGTTGCCGATTTAATTACAAAAAGTGAATGAAAAGATTATCCCTGGGAAGGATTTGGTTGTAATCAATTTATATAAATCCCACTATTGTAAATGTCCCATTTGAATTGCTATTTTTTGAAAATTTTATTAAAAAAATATATATTGTAATGATTTGATATATGTGAAATAAAAAGGTGATTAAAAAATATATTTATAAATAATGTTAAAACTTTTTTTTAGAAAAAATTTCGTTACAAAACATTAAATGTGCTTGCCAATTATACTTAAATGAAGACATCTCTTGTTTGGATTGTGATTTTTCTTAGAAAGTTTTTTATGTTTTTTGTGAACATATTTTTTAATCATTTTTATCTCACATACATAAAATCTATATTTTTTTTAAATAAAAACTCTCAAAAATACCAATTCAAATTGACCGTAAGGGACTTGAGTCCTTGACCTTGATGGGACAAAGGTCTCATCGGCAAACCATTATCTGTAGTCGATGGCTTAAATAAGCTGAACATGCGCCTTTTTTTCAGTCCAAGCAACAGTAGTGTTTTCCATTTACGCTCTTCCTCGTACATATATCTGCGTATAGCGTTGGAGTACAACTTTAGTTGTACTTTAAACATTTGTTTTGAATAAATATCGTTGGCAATTCGTTATTGGTGGCTTTCTCTAACGTTGTGTGGGAACAAGTTCTCGAATGTCTCAAAGACAAATGGAAAAGTAGAGGCATTTCAATTTATCAGCATCATCACGTCTTGAAACAAACACCAATTAGTTTAAAAAAAAAACACCAATTAAATTAGGATAAATTACTAATAACTCTTTATGATTTCATCGATTATCACATAACCACCTTAACGTTTCAAAATATTTACTTTACCCCTCTATGATTTTATGTAAACTGAAAATTTAATAGAAAATAGTCTATGTAACGTCCTTCGTTGAAATATCAATAATATCCTTATTTAAATGCTAAATCAAATTATGACTTAGCCATAGTATACAAAATTATAAGGAGATTGCGTGAATAAATGCAAAAGTTACAAGAAATAAAGTAGATATTTATGCTAATCATAGGGGAGTTAAGTAAAAATTATGATTTCATCACACGTACTTTTAGAACGTATGTGGTTAATTACTGTGAGGGATTATGCATTCCGTCCATTTTTTACTTTATATAAAATTACAGAAGGATTATGTGGTTATTTTGAAATCTCAAGATGATCATCTAGCATTTATGTAAAACCGTAGGGGATTATATGTAATTTACCCAACAAATTGCTGCTAGACGGGTGTAAATGACTTTTTCTTCCTCATAATTGATATCTGAATAGTGACTATTAGTAGCAAATATTAGTACTAAATCTACGGGACCTAAATCAAAGCAGTGTACACCAACTCTTGTGAATTAATGTCTTCTCAGATATATGTGTTTTAAAAACTTTGCAACTTAATTAGTATTTACACCACTTCCCTTTTATTCAAAATTTCTTCATTTTATAGAATAGAAATAATCTTCTTGAGCAGACAACTTTTGTCAATATACATTTTCTTGGATTTTGACGCCCTCAAATTACAAAAATTTTAATGTCCCTTTGATCTCCTGCTGCGCTGCTACACCTGTTAACTATATTTCATTTGTCCTTTCTGTATGCGCCCCACTTTGACTTTCTCCCACACTATTTCTTTATCCCTCACCCTTAAAAAAAAAAAGAAAAAGCTAATCTAGTACTGATCCTGTTTTCTATTGTCAGTTCTCTAAATTTGAGTTAGATATTTAATTTTAACATGAAAAGAACTTTAATTCTAGATACCAAGAAATTCGTTAATTGAAAATGGAAGCACTCATATATGATGTATCATCAGTTTTTCTGAGTACCACAAGAAACGGAATCTAGTTCCATAGATTTCCGTAGCAAGAATCTATAGATTCTGGTGGGCTGATAAATTCTGCCATTTTCTGTGATTTAGTAATCAACAGGTGAAGTTATCGCCCTTTTTATACCTGAAGGCTTGAAGATTCGGCCACTCGGATTAATTTATACAACATGTGTTCTCATACCTAATTTGGAGATAATAATGTCCTCCACATATGCAAAAATCTTCAAAAGCCCAAAAGAAATGGATAATTCTTGAACATTAATGAATGAGGTCCATACATTAAACAAGTCATTTTCATGTAAACTCTTAACTAGAGCGATCTAAATCTAAGGAAAAGATTGCAAACAATCTTGTTCGATCTTTCTGATGAAAATAGTAATATATTGCTTACCCTTTTTTTATTTTTGGATAAAATAATATATTGCTTGCTTGAATAGTACGAGAACAGGATACCTCGGAACACTTTTGATTCTTGCTTCACAGAAACCAGACAATATACTATGCTATCATCTGCGGATAAAGATGGACTTGTTAATGTGCTGTAATGCCAGTTACTATGAGCAGTTACAATTCGTAATTACCAAACATTTTTCAAATTTGATTTAAGCCATCTCAGTCAGCAAAAAAGCCCTTTAGAACCTGATTCAAACCAAATGAAAATTCAGACCAATTATATATATTGCATACATACAAATTCCAATTATATTCCTGCTGATGACAAACTACAGTTTTGTATTTTCTTTCAATGTTCAGTCAATCAGCTAGGTAATAATCGACATAGTACATGACATGTTTTTAACTTTAGTAACTAGTAATAATAACCACAGGAGTCGGCGGAGGCTCTTCAGCAATTTCCTACTATTAGGTTCAGAGTTTGAATCCTGTGCTTAATAGTTGGCGGTGTAAAGGATAAAAGAAGAAAAAAACTAGTAATAATAATGTAATCTCTTATGGCAGAAATCATTTGATCATCAGCTCTTTTTAGTCCCTGATGATTGCTGCGAAGAATGTGAAGAGGGATTTTTTGCACTTGGACGGACCTTCTTGAACGGCAACATGGAGAAGCAACCAGTGCTGCTATGATGTGGAACTTTCTTCCGACTCCAACAACTGCAATGGGCTTCTGCTTCCTCGGCTTCATTCTCCCTTCCCTTCATTTTCTCCTTGTGCAGCTTTCTCATTACATAAACTTCAGATAGATCAAGACCACTACCCATCGACATTGGCTCGTTATTCTAAGGTATACCCTTATTCACTAATTACAAGTAGTAAACAATTGCTATCTTTAGCTCTGGTTGGACTGTGTTGTGAAGGTTCGGAGCAGTCTTGGTGTGGAATTTATACAGATTCCTGTAAGCTTGGGGGTCACGCAAATTTTTGACCCCAGTCAGAAGTTTCTGTATGGTTTGTCTGTTAGTCTTCAGCCAACTCACCAATAGCTGAGTGGTGGGCAAGAAAGAGTGAAGGACAAAAATTGTGATGCTTTCTTGTGGAAATGTTGCACTGGTAGTATTCTTTTGACTCGGGTGTGTGAAGTGATGGAACACAACGACAGGATATGCGAATAAAACTTCAAATTCAGCACAAATTTGAAGGCTTGTGATCTCAATTTGCTAGTTTTAGATTACAAAACTTATAAAGGATTCACAATAAGCAACATTAGCAACCAAAAAGAAGTAATACTGTACTTCCTTTTTTTTTTTTTTTGGCTAGGTTTCGACTTTAGTTTCAAATCTGGCTACACAAGTGTTCCAAAGCTTGTTGGTCATAGTGTCTTTAACATAAAAAATGGAATTGTACACAATTGTAACATAAAAATTTGCAAGAGCCCAGACTCTACTTTGACCACTCTTATTGCATAAAAGAATCCAAGAATAATCACTTTGATCTGTTTTTAGTCTTTACAGCTGAAAGATCAGTCCTTCCGGGAAATAACGTTTGCAAAATCTTTGACAGTTGACAGGAGTCTACAACTTCCATGAAACTATGCAATTCTCACGCGGAAATCTTTTCACTGGAGCATCCTTCGAGGGCCTACCTTTTTTTTCTTCCTCCTTTTTTTTTGTGTTTGTGTGGGTGGGGGGGGGGGGGGGGGGGGGGACTTTTTTTCTCTCTCTTTTCCTGGAAATGCAATTTCCAGCCTTGTTTGGATTGCTATTTTTAGGAGTTTTTGTAGAAAAATGTATTGTAACGATTTGATGTATGTGAAGTAAAAAGGTGTTTGAAAAATATATTTACGAAAAAATAGTGCGGGTAGAGGGACTGTTTTTCTCTCTCTTTTCTTGGAAATGCAATTTCTAGCCTTGTTTGGATTGCTATTTTTAGGAGTTTTTGTAGAAAAATATATTGTAACGATTTGATGTATATGAAGTAAAAAAATGTTTGAAAAATATATTTACGAAAAAACAGTGTGGGTGTGGGGAATGTTTTTCTCTCTCTTTTCCTGGAAATGCAATTTCCAGCCTTGTTTGGATTGCTATTTTTAAGAGTTTTTGTAGAAAAATATATTGTAGCAATTTGATATATGTGAAATAAAAAGATATATGAAAAATGTATTTACGAAAAAACATAAAAAATTTTCATGGGAAAATCACAATCCAAACAATAATGAGAAGAAAAAAAAGGAACATTTATGCCTTGGAGGATTAGGGACTTGTGAACTTAGCGGTCAAAATTGTGGGCCGGTTTGAAACAAGGACAAATCCTCCACCAAGGCTCCGCGGCAAACGGTTCCTTAATCCACATTAATCCGGGTAAGAGGCGCATTAGGAGACATGGAATCAGAACCACGCTTTCTATTGCGCCTCTTCATTACATTTCACGACAATTCCATGGAAAACACGCCCTCAGCTTAAATCCTCAGTTTAAATCTCTGCTTCATGACAAATTCGAATGTAATCCTTCTCAGATGCATCATCCAGGATTATTAACTCAAATATCATCGACTTTAAAAGCAGGAAATCAACTTGTAAAACGTGTGGAACTAGCTTGTTTTGATTGTTGTTTTTTTACAGAAAATTTTTTATATTTTTTGTGAACATATTTTCCAATCGTTTTTTTTAATCATATGTTAAAGTATATTTATTTACAAAAGCTCCTAAAAATAACCATTCAAAAAGATTCTTGGCTATTTTCACGAACTGAAAAGCAAGGGGTTTATTGATGGACGATGAGGACATCTTAACCCTCATAAAGTATTGCTCTCAATCTCAATCAAGATGTCGTCATCCGTGACCTGTTTGATGAGTTGATCAAAATATCTGCTCAATTCTGTGATATCCTTTATTTCATTAATTATGGAAAATCAATACATGAACTTCAGCCTTTGGCGACCCTTTGCAAGCACGGGAAGATTGGAACTTCAATTTCCTAAAAGAAATATATGAACAGGTACAAGAATTAAGTAGAAATTTATTTATTCCATATAATTGTTATGCACTCTATACAAATCAAGATAATCATAGACCATCAATCGGACAAAAAAAAAAAGAAAGAAAAGAAAAGGGGATCAAAGAATGGGATGCAAGTTAAAAATGTACAGGGACTTGGCAGCCAAAGAAGCAGAACCAAAATCCCGTGATATACAACAGTAGCTCCACTGATTTCAAGATTGCACAGCGGATTCTGACGAAGGGAGGACTGCAGAACTCGGGTGGACTTTCTTGAACATCCTGGAGACGAAACCACGGGAAGAATTCTTGGTTTTTTGAGCAGCACAACTACTTTTTTCATGGCCTTTCTGATCCTCACGACCGGCTTCAACCTTCTGCATCCTCTTCAGTTTTTCTTCGTACTTCTTCTTCATGACATAGGCTTCGGCAAGGGGGGCACTGAAACTCGACATAGCTAATCCTCAATCAATTGAACAAACGGTTTTATTGGGAAAAACAACAAGAGAGATAAAGGTTGTAGGCTTAACGACTTGGGTTTTGGAATTGAAGTGGTTTTTAACAATGGAGAATTGGGAGAGGCCTTAATGGGGTATATATAGATTCCTGGGGGATTGGGGAGTACGCAATGGATGACTCGAGAAGATCCTTTCTCGGGGAAGTCTGCGTACGAAGGAACAAAGTCGGATGTTTCGGGTTCCTAGTTGGTACAAGATGGAAAGTGACTTTGACCTTGATTTACTAGATGAAGAAAAGAATTTTGATGTCACCACTTTGCTGCCTTTCCCTAAGCAAGGAAGTTTCCACTGGAGTGTAGATTTCCTTGAAGTGGGAACTTACTAGGTTTATGGTTTATAACCTCATCATCTGGTCAACAATGGCGTGAGGTTCATTAACTCCAAGTTCACGCCATTCGATGCGCTGAATCAAGCTGACTTTAGGATAAGACATTTATTGTTCACTCTTTTTTCTTTTTTTTTGTTTTCCGGAAACGATAGATGATATTTATTGTTCACTCACTAGACCAGCAATTTGTTTGGATTGGGGATTATTTGTCAAAATTTATTTGCTTACATCATCATTACAATTTTCAATACACCTTTTTATCTTTCCAATTATCTTTTTATCTCACATACATCATATCATAAAAAGTGTTATAGTAAAAATATTTCAAATAATTTACAATCCAAACAGAGCCAAGGTTTAACTTACCATTAATTGCTATTAGTGCATCACGTCACGATATCAATTAGTGCATGTAGAATGTCTAATATTTTTCTTACGTTCTTGGACTGAGCAAACAGATATGATGAACGCATGATCTATCCAAATCCTACACCATAGATATTGCCCTTTAGGGTGAGGGTGAATGTTCAATCCTAAGTAAAAGAAAAGGATGTAATGATATTATAAAACCACAGGGATTAATGAAAGGATTTTGAGCCTTTCTAATTTCTATCCATACCAATTTTGATTTAGAAGCGTACATAAATGACTAAAATCGTTGGAATTATAATTAGGCAAGTAACTCTGCTTCCTACTTTTCAATCTGGATACTTGCCCTTTGCATTCTACAATAGCATTATCGACCTCACTTCAACAGATAGAGACTAGTGAGCTGTAGAACTGGTAAACCAGTCTGATCCTAGATTTCTTTGACAATATCGAAGAGTTTTTTTTTTTTTTGTTTCTTGACAATATCCAACGGGGTGCTGAACGAGCATTGCTTTTGACTGTGATATTATTCAACTTGTTTTTTTTTTATTATCCAACATTATTTTAATGAGAAGTAGCGCAACTTGGAATTTCAGAATTTGTTTAAGAAACTATTCGATCAAGCAAACAAATTATCAAACAACAGTTCTATACAGAGTAAACGATGGACGAAAAAGAATGGAGTTAGAAGAATTTCATCATCATCATACCTTCCCGTACAACGAATTTGGACCTTTCTTGACAGGCAAATTAGACGAACCATTAAAATGAATCCGTTAGCTCAGAAAGATCAATACAATTATAAGCACAAGTAACTTACATACAAAACAGAAAAAAAGGAATCAAAATGACTAATTCTTCTGATCCAAGAATTGAACAGCGGAGTACTCTTCTGATGAAGGGACAGCACACGGCAGTAGCACGAATGGGATGGAGAAGATTCAGTGTTGTTCTCCTGGTCTTTGTGAAACGGAATAAGTTGATGTCAGGGGATCCAGCGGAAAATGATGATTTGTTTAATGTTTGACTTTTGACGTTTGAAGGAGTCGTCGAAATGGAATTTAACAATTTCTACTTGCAACCAAAGCAACACATATCTATTGGATTGGACAAAAGACTTTTGGAAGGTGACTTTGTCGTAGGGTCAAGGGTGGTGTGAGGTTCATTTCATGTAATTTGTGTCAGAATTTCCTCAAAACAATCTGCGTCGTTGGTCCTAAACATTCCGGCAAAAAATTCGATCTTTAATTTTCACGGAATGACAAATTGAAACACCTAACTGTATGCTTTGAGGCAATAGACCCAAATTCGTTTACCTGCGGCCAGTCTCGGAGCGTGATAGGGTAAAGTAAACCTGCTTTTGTCCATCTCGTAGTAGTAGTATTAGAACTTTTCAGGTATTCGTTTATTTTTGTTTGACTTTTTCATTCAAAGATCAGGAATATATATCACTGCACACTACGTGACTTACAACGCAAGAGTTATTATGGGCGACGCGTTGGGGATAGGAATTTTTGTCAAGTCACTAGTGCTATCGCTCCAGACGTAAGACCTACAAAGCCTAGAAGCGCCAACCTCATCAAATTCTTCTATTACAATTACAAATTTTATGATAAATAAAAAGTTTGGATGAGTTGTATTTCGATCAGTGTCACGGGTCAGGCATATTTTCAAAATCACCAGGTCAGACATATTTTTAAAATCATACTTATAAATGTTTTTGCAAATCGTCCACTAATGCCGTCCTTATATTGATAGCTTTTTTATGAAAGAATGATTCGTTCTTACCGATTAAATCAACACAAATCTCATATCAACAACGAGACACGGAGGGACAGGATGCTTTTTTTTTTGTCAGCAACGATACATTTGTATAACCTATTTTATCCTAATCTAAGGGGGAGAGGGAGTCTAAGGAGGCTATAATAAGGGGCTAATGGATATATAGACCCAACTGAATCAAAAGAGTGTTCTGACACAATCCTTAGATTTTTTTTGCTGCAAGGTTTGAACCCTTATCTACAGTCCAAGAAGGGGCTTAGCTCCCTTCCTGATGGCCACTGAGCCATTGGCCCAGTCGTTGGAGGGACAGGACACCACTGGATTGATTCCTATCATCCTGGTCCTTGAGAACTGTTACACCCCCCCTTTAATCAAACATTGCTGTCTTTCCCTTTCCCAACTCTACTTTATGCCTTCGGATTCCATTACGAAAACCACTTCCCCAGCCCCCCACCACCCCGTGGCGGCCAAGAGATTGCAAATGCTTAAATACCAAATAAAGTTGGGACCCTTTTGGTAGTTATTAGGTCGTAAGATGAAGATGCATCATCGTAAATTTGTTCAGTAGTTGGAAATTAGGCTCGAAAATGTTAGGTACGTAGCAGTCTACTCGAGGCTGCTGCTTTTCTATAACTCCTACAATGGAGTATGGAGTGGGACCAATTTGGTGTCATATTTCTGACACAGATTTTAAGATTTGTGCCATTTCACATATAAAAGAAAGAAGGAATTAAGAAGAAGAAGAACAAGAAATCTTTTTTTTGATCCATCTAGTCTATTGAAATAAATACACCACTTCTAATCCTACATATGCCTATTTGCTATGCAGGTGAATCTCTGAGTTGGAATTAGGTTCGAAAGCTATGCCGCCACAACCACCCCACAAATTATTGTATAGCAGTACATATGTTGGAATTTCAATGAATTCAATAACCCCCAGAGCAACAAAATGCAACACCAAATCAATGCAAAAACATAATCATGTACAAAATTACATCATATTATTAACATCCCTGGCCCAATTTGTAAGCCTGAAGTCTGAACAGATTACAAATTTTGCCCTTTTTGGTACGAAGAAATTATAACGTGATGGAGGGGCATCCAAGGAGGAGGAAAGAAGTCAAAATGCTACCACCGAGCTTTGGACAAGCATCATAGTGCTAGTAGTATTGGTAGTAATTCCAAATCAGATTCACCATACATCAATCTGTCAGCAGAAAGCAGGACATTTTTAGTCCCCAAAGCACAGTTGCTGACTGACCATACCTATAAGTTCTATGATCTCGACGTCCCAAGAAAACACTTATTGGGCAGTAGTTTCTGAAGAGGGAACATCAGCACTTGAGTGAACTTTCTTAAACATCCGGCCGGAGAAGAAACCACCAGAAGAAGAATCCTTGCTTTTGCGGGCAGTGGTGGTGCTCGCTTGATCAGCTTCTTTTTTACCAGCAGCTGCTTCCATCTTCTCCATCTTCTTCATCTTCTCTTCATATGTCCTTTTCGTCATGTAAACTTCAGCAATGGCTGCACTAGCTGTTGCCATGGCTCCTCTGTAACGAGATGGTTTTTATAGTACAAAAGCTAGGCCTTCTTGTTACAGTAACAGAGAAAATTTTTCAAAAAATGCGTTTTCTTCAGCAAGTACGAGTAAATGTTGGGGTTGGCATAAATGGGGTATATATAGAATTTTACGGGCTTGGACAACACGCAAGAAAAGTTGATGTGGTGGACCAAAGGTGGTATAGAATATGATGTTTGATTTGAGTTGTGAGCGCAGAAAATTTGACTAGGCTTTCTTGATGACAAAGCAATAAATACAGCGGGGCAATTTTGTTTTATGTGTTCATGTAGTCACGAATGACGTGACATTGATTTTACTCCACATTTACCATTGGAATCTGGAAGTGTGCCAAGTGCTGGATAATAATCTATTGTTCCATTGTCTGTGCTTCAAAGGTCAAAAGAGCATTCGACTTTGATTCAACAAATAAATATTAACGCGTGTTGTGTGGAAGAAGTTACTTCTGTAAGAAAAGGAAAAAGGGTGGAAGAAGTTATTGGTCTGCTCATAAATCATCTTGGGTTTGTTTGGATTGCGGTTTATTTATCAAAATATATTTACTTACATCATCATTATAATTTCTAACACACCATTTTATCTTCCCAATTATCTTTTTATCTCACATACATCACATCACAAAAAGTGTTACAGTAAAAATATCTCTAATAATTCACAATCTAAACAAACCCATCATTTGATAGCAATATAAATACGTTTTCTAATCGTCCGTTTGTCTTCTAATTATTATTATTATATATATATATATATATATATATATATATATATATATATATATATTAAATTACTAGGGAAACCACTCTGTGCAAGGCACAGTTTGGGCCCACCTGAAATATTGTTTAAAATATATATTATTACATTTTTATTTAGGAAAATAGCAGCAATACAAGAATTAAATATATGACAAATATAGATTCAACATGATAGTGTTTCTGTTTAGCATTTGCTAATTCAAAACATTAGCCCCAAAAATAAGACAGTCCTACATTAAAATTTAACTAAAAAAAGAAAGCATGAAATTTTTTTTTGTAAAATTAATTCTAATAAATACATATACCTTCACATGTCCTTATTTGAAAATATAATAATAGCATGACAAACTGTGTCAATATCGCTAGAAAAAAATGGCTCATTCAACTTGCAACTCAGAGTCTAAAAGCATCATTTAACATATAATGTCCCAGTGAAAAGTATAAATGGGAATACATTGGCAAACGTTTAGAAAGAAAATTATGTTAGCAAATTCGCCTCATTTAGAAAAAGAAAAAAAAGGAGAAAAGTGTAAAGCTTGGGAGCGGTTAGAGAAAATAAGGATTTGTGTAGAAAAAATAATGAAAAAGAAAAAAAAAAGATTTTAAATCACCTACCTTAAAAGGTGTATGCCACTTGTCAAAAAGAAGGGAAGCCACGTGGCAGCCATTGGGGCTGCTATAGTAACTCCCCTTAATATACTTGAGGGATGTTATAGTAACTCCCCTTAATAGTATTACTCTAAAAATAAAATTTCATATAATCTTCTATCCATATAATACTAAAACGTGTAAAGATCTATGTAACTTGATCAAAACTTCTTTTTTTGATAAAGATATAAGAAAAAGAAATAAAAAAGACTCGTCTACTCACATATCCATCATGACATATGTATGCAATCTCTAAACATTTAACTTTCTATATATATTTTTTTATTTCAGAAATTTTAGTAACAATCTTATTACAGGATATTGCTCAAAACAAGAAGAAAAGGAAAAAAAATTAAAAAAAAATCTTACTACAAGAATAATTGACTCACCCCTCTTTGTTTGGCAACCTACATCAGCCTATCTTGCAAAGTCCAGATACGACTTAAGTTTAGCCACTTTCGAGTTCCCTGCACATGATTATATGAAGGCCCTCAAACGAAGATGAAGATAAATCAAGAAACCAGAGGGGGGGAAAAGTCATCGTTTTGCTCTGTTATTCTACTTTTTGTGTCATCAAGGAAGTTAGCTCCTAGTTAGAATTCAATTTGAGTAAGTACTACTGTCTTCGACAAGCGTTAGTTGGAGTTTGGCAAATATGCTTTTCCTTTTAGCTAATTCTTCTTTCGAGAAACGAAATTTTGACTAATTAAACCTAATCCCAGAAGTCAACCCAAAAGCCGGCAACTCTTGGATTGCTCCCAGGGACTTAACTACCCAAAGTTGAAGAAATCTCCAACATTTCTGAACGTGCAAAGAAAATAGCTTTGTCCTTGGTGAGAGTACCAAAATGCTTACCAATTTCCAACAGCAAGTGATTTTGGCACCAAGATCATGACAAAATGCTTACTAATTCCATTAGCAAGCCTAATACCAGAAGATTAGGTCCTTATTTTCATATTTCTGTGGAAGAGCATATGCAAGTGCATCAGCTGAAGCACCATGCAGCAATAAAAGTTGCTCTTTCAACATGAGCAAGAAGCATCTGTTGACTGTATATACTGATACCGCTGATCCACAGCTTATTTCAAGGAGAGATCTTGCACCAGAGTTGTTTGAAGCTGAGTAGGTTTTATTCTAAGTTTCTTGCATTAACAAAGATTCTGCATCCAGATCATAGAGAGGCAAAGAAATTTAAAATGCTAGGCTAAACCGCATACCCCAAATAGGAAGATGCAAAATATTTGCTTGATAAGTTCAAGTAAGATATTTCAACAAAAATGGGCAATGCTTGCCAAGAATCTATTTGAGATGGTTATTACCCAACATTATCTCAATTTTTTCCAATTTTGACTGGATCCCATAAAGGAAACCTGCTTATTCTTGCCTGAATCAGCTTGTGTATATCTAGCATTTCTGAAATACTCTGATGACAGATCCTCGTGCATTAAATTTTGGACTTTCTTATCTGAATAATTGGTTCTTATACGTTGACCACATTAAATTACAAAACGAACAGAATCAAGGAGTCTTAACAATGACAGGTATTTTAAATGGTGACAGGACCCTCCTCATACTTGAGTAACTTAAAACTGAAAGGAGACGGTTATGTCTAATGGGCAACTAGAAGAGATTTTGCCTTGAATACTTTGACAAATTCAAAGAATTATAACTTGGTATATTTCCCAGTCTATAATAGTTCTGTAATCTCTCGTGGTCGACACGTCATAAATAATACAGGAAAATTACTGTACAACAGCTCATTCTTACAAGTTAGAGTAGCATCTGAAGTTCCTTTTGTCCTTGCCACATTACCAGATTTCTCCAGAAGCAACTCCATTAAACCTTATTGCCTGCTTGACAAGAGGGGATTATGTCATCTCCTTCACATAGTTTATCCTTTCCATAGAGAGAAGGTTGTCTTGTAATACCAGGGATTCCAATAATCCACAAGCGTCAAATCCAGGCAGGGTTCCCAAGTTCTATTATCAGGCCATCAGCTTTATCAAACTTCTGTTCCATCACAGACAGGAACCACATTGTTAATCGTTCAATATACGCGGTTGACCAAAAAAGTCTCACAAATCTCTAATGAGAAGTAACTCCTGCTTAAACGAAGGATCTAGAGGAATCAAAACCATGCTTCAAAACAGATCCCACATCCCATTCAACATCTCCACAGGCCGTAAGCACTGTAGCAAAAATGTAGTCATCCAACTGAATGCCTTCAGCTTGCATCCGGTACATGAGCTTAAAAGCGTCTCTGCAGAGCCCATTTCTGGCATAAGCAATGATCATCGCCTTCCAAGAAACCAAATTTCGCTCTGGCATGCTATCAAAGACACGGATTGCCTCAGCGAGATGTCCACACTTTGCATACATATGGATCAAAGCACTGCCTACAAATACATTAGAAGAAGCAGGAGTCTTATTTATACTAGAGTGAATCAGTTTCCCTTGTCTAATATCCTCCAACTGAGCGCATGCTTTCAGAGCTGATGAATAAGTAAAACAATTGGGATCCACACCCTCTCCCAACATCTCTTTCAAGTACTCAAGAGCTTCCTGCTCATGGCCAAGACGAGCACAGCCGGAAATCATGGAAGTCCATGAAACTACATCTCTTAAGGGCATGTCCTGGAGGACCTTAGATGCAGCTGAATAATTGACACATCTACAGTACAGCCACACGAGGGCACTCCCTATAAAAATATTGCCTTGGACATGATTCCTGAAGACTTGTGCATGGACCTCCTTTCCCATTTGTAAGGCCCCAAGTAAGCCACATGCCCTAAGAATGCTTACCATGGTCAAGTTATTTGCAGCTATCCTCCGTCTCTGCATCACCCTGAACTGTCTTATGGCTTCTTCACCAAGCCCATTACGAGCATATCCTGCAATAAGAGATGTCCATGTCACCGTGTTCCTCTTCCTCATCCCATCAAACACCATCCTTGAATCCTCCATTTCTCCGCACTTTGCATACATATCCACAAGTGAAGTCCCCAAAAAAATATCCATTCTATACTGCCTCTTAACAATGGCCCCATGCAATTGCTTCCCCAATTTCAACCCCATTTCCTCCCCACAAGCATCCAAGACACTGCATACTGTATATTCATTTGGCTCGAATCCATCAGCTAACATCCTTGAAAACATCTGAAAAGCCTCCTCTCCTCTCCCATGCTGTGAACAGGCAGTAATAATAGTTGTCCAACAGACGACATCCCTCTTATTCATCCGGTTAAACACACGAAAAGCATTTTCCAGTTCACCACCCTGCACATAAAAATACACTACAGCACTATCCAATATCAACCCACTAAAACAACCCTTTAGCATACGAGCATGTACTTGCTTGCCAAGTTCAAAGTCCAACCTTTTACAACATAAGTTCAGCACACAGACAAAAGTTTTGGAATTCCACGGGATCCCATTTTCAGCAAACTCCATAAAGTGCCTCGCAGCATCACTGAATAGCCCAAAAATTATATACCCATTAAGCATAGCTGTCCAAGAAACAACGTTTCTCTGCGACATTTTATCAAACACATTCCTAGCTTGAACCAACCTACCATGTTTTATATACTGGGAAATCAAATTATTGTAACAAAAAACTTCTAAATCGTTCACACACTTCAAAATACATGCGTGGATTTTCTTAATTTCTTTGGTGTTGCGAGAAGATTGAAGCCATTTGGCAGCTAAACGGAACTCAGGAACAACTAGCGAATGGTTAAAACAAGTGGCGCCGTTGTAGTCATCTGGGCTTTCGGGGTCTGTCTGGAGTGTGCAGGAAGTGCGGTAATCGGATAAACAAGATGAGTTTTCGCCGGTAAAACGAGGGATGGTTATGTGGCTCTGTGTTCTTTGGAATTGCTTCGTGTACTTAGGTGCTTGGGCTGGATGAGCTCCAAAAAGGGTACGAGATTGAAGCTCAAAAACAGAAATTTGTGCTGAGGGAAATACTGGTGAGAACATGGCCCGCAAAGAAAATGGTTAGTTTCCCGCTGGAAATTCTGCTGCAAACTTTTCGCTATTTGCTCAGAAATGGAAGCGAGCCGGAAATGGTTAGTACTTGATTTTGGCTTACAACTCGCGCGCTTACATATACAGATTTCGCTTGTGTGACAAAAACAACTTTATCAGTCAAGAAGCCTCTACACTATTATCAGACCAACTTTATATTTGTATAATTCATGACTACATTTTGAGTTTTTGCTTTAGATTTATATAATTAATGACTATATTTTGATTTTTTTGGTCGTGAGTACATTTTTTTTCGGAAGCAATAGATGTTATTATCATTAGATAATCACCTTTACAATTTGTGAGCAGAGGCTCTTAACATTCTATGCAAAAGGTTGTGATTAGATATGAACCAACAAAACAGTCAAAACACAAACTCTTGTCTGAGTCGCTTAAATTGCATCTAACTCATTTTTAAGGACTTTCACCCGGTAGGAAATTAGCTTTTGGCATGTCTAGCTAATGTAAAGTGACATTTGGATATTGTTAAAAGAATGTGTTTGGATAGAATATCATTTGAATTTTTTTTTTAGAATTATTCCAAATGATTTTTTGTGATTTAATGTATTTGAGAAAAAAGAATAATTTATAGATGAAAAGATGATTGAAAAATGCGTTTATGATGCAAAAAGAATTAAAAAAAAAAGGGTTCTTCACTCATTTTGTAACCTAAAAATGGTGAAACAATAACAATTTGACTTCAATTTTACCTAAAAGAAAGAAAATTGACTTTTGCTTGGTCAGTTATATTATCTTTGGGAGGTGGGACAGAACAGAAGAGAGAAAATTTTGCAAGCAAAGAAGAGAAATATGCAAGTCGTTATTTTCTCACATCTGAGAATTTTAAGAATATTATCTTCCTATTGGAAAGTTAACATAGATTTTCAAATACTTTAATTGTTTACGTATCCAATTTTCTTATAAGAAGATTAGACTTAATGAAGGTAAACTCGACAACGATATTCTATTCTCCAACCTCTTCCGATTATCTAATGCACTACTAATCTCCAAAAATGGCAAAAAAAGAAAGGGTGGGGGTGGCAATAATACAGTTTCCTATCGAGCCAGACAGACACAAAACTGGTCATCAGAAAGTGAAGCAACAGTATGTTCAAAATACTTTCACAAAATTGGTAATGAAATGTAGCATAGTCATATACATTACACAATGATGGTACAGAAAGAATAAGATTGGGAGCAAGAGAGCCCCATGTAGAAAAAGGGTATGGGACGAACATGCTCAACTATACCATGTAAGTAGTCTCTTCACACTGGCAAAGCTGAGGACGACGTTTCAACTGGGCACACACATCTTTACACGAAAACTTTTACATGCCAATCTAAACTGCATATTTTTGCACAAAGTTCTTGGCAGAAATTGATCTTCCAGCAGACTTTTCATCATGATATTTTCTCAAGAATAATGCACCAATTTGATTTATCAAAAAATCTATCAACAACAACTGCATTGCCTATACCAGACACCAATCTGCAGCAAGAACAAATGGCACAAGAAGAGGCACAATCAATTAAGAATGCTGCCTAGATGTAAAAACACGACAAACTACACAGATAACATGATTCTTCTTTATTTTTCGCAAAAAAATTTGACAGTTAAGTTTCATGGTGGAATGGGTTTTAAGCAAAACTTCATTGTATGTTTAGGTTGGATGTACCATTCATCTTGTATAGCAAAAAGATAATAAAAAACAAACAGCATTTACAAAATCATGTAACCAAAAGACAGAATTGATGAAAAACTAATATAGCAAAGGCAAAGAGTTCCAGGTAGGCAGCAACGGCATGTACATATAGTCACTGTTCCTTGATAGATACACAAACAAGATGACCATGTTGAAACTCCAAAAGTTTGGACTTCATTGAATTGTGTATGAAAGGCGTCATTTACATTTCTTCCTTCTTATTGGAGCCAACAGCAAGAGAAATTATGACACAGAATAGGATGAAGCACTGAAAGTTAGTCAACTTCTCCACAAAGAGTGTTTATATTTTTATAGTACCAAATGATGATTGTGGAATGCACTCTGTGACATACACACACTATCCTTCCAAAACCTAACAAATGCACCCAAAATGTCGATCATCTAAAGGACTTAGAAAATGCAGAAAATTTATAATGAATGTACACCCATTAAACCCACTAAATTCTGCAAATAACCCATCCCATGTTAGCACCATTTGAAGCAACTGCATATTGAACATAAGAGAAATATAAGATAAAACAAATGTCAATAGTTATCAAGCTTGCAGCTGGTATTCATGGATATCAGGGAACACATTAAAGCTCTTGGATACAAGGAAACATGTATAGTACTTATACGATCCAGGGAGTAAAGGCAGAAATGCTTACTTTTCAAGTTCACCTTCACTGAAAACATGGTAATATCTGTTGTAAACCACTGCACCCTTCTTATCATCCTTCTTTGCGAGACCAATCGCAACAGCATTAGCAGAAGCTCCACTTACTTCAGCTCGATGATAAGGCAAGTGCCATGGAACAAAAAATTCCTGCTGGTCTTCACAACCTTTTTTAGTTTCTGAAGCCAATGAAAGATCTGCAGCCTGAGAATTCATGTGCAAATGCCTTAATTGAAGTGATCTCAAATCAGTAGATGTATCCATAAATTCTTTTAACTGCTCTCTTGAACCATTTTCCTCAGCTTCCGGTATACTCTCCAGAGTTAAAGGGGATGAAGGGCTTCGAACACGAGGACTACCTGGCCCTACCCACTCCTCCAAATATTTCTGAGTAAGTGGAGTCCACTTGTTTAATAGTGCTCCATCCTCTTGTTCCCTAGCCCAAACTGTTATCAAAACAAATCCACCCTTCTTCACAACACGGATTAATTCATCTACAGCTTTTCTCCTTCTCCTTTCAGTGCTAAGGTGATGTAAGACAGCAATGGAGATTGCTGCATCACCATAACCAGTCCGATATGGAAGATTGACAGCATCAGCAACCAAGACTTCGTGCCCTCTATCCGCACAAATCTTGATAAGGGGTGCACTTATATCACAGCCAATAAAATAGCAATTGGGATTAAGCCCTAAGTATTTTCCATTTCCACATCCAGCATCCAAGACAAGGGATCCAGGAACCAAAGAATTCAGAAAAGCTGAAACTTTTGGCCACTTGGCAAACCGAGTAGAACTAAAATGGGGAGCAATTGCATCATAAACACGATGAACATACTTCTTTTCGATTTCTGGTGTTGATTGTACAACTGAAGAAGGAGACCTTAGGCTGGCACCAACCTTGACAGGTGGTAAAGCAGGAGAACCTCCACCGGCTAAAGCAGACCCACTAGAGCCTTTGTCACTAGAGACTTCTTTCATATCACTAGAACTTCTCAAACTACAGAAACTACTTCGTATGACAGAAGAATGCCCAAAACCCCTCTTGAAATAAAACCTACTAGCACTTGCAATGCCCAATACCATCAATTTGTACCATGACGCTCACCAATCATCTGCAGAAATCCCAAAACTCTATACCAATCAAACTATGCAAGTTAAGGTAATTTATGGATTTCAGACAAAGTTAATTCATTCAAAAAGTTAATTACAGAACAATAGCTACAAATAAACAAATCAAAGCAAGATGTCCAACAGCTATATGCGGGCATACACAAATCAAAACGTACAAATTTATTCGAAAAAAAAAACACGTGAATATCAATGAGAATATGATCAATTGATCATAATACAAAAAAAAAGAAACAAAAAAAGCAATGGAGTGATGATAACGATACCTACCTACAGGAGAAGTGGTGGGTTGAATGAGAAGAGGGAGCTCAACCGGAAGGGTGGAGGAGTCAAAATCAGAATGATTAGGGTTTTAAGTCCTGTCTGCTTGCCGGTTGCCAGCGTAATGGCCTACAAATTTGGTTTTAGAAATTTAAATACTGTAGTAGTGTCTACTGGTATTTTGCCTCGCGTAATTAGCATATTCTTGGTTTTATTTATTTGAGTTAATCTTCTCATATTTCAGGACTTATTGGATGTTATCCAGTTTGTTTGAATTGTGATTTTCTAACAAAAAATTTTTTTTTTTTACTATTATCGTGAATATATTTTTTAATTATTTTTATTTCATATATATATATATATATATGGTATATTCTTCTACACAAATTTTAAAAAATAATAATTTAAATGGGATTTAAAAATTTTTTTTTTGATATGCACGATTCAAAGTTTATTCTGTTACAAGTTTTTGTTTTGGTGGCATTTACCTTTCTTTTATTATAGTTCCATTCACATTCTTAATCAAATAGAGAATGTCGGCTGCCGAAAGTTCTATGTCGTGATCCCAAACATGAAACATCCGCCCAATTTTTTTTTTCACTTTCTTTTCGTCCTTTGGTAAAGCACAAAGGACGGGAACATTTTTTAGACCGGAAAGAGGACAAGAAAGTTTTCAAGATGATGATCAGCAACTTCTATCATATTTGACTAGGGATGTACTCGGGGGTAGTTAAGTCCCTGGGAGGCTCCAAAAGATATCGGCTTTTGGAGTTCTCCTGAAATTAGGTTTATCTGTCAAAGTTTTCATTTCTCGAAAAAAAAGACTAGGGATGTACTCGAGCTCGACTCGAGTTCGATCGAGCCTAAAATTCGCAACTCGAGCCTTGACTCGAGAAAATTCTTTTAAATTCGAGACTCGACTTGATAAATGTACACTTGTAAATTCAGTATAAATTATATCCATAACGGTCATTTTATAATTATAATACATACATATACGAGTAGCTCGTCGAGCCACAAGCCACAAATTCTTGACTCGAACTCGACTCGAAAGTATATTCAAGTAGTTCGAGACTCGGCTCGAACTCGATTTGACCGAATTCAAGCCAAGTCATTGATCGAGCTACTCGCGAGCTACTCAATAGTGGCTCAGCTCGCTTACATCCCTATATTTGACGTTCATATTTCATCGTTCAGCGTCATGAGAATGGTTAAATGAATGCACACTAAGGTTCAAACTTGCCTATTTACCAATGCAAATTCGGCCAACAAACACTCGAGATAGATTAGTATGCATTACCTTGTTCTAGAAAAACAAATAGACGATCAAACCATTTTTAATCACTTAGGTATTTAATGTCTTTGCCAAAAAAGAAACATACCGTTTTGAGTTTTCAAGTCCACACAAATAAAAACAAGATGAAGGTACCTAGAATTGTATATATTGACAAACAATTGAATAGATTCGATGATTCAAATTTTATCACACCATCTTACCAATTCAAGAATTGATGGTGTGACAAAATTTGAGCCGTATGGTTTACAAGATTAGGTTTACCCAAGATTTTGCCCGTATCGATTATCTTCAGTCGGAGCAAAGGCCATCTGGTGAGCCTTGAGGTCATTAACACAGCCAGAGCGAACGTTGTCATGTCCAGTATAGGGCCTTGTTAGGTCTAAGTAGAGGTGTCAAAATGGGTGACTTGAACGGATTTGGATTAATTAAAATATGTAATGGGTATAAATGACTCATTTATACCCATTTAATTAGATGGGTATAAATGGGTAAGTCAAAAAATGAATTGGATAACCCAATTATCCATTTATAATCCATTTATTTTAACTTTTTGTAAACTTATTTAAATTCATTTTTGCAAACTAAGTTATCAATTTATACCACCCTTTGCACCCATCATTAGTTTTAAATATTTACTTATAATGTTCAATAAGCCTAATTACCAATTTTTTTCCCATCCATACTCTATATCGCAAAATCACATACTATTCAATAATTGAATAATAAGAATATAAAATTTTGAACTAAATACTATAAAAGTTAACATAAAAACTTAATCCAAAAATTTTGAACCCCTAACATTTTTTCGTGTGTAAATTTAAATTTTCATTTTGGAAAGATAGGAAAAGAGGCTACTTATCATAAATTGGTAATGCTGAAAAATGAGCAGGTTAACAAATTAAGAGAAAATAAAATGATAAGATAAAACCAATAAATAAAAATAATAATGAAATAAAAATAGTTAACATCATAACAAAATGAAAAATCTGAAAAAAAAAAATGAGTGAGGGAAGAGAGAAGACTTGGGAGAAGACAAATTCTAAATGAGTTAATTGGATTTGATGAGTTACCCAATAATACCCATTTAAAAGATAGGTATTATTGGATAACCCATTTATATCCATATGCAAAAATTTAAGATATCCATACTCATCTATTCATGGACGGATATAGATAAATTTAATTAAATGGATTGGTTTGCCACCTATAGGTCTAAGAAAGAAAGATGACTACAATGAGACTAACAAATCCGCAGTCACACTTCAAAGCCCGTAGCTCACTGTTCTTTCAAAGCTCAAACCCCTATGAAAGAAGTGTAAAAACACCAGAAGCAGAGAGATTGGTTATCAACTCAGAAGAAATAGGAATTAGAACTTTTTTAAGTGCAGAAGAAATAAGAAAATGGGAAGCTAATTTTGGTACCTGATCCTCTTATCAGAACTATTGTATGTGGTGTTTCCACAAATGAAAGTCATGTATATATTGCGTTCCTCATGGCCTAGTATCAGTAACCAAATCCATGAGCCAGTCAAAAACAAATGGCGACTCAAAGCAACCAAAGTTACAAGGACTAGAGTACTAGACTAGTATACATTTAATTGGCATTGATGCTAAGATAAACTAATGGTTCAGACCCCAGTCATACGGCTGGTAAACTAATTTCAGTTGAGTACTGGAAAGCAACTCCAACAATGTCTGAGACTGCTCCGGCTCCAAATAGTTTGCACCATGCTTCAGCACCTCAACTTCAGTCTTCCCAAAATCAGAACTATACCTGCATGTTGCCATATGAGATAGCTTTATTCTAGACTCTTGAGTAGAAAGCATGGCAGTACCAGATAAACTTTTAAACTAGTCAACTGAACAAGCCAATTAATCACTACATCATGCATGTACTCGGATAGTTGTGGTCAAAGCAAGAAAAAAAGAAACAAATTGTAGTACTGAAACAGAAAAACAACTACATACCATCTAAATATCTTGCTTATATACAGAGTCTTGGCATCTAAGTCAACAATGAGTCCTCCACTCCTTATAAAATTATGGGCAGCTTCCATCAACTGTTTATCAATGTCCCCAGGTGAATAGCAGCGAAGAGCTGGCCCAGATCGAGTACCATAAACCAAAGCAAAATGGACAAGAGGCTCTGGGTAAGGCAGAATCATCTGATAAAAGAAAAAAAAATGATTACTCAAATTGACAAGTCTATAAAATCCATGACTGGAATGAAGTTATGTGCATAGAGTTCATAAGAAATAAAATAAGTTGAGGATGCAAAGGACAATTAACAAGCATGACTAGCACGTTAAATCTCCTAAATTCAGTCTTAAAGCTACAGAAATTTTGTTAGGCAAAGTCGATTTGCCATATATAACCAGTTCTAATTTGCCTAGACTTGAACTTCCAAAAAATGGACAGAGGTTGTTGCTCAGAAGAACTAGTTTAGAATGAAATTTTCAGGAACAGACATGGTTGTTGCTTGGCTTAAAGCTCCATCAAACAACAAAAGTCTCTTCCTGTTAAGGGACCAAACAGCTAATTCCTTAATGCCTTAATGATCACGATCTTCAACAGTAAGTTCTTGACAATGGAAAAGAATGTCAAAAATAGAGAGTAACTTACCTTAATACGCTTATCTTTGATTCCAAATGGCTTAGTCAGATTATAAGGTGGCCTCTGATTGGATCTTAAAATGCCATTATAGAGAGCTGAGAGTGAATATGTACAGCCCCCAATGACATATTTGAAATCTCCAAACAATTTTCTTCTCTCAAGTGGCCCAGAAGGATGACCCCACACCAGTATCGCATGAATGGCCATCATATTATAGAGGTTAATAAAAAATGAAAGCTTCTCCTCCCTTGGCATATCATGTAATTCCACTCTTTGAAGCTCCTCAATTATCCTCAAGTACCTAGCAGGTGTGTGCTTTTAGCAGTCAAGGCCAAGGTTTACTTCAGGCCAATAGAAGATAAATATTCAAATTATGCAGCAAATCCAAGGGTGCCAACAAACCTTGCAAATTCCTCACTCCCATGGATGCTCCTATAATCAACATGCTTCCGATCTTCTGAAGTGTAAGCTTCTAAGATAGCATAAAACAAAAATCGCAACCTTGATGAAATTTCAATTATGGGCTTTGGCTTGGCTTCAATTACACCCCTTGGTATATTCTGGCATTGGGATACAAGGGGGTCATCATCAAGGAAACGGTACAAGTGACTGCCATCTTCAAACACGTTCTCACTGGGCAAGCACATTATAACAAATCTATAATATGCCATGGGGAGGAAGCTCAAATACAGAAAACATCAAAACAGTTTAGATAACTCACTCGAGAACATGCTGAAAGAAGAGTTTGCTTGCAAGCTTCCGACCAAATTCAACAGCCTACTTATAGCACCAGAAAATGGAAAATTAGTGGGTAACAAGATTTAAATCGGAAAGTGCAAGAAAATACACAATTATACTTCCTTTTTTTATCCTTATCTAAGTTCCTCAGCTCTTTTTCTTTCTTTTTTTTTCCCACAATCTAGAAAACAGAGATGAAAACTAGAAGTGCAAATTCAATAAAATTACAGCCAAGTCTTTTATGACCTAACACTTATTAGCTAAAACTTAAAGCCAAAACAATGAGTAAATTACATGGTGAAAAGTAAAGCTTGATGTTAAATATAATGAGAAGCAAAAAGAAAATCCAAAAGAAAGTCAAAGCTTGTATTCAAATTATTGCAAGAGCTAAGTAGTGATAGATATGAAATAGCCTTATTCCGAACATGTGTCTCCTACCCTCTATAGTGTATTTGCACTGTGGAGGCTATTTGACCAACCATTTATAAAATCTCCAGAATGTTAGTCCCACTGATCACAATATCTTTGAAGAAGGAAAAACAGTGCCTTGGTGTTGCAGATATGTGGACAAGAATTTTAACATAGAGAACTTAATCTGCAAAACACTTGAACTTGGCTCGTTGAGAAAGCCATTGATAGTTATAGGCATGAAATTCAAAATGTTGCAACAATACAATTTTCTATATAAGAAAAACTTAAGCCTAAGGATTTATGTCAAAGCCATATGACAGACATTAAAAGCATGATACAGTTTCCAGGATTGAGAACTTAATAAAGCCATGCACTCTTCAGAACAAGGCCAAAATTTAGAAACAATGAGTGTGTTTGGATGGTAAATTACTTGTGATAAGTTTTTTTTTTAAATACTGTAGCACTTTTTGATGTGATGTATGTGAGATAAAATGTGGGTGAAGAATGTATTTATGATGCAAGCAAATAAATTTGTGCAAATAATCCACTATCCAAATGAACACAATATTTTCTCTAAAATGATGATGGAACCATTAAATCGATTAATGTTTGCAGCAGAAGATAGTATCATAAAGCATTAAGTGCAAAAAACCACGAAGTCAATACAAAGTTTATAGCATGATCAACCAGTGGATATGCTTGGCAAAGGTAAAATGAAAAAGTAACTTACCTCTTCCCTTTCCAAGTATTGATCTTCTGACAAAAAATCCACAGCTTCTAAACCAAGAAAACAGTTAGTGAAACGGCGCATCTTATAAAATCGATCCTTAACAATAATATTTTCTTTCATTTTTCGAGCAATGAGAGCAAGCTCATCGATAGAACCACTGCTAGACAGATCATCTTCAGCAGACAGTGGTGGCAGAGGAGCTTCAAATGATGGTACTTCAGACATGACATATTCAATCTTCTCCTCGAGCTTTCCAGACTCATCCAAACTCCTTAGCTCACTCAAACCACCAATAAGTACTTCGTTAAAGAAAATTTTAGGAACAGAAGATGATCCTGCAATCTTTTCAAGCTCTAACTTTCTTCCAGGGTATACATCGATGTTTATCTCAACGTATCTGAGTCTTTTCCTATGAAGAAATTGTCTTGCCTCTTTGCAATCCTGGCATCCTAACCTTGTGTACAATATGATACGTCCTTTCATGGGCAGTGGTTCTGTTATGACTGTTGCATTCCCCACTTGTTCATCCTTATTATCTGCATCAGCCTCACGTGAAATCCCAATTAAGCTCAGGGGATTCCATCCATATCGTTCTACAGTTTTTGGAGAAGACTCATGGGCTGCACTTTCTCTTGAAGAACCTGCAACCTCCTTTTTTTCTCTGTTGCTAATATTATTCTCATGTTCCTCATCAGGATCATCCTGTCCATCATTACTTTTCCCAGAAAGGCGACGCAGAAGCCTGGAGACAGCAACTACACTTTTCTCCTTCACAAAGTTCTTGACAGCCACTGCTTTCTCAGGCCAGGCATATCCTTGTGTCTCTGACTCATTCTCCATGGAACTACCAGATGAACTCCTATTTGGGTCCATACCAGGATGCTCAGTTCCATCGAAGATGGGCTCTTCTTCCTCTTCATAAAGAATATCCTCAAGATTCTTGGTTGTTCCTTCTGAATATCCAGCCTCCTTTTCACCCAAATTACTGTGTGTCTTTTGACTACCTGCTTCAGTGGCTTCTTCACTACCATTCCGTGATCCTAGTGGTTCTTTCTGCAGTTCAACTATTTCCTCCTCTGACTTTTTACAACGTACAGAATCTACATTCCCGTCCTCTGAAGAGATTTCTTTTCCATCTTCACCTTTCACTAAGTCAGATGGGCCTTTCTCACTCTTGTTAGTTGGAGATTCTATGACATCTTTCTTGGTAGGACTTTCTTTTTCATGTTCATCTATTCGTGTGTCAGGTGCATTTTCCTCCAGCACTTGAGATGCCAAGTTACTATCTAAATGTTGCTCCATATGAAGTCCATTTTCATTGTGTTCTTTAGGAGAATCAGATTTATCACCCTCCTTTCCTGGATTTGAAGAATTAGCTGCCTTTTTCTCAACTGATTCTTCCTTTTCCATGACCAAGCTATATATAAACTCCACCAACTCCTGCTAAGCTAATACTTTCGATTCACTTATCATGAGGTTCACTGGCCAGCAAGACAAAGGTAGCAACAAAAAGCAGCCTGTCAAAATATCACAAAAGCAAACCAAAATAAGTACTAGCAAGATTTTACTTCAATGCATTGGCTAAACCAACCAGAATACAGTTTTCACGCACCACAAACAGTTCATTTCAATGTAATAACAACAAAGGAACTCTTACAAACAGTATCAAATAAATCACATTCCTACTTGAAAGTTATTAGCACTGAGCTAGTGATTCGTCTATAGAAAAAGTATGAGATTTCGGTCATCTATTTCAAAACTTCTGAAAAAAGTGGACATAAATGAAAATCTGACAAAACGAATGTGAAAGGTTCAAATTAAACAAATACTCAGCAAACAAGCTTTCAAAAGCTAAGATTAACACTCTAAATCACTGAAGGCTTGAATCTTTTGAAAGTCTGACAAAATTTTAACAGCAAATTGTTGATAATGGCTGTGGTCTCAAGCCAGAACAACGGATTAAACCTTCAAATTGGGGCCACAAAATCCGCAAAGAAGACTAATCCAACACGGAAACTCATAGCTATACCCCAGGAACATGTACAATATCATGAGAAAAAACAAAATAAAAATATAGAAGCTGAAAGGAACTAAGAATATCAAATTTAAGCAATTTTGAACCCCCAAAAAACATAACAATAAGACCAAAAACTATCACCAACTAATGCTTGAGACTTTGCCAACCCAAAAAAGGAAGATAAATATCAAGCATACTTGCAGAACAATTCATATTAGCTAAAAAAAAATGAAATGACAGAAATTTCGTCATATATTCTTATCAAACGCAATGCTAAACCCAAAAAAATTGCGAAATAAAAATTTAACTGGAATAAATTCAGGAAAACGCAACATGCCATGAATTATGGAATGACAAGAAATGAAAGTGGGGGACTCACAGATCTGAGAAAGGATAGCTTGAAAAGTGAGCAGAGGAGATTGAGAATAGAGAGAAATTGAGAGAAAATATTAGGGTGGTAATAAATGTCAATTTGTCGCTGTCTGGTTGGAGTGTGTTTTAGGGGGTCTTCTTTGACAGAAGACGAGGAGAAAAGAGAACACACCCACGCCAGAAGCGGGAACTGGCTTTTATGGTTTCTAGGCATCTTTTGCAATCCACCCCTTCCTTTTAGTCCAGAATTTCAGAAAAAGCCCTGCATCTTTTTTTTTTGTTCTATTAGTAAGATTTTCTTTTAAGTTTCTTCGAAGTTTTTCCTCGTTTTGATCCTTACGTGATATTATGGAAAATGGTAAACAAGGATTAGAGTGACACAATGATGACTATACTATGTTATGGTAACAGATATAAAAGACTAGTAGTCGAACTCAAATTGAGGATGAATTTATTCTTGACATTTCTAAGTCATTTGTGAATGAAATTATATGTTTTTTAAATTTGATGAACACTTTCTTATTGTTCTTAGGGCATTTTCACCCCTTTATAATTCTTTCTTTGTTAATCAAATTCAAATGCATGTCGTATCTTCTATTAAGTAATTTCAAAATGTTTTTATAACATTTTCTACGACATTTTCATGAAATTTTTTGAGATGTGTTATTAAGTACTAAATCAAGAAAGACATGAAGCTCATAATCAAACTCAATAAGTCTTTCTTTTTTTCCCCTTCAATCAGTAGTGCAAACTTTAGAAGATATTGAGCTTGGTCGTATCCAAATGCAATTAACTTATGAAGTCCCAAACTTATTACACTTTTCGTTTGAGCCCATATCCTTTTTCGATTTGGATTGGCAAGTTGCCAGTTGCCAGTACTATATATTGTGAGTTTTGCTATATTACCTTCCCTATGGACCAGTCAATTTGACTTTCAAACTCAGCAGGACAAGAAATAATAATGCAATAACTTCCAAAAGGGCAAACAAAAATAAAGGTACGAAAGATTTGAGTGGGGTTCGATTAGCTTCCCCTTAATTTTCAACTTACTCTTGATTTCTTTTATGGTTTTAATTTGCCATCTTCAAATTCATCTCTTCTAACAAATTTGTGGAATTTTCAATTCCAAATACCAAATTTTGCTTCAATCATAGTCAATACAAGAGAGTAATTAACCATTATTATCACTAACTCCTCAGAACGGCTTTGCAATCTTCATGAATATTCAGAATTCATTTTAGATTTGGAAGAGGGATGGATTAACTGGTACGAGTGAGAGAGTAAAACAAGTAGTTCTGAATTCGAAACCTATCACTTGTACTATAAAAAATTTAAAAATAATTCATTTTAGACTGATGTAAATATGACAGGTAAGCACAAAATACAGGTCCAATTCCATGTGCTTGACTTAAAACAAGTTTCCAAATTCCAATGGCGATTCATTATGAGACTGTGGATAATTAACAAATGCAATCCATTATTATTTACACGAAAAGTCTTTTCCGTGTGCCTGTATGTCTGTAATATCTTCATTGGTCTTTAGCTATAGGAGTCGTTTTCAATGTTTTACAGCCATCACGAGCCCTTCATTCGTGACCGTGAGCACTAGATATACAATCTGATAAACAAATTGTCAAGATCGGACAAAATTTCTACAGCGACCATTTTTACACTTTTTTTTTGGGATAATTGCAGAAACCTCCCCCGACTTTTATAGTAATAGCATGGACCTCCTCTATCAATTTTGAAATAGCACTGACCTCCCCTATCAAAAGTTGGAGGCAATTTAATAGGCAAAAGTGGGTCAATTTACTAAAGTACCCCTGACATGATTTAATTTTACCAAATGAATGTGATTAGTACTTTCATCAAACCCAACAAAACATTTGTTAATAAAAATTACACTAAATTAACTATTTCTGCATAGTTTAACTAATTAACTAATTATCTAATTGTTAATAGTTATTAACTAATCAAAATATTTCTGCATAGTTAAACTAATTATCTAATTAATTAAAACTGTTGTCTGTCCGAAACTAACAAACTATTTGCATGTTAAACTAATTAACTAATTAACTGCTTAACTAATTAACTACCTAATTATCTAATTAATTAATTAACTAATTTTTTAATCTAATTAACTAATTAACTAAAGTTGTTGTCTATCCGAAACTAACAAACTATTTGCATGTTAAACTAATTAACTAATTAACTGCTTAACTAATTAACTAATTAACTAAAGCTGTTGTCTATCCGAAACTAATAAACTATTTGCATGTTAAACTAATTAACTAACTAATTATCTAATTAATTAATTAACTAATTAACTAATTTCTGTTTATCTAATTAACTATTAACTAATTATCTAATTAACTATCAACTAATTAATTAATTAACTAATTAACTAAAGCTATTGTCTGTCCGAAACTAACAAACTATTTGCATGTTAAACTAATTAACTAATTAACTAACTAACTAATTAACAAGCTATTTGCATGTTAAACTATATGCAGTACGCATTATCTATTTAAAGTATCGGCTCTTTATGGGTATTTTACTTTCAAACATTTAATTTATGATAAAAACATCAATGTTTGTAAGTAAAATTCAAAAAGTGTTACAGTAATATCAATATTCTTACTTTCAAATATTTAATTTATGGTCCTATGCCCCTCCCTTTTTGTAAGAATATTACTGTAACACTTTTTGAATTTTACTTACAAACATTGATATTTTTATCATAAATTAAATGTTTGAAAGTAAAATACCTATAAAGAGCCAATACTTTAAATAGGTAATGCGTACTGCATATAGTTTAACATGCAAATAGCTTGTTAATTAGTTAGTTAGTTAATTAGTTAATTAGTTTAACATGCAAATAGTTTGTTAGTTTCGGACAGACAATAGCTTTAGTTAATTAGTTAATTAATTAATTAGTTGATAGTTAATTAGATAATTAGTTAATAGTTAATTAGTTTAACTATTGACTAATTAGATAATTAGTTAAACAATTGTCAAGCAAATAATAATTGTCAAGCAAGTAAGGGCAAAATTGGAAGAAAATTCTTATCTCACTTCTACAAAAGCTGTCAAGGAGGTTTCTGTAACGAATTGTTACTGTTCAAGGGAGGTGAATGCAATTTCTAAACCTAGAGGGGAGGTCAGTGCAAATGTCAGAAATCTCAGGGGAGGTTTCTGCAATTATCCCTTTTTTTTCTCTTCTTTCGAGAAATGTACGCGCAGCAATCAAGGTGGTAGACATTAGCCTACAAGTAATATTGAATAGAAGGCTCGAAGTTATCCCCAAAAAAAAAAAAAAAAAGCCTTGAGGACTTGCAGGGCCAGGTTTATCCTCCACCAGTAGAAATGGGATACCGCGCTAGTATTTCCGAAACTGTTCTGATTGTTACTGTAATTTGCAAGTATTTAAAAAAAAATGTGAACCCGTTTGAGTTGCTATTTTATAAAGTTTTTGTAGAAAAATGCAGTGTAGGAATTTTGATGTAGATACTGTAAAAAGATGATTGATAAATGTGTTCAGAAAAAATATAATTTTTTTTTTTAAAAAAATGATAATTCAAATAAGGTCCATAATTTACTTGTACCCTACAGATATATTTGATTGTCCAATTTTAAATTCTATCGACAAGGGAACCAGCACATTTGATAGTTACTAATTAATTTACCAATTATGTAGTAATAACACGTACTGGTTGCAACAATAACAGAAAATTTAGCTAATACAAATTGATCTGGACAGCCCAGGAACCAAAATATTCTACATCTTAATTGCATGTCGGAACGAGTGAGCCTTTTTTTTTTTATTACTTAGTAGCCTTTGCAATCATCACCAGTTTTTTTTTTCCCATGAAAAAAATGACTATTATTAATTAGATTGTTGGAAATCGGCAAGCACCACCAGTTACTTTACAAAATCCGATGGAGAATTCTATAGGAAATCCATAAGGTTAAACGTTTTAGCATGAAAAGCTAATTTATGCGTGCACCCTAGGAATCCGATTTATACATTGACTTTCCATCAGAGATACTCAAGCTTTCTCCACGATGGAATGTTCCTTTTTTTTTTTTTTTTTGTGAAGAATTAAAGGAACAGTTCTTAGATAGCAGCAGCACATCTTCCTCATCTTGCAGGATATAAAATTGTAAATAACCGACGGTGCATCAGCCTCAAGGAACAGTTAGAAATCTTAGCCAAAGTCGACTGCTTCGTTTTTTTTTTTGGTGAAAATAGGGATTAAATATTAATAAACAACAGGGTTTTGCCCTATCTATTACAAAGCAAAGGAGATAGAGCGGGGAAAACAGATCCCTTTCAAGTCCTCATCAAAGACAAAAGCGAGTTCTTGAGGACAATTAGCAAAAGTTACAAAGTTGGATTGTAATCTGCCTCCCATTCTTGCGAGTGCGTCCGCTTCGTGACCTGCTTCGTGACCTGCGATTGCTTCTGCTACTTCTGCTGTAACTGAGCCATCACCAGTTGATTATTATAACATGACAAATAGTACGAAGTACTGATGGGCTTTCACCATATTCATGATAGGAACATGTGACAAATGCTAAGAAGTGATAACACATACGCCAAGATGGAAGGCAAGAACTTAACAAAATCTATATATTCGTAGTCATTAGCATCCAATCATTAAATAGTCCTAATCTTCGAATTGATACCTAACCTTTTAACACTTTCTCCAACGTTTTCCAAGGCTAGTAGTTGAAAAGCTGAAGTCAAGTGCCCAAGGGAAACCCAAAAGTAAGCAATTGAAAATGAAAAAGTGAAATTAGATTCCAAAGTCAAGACATGTAAACCTACTTAACTACTCGATTTAGCAAATCTATTTTAATTGTGGTAGTGCAATAATGACAAGTTTTTTTTTTAAGGAAACAATGTCAAGTTTCAACTAACTCTTGTGCAAATAAGGCATCATTTCTTTTTCTTGTTTTAGCTTGCACAAGGATCAAACTGAATCAGATGCCATGACCCAATTTTTGCTTAATCTAGCACGCCCAACAGAATAATAATCACCATTCCTCAAATTTATGCCCCAGAATCTCTTTCCATATTTGGACGAAGCTCTGCGCGGACGGCCAACGCACCTGCACTATAGAAGAAGAGAACAAGTCAAACAACAACTACTAACAACTACAATCTAACCGACCAAAGAAACTTCAAGAAACTAGTCTGAAATACTAGTTTCTATTTTGGTTCATTGCTTTAGTTGTGCCCCGAACCATTCTGTTTTCCTCATCATCTCCCTCTCGTTGTGTAGAAGAATGAAGGCTTTGGAAAAACTATGCTCACATTTTTACAAGGTGGCAGCCATTATCTTCTCCATAATACTTCCTCAATCCATAAGATTAACAATCTTGATTATACGTGCTTCCTGGAGCTGGTGCAGACGTACAAGCTCCAAGTACAAGTACATGGCGGCAATCAACAAGAAAAGCTCCAAGTTTGTTTACACAAAGGAGTTGAGAAGATTGAGGTCAGAGCCACTTATTTGCTCCATCTGCTTATCAGATTTTGTGGAAGGAGAAGAGGGCAGAGAGCTTCTACAATGCAAGCATAGATTTCACAGAAACTGCATAGAGAAATGGCTTCAGGGCTGGCAAGCTACATGCCCACTTTGCAGGCACTTGGTGATACCTAATGAGATTGTTGCAGAATATCAGATATCACAGATTGTGGAAGAAAATAACAGCAGTGAGGAGGAATTAGCTCTTGTTTTCTTGTCTCCCCTGCACCTGCATGGCAGGCTTCATCATGGGTTTTTCTAGTGAAGTTGATGCATTAAACACAAACAACCACACGCAAGAGTTGCTCCAGTGGTTCAGAGAAAGACTTTTAGAATTTTTTTCTACTATCAAGTTTAGAATTTGATTCAGTATTCGAATTTTGTACCAAAGGATTCCCCAGACAAGGGTTAGAGCATAAATGGTAAAAGCACCTGCTTCGGAATTTATGCACTGGGGGATATGAAGTGTATTGTGCACAGGGGTTATGAAGTGTATTCTGTTCCTCTTTAATCCACAATGTATCAAAGAGAAATTAGTCACTTTTCCTGAGTTATCGGCCTTATGGCTAAGACAATGAGAAAAATGAATAGTTTCGGCTCCAGAGACGGGTCACTGCCAAGACTTCTGTGACTCTGTCACTGTCACTCTCACGAGAGTGGCATTTTACACACCCAGTTTAGGAGGAGGGGCAGGAATGGTTGCAAGAAAGTGTATGCTCAAGATTGGGAAAAAAAAAAAGAGTAAGATTCAGGTTGTATTTTGTACATTATTTTGTATATCATGTGTAGGATCCAAAAAATTTATTATATAATTACACGTTATTGAAAGTGACTTACGTCGTGTGCAATGCAAGTTACATCTTTGTGCAAAATGCACAAAATAGACCCGAATAATTTTTCTGACAACCGTTCGGGCTCGTGTCCCCATTTTATCCCTTTTTCTTTTCTCTTTTGAAATGTGAGGAGGGTAAATGTCACTACTTACCAGTACATCATGAATATTCACCAGAGAGGGCTTCTAACTTGCGAAATATGGGTGCATCGATTTCCTAGCAGTAGATATGGAAGCGGTACTAGAACCAGACCGACATCAAATTCATTGCGTGCGTGCTTGATTTTAGTTGAACTTTTAATTCCACCGACAACGAAGATCAGATGATTCTTGCTCATTGTTATCTATGTGGATGGTTGATCGTCCTACTTTGATTCCACCGACAACGAAACCAGAGCAATGAATAATTTATACACATCTGAATCAGATATTATTCCACGCACTCAATCCAAGAACAGGGAATTATTTAATATTCCAGTCGAATGGATACACATAAAGCACTAGAACCAAAAATTGTGGTTCTACTACTCCTTGCTGATTATATATTTATATGTTGGACTAAGTGTAATGCTCTTTAGTTAGAGACCACCAGTTTTCAACTGATTTTAGCTTCTAAATCTGAAAAATATGATAGCTTCTGGATCCAATATGATTTTTAATCTGCATCAACGTTGCCATGGGTTGTGTTGTATTGGAGGAGCCCATGAGGTGGCATTGATTTTTCGCATGCTTAGTTTAGTGGTGTATTTTTTTCTTCATGGTTGAATACGAGAAGGTGCATGTTATTTAGGACATGATCTCTCCAGTCAATTAAATATATAAACAATGAGAGATAAGAGCATGAGAAATTCTAAGAATCTCTCTGAATTGATCTAAAACCTTTCAGGCTTTCACTCAGTCCCACCCTACCACAGCTCAGTATGTCTGAAATAGGATAAACCGAAAGCATACAATTGTTCCCAGACCTATCTAATTTTTTTTTTTGTCTACAACGATGTCCTATAACCTAAACTAGTCTAATCTAGGGGAAATGGGCAAGAGAAGATGGTCAACTAAAACTAGCCACATATTGTGGCAAATTTGAGGGAGGCAGGGGTTGAACCCCTGACCTCCAGCACCATCAAAGAGGGTGATGACCACTGGACCAAATGGCCAGTGGCATTCCCAGACCTATCTATATCAGTGGAACAGAATACTCATGTAATTGGGGCTTTCCGTCCGGTGGCCACCACCAAAGCATTAAAGCTTGGTGGGGTATTAGTGGAACCTTGCTTTTCACCAATTTGTCACAATTAAATGTGGCATTGTTTAAAAAATTCAGGCGGGTGCGTAGTGCACCCGTCTGGTCCAATGGTGGTTCAGTTTCCTCCGGATTATTCTTGAATTTCTTCAGGTCCTTCCCCTCCCTCATAGTATAAGAAGCTATCGTATCGACAAAAAAAAAAAAAAGTCAAACCACAAATGGAACAAGAAACTTTTCTTTGTGGTCAGTTTAATTGTCACACAACCGGACAGGATTTTCCAAATATAAACCCAAATTAAGAACTGAATATGAGTTAGGTGACCAACGCGATAACTTTTAGGGAAGAGAAATACACAAAAGGATCCACAAATTAGGGAGTAGAAATTGTATATATTTTAGGGATAAAGATATAGGAAAACAGTAAGACTTAAAAATAAGCAATGAAACTGAAGTCTGAATTCTGAATCCATTAAGTTATTGAATTGTTAAGTATTAAATCTAATACATTTGAGTACATATCACATTCAATGATAAATGAATAGTTTATCACTTAATTTTGGGAGCAAGTTTTACCTAGGAAATTCGGTGTCACTTAATTAATTCAAATGTTCAATTTTTTGTTATCAAACGATTTGAATATACTAAAATCTGAATCCATTAAATTAAAATGCTAAATTGAATTATTAAACAGGATCTAAGAGTAATTTGGAACCCTTTGGGTTATATAGCGTCTACCATCTCTCTCTCTCTATTTATATATATACACTTCCTTGAAATATGAAACATCTCAGACGTGAAAATCATAAAACTTCGGTACATATATATATCAATCAATCAATCAATCAAGGAAATGGCCTAAATTAGCTGTTGGACTCATGACCAATTTGATCAATAATGAACATACACGAAATTCTTGCACCATTTTTTATAGGGATAATTTCAGATACCTCCCCTGAGATTTCTAACAGTCTCACTCCCCTCCCCTATAGTTTCAAAAATACCACTAACTTCCCCTAAAACTAAATAGGCAGTCTCAAAGTAGACCCAATTAAAAAATACAAACAATAAAAAAATGGGAAACTGGAGGGAGGAACAACTATATACCACAAATGCCCTTATTATCTTGCATTAATGAGCTAATCTCATATGAGCTAATCCTATGAAGAATCATATGTCCGGGACCAACCGACCATTGGACTAATTAAATTCCACTGCTTTGTGTCAGATTATTGGCACACACAGACAAAGGATAATGAAGCTGATATATAAGAATGATAAGAGCGTACACTTCATCTAATTGACTCCAGCGTTCAAGAATGCGAATAAATCCATGATGCAGCAGAAAATGGTTTAAGCCTCATGGCTTCCACACAATGGTTGTTTCTGCAATCATGGAAGTCACAACTTAAGGATCCATGTTTGAAGCAGGCCTCCTGTCCTCGAAATAACCTTTGCCAGCCTTCTCTGTGTCCCTGCCAACCCTTACAGAGGCTCCGCGATTTGCTACACCCCATGAGAAAAAGTGTTATTGTCTGCTGTTTCATGCTTCCCAGTAAGACGTCGTTCATTGCCTTCTCCATAAGCAGCAATATGATCCTTGTGCCTCAATTTAAGCTTTTCAATAGCCTTCTTTATAACATCGAATCCTCTGTCACTTCTCATCGACCTGGTACTGTATTTATTATGAGTACCAGCACTATTCCAGTCACCCTGAATGGGTTTTGGATCAAAAGAGAGGACCACTCCAACAATTTCAGTTATCCTCTCTAGAATGTAGCGAGCCATCCAAAGCTCATCGCCAGCAGAGATGCCGACGGCAGGACCAACTTGGAACTCCCACTGCCCTGGCATAACTTCTCCATTGATGCCACTTATGTTAATGTCGGCATAGAGACAGGCTTTATAATGTGAGTTAACAATGTCACGACCAAAAGCCTTGTCAATAGTATGGTCCCTGTGGTCCAGGATATCCTCCGACCGGCCATCCAATAGGCCAATTAACTTCCTTCGGCAGCAAGGTATATTCTTGCTCAATTCCATACCAAGGTTCCTCTGCAACTACTTCAGGACTGCTAAATATCTTTGCAGCATTGTACCTCTTGTTTGTTGGAATAGGTTCCCTAGCAGGAGTGTAAGCATCACACATAACAAGAATGTTGTTGCCCCTTCTGAATGGATCCTTGAATATTGCCTGGGGATATAAGATCACTTCACTATCTTCACCAGGGGCTTGACCAGTGCTTGAACCATCGTAGTTCCACTTGGGAACCTGAGCAGGATCATTAACTGGTCCATCTAAAGTCCTGCCCTTGCTTCTGATGTCCATACCAGATCCACCGATCCAAACATATTCAGCAATCATTTTCTGCGTGGATTCAGAAAGATCCAAGTTAATGAGATCCGAAAGGAGAGACATCTTCACAAAACCCAAATACTCCCACAAGTCAACAAACTAGTGTACTAGTATGAAGAAGGGAATAGACGGTGGGTGTGGTGGCTGCACCATATCAAAGTCTATAATGTGAATATTTGCTGCATCATCAAGGGCTTCAAGAAGGGGATGATTGGAGGTAAAATCCTTGTATTGGATAAGCGGTGAAACTTCAGAGAGCATTTTATAAGCCCCCATCTTGAAGGTGCCTTTAACAGCATTCATGATGATTATGCTGAACGAAATATTAACAAACTTGTAAGGGTATTTAAGTCTTTTTCACCATGATGATGTAAGAAATGGATATAAAATTCTGACAGGGGAGGTTAGTGGTATTTTTAAAATCACAGGGGAGGAGAGTGAGACTGTCAGAAACCTCAGGGGAGGTATCTGAAATTATCCCTTTTTTATAACAGACTACAAATATTGCACACATACCTGTCATCATCACACGTAAGTACAAAGATGCCTATGAGGTCTTTATCACATTAACATACATGTTCATATATGCATGTATGTCCCTTATTATCATAGGCAACACCAATAATATACCATGAGAAATTCACACTCGAGTCTTCAAAATATGTCTTGGTTTGGACTCTGGAGTCTTTAAATACTTGTCTCAAATAGTCAATCGGCAGGTGACAAGCCTACAGTCTTGCTATATAAGGATGCTCATCCCGAAACTAACTGTCTTTGAAGAGTTAGCCCCGAGTGAAATACTACATATGGTGCAGGTCACAGGTTTAAATTTTTATAATTACAATAAAATTTAAATCATGTGCAGCGGTACAATCATTTGGTCTAAAGGCAGTAACGTATCTCTTTTAACCCTCCTCATCCGTAGAAGTCGATGGTTAACCAAGATTATTTTACTACCCCTCTTTTTTTTTTTTAAAGATTATTTTGCTGCCCGTCAATTCTTTTGATTATTTAATTCCACTTTGTTTTTCTTTTTAATGCTTTGTTATATATATTCAGATTATTGTTTCACAAAATATAGTATCTCTTATTTGGCCGAGTGGAGCACGTCTTGTGATGCAATTGTGATTCATATATTACGAGAGATAAAGTAAATACATTTTTTTTTTAAAAGCATGACTGCTGACTTCTAAAGAATTACTTGATTTGTTTAATTCCCAATCAGAAAAATTTCTACATCATATTCAAGCATACAACTCTATTTATTTTCTCTTTCATATCAATTGGAGTAAAGTTATATAAACATCTTGCATCCAAAAAGAGTGACATCTATACATTTCGAGTACAAGAATAAGTCCATCGTAATCTTCCTCACCTAATGTCTAATGAGATGTCATGCATTCTAGACGTAAAAGCATGTTTCTAGGCATGTCCCTAATTAAGAAATTAAACCCATATTGTTAATCAAGAAATTAAGTCCAGTGTGTAGTATGCTGATGAAACACTCAATCATTTCTTTTCCTTATGTCCATATACGGTAAAACGTTGCAAATTTATTTTTTTTTAAAAAGTACAAATATGTAAACCACAAAACTATACTGCACTTATCTGGTTAACTAAAATGTCACATTTTGACATAACTAGTAGTCCAATTTAACAAGAAGTAAAATCCACCAACCTAGTTTATTTAGCTAATCTATTTGCTTGTAGCCGGCACTAAGAGGGATCCATTTCTCCAAGCGGGGTAGAGTCCTGAAAACTAAACCATTTGCACGTATTTACTTCACATTTCAATTAAAACTCAATACCTGCAGAAAATTTTAGAGGTAAATAGCCCTATTATACATGTGGGAGAGGTGGATGAGTTGGGTTTAATTAATTGCTGGTTCTTGAAGTCCTAGGTCACGGAGAACGAAAAACATGGCCTTGTTTGGCAAGCAAGTTTTTGGCCAAGTTTGTTTGCTATAAGTTTTTTAACAACTTTAGATACAATAATCTCAAAAAATTTCTCAAAATTTTTAAACTATACACTTCAAAATATTCAAAAATTTTTCCTACAATTTTTACAGTAAAATTTTAGACAAACACCCAAAAAACTCACTTGTCAAACGGGGCATAGCACCGTCTTGAACAGATGCAAGATGCTTATCATTTGTTTGTTTTAACTCACAGATAGAATCTAACATTTGAACTCAACCAGATTCCATGACAAGTATTTTTCCCTTGTAATTATGCGTGCCAATAAATATTTAAATTCTCATTAACATCATTGTTCAGAATTCTTGCTCTATCATAACATCATCTTTTGCAATTGGCAATTGTACAAGTCTACTTGCAGACGGCAAGATGACAAACTTGTCAACAACTACTTACTAGTAGTGTAGTTGATTTCTTGAAGCTGATCTCTCCTGAATCCAAAGGAAATGAAGGAAAGTTTAATTAATATCAACGTTATGGAACAGTGGAAAAGTGCAACTTAAATGTGTGTTGACTGATAATGTCATAAAGTGGCATCTTGAAAGTTGAAATCAAAATAATTAACCACTCCATCTTCTTTCAGTTGACAAGCATTGTTGAATTAAATGTCAAAGCTGATCCACAGAAGCAATCATTCATGAATAATCAAGTAGCAGGGATAATCAAATTCTTGAGAAAATTGTTGACTCTGAGTTTAGTCCATCTCAAAGTATCTAGGAAAATTTATATGGGAAAAAGACTTTCCTGCCTGGAACTTTTTCAAATGTCTCCATGATCGTTTAATAGCGCAGCGGAAGATGTGACAGTTTCCCAAACCAATTAACCATCATAGAACAAGAGAACGGCCAACGGTAGGAGGCAAAGTTCTTGGAGAGTAAATCCACACGGCTGATCAGAGGAAAGCACGGGATCAAGTCCTTAAGTAGACCAAGAAAACGAAATTCTAAACAGGTTCTATATATTCAGAAGCCAACTCTATTTTCTAACTTATTCTTGTAGTATCAATTTCAATCTAATTACCAAATGAAAAATATGATCCTATAGTTACTAAAGTTCTAAAAAGGCTAAATTTAAGAAAAATAACTAAAACAAAAACAAATACTTGCATGCAGCATTTCATTTCCAATCGCAATCTTTGTAATTCAATCGCAATGAAATTAGAATGAAGATGCGAATAAGCAAGCTCTTTCGTGAGTTCGGATTGCTCTTCTTTATCCTATTTTTAGCTATACAAATAGTATTTACAGCCTATAATTTCTTTTGGTTATCTATTTAAATCGTTCTTGCTTCTTGTTAAAGTTGAAAGCAAAATGAATAATAACCAGTAATTGTATACGTTAAAATAGATTTACAATAGCTTGTTTATCTTTAGGACAAATTTCACGAGTTCAAGAGGTGAATTAGTTTAGAGTGTATATGTAGGATTATAAAATTTAACCAGGAACGACCACCAAACTATATGTATCAATCAAATTAGAATCAACCATCTTAAGTTTCTTATTATAATGTTGGAAGTGGTGGCATATGCACAATACAATGCAAACTGAAAAGTCACCGAGGATTAAAGTTGGGGAAAGCCTTTCTTTGAAGAGTTAAGTATGGGGCTAAATTGAGAAATTTCCAGTTTGGGGCTAATTGAAATTTTTGGCTATCTTGGAAAGCCATAGACGAAATGATTTTTATTTGAGGGTCTTGTACAGAAAAAAAAATTAAGAAGGGAACAAAATAAAAAAAAAAGGAAGAAAAGGAAGAAGAAGAAAAAAGAAACTCAAGTATCTAGAAGCAAGCCGCCCAGTGGTCACTCCTTACCTCCCACCAAAAAAATTGTCACAATATGTGATGGTTTTCATTTGCCATTTTCGATAGATTTTCTACTCACATAGCGTTCGCGTCCCCTCCCCTAGATTATGTTAGATTAGATTATAAAAATTCTATCGTTGCGATAAAAAAAAAAAAAATGATGCAAACATGATGAACCCATGCCCCTCCTAAAGAATTGCAATCTGCCCAACTCACATTGATCACTTTGCTCAAGGTTATTGAGTCAAACGATTAGTAGTTTCATTAGTAATTTCTATAGTTTCTCTAGTCGAAGTTACTTAGGTCATTAGGTCTCTAGTTTAAGTGAATCCAATTCACTTTAGGTCTTCTAGTTTTGTATGGCTATATATATCCCAAGTAAGAGACCTTCAAAGGGAGTTGTGAGGAAAAGTATCTAGAAGCAAAACGACATCCTCATCATCAAAACAGCGTCGTATCCCCTGTTTCCATTTCTGCATCAAACCGAGGAGCAAAGCAACTAGAAGAAATTCCCAGAAGTAATACAAGAAAAAGAAGCGAAGTCCTGCTGAAATCCTGAAGTGGGAGATAACACTCAGCCATGGAGTTGGCATCAACATCTGCATCTCTGGGAACTTATATCGTCTTCCCGAAGCCACAACTCTCTTTCACTTCAAGAAGCCTCTACCCATCTTTATTTTCAGTCAGAAATTCATTCTCAAAGTCTCTATATTTGGCTTCAAAATCCCAGGGTAATTAAAAAACGGAACTTTAACTTTAGTTTTCCGTTTCTTTTATGTCTTTAACTCTCTTTTGATTCTCCCACAAATTATCCAAAATAATTAAAAAAGAATGACATAGTTTAGTGCTAGTTATTGCAAGTTTAGCTTTTTCCGCCCTTTTCTCCCCATTGTAGATAGTATTTTGTTTTGGTCAAGCTAAAAATATCTTCTATTTCTCTTAATAAGCATATGTTACTGCTTAAAGCTTGAATATTCAGGACTTCTCTGAGGTGGGTTTTTTTTTTTGGTATAAATGTGGTTTGATTTTTTGAGAGCTGGGTTTTGGTTGGAATGTGAAATGCTACATTTTTGTTAGCGCTCTGCAAATTTTTAATAGATTATGTGGTGATAATTGGCCCTCATGGTCAACTGTTTGTTATCCCGACTAGGATATGGGTTTGATGATTGGCTTTGTAACTATCCATTGACATGTTCAGTAAAACCATTTTCTTGTTATCACAAGGACTAATCTCGAATTTGATATTTTTGTCATGATTTTTTATTGATGAACTTTACTAGTGGAGCATTTATGTGCTTATTCAGATTTTCAAGTTACTTTATTCTATACCATGAGCTGTGATGGTTTTTCATTTCCTTAACTCATTTAGAAAACAATCAAGTTTGAGCTTTGAAATGATTAATTAAAGGTAACCCGAGTTGCTCCCCCCCCCCCCCCCCACACACCACAACAAAAAAAACCACCACAAAAAACGAAAATGATTACTTTACTCACGAAATATTGTTCAAAATTTAAAGAAAAAGTCAAATTTCTGTCTTTATGTTAATATAGCAAGAAATTTCAAATCTTCGTCCTGGTGGCAGACTTCAATATTTTGCTCTGGTCAAATAGTTGCATGTTGATTAGAAAGTTCATTTTTATGGCTGTCTTTGATGAGAGACCATTGAATCCATGTTTTTCAATACGAATCCTCCCCCTTTGGCTAATAGTTTCTTACTTGCTACTTGGTACAGTCAGACTACACGAGTTTTTTCATGCAGCCGCTGTTGGCAATACATCTAGAGTACCATATGATTCTGTGGAAGAGCATATGACAACTGCTAAACACTCTGGCCTTAAAGCTAGTAATGGGATTACCACAAGCAAAGAAGAAGAGACTGACAAGAAGGATGCTGCAAAAAGTTTGGATGATCAAAAAATGACCAGAGTTTGTGACAAGCTGATTGAAGTTTTCATGGTTGACAAGCCCACTCCAACTGACTGGCGAAGGCTACTAGCTTTTAGCAGAGAATGGGACAGTATCCGACCTCATTTCTATCAGCAATGTCAGGATAGAGCTGACACTGAAAATGATCCTGGCATGAAGCACAAGCTACTCAGACTTGCAAGAAAGCTCAAAGAGGTAGTGCTTTTCCTTTTACATGAAGTTGGTATAGAAGGCTCATAATGCTTGTTTCATTCGATTTCTGTGTATCAAAATGGATTGTCTCCAGTAGGAAGATATTCAGATCAGTGGCTTCTGGAACAATGTAGATACTCTTATAGTCTTATTTGCTGCTCGAATTCTATGAAACTACTCTGAAGGTTCTGTTTAAGTTCAAAATTTTTCGGAGGATATTGTTTAAGCTCTTTCATGAGCTTGGTTTTAGTTTCTGCTCAGATTGACCTTTCTGCATGAGTGAATTTCGCTCATATCTTCTCTTTGGTTGGAACACTTCTATAAGTACTGAGAGGATTTAGTGGATAGGTGATTTTTATGGTCTTAGATATCATGGACCTGTTTTTATTGTTAATGGTTTTCTATCTTATGCCATATAAAGCTTTTGGAGCATATGATGTTTTCGCTAGTATGGAAAGTGACTGGGGAATTCTGCTGCCTAGGTTGATGAAGATGTTCAAAGGCATGAGGAACTACTCAAAGTGATCAGAAAATCACCATCTGAGATCAGTGAAATAGTTGCAAAGCGTCGTAAAGATTTTACACAGGAATTCTTCGTTCATCTTCATGCTGTGGCGGAATCTTATTATGACAATCCAACTGAACAAAATGGTTAGATTGATGCCCCTTTATTTCCATCTTGAACCCTCACTTCCACTTTATTCTGTCATATGGCATTAGCTATAATCATTTTCAAAGGAACATTGTGATGTTGGTGCTCATTTTGAATAAAAACACATTGACTTCCTCTTCTAAGCATATATTTAATCAGAATATAAAGTGAAATTGAGTGAATTCTTGCGAAACTGTCAAATTAGATATTAATCCTTGTTGAGATTAGTATTGCTGCATTGATCTTGGTCATGGAGTGCTAATAAGTGTTGTTCTTGCTTATGATTGTTGAAGAAACCAGGCTTGTGGCTAAAGCTGAAACTTTCAATATTTGCATTGACAACGTGGTAACAAATGCCACTCTTGCCTAAAGTCGTTTTCACTTTTTTCCAACTTAGGTTAAGAGTAACTTTGCAGTCTGAAATCCAAAGTACTGGTGCTGCATTTGCAGCAGTCATGTTCTATTACCTAGATCTTTGCACCAAAGTTGCTGTTGGTTGTTCAAACTCATTGATATTTTGCCCCACATTTAAATCTTGTGATGGTGTCAGAGACCATTTGACAAGTTGTTTTATTTAGACAGTATAGTTGTCTCAATAACATGTCCGTTTTGGTGTATGTTTAGCTGTGGCTAAGCTTGGGAATATGTGCTTGGCTGCTGTGCAAACTTATGATACTGCTACAGAAAGTATAGAGGCTCTAAATGCTGCAGAGCTGAAATTTCAAGATATAATCAATTCTCCCTCAGTAGATGCTGCTTGCAGGAAGATTGATAGTTTGGCTGAGAAAAATCAACTTGATTCTGCTTTGGTTCTGATGATCACAAAAGCTTGGTCCGCTGCAAAAGAATCAACCATGACAAAAGATGAGGTTGGAATCTATTGATTGTCTTAGGTGTCTGTCTCTTTTTATTTATCCATTTCCTGTTGATTGGAGAGGAAAAAAAATGCTTTTAAATTGCTCAGAGCTTGGTTATGACATTGTTTTGACTTTTTGGTGCATCTGAATTTTCAAGAATATAAGTTTATTTTTCTCCTTAGTTTCTATCTTCTACCAGGTAGCTTGCTGTAGGCAAGATCTGTTAGTTGATGATTTCAAGTTCTCAATTTTCTTCAGGTGAAAGATGTACTGTATCATTTGTATATGACAGCACGGGGCAATCTTCAGAGGCTTGTGCCGAAAGAAATCAGGATACTGAAGTATCTTCTTACAATTGAAGATCCTGAGGAGCGCATGAGTGCTTTAAAAGATGCTTTTACTCCGGGAGAAGAACTTGAAGGAAAGGATGTTGACTGCCTTTATACGTGAGTCTAATAAGCTTAACCCTTGAAGTGGTAATAAAAGGTGCAAGCATGCGTTAACTACTAAAGCCAATGGGCATGGCAGATTTACTGCCCTTTCATTACTTTTTAAATTTTTAAAATATGCACATATGTTCTGGTATTCGTTTGGCTGGTGTTGCATGCATGACTAGATTATTAGGGTGTACAGTTCCTTAGCTGGTTTTCTTTTTCCTTCTCATTTTGTCATTCCGTAACTTATGCAAATTTCTATTACTTGTTTTACAGGACACCAGAGCAGCTCCACACCTGGATTAGGACTGTGGTAGATGCATATCATTTCAGCAGAGAAGGCACGCTTATAAGGGAAGCTAGAGACCTGATGAGCCCAAAAATAATCCAAAAGCTAGAAGAGTTGACGAAGCTAGTCCAGGACAAATTCTTGTAAGAATCACTCGCTTATAAAGAGTTGTCTCTATGGCTTGAATGGGCATCAATATGTCTAATAGGAGCTTTGAGATCTATGAGAAAGAGAGCCAAGATGTCAATCCTTTGTTATGTTACCGACCTGTTTACTCAACTATCAGTGTTCCGTCCACAACTTAAGAAATGTGGCCGCGAAGGTCAATGATACCGCTTCTCCATGAAGTTGGGCATAGCTTCATGTTTTTGACTGCAGCTTAGGAACCTCATTTGCGTCATACAGTCAGGATGGCTTTGCTTCAGCTATTTCGGGTTTCAAAGCAAGAAGCAGGATTATGTCTGAAAGGTGGTACTTCGTATGGTCTTTCTGCAGTTGTATACAAATTATATGTAGAATAGCTCCAATTTTTCCATGTTTGAACGTTGTTTATAGAGTCAATAGATCGCATAGGCATCATTTGCTCCCAAATATACAGTTGACGGCTCCTTCCCTTTGGGCTGTCCTACGGTTTTTTCTGCCATCTTTAATAGCAGAATAATACGGGCTTGCGTTCATATCTTCTGAGAACTTTCTTGCATGTATTTGTCCAGTCCGGAGTACGGAACATTCTAAGAGTAGTGTTTTGCGATGGAAAACAGGGAAAATGATTTTCTCTTGGATTCCTTAGAAACCATTATTGAATTCCACGGTCTTGGATGATGTGCTGAGCTGAGACCCTGGCGGCTATAATTAGTGGGGAAATAAGACTAAGATTGAGCTGCCAGTTAGGGGGATAAGAGTCGAAGACCAGACCAAAAACTTCAGAATTCTATTGACAGCTTGCTTGGAGCAACAATTTGGTACTTGTTACAAAAATATTGAACAAGCAAAAGAAAGGGTTGAATGCTTTTGCTCAGAGAGTAGAACCTTTGGCTGCGAATTGAGTAATGAATGGATATTATTCATGGGATGTTGTGCCTTTATCATCATTACACCAATGACCAAACCAGTGTTGGATAAATTAGAGTTATCAATTATTCATGTTGTGTCTCTATCATCATATTATTCCACGTTCGTAATGTTTTTTTGTTTTCCCAAATTCCAAGAACGTTGTATCTCTCCACGTTTTACATGTACAATAATAATGATGTGGTACGGTGATTGCAGTTTTCGCCATTGCTTGTTTGTCCAGTTGTGATGCATCTGTGGAGGTTGTCAACTCACACGTAACTTCACTCTCCCTGGTTGCCCACACACATAACCACGTGCAGAAGCGTGGAAAAAGTTTGCATCCTTAAAATTATGGCAACAACCGACGATGAAAGTAACAAACGTAGAGCTGGTCCTGATTTTGATCTGACAATTGCCAACCTTTACATTGGGTTAAGGGCCTTTACAATTGTTAATGCCACCCAATTGTACCATGCAATATTAGATGTTACATAAAACCACAAATATAAATACTAGTAACATAATTGTTGGGTATAATTTTCAACGGGTGAGAATTTTTTTTTTTTTTTTATACTTTTGCACGGTATTATGTCGGTATATATATATATATATATATATATTTTACTAGTGTCTATAAAATATGTATAATTATAGGTGCAATTGTCACTAGGATCCTTGGCATAAGGTGCACCAATGATTTCTGGCTAGCCTAGGAACTTAATGGCCTTTTAATGTTTTAGCAAAATGTTATAAGTACTATAATTCAACCCTTTCAAAGTAGGGATGTAAACGAGTTTAATCAAGTCGAACACTCTAATGATCAAATTTGTTTGATAATTTTGACGAGTTTGAAATTTTGTTTAAAATTGACTTGTTTATTTACTAAATCGAGTTTGAACGATTTTTTTTTATCGATTTTAAATGTTATTGAATATAAATCGCTGTTCAAGATTGATATGACTAGTTTGCGAATCAAATTGGAATAAATTCTTATCAAATTGAATTTGATTTTACTATCGAATAATTTGATTCATTTTTTGGCTTATTATGTTAGGTATCTTCCCACTTATCGTTTCTCAAAAAAAATAAAAAATAAAAAAAGGTTAGGTTTCTCCGGTGCCAACCACTCCCGTACGCGGGCCGTGGAAGAATATAATTGGTAGCAACTATCCGGCGTGCGTTTCGTACTGCAAATGCAATGCAGGCCATGATGGAGACAGACAAGACGGTCCTAGAACAATTTAACAGCTGGTCAAATGTTAGGATCTTGAATCCATTAACTCCTTCTTCATAATTAATAGAAAAAAAAAAAAGAGAGAGAGAGAATTTGATCAAGTGCTTAAAGTCTAAATTTGTATATGGCCATATATGCTAGAGCCTATTTGATTCTTCCCCAGTTTTTTGTACTCCGGATGATAAAATGATCAGTCGTATAAAAAGGTAAGATAAGGTTAAAAATAATTTTGGTAATTCATCCTAGAAACAATTGCGAGTCACCATTTTGTACAAATGCTTTCCTACCAAACCAAAGAATATCTCATCTATACCAACTATATGTTGCTCATAATGCATTAACTGGTGGGGTGTTTGATTCAACTGCCCTTCTTGCCAATCCCAGAAAAGAGAGAAGATATCTCAATCTTGTTGAGCAATTAGAACCCAGAATGACAGCTCCAACCACTCATGGTCATGGTAGACAACAACATAAGAGCCAATTCCTCCTCCACACTATTCTTCAGCAGCTGATGTTCAGCCTGTGATCGTTTATGCTCCGAGGCAACTTCCTCAGGCACCACCAAGCTCCGGCAAAGCGGGCAAGTAGCACGACAGCGCTGCAACCATTTCTCCAGGCAATTCTTGTGGAACACATGATTGCAATGCAGCTCTCTTGCTTCATCACCTTCTTCAATTTCGCACAAGCAGATGGAACATTCCGTTGCCTCCAAAGATGGCCTCAACTTCTTTCTGTATACAAATTTGCAGCTCTGCTTGTCGATCTGTGCCATGTACTCGTGCCTAGAGCTTTGACGCCTGTAAGAACTCCATAAAATAACCGCAGATAAAATCAAGAACTTCAAAGCTTCAGGAAGAACTTTAGAGAAGCAAATTGAAGTGGCTTTGTAAATTGGAGACAAGAAGAATTTAGACAGAGCACCCATTTTTTCTTGCAAGAAAGACCAAAGGGTCGTCTGCACTCCGCAATTTGCAATTGTACGTGTGAGCAAATTAGCAGGCCAGGAAAATACTATATATATATAGAAAGGTTGGTGAGGGCCACTTTTGTAGTTCAATGGATATCACGTACCTGGACAGTTGTTGATTGTTTGTTGACTCGTTTCTTCTAGATTCATAATCTATTATGTATCTGCTCCTCATCATCAAGACTCAAGTTGCTCATTTTATTCATGCAAAAAAATTTGGAATTTTCTTTCTTATAGCTTCCAAGAAATGAAGGTATTCTACTGTTCTGTACTGTATTCGTGCAAAAGTTCGCTCCAAGTGGGTATTGACCAACTGAGATGGCCGGCTTGGAATCTAGTTCAAGTAACTCCAAAGACTGATATTCTTGTGTTTTTTAAAGCTTGCAGTCTTGAGTTCGAGAATGTCTTCTTGTCCAGATGCTTTTGTCATTCATCTACAGCTTATCCTTACAAAATTTCCATCCTAATTTAGGAACTATTGAAAGTTCATCAACCTTAAAAGACAGAATTGGACGGTAAGAAACATCCATGTAGAATGTTTGATATGCATATTATGCCAAATTGAGAAGACAATTTGGTCAATTATTTTAAGTCTTTGCTTATGATAATGCAAAAAGGGGCCCTTTGACCATTTCTTAACGATGATAATTAATGTCAAAGATGGAAGAGTATTTGAGAATGTATGTACATATTTGATTAATTGGTTGATAACGTTAGCAATTAGGCGTTGAACCAATTACATAGATTAGAGAAAAATGTAATATCACGTATTTAAACAGGATAATTACCAATAAGTCCATTTTTCAGAGAGAGAGAGAGAGAGAGAGAGAGAGAGAGAGAGAGAGTTAAAGACAAATAACTAAAGCTTTTATAACCAAAATGGTAAATTTCTAGAAATAATGCTGAAAAATGTAATATTACATATTTACTTGGTAGACCTTCAGGCGTCGGACAAAGATGTGAGCGAGTGACGTAATTGAATTGAATCCGTCAATAATGTTTGACCAGTATTGCTGGTTAGATAACCCAAATGTATGCCAAAACCTCATTAATTACTCTTTTTATACTACATATTATACATATTTTGCATGAGCTCCACTCTAAGTCTGGTCTTTGGAGGTTTTAACTACCGGAGAGAACTTGAATATTGGCTAGCGACTGTGTGGTGAGTGTCGACATACTGAGGGAAGGGATTAACCAAATAGCCAAGATTGACTCTGGTAGAACTTATTGACGTCTGAAAATTGAAATCTGAATTTCTTAAATTATTAAATTATTAAGTATTAAATCGGATACATTTGAACGTATATCGTATTAAGTGATAAGTGAATAGTTCGTCACTTATTTTTGGAAGCAAATTTTGCTCAAAAAATTCAGTGCCACTCAATTAATTCAAATATTCAATTTTTGGTTATTAAACGAGTTTGAACATGTTAAGATCTGAATTCGTTAAGTTTAACTGTTGAACTGATTTATTAAACAGGACTTTAATCTTGACAATGGATTTTTTATTACATAAGTGGGTGTTACATCTCAATTACACTACTACTTAATTTAATGCCGTAACTCTTGCACTATTTGGTGAATATGTTCATTGGGTTGATGTAACCGGTACACCAAGTACGTATGAATTTAACCTAATGCACAAGAAAGATACACATAATATTGCAAGATTTATAGTGTAATAGGGATATAACACATGAAAGTGCGATAAAAGATCCGGAGCCCTTAAAACTTTGGACTAGACCAGCGAGATGAGCAAATGGCAAAATAACCCTACTTTTGTGATATGGACTGAAACGTCCTCTTATACCATTCCCATTTCTACTTCCAATTGTAGACCTAATGCGCGCCTCACAAATCATGGACTTCCCTTAAATACTAAGCCGGTTTCCCTGAAAAAAAAAAAAAAAAAAAAGAAGGTATGCCATCAGATAATGCACTATGTTTGGGCTTCTATATATGGGCTTTGCACATTGGGCCTCATCAACCCAAGATTAAAATCACCCTTGACCCAGTGGATGAGCAGTTACCGTTGATCCATCATCCCAAGGTACGTATATAGATATCAATATACTATTCCAAAATTAATTTGAGTTTAACTAGTAGTGATATTAGTCAAATTAATCAAGAGATCTCAAATCCTCTCTTTTCGACTTTTATAATCTTATTTTGCACCAAAAAAAATGCTAGTAATTTGATTGAGTTTATTAAATTGTATCTAAATTTAAGGCCAAATATATAAGAAGGTGATCATTTCTAAACAACTTTTATACAGAAGTTTCTTATTTAGTTAAATTAGAAGTTTAAGGAATATAAAAATCTTAACATAATATTTTTTTTATAATATGTATATAGAGAAAAAATAATTTTCACTGCTCCTATTTATATGTTTTCTATTCTTTTGTCATATTTTTTTTTGTTACACTCATTGAAATATTACCTTGTCACCGATTTTGGCTGTTTTTTGTTTTCAACTAAATGGATAATTTACATCAAATTTTTGTAATTACAGCACATTAAAAAAAGGACTTTGAATTATTTATATTAAGATTTGTTTTAGTAGTAGTTAATAAAGGTCAAGAATACACTGAAAGCAAACATAAACCATTGCCTCTGACAACACCTCCCCCATCAATTCTACATTCCTTCTACGTATACTGTACTGTACGTATACGCGTATAATTCATGGTGTACGTGCAGTTTAAGTTACTTTTAGCCTCAGAGCTCTTTCTTCTCCTAAATTAACAAGATTGATTATTTTCCAGTATTATTGATTCCGATGAGCTGCAAGCCTGCAACTTTTTCCCCTTTGCAATTCATCGGGAACGGCGTCGTTTGTCAATCTAGGGTTCAGTGTGGAGCAAATTCTAGATAAATATTCAGTTGGCTGATGAATTCTCAGCTGATGCCAATGACAAGAAGAACCAATACTAGCTGTGCTATCTGCGACAGCTCCAATCTTGCCTCAATCTGCCCTGTCTGCGTAAATTACAGGTATTTCAATTCAGAGACCAATATGTTCCCAAAAAATTTGTTTGTTTCTTTTTTTTTTTTTGGAATTTTAATTACACTTCATGGTTTGTTATCTGTTTTGCATGTGCAGATTGAATGAGTACAGTACTAATTTAAAGTCTCTGAAGAGTAAGAAGGATGCATTATATTCAAAATTAAGCGAAGCCCTTCTTGCAAAGGTTTGAGTGCCTGCAGCATTCTTTTGGTCTTTGCTAGCTTGTGTTTTACTTGGCTTGCACTTGGTTATTTTTGTAAGTTATATGCTAACATAAATATGGGAGCTTTTTGATTCTCAACTTAGCTGACAATGTTGGTGGAATCGCGCTTGTTTATATGGTTACGTGTGATGTTGAAAACTTAGGATATATGTAGCTCTATCTATTGGCAAAGAAGTATTAAGAATGTTATTTTGTTAGGGAGCATGGTTTTCAAACTTTTAGCTGTGGGAACAGAGAGAGAGAGAGAGAGGGAGAAGGAATTGGGTTATTTACAATAGTGAAAGAGGGTAGAGAAAGAGAGGCAGAGAATGAGAACAGCTGTTACGTGTGCTCATAAGATGTTATGGACTAAGAAAATGACATAGAACGTGATGCGCTGACTGAGCAGTGGTGGGATTGGGAATACTCGAATGTCACCTAAAATTTGTCCTACCTTGAAAGAAAAAACTAAAATTGTGAATTTCAATTCTCGATTTTGCCTTGGCAGATGTAAAATATGAATTTTCTGATGGATGACCTGACCTATTCATACCATCACTCATTTTTGAATGATTTTCATATATCTTCCTGCACTCGACAGGGAAAGACAGATGATCAGAAAAGTTGGTTGCTACTTCAAAAGGAGAAACTTATAAAAATGAAGGAGAAGCTCCATCTTCGACAACAAGAAGTTTTGCAAGGTTGAAAACTTATTGAGTTACTTTTTGCATGCAAAACAAGGCTAATTAGTATCTTTTTATTTTTTTATTTTTCCCCCAGCTGCTAGACTAATTGATGTTTGTGCAGGAAAGTCAATGATCGAGGAGTTGTCTCATGATTTAGATGCCAAGTATAAATTGCTTGAGTCAGCCATGAGTGTGGTATCATATTTTAACTCTGGAATTTATTTTTTCAGTCAGATGCATATACATTATGGAAAGTGATAATTGAGTTTCTGGGATCTGCATAATTTAATTTCTATTGATGATTATCTCATTGCAGCTGCAAAAGAATCAAGTGGAACAATTGGAAAAGTTCTATCCTAATCTTATTTGCACACAGAGTCTTGGACATGTAAGATGTTTCTCTACCCTATACATTCGGGCTTTTGACTTGAGTTGGGACATGATTCTACATATTGTTTATCATTATCTTGAGAACTTTTGGTGAACTTCATTTAATACTACAGCATATGTCAATTGCAGATGGCAATTACCTCTGAACTCCTAGACAACCAGTCTGTCATTGTGAAACAGATATGCAAGTTATTCCCATTACGTCGGGTAAGATTCAGATGTTATTTTAGTGTTATTTGTCTTTTTTTTTTCCTTGTTGCCATGCTCTGACCAGGGGAGATTCAATAAGACTAAATTTTCTTGTTGCTGTGCAGCTGAATGTTGATGGTGATAGAAAAGATGGTTTCACTGGTCAATATGACACCATTTGTAATGCACGCTTACCTAGAGGACTTGATCCACATTCTGTTCCACGTGATGAGCTTGCCGCCTCTTTGGGGTAATTGTTATACTGTATACATCTATGCTTGCTACATTGGATGATGCGAGTTTAATGTATATATCATATAATTTATCCAGTGGCAGTCATTCAAATTACATTGTTTCCTTTTTCTTCACGAGTAGATGGTCAAATCTCTCCTTCCTTCAGTCTGTATGAACATAATGTTGGTACAAGAATTAGTTGCTGCTGAAACAGGGGTTGTTTGGTTAAAGTGAACATGAATAAAGTGTTGGGTAATCTCGAAAAAGAAAATAATAATTAGGAAGGAAGTCTTTGAGTCAGTTGTAACTGAATTTTAGTCATTTTTCTCTTCGTTAAGTTTCATCTGATGCAATGTTATGTAATTTTGACCACTTGATCACATATTTGAAGCGGGAATATCTGCCATATTTTTAATAGTTTTAGCTTGTCCAAGTCGATCATTTTTATTCCAGACCTGCAATGAAGAATGTAAAGGACACTTTCAGGACATATATGCATGTATGTATATTATCCAATCATGTTTATCTTCTCTCAGTTATCATTATTCTAAAATTCTGAGAAACAAAAGATTTTCTGTTTTGCATATTATATATTACCTCTCTCTATTGGATAGTAATCAACTGTTGAAATCAGATACATGGTGCAGCTTCTGAATCTTGTCGTTCATCATGTCTGTGCCCCTGCACTTCATAACTCAGGATTTGCGGTATGCTCATTAGTCATCTCTTTTTAATAATTTAATACTTGTGGCTGCATTTATATGTTCACTAAGTATAATTTTATACCATGTATATACCAGTAACTTGCAAGGATTTTTTAGGGGAGAGGTATCTTTGGTGTTTGGATTGAGTAGTTATATTATCTGATTTTAGATCAACCTTGCAACTCATAGTGAATTTACTATATAAACTTAGATAAAGCGGTAAAGTTTTGTTATACACTCTTCACATCCATATTTGTCAAGTCTCATGCATCTACAGGAAAAGATAGAACTGGTGAAAATCATTTATAGAGATTATAGCATGCAAAAGTCTAGTTGTCTGTGTATGTTTTGTACACATGCTTTTCTGCTGGAGTGGATTTTTTATTGATATGCTTTTGAAAGGTCAGAATATCAGATATCATGCATGTACAGAGAAAGACAGAAATGTGGAATCTTGTTTTCAGCAATTGCATGCAAAAGTCCTTGTGCATGCTCTAAACATGTTGGAATTCAATGTTCCTTCAGCTATGGTATTTAAGAAAATAAATTATCATATCTCTTACTTACATACGTCATACTTGGCTTTGATAACTGAATCTCAGTTGGTTATTAATGAACAAGTTCACCTATTGCTTTTGTCCCCTCTGTTAGAAGAAGATCAGTGTTCTTGTTGAAGGTACTTTTTGACTCCTAGACAATCAGAAATCGCTATAGTTGGGTTGTATAGGTGGACTTTTCCTCATGATATCTACTTTGTTAGTTACATAGGGAGAGAATTGTTGTGATGATGGTGTTTAAAGCCTAAACAGTTTAAAAGCTTATTAACGTTGTGATTCCATGTCCGTGTTCCTATTCACATTTTTCTGTGTTGTGTTTGTGAAACTGCAGTAAGATGGGGAGTTTGCTTGTCACTGTAGGAGTTAATATTCTCTCCATCTTTTGCTATTTTCTATTATCAGGGTTCATGCTCTAGGATATGGCAACGAGATTCTTATTGGGACGCTCGTCCATCTTCAAGAAGGTATTCTGGTGGCCTCAGATTACTGGCCCCTTTTAGACTGTGAATTACTTAGTCTTGCTACTAATTAGTTGTTGGTGTTTATGCAATGCAGCAGCGAATATCCTCTTTTCATTCCTCGCCAAAATTTTTGCTCCACTAGTGGGGAAACCTCATGGTCTGATAGAAGCTCAAGTAACTTTGGTGTTGCTTCGATGGAATCAGATAGGAAACCTCATTTGGATTCTTCTCGTAGTAGCAGTTTCAACTACTCGTCTGCCTCCCCTCATTCTATTGAAACACACAATGATTTGCAGAAAGGAATATCCCTTCTCAAGAAAAGCGTGGCATGTGTAACTGCATACTGCTATAATTCATTGTGTTTGGAAGTTCCTGCCGAGGCTTCTACATTTGAAGCATTTTCGAGGTTGTTGTCCATCCTTTCTTCTTCCAAGCAAGTGCGGTCTTTTGTTTCCTCGAAAATGGCTTCTTCAAGGTACCTTATTCTTTTCTTCCATTGACCATACTTTGAATAACTTGCACCATTCTTGGCGCAACAATGTTATGTTCTATTTGAGTTGAAAGTTCTAAAATGGCAAACTCTGTTTGATTTCAGTCCATCTTAAATCTATACCAACCTCAGCTGCAGTAGCTGAAGTTGACTTGTATGCTTTACAACTAGGATTAAATGACCTGTGGGCTATTTGGTTCATCCCTCTAAGGTTGAGAAATGCCCTGGAAATACAAAAACCAATTAAGATGTCTTTACCAGGTTTACTTGATTGTGTGAAGAATTGATACAAGAGGGAAATTACTTAATGTTGTTACCAATGCCTCGAGGTTTTTTGCTCACCAGAAATTTATCCTTTATGTTAACAGACTAGACTTTGCTTTGTTCTTTTGGACTATCTATGTTGACATGGTTTTCAGGTCATCCAAGCAAGCCCAGCAGTTGAACAAGTCTGTATGGAAGGTAGATTCAGCTAGTTCATCAAGCACTTTGGTGGAAAGTGCACATGCCTTCCCTATGAAGGTAATTACTTTATAATGAATTGATACATATTCTGTCTGGCTCCATTGTTGCAGCATCAGTATCTTCTTGTTTCTTAGTACTATCAGTATTTGCGGGCTCTATATCAACATTTTCTTGAATTCATTGGAAGATCAAATTTATTTCTTGATTCATGCAGAAAGGCAATGATGGCTTCGGATAAAACTTTTCGTCTGACTCTAGTTTGGTTCCTTCAGTCACAGTACCATGATGAAAATATGATGAAATCATATTCTGATCATCAGGTGGTAACAAATAAGAGCAATGGGATGTGATTTGACACTCAGATTAGAATTAGATAATGTAAGATTGGTTCTGTCGCTCTTGATTATCAAGAAAGTAGGAGTAGGATGTACAGATCAAGTGTCTATGATACCTGTGGGCTGCTTTCAGCTGGGAAACAATTTTTTTTTGGGTTTATCCAAGAATAGTTAATAAACAGACAAATAGCAGACACCTTTATGATGAGTTCGTCCTGTAACCTGAATTTCTTTATCTTTTCACCATGCAGAGAAATGTTTTTGACAGCCATGTTCCGAGTTCTGCTTCCAGTTTCCTATTCCCCACTGAATTTTCTGATATTGGAAAGAATGAAAACTTCATTGAAGGGTGGGATCTTGTTGAGCATCCAACTTATCCTCCTCCGCCTTCACAAACTGAAGATGTAGAGCACTGGACACGAGCGATGTTTATTGATGCCACAAAGAAATGATTAGTTGTTCAAGAGGATAATGGAATACTACAATTATAAGCTTTCTCGCCCCTCATAAGCTCTAAAGAAGGCAAGAAGAGGTCAATTCTAGATCATCACATTCTCTTCTATATTTATGAACGACTTGGAACACTGCTGGTCAATATACTTGGTTCCTGGGAGTAAATTTCAAACAGTACAAGAGAACTTAACAGTACTTTGCTTATGCCAAGCAACCTGAAGTCTAAACTAGTGCAGAAAATTGTTTGTCAGTGTTCGTCTTGAACTCAATGCTAGCAATGTTCTAACATAATCGATAATTTGGTTATACTGAAATTGCTGTCTTAAATACCAATAGACCGTCTTTGATTATTACTCCTCCAATCCTTTATACAAATTAACCGCTGCAAGTTTTTCTTCTAGTGAAATGGGCAGATGGAACGTACTACTCATTTCTGTATTTGCCCCAAATGCTGTTTCTCTTCTTGTTGGTTGGTCTTCTGGTGCTTTATATTGTCATTAAAGGTCAAAAAGATCAAGTTCCTTTACTTTGTTTTATTACTCAACTTCTGACGTCTTTACTCAACGTGTTTTGCGTTTGTTTTTCCTCAGAACTATTTGTCAATTCATTTTTTGTACTGGTTTCGTGTGTAGGTTCAGCGTTGCAGGGCACTTGACGGCAAAACTAGAATAACTCCTCAAGTTTCTGCCTGGCAAATGTAAATAGACTCTCTCTGTATATGGAACTCTATATATGGTAATTCCTGCTTGCCTGTAGCATTAAAGCTATGTATATTGACAGTTCCCAATTGTTTAAGTCGTAAAATGTAGGAAAAGGTAGTTATAGTTACTGTCTTGTTATGTTGCTACTACTGTATGGTATACTCATGCGAGAACCCTTCCAACATTAGGGAGCAAAGACGACCTGATTTTAGTGATGTATGGCCCTTAGCAAAGTCCGTAGCAGTGTCTCGTAGAATTTTCCCCCTTAGCCCATGTTCTTGGTAAGGTTTTTAGTATTGAGCAGTTAAAAAATTAAAACGGTGGTATGTTATGTCTTGACATTCTGGAAAACAATCATGTTCATGTCCTTGCACGGCGAAAGTAATTATGCTAAACCCGGAAACTCAATAAACGGCAGGAGAGTTAAGATGAACAAGGAGAGACATCATAGCAGATTGGTATGCAGGATGAATCAAAGGTTAATGACTGAAATTCAGTGAGAATGAAGGTCAACGACGGAGAAAATCATGTTTTTAATCAAGTAACCAAAAATCAGTTGTCTGCTCAATTGGCCAAATCTATAAAGTTGGGAAGTTCTCTAAAACATTCGAATGAAAGATGTTCATAATTATACTCATCAGCTACAGTACGATCAGAAGGTCAGAGACCTATTTTTCCATCAGGTTAAAAGAGAAGGGGGGCTGCTCGAAACGGGGAGGGGAGTTGTAACATTTTCATTTTCGAGCCATCTACTTCTTCCTCTTCTTTGGAGGCTGGAGGGCCTCCTCCTCTTCCTCATCTTCTGGCTCCTCTTCGTCTTCTGCATCCTCTTCTGCCACTTCTTCCTCATCTCCTTCATCCTCGCGATCATCATCCTCCTCCTCCTCGTCATCATCATCATCATCATCCTGGTTTTCATCATCGTCGTCATCATCACGGTCATTGTGTCCATCACCATCTTCTCCATCTTCTTCCTCCCCATTCTCGTCTCCCGCACCACCAGCTCCTCCAGGGCCCTTCTTGGCGTTGCCATTGCTGCTGTTGGGATTGCTTCCAGGACCGCCTCCATCCTCAGGGCCTACCTCTTCTTCACCATCCGGGAAGTCACCTTCCCCATTATCACTGCCACCGTCGTTCTGCTCATCTCCATCCCCTTGCTCTGCATCCACCACTTTCAACTGGTCATCAGAGTTTCCTTTACCCTTCACTTCAGTTGCCGCCAACCACCCAAAAAGATCCTGTAATTTGCTTGCCATTCACGACAAAGTGTACCATTAGCAAGTGTACAACAACAACAACACAAGTGAAGTGAGAGGTGAAGAGGAACTTGTTCAATTGTGTAACAAAAACATGTTTCATCCTCGTCAAAAACATTTGCCAAAAAAGAAGCTTCAGCCATCAATGCAGGTTTTGTTGGAATATTACTACAATTTTCTCCATTGAAGCCCATGCAACTTAACCTGCACTTAACACTTATACTAAAGCATAGTTGCCAATGTAATAAAGCCACAGATCCTTATTCCCCTGTGTACGAAAAGCAAAATGCTTATAAAAAAAGGTGTTACAAAATATTCTCATAATTTCAAAAGAATATTCGAATATATGCTTAACGCCCGGAACAAAATATGAACTCAAAAGCAGTGTACTATTTCTTTTTAACTTGCAAATAGTTTATTGCCCACTCCACGGTAGTTTGAAATGATTTGCTTTTGAGGTTTCACCATTTTTGTTTTAAAATTCAGTCTAGAATTAGGGAATAGAATAATAATGGCGCATGGGATTGGTGGTAGACTATTGTAGTATTCAAATCGGGACCCATCAACAACTAACCCGGAACTCTAAAAGGCATATAAAAGCCAAATTCATGTTCCCTTTGACGTCCGGTATGAGGAAAATAGTGCAATTAATATAGTACTAAAGGACAAAATAAGCAATACTAGCATTATTCACTAAACTCAAAAAAAAAGAAAAAGTAAATCTTATATATATACATTATCTTTATCTTTATTAGATCATGATAAATATATAAAAATTAAATTTTAGATTCAAATTTTGCACCATTTTTATTATACTGTATGAGTGTATAAAAAATTAATTCAAGAAAAAAAATACTAGATAAATATTAAAATCTTAACAACCTTGAAAGACACTTTAAAATAAATGAAAGTTTAAAAAAAAAAAGGAGAGAGAGAGAGGAAGAAAATCCCGTCCAATCATGACAAAGTGAAAAATTGAATTGATAATGGACCGCCTTTGTAAAAAAAATTTGAAATTAAAAAGTGACAAAATTAATTAATGAAAAAGGGAAAGAAATGGAAAGAGGGGAGTGATGAAATCTTACTCGAGCCAAGGACAGCAGTTGAACGTTGACCAAAGAAGCAGGAGGAGTAGCCGTAGTGAAAATCGAGGACAGAGCACCCTCGGCGCACGTTAGCAAGGGCTTCTTAACAATCACCTCCATCTGTACGGCTAGCAACCTGACATTAGAAAACATCAAACCTCGTATCACCGTTAGATCTCTCCTCCGAGTCCCTCGGACAAAACAAACCGTTTTTCCTAGTATATTCCGACAATTTCTAACCACAAACCTCAAAAAAAAAAAAAAAAAACCGTCACGTTAAGATTTTTCCCCACAAAAAAGAAAAGAAAAAAAGAAAAGAAAAGAAAGAGCCAAAAGTAGTAGATTTTTTTCTCTTAGTACCACTACTAATTACTGAAACAGGACAAGATTTCATTTCTCGTTACTGCTAGCTAGCAGTAAGAAACTTAAAAAAAAAAAAAAAAATTTCAGCTAGCATAAAATTGAATAGTTTCACGTAGACAAAAATATTGAGCATGAGACAAGAATTTATGAATAGGAAAGACAGCAACTTCATAAGTAGGGAAGACATATTTACAAAATTCATATATTTGAGTTCAGATAATGATGGAGACGGACTAATGGAGATCTAAAAGAGAAGATTACACTGAATAATGGCGAAAGGTGCAGTACGAAGAAGAACAATGTACAGCAGTAAACTAACGACAACCAAATCTAGTTTCTTCTTGGGATTGTTTTACCCTGCCAAGGGTAGTTTTTTAACTGGAAAGAAACGAAAGGAAAAATGAGAGCTAGGAGTTTTTTTGCCTGAGAATAATAAGCTGCAGGCAGAAAACTTGTTCATGAAAAAGAGAATTTTGGCTAGAAAAAAGCTTTGAAAGAAAGGAGGAGGGAGCTGGGGAAGAAAGAAAAAGGAAAAGGAAAAGAAAAAGAAGCTGAGTACATACCTGCAAAATCTAGGGAGAAAATTGATTTTCTCTTCAGGGGAAGATCTAAGCCTAGCTAGCTCAAGCTGCAGAAAAGGGTTGTGTTGTTGTGGAGTAATTGCAAATTTGCAATGCAAGACAGGGTTGAGTGAGTGTGAAGACTTTGTTTGGGTTTTGACCGTTGGATGAAATGATCTTTAATCAGAGGGTTTGAAGAGAAAGACCTGGGACTTGGGAGGGCCGACCCAAGTTTTTGATGAGTCATTAGATACAGGAAAGAAAGAGGGAAACTAAGTAGGGGCAGTAGCGAATGACTAAGGAGCAGGGAGTGAGGTCATGGGTGGGGCAGAATGGGCAGGCCGACTCCCTGCCTCACTGGGACGTTAAGAACGGAGAGATAACGGTGACCCTGACCCTGACCGTGACCGTGGTATTAGGACATGAGATGAGAGCAGATTGATCATTGACGAACGTTATGATGATGGATGATTGTAGCAAGTACTTCGCTACGTTTAGGCAGTCAATAGAAGAGAGAGAGTTTTGACAAAAAAAAAAAAAAAATAGAAGAGAGAGAGAGAGATGTGTTGTTGTTAGGAGAGTGGTTGAGAGTTGAGAGACTTTTGGAATTGAAGGAAGGAAGGAGAATAGAATCTAATACTCTCTGCTCCCACCTTCCCTTTTTTTTTTTTGTGATCCAATAAACATGGCTCCATCATCCATATATGTTTCTTCAATTTTTTCCTCTCTTTTTGCCCTTTTTGGTATGGTTGTTACACTTACACGTACGTAACATTTTTGTAGCATGACCCATGTATGTAATTTTATAAAGATATATAAATCTCCCTCAATCATTACTTGTATAATTTAGGATGTTAAAAAAAAAAGGTGTCTAAAATTCAATGAAAATATCTAGAAATGATACGTAATCTGTAATATTTTTGTTTTTCTTAACATACATACTACATAGAGTTCCCTCCCCCCCCCCTCCCTCTCTTTTTTTTTCATAAAATTTTTACACTGAACAAATCCTCCTTTAAGTTGGTCGAACTAGTGTCATGGATGGATCATTTGAGGTGATTAATAGTACGTAGTCTACTAGGTTATGATATAATTGTGAGACAAAAAAAAAAAAAAAAAGAGGGGGAAACTGCAAATTAGATGAAAAGTGTTGCCGATCTTTTTCTTGGTTATTGACAATCAGTAGTGTGTCTAGAAACAGTTGGTCAATGTTTGAGTTTCTTCTTTTAAATATCTTTAGGTTGGGTGATGGATCCATAGAGTTGCAAGCAAGTCATTTTCTCAAAAATATCGAAATCCTTCAGCCTTAACTGTAATTTGGCTACTTGTGCTTAGATAATTACCCATGTTGGCACATTCATTCTCTCTCGCTAGCCTTGACTTGCATCGTTGCAACTTGATTAACTCCAAATCTTCGAAAATGCAACTAGACTTTGGAAGTGAGAATGGTATACTATCTCATTTAGCAGTGGAGTGAGATGTAAATCATAACATTCTCTCCAACAATGTAGTTATATTCTCAAATAATTTTGTTCATTTAAAGCAGGCAATGGCTTTTGTGAAGGGTTGGGGAGTAGGTAATTAAGATGATCATGAATTTTGTGAAGAAGGGCATTTGTTCCATAGCCACAATAACTGCAAAACATGATTCCTCTTTTGGTCCTACCACCTCAGGAATCAGGATAAGATAGTTAGTGCCTCTTCCAGACCATGCCACAGCTTCATTTGGAAGATGTTGGAGTTTAAAGTACACCGCTAGGATTGATGAAGGTTAAACTTTTTCACTAGAAGCATGCACTTAACAAATGAAGCATAATTAATGATAAGGTTCTCCACTACCAACACCGCTGTCATATATATTTTACGCACAATTTTTTTCATTTCCAACAAGAACTACGCAATATCATATCATTTTATTAAGAAAAATATTTTATGCATTGATTGTATAATGATTTTTTTTATACTAATAACTATGGATGTATGGAATATGCGCATGATTTGAATTTCAAATTTAAATTCATATTAGGTGGCATGATCTAAACCTGCTAATGTAAAAAAAAAAATATATATATATATATTTTACCTTTTTTTTAAGTGTAAGCAGGAAGATTCGTACCTGAGACCTCTTGCTTACACTCCCTCCCCGGACGTACAACCTATAGAACAGATCCTGTTCAATTCCTGTACAACCCATATATACACACTAACAATATATAAAAAAATGACACTTACTCTTTTATTAATGGGGTACAATTTTGGTTTTGATACTTTTAGAATTTATCTGACAATGATTTTGATTCTCCCATCTAGCTCCATTTTTTCTCCTTTTTGGGATGGAGGATGGGCTGGGGCTCCTTGTAGTGGACTTTATAACATTATACAATCAGGTTCAGGGCTTCTAGATGAGGTATGGAGTGGCCTGGGCTTACAGTCCGAGACATATTTCACAGAAGATTAGTCCACCACACAAAAGGAGAAAAATCTATGGGTCCAAATCCTATTGATCAAAACTATACCAACCCATTCAACCGGTGGTTTGTCAATGGTTACACACCTTGTCCTATATATATATATAGGACCTTTTTCTTTTTCTTTTTAAATTGGAGCAAATTTTTCTTGTAAAAACTAGGCTGGCGGTCACCACCGAGCCTTTAAGGTACATTACGTGGTTCTTCAAAAAAATCCAGACGGGTGCACTAAGTAATGACTATTTATTGCATGATCCGATGGTGGTTCTGTCTCCATCGGTCCCCTGTAGGTCCAGTTGGACCTCCTTCTAGTTAGATTATGATAAAGTAAGAGTAGAGATGACGATTGACAAAAAAAAAAAAAGGTAACATGAGATTTTTTTTTTTTTTTGGGGGAAAAAACTTGAGCTTAGAAGGAGAAAGACCTGAAATATCCTAACTAAGGTATTGGCGAAGTGCTGACTCATGCAATAAATAGCAGTAGAAAATTAAGTAGCATTAGAAAGGAAAGTGTTGCGGTTAAAATGTCAAGAAGACGTGTCTAGAGACTATGGTTAAGGTTTTAGGAATTAAAGATTCTGCGTTCAAATTGTCCATTACCCATTGCTTTTTCAATTTTAATCTTCTTCTACTAAAACAAAAAAAATCGATGGTACTAATACTGAACCTTCTTTTTTTCAAGTGGGATTAACATTAATTAGTCACGTTAATTTTATGGAATTTATTTTACTATCACATTGATAAATTTGCAAATTAAGTATAATAATATGATTATGATTACGATGACCTTTGATGCGCAAGGTTCAAAAAATAATATTCAAATTTACATTCTGTCCATATTGTGTGCAATCTACGTATTTCATTAATTATACACACTGTTTTTTAACAATTATTTTTAAGTGCAATTGTTTCATTTGCACTGTTGTTTGTTTTTAACAAATGTGTTTGGAAATTCTACATTAAAAAAGAAAAAAAAAATTTGCCGACATGTATCTGTTTTCTTGCTCTTGACCTAGCTTGCAGCAGATTTTCAATTCTTGATCAATATCCTTCTTTGCCTCCTTCGGATTCTCCCATCTATATTTCTAAACTAAATTCCTACTAGATACTGTGAAAAAATCACGACCATTGCACCCCCATCCAATTAACCTCATTTCAATTACAAAATCTCCTGATTATTACATCTTTTTTAGAAAACCTCTATCGTGTTATACCAAAGTCCAAAGGCAAAACAAAAATAGTTCATGTACTTAAACAATTTGGTTGTCCTAAGGTCTCAGTCCCCCTCCCCCAAAATAGGTAATAAATGTATCGATGTTGTGCATACTATTCAAAGCCTTTAGCAATTTATTTAGTCCATTGTGGATTTTACTATCAATTTGAAGAAGATTCATCTGCACTTTGACTAGTAATTAAGTTTGTCCAGGGTAGGGGAAAGAGAAGAGCGGGGTGAACAGACAGTAAAGCAATTTATTTGGAATTATAGAATTAGAATAAATCATTTCATTTACTATAATGTTAAAAAAAAAAGAAAAGAAAAGAAGAGCCCATAAACATTATATTTACAACTTACTGCTTTCAAAATAAACGGTTAACCAAAATTTTAGGAAGTAATTAGTATCTAAAAATATTATATTTTTGGAGGGTAAAATATGAAAAAGCTCCTTGTGATTTGTTAAATGTTTAATTTAACTCTTTCTGATTTGGAAACCTATACTATAACTCCCTGTGAGTTCAACTAAATTAAAAATTAGACAAAAAAACATCCAATCTAATGGTTATATATGGAATGTCAATATTATCCCTTTATAAATAAAGTCCTTATGATTTGTTGAATGTTCAACTTAACTACCTCTGGTTTAGAAAACTACACTATAACTCCCTATGGTTTCGACAAATTGAAAATTGAATAGAAAGTATTTCACGTATAGTATGGGCAATATTGGCATACCATGTACAACCATTAGATTGAATATTTTCTATCCAATTTTTAATTTCGTCGAAATCACATGAAGTTATAGTACATTTTTTCAAATCAGAGGGAGTTAAATTGAATATTTGATAAATTACAAGGAGTTTTTTTTTTTTCCTAGTAATTTACCCTATTTTTGGATGATAGAATTACGTGCAAAACCTGTGAAGTATTAGTACTTCATAGTGAAAAGATTGAGGACGTATTCACAATTTCAAACCTATTCTTGGATCATGCTTCACTATAATTGAGGTTTTCTTAAGAGGAGCTTAGACCCGTGCAAAGCCTCAACATGAAAGGTCTTTTAAGCTTATTTTAGGTAAAATAAGGTACCCAACGGAATAGTAAGAAACTCATTGCTTAAAGGGATTGTCCTATGTTCTGAAGATAATTACTCGAGACGACCCTTGTATATCTCCGCGAACCAAAAAAAGAACAACTAAGCAGTCAAAATTCTTCTCCAGCTTATTATTAAAATAAAAGTCAAATCTAGTTCGAAACACAGAAAGGTTTTTGTATCAAAGCGATGCTAAAATAGAGCCGAGCTGGTTCTTCGCAGTTGGTATCGAGATCCTGAAGTAGGATTGGAATCTAACACCATTCCCCTTTCCTGCGAACAAGTAATAATAGGTATCAAAACAATTAGGCCAATAAAACAATAATCAATAAGCTTGTTGAACATGTATTATAGGCTTCAGCCCATATTGCAATTGAGGCATTTCGCAACAGGGAAATGCGTGTTTAGAAGCAAATGAAAATGAAGAAGAACCATTTTGGAGATAGATGATGCATAAGTGACACGTCTAATATGTTAACTCATTGGAACACAAAGGTATGTCTTTGCAATATTTGCATGAATTTGCTTCTTTCCGTTAGAATTTTTTAGTTGCGTCACCTCTATAGGTTATTCAAGAAATTTGCCACACAATTTGCACGAGCATCTTCATTTGTTTTGCCTACTTCTGATCATGTCCCTGAATTATGTGTCACAGGAAGCTTTTGTGTGAAATTGAGAAATTCAAGGAACTAGCCACACATTTCTGGAACCCCTTTTTTCAGTTTGATCCTGTAAGCGGGATGATTCTTGGACGACTAGTCAGGACTTCATAACCAGTTCTCTCAGTTAAAGGTAACTATGTTTTGACATTGGAAACAAAAGACACAGTTGTTGTACATAGAAAACAAGTTTACTCATGGTAGATGATTTTCCGGTTTTGAGGATAAAAAATGATTCATAGGGTGACATCATAATTGTTTAAGCAATCAAACATAAACACAATGAACTTCAATGATTTTCGTGTGTGATGAATCAACACAATCTTTTCTTAGTTGAGTGAATAAGATCAACAATGAAATCAATTAGGGTTTCCAACAGTAGCAATTAGTACCTTTCGCTTCTTCAGCCTTAGGTTTGTTCTCTTTAATTCCGACACATTCTGCTCCAACTGTTCTGTATATGCCTATAGCCACCCAAAAAAAAAAAACTTTCAGAGCATTCAGAAATCGTATATGATCAAAAATGCTACAAAAAGACAATTCACGAAATCCCTGATATATATGAACCTGTTTCCTTGCCCTTGACCTTGCAGCAGATTCTCGGTTCTTGATCATCCTTCTTTGCCTCCTTTGGTAGCTCCTCTCCATCATTTCGTCAGAATGCCGCCTTTTCCTTTCAGTCTCCAAATGAGGATTTGATGAAGATGCTGCCTCCATAGGTATTCCCATCTGCTTTTCCAAGTCACAAGAGACATCCCCAACCTGAGGATGATTTTCAAAACCAGTGTCTGACACCGGAAAATATGAAGCATCCATCCGGGCATGGATTGGCGTTGGAAAAATCACCTGATGCTGCTGTTCCTGTCCCTGACCGTGCTCCATGTCGAACTTAATCCAATCTGATGACTGTTGCTTCACTAACACCAGTGGATCCAATACTGATAATGGTGGTGGATTTGTAATGCTCTGTTGATTTCCCAGGCTGAGGACACCTGCCCGAATCAAGAATTCTTCTAAATTCGTTTCTCCAACTGTCAGTTGTCGTCTAGCTGAGTAATCAATATTGCCGTTGAGATCGGCGCATTCTCGATCCACAATCTCGTTCCAAACTTCTTCTATTGTTTTCTTACTCAATGGACGGTCCAACTTTTTAACGTCAACAGAAGCTAAGGAAGACGAGGATGACGATGATGATGATGATACTGATGAAGAATGGTCTTGGATCAAATGATCATGACCCTCTTCAGTTGAGATGACATTCTTGACTAATTCATCTAAATTCATAGTGTTCGAAGGTTTGGACATGTTTCCAAATTGGCTGTTAACCTCATCCGCACTGAGGTTGTACATAGAGCCTTGTCTAAGTAATATTGGAAAAGGAGCTAATCCCTCATGATCAACTTTATTTGGTAACATCATGGCTTCTGTCTATATATATATATGAACACTCCAACAAAATTTATGTTCTAAATTTCACAATTATCTCAAACAATGCAGTGAAATATCAATTTTTTTTCGATCAGCTGGCGATCTAATGATCTGAAAGGTCATATATAACTCAAATTTCAGATCTATTCGAGAAAGACTAGTCTGAAGAAATTTGTAGAAATGAATTGGAAGTTTATATTGTGAAATGACATAACATTTAGTGATAATGCCTTGATCGAGTGAATAGTGAAAATTGAAAAGTATTGAGTTCAGGAAGAAAAGATGCATGACATTTGAGAACCTGTTTATATAACTTTTGGTGTATATTTAGAACTTCCAACTCTATATCCCAGCAATATAGGGTGGAAATCCGGTGTGGCTGTTGAGATATACTAGGAGGGGAACACCGCGCGATGCGCGGTGTAATTTTCAAGTTTGCCCAGAAATGTTCAATTATTTAAACTGAGATATTCAATATAAAAAGTTACGTGAAGGTGCATCCAAATGTTTGTAATTATTTTTTGTAATTTTATTAAGCAATGAAGAGAGGCACAATTTCAGTCTGGTTGCTAAATGACAGTCATTTTTGGTATGCTGACTGATTTGGACAGCAATGGCAATGTCATTAGTTTGAAAATAATATAACACTGTGTAATGCTGCCTTATATTTTTTATGTGCACCAAAATCTGTGACTTTGTAGCTCAAAAAAAAAAAAAAAAAAGAGAGCAGTGTAGTATTGCAGCAAGGCTTAGCCTTATTTTTAGACTCTGATACAACCAATCCACTATTTTCGTAATTGCATCAAATTAACCCAAAGACTGAAAGAAAGACCCATTACTTTGTAGTACAATAACCAAAATGGCTTCATTAGCTTGTAACTTCCAGAAATCTATGGAAAGCAAAAGAATTGTGCTCACATATCAACCGTAGTGAGATGAACTGCATTTGACCAAAAATGGAGGAGGATTACCTAATGCAGGTGTATCTTCTCAATACATCAATAGCATAGGCGATGGTCAACTACTCAATACACAAAAAAAAAAGGAAGTTTCACAGGCCTCGATGCAATTCTACCCTTGATCATTTGATGCATGTCAACAGCCAGAATCCCGTAAAAGGAAAGACAAGCACATGAGATAATGTAAAAGCCTGCATTTATGAAACTTACGACCAGTAGACTGCATTCCAGAGGTTCTCATTACACATCAAAGCTGTTCCAGCTCAAAAAGGAATATAAGAAAAAGAAGAAAAAAGAAATGCACAGTGTAGTATTGCATCAAGCCTTTTCCTTGTTATTAGAATCATACACTTCAAAATAACCGAAAGACCGAAAAATGCATTACTTTGTAGTACAATAACTAAAAAGGTTTTCATTAGCATATAACTTCAAGAAATCTAATGAAAATAAACTGTGCTTACATATCAACCTTAGTGGGATAAATTGTATTTGATCAAAAAAGGAGGAGGATTATTAATATAGGCCATACTTCTATCCTCTCAATACATCAGTAGCAAAAGGGATGGTCAAACTCTTGGCACAAAATAACTCATCCAGTTACACAAGATTTTAAACCAAATAAAAATATTATGATAACACCATCCACGTGAGATATAATGCATCAAGAGCTGACATACATATACAGCATGTAATGCAAAGATCAGATAGCTACAGTTAGTGCAAAATCTAGTATCCAGGGTCATACGCTTCAAGGCTTTGATCTTGATAAAGTTTCAAGGGTGGCCGATTCTGCTTCCCACATAAATAAACACGTAGTTTTGTTAATCAAATGGCAGAGGCATTCTTGAGTGGTACTGCAAAAATCCACTTCATACAGTTAAATATTAGTAACAATTACCACATTCTTCAAAAATATATCATAGATTTTTTTCTTTTATCATTGTCACTTCCATTTTAATCTAACTTTTTTCACTTACAGGAACATCAACATTAGCGCCTATCTATGCAATTACCTATATGGCAGACAAGTTTTTTCCATATAATTATCCCTGAAGGCAAAAGTATGGGGCAAAGGATTTTGTACAATTCATAGGTCGGGCCATACTGCACCAGTGTAGCCAAAGAATAAACGAACAATCTTCAATTACAATATAAAACATGCAATAACTACAAATGAACAATTTTCCATTACATTATTATATACACAATATAGACACTGTTGTAAAAAAAAAATTCCATTCATAGAGATGGTTATATTAAACCGAAAGGTGAAAGAAAAAAAGTTAGAATCAGCATCTTAAAAGTAGTAGAAGGCCATTATTTGCTTTATTATATGCCGATAATTTTAATACCTAATTCCATCATGAAGAGCCCGGTATCCATCTAATTTAACACCAAATAAGGACACAAAGAAATGGTTCGCAAGTTAAATAGTAGAAAAGATAATTAACAGAAACTTAATCATTTTCTCATAATTAACAGAAACATAATCAACAGAGACATCTACTAATTATTAGTATACAAGCACATCTATTTGACTAAGATATTTTTTTAAATAAAGTGTAAACAGCTTACTTGTCTAAAGCTGAATTATGCTAAAAGGCCAAAGCTTGGGCTTAGACTGACTGGTACTAAACGAAGCATTACCCCTATAAAATTCAACCCAAAAGTTAACAACAATAAACAGGAGCAAAAATAAATTGTTCATATGCAAAATGGAAACAAGTAGAAAAAAAGAAGGCTATAAAATGTTACACAAAGATAATCACCAAGTTTTTAGCCAAAGACATTGTGCTAAAATTTAAACAACCCATGAATCCAAAACTATATGGTCAAAGAAGGAAAAGAGATCTAGGGATTTTTTCTTCTAAATAATAGGTTTTTTTGGTAAACATACACCTTTCGTAACAGCATTTGTGGCCAAAGTGTTATCTACCAACCAATCTAACAAATTTTGCCACTTTAACCTCCTTTCCCACAATTAGTTGAAAATTATTCAAAACTATAATTAAAAACTTCAAACTAAAGTCATCAAAAGATGAAATAAGTTCAATTCCATTGGAAATTGACAATGGCAGAGACATGAAAAAGAAACAAAGAAAATTAACAATTTAAGTTATTTTGAAAATCCCAAGCAACAACTAAACAAGAGCTGGGAAATTTGAGCATATAACATGTCGAGTGATAACCAATGCAATCTTGATTTTGAGCTCCAAGACTCCAAATGATCAAGTAATATAGTACAGCATAAACTGAAAAGCATGAAACTTTTGCACTAAAAGCCAAAGCCAACAGATGAGATAACTTATTTATGGCTTGGTTCCTAAGCTTAAATGACACCACAAATACAGCAATAATAAAAAAACAACAGCCTCATCAATCCATTTTAGCTGCGAGGAGTAAAGACAAGTTACATTAAATAGCTATCAATGATACAGTCAACCAAACACAGTAGCTCTAGTATGGTAAAAGAATATTGAAATGGTCAAATAATAGTGAATTTCCCAAAGAATAGGAAACTTAAATGACCAATGCCTATGTTAGCGCCAAGTAACCCAAGGGTCTTTTCTTGAAACTCAATCTCTAGCTTTTTCTTAACATTTTAATCATTACAGTAATGACCATAATCATTTCAGTATCAGTATTTCAACTTGCACTTTTTCGCACACCTTTCTTCTTTTCTTTTACGTCCCTCCTCACACTGCCAATGCCTCTCATCCTTTTTTCAACAAGTTTATACCTATAAATATTGAAGTTCAAGAAATGAACCCAAAAGGTTAAAGATGAAATATACAAATTTATTACCAAGTAAAACTTACTCTAACAACAAAAGTGTAATCAATCTATAAAATTAATCAATGAAAAGAAACTAATGATTCGTTATTCAAAAGCCCATCAAAAGAAGATGACATTTTCACACTACAAAATAGTCTATCTAGATAGCCAAATAAGGAAGCTGACATGCTATGGAGTTCCAAATACGGATGTGCACAATATCTGCTCAACCAAGTCACCTAGTTTAAGGTATTCTCACATATCAATTAAACAGAACCTGAATTAATTAGAACTTATACTATCATTAAAACCCAAAAAAGGAAAAACAACAATAAAAGGTGAACAAACACCTACTTAAAGGCTATCTTCACCATTTGTTTATTCCTGGACCACAAATAAAGATTGCTTCTTCCTGTAGTGGATACCAGAAAAAGAAGAAAGAAGAAAGAAAAGGTCAGAGATAAAAATCTGACGGGGAAAAATTTATCCCTGAGAAATTGCAAAGGCAAAGTACCTTCGGTTGTGTAGACAATCATCTCTCTAGTCTTACTCTCAAACATATACTACTTTAGAAATATTGACTTGTCCTAAAAGATGCAGAGACAGAAATTGCATGAAGACCAGGTCTCATATTCAGTGAAAAAACAAGCAAAGAACAAAAGGATTCAACTTTTAACTGAGCAAAAAATGATTCCTGAACCAGCTTAGAGGTTTCTTCGGAAAATCTTTAAACTTCTCTGTAAAAGTCAAAGTGAAAAGTCTTAAACTCGACCCTTTTGTTCCATATTAGTTAATGTTATTTATCATTTAGCTTCTGATTTAACAGATGCACTTGATATAATTTTGGCAGATTTCATTTTGACAGGTAAAAGGATTCACTCAAAGCTAGTATTTAAGAGAAGAATATTAAAATCTAAAAACAAAAGGCCCAAAGTACCGTGAAAAAAATAGGAGCAAGAGTTTTACCACAATTTTTTGCCATCCTCCACAAATTTCTGTCATAGAGGGAAAGAGGGAAGGTCACAAATTGAAAAGGGAAACAAACCAGAGCAAAAAACTTGTGGGCTAAAAAGTTTCTTACCACAGAGGTTGTTCTTCCTTTTCTTCCTCACTCTGTAAAAATGCAAATTGTAATATGAAAGTATAAACGAAGTAAAAAGACGGGAAAAATCACAGATGAATGTGCGCCAAGAAAAGAAGCAATCAGTGTTTCTACAACAGGGGCTCTAGAATGCATAGGTGTTTTAGGGATTAAATGCTTCTAGAATGCTTTAAGAAACCACTATAACTGATACTTTCTGTCAAACAGCACCAGAAAAAATGTTTATAGAGGAAAACATTGATGTTCATGCCTATTTTTTAGCTAAAACCTAATAAATTCATCTTCCTTTCTATAAAAATAATAGTATAATCCAATAAAATAAAATATAAAATAAAAACTTCAAGTGATTTGAGAGTAGAGACCGAAATTAAAAGGACGAAGGTTTTATCGGCAAAAAATAAATAAACAAATAAATCAATAGATAAATAAAGCAGAACAGACCTTTGGAGGACAGAAAAGGATGGAATATATCCACAAGTACTTGCATTTGCATCCCATAAAAGTTTTCATCTTTTTCCTGCAAAGATAATACTATAAAAATTAGGAAATCGGATAAATAAAACATAAGAGACATAAAATAAAATAAAAAATCTTAAGATATAAAGATTAGAAGATCAAAGTTCTTATCGCTAAGAAAATAATTGACTAACAGAGATATTAAACCAAGCTTTATTAATTTTTAAGCAAATAAAGACCATTGGAAGAACAGAGAAAAGTTGAGTAACTCTACAAGTTATTTGTACCTCATCTCATCTAAAAAGATCAGAAACAAAAGCTAGAAAATTGAAGATCATCTGTGGCTGTTGTTGACCTTAATTTTTAGAGAAAACAATACAGAAAAAATCGGAGAGGTATGGAAGAATTGTTGGTCCGCCGGTGACTTCTCTCTCACCTTTTGCTCCGTTTCTACTTCCCTATTACACCTGCACACGAGCACCTGGAACTTCCCCTCTCCGTCGGAAAATGGGAAATAAGGTTACCATCCTAGAAAACAGGACTTGGTTCAACATAGAAATCAAGATGTGGGTGGATGGCTCTAGGCCTGATAGGTTCAGGAAAATTGTTAGGATCGAACCAGGCAGATCTATAAGAGTAAAGGCCTCAGCTTTCAACAGCGATGATGATCCGGGCGGCCCTGAATGTGTCATGCTACTGGTTTATGCAAATGGAAGTTGGACAGGAAAATACCTTCTTCCTCAGGACTTGTTCGCTTATGCGGCTGTCTTCTGCTATAGGAACCAACATGGTCAAGTCGTTCTTCGAGCCAAGAGAGCAAACTTCAACCTCTTCGCAATCGTACAGAAATCAGAAGAGGAAGAAGATAAGAATTTGATGGTAGTAATCCTCGAGCCACTAACCAACCTTCAATTGATGTGATTTTCTCTGCTACTGCACGTCTTAGATTGAATCCAGTGGATAATAGGTTGAGCTCAGCAACAAACAACGGTGCATCTGTTTTTTAAAAGAAGGGCAAAATCGTAAAACCATGGAAACCCACATTGAGCCCATCACTTTCGTCTCAGCAAGTCAGCACATTGAGCCACATTGAACTCAGCAGGTCAGCTGGTCTTCATTTTCGTCTTTCGGACAAAAAACAGTTGCACTTCTCCTCCCAGCGGACAAAAGCAAGAATCTGAATTCTCCTCCCAGCGAAAGCACGCGAGCCCCACGTGATGGACGACGACCCCCCAGCGAATGAAATGTAGCCACATCAGCACAACCAGCAAGACAAGAAGAATTACACTTCCCAGCAAGAGCACACGAGGCCCACGCGATTGACGGCCAAATCTCAGCCAAAAAACCGAAGGTCCTTCTTCTTCTTCTCTTGGACAAAAGCAAGAGAAGAAGAATTACACTTCCCAGCAAGAGCACACAAGTCCCACGCGATTGACGACCAAATTTCAGCCAATAAAAGTCAGCCACGTCAGCAGAACAACCACCACCCTCAACAATCCCATTCGCGCTTTTACTATATAGGTTGATAAGGGATCAAAAACGGAGTTATGGACCTGATCGACTAGAAATTTGTGCCTCAATTGATTTTTTATTTTCTTGGGATCCTCTGTGAAAACTAAGTGGGCTGCATGGTGTTTAACCAATTCCACACATTCGAGTGGGAAACCAGGAATTAATGATTTTAGTTGTCCTTACCCTTTGTTTTTGCAATAAACACTTCTTGGTTCTTGAAATACATAATCGCCGCGTAAAGGTAATTTACTTTGTCAAGAAATTACTATAACAAAAATACAAAATGTTTGTATACTTGGGGGCTATATAGGTTTTGTTTTCCCTTTTTCTTTGTACTTTTACTTTAGATTTTTAGCTAACATTCTTCTTCTGAGAGCAAAGAACAACATTCGTATAATGATGGTATCAACGAGATAATCTTGTTATGCTCTAGCCAATTTAATTCCTCGAGTTAGTGTATTAAGTTCGATTAAAAAAAAAAAATTTAACGTCCTTGGTTTGTTGAATTTCCCGCCTAACGAGCCAATTTCACGCATAATTATGATTACTTTCTCATTTCAACAGACGATATTGGGGCAATTTCAGTATTAACCCAAAAAAAAAATTTTAAAATTACTGCCTTCAACTGTATCTTTCCTCCAAACTCCAAACTCCAGCCAAGGCAGTATAACAAAGAATGTTGCCATCCAAGAGGGTTGAACAATCATTTTGGCTATAGATTATGGAAATTACACAAAACCAACAAGTCTTAAAGAATCTTTTCATAGCGTCAAAACTCAAAACAGTACAATAAGCAAGAGTAATTGAGCTCAAAAGCCTGGCATTCTCGTTTACTTCAGATTTTACAAAACTGTGATTATTAAAAACAATCAAGATCAGCAAAAACCAATCTTTGTTTGATTCTAGGTATTAACTTTTTTGGCTATTAAAGAATTCATAATCTGAACGCAAAAGCAAATGGTAATATAATATCACAAAAAATAATTATCTAAAATAAAAATCTATAATTAGATTGAAGTTTGCTAAAGGCATTTCAACATGGCAACATACAATCAGTTGGTTTGTGTGGGCTGACTATTTGTTCAGAGGTTTGCACACAGTACAAGTTTTGTACAGCTTCTGTTCGGCCAACAAGTAAAAGGCTGATCTGTCAGTCATATGATATTAGCCCATATGTCCATAAGACCATTCTTTAAGGTTTTTGGAAAAGTTTTTATTCACAAATTAGACAATTTTCATTTTTTTTCTTTCTAATGCAAAAATGAGGCCCTATGTTTTCGATTGGGTGAATCTGTAGTCATTTAAATTGAAGTACAATGTTAGACACCAGACTCCTTAAAATTTGTGAATTAGGACTACTAACTTTGTACTAACTTCCTTTTCAAAAAAAAAAAAAAAATTGTACTTATCCATACTTTTACATCACATATTTTACTTTTCTTCATTTCGAGCTTTTCCTGGGAGTATAGCATGGGTTATTTCAGCGTCGTAGCGCCTGGTACTCGAACATTATCTCGAGACATTTTCTCTATCCCTTCTTACCCTGAAAAAGTAGGGTTACCTTACGTTCTTGAATCGATAATTATCTTTCGACTAACCTAACCTCCTTCATCCCTCAGGTTCAACAAACGGAAATATTAACCTGTCGGTTTGGGATCATAATCATTATATAGGAGAGATGGGGCCGACTAAAAATTTTACAGTAAATTAGAGTAAAATTTTATAAAAACTCCTAAAAAACACACCATCTAAACAGATCCATTAGTAATTCCCCTGCGCAAAAGCACATTCGTTACTTTTCTGCTCTCCTTGTTGTATAATTGACACTTCAGAAAAAAGAATAGCCTATTCCTTTCGCCATTTTTTTCCGTGTAAATATGGTTTGTTTGCTTCATAAAAGTGGTGCAACTATTTAGGTGTTAATAGTAGAGAATTGGGTAAATGATAATTGAAATGCGTAGCAGCACTTATAATTATGATCTAATTCTGAATCAACAGTCATAGAAGATTGATTTTCGTGCGTTAAATCTTACACTCAAAATTCTACCTTTTAGCCATGAATTGTTGTATCAACACTACATAAGATTCCAAGTTAATTTTTAAAGCCAATCTCCAGATCAAGTAGCATAATAAATCCTATCCCCAATCAATCAATTAACAGACGAAAATATAAAGTTTGGAATTAGCCCTTGATTTTGTACTATTTTTCAATTTAGGTTGCGTCATGAAACCTTTATGTAGATAACGGATTCTTGATTACGACGAGGAAAAGGTACCCTTTATGAGGATACTTCACTTTAATTTTTTTTTTTTGTTCTTATTTCTTCTTTTCCTCTAAAGCTCTTTTCTAGAATAATATCTTCACCTATAAGTTACATAAGCTTACAAATTACTCAAGCACAAAGATTGTGATAACAATTCTGTAACAAAAAAACAAAGAAAGAAAGAAAGAAAAAATTATGGCTACAATTCCTAAGATGAACATATCCATAGTTCTCATTTACTTGCTATATCTTAAATAATTGAAGAAGCATAAGCATTAGAGGCCAATTGTATCTCACTTGTTCCACCATGGCCAATGAGTTGTCCTAGAGTTAACCCTTTTTTCTTTTTGGTGTGTGTGTGTGTGTGTGTGAAAAAGAAAATCAATGAAAAGAAGCAAAGCATGAAAGTTCTTGTTGATGACTTCATGGGGGGTTGCATAATTCAGAATCTATTCACATTCTGCTGGTGATGGCTATGCCTTGTGAAGCATAGTATCCTCAGCTTTGGAGAATTGGGACCCTATACAATGGTAGTGCAATTCCCACTTTAGAATCAATCCAACCCAATGAATTAGGCAAAGCAAGTCGAGTGGCTCAGGTTGATTTGTGCTCTCCAACCGCCAAAATCACCGTAGAAGTGGTTAGGATTGCCGGTGAAATTGAGGACAAGCCCAGAATAAAGTGATGGTGTGATCAATGCACAGTTTGACCAAAATTTGCGGACGCACGTAATATTTGTTAATCCTTGAACGTCAACTTATTCGGAAGAATTATGTATTTCCTCCACTCGCACCCTTTTCACCCTCAACTGTCAAACACAGAATTTAAACACTGACGGGCAAATGCTTCAATTAATATGTTGGTCACTTCAAGTTTAATTTGGTTAGCTATGCCAGACAATAGTCCACAGAACCCTTTTTTTTTCAGATCAAAATAATATCGTAATATAAAGTACTCGATCGGCTGCTGCAACAATGAAAAATTCAAATAAAATGTCTGTTTAATTTGGCTAGTTTCAAACTGGATTTTCAGAGCAATCGACTTCATACAAGTGTTGGAGCAACATAGGCTAGAAAAAAAGCGTAGAATAGAAACATGAAATATGATAAAATTGTTGTCCTAATCAAGTCAGATTAGAATCAATAATGAAGCATTTGTCGGTCCTTTTATTTCCACTTATCATGATCAGTTCGCCTTCTCCCAGAATATTGGTCTGCTGTATTTACTATTTAGCTCCAGGCCGGTCTTCTTCAGTAGTTGCCTTGGAGGCTTGGAACTATTTGTTGAATCTTGACCCATCTATAAATACCAAGCTTTTTGCATTATAATTTGCTGGTGACATGCTACTCGAGATTTCTATATTTGCCACTTGACCAATCAATCTCAATTTTCTTGATTTTTCTTTGTTCGTTAAAGGAATGCAAACACCAGCATTTGACACCTCTCCCTGCACTGGGACCTAATCACCTACTAGTTTTTTTTATTACTGAAGTTCCCATCATCAAAAGATAAATCACCTACTAGTTTTTTCTTCTTCCTTTTCTCTTTCTCGTGACAGCAAGGATTGTAAGTTCTTGTTCATGTAAATTAACTGTTTTTTTTTTTAAAAAAAAAGAGGGTCTGTTTGATGATTCGAACCATGATCCGTCGATTGTTGGTGAAGCGTCTTACAAATTATTGGACTGCGTTTCTTTGTCATGTAAATTAACTTGTACATGCATGACCGTATAATTTTAGAATATAATTTACATAATACAGGAAGAACTTATTAAACTCCCAAAAATTCATTCAGCCAAACCCTCCATTCTAATTTCTTTTATAGTTAGACCAAAATTTCCTTACAAATCTATCTGTAATATCAAATCAGTGTAAAACAATAATATGATTAGGCTGTAAATGCAGCAGTATAAAGTATGTACCTAAGTAATTTAGACATAAAAGAAACACTGCTGTTTGGCCTACTAAAGTACCTTTCTCTCATTTTTCTCAAATAAAAATGTCGCTTTCCCATGTTTGTTCTAAAAAGAAGATTGAATTGAATATTTATCCCATTATCCTGCTTTTTGAGGTTTTCATCTTTAAGTATACAATTAAAAGCTGCTTCAACTTGCGTTGCGTGAATGATGGGGCTTTGGGAAGGGAAGGCCAGTAGATGAAGGATAAAAAGGACAGAGGATGAGTAATCCCCAATCCTAAAGGTGTTTTAAAGCCAAAAAGTGTAAATAGTGGACGAGGGTTTCCTTCATCCATTGGAGTTCTTTAAGTCAATAGCTTTACGCAAGCAAATACATGCAGACACAACAAGGATTCAATATTTTAGGTTCTGGTATCAATTAAGGTGTTCTTTTTTTTTTTTCAAATTTTCTTTATAAGTGAAAAATTTCGAATTCAAGACTCCAATTAATGTTGTCGCAACATAAACGTTCAATTATTACTTTTTCTGTAACATGTGTCCGGTGAAATAGACACTTAGTAAGTTTCGAGCGTCAACTTTCTGCAAAAGTATAATTAAATTGAGCTGGTGCTTAATACTAAAAGGTCAATAAATGTGAGTATGGACATGATATTCCACACTTACCAAGAAAAAAAAAAGCTTAATTATTTTACTTTTCCCTTTTAAAAGTCACCTAATAGGTATCACTTATTTTACAAATTTAGTGTGCACAAACCATGACAACAGATAAGTAACGTTGTCAAATAAATTAACATTGTGCTCACCAATTAACTCCATATTACTTAGCATTAATAACTTATCAGTGTCGTGGGACTTCAACCCTATCATCTGGAGGGTTCAACAATAATTGGTCTTGGCGTTAGAGGAAGGGCCATTAGCACCAAGATATTTAAGTTAAATACTAGTAATTAGTTTCCCCTAAATAACATGAACTAGCTAATATTTTCAGTGGAGATCATGTTACAAAAGCATCCTTGATAATTGGCATACATGATTTTGAATGTGACAACTTGGCATATTTTTGCTGCCCTTTTTTCTCCCTTATCTTTGTTTTCTTGCCCTTTTTCCTTCCATGTATCATGCTAATCTGATTCAAAACCTTTTTCTATCTTTTTTGCATCAAAGCTCCTTGTGACAAAGCAACACCATTAAAGTAGTCACTCACTGGGGTAGGGTAGCATTCTACTGATCATCTTTAGCCCTCTCATGACGTCCGGAGTATACATCAACTATTGCATGTAGAACACGTTGACAAACCTTTGCTTTTGCAAATAACTATCTTTTATGGGTGATATACACTTTGCCTGTTATATGGTTTACTGATTTTTTATATAATCTTCTGCGATTTCAAAAGCTATATATATATATATATATATATATATATAACTTTTTCATAATTTGGATTAACGTATTAAAATGTTGAAAACGATCCTCTGTAACGAAATTCATGAATACATCGAGATTATCCTTGTTTAAAAAATAAAATCATTAAAGTGACCAGAATAGATAAACGATAGTATACCAAAAAACATTGGAACTGATTATATTTTCATTATTTTCTCATTTTTGGTGGTTAGATGATGCTTGCTTTGTGCATTTCTCTTTTTCTAAAGGCCTGGCTGATAGGAGGGGGCCCTATGTCCCTGACCTTCTAGTACAGCAGGAGTCATCACAAATGTAATCAGCAACGTCCAAATTGTCTTCAACTGCGAAATTCGATTGTGTTTCTAGAGTCTTTAAATTGTAGTGACTTATGATAAGAATCCAGAGAGATGTACTTTTGGACTGCCTATGCAACTAGGCTAGCTAGCTTCCAGCCAAAGAAAAAGTGCAGAAAAAGAAAATTTTGTACCTGGGATTCAGTAATTATTGGTACCTCTCCCACGATTCCCCCGGCAGGACGCAATGTATCTAAAACTTAGTAAAAGCCTAAAGTATTGGCAGCTTGCCACCATAATGCCTTACGAGATAGACAGGACAAGCCTTACCATTTCTTCCAATTCGGCTGGAAGATTAGCTGTTGCATTGCACCTGTAAAGATTGGAAGTTTCCCCAAAAGGAAAATGAAAAGGACATTCTATCACAGCCAAATCACACGTGACAAGATGCTGCTAGCCTCGTACTCTCAAGTCTGATCCCTATCCATTAGAATTAAATAGTAAGACCCGTTCGAGAGCAATGGGATTCATCAAGTTTCACTTCAATTAATAATCTTGCATTCAAGAAATTACATTTTGAAGATCTTTTTCTGGTGGAAAATGTAACAATATATTAATTACTAAAAGGGCATGATATCTAATCAGCATTTCATCAAGGATGTGGAAGGCGGATGTGGGAATCAATAACTAAACCAGCAATAAAATGGGCTACAAGTGATAAAATCTTTGCTCAGACTGAACTCTTGGATTCTGGGACAGCCATTTCTGCATATATAAGAATGTAAGATAAATATTTTCTTTTTCATTTTGGTTTTGGGAATAATCTACAGTTTTCTGGATTTTATCCACGCCAAACGTCAGGAAGTCGGTGTTTTTATTTTGCTGGTGGATTGCATAACAACATGCGCTAACCTGACTATGCAGTATCCAACCACGGTTTCCAATAATAGCAAACCACTATTTGATAATCCAGTTTGTAATCAGCAACAGAGACAGAGAAAGCCCACAAGAATATCACAGCTATGATTAAGCTAATGATTATAATTTCATTTGTGCCGTATGGAATTTATGCTTCATTCCTATTTGTCCACTAGACTGCAAAATATATGAGATATAAGCTGAAGCGATTCTGCTTGCTGTCAAAAATTCTTTTAGCCTAAGGATTAAGTGTAAAATTATGATTGTAAATATCCTGAGATGTGTAGCATACGAAGTAGGAGCTCCACACCCAGACTAGTGCCATAGTTACTGTTTCCAATTGAACAGCTTCAATTGTCTCAATTAAAGCAACTTAGTGAAAATGTGTCATGGCCCAATTTAATATAAATTGTAGCCTATATAATGGTCGTGATGGTGGAGGTTTTTAGGTGGTGTAGGTTAGATTGTGTTTTCGAAATCATAATAAAATATTTACATCGATAACATGGCTTTTGATCCATTTTTATTAATTGAGCCAAATTAGAATAGTGAAAGTGGTACACTTTGAGGGTATGTTTGTTAAGGTTGGATAGGAAGAGTTGTTGTGCATTTTCAAAGCCTGTGATTATAATTCAGTTTGTCAGTTTAGATAGTATTTTAGACGTCTCTTCTCTTGCTTTAGCGAGTCAAACTGAATTAAGTTTCCCCTTACGATGCAGCTCATAATTGCAACACAGCCATAAATGGTGTTGTATCTTCTGCACCCCATTATAAGTACCCATTATCAAGATTCTTTAAGGGTTCAAACTTTCAATTCAGTTCTGGGGGTTCATCATAACAGACGGTGTAGCCGCTCTCTTTGCAAATTGTCACCTTTCATCGCTACAAAATTTTCAGAGCGGTGAAGTACTGAAAAGGTACAGTCGGTCTCTTCAGGCATATTCAGTATCTTTTTGCTTCGACTATTTTAGCTCTTTTCATCTGCTTCAACTTCTCCTTCACTTTTGGTATCATTCAGTTCCTGTATCATAAGCGTTGTGCATATTTTCTCATGTGTGTGTAAACCTTTTGAACACAGAAACGTAGCAGAAACAGCTTTTATCATTAAAACTTTATAATGCTATATTAGAACTTGAGCTTATTGGGATAGACTAATTATAAATTTAAGTTTTTTTTTTAACTTTAAGATTGTCTTTATTGTAGGTCTGTGTTTCTAGTGTCTTATCTCGAATCTTGACTAAAATTGCTGGTACATAGAGATTTGAGCATAGGAATTAGAATTGTTGTGACAGATTGAGGGTGGATCAAGCGCATTTAAAGCCTTTTCTGCATGAATTGATGATTGTGAGTTTCTTGTTTGGAACATGGCACCTTCATAAATAGTAACTTGACAGTTCCTCGAGCACTTGGACATGACTTGATCGAACTGTTTACTCATGAGAATTACTTTACCTTCTCTGTTCTTGTTGCAAACATATTGCTCCTCCTTTAGTATTTGTTATTAGGCCAATTGAATAGCAAAAAGTACTATTTTCCAATGTGTATACTTGGTAGAACTTAAATATTCCTGGTGTTGCAATATGTTAATCGACGTATATCTGAAATTCCTTTAGGTATGGTAAGATGAAGTACTTTTTCCTGCAGCTAATCCAAATTTATCTGATGTAACATAAAGGATTCTGTAGTTAATTAGATGATGAATATGGCTTCTTCAACTCAATTTGCTCCCTCGAGAAGGATGGGTATATATGATGCCGTGCAGCAGATGAGCATGTGGGAAGACACATTAAGGGCTCACATGACACCAGACACAGGTGTCTCCATATTCACAAAAGCGGATCCAAGTCTAAGTAGCAAGGTGAAGCTTTATTACTTCTTAATGAAATTGCCAAATTTAGACTATTACTATATGGCTGACTTCTATTGGAATTCCGTAGTCTGAATGTACATCCAAGGAACCATTGATACCTCCCATAGAGAGTCAAGCAACAAGAAGTATTTCCGATAAGGTGATTTCAAAGATTACCTCCCCCCCCCCCTCTTTCTTTCTAGTGCCATTATTCAGGGATGTCTATGCAGACCAATAAACTGCAATATGTATTGGTTTAATCCACATTAGTTTATGAATAATCATGACAATGCAGCAGTATAGCTAAACAACTTGGAATAGTAGAAAGCAAATCACGTATGAAGTCACTAAATAAGGATCAATATCTGCTGACAGGTACTAAGACGTCTCGCACAGAATCGTGAAGCTGCCCGTAAAAGCCGTTTAAGGAAAAAGGTATGCAACTGCATGCTCATATGATATCTACTCGAGCAATATTTGGAGAACTTCATTTGAAACATGGTTGAACTCTTTTCACAGGCTTATGTTCAGCAACTGGAAACCAGCCGTTTGAAATTGGCCCAATTGGAATTGGAAATTGACAGAGCTAGACAGCAGGTATATATCTTATGATCATTTTAACAAATGACCAGTAGTCATTCTACTTACTCCCTATTCCCTAACATTTCAAGGGATGACATATAGGGTGCCTGTATTGGAGGTGCAGTTGCTAATGTGGGATTTACTGGAAGTATAAATCCAGGTACTTGAATTTAATTTTGTGTCATTGGTCCTATCACTCAGGCATATCAATCTTCTAATTTCATAAACTTCATTTGGTTATCTACTTCAATCCATATGCAAGCCATAATCTTGGAATTTTTACTCAGAATATGATTTTTATGTACTTACATAATGATAATCAAGGCAACCAGTAACATGAGAATCTATGGAGCGGCTCATTCACTTGCTTGTGGCTTAGCATTGCTTTTTGTTGGTTGTTGATTCTGCATAAAGCTCTCAGGTATAGAAAATCAACAGGGAAAGAGAAGATAACAGAGTTCCCTCAGATAATCCACTGAAATTGCAAAGGATATTATCGTGATTGAGAATCTTTCGCAGAGTCTCTGATCAACTTATCTGAGTTAGTAGCCATGTGAGCTAATAGTCTAAATCAATTAACCATTCACAGTCTACAATTTTTTTCCCCGAGGAAAAGTTGGACAGCAGAAAGTTTTATGAAGTTTGACATCATTTTAGGCATGACATGAGATCTTTTTTCAGCTGTTTAGTATTAGCAAGTGATGAAGCATATTAATTTCTCTATGCATACCAATTATGACTAGAGAAACATATGAGTCGTGATTTAAACTTCCCATGATTTGTCACTTCTTGAGGAAATGGATTTCTTATTTTGTCTATGTTCTGTTAGTCCTACTTTTTGCTAATAGAGATTTCTGAGATATTGCCAAAGCACAGTATTTAGCTTGCTGTCCAGATGCATTCAATCCAACTTGGGTTGATTTGGAGATTCTTACTTTATTTTTCTAGGAATTGCTGCTTTTGAGATGGAGTATGGTCATTGGGTAGATGAGCAACAGAGAAAAACTTCAGAACTCAGGAATCTTTTGCAGTCTCCAATAAGTGACTTGGAGCTAGAAATGGTTGTAGACAATTTATTAAACCACTATCATGATCTCTTCCGGATGAAAGCAGATGCAGCCAAAGCTGATGTCTTTTACTTGGTTTCTGGTGTCTGGAGAACTTCAGTGGAGCGCTTTTTCCAGTGGATTGGAGGGTTTCGTCCATCAGAGCTTGTAAATGTAACTCACGGTTCATTCCATCTACATAATTTTTCATCTCTTTTTAACATCATCTGAGTAGTTGGTCTTTCTACCACACATAGAGCTTATGTATATAATTTCTTAGACTTCAGACAACATAAGGAAGCATAAGTCAATATCTTATCAGATGTCTTCTAAATTGGAGGAGCTCCAATTTAGGGATATATCATATATCTAACAAGTGATAATGTATTGTTCATAACACATAAGCCTCATTCTACTTCCACACATACAGGGAAGATTTTAATTTTATGAAATTACTTCCAAGTTATGAGTCCTTGCGAAACAGCTTGATAGAATTCATGTTTGTAACAGATTTTAATGCCAGCACTGGAACCCTTGACTGATCAACAGCTTGTTGATGTTTGTAATCTGCGTCACTCATGTCAGCAAGCTGAGGATGCTCTCTCACAAGGAATTGACAAGCTACAGCAGAATCTGGCTCAAAGCATTGCAGCTGATCCAATGGTAGTGGGGAATTATGGTTCCCAGATGGCTTCTTCTATAGAGGACTTGGAAGCACTGGAGACCTTTGTTAACCAGGTAATATTATCTTAGTTTACGCCACAAAAGAATCTATGAATATTCCCAGTCTGTTTATCTTCCAATTCGGTCTAGTTTGTGGAAGATCAGTTCAGTAACAAAAATAAGACCTGCCACCATTGTTTCATATGTCTGACATGCAATGAACATCCAGAAGAAACTGCTTGTGTCGATTTCGTTTGGGTAACCAAGCATAGGGAGAGAACTTGGGAGCATGCCTTAATAAGGAGTTAGGTTATTTATCCAAAGCATTAGTTCTGGGCCTTTAAGCATCTCCTGACGTCTCACTAAAACAGGTGGATGTGTAAGTGTGGAATATGCAAAACTGAATATGTACATCTATTAGGCATGGCTGAGATCAGGATAAACTCATATTTTTTCACTTCCACAATCTCATGTATCAGAATAGGTCCAAGGTCCCTTGGCAGTATAGAGCCTATCACAGAAGTTTCTTAGTTTGAACAGATGTGGTTCTTTATTAAAAAAAAAAAAAATAAAATAGTATACGCTTGTTCAAGCACCACTTCTTCTTGTAGTAACAAATGCTTAGAGGAACTTTTTGGTCAAGAAGAGGACTAATTTTTTCTCGTAGCAGAATACTTGTTCCTAGACTTTTGTCCAGAATTTGGAGATAGGAGCAAATCCCTTGCAATGCATATACTAGAAAAGATGAAAAAAAAAATTACTAAACTGCATTGAACTGACACCATATACTGTAGGTTGAATTAGTCATTTGGCTGTATCCTTAAAAGCTTTGTCCATTGCCAGATTTATTGACTTCTCGACTGGAAGTCCAAGTCCTCTATAAATGCATATTTTTTGATAAACAACAATCACACTTAGTGAAAGGTATGCCCAGCATGTATAAAATAGCTAGGGCCAAAGAAGTAAATGTCTGCACTTGATCAAGCTAGTTTGTGGTTTTAGCTACAAATCACAGGTTTTTCCTGCTAGGTGAACTTCTTTTCTTTTAATGATTCTCTTTGGTGCCACAGACTCAACATCAGATTGCTAGTCTAGAATTGATCCACTGGAGTGGATTCTTCTGTCAACGAAAATAATATCATTATGTGGAAAATAGGTTAAGAGAATATACCAGTTTACTCCTCAGCAGTTTCGACCATAGTTGCTTATGACTTGCTTGTCATTAAACAGGCAGATCACCTTCGGCAGCAAACTCTGCTGCGAATGTCTAGCCTCTTAACAACTCGCCAGGCAGCAAGGGGATTGCTTGCTTTTGGGGAGTATTTCCAACGTCTCCGTGCTCTTAGCTCACTTTGGGCTGCTCGACCTTGCGATGCAGCAGCCTAGCCATCTACAACAGGAACCATATTCGAGCAGAATATGTAACCAGAATTTTGCTTAGCAACACTACCATGTAAACCTATTTGTATTATAGCCACCTTGTCGTACTTATATGTTCAGAATGTGTATACATGTATTAAGATGATACAATCATATTTCTATAGTTCCTCAGTTTGATCTTTAGAATGCTCAATTCCTGTCTCGACTATCCTAAATGCAAAATGCAGAGTTTTCTTCAGAACCCTTTATCAGGGAAACTAACAATTGAATGCATCTACATTTATAAGATCAGCATACATAGAAGAAAGATACCAACATGGAACCAACTCTGCTGGGGAAAGATCAGTTCAATTGTAGCCACCAAAATGGATCGTTCTTGTTTTCATTAACTCTGTGTTATCAACAAACAATTAAGAACATCAACAGGGATGATGATGCTGAATGCCATTTTATGGTACTTTAACAGCCCAGCTCTCTAGCATGACTATTATGGCCAATAGATCAGAAAGGTTGAAAACGTCTAATAGAAAACAATCTTCTCTTCATTTTTTGAATTTTTTGAGTCCAAGAAGTTTTACTAGATCGAGATGTTTTCAACTCAACTTCTACGTTTCAGGAAATTGTCTCAAAACCTTTTTAAAGAAAAAGAAAAAAAAAAAAAAAAAAGAAGAAGAGTTCACTGTTTCTATTTTGGTAATGATGGTATTGAATGGTGGGTATACTTGTAATATGACTATATTTTCCCAACTGTCAACTAATTTTGGAGCCAAACTATCCACAAAATAAAACGTAAATATTTTCCCACCAAAAAAAATAGAAAAGAGACAAACAAAAAGTCCACACAGATTCACAAAGATTCCAATAATTCTTCAGCTCTTCACTTCCTTCACGCCTTCAACCATCTGAAACTATTTAATCAAATAAAAAAAGAAGAAAAAAAAAGGAAAAAGCAGAGTTCAGAAGCCCTAATTTGCCAATTGAGCCTTGTTTGAAGCAATTCAAGTGATCTGCATCAGTTTTCTGTTAGAGAAACGGGAAAAATGAGTAATTTGAGAGCAATTTGTAGGCCGTACGCAGTGTTCTCTTGTTGCCGATCAGTGGTTAGGGTTAGGGTTTCAATTGGGAGCCCTTTTAATTTGGGGTCTCCATCATTATCACCGAAATCTTCTGTTTCTGTATTTTTATCTCCTCCGCCGTTGTTAGGGTTGGATTCTGCCATAAAAATGGAACCTTGGGCCACCAGATGGAGATTGAATCAGCAGAGAAGAATGGGGGTTAAGGCTTCCTCAAATTGGACAGACTCTAAATCTCCCTATGACACCCTTGGTAATTTTTCCTTATTCATATTGCTTTACCTTTTTGCATATATATATATATATTTGTAATTGTCGTAAAAACCTTGATAAATATATTGTTGTTTATATTTAGGTTGTTAGGTAAAAGAAATGAAGGTGAATTGTTATCCAGTAAAGTAAATCAAAGAAATGTTTTTATTTTCTTTGGTTGAAATGTGGGGTAATTTCTATACTAGGACATCGAGAAAATATATTTCGGAGGGATTCTTTAGAACAGGGGGGACTACTTTATGACTCTCTTAGTGTTCTAGAGACGGCTTAGGATAGAGATTTCGCAAAATTTTGATAATCATACATCTTTTGTAATATATGAGTTGTTACTTATATGATATAGTAGCTAATCAAGCTTGCTTTTGTTCTGTTTTTCCAAATGCCTAGAAAATGGGCATTTGTTTGATTAGAGAGGAAGATGGTTTCTTTCTTCTTCTTCTTCTTTCTTTTTTCCCTTTTTTTCCTCTCTCTGTTCTTCTTCTTTCCCTTCCATTTTCTTAGTCTTTGTAGCATTCTGAAAGTGATGAGTGGATTCTGTTACCTCAGAGTTGGAAAGAGATGCAGATGAGGAGCAAATAAAGGTAGCATACAGACGTTTAGCAAAGTTCTATCATCCGGATGGTTAGTACCTAACCTGTATAATGTTGTTGTGCCTCATCTAATTTTTCTGTTACTTCATATATATATATATATATATGACTACATTATTTGCATTCAATATGTTCGAATTTAAAGATGTGTATGAGTACCACTGATTTTTTTTAATATTCATCTCAGTTGATAAGTTATTACTCTTGCATGGATATATTTCAATTTGTTTTCACTTCCATTGGTTCTTTTTTTATAGTCTAATTTATGGTTTAACTTAGTGTTGATGTCACTTGAGTAGAAAACTGGCTGTTGGCCTGTTTGTGTTTCTTGCTATGCATACCTGCTATTAGTTCCTTTCTCCGTTAGTGGTAATTCTATGCTTAATGCCACTGTTATTTAGATGGCATAGGGTTTGGATTTGTGAGTTGTCAATGTTAAAGTATGTACAATAAGCGGCATGCTATGTAAATGTTCAAGGCTTGCTGTTGCTGGGTATGATTCATGTATTTTGAATTTATAACTGAAGAAGTGTTTCATGTTTGTCCATATACTTGGTTTCTCGGGTCATTGAAATATAGGGTGCTCTCATATGTATTGTAAAAGCTGCTGTTGGAAGATTCTGGATATAGAATCATCCTGTTCTATTAACTTTTTGTGTATATATAGTGTGAATCAATGTGTATTTGGTTATTTGTCCATAGGTTTTATCTTGAATGATTTCAATTCCTGTTCTCTTTACGCGATTTAAAAAGAATTTGGTGAATGTGGGAACAAAACCCTATTGAATATTTCTCAATAGTTGTATGTATCATGGTTATGTATTGACATGAAATGTACTTTAGTCTGTATAAAGCTTAGTCTATTAACTGTTCACTAAAAAAAAGACAGAGATATTTTTACTTAAGGTATGTTGCATCTTTAATTTCTTTCTGAAGTTTTGAATGCAACAAGTAAATTAATTTCCCAAAAGCTTTCAAACTTTGACATAATTGTTAATGATGTAACTAATCCCTTTCGTGTTATCCATGCCAGTTTATGATGGTAAAGGGACTCTTGAGGAAGGGGAAACAGCTGAAGCTCGATTTATCAAGATTCAGGCTGCATACGAGTTGCTTATAGATCAGGAGAAGCGAAGGCAGTATGACAATGATAATCGTGTTAATCCAATGAAGGTGAAATTTATTTCATTATCAATTCAGGGTTGAATGGTTAGGTATACCGTTGTTAGGAAATATTAAACACACAATTATCCAATTTATAATGTTATGGCTCACAGAAGAAATAGGTAGGCTTTCCATAAACCATAGAGCTAGTGGGTGCAGTTATACAGCCGTTCTTCACTTTTAGTCCTTTGGCATACCACACTTGAAGGCTTTGGCAGACCTAAATAAATAAACATCCAATCTTATAGTTATATTTTCTACTTTACCTTGTGAAGCTAGATAGAACTCTAGGAAGTGGCATAATTCACATTTCATTGAGAGCCCTAATGATGCATATATCAACTAAACATAGCTTTTTCTGGATGTTAATGATACTTGAAAGCCAAAATATTTGTATAAAAGGTTTGAAATTCTATCTGCCATCTGATACAAATTTCTAAAATGATTTACGTACTCCCTTAAGACATCCACTTGCTGACTTAGCTTGTTTGGAGCATGTCAACAATCGTCTTGTTGCTAAGTCCTCCTTTCCCAGGAATAAATAAATTTTAATAGATTTACAAAAATGCAAAATATGAACTGGTATAAGTTGAACAGAGATTGGAAAATCAAAGATTCACTTGCACAGAAAAATAGTACTATTTGAACAGGAATTGTCTCTCAGTTTTCTTTATGGTACTTTTGGCTTTTCTATACATTTGGGAAAACCAGTTGGTTTGAAAAGGAGTTTAAAATGTAGAGAATAGTACTGGTTTATGGACAAATAACTTGTATTCATTTTGGCTTTAATTCTTCAAATGGGATATATAATTCTCCACCCTCTAGCTTTCATAGCATGATCTGAATATGTTCTTGATCCATTTTGGCATTAGGCATCTCAAGCATGGATGGAGTGGATCATGAAAAAACGAAAAGCATTTGATCAGCGGGGTGACATGGCAATTGCAGCCTGGGCTGAACAGCAGCAGCGTGAATTAAATCTCCGTGTACGGCGTCTTGCCGGATCAAAGGTGTGATATATCGCCCCTGGTATATCTATTTTAATTCTTGAATGCGTACACGATGGTTTTAGAGAGAGAGAGAGACCATTTTTCTGTTTCTCGCTAAATATGGATGACTGCTTCACTAAAGTATGCTGAGGACAGCTGCATGAAATTTGTTGGTAACATGCTCAGTCATTATGTCTTTTAGACGTGAGGAGTAAAGGATAATCTGTCTGACTTGGCACTGTCATTCTCTTTATGTTTGTTTCTATTTCTGTTTACCATTTCGTCTCAATTTCATTAAATGCTTGTTTAGACTGTAATTGTTATCTGAGGATGTATCTTTGAATGGGATTTCCAGATTGATCCTGAAGAAGAAAGGAAAATACTCGCTAAAGAGAAGAAGGCATCTTTGGAGAATTTCAATAATACTCTGAGGCGTCATACACTGGTATTAAAGAAGAGAGATTTAATGCGAAAAAAAGCCGAAGAAGAGAAGAAAAAAGCCATCAGCAGGCTTTTGGCTGCTGAAGGCCTAGAGCTTGAAAAAGATGAGAATGAAGATTTGTAAAGGTTGATCCATGTGTCTGAATTCTGGTACTTAAAACCATAAAATGTTATCAGAGGGCTTTTCAGGCAAAGAAATCTGTTGTATTGTATATAAAGAAAAGGACATTGTACATACGGATTTTCGTTTGATATAAAGAAGATTAGTGAATACAGCACCCTTGAGATTGTTTCAATCTCTTCATCCCTTGCAATCGTTCCATTTTCAGGAGGATTACCTAGCCATGCCTGGCCAAAGACAAAATACACTTCCATGGAAAAAACGAATGCTGTCTACCTAGCCATGCCTGGTCAAAGCATTTGACAACTGGCTGGGTTGATATTCATCATTGATGAATGCAAAAAAAATTAAACCTTGTAGAATGCTAGTGCAAGAAGTTAGGCAACGACCATTGTCTTTATTGTTTTCTAGATTTATCCAACAAATGAATGTTTTCCCAAATATAGTATGAAGTCCCCCCCCCCCTTCTCCTCCTCCTCCTCCTCCTCTTATAAATGCTTCTCTAAGTACGAGGAGGATTAATCCACCAACTGTTGTTGGCGCAGAGACTATACACCAGCTTCCTTTATATAAGCTGAATGTCTATCCACCAGAAGTTCAACAAGGGGGCTCTCCACCTCAGCCCCTGGCTGAGCCTTGTCTCTGCGAACTACTATATTTCCACTCTTTGCAACTACGATCACTTCATCTTTACGGGTTGAAAGCTCATTAGCTACCACCATATGTACCTTGTTCTTTTTGAGAGCCATGGCAGCCTTTGCTAAAAGGATATTTGAATCTGTCTCCAGCTGTGAAAAAAAAAAAAAAAAACACCATCATTTGGTTTCGTATATCAGCAAAACAAGAAAATCCATGTACTGAAACATCTTTGACAATTGCATGTTTTAGATGAATCATTGACTACATTTACTCTTATGTCTGTGCATCTATAATGTAGAAATGAGATACTAACAGGAAACAAAAGCATAACTCTAGAGATCATCCCACTTCCAAATTAACTGAGGTTCAGAATTATTTTAAATTATCTCATAGAGCTGAACGTTTGTGAGAGAACAGTCACTCCTCCCAAGTTCCCTTTTCCTGTTACCTAAAACTTTTGTGCCAAATGTTGTAATTTATTTCATAATCTAATAGGTGTTGTTGAACATAAGCTAGAAGCAAAGACAAGCTAGGACCGAATATCAACCTTGAAGGATATGCAAAAAGCCATTGGTGCCCAAGCTTTCCTCAGCACTGAAATCATTTTAGGGACCTGAGCAAGTCGTATGTCTAGAGGACCAGATGCTGACTGAAGTTTATGTTCTGTCTGCAAAATGAAACCGAAAAAAACAACTTACCGGATAAACAAACTCCTTCACGTTTTAGGAGAGGACTAAGAATTAACATAAAATATTTATATGATGGTAAAATGGTTCAAATTAACATGAAATATATTTTCCAAACAATATTGATTCCCTCCCCACTGTGTTAGTCAATCGTAGCAGGCGAAGAGTGAAGGATAACAGAAGAAGTATTAGCAATGGAGCAAGTGAAGCAAAAAATTTACAAAGGAACATTGGAAAAACTTAAAAAATGTTCTAAATCAGGATGCTTTTTACAGGCATGCTATAACAGACTAATAGACTCCCATAAACCATAAAAGAAACATCTAAATCTAACAAGATCACCTATATAATTAGTTCTCAGAAAAATCTAACTTATCTTTCTCAAATCTTATGCTATTGCCTAGATTACCCATATATGAGCATTTTTATTACTCAAGAATTTGATTAAACAGAGCATGGATTTCAATATCTCATTGACATTATGGACAGGTTTAACAGGCAAAATAATAATATTAACATGGATTACCATTTTGTATCACTAAACCTAGCAGTAGATTACATACTATTGGACATGCAAAAGCAATTGAGACATCAGGATGAAGACAACTGCAAATATTGGGGGATGAATGGTGAATGCGCATAGACACACCCAAGGGATGGTGAGGGAAATACCAGTAATTCCCAAGGGACATAGAAGTCAGACACTGCAGCAGCAAAATAAAACATAGCACTTCGTCCAAGTTTGCTGACTGAATCTGCAATCAATTGTAAGATCTGCCAAAGACATGATGAATGATAAGCTTTACCAGACAAAACATGTAACCTCCCTGGTCATCATGTGAGCTATAGGAATCCCATGGAATAACTCGCAGCTGAAGTCTGAAGATACTCATGGATTACTAATTACATGTGAAACCAGATGTTACATACTAACCTGAAGATACTCAAAAATTGTTGTGAAAGGTAGTTTCAACAAGTTGCCTCCCACTACTGCCTGCATATTCAATTGGCATCTCTAAATTATAGAGAATATAGATGAATGATATAAGTCAGAAATAGCATTTATACATACCGCACGATGTTCACTGATGGCTCTCTTCACCACTTCAGCATGTGATGGGTGCACTGGCATATAGATGCATATTAATCCATCAAAATCCAAAGTTAGACAAACCCAAAAAATTGTTTCATATATTCAATATGGAAATAGATCTGCAAGACAAAAGAAACTGCAAAACAGTGGCATACACCCAACAAACATCATAGACAGCCAAGACATTTTAAAATAAAAATAAAAAAAAAGCCAGAAGATAAATTCGTATGTATAAGGACAAAGTAAGATTCATTTCCTTCTTAAGTATGTGAATAACATGCAATGCAACACACTAAATGCTTTTACATCTATGAGATGCTCCTCTAGTGACATTATATGACTGTAGCACAAGAGTAGCTGGTACAAAAGAAAAAGTCTACATCAGAATAGTTATGCATGATTAACACACTGTAAGTAGTGCAGGTCATTCACTGAAAAGTATCTTAAAGCATCCCCAGATGTTATGCCTACCATGCTTATTCAACTAAATGCACTGAACTACGTAGATTTCTCTTAAATTAAACATAGAAACCACAAACCTTGAATTTTGGAATCATCCGTAATATCAAAACATTCAAGTAATGGATCATCAGGAAGAGATGAACAGTATGGCTGACAGGTTCCTCTACATATAGAATCCAGTTATCATCATTACTTTCAAACAAAAAAGAAGCATAGACATTGTTGTGAAGGAGAAACCACGATTCAATTACACAAAAAACAAAAACAGGAGGTATTGAAGCACACCTACGATACAGAAAGATGACAGAATAACCAGCCTTCAAAAAGTATCTGCATAATCACCATTCAATTTATCAGCAATATATCCACTGTATTGGGTGTAAATCAAGCAAGTAAATTAAACCAGTCGATTTACTCTGTGGATGCAGCTCCTCTATGTCCAGAGCTAAAGTTGTCAATGTAACGAACACATCGTTGCTCCAAAGGAACTGTAGTACCACCAGATGTCACACACACCACCCTTGTAACTCTTCCATTCTCTGGAAATTATCATCAAAATAATAGACCAAAGACATGTTAACTACAAAGAGAGAAAGTAGCCTAATAACACCATGCATGCATATTGTCGATTGGAATGCTAATGCTTGCCTGGTGTTGAAGAATTCCTTTCAACAAATTCTTTCAACTTTCTGCTGATTTCATCAGCATCCTTCAAAGGAGGAGCTGAATCAAAGAAGGACTTGATTTCCACTGAAGGAGTTTCTTGTAATACTTCCGAATGTGTTGCATCCATAGAAGATACTTATCAAAACCTCTATGCACAGTTCCCAGCATTTACAATCCAAAATAAGTCCAATGCATCAGATTCAGAAATACAATCAACTCTCTAAACATGTCAACAAACAAAGAATGACACGACCCAAGTTGAAATAGCCATATTCTTAATGTTATTTGCTTGAGAGAATTGCATCTGCTACATGGCTTCCTTGTGGTAAAAGAATCAAGAGCTATGCATCTTGGGAACTCCATGAAGTGAAACATAAAAAGATTCAGTAAGTTATTGTGCAGCTTCAATAGGATAAAGAGCCATTAGTATCAACAGCTAGTCATGCACAATGATACACGATTCCATGCTTGCCCTTTTCAGTGGCACAAACCGACGAACTATCCACAGGGGTTGGTTAAGATAAACCATCTAGCTTAAAGCGTGCAGACGGGCAACTACCATATCTAGATATAGTCCCAGTCAAGACTCCAAAAAATAAAATAAAAAATAAACAGACTCGCCATGATAAGGAAAAGGTATCTCCCAAGATTCAGTCAAGAATTGCCTATCCTAATGGAAATTCAAATCAGTAGTAAAAGCTCCACACTATTTTCACTTTTCGCCTTTTTGACAATAGAATGGGAGGACGAAGAGTGAATTTAGAGAATCAGGGTGGCTGAGAATTGAACTCTGGATCCTAGACGAGAGAAACAAGAATCCGCATCCATTAACCACAGTATTAATATGGATCACAGCCACACGATTTCCAGACTAAAATGCCACCAAATCTAAACCAAAATGAAAGACTTTACGCATTCAAGTAATTTTATTCCAAAATTTGAAAAATCAGGATAAAAAGAAAAAAAATACAGGAGAATATCGCTGGAGCTGAGCTTCACCTGGTCTGATACAACAGCAGCAGCAGGGCCCAAGAAAACCTCAATTTCTCCGAAGACTGGTCGAGGATAGAACTAAGGATACTCTCTGTCTCATCCAATTGGCTAATTCCTTATATTACAGCTGAAAAAGGAAAAAGTCGATGAATTGTTGGTCTGACAAAGTTTTAATTCCATGTTATAGCCACCGTGCTAGTGAAACACGGAATTGGAGCCTTTTTTTTTTTTTTTTTTTCAAACGGCAAAGGTAGTCAACACGGCAACCAATGATTTGGGTCATATCGATTAATAAGGTTTTAGGGTTTAGGGTATAAATAGTTAAAATTATTAACATAATTAATTATATTGTTTGGATTGAAAAAGATATAAAATTGTTGTACTTGAGATTAAAAAAATAAAAGCAAAAAAAAAAAAATAGAAAAGAAGAAAAATTAGAAAAGAAGAAACAAAAAGGTGGAAGATGTCTTGTATTTAAAAAAGAAGAAAATTTTTATTTTCGTCAATGTGAATATTTAAATTTTACTAGATCTCGTATTTTTAATTGTCAAATTAGCTGATTTCTGCATGAAAAGTCTTGGGAATTTATTTTGATAGCGCTTAGGAATAAATTTGTGGTACATTCATTTATATGGAATTTTAAATGTTTTCCTGCAATTTTTGCTTCCTTTTGATAAACTTAAACCTTGTTCGGATATTGGTAAAATGTTTATTTACCTTATTTTGGCAAAAAAGAATGGATAAAAAGACAATCTTTTGATTGGGGTTGGGTTGTTAACGGAATTATTGACATTTTCATAGTAAATATTGAAAGAGAAAATAAATATTCAGAGAAGTTGATTTCCTGGAAATCTAAAGTTTAAAGCTTTTTTTTTATTTTTTTTAATATAGTCTAAAGTTGGTTTCTCAAAAACTTTTAAAGTTGTTTCCTGTTTACATTTCTTTTTCTTCCTTCACTAATCTATAAGTTTCTTCTTCTTCTTCTACATGCGACTCTATCAGTCTGATGAATGGATTGTTATCAATCACGTGCTATTGTTTAGTGCGGCATCAAGTGCCTCTTCTCTCATCGATATAGACATCTTCCACCATTTTTTCATCTTTTCTAATATATGTTGGCAAGCACGGCAGCCTTTACCCTTTCTTTTAAAAAAAAAAAAATGATTCCCCTGCTGTATTTAATCAGCACGATAGGTATAGTATGGAAAAACGCAACAATTCATCGATTTTTTTCACATATAATCTAAGGAATTAGTCCATCCAATTTGGTGGCAAATTAGCAGCCAGTGAGGTTTTAATAAATTACCATAATAGCACACCAAAAAATTTTAAAACTAAAATAGAGAATAAATAAATAAAAAGGAAGAACGCAAGATTTTACATTTATATAATTTTGACTTATTTTCTCATGTAGGAAAAACTGAAAGGCGTTCATTCTTTTTAACTTTAATTTCATTTATGTTAAGAGCAGACCAAAAGGCTAATACTCTCTTTAATTTTTTTTTTCCTTTGGAAAAAAGAAAAGAAAAGAAAAGTAAAGACCAGCCCAAAAGGAGTAAAACAAAAAGCGGGATTTGAACCCGACGTGAATCGAACACGCAACCTTCTGATCTGGAGTCAGACGCGCTACCATTGCGCCACGGATCCACTTTGTGCAAGTGATCTTTTCTTTTATATATCAGTATAAAGTACCTTAGCTTCACGCCTTCACGTGCTTGCAAACGTATGTGTGCATATGTTTCCAAAGATAGTTGCAAGCTCTGGTTCGTTCCAAGCTTTCCAGACAACTTTTAATTAGCAACAGACTGAGAAAGGAAAGAGTCACATTCTTATTTCTCTAAAACCCTATCCATTCTTTCACGCAATTTCAACAAACTCATGAAAGAATTCTCCGAGTTGTCATTTCATTAATCAATAAGCCATTAGAAAAATAATAATAAAATGTTATCTAAAATTAAATAAACAAAGTCAAAAGAGAGAACAATAATATAATAGCTAGCAAAATTCTTCCGGTCACAATATCCACAAGACATATATATATATAGAACCAAGTCCAAGTGGCTTCAAATTGATCATGTCCGCACCATCCAAAAGAAATTACTACTCCCTAGTAAACATCTGAATAGAGCAAAAGCTAGCAGAACAACCCACAAAAAGAGAAAAAAAAAAAAAAAAAAAAAACCCTTCAAATCTTGAACTATCCTTGTACTAACAGAGAACCCACATTGGCCAGCTAGCTAATCGTCCTATATATATATGTATGCCTTTCTCAGTTGGAGGGAACATGGTAGAATTTCCCTTTACACATGCACCTGTATACAATTGGGCAAGACTCCGAATTTGAGCATTTGAAGCTCACCATAACCCTCTTGCATGGAAAACAGGGTCCGCATGCATGGGAGCAGTCTGGCAGTCTGGACCCTGTAGGATATAGCTCCATCCCCAGGTCACCCTTTCCTCCATCCTGAACCTGAACATTGACAAATACTAACTAGTATATAAGGTCACCACTCACCAGGGGTGGAGACTAGAGTATCAATTAGAAGTATGTGAAAAAAGAAAATTCGAAATACAAGGAGTGTGTTTTGAGAGGGAGAAAATGGGACGAACCTCTTCTTGGTGAATGTGACTTGAATGGCTCTTGTAAGCACCTTTTCCATGGAATGCAACTGATGAAATATATGATCAAGCAGCAATATTGTAAGTAACCAATACTTGTATATATCTATTCATGAAAGAGAAATTTGATGAGTTTAAAGATATTGAGGTCAAAGGACTTTACTGATGGCAAGAACCGTGAAGCAAACTGTCACAAGTGCCAATCTGCGCAATCCAACTGAGGGGCAGGTCCTCATTTTCTTTCTTTCCTTTTCTTTTTTTTTAAAAAAAAAAAATTACGCTAAACGGATCAGAAGAGAAAACTGAAGATTTGCAGTAATATGGGAGTAGGAATCTTGACTTATATATGAAATTTTTTGAGGAGGGTTTTTAATGTAGGAAGCACATCTGTTACAGTACATCACATGATACATGGCCATCTTCTGAAGATTCACATGCTTTCTTTGACTGATTCACCCGAAATAAATAAATCAAAGTAGCATACCAATAGTGGAATACGTAGCTTCAGATTTCCTCCTCTGCAGAAACAGAGACAAAAAAACCGCATTCAATTTGAACTATTGGTGCGTCCGGCCATGAAAGCAAAAAAAGGTTGCTTCTGAAGAAATTAATGATCGAGCGAGGGAAATTATGGACTTTTGAGACATGAAGCACTATATCCGGACATAGACTTAATTGCAGTCATAGACAAAAGAAGTGGCGAAGGGAAGGAAAGAGAGTTAATTGAAGAATGCCTGCCATAAACGTGAAGGTCTGTGGCATGAAATTAAATGAACTTTTTGTTTCTACTATTTACTTTCACTTCTTCCATTCTCGATGGATGGTGATGTCTCTATGCTATTCTCTTGTTTACAGCTTTGGAGGTAGAAACCAAGTTGACGACGTTACAGTAGGTTAGGATATCTCCTCACAGTTCCATTAATGGGTGGGAATATATGAAGTTACTGGTGGACAAAAGATGAGGAGAAATTTCAGACTTAACATTTTTGGTTTTATCACTTTATTAGTTCAAGTGAAAAAGCAAGCCTGCAACCCAACAGACCCTACCTATGCTCACAAGAATACGCTTTTTTTTTTTTTCTAACAATGGCCACATTTGACAAATGAGTTTTTTGAATGTTTGTCTAAAACTTTACTATAACTTATTGCAGAAGTTGTGAAAAAAAAAATTTTTTTGGAGTGTGCAAATTTTTTAACATTTTGAAATGTATAGTTTAAAAATTTTGAGAAGTTTTTTGATGTTACTGTAATTAAAGTTGTTCAAAAACTTATAGCAGACAAACTTGATCAAAAACTTACTTGCCAAATAAGACCAATGATAACATTTGTATAACCTATTCTATCATATTCTAGAAAAAACCTAATCAATGAAAGACACCATCGAAGAAGTAATGGCAAGCTATAAATAGTGACCGGTAAGAAATAAAATTTGAATTTTTGACCTTTTACCTCCGATCAAGACTCAAGTCTTGATAATGACCAACAGATCAAATCACTGGCTGTTGCCCTATCCTAACAATAATACATGCCATCCGGCCATTCAACTTTCTAAACAAAATGCAACAAAAGAATAAGAGATTGTTTGGAACATGACTGCCATTCTTGGCAAGAGAGACCTGTGTATTTCGTCCTTCGTGTTTGGGATGTGTACCAATTGAATTGGTGCCCTGTGTTTTACCAAAGAAATTTGAGTTCTGGTCATTAAAATTTTCTAATTTCAACTGATAAAAGAACAATTGCTGAAAATGATCCAACAATGATTATGTTTGTAACTTTGTATAGTCCTTTTAATTACAAACTATGAGTTCAAGGTTAGGGAAAATTAGTGTAGATTACCCCTCCATTAAAAGCCCATATACCATTCAACCACAATTTCACCTTTCAAATTATGATCCCAAATTTTACCCACTTGCGCATCCAAATGCTACCAAAGAAAATTCAGACAATATCTTTACTTGGCTTGTCCTTACCAAAAACAATAATATTACTTGTACAAAAAAATCATCCGTAAAGCCAAAACTAAAAACAACTAATTCTTCTTTTTTTTTTTGTTTAAGAAAAAGAAAAAGTTATACAGCTAATTGAATATCCCCCAGATCAAGCTGAGCAGCAATATCCTCAAGTTGCTTCTTCACACTCATATCGATCAATTTTGACCCGGAGAGCCCATACCTAATTGTAAACCCAGCCACAAGAGACGGGTCGATTACAGTCTTAATCCTCACATTCTTGGACCCAGTCAATCTCTGGACCCCCTTCGCAATTTGGGCCAAATGCTGGGAGTCCAATTGCACAACTGACGTCACCACCGCCATCTCAGTTTCCGTCAGAGAATTATACACCAGCTCAAACTCCTTTACGATGTCGTTCACGATGTCCGTTCTCTTCATGTCCACGAGGATGTTGAGGAAGTTCGCCACGTGGGGCTGTAATTCCGATGACTTCACTATCTCGTCGACGACGTTACGCTTCTTCTCTTCGTCGACAGTGGGGTTTGCGAAGAAGGCAGAGACCTCCGGGTCGGAGAAGAGCTGCTCAATCTTCTCCACGTCGGCTGCGGTTTGCTCTAGGGTTCCGTTGGACTGGGCGACCTCGGCTAAGGCGGTGGCGTAGCTTCCGGCTGCAGTGTCTGCCATTCGTGCCCCGGCGGCGCCGTGGCTGCGGTTGGTGTTGGAGGAGGAGGAGGAGCGGGGTTTTATGGTGAGTTTGGGGATTTTGAGGCCGGTGGTGAAGGTGGAAGTGAGGGAGAGCTTGGCGGTGGGTGCCGTGGGGATTTGAGTCGACGGCGGTGAACGGCACCCGAACGCGATCGGAGTTTGTTGGAGACTTGCTGCCATTTCAGTCAGATTTCACTTCCTATGAGTGTAGTGTGAGTTTGTGTGGGTGAGACTTGTGAGAGAGAGTAGTGTGTGTTTTGGGGAGAGGGTTTGGATTATTTTTTATGGGAATGGACGGTACGGATTGAGGGGGCTGGGGAGATCAACGGTAGGAGAGGGATGGATTATCTGGCGACGGTAGGAGAGGGAAGGCCTCTTATCTACTGGAGATAAGAGAGTGACACGTGTGTTCCTCAAGTCCGAGCTGTCGCATATGATATGGTGCTGCATTCCCTAACTCAAGAAAGAAAAAATAAATCAAAATTTGTCCCAAGCTCCAAATAAATAAATAAATCTATGGGGATCAGGCAAATTTAAAAAAAAAAAAAAGAATTGGCCCAAATATGAAAAAAGTTTAAACTAGAATAGTTGATGGTCCGACGCTGAAAGGCAAAGGTTTGTTTTAGCAGCTTAGAGTGATTGTTACTTAAACAGATTCCATATCGAGATTATTATTGTTTCTTTGTTCCATGATATGAAAAAACATCGCAAACAAATTGCTAAGCCACAAGATAATTAATTAACACAATTAACAAAGCATTATTATTGTCGGGTCTGTCTACTTGCTCAATGTTTTTGCTTGCTTGAAATTCTGGAATATGCTGGTAAGTTCACTTTATTAGTGTGTGATGATTAGACCTGGCAATTATATCCAAAACCTAATAACCCACCCAACCCACCTATTAATTTGAGAGGTTGGGTTGGGTAAGTTGGGTATTGGATCAATTTTGGATTGGATAATAAAAATTCACATATATTTTGGGCGGTTTGAGTATTTGTGTTGGGCACCCATTACCCAACTTATGCTAATTGAATCAAGTGAATAATCAACACAATTTTAAAAGGGTGAATGGTTACTCAAAAGCATCAACTGTAGACTTTTTTTTATTATTTTTTGCTATAAACATCTTTTGTGATTATAACATAATTCGCCAAGCAAGTTAAAATTTTTTTACTTGGCCTATTTTTAATTCCTTGGTTACATACTTAATAGGGTATTACCCTAGATATGGAAAGGCTAGATGTGTTAGAATAATTGCCAGATTCATCGTGACAATGTGAGTTCGAATGTGACTTTTTTTTTTTCATTTATATTATCGTCATCAAAATGTGCAGTATGAAGAATTTGAACATTATTAAATTCGAAATTAATTTTGAGACATTAATGTCAACTTACAACTACTCGTGCCCTCGGTGCTTAGTAACTACCACATAACTCATTCATGCTAAAAGATTTTTGTTTTTATAAACCGTATTCTCAATATGTAAAAACTACATAAATCCAAAATTACCATACTTTCTTTGTGAAAATATTAGAATAAAATCTTTTTTTGTGCGATTTGGGTATTTGTGTTGGGCATCCACTTAAATTTTTTTTTTTGTGCGTGAAAATATATTTGAGAGAATTTATGTATCAAAATCTATTAATTAATATATTGGATCATGGGTTTGAGATAGGGCTGCAAACGAGTCGAGTCGAGTCGAGTTTTGGCCTAATCGAGCCGAGCCTCGACATAATTTCATTGAACTCGAACTCAAGCTCGAGCTCGACGAGTTGACAATTTAAAACTCGAACTCGAGCTCGAAAAAATAAAAAATAATTATTTTATTTTTTAAAAAATAAATAAAATAATATTTTTTTTCTTAATAAATAATAAAATATTAAGGATATATATGTAATTTTACTATTAAAATTAAAAAATAAAAAATATATATACTTAAAATAAAAAAAATATATATATATACTTAAAATAAAAAAAAAAAAATATATATATATATATATATATATATATATATACTCGAGCTCGCGAGCCTCACGAACTTAATATTTTGAGCTCAAGTTCGAGCTCGAGTTTGACTCGAGCCAGCTCAAACTCGACTTGAGCCGCTCGCGAACGGCTCGATTCGTTTGCAGCCCTAGTTTGAGATGACCCAATATGACCCAACCCAAAATTAACTCAATCTAAAGTTGGGGGTTGGGTGTAACCCATTTAAATGAAAACCCAATATTAACCCGTCTAAAATCCATCCAACCCGCCCAATTGCCAGGTATAGTGATGATGAGTGGGCAGTTTAACATTGGATTTGTCTCAAGCTGTCTTTCTATGTGTGTGCAGGTGGGGGGCTGAGAATTGTGATTCAAAGTGAATAGTTTTGCTATATACTGCAGATTGTCGGTTAGATTGATTTCAATAGAAATAGTTTTGATTGTTATGCTATGAAAATTCTTCGTGTTTTCCTTCTATTTAATCGAAATCCTCCTCTTGTGCTTCAAAGTAGAATTTTGTAGTTCAACATATGTAAGCAACTAATCTACATTTTAGGATTGCGACTGTATTGATTCAAACTTAAGTAGTAGTGTAGTACTACCTGGACTCGATTCGAAATAAGATGTACGAGTTTTAATTTGTCGAATCCTTAAAAGTTGAACTAGAGCTCATTGAATTTTTATAACTTTTACCTAGATCAAGTTTTAACTTACTAAAATTGGATCGAATCTAGATTAACTAAACTCAATCAAGCTTGAGTTATATTAATTAATACATTATATAATTAAAACAAGGAATGTGATACACATTTCACATTTTTTTTATTATCTAACATCAACATATGAATTTTTGATTGAACTCGCCTCCGAGCCTCGTACGTATGTATGGCTCAATTTTGAGTTCGAATTCGAACATTGACCAATCAAATTCATGATGAATAGATCATCAATTGAGTTAATTCATTTACGCCGCTGAGCTACATTAACACATCCATGCGACCTTCGTCCAGTACACAAGATTAAAGTTCTCGATTCATCATGTTTTACGGTATCTGCGTTTTGATTTGGGTTCATTTTATCACTATGGATTTCTTTTAGTCTTATAAAAAAAAATGCACCTAATCCATGGTTGGAAACTTGGAATCCATCACCAAAGCAAATAAATGGGCTAACAATTTCTTCTTTTGTATGTGTATGTGTGTGTGTGTTTTTCTTTTTCCTTTTTCTCAATTTAACAAAAATACAGAATGTGTTTAGATTGCACCTTATTTACACACTGACTTGACTTGCATGCATCATTAGTACATTTTTCAATCACTTTTTTATCTCACATACGTCATATTAAAAAAATGCTACAATATTTTTTTTTTTTTTTTTAAAATTATCTCAAATAATCTCCCATCCAAACACGCTCAACGGTACTACACCTTAAGGCTTAAAATTTAAAGGAAACTTTCAAGTGTAAAAAGCCATGACTTTTCACGTGGTGTGAAATTCGGGCCTGTTAATATAGCCCATATTGGGTGCGCATTCACAGGAGTTCTCTCCAGCCCACATACAGCCCGAGCAAATCACTCCCTTTATGCAAACTGAAGGCGCGTCTCTTACTCCACGATTTGTACCGCAAGGAATTCGCTTGAAAATTGGTCCAGCCACTTCTAAACCCTGCGGCTGCCGCCAATAAGTGCTCAAAAACTTCGGCTTCCGACATTGTTATATTATGCTTCAGCTTTCTGGATCTCACCTCCGCCGCAGCAATTCCTCACTAACTCCGTCGCTGTCCTGTTTAGCTTTTACTTATCAGCAATGTTTGCCCGCATTTCCCGGCTTGAGGGGAACCCTACCAGGATTTTCTGCTTCAAATCTCTCCTTCAGTACTACTCCTCCACCTCCACAGCCGTCCCAGCAGCTGCTCTGAAGCCTCAAAACCAATTCTTGGCGGAGTACTTGATAAACTCACTCGGATTCTCAAAGCAAGAAGCCATCTCCGCTTCTAACAAGGTAAAACGCTTGAATTCCATCGAGAAAGATTTCGATTTAGTCGTTGATTTTTTGAAGAAAACGGGACTGAACCAGTCCCAGATCAAAAGCCTTGTTTCCGTGACACCCCAAGTACTTTTGAGCAAAGTGGACAAAACTCTGAAACCCAAGCTCCAAATTCTCCGAGATATTGGCTTATCTGGGTCGGACCTTGTTAAGGTTGTCATGAACTATAGAACCTTTTTTCTATTGGGATTGGATAATCATCTTAAGCACCATGTTAATTATTTGAGAACTGTGTTGGGGAGTGATGAGAAAGTTGCTTTAGCTTTGAAAAAGTATGGTATGTTGCTTGATCATCGTGCCCCCGAAAGGTTAGCATCCACTGTCTCGTTATTGCAGAAGGTGGGGTTTTCTGATGAGAATGTTGTTAGATTTATAATGAGGAATCCGAAGCGAAGTTTGGTAATAAAGCCTGGATGGATAGAGGATATATTGCATAGAGTGGAAAATGAATTGGGGATTCCTCGCGAATCTAGGATGTTCTTCTATGGAATTGAAGCTCTAGCTTCTGTTAGCAAGTCAACACTGGAGATGAAGCTTGATAACTTGAGAAGTTTTGGCTGGCCTGATGAGGAAATATTCCAATTGATTAGGAAGCTACCCTTTATTTTGAACCTGTCGGTGGGTAAAGTAGGAGCAGCTTTAGATTTTTACATGAAGGAACTTGGATGTACTCCGGATTACCTGGCTTCGCGCCCAGTGTTTTTTAGTTTTGACTTGGAGAGAAGGGTTAAGCCAAGAGTTAGAGTTTTGGAGACTCTTAATAAGAAGAAGTTGAACACGAAGAATACAGGCCTTGATAGAGTTTTGGGCATGCCTGAATCAAAGTTTGTGAACAATTTTCTTCTCCCGCACAAGGATATATTACCTAATATGTATGAACAGTATCTAAAGAGTGTTGGACAACAGAAGGCAAAGGAACTCTGGTATGTTTGAGGTGCCACGCTGTCTTCGTTCTTGTGTTTCAAGTGATATGGTTATTCTCTTATTTCTAATTATGTTTGAATAGCTGCAAGGATATATATATTCATATATATATATTCTTGACCCCTTATCAAGGGGTATCGGATGTTATGCCTATTTAACTGTCAACTTTGAGAAGATTGATTCTTTTATCTTTTATAAAGGAATGATATCTTTACTTTGAAGTGGTTGTGGTTTCATAGGTAATTTGTAAGTTAATTGAAAATATTCATCAAGAGAATGTCCTTGTGCATATTAAATTGGACACCCTTCAACGTTTTTGTTGTTTTTGCTATTCCACGTGGATTTATTTTGTTAGAGTAGATTTTTGCAAAACTCTTGTGCTAGCATTTTCTCCTTCCTTTTTCTTGGTAAAGTTAAACAACTATGAGTAGTAATTATCGGTGTATCATATCACACTGTTGACATGTCTTCTGAATTTCTGCAACTGCAGCTAGGCATATCACATCTGTGTCTTCTGATACTAGGAAGTATAATTGATTACATAGCATCTCTTTTGTGCCTCATCATTGTCACTGTTTTGATAAGTGCATAGTAGAAAAGAGGTATCGTGAATTACCGGGATGTGTAGATGTCTGGCACAAACTTTGGTATCAGCTCACATAGCATCTAATAAGTATTTTACAAATGACAGCACATGTTCTTGGAATTTTTCTATGGTCAGTGCTTTTAACTAGTTTCCACTTTTCCTTTGTTTTGCTAATCTTAACAGAGTCATTAACCTTGTGTCTGGACAGTGTTAAAGGTGAAGCAGAGTTTCGTCCCAGCAAACATTGTTAAAGGTGAAGCACCATTCCATTATAACGGAATGTTAAAGGTGAGGCAAAGTTTCATCAGAGCAACGAAGGCAGGGAGCTTCTGTTTACAATAATGTGATTAGATAAGCATACAGTCCGTTCATTGAGTCTGCCATTGATGTAGAAAATCAGTGTATATCTGGCCATTTGGACCTTTTTGAAAAAGCTTTTGTTTACTAAGGTGTTCACTTTGTGTTTTCCTAACTGGTAGAAAGACATGATTTAGACCAAATGTAAAGGCCGCTGCAGCTGGGAATGCATATTGCAGGTTTCAAATACCTTTAGTGCGTTTTATAGCCTATATTTTCAGGAAGTGAAGCCCCTGCCTGGCACTTCCACACATTTTCATTTGGGTTGATTCTTTAGAAGAAAAGGTGCTTCTGCAAAGTGGAGACTTTAGACCATCTTGTGATCTGCTACTTGTTTATATTCTTTTAAGCCTTGATTAGGTATGCTCAGATTAGATATATACGCCATACTGAATTTACTTCTGACCCCGTTTATGGATCAAAGATGATTTTGAGTGTGAAAGTAATTGATTTTTTAAGTTGTAAATATCCAATATGGACAGCTAGTTGTCTAAATGTTAAGAGTACAATTAGCAAAATCTGCATTGCAATGTTAAGAGTACGATATGCTCTGCATTTCGGTTAATAATAATAGTTCGCAGTAGTCGTGGCTTAGTTGTTGCTCAGTGGCGTATATTTTTCAGAAAAAGTTTCTTTAAAAGAAAAAACAAGATAAAAATTTTATGACTCTAGTAAACTCATAATATAAAGATGAAACTGACACAAATGCTAAAGATATAGCAATATATATATATATATATATATATATATATATATATATATATATATTTTCGTGAGTAGAACGAAGGGGTGAATGAGTTGAAAGGGTATTGGGTGGTAGTATCCCACTTAGCAGCAGGTCCCCCCTATAGGTACATTTGTCCCACATCGGGGTTGGGGTTGGGTTTGGGTTGGGATATAAGTCCCTGGGATTGCCTCAAGAGTTGCCGGCTTTTGAGGTTAATTCTGGGATTAGGTTTATAAAACAACAAAAGTCTGATTCAGGCTGTTGAAAAAAAAAAGAGAAAGCCGGGAGGGAAAGGGTCACTTTGATACAATGAAGCAGAGCTCTGATCCAGGCCACAAAAAGTGCTTAATGCCTAGGATACATTTTCCGTGCAAGAGAACTGCAGTTTGTGCAAAGGGATGGTTTTCCATGGCTTAAAAGCTTCATAATTTGAACATCACAAGATCACACGTGAATCAAGATTTTTATGCATTGAACATATTTCAAGTGGTACAATTAGTAGGATCGTGCGATCCTATATACAATCCTACTGGTATTAAGACAAATTTCAATCTTGAGTACGATATGAATCGATATTAATGATCCAGATCGCGATTTTGACAACCATGCTTGCATCAAATGCTTAATGCCTAGGAGATGTATTTTCCGGGCAAGAGAAACTGCAGTTTGTGTCAAGGGATGGTCTGGCCAAGGCTTAAAAAAAGCTTCATACTTTGCTTAGGAGATGCTTTCTGTTTAATTGTCCTCGTAATCCTCTCAGATCATTATATATATATAAATATATGTGCGTACTTTGCATTTGCATATACATATTAATGTGCTATATAATAGAATAGAATAGACCATCATTCCTTATTTTCTTGCAACAATAAATCCATCCCTATTTTCCTCTACTCGAGATCAACAGCACTTTTTCTTCACGTAAACATATTCATCGCAATCTACAGTCACCAAGGTAGACTATGGCAGATCAATACCATCATACCTTGAGTAATTGCAACTCTCTCTTCTTTCTTCTCCTCCTCCTACTCATTGTCATTCCCAGTTCTTCTCTCTCACCACCATCATCATCATCTGACGATCATCATCAGTTGATCAAACCCAACATTGCACCATCCAGTTCCAATCTGCCCTCCCAGTCCTCGCAGTACCAAGTTTATAACTTCAAGAACTCAAAAGTATTTTTCTTGAACCGAAAAGGGTTCAAGAAAAACAAGGGTTTTACGAAAAGCAAGAGAAAGAAGACCAAGAACTTCAGTGTTCCTTCATCCAGCAGGCCATTTTCGGCTATGCTTCCTAAGGGTTACGTGCCTCCTTCAGGTTCTTCTCCATGCCACAATCTGCATCCAAATTCGGTTACTTTCTTCTGTGATCTTTCAACAAAGAGACCTTAGCCATTGATCACAACTCCGAAATCAGTGTATTTACCTCTTGGAAGTCCAGTTGAAGCATGATGATACTAATAGCCGCTTGAGATTTTGTAGTTTGTTGTAATATTACTTTGTAATTCCCATAAACTTTACTTGTTGCAATGAAGGGCAGATGAGCCCTTAAATTAGTATTTTCGTCTTGGAAGTTGGAAGTCTAGATGAAGCATGAAGGGATTAATAATGGGCAGCTGAGACATTGCAGTTTGTTTCAACATTAATTTGTAGTTTTCATAAATTTTGTACCAGAACTTTCGGCTATTATGATTTGTTTCTCGCAGTCAACAGTTTGTATGATGATAACACACCAGTCCATGCAAAAACCTTAAGAGGCAGCTATAATTATGAGTTGTTTACTGCCATGTATTTGCAAGAGTTTTCTGTTTTTTGTCTTCAAATTAAGAAGAGTTTCAAGTCACTTTTCCTTCCTTTTTGTTTTAATTTTTTCTTCCCCTGCAAAAGATAATAACTCCTTGTTTTACCATCTTGTTTTTCCAATTTACAGAATCTACACAAAATTTGAACTGAGAAAAGTGGAAAGTTTAAACCAATCAAAATAAAGATACGCGACACAACCTGAAATTGCCAACAGTAACATGTAAAGGAAAATTGAAAAAATAGACGACCTTATATTTTTCCAGAAAAAGTGGGAAAAAAAAACCAACAACAGAAAATAGAAACAACTTTAAGAAAGACACTGATCTGAAGTGAAATCCTTGAAAGGTTATCTTTCAAGTTTCTTTTGACATCCTTCCCTATTATGTTTCTTTACTTCATTACAGTCTTAGAAGAGTAACAATGTCAACTTCTAAACTGTACCAATGAAGTCGGTGAAGAGCATATGAGTTTTCGCATGATTTGAGGGGCTTGTTTGATGGGCTAAATCAAGTTTCTTAACATTTAGTCCATTTATGCAGCCGATGGTCTCCCATCAACGGTGAAATTTGCAATTTCGTTATATATATACATGTATGAGTCAATGGTGCATTTCTTCATGCAAGTATATTACTTGCTTGACTAATAGGCATTAGGCAGGAGACCAAATTGAGTTACAGCCCTACGGTTTTCCGCCTAGTTTGTCTTAAATTACAAATTTGCAATTAGAAGTTACTATAATTTATTGTTATTTACAGAATCAAATATAGCCCAGTGATTCAGATCCCCATTCCTTGAGAAAATTTTATTGATATAGTATAAGCGTTATACCTTCACCATCTTTAATCCTATTCCCATCCCAGCTACTTCCATTGAACCTGCCTGCTTTTAATTTTTTTCTTTTTTCGGATACGATGGATCTACATTTATTCTATGTTATAGAAAGGGGACTGAAAAAGTCCAAGACAAAACTAGTGGAGACTGAACCACCTACTCACCCATCTGGAACTTGCCTCCTTTTAAGCTGTGTCTTTCTGTATAAGAGAATCAGTTGATTAAGCTTACAAGTTTCAAATTTTTGAAAGTCGTTTAGCTTGGAGAAAATATTACTGTAATGCCTCTTAAATAAGCATCTACGTGACACAAATATAGTTGGAAAATTTGTTTGGAGAATATTCTTGAAATAATTTCTAAAATATGCGTCAAATCTGACAACCTTTTGTGAAGTTCTGGCCGTAAACTCTTATAGCTGAATTTAGAAGAAATACGATATTAAAATTCAAATTCTTGATCTCCCAATCAACAAAAACACTTAGAACGTTTATGATAGTCAACAATTTAATTTAAGAGGCAGATGGATTTTATATAGAATTCGAGTTGGCAAGAAAATGATAGAAATAGAAATGTAAGGATTTAACCAACACAAAATGTCACATCTCTTTCCTTGGGTGGGGTGCAAAAAATGGGGGTAAGCTTTCTTGTAATGTTGTTATTTTTACCGATTAAACAAACATTAACATGCTACTCATCTTTTCTCTCCTATTCCTTCTTAATTAAGACACACAAACAACACAAAATACAATTTAATCTTTTTTTCTGCCCTTCTCAAACCTAAATTTCCAAACTAAGGCAACTATAATTCTGTGCGATCTCAAAATCGGATTACAATAGACACGGTTTCACTCCAAGTTGTGATTGCCCGCGACTGCCTAAAGGCTCAAATTTTACCGGGTAACACTTGTACGCCTACAAGGCTTTATGGGGGCTTGCGAAGATGCTTATTCGGATTTCGGAGGGGAAATTTCGGGCTTACCTTAATATTTTGCAAATCCACCTAAAGTCTTTCCCTCTACAATTTATTCCGCCGTTGATTTAAATATGGTTGATTATCCCATACCAGCCATTTATAGTCAGTCCAGATACCTTGTATTCCGTTTTATTTACTTAGCTTTGTCTGTGCCCATCATCTGTTTGCTCTTTTGTCCCAGACATTAGAATGTTGGCCTACATTTACAAGATCCATTTGAGTGGCAGCAGGACAGTTTTATGGAGATCCCTCCTTCAATACTCTACTACTTCACCAACTGCGGCACCCCAACATAAGTGTTTGTTGGAAGATTATCTGATAAACTCGCTTGGGTTCTCAAAACCAGAGGCCATCTTTGTTTCAAACAAGGCACCTCGCTTAAAGCCCATCTATCCAAGTTTAGCGGTCAATTTTTTTGAGAATTTGGGATTCAGCAAAACCCACATCAAAATCATTGTTTCTTCCTGTCCTAAAGTACTATGGTCTAATGTGGATAAAACCCTGAAACCAAAAATCAGATTTCTCCAAGACCTGGGAATTTCTGGGCCTGCCCTTGTCAAGTTACTATTGGGTTATAAGCCACTGATTTATAGAGGTTTGGATAGTCACATCAAACCCCGAATTGAGTATTTAAGACAAGTGTTGAATACTGATGAGAGAGTAGTTGTAGCTTTGAAGAAATATGCATTGCTACTCGGTAACATTGAATACGAAAAAGTGGACAACAATGTTCTGTTGTTGCAGAAATATGGCTTTTCAAAGGAGAAGGTCGCCACTTTCATTGCAAACAGTCCCATGCGGATTTTCATGACGAGTCCTGAATGGTTTGAGAAACGGTTGCAATTAGTGGAAAACTATTTGGGGATTCCTCGCGAGTCCGCCATGTTCCCCTATGGGCTTAAAATACTCTGTGGCTTGCGGAAGTCGACAATTGACAAGAAATTTGACATTTTGAGGAGTTATGGCTGGTCTAATGAGGACATACTTCGGATGGTTAGGTGTTTACCTCTATTTTTAGGCCTGTCTGAGACTAGAATGAGAAAATCTTTGGATTATTTCATGAATGAACTTGGATATACTCCTGATTACTTGGCTTTGCGCCCTTTCTTATTTACTTTGAGTCTGGAAAAACGAATTAAGCCAAGGAATGAAGTTTTGAAGATTCTGAGTGAAAAGAATTTGAACACGAGGAAGAGGGACCTTGGTAAAGCTATGTGCTTGACAGAATCGAAGTTTGTGCAGGATTATCTTTTGCCTTACAAGGATGAATTGCCTGATGTGTTTGAGTCCTACATCAAGAAGTTGGAGCAGAAGTATCGGCCACTATGAAATGCTCAAGGTGGCACAATCTCTTTACATTGGTTTGATATGATTCTTGTATTATTCTCCTGACAACTCCTTTTGTCTTTGTCACTATCTTCTTTTTCTCTGTTATCTCTCATTTGGGTACTTTTCATTGAAATATAACTTTTAATAACTCCAATGTTGTGGCCAGATGTAATTCGTTAGTAGTCGTGAATACTATGGTTTTTCTGAGGGACTTCTCATGTGGATGTGTTATTGACAATCATATTATGCTGTAAAACCCAAATAATGCAAATTTGAAGAATTCAGTGTAAATACATACTTAAAATATTGAGGATTCATCTACGTATTCTAGCTGCATCAAATGCTAAACTGAGGATGCGTTTGGAACTCTTCATGAAGGAACTCAGATATGCCCCTGATTGCTTGGCATGCCATGCTGTTTTGTTATGTTTCAGTTTTGAATAAGTGAAGCCTTATTTGAAGTTCTGAAATTTCTTAACTCAAAAGGTCATGCTAACTAAAATCTTTCTATATGGAAGATTATCTTCTTTTCCTGATATATAACAATTTTACATCAAAGCCATTGCAAGCTATTATTTTGAGAAACTTCTGTTTTCTTGAGGGACTGCACTTTCTGTGCTCAGATAATGCAGTCAAAGATTTCGTCAGGATGAAATTCCTTACTGTTTGTAGAGAACATAACTAAATAGGGAACATGTTTTCGTGCTTTGTCATTAGATTCTTCTTGTCATTGTCTTGAATGTAATTTTTCTGAAATCAAGGCACTGGGAACTGTATTCTTGACTTATTTGTTGACTTAATGGTAATACTCTAATATGGGTTTGGATCTTAATTCTCCCAACCATGACAACCCTAAAGAGGCTTACACCATGTTGTACTTGATTCTGCAATGACCTGAATTTGTTACATTATGGACCGGTTTCCTGAATGTCGGGTCTCACACCAATGGACCTATAACCCTTATGGTCTGCCGAAAATCACAATATTCAAGCAGAAGAACAACCAAATCAGTCTTGTCAGTTTTTCTTTCATGTGTTCTTTTTTGTTTAATAGTTTTTTCATCTTGCAGTGGCATCTTTTCCTTGGTAGACTAATATGGTACATTGGGCTCTGAACATCTGGGGAAGTTAGGTTGAACCGTTGACAGCGAGCTTGCTCCCAGATTAATGTTCACCTTGGTTGCCACTTCAGTATTTGAAAAGGCTTATACTCTAAGCCCTAAGGGAACACTGCAGAATGGACTCAATCATTCTGCTTTAAAGGTCCCTGCTGCCTGGAGGGGAAAAACAAACTGTTCCTGCTTTCAAGCAGCTTTCAGTTTCATCATTTGAGATTTTCAGAAGCCTAGGTGCTGAAAAGAATTTCCACTGGATTTGCTCCAGATCATTGCCTATTTTCCTCCAACCAAAAGAGGACGATTAGGACTGCACTCTGATGTGCCACTTCAAACCGTGTTTCAGCTTATTTCTTGCACGAGGATAGGCATCCAAACCTTGACATTTTGTCCCATTTACTAGAAGTAAGTAAAGCACCAAGTTGAGAGCATATAAATTGTTGCTGCTAATAGCCTAGTGTTTCTGGGATCTTACTGAAATTTTATTCATTTTCCACTCTCTCATCCGCTTGTGTCATGCATTTCTGCGGAATGTTTACACGAACCAGTAAGCTGTTCTCAAGTATTCAGGAGACTATATACACTAAGGGCCATCTGTCAAAAAACTTTTACCAGTCAATCAGTTATGGCTCCTGAATATTCGGGGTAATAAAAGATATTATTAAACTAGAAATGAGTTGTTTCATTGGCAATAAAAGCTTAGAGAAGGGGTAAGCCGCCTCCTCATTTTTGAAGCTACTCTTGAAAAGTACTCCCTCAATTAGCAATCCGTTTCAATAATACCCAAATCTAGAGGTAACAAATCTTTTTGGCATTGTGTGAAGTAATAGCCCAAATCTTTTTGCATGCCATTGATAAAAGGGATAACGTTGAAACATCTCCTGAGATTTTCGTCAATATTACTTTTTTGTAAGATGTTTGGCTTCTACGAAAAAAAAAAAGTAAGCTTAAAAAGAATTTTAATGGAGAGAGCATAGTTTCATTCCACAACTGCACTTTTTAATGGTCGGTAGATTAGCGTCGAAAAATTAAACTATCAAACACACAGGCTCCTAAATTGGTGCTAAAGTTTTATGCATTTTTCTTTTAAATGATAGAGTAAAATTTTTTATTTTAAAAAAAGAAAAAAAGGAAAAGAAATATGCCAAACCTTTTTGATGAAAAAATATTCCACAAGATAAGCCCAGACACTAGGGTAAAGGTGTCAAATGAGGGTTGTGTGATGCTGATAGGGCGACAAGAACGATAAGTGATATTCTAAAAGTATAGGGGTACTAAGTGATATTACTCGAAACTTTAAGGAAGGAATCTGGAATTATGCCTTGATAAAATGAAGAAAATCCTCGTAGTTTACCGGACCCATATTTTTTTCCTGTGTGGTGTCTGTCCTAATGCAATCATGACGCCCCAAAAAAAAAAGGAAAACGAAAAAAAGGCATTAAAGCGCAAGTTTTCCGCACAAGCATGAAGGCGCAAGTTTTCACTGGCTGACATTCTACGGCTTTAGGGAGCCATGCTGAAGATACATTTTCAATATTTGAAGTTTTGCAGGCCTTGAATTTTTTTAAACCGCAGCTCCGCCGCCATGGCAATCCTATATTAATCATTGACAGGTACACCTAAATGTTTGTTTTATCCGTGCCTATCAGCTGTTTGCTTTTTGTCCCAGACAGAGAATATGATGACTTACGTGTCCAAGATTCAGTTCAGTGGCAGCAGAACCGTTTCCTTCAGATGCCTTCTTCACTACTCTACCACTTCAAACACGGCGCAGCTGGAGAAAAACAGTTTTTTGGAAGAATATCTGTTAAACTCTCTTGGGTTCTCGAAACAAGAGGCTGTTTCTGCTTTGAAGAAGGTTAATCGCACAAAGCCCATCAAAAAAGACCCAAATTTAGTCGTCAATTATTTTGAGAATTTGGGTCTGAACAAATACCACATCAAAAGCATTGTTTCTTCCTACCCCAAAGTGCTGTTATGTGAGGTGGACAAATCCCTCAAACCAAAAATCAGGTTTCTTCAAGACCTGGGCGTTTCTGGGCCAGCCCTGATCAAGGTAATCTTGGCTTGTAAACAACTCATTTGGGGTAGAGGTTTGGATGGTCACTTTAAACCCCGCATTAACTACTTGAGAGAATTGTTGGGTACTGATGAGAAGGTAGTTCTAGCTTTGAAGAAATATGCTTTGCTGCTTGGTCCTATTGAGTGCGAAAAAGTGGACAAAAATGTCCTGTTGTTGCAGAATTATGGCTTTTCAAAGGAGAAGATTGCCGCTTTCATTGCAAACAATCCTAGACACATTTTCTTGACGACCCCTGAACGGATTGAGGAGAAATTGCGTCTAGTGGAAAATTTTTTGGGGATTCCACGAGAGTCAACCATGTTCTATTATGGGGTTCAGATACTATGTGGCAGGCAGAAATCAACAATCGACAACAAATTTGACATCCTGAGGAGTTATGGCTGGTCTAATGTGCATATCTTTAAAATGGTTAGGCGTTTACCTCTAACTTTAACCATGTCTGGGAATAGAATGAGAAAATCTTTGGATTATTTCATGAATGAACTTGGATATACTCCTGCTTACTTGGCTTCGCGCCCTTTCTTATTTACTTTGAGTTTGGAAAAACGAGTTAAGCCAAGGAATGAAGTTTTGAAGATTCTAAATGAAAAGAATAAGAGCACGAGGAAGGGGGACCTTTGTCAAGTTGTGTGCTTGAGAGAATTGAAGTTTGTGCAGGATTATCTTTTACCTTACAAGGATGAATTTCCCAACATGTTTGAGTCCTATGTCAGAAATGTTGGTGCACAGCAGATTGGAACACTATGAAATGCTTAAGGTGACACAATCTCTTTCGTTGCATATTTATGTGATGTGGTTCTTGTATTATTGTTCTGGCAAGTCCTCTTGTGGTTGCTATTATCATCTTCTTGATAAGCTTCTTTTGGGTGCTTTTGGTGGAAAAATTACTTTTAGTAGCTCCAATTTGTGGCTGGACGCAATTTTTCATGATTCATGAACACTGAGTTTTTCAAAAGCACTTGCTAACGGGTTGTCGTGATTGACAATCATATTAGGCTATGAAACCCATTATATAGAGAAGATGTAAATTTGAAGAAATCAGTATGAATACATAAAGTCCCATTGGTGCTTTTTGTTATCTGTAAATCGAGATTTGTGTTATTTTGTAGTGTTGACTCGTGGATAACATTACCTTTCTTTGATGGATACTGAATTCTGTTTTGACTTCTGGAACAACTGGACCTGAATTCCATGAGTATTGAATCATGCGATGTGACAGTACAAATCTGCTTAGACCCCTTTTTGTTTGTAGATATTTATTATGTCAAGATACGTAACAAAGACAAAAAAAGAAAGACGAATTGACGTTAGGCGGAAGTTTTACTACGTCATAATTTTATCAAACAGCTGCATCAATTGTTGCCAGGGTACTCGTCTAAGATCTGAGAACAGGATAAATGAGATGATAATAAGTACAGCAATTTCTTTTAAACTCTTTCATTCTCCTTTCTTGGCCTTACAATTTCTCCTCCATTTTCTATTTTCTTCACTAAATCCTGATTGTTTTATTGTTTCACTAAGAACTGATTGTTTGGTCCCAAATTACGCTCATTTATTTTGAGAGCAAGTTTGCCTTTGGGTTTGATCTTATGCAGCTCGTCCCGCGAGACTCAAAGGTACGAAGTTGATATGTTACACGATTGTAGGTACAGAGGTCCACGCAGATTGGGTTCCAGTAAGCATACGCATTGCAGCTCTCCAGCAGCATTTGGTTTCTTGCCAGTAGTTCCAGCAATTCGTGCAGCTGCAGCATTTGCACCATCTCTAAGCCAGCTCAATTTTTTTGAAAGGAAAGATGCTCTAAAGAAGTGTTATTGTGGTCCTAGCCTTCAGCATTTAGCCAACATAATTTGGACAAGTAAACATTGACTGAAAGTGTCCGTGTACATTCTGACTGCTCTATTTCTAATGATGTGCATGTCAAAGCTTTGGATTGTCGCTTTCCGTTTTGGTCTTGATAACGTGTAGGAGTATTTGCATGAGCGAATATCCTAGAAGCTGGATTGCAAATATCAAGAAATGGTATGCCAAAACTGAACCCAAAAGTGGCTGAGCGTATTTTCCCCCAGTCATGTTCATCTCGTATTTGCTAATTACTCCGCTGTTAATTTTGCAATAAAGCGGAATTAAATCTGAAAAGCAACGAACGAGGAATGACAAGGATACAAAATAACTTGTTTTTCTGCGATTATTACATAATAAATTGTGTTGCGAAAATAATCATACCAAACCGCTGAGATATGATATCGACAATTTACTGTAAGGGTTCCAGTCAAATAACCCCCAAAGATAACCTCGGGTTAGGCACATATCCTCGTACCCATCCAGAAGAGTGACTAACTAACAGGGGCGTGTTCTGCCGTCACGAATTGCATCGATTCCTAGGTTTCTGCTCGCTGGAATTGTGGCGGCCTTGCCTCTCCCTTGTATGGCTGGCCGGCACTAGCAGGTGAGCAGTACAGTGCAAATGTTTGCTCGCGTATCCAGCAAGCTTCACGTCCATGGCCGCGGCAGTCCTTTCTTCTTCAAATCCCTCCTAGATTACTGCTCCACCCCAGCCGCACTAGTCGCCGCCCCTCAAACAAAGAAAATTACGCCTACCACTGGTAGCTTCTTGGAAGAATGCTTGATAAACTCACTTGGGTTCTCAAAACAAGAAGCCATCTCCGCTTTAAGTAAGTTAATCCGCTTGAATGCCATCAAGAAAGATCCCAATTTAGTCATCAATTTCTTGTTTAATTTGGGTTTAACAAAAACCGACATCAAAAAAGTTATTTCCAAGAGCCCCCAGTTACTACTCTCCAGCGTCGAGAAAACCCTTAAACCAAAAATCAGCTATCTCCAAACACTCGGCCTGTCAGGGTACGAGCTCGTCAAATTGGTAGTGAGGTATCACCGAATTTTCTTCAGAGGGTTAGATAATCATCTTGTTCCCCGGATTGAGTGCCTGAGAAAATTGTTGGGAGATGATGAGAAAGTAGTTTTAGCTTTGAGGAAGATTGTTTTCGTGCCTAGTAATAATGCGGTAGAGAGAATGGAACAAAATGTTGCAGTGTTGCAGAATAATGGATTTTCTAATGATTTCATTGCCAAATTTGTTCTCAAAAGTCCCACCCTTTTCATTGCAAAGAGTGAAAAATTGCAGGAGGTGTTGCACCGGCTTGAACATGATTGGGGGATTCCTCGCGATACTAACATGTTTGCTCAGGGAATTGATGTGCTATGTTCTGGTAGTAAATCAAAAATTGATATGAAGTTTGAGATTTTAAGGAGTTATGGTTGGTCCAATTCAGAGATAATCAGAATGGTTAGGAGTTTACCTCGTGTTCTGGATACGTCCCATTCTAAGATGAGAAAAATCCTAGATTATTTCATGAAGGAGGTTGGATTTAGTGCTGATTACTTGGCTTCCCGACGTTCGGTTTTCACCTTTAGTTTGGAAGGCAGGGTGAAGCCCAGGCATGAAGTTTTGAAAATTCTGAATGACAAGAAGTTGAGCAAAGCCGGTCTTGTTAACATTTTGTCTTTGTCAGAATTGCAGTTTCAGAACAGGTGTCTTCTCCCTTACAAGGATATTTTACCTGACATGTATGAGTCATATTTGAAGAAGGTTGGTAGCCGGAAAAAGCAACTTTGATGTGCTTGAAGTAACAGACTGTTTCAGTTTGTCATGTCATGTATTCTGTCAATGAAGTTATTGTGAATTTTGGTTTTTTCTGCTTTTTCTCCACTGGGGTACTTGTTGGAAGTTTAGCTTGGCATACAACAATTAGTAGAAATATTGTCTGATTAGTTTAGAAGAATACATACATAGGTTGGCTTCCTCCTTGCAGTAGGGGGTGCTTAGGTCAAAGGGATTTCTAATGAGACAATTTTCTTTTACAGCATATTTGTCAGATTACCACCTGCTACTTAAAATGGATTTGGTGACTGGCATATATCCTGTGAAGGTATGTCTTTGGTAATATCCTGGTATTTCTATGGCTTGGAATATGCATGTCTTAGTTTGCCATTGACTGGTGTAGTTCACGAGGTGTTCAATTCAAATAATGTGTAGTGAGTGAAGGTGGTGACTCTAAATTTTATATGGACAGGCAGATTATTGATTTTTAAAGCATATATGGTTCAGTGATGTTTTCTGATTCATGATAACAGGTAACATATTGTCTTACATCAGACATTGCCACATAGAAACAAGATCCATAGGACAGAGCGCGACTTTCTTTTGAATTGGTGGAATCCCTTGTCAAGTCAATCAGGCCATCTCTGTCTCAAATAAGGTAAGATAGAAACCAACCAAAAGAAATCCTGATTTAGTTGTCAATTTTTTTCAAGACATGGGTTTAAACAATACCCAGATCAAAAGTCTCATTTCCTCTTACCCAGGATTGCTATTTTTCCATCCGGTGAAGATCTTAAAACGCAAAGTTTAGGTCCTTCAAGACCTTGGCTTATCTGGGTTGGACGTCATCAAGGTTATTACGTTGTATAAAACATTTTGGGTTGGGTTGAAGGATTGGATTATCATATTAAACGCTGTATTAATTATTGGAGAGAGTTCTTGGGTAGTGACGAAAATGTGGCCATGGCTTTAAAGAATCATGTGAGATTGCTCGATTATTGTGTGCTGTGGAAAATGGATGAAATTAGGAATTATGGGCTCTCATAAGGAAAATGTTTTCAAATTTACATTGAGGAACTCCTATGAAGTTATGTGACATTGAGTATTTTCAGAACATATTGGTTAGAGTGGAAAATGAATTTGGGATTCCTCGCGATTCCACTATGTTTTACTATAGAGTTGAAGTTTTATCTAGACTTTGATAGTCAACAATTGAAATGAGATTTGGTTTATTAAGGGGTTTTGGTTGGACAGATGCAAATGCACATACAATGTTTAGGGACCTTCCTTATACTTTAGGTATATCATAAGATAGGATAAGAAAGACTTTGAACTTTTTCATGCATGAAGTTGGATATACCGCTGACTATTTGGATTCTGATCCAGTGCGGTTCTGTTTGGATAAGGACAAATGGGTAAAGCCTAGGTACAAAATTCTCAAATTTCTGAATGAGAAGAAGTTGAACAAGAGGGCAGCAAGCTTTTATACTGCCCTGTGCTTATCGGGGTAAAAGTTTCTCAAGGTTTATCTTCTGCCCTACAATGATAATATTCCTGATCGTTAGAAATTATGTGTGCAAATTACTGGAAAGAAGAAGACAAGGAAAACTTTGACCTTCTTCGAGGTAACACACTTTCTTTCATTGGTGGTTCATGTGATATTAATCTTGGCTCTTTTTTATGTTTGCTTATTTTTCTGGTGGCTATTATTGAGTGGTTAGTTTTAATTCTGAATTCACTGCAGCATTATCACGTGAATGATGGATAACAGGAATAGGTTGCTTTTCCATGTTACATGCTTTGGTGCTTAGCTCCAAGGAACTGTCTTGATACCTCATCATCTGAAAGTGTGATTATACTCTTAGCTGGTGAAAATCCAAAGTTTCTGCAGTCTTTCTAAGATTTTATGAGTCAATACTTATACCAATATTACTCTTGGTTGTTTATGCATAGTGTTCTGATCGGTAAATGTTCAGTAATGGAAATAACAGGCACCAAGATTTCTGTGTAGTGCTTTACACTGTGGCTATTATTGACATCAGGGAGATAATGCCACAGGTCATTGGATTTTGTGGGATGTTTCATATGATTCATTAATGATTAACTAGAAAGAAGATGCGCAGGAAAGAATGACTTTCTTTTGCCTTATTAGGAGTTGCGATTTAAATTTTTTTTTGTTGATTGCTAACTGATTTTTACTGCTTTTGCAAATTAGAGGAGTTTCTATGCTGGAAACCAACATGTTGTTTCTGTTTTAAGCAAGTTTGAAGTACTATTGAAACACCTCCCTCTAGGTGCCCACTGTTGGCGGCAAGTTTTGCTGGCAAATGATGTCAAACCTCTAGGTCTGACCAGAAATTTTGAATCCTCCAAATGCCAAAAGGTCGCTCTGGTCTGTGTACCAGACTTTCCTGTGAGGAGAATTCCAGAAAATTCATTCTAATTTGTCTTTTTCTTGCACATCAGAACAAGCCTGTCTGATTGTAGATCATTAGGATTATTATTTTATAGTTCTGTAGTGCATTTGCTGGTTCTTAACTTGTGTTTGATTGCCCAGGAATTGATTTAGCAGTTGGCTATGGGCTATAGAAGTGCAGATGATCGATTCATCATGCACTTTAAAGAAGTTGCATACTCAGAACCGTGTTTCCAGTGTGGACAGAACCCTGAGACCTAGAGTCAAAGTTTCTCCTGGACCATGGCATATCTGGGGCAAGCCTAGTTAACGTGGTTGTACCTTATAAAAGCTTCATGTCTACAGTTGACATGAAATTCGCTATATTTAGAAATTTTGGCTGGACAGACGTGGTTATAGTACTGAAAATGGTTGAGGGTTCATCCGAGTATTCAAATGCATGGTTAATTCTTCATCAACATTCAACAGCCCCTAATTCTAGAGATGAAAATTATTTTTGCTTTCTGAAGTGATAGATTGATTAAAGCAGTCATCTGGATCTTGCTTTCTAGAATCGTCTACCTTTCACATCCAAGCATCCCAAAAACATGAAAAAACAGGATACAGAAAGAACATAGCAAATATATAGCATCACCAGTATAGTAGTAAACTATGTCCTAATGAAATGATGCTATGATTTTATTTGCAGGTACTCAAAAGATATCCCAAAAAAAAAAAGTTTTCAATAAAAAAAAGATACCCAAAAGAAAAAAATTAAGCAACTTTGAAAAAGGTTTCAGAACAAGTATCTTCTCCCATACTAGGATATTTTGCCAGACGTATGAATCGAATCATATTTGTAAAGGGTTGGAGCACAAAAGATTAAGCCACTTTGATGTGCTCAAGGTCTGCACATTCTATTCATTCTTTTGGTATGCCTTGTAATGTGTCAAGTTGAACTTAATTTTTTCTGCTGCTATTGAGTGACTGCAGACTATCGGCTTTTGAATGGTTGGACCCTCTGTATAAAAGTATGCATTCTGCAAACTGTGTAAGATAATGCATGTATCATTGGTAACAATCTTGTTGCCCTGACTCCTAGATATAATTGGTATCTGATATAACTATACTTCCATTGATCTAATTTTCTTAAATCATAATAAACTTTATAAAGACCACAAATAAAAGGCTGATAAAATGTAGCTTGGGTTTACCTTGGGGCTTGGGTTTACATGCTTGACTTATGTAGCTTGGCCCCTGGGACATCTCGAAGAATGTTCTGTCTCGAACATGTTTACTGCAATTGTGATTTTTCAATTTTAGCACTTGGAAAGAGATACTACTAGTGTAATTGCTGCCTTGAGGGACATGTTGAACAAGGAGGGAGAAAATGAAGGATTGCAGCTATCAAGCATCTTTGCACTTGGCTTTTTGAAAAGTATGAGAAATCACCAATTGCTGCCAAGTACTCACACTTGTTCCGGTCAATCCTAGGAAAGAAAAGTGGCTTCAGAGAAAGGGGATTTGTATTTGTTTAACTGGTTTCTAGCACAGAGAGACGAAATGCCATCTAGCAATCGATACTTTTCTGATGTAAAATCAATTTTGGAGAAGAGGATTTCGAATCTAGAAATTGTGAATATGTTGTAGATGTCTAATTATCTACTAATTCCGGGACATCATATTTGCAAATGAGTTGCATGCCATCATAGCTGAATTATCCAATTGTTCAGGGCACGTTATCCTGATAACATGTATTTATTTCTGGGCAAGCATGCATTTGTCATACCACATGATCTGAATAGTTAAACTCCTTTCTTTTGATTTGATCTTCAACTATTCTCCATTAAAAAAAAGGAAAAATCATCAATTTAGTCCTCAAACTATTTTACTAAAGCTGATTTGGTCCCTCAACATTTTATCGCATGAATTAAATCCATTAACTAAAATTCTTGTGCCAATTGAGGACATATGCGGTGTCGCCACCCAAAACACATGTTTCTGTACAGAAACCAACGACGAGGCAAGGGCTTTTTTAGAAGTACACAATAGAATTTCTACGACAAGCAAGACAGCACCCATTTTGCATCCAAATTGGGGAAACCTTCGAGTAGCGAGAAAATAGAGGAAGAAATTCATATACCAATATACTGTACTTAATAGTGGAAGATTTGTATATTCTGATTATTCTGATCTTATGAGATACTTTTTCATGCAGGGTACCTGTATGAGCTTTCCAGGTTCCATGCCCAAAAACTGAGAGAGCTCTAGAGGCTCTTCCAATTTTATCGGGAATGATCTTTGCAATATGAGTATCGAGCGAACAGATAAGAAACATTCAAGTGCTAAATGCTACAGCTTTATCAATCTTACAACATAGTGATTAATTCTCTTAAGATACAGAGGAATTATGCACCCTTAAACAAATCTACTGACCGAAGACTTGAATCTACTATAGCCGAGAAAACTTCCATAACCGAAGCACCTCAGAGCTCGACCTCGTCCATGTCTTCGAAGTTTTAACTAGGTTAAATAGTACTTGGGAACAAGGTATACCCCAGCTTTAATTAGCGACCCACTTCCAAGCTTAAACCCAAGACTCACCGGAAAGCCCACCACCTGAGGCACGCCACCACCCGTTCGTCCACCACCAGGAACCCTCACCACACTGTCCATATACTGCGGATGGAAATCAGCTCCCTTAGTCGCCTCAAAATGACTAGACGGTGGGTCCATCGAAAATGCCAGCAAATGTAGCAGCCAAACTGCCTTAGCAAGGCCCAAAAACTCCCCATAAAATTGACTCCTGGGGTGGTTTCCGGCCAAAACTAGGCGGCGCTGCTCCAAGTCCCCGAATAACGACTCCTCCATTTTAGGATGAACAATTGCCAAATACTTCTTGAAACAGAAGTTCCCGAAGCTGCAAGTTGGAAGTATCCCTAACAGTTCAATTGGATCCATGGCTTTCATGTCGCGGTACTGAGTGAAGCAATCGCGACGGTGCTGATCGGGATGAATCAATGAGGAGAGGCTGCTGTCCATGTGAAAGGTCTCGTGGTCGAACCCCTGAAACATTTTCCGGTTAACATAGTAAAATTGAGCATCTGGACTCAATTTAACTCGCGGGTTCTGGAAATTTTCTCTATAAGCCCCAATTAAGCACTAAAACACAAATGTTTGCTCAGATTTTTAGAAGGCTTCGCATCAATGGCGGCACGAGCGCCTGCACCAGGGTGGTTCTCTTCTCCGAGCCTCTGCCTCACTACACAACTAGAGCAGCAGCCGTCCCAGAACACCAGAAAAACCGTTTCTTGGAAGAATACCTCGTAAACTCACTTGGCTTCTCAAAAGAAGAAGCTTTTTCCGCTTCAAAAAAGGTATCTCTTAAAACCTTCAGAAAAGACCCAAATTTAGTCATTCATTTCTTGGTTAAGCAGGGTTTTAGCAAATCCCAGATCAAAAGCATTGTTTCCGTACTTCCCGGGTTACTCTATTATCAGCCGGACAAAACACTTGAACCCAAGCTCCAGTTTTTCCGGGATCTTGGTTTATCCGGGTCGGAAATTGTCAGGCTTTTTATGTTTCAAAAACATCTTTTCAAGTCAGGGTTGGATTTTTTCAGAACCCGACTTGCTTATGTTAGGATTTTGTTAGGCACCGATGAGAAGAAAGTAACCAGAGCTGTGAAGAGATGTTCTTCGCTGCTTCGTTATGATGCATCTGAAAAAGTGGCTGCGGCTGCTGCTTTGTTGAAGAATTATGGCTTTTCGGATAAGAATGTTGCTAACTTTGCTCTTAGGATTCCTAGGCGCATTTTTATACTAGAACCTGAAAATTTTGAGGAAATGTCGTGCGTGGTGGAAAATGATTTTGGGATTCCTCGTGGATCGCCCATGTTTTACTACGGCTTTGAAGTCGTTAGTACGATTGCCAAGTCCACCATTGACAGGAAATTTGACATTTTAAGAAGTTTTGGCTGGTCTGATGCTGATGTACGAACAATTGATGGCAAGCATCCTCTTCGTTTACGGTTGTCAGAGTCTAAAATTAGGGAAGCTTTGAATTTTTTCATGAAGGAACTGGGATATACCTCTAATTACTTGGCTTACCGCCCTGCGTTAATTACACTATGTTTGGAGAAAAGGGTCAAACCGAGGAATGAAGTTGTCAAAGTTCTGAATGAAAAGAAGTTGAGTAAGAGGAGTTGGAATCTGTATTCATTTGTGACCTTACCTGAATCCAAATTTGTCAAGGATTTTCTTCTGCCTTACAAGGAGGAGATACCAGATGTATACCGATCATACATGGAGGTTGTTGGAGGATCCAAAGTTCAAAAAGTTTGATGCCTAGGTTTGAGGTAATGCTCCATTTTCAGTTTGGTAGTTCACGTCATCTGATTCTTGTCTTGTGGTCCTTTGCTTGTTCATTTTGGTAATACTGTGGAAATTTTGTTCTTTAATCTGTACCATGTAGTAGATTTTGCTAAGGCTGGTTATCAAAAATTAAAACTTGGGAGTCCTCTCAGCTGCAGAAATTTGCAGTGAGTCGTGACAGAAATCAAGAACTGGATGTTCTCCAAATTTGTGATTTGGATAATTTTTTTACTTCAAAGATGCTGTCTCAGGAGAGAATCTCGTGTTCAAGCTCGGAGGCTCACTATATGATGAGTACGATTCTCTGAGGCTCACTAATTTTTGCAACCAGGCACACCTAAGGTCTAAAGTATTGGATAGATGAGTAGAGGACATTCACCATCATTTTGTTGACATTTACTGAAGTATTCTGTTTCTATCCAGCTTCCTTTTTCGCTTGGCTTTTGTTTTCTCATCCTTGTGTCATATGAAAGAATTTTGGTCTCTGAGTTGGGTCTGTTCTTGGTGAATGAAATGAATCGATTGATCCCCTATCTTCTCCTTACGGCTTTCTGCAAAGGTTGTCTTTCTAACATGCTCACAGCTGTTGTAGGTTGTGGGTTATGACTTCCATGCCGGAAAATCCTTCGAGCACAACGTCAAGGACTCAGCTTAGCTGCCGGAAAGCACTCATTTGAAGTAGCATAAAGGGACCTGAAATCTTATGGGACCTTTATGATAGCTTCTAGTTTTTTTCATTGAGAGTTTTGGGAAGCCTTGTTGTTGGCAAACATTCCCATCAGTTCATCCAAATCTAATTCTCTGAAACTGAGATGAGAATTAAGACCGGCATCCATGCAAAGCCTCAAACTTGTTCACTTTGTATCTGGAATTGATACAAAAAACTAGACAGACTGTCATTACAATTACTGTTTCGATTCCTGAATGTAATATAATCGCAAGATGTCATCATAGTTGCAATTTTTCTTTTTTCGTTTTGAGCAGCTGCAAATGTTGTTCTATTATTTTCTCTTTTTTGCGTTTGGCTTCTAGTTTTTGTGAATAGGGTCCATAATGGGATTTCTCTTAATTTGGCAGTTGGCACAGGGGAGAAGAAGAAAGGTACTGAAGGAGCTGGTTCCTATGTGGGAATGGAAGACCTCTCAGGCTCTCAGCTTTCCTCTCCCGTTGGGTTAGGCTAAATCATTAAGGTTTTAAGATTCCATTCGATCATCCAGCCATATGATAATGACCTAATGTATCCCTAATCACAGGATAATAGTCCATTTTTCCTAATTATAGGATAATTAATTAAGGTGTTTTACTGTTTTGTGCTTAATTGATACCATTTCTTCCCCTAATTATCATGCATAAACTTTTATTACTACTTCCTTAGAAATAGTAATGAATGACATGATGCAAAATTAGTTCTAATATCGTAGTACCATTTTTCTTTAAGTCAACACTACTGGCATTTTAAATTAACTTAACTTAGAGCGTGAGAGCGTGGCTCCTTTCTTCAAGACCTTTTCACGCTTTCAAGGAGTTCAAGGAGAGGGGTTTAGTTGTGAATTGCATTTCCTACACAAAAGCCCTCCAAAATTTGAGTGGGCAAAAATTTCGTCGGCGGCGGCGGTTTCACCTACGATCTCTGAGATTACTCTGTCAGTTGGTTCCTCCTGATTCTGCCGAGTTTTTTCTGCTTTTCTTAAGCTTTAAATTTCTAGTTTTCACAATGCTTGCCCATATATCCAGAAGGCTTAACATCAATGATGGCGCCAGGAATTTGTTCGTCTTCAAAACCCTCCTCCAATGCTCCACCGCTACAGCAGCAGTATCATCTGCAAAACCCCAGAAAAATCATGTCTTGGAAGAATTCCTGATAAACTCAATTGGGTTCTCAAGAGAAGAAGCCAACTCCTCTTCATCCCTGAAGAAGGTAACGCGCTTGAAACCCATGAAAAAAGAATTCAGTTTAATTGTCAATTTCTTCCAAGATTTGGGCTTCAGCAAAACCCAGATCAAAAGTCTTCTTTTGGTAGACCCCCATTTACTATTCAATGATCTGGACAGAACCCTTAAACCCAAAATCCGGTTCCTCCAAGATTTAGGGCTATCCGGATCGGACCTAGTCAAGGTTCTTATGGGTAACAAAACCCTTTTAGGGAGGGGTTTAGATTCTCACATCAAACCCCAGCTTGAATTCTTGAGGAATTTGTTTGGCAGTGATGATAAAGTAGTTTTGGCTTTGAAAAGATGTTCTTATTTGCTTGGCTATTATGCGCCCAGGAAAATGGCTGGAATTATTCTTTTGTTGCAGAAACTTGGCTTTTCCAATGACCAGATCACCAAGCTTATTATTCAAAATCCGAGGGGAACTCTGTGGTTAAACCCTGACAAGATTGAGTTAGTATTCGATAAAGTGGAGAACTATCTTGGCATACCACGAGGGACGCCCATGTTCTTCCATGGATTTACAGTCATGTCTTCGATTAAACAGTCGACTATCGATATGAAATGGGGAGTTTTGAGGAGTTTTGGTTGGTCTGATGCGGATATACATAACCTAATGAGAAATCTACCTTATACTTTAAAAGTGTCAGAGGCTAAAATGAGGAAAAGTTTAGATTTATTCATGAATGACCTTGGCTATAGTCCTGCTTACCTAGCTTCCCGGCCTAAGATTTTTTCTCTGAGTTTGGAAGATCTCATAAAGCCAAGAGTTGAGGTTATGAAAATTCTGAGTGAGAAAAAGCTGAAAAAGAGAAATGCAAGCCTGTATTCTGTCGCGAGCTACTCAGAATCAAGATTTATCAAGGTTTATCTTCTGCGCTACAAGGATGAGATACCTGACGTCTATGAATCGTACATCACAAGACATCTGAAGAAAAAAATTGAGAACTTTTAAATTGTTCAGAGTGATTTGCTCTCTTCTTTAGGAAGATTAACGAGATCTGAATTTTGTCTTTGTCATTTTCTTTGTTTGTATGGGTAGCTGTTTTAGAGAAGGTAGTCTTACTTCACAATTGATTGGAGAAATTGCCAATGCTTATTATGAAAACCAGAAATAGAACATGCATCCACATTCTTGAGGATGATCTTCTGCCTGCCCTACAAGGATAAGATACCTGATCTGCATAAATCATGGCTGGAAGCTGTTGCAAGGTAGAAGAAGGTTTGCAGACTTTGATATGCAGTAGGTAATGCACTTTGTTGTAATGCTTTAGACTGACGACTGGATTTTGGGATTTGATTCTTGTCTCCTCATTTTGTATGTTTCGTGGATTTTTTTTTTTTAATGGAAAGGCTCACTTTAGCTTGCCATTGGTTTGTAGAAATAACCATTTTTTTGTGCATCTAAAGAGTAGTAGTGCGCTCTCTTCCAATATACTTCTCACAAATCACTTCGTTTTCATGTTTCTTTGGAAAAAAAGTTTCCCCGAGCTTCAATTCACACAAAGGTGAGTGACCCCTTAATACCAGTAAAACCTAGTGCAAGACCTCTCGTGTTAGCTTTGATTGACTTACACCTGGTTCTCCACTCACTGAACAGCTTTTGAGAATATAAAGCGGAAGCCTGAGCAATCTTCACGGCATCAATAGCAATTCAGTTCTGACAACAAGGGCAATGGCTTCAAGAGAGGGTGGTGCTACCGCTATTATGGGAATGCTACTTCTCATGCTTTTTCGCCTTGGCTGCTCTGCTCATTGGATCTTATTAAAGTCCCTTGAGTCCATTGGTGACCCGAAATATGAGTCAACCAGTGGATTATTCTGATAGCCTGCCGGTTTGCCGATGGACATGGACGGTGGACCACCATGCCAGTGAATTTTTTTCATTAGGCTTGCCGATGATGAACCAAAGGATGTGGACCAGCCAAATTAGTGAATTACTCTCCGAAAAGCCTTCGCAGGGCCGATGCGCTTCAAGAATATGGATTTCTTTGTCGACTTCACAAACTCTGAATCAGAGTGCATGCACCCTAGCCATCAATAGATGGATTCTCTACACCAAATGATTTTCTTTTCCCCTCTCCTGGGAACGTATAATCCCTTTCCTTCTCTCTCTCTCTCTCTCTTTTTTTTTTTTTTTTTTGGGGTTATGGCAGAAGGGCTGTATGCTCATGTTAGCAGTAGTTTTATACATCATATACGAGAGAGCCGGTTAAGTCTCAAAGTGTCATATTCGTTATCTGCATTTTTCATCTTAATGCTGCAAGAGTTGACACAGTAAATCTCAAAGTATTATATCACTGTCGATCTATTTAATGACAGTGTTCCATCGAAAAGCCCGCTAAATTATCCACAGAAGCTTCAATCTTGCCTTCTGTCCTTGCTATGGCTATGTCGCTGTCGCTGTCGCTGTCACCGTCTTCCATTCTATCTTGCAGGCAATGAATTTGATCTTGTAACCACTAAAGTATCCACATAAAGCCTAAAAGCTTCGGAGTCGTTTCACGATTGATCCTTGTTTTAAAAATGGGATAAAATGGTTTTTCAATAAAATCTTTTCAATATAGCGGAGCAGTCAAGAAAAAATTGGATCAAAGCGATAGTCAGATTTGAATTTTGGTATTTTTTGAAATAATTACTGTAACACTTTTTAAAATGTGATGTATATAAGATAAAAAAGTGAGTTAAAAATGTGTTTATAATACAGATGAAATATTATTTGAAAAAACAAATAATGAAGGACCAAACATGAATTAGTCAAAAAAGTTGGACTATTCGGGGGATTTGCTCGACAGTCGAATCGAGTAGTCTGCTGCTGCTTGCTATCGGAGTCTAATTTCGAGACGATGCTTGCCCGCATTTCCAAGCTTCGCAACAATGGCGGCGAGCGGAATTTGTTCTGCAAATATTTCCTTAACTACTCAACAAATTTGGCAGCCGTGCAACCTCAGAATCATCTCTTCATCGGCTGCCTCGAACGCTCACTTGGGTTCTCCAGAGAAGAAGCCATCTCCGCCGCCGGAAAGGTACAATGCTCCAAATTATACAAGAAAGACATCGATTTGTTCATCAGTTATTTTGAAAATTTGGGTTTAGATAAAACCCAGATGAAAACCATCGCTTCCTCAGATCCCAAATTCTTGTTAACCAATGTGGAGAAGACCCTGAAACCCAAAATCAGGGTTCTGGAAGAACTTGGCCTATCTAGGTCGGACCTGGTCAAGGTTATAATAGGCTGTAGATCTGTCTTCGGTAGAGGGTTGGACTCTTTTATTAGACCTCGGATTGAATATCTTAGGCAATTGCTGGGTAGTGATAAGGGAGTTGTTTTAGCTATAAAGAGATTTCCTAGGTTGCTTGATTTTTATGCAGAGACTCGAATCCAAGCCAATGTAGTATTGTTGAAGAAGTTTGGTTGGAGGGATGAGCAAATTGCCAAGTTCATCAGTAGGAATCCCAGGCGGGTTTTCATACAGAAACCTGATTGGGTTGAGGATGTATTGCAGAGGATTGAGAATGATTATGGGATTCCTCGCGAATCCCCCATGTTTTATTATGCAGTTGACGTGATCTCTTTGCTTGGTAAGGAGAATATCGAGAGAAAGTTGGAAATTTTGAGAAGTTTTGGATGGTCGGATGCGGATATATGGAGAATGTTTAGGTCTCTACCTGTAACTTTTAACATGTCAGTGGATCGAGCGAGAAAAAGTTTGGATTTTTTCATGAACGAGCTTGGTTATGATTCTGGTTACTTGGCTTCTCACCCTAAGCTTTTCTCTGTGAGTTTGGATAGAAGGGTTAAGCGTAGGAATGAAGTTTTGAAAATCCTGAACGAAAGGAAGTTGATCAAGAGAAAGACGTCACTTCATTCCATTGTCTGCTTACCAGAGTTGAAATTTGTCAAGCGTTATCTTCTGCCTCACAAGGATGAGATACCTGATGTCTATGGATCATATATCGAGATGTTAGAAGATAGGAAATTTGAGAAACTTTGATTTGTTTGAGGTAGTTTAGTTAGTGGCAGGTCAGAATTTGATGCAAGAGTGCTCTTTATTACTTCTTGTACACAAAGGAAATGTTGAGGGACTCTCAGTTTTGAAGTAGTTGTTCGGGGAATATTCTTGTGTACTGACTCAACTGGAGCTGCAGATGGAGATGGGGATTAGCTTGTTGTACTGACCAAAGCAATGGAAATGGGGAATTTTGCTTAACCCGGAGCTGCAAATTCCCAGGATTTTTTAATGTCCTCCTGGATAGGCTAATTTCAGAAAATTTAACAGACTGGAAAGTGAAGACTCTTAGATGGATTCTAGACCAATTTTTTTGTTGATTAGATAGAAGTTGTATGTGGAAGTAAAACTTCCCTTTGTGAGTAGTGAGTACAGCCCAATCTGATCACTGCTACTAAGATCTAGGAATTGTTATTTAATCCGTTTCAGTAGAATTATGCTTCTGTTTGGAAATATCTTCTGTTCGTGTATGTGTAACTGAACTGGACTTTGCTTATGCAATTGCCTTGTGGTTGTGGAGGATATATGCATTGCACAAAGCTGAATCATGCAATTGCTTTGTAATACGTTGCAGATATGATTTGAGGACTCTTTTCTATTTAGTAAATATGGTTTATGTCTTGTCAAAATGCGCATTCCTCTTCATTCCTAAAGAAAGCAAAAGTTTTCATGTTCAGACAAGCTGCGGAATCTCCAAATACATCACAATAGGTGCCTAGTTGATTAGTTTTACAATTTGTGCATTTTACAAAATATGTTGCCTCTTAATATTTTCTAGTATCACTGATCTGAGACAACAGAGAAAATGTTATGGCATCCTATTTTATAATAGACTCTTCAAAAGCCAATTCATCAGTGTCATGAATTGCCAAATCCATAATCTTGCACCGACGATCCGATACTCGCATTTGAACTCTGGCTGCCCATTTTGTGCAAAAGGAGTGATAGTCAATCTACTGAAAGTGCCACCAAGGTTCTAATTCTCAGCCCTTCTAACCATACCTCTTCTGCAATTACTCATGTAAGATTCATACTTCTCCGGTATCTCATCCTTGTAGGGGTGAAGATAAAGATTCACAAACTTTAGATCGTTAAAGCAGAAAGCATTATAATGATTCACTTTCTCACTTATCAACTTCTTCTCAATCAGAATCTTCAAAATCTCATACCTCGGCTTCACCCTCCTCTCCAAACTTAGACTTAAAAGAACGGGATGAGAAGCCAAGTACTCGTCTGTATATCCAAGCTCCCCCATGAAAAAACCCGCAGATTTGCGAACATTAGCTTCGGATAAAGTGAAAGTAAAAGGCAAATTCCTAACCAAGCTTCGGATACTCGTATCAGTCCAGCCACAGCTCCTAAAATTCTCAATTTTTTCATCAAACGTCGACTTCTTAAGCGAAGCATAGACCAAAACCCCATGATAGAACATCTTGCACTCGCGAGGAATCCCAAAATCAGTCTCCACACCCTGCAACAACCCCTCAAGCCACTTCGTCTCTCGCAATATAATCCAAGGCTTGTTGACTATAAGCTTGGAAATCTTGTCACCTGACCAGCCGAATTTTCGCAGCAACGCAACATTTGGTTCTATTGCTAAGGGTGCATAAGGATCAAGCAACCGGCCACAACGCTTTACAACCTCGACAACAATTTCGTCACATCCTAACATATCTCTTAAACATTCGATCGGGCGTCTTATGTAACAATCTGTTCTCCTCAAAATGTAAGCATGGTAAGCCAAGAACGCGGTAAGGTCCGGCCCCGATAGACCAAGGTCTTGGAAGATCTGAACTCTAGGTTTGAGGGCTTTGTCTACGCTGCAAAAAAGCAATCTGGGCTCTGTAGAAATGAATCTTTTGATTTGGGTTTTGTCTAGACCTAATCCTTGAAAGAAACTGACGACTAAATCTGGGTCTTGCTTGAAGCTTTTATAGGCACTCAACCTTTTCCGGACGGAGAGGGCTTGGGTTTGGGAGAACCCAAGCGAGTCGATGAGGTGTCCTACCATGGAATCAGGATTCTGGGGTTGATTTCTAGATGATGCCGCTGTATTTGAGGAGTAGTAGTGCAGGTGCCAGAGAGGCTTACAGGAAAGAATCCTCCCAACTCCATTGATTTGAAGGAGAAGCTTTGACATCATTTCGAATGAAACGAGGGAGGGTTGGGGTTTGAGGCTTCGTTTGGAAGTTGAGGATTTGGACGGGAAAGAAAGAGAAAGAAGAGGGAGTTTGGTTTTCCTTTTGCCTGTGAGTTTTTAATAATAAGAAAGAAAATAAAGGAAATGAGAGGATGAATAGTACATAAAAATTTTCCTTCCAAATTTGAAGAGAAAATTGGAGGAAGCTTGGGAAATTTTTTTAAAAATACATATTTTATTCTTAAAAAGATCTTGAATAAATATTTAATGATTTTCATATCTAAAATTATTCAACTAACTCTCAAAACCTCCAAATAACATAAAAATTCCTTCTCTTCTCCCGTAACTTCAAAGTTTTCCCTTCTTCTCTTATCTATCCTAAACTCCCAAACTAAGCCTTAAGTTGTAAAGAGGGTTTTTGTTTTGTTTTTAACTTTCGTATGGTTGATTTTAAGTACAAAATCTGCTCCAACTCAAAGTAACAATTGAACAATCAAAAATGAGTTTTGGAAACGTAAAACCACCTCTCTCTCGGGGGCTGTAACAAGAACACAAATTAGGCAGGCCACATACTGTATCGCCTGGTATGACAAAGAAGCCCATAGGCTAATTTTGATTTGCATTGGGCCATATGCTATATCTTGTCATCTTGTTATCCTAAATCTGTACTAATCTTAATCCGAATCAAGAGATTTTTCTCAGTTTAAAACAATTATGTAATTATGTATCTTTTTTTGATTAAAAAAAATATTGTATTACGCAGCAAAACTCATTTCAATTTCAGTAATTTCCTATATCGTCAGAAAAAAGGAAGTTCCTATAATAATGACCTTTAGTTATTTTATATATTTTCCAGAATAAAAAAGACAAAAAATAAGAAACCAACTAAAAGAGCCTTCGTTCCTAAGGAAACTGGACTTCTCGAACGCGTCTAATCCGTCGTCGTTTGTCCCATAGAGGAGCAGGTATTCCATCATTAACCCCTACCTTTCCAGTTTCCCCCAATTACTCTGTTACATCTCTTAACTTATTTCTCAACAATTTTCTTCTATTCGTTTACTCTCTTTTTTTTCAGAAAATTAAAAGAAAAAGTTTAAATCTTTGATTGGGATTTCACTCCTCGGTTGAAATTTTTGAGCAGATAATCGGTTATGGATTCCTTCTTCAGCAAAGGCGGCTTCAAAGCTTCTAAATGGTACTACTAATTTGTTCTTATCATTTTTTTTTTGAAATTTCCTTGGTTTTTAGTTCAGCTAGGGTTTTGATGATTGGATTGAATTTGACGAGAATTTTCACTTTTGGAAGAAATTTAGTCATCATGTTGATCTAATTTTGAGTATTGCTTTTTTGTTCCTTTTTTTTTGGGGTACCTGGTTTTGTGGATATTTGGGGTGATGTTGTTTATTGATTTAATCTGGTTTATATCGAGTAATTGACAGCAAAACCTTGCTAAAGTTGTCGATTCCACGGATTAAGTTATTGAGGAATAGGAGAGAGATCCAGATCAAGCAAATGCGGAGAGATATCGCCAATCTTCTTGAGACTGGTCAAGAAGCTACTGCCAGAATTCGGGTATTGATTTCCCTGTTTTGAGGTTTAAGTGAGCATTTTGTGCAAACAAGTTGTGGGATTTATGAATGAAGCGGTTTAAGATTTTAATGTTTACTTGTTTTTTGTGTTCCTTTGTGATTATGTTTAGGTGGAGCATATTATAAGAGAAGAGAAAATGATGGCTGCTCAAGAGATCATTGAGCTGTTCTGCGAGCTTATAGTTGTTCGTCTACCTATAATCGAAGCTCAAAGGTATCTTTTTTACAATCTGTAATACTATTTAGTTTACAAGATTCTTCTTTTAGCTTTGCTCTGTACTTAAATGGTAATTATGAATGTGCTGTTTTTGGTTTGTATGCCTGTATAGGAATTAATTACTTCTATCTCTATTTTTATGTGCAAGTGTGTTTTGAGAGGGAGAAATTCAACAAATTAACAGGATTTTAAGAAGTACGGCTCTTCCAAAAAAAAAATTTTTTTTTTTCTTCTATAAAGCAGAAATTGGAAGATATGTACAATATATAGAATGACAGGTTGCAAAGCAAGTTCTTGCTTAAACTTCTCTAGAACCTGCTTAAAGACCCTTATTCTATGGCATTGCTTTTGGCTTTGCTTGCTGATACTTTGTACTAAGAGTGGAGGGAACTGTGACTAATTCATCTTTTTGTGGAATAATGGGTGTCCTTTTAATTCTCTTTTAGGGGAATATTAGGGGTTACATGATCTTCTCTCAGTTATAAGGAATTTTACTTGTTTATTTTGTTCTTGAGTTGTAGTTCTATCAGTTGGTGCATGCTTACACCACAAGTAACTCTTCATTGCTTGGGCTCCCAAACGCAATTTAGTTGATAAGGTTAAGTTGACATTTAATCAACCACAAAACTGGCAGTGAAGAAGAAATCTTGAAAAAAGCAAAATGAACATTGTCATGGGAACCTCTTTCATAGCCAACTTTGTGTGTGTGTGTACAAACTGCTAGCATTGCTTTTAAATGTCTTGGATAAGATGTAGTAAATAAAATTTGTTACTGTTACAGTTATGTCAAAATTTCTACATGGTAAAGTGCTTGCAGCCTGCTATCATTAATGTTGTTGCCTCCTGCTCTCTGTATTCACGTCTTTTCTCATCCTCTCCATCTGCACTCTCTTTGTAGTTTACCATGATGAATTTATGTGTATTAGAAGAAATTTTTGTAATTCTTATGGACCAAACTTCTTAAAAGTGAATTTCATTTTCTTCACCATTATTGATGTGCTGTATCTGGCTTCCGGGCTCTTTGTTAGGGAAGAAAAGGGCATGATGGGAATTGAGATTTTACCCATGAATGTATGATTATGTTCTTTACTCTTTTAGGAGTACATTTTATACTAACACCTGAAGTTATTGATTTCATGATTGCGACTGGATTTCTGTTACATGTTGTCATTGTTTCTGAACTGGCATCTGACTTTGAACCATGTTTTAAAATACAATTTTCAGGGAATGTCCTATAGATTTGAAAGAAGCTATATCCAGTGTATGTTTTGCAGCACCAAGATGTGCTGATTTACAAGAGTTGCTACAGGTTCAAATGCTGTTTGCTGCCAAATATGGTAAAGAGTTTGTTGCTGCAGCAACAGAGCTCAGGCCAGAGTGTGGTGTCAATCGTCAGGTTATTGGACTTTGTTTTTTAGCATGAGAAGATTTTGAGATAATGGTTTGTTTTTGCTTTTGTCTTTTTTGTAATTTTGATTTGCTTCTCATCAAAATATTTCATATTATTTTTCAGTTAATAGAACTTTTGTCTGTTAGAGCTCCTGCTCCTGATGTGAAATTGAAGCTATTAAAGGAAATTGCAGAAGAGCATGAGCTTGATTGGGATGCAAGTGCCTCCGAAAATGAGTTGTTGAAGCCACATGAAGACTTACTGGTATATTTAACTACTTTGAAGTTTAGGCGCTTGATTATTTTATTCTTTAGACTGATATTTGACCTTTATTGTTCCAGAATGGACCAACTCAATTTGTCAGTGGATCCAAAGTTCCGCTTCCAAAAGAAAATATTGAAGAACCGCTGTATGCTGCTGGTTCTGGACAAAGCTCTGGTGAACAATCTGATTCTGATGCAGGGCTAGATTCACTAGACTTTCCAGAAGTTCCGAAGCAGCCACTGAGGTCAAATACAGGGGATGCATCTGCACCACAAATGCTCCCTTTCCCTGCCTCTGCACTTTCTGAACTAGAGCATGAATCCTCAAGACCTACAGGGACAGATGAAGGTCTACCAGAGGAATTTCACTTGAAGCCTGAGAAAGTAATAGAGCAGAGATCAGTGACCAAAGAATTTGAATCATCTCCAAGTCATTCATCCCATTCACCGGAAAAACAGTTTGTGCCATTTATAACACCCCCATCACAAACTTCTACACCATTTCCTGTGAAGAAAGATGAGCCTTCACCTTCTGTCTCAAGACCCAAAAGCGAGACCAATATAGATTTGCAGGATGTACTGGCTGCTGCTCAAGCTGCTGCCGAAACTGCTGAACGTGCTGCCACTGCTGCTCGTGCAGCTGCTAGTCTTGCTCAGGTTAGGATAAGTGAACTTGTCAAGCAAAAGAGCGGGGTACCTGATGGCAATCATGAGAATCCATTCCATGCCGAATCAGAGAAGTCCAACTTTTCAGAGAAACCTCATTTAGATCATCAAAGCTCCTTAGATGATTCTGATGGTGTTTTGAGGTCCCCAAGCCCACATCACATAGATGAAAATCTCACTGGCCCTCGGATCACTCCTGTCCCTTCCTCTGATGATAATAAAGTGGATTATGATCCCTTTCCATCCAATGTCCATGTTCCGAATCTTGGAGAAGCCAATCACCAATTTCAGAGGTTGCCTTCGATGGATGATGACCCTTCATACCCAAACTTGTTCACATCCCAGACTTCACATTTTGGATCTCGTGCAAATTCGTTTGCAGATCATTCGAGATCCACGCACGAACCGTAAATCGAGTGTCATTGTGAATTTATGGAGTGCCATTGTAAATCGAGTGTCATTCGTTTGAGTATTTGTGAATTTATGGAATTGTTCTGATTATTCAGTGTCATCCGTAAATTAGGGGCGTTGTTTGGATTATCGGAGGCTTGTATGGGATGTATTGAGCAGTCAGTCATTTCCTAGTTGTGAAGGAATTCAGTAAAGACCGGCATTTACATAGGCCCCTTAGCTTATAGTTATAGCAAACAATTTGTGCCAAACGCTTGTGCAAGGAAATATGACAATATATATATATATATATATATATATATACTGTCAAGTTTGTGCCAATACTTGCACAAGAAAATATGACAATATTTACACAATTATGGTTAGATGCATGATATATGTGAAGTTTGAATTTCAAATTTAAATTCAGATTAGTTGGGAAATATTCAATTCTCATAATGGGGTATATGTCTGTTTGGATAGGTTATTATTTGAAATAATTACTGTAGCATTTTTTGTCATGTGATATATGTGAGATAAAAAGATGGTTGGAAATATAAAAATGTGGGTTAGTAGAAGATCAATCTATATTATATACTCAACTTATGAATACAATTGATATGTAACACTTACCGTGATGGCCTAATATTAATTTTTGGATCTGCACCAATTGCTCAATTTGTTTGGTAAAAACTGTGTTTGACCGACTTCTACATGCCTCTTGCTATTTTGCCTTTACATTCATCTAACGTAAAATCGACGGAATTCCAATTTTGCATTCCCTTTCTGCAAATAACAAGTAGGATTTAAGAGGTTATAACGGACATCTTCGCATTAGAAGTTCAAAACCTGAAACACCTGGCAGTGCTGATGCATTCGGAGTAGGAGTATGCAAAATCAAAAAATTTCGATTTATCGACGGAATTTGAATTAAATTTGAAATTTTTGAAATCGGTAATTCGAAATTTGACACTGAAATCGAAATTTCTAATTTCGAATTATGCGAATTTGATTCGAATTCGGTAATTGAGTTTTTGAAATCGGAAGTAGAAATAGAAATTTCTTATTTCAATTCGTTTTATAATATATGTATATATATATATATTAATATATATTTTTATGTAATAATATTTTTTATAATATATGCAATATAAAATTTATATTATATAACAATACATATAACGAAAAAGGGAAAAAAGGTTTCCAAATTCAGTGAATCGAATTCAAATTCGAAATTGGTGAATTCAAAATCGAATTTGATTAATAGTTCTGTTGTCAAATTTTCAAAAAATTTCGAATTACTGAATTCGTTGCATTGGAGAGAGCACGGCAGTGCTATTTTTTTTATTTTACCACAACCAATTTCCATTTTCCCATTGGGTCTGCTCTGGCTACACCAGGACAGTATCCTAAGGGATACCCTGGTTACCACAAGCTATAATTGTTTCTTCAAGTACCTACAGCTGTGGGCATGCAGAAGTCTACAATAAATAATGCTGCCAATACGCAGGAGGAAGGTCAATACCCAATCGAGTCCCAAGTACTCTTTGAAAGTTGTGTACAGTCCCAAGGCACACAAGTGAGGGAGGGTATGAATGATGAAAAACGACCCAAATGAACCAGATCTAGCTGCTAGCATACCTATGGCTATAATGATAAGTGATAACCAACTTTCCTGATTTCTTTAGTAAAACAGAAAAGAGAATTTGAATCAAGACGGTATGGGGCCACTGACAATGTGCCTCCTAAACATGGACTTACTCCTCGCATGAGAAACTGGAGAACATCGTAGGGGCTAAAAGCAAAAAGGAAAGAACCAAAAGCTTCACCATGTAAAGTGTAAATTACAAAACTGCGCCTATGTGCTGCAATTCATCAGGATTTGGATTCTAAAATGCCTACAAATACACATTCTTATGCACAAATTGAAATACATTTCACAATGGGCTTGCAGGCGGCCTGAATGTCAATAATTTCATGATCATAATAAATAACAGAACAAAAGAAAACATTATACCCCAAAAAAGGAGGAAAAAAATTAAAAAAGGAGAGCTCCTAACAATTTTCATTTCTTGAATTTGGCTATAGAAGGTCACCTAGGACCAGACAGTTCGACTGCATGTAAATTCTCTGTTGAGTCAACAATCCAATCCGAGTTTGGAGGTGGTGCCAGTTCCACCTCCTGACGAAGAACTTCTACCTTTTGCCACTCATCCCATCTTTCAGCCAAGCCGTCACCTTCAAGCATTCTCACCACTTCCGACATTTTTGGCCGGTCCATTGGATTGCCCTGAGTGCATAGCAAGGCAACCTGTATTAATTGCTCAACTTCAGACTCGACATAATTGTTCTGCAAATCAGGATCAACCAGCATTTCCAATTTTTTCTCCTTTAGGAGTCCCTTGACCTGTAATACAGTATTATTTCAGTGTCAGATTTGTACTAGCTATAGAGGAAAGTTCATGGCCTAAAAAATTCACAAATCCAATACAAGTAGTTAGGATTTAGATTTTTTTAAATTTTTTTTTTTTAAAATGGAAAAACAGAAGTTTAAAGGGATGAAAACAGTAACATCAAACACAGAATGCTGCCTAAAGATGAAGGTGACTACACTAATCCAACACTCGTACTGTCTTGTAGGAGAAAATGACCAGTGTTTACCCAATCAAGCAACATGACATCATCATCATTTGCAAGGCGAGCAAGATCAAATGCCCTTTGTCCGGTGATAAGCTCAAGAAGCATGATCCCGTACCCAAAGACATCAGTTTTCTCAGAAGATTTACCAGTAGACAGGTACTCTGGAGCGATATGCCCAATTGTACCACGTACAGCAGTTGTAACATGGGTATCCTTATAATCCATGAGTTTAGCCAAGCCAAAATCTCCAACCACAGCCTCAAACTCTTCATCTAACAAAATGTTTGCAGCTTTGACATCACGGTGAATAATCTTTGGGTCGCAATGATCATGCAAATAAGACAATCCTCTTGCAGATCCCAATGCAATGCGCTTCCTGGTTGACCAATTTAGGGGTGGTTCATTTGGTGGCCGTTCTACAAAATACAGATAAATATTTATCTGTCATTCACGATCGACAAAAAGGACTATCTTGAGCATTTGCTTGGCAACAAGAAGAAAATGCATATATTTAGAAGTTCAACAGATTTACTAGCACAATCTGAGGGAACCCTTGTTACACTTTCAAATCAATGAAAGTCTTGGTAATTAGACCAATGATATCAAGCAGAATAAGTGTCAACAATAAGGACAGAAGATCCTTTGTGTGACAGAAAAGGAAACAAATATGTGAAGCACAATTACAGTCTTAAGCAAGCTTACCCCTCAAACACGATGCAACACTTCCATTGGCCATGTATGGATAAACAAGCAACCGTTCAGTTGGTGTCATACAAAAACCACGCAGTCGAAGGAGATTCCTATGCACTGCCATGCTGATCATCTCAACTTCCGTTTGAAACTGCAGCTCTCCACCTGGTGTTCGCTCCTCCTTTAGTCGCTTAACAGCCACTAAGGAACCATCAGCAAGTCGACCCTTGTAAACCTTCCCAAACCCACCTCTACCCAGAATGTTTTTATTACTAAAACTATCCGTTGCAACTTGTAATTCTCTCAGGGAGAACCTTTTAAGCTGCCCTAGATGCACCTCAGGATCCTCCTCAGCTGCAAAGATAATGCAAATGATATGGAGTCAAAAGAGTAATATAACATCTTACAAGCTTGCTTGGACAAACAACATACCTGGTACATCAAAGAAATATTCTTGTGGTTTTCGCCGACGCCACCATGCAAATGCAATGGCAGGAGCAGCAAACAGCAGAGCAGCCCCAGCTGCAACTCCTCCAGCAATAGCTCCAGTAGCACTATTCCCTCCTGAATTTTAGAACCATGCCCAAAGATGAATAGTTGAGTACATACTCACTGGAGAGAGGGTTGTAGTATCTTGCAGTAGAGGGAAACAAATTCTCCCCAGAAATGCTTAGAAGTATTTGTAAGTATAATACCGGCCCCTTCTAATGATTATTCTAGTTTAGCTAACATGTAAAATAAATGGAACTCCTTTCAAAAGAAAATGGATACAAGATAGATTACTTCTGCTAAACCTCTATCAAAACCTTTTCTTTTCTTTTATTTGTATTTCAATAGCTAGATCACGAAAAAGGTTAACACCAGAGCCTGGAAGACAATACAACACATGAAACAATTCTAGCAACAATGATGACAACTACCTGGAGTAGCAATTGGAGGTGGTGGGACAAACGGAGGCGGAGGAGAGAATGGAGGAGATCCTGGGCAAGGGCGTCCAGTAACAGGGCCACATAGATCCAAGTTATTAGCGAAACTGTGGATTCAACAAATTGGTTATATCATTACTACAAGATCTTCAGTCAAATAAAATGCTAAATGCATCAGATAAGTGAAATACCTAATTGGTGTAAATAGGGAAAAGGAACCATTATCTGGAACAGCACCAGAAAGACGATTGTTAGAGAGATCCCTGCAAATGAATACAATGTCAAACCATCACCTTCTTGCGATAAGAATGTTTGAGTAGACCAAATCAAGCATATGTTCAGACAGCACTTCTAAGATCAAGACCTCAAATCAGAGAAAAAAAAGAAAAGAAAAAACTTACAAGACTTGTAGCGATGATATGTTAGTCAATGACAACGGGATGGGACCTGTCAAGCTGTTGTTGTTGAGCCGCCTATCCTTACACCAGCATCAGAGAACCACATAACACAAAGATTAAGACCATTGAACGGATATAACCAGAAAATAATTGGCAAGCAACCAGTAACCTAGATTATGCATAACTTTTACTATTTAAGGAATTTTTCCAAATAAGGATGTGATACTGAGAAGCAAAGATATGACCAGTCATAACAGTTTAAATGAATAAATCAATGACTACAAACTTACAGGAATCGCAATTTTGATAGCTTTCCCAATGTGTCTGGGATTGGACCATTGAAACTATTCAGATAGAGATCCAAGCTCACCAAATTAGTAAGATTTCCAAGATCACTGGGTATTGGTCCACTAATGTTATTGCTATAGAGCTCCCTGCAACCAAAAATATTTAATATTTGAATATGCATATCCTGCAAAATCTTTACCTCTTAAAATTTGGGTTGACAAGATGAGTACAAATTATCCCATGTACAGTTTATTTTAGATATTTGGTGGCTATACACAGGTAAGTGAAGTAAACAATTGTCAATTGACACTGTATATGATTACGTTCTATGGATTCATAAACGATATACTCCTGTTCAAAGTTCCAACAAATAAATCGACCTCAAGTTAAATGCAAAAACTGCAGCTTCTTTCATCATTCAATTTTTCTTAGAAGTTCTTCAATCAATTTACCACTGCCCTACCATACTTGGACTCATGACTGGCATGCCCAAAGTTTGCAAGTTTTAGAGTTTCACTTCTGAACATAATTGAGTACTGGCTTTGCCTTGAAAATATTTTCAAGCAAAATGGGCCACTCCCTGTAAATTTACAGTCTAAGATAACATTTTACCACACAAATAAGACAGCAAGTAATGACAATCCTTCATCGTAAACAGCTAATCAATGACACATGGAGAAATAGTCCAAGGAAGATTTGCTTTAGATGCCGCTAAGATCAGTTTACCACAATCTTCTGGCCTTAAATCCGAACGTGTGATTACCATCTTAAAATGACTTCTGCTCATAATTTCTTACTATTGTTTGAGGCTGTTGAGTCTCCATCATTGATAATTATCCATTCAAAACCAAGACTGAACAATCCACAAGAACTACAGGCCCCATCCTGTATGCCGAAATAACTCCACAAACTAAAGAAAACTTTAGTGAAATTCAACTTATTACATTAGAGGTTTGAGATACAAGAAAATTGCTAAATGTGCACATTTTTCTTACTGCCTTAGGAAATTTCTATCAAGCTAGCTCTGTGATAACATGTATCAAGCTTGATATGCGAGTTAAAACTGAATAGAATAAACAGTCCTGTAACTTAGAAATGAGGACCTTCAAAAAATACTGCAAGCAACTGGTTTACGCTCATCTTGTTTTAGGTAAGATATACATATACATATACATATACATACACATATACATGTATATGTGTGTGTGTCTGCAACATATAGAATGAATAAGAAACAAGTGGGGACGCAAGCTACTTTTGCATCTAAAGTACATTAATAGCGTAGAATCACATCCCAGTAATGCTTTTCCGAGTAGATATCCCTCTCAAAGAAAGTGAAAATGATGTCAACAGAATGAAAAAAATAACCGAAAAACAAAGCATCTAAATCATTCATTCGACCCAGATGGAGAGCAAAGAACTAAATGCCAAGGGCAGTAAATGCAGCCAAAAGTCCAGCCAATCAAAATCTAGAAGGTGTTTTATCTGCATTTAAAGAACAGAAACAGCACTTCCTCATATCAGCTTAATATCTATATAATAACGGCTTTTCAGAGATCTGACAAGCAAATCATCTAACAGGCCATGTTGTTCTGTCAGCTTGTCATCTTACTTTGTCAGATACAACACTATCAGCGTGCAATATCCATATAATCTTATCCATGATGGCCCTTCATTTGACAAATTTTGACAGAAAAAAGTAAAGGATGTCAGGAAACTAATCATGATGTCCAGGTTGCCTCATAAAATTTCAAGTCCAGCTACTCTTAATAGATCTTTTAGAGAGAACTTATGTTATATGTTTCAAAATGCTGTTAATTGTCAAATCAACTTAGTTGAAGATTAATCCTTTAGAGAACTCGAATGCATTTTTCAGCACAAGTCACCAATCCTTCAATCACTTATATTAGGTATTTTGTTAAATTTGTCTGCCTAGTCCAATTTCTACATTGACCTTCTGAATAGTTTTAATTTAGGATCAACTGAACAGTTTTAAGCTCTTTCTCCATGCCATCCATTCCATTCAGCCTCAATTCCCCCATACTCAAAAGAGAACTTCTGGGGAATTAAACCTTCTGAATCTGCTTCCTACTTCCATTTCCATTATCGAAATTTGGCCTATATGGCAACTCAAATGGTACCAGTACTACCAAAATAAACAGTTTTTACACCTTTAGCTACCTATACTATGCTAAAAGGAACCAAGACAGGTTTTAAGAAAAAAAATTAACTCAAATAAGAACTACAGCTTCATAATTGGTCAAAAAAATAAAATAAAATCTGTTGCTCCGCATTACAAAAGCAACAGCAACATCAAAGATGAACAAAGGAATATTAACAGAAGTAAACTTAAAGCGGGTATACAGGATGAGAGTGACAAAACATTGACTGTACAAAAGGCTTACAAATACTGCAAATTCTTCAGCAAACCAAGCTGTGGGACTAGTTGACCAGATAAAGCAGCATTACCCAGATCTCTGCAGAAACAAAATTAGTTTATGTAATGAATATGAGTCACACTATAATTGACTTATTCAGTATCCTCACCAACCCAAATACAAAATTTATGGCATTTCACCAATAAAACATCTTACACTCTTATAACACTGTTATCATTATTGCAAGTAACATGAAACCAGGTACATGGATTAACAAGAGTAGGGTCCCAACTCTGTAATACATTGTTGGGATCTTGTAAGTTCGTCCGTAGGCTATGCAAAGCATCACCTGCATAAGTGCCAGATTAAATCAATGAGATACTACTTCTTTGTCCGTCAAATAAACTCTAAAAATCATCAAGGAACTAGAACAAGCAGTTCGCTATATACTCTTAGACTTGCCAAATTAGCATTTCACCAAATTGTAAGTCATCAACAAGATACACACAAAACAGTCACGAGTTTCACATGCACAATATGATTTGAATATGCTACAGTTATCTTCAGCTACAGCATTAGGAGACATCAATCAAGTAATGCAACCACACACAGAGACACCCACACACGAGAAAATACCACATTACAAAAGAAAGGAGATCAAGACACTTCATTAGTTTTTAAGACCAGCTCCAAAAGTCCAATAAATACTTGATCGTCATCCTTCTCAGAAATTCTCACAAAAAATAAACCGCAAACCAATTTCCACAAATTAACAACCATGGCCATTATCACGGCAAACTTAAATGTTTCTGACGAAAATTCCATAACCCACCAAAAAAAAAATAACCCTTGCATGCATAAAATCAAACAAGGCAACAAAAAATTAAAAAAGCAGCTTTAAAAATTCAACAAAAAGTAAACTTCAAAATACAGACCTTCCATGTTAGCAAGAATGAGCTTGAGTGGATGAAAAACCATGATCAACCAGAGCACCACTGAAACTAATCCCTCCTCCCTTGCCATCATCCTCAACTTCATTATCACCAACAAAACCCCCACAAATTCATATATAAGAACGTATATTTTCTTAACCCACCAGCTCCAAAACAATTAATCCCTCAGATCCAAATAAAACACACTTAAAAGTAGCATTAACAACAAAACACGCAAACCCCTATCCCTCATTTCCCCCAAAAACCACCATTTTACACCCAAAGAAAACCACCATTAATTAACTACAGTAAAAAAATAAAAAACCCAAAAAACCTGATCTTATCACTTAACCGTACTTTACCAAAAACCCATTTCTAAAAATCCCTTTTTTTCCCTCAAAGATTCTATCTTTTTCTCTTTCTTTTGCTTCCTCAGTCAGTAAGGTGATAAATGTGGCCTTTTATTTTTCTGGGCTTTTCTTTTTTTTCCATTGTTAATGTTGCACCCCTTTTTATCACCCTGCAAACTTTTCACCTCTGTAATGACTAATGTGGATTGTATTGTATTGTATTTGTTGTACAGTACTAATGCTTTTTCTCTCTCCAAACTAGAAGCCTCTCCTCTGTTCTCTCTCTCTCTACTCAGTTTCTTTGCTGCACAGAGAAAGAAGAGAGAGAGAGAGAGAGAGTGCGTGAGTGTGTGAGAGAGATTATTATCTTTTTGGGCGTGTGTGTGCGCTCTGCAGTGGGCTTCTGAGGAGGGGTGTTGCCCGAACGGTGGGCTTGTTGCCCGGACACCTGCCCGAAAGCTCTTTTTAACTTCCAAACAGCTTCGCGCTTTCCCTTATTTCCAGTCTTGACAGACCACGGTTTCCTTTTCTTTTATTGTTTTTGTTTTGTGCTCTTTTGTTACATTCAAGCTCTCTGGTAATTCTCATTTTGGTTTTGGAAATCTAAAGATTTACGTATATAACTATATCTTCTTTATTAATGACCTCAATTTTGTTAAGTCAAAGTAATTAAATGCACAAATGTGATTAGCACTAACTTTTTTCTTTACTTTTAGAGTGTGATGGTAATAAATGCATAAAAGTGTACCTAAAGTTGTGCATTTTGACTACCTTTAGCGGCAGAGAGATATGTTGAGATAACAACAACAATTATCTTGTTAGGCCTCTCCAATTAGGGTGTGAATGAGACTAATCAAATCGAATAATTTAGTATTTAGATTTGTTTGATTATTTTAACTAGATTAAAATTTTGTATAAATTTGACTTATTTATTTATTGAATCGAATTTGAACGTACTTTTTTATCGATTTTTAATTAAAATGATCGAATATAAAATATTTTTTCAATCGTGATCTAACTTGTTCACGAACTAAATTCAAAGAATCTTTTACCAAGTTGATTCAAATATTGGATATATGATTCATCTATATCTGCAATGGATTTAACTTTTTCTTGAACCTTTAGGATTAATTTACACATTGTTGCCAATGGAACTTGTGCCGAATTGATTTATGCAACAAGAACAGCAAACTTGAATTGGATGTATCTGAACGCGATTCCGGACCAACCATTCAAAAACCACTTATGAAGAACATTTGAAATACTTCAAAATGTTAGAAGTGATTAACCAGTCTTCCTCTAAAAAGGTTGCCATTTTTTAATGATAGCTATATTTAAGTAGTGAAATGATGCAGTTATAATATTTGTCGTAATTAGTATCCATTGTACATAATTTGGATCTTCCGTTTCATTTTAGGGATTCAGGAAATGTTGAACCCTTGATTTTGACAAGCGTTCATTTTTAGTCATGAGTTAACCACCGAGTTTTGGCTCAGTGGTCACTAAAACTGATTAAGTCTATTTTTGGGCAACTCCGTTTAGATTTGTCTGTTTTTCAAATACAGTATTACGGTAACACACAAATATATACAACTCAAAAAAATCTCAAAACAAAAATTCGTATACACTGCTACAGTAAAATTTTTCAAAAATACACCAAAAAACAGCTAATGGTAGTACAACTTTGCACTTGAAAGAGCCAATATTTGCGAATAGGCAAAAGGTCAAATAATTATAGTCAGGACATACAGTTACATGCGTGTTAAAGATTTGATCTATTAAATGTCCCATGCAGCATCATATTTTTGTAATTGGAACATCTTTCTTGCGTAATTTTGAGTGCTTAAGTTACAGAATTGCTATTGCATATTTTATGACAAGTAAAGCAAAAAAGCATAATAATTTCTTTAACTATTCCATTATTCCTTTTTTTTTTTTTTATGGGTAGCACCTTCTAGTAGATTTCAAGTCCTTCAATATCTGAGCTGCATATTTGCTGCTCCAAGTAGATAATCAAAGACCATATAGAATACTTCTTTGTGGTTTGAAGTTAGATAGATGGTTAGTGAAGCCGTCATTTTATCATTAATCATAGACTACCACTATTTAACATTTGAAAATGACGTAATCGCGTTAATTAAATTCAACTTACACCTAAGCAATTCTTTAATTAAGTATATCCTAAGCAAAATACCCAATTGTCAAATGGTTGGACGTGGGAGCACGTAAACAATAGCATTGCACGTGGGGGATGAAAGTCCATAGACAATACTTTGTCCAATTAAGTTAAAGGAATTGATAGATGCTTCCTTGATTTTGTTTTTTATTGGAAAACTTTTTATAGTAGTTAATTATGTAAGCCCATTTTATAATTTAGACATGTGTATTGACTAGCCCATGTTTTTCTTTTGGTACGACTAAACCTCATGGAACTGTCTTTAGGCATATACAACTACCAATTATAAGTAGACACTTAGTATAAGACTGTAGTTAATTCAACTGGTCCAGTAATTTTTAGCAAATACTTGGACAGCCATTTTCTGTCGGAAAATTGCGTCGTTTTCTGTGATCACATTTCCCTATTACCTTTTTTCCTTACATACATCAAATCGTTACAGTAATTTTTCTACAAAAAATCATAGAAAATGCAATCCAAACAAGCTTTTAGTCTCGTTTGAATTGCTGGTTTTGGATAATAAAACATAGCATAATTAGTAAGACGTTTAACTGACAGATTACGAATTTAAATCATCAAATGGAATAAGTGAGAAATCACTATTGATCATCCTGTTAAAAAAAAAAGAAAAAGAATTGCTGATTTTGATTTTTTGAAGTATATTTTTAACACATTTTAAAATAATTTTTTATCTTACATACACCACATTTCATCAAAATATTACAATAATATTTTTGAGTAAATTTTACATACACTATCAGTGGATACACTGTTACGGTTGGTTGGATGACACATGAGCAAATTTTGAATCTCAAATTTAAATTTTATACATGTATCATATATTTAACAGTGATAGTGTATACTGACAGTATATATATAATTAATCCAATATAATATTTTTGAAAAACTCCAAAAAAAAAAAAAGGTATCCCAAACAAGGTGTACTCATTTCAGAAGAAAATATGTGCAATGTGTAAGTTATTGGGTTGGGAGCCCTGCACCAAATTTGCTTCCCCCCTTTCACACATAGTTGGAAAGTGACCTGTGAGATTAGATATATTTGCATTACATCGATATCCAAACACATAAATCGTGGAAAGTGACGGGACTGTAGAAGCATAACACCGTTTAAGGACAAGTGTGGAGCCCAGCCCAGGTCGCCCAGGTCGTAGAGTCCAAATCCTAGTCAATATTCCGTTTTGAGGATACTAACGGAGTTGGGAAAAGGGCTTCCGAATACTACTGGTTTACAAATTTAAGGAATCCCATCATCACCATCAGAGGGTACACATTTGAGTCAACTTGGACTCCACACATTTTCTAGTTCAATGGGGTAATAAAGAGTTTGGAACATTTGTTCTTGTCTTTGTCCCGTAGTCTTTGATTTGTTGTGGTCACTGTTTAGGTTCTTGTTCCTACTTTGAATTAATTTTTGGGTGATTGCAATTGAACCCAAATCAACATCATGCTTTTAAATTCCCTTTGTTCCTATTGCCTATCTTGGAATAATGGACTTGGCTGTGACATTTTCCCACTGGCATTGAACTAGGTTTTAGTTGGCAGACAAAAGGTTAAGTTATATATATCTCGACAATAAATTACGTTAGTTTTTGTGTTACGGTGATTATTCAAACTCCGACAGAAAACTAATTATTTTAAAGTCATTCGCGAATAAATCGCTCGAATTTACGTGAATAGTTAAGATGGAGAATAAGGGAAAAAAGATTTTTGTGAACTGAATCGACTAGTTTCATTTTGTCTACTTCTTGAGTTTCTTCTACTTTTGTCTCAACTCCGACCACCTCTTAGGTTGATTTGCAATTGTGGGTTAAAGATGATTAGTAAGATTCCGGTCGAGTCATCCAAGCAAAGAATACCAAAGGTTGGGGAAAAGGGGGGTCTTAGTTGGGATAAGCTTTGCGGCACGGCACGAGTGGATTATGCAGTGACAAAAAAGTCTTGATTTTTTTGGTTTTTGAGAAGAGAAAATTTTTGACCAATCTTTGGTTTTGAAAACAGATCATGATACGGCATCTTCCTTTTGCTTCTTTTCAAGCCGAAAAAACTACCATTCATCATCCATCTACGACTAAATGGCTAGAATGATGATAACTAAGTGTCGAGTGTTGACCTCTCGTCTGCCTTAATTCTTTGCCAAATTATCACTAGTCTAATTCAAAAAGCTGCGTAATTATTGCCATAGGTGTCATGTGCACAATTTCTTTTTCTTTTCAATTTCTTATTGGGATGGTGCACTGCTGCTCTTACGCAACAGACTAGTTGCAAGGATAGGGATGCTTTGTTTGAATTGTAGTTTTCAGCGTAAAAAAATTTACGTTTTTCGTGAATACATCTTTTAATTATCTTAATTTTTATTTCATATACATCAAATCATTACAGTACGTTTTTCGTTACAATATAATTGCCTTAAAAGATCAATTCCTATTTCTTCTTTCTTTTTTCGGAAAAAAATTGACGAAACTCAAAATTTTCGACTTCCAATTCGAGTAATAATAGCATCATAACATGTATTTTAGTACAAACGAACTAGGAATAATTTGCTACACGTAACGCCTATCTGCGGAGTGCAATGATTTGGATGGGTTCCAATACCTAGTCAAAGTTGTATGCAAAATCTGTCACTAAAATGAAGATAAAAATCAAAATTTCGTCAGCATGATTTAAGCATAAAAAAAGAAACAGAATCTCTAGGAGAAACATACATAGATGATACAACCGTGAGTTGTTGAGCCCGAAAACCAACCTAAATGGTTCCTTCAGCGAACGCTTTTCGGTTGCTCTTCAAGTTGGATCCAACGTCGTAAGTGCCCCAGAACGGATCGTTTAGAAAGCTTAAAAAGCCCAATAGATCATGTAGATGCCTTCTTCAGATGAACGTCCAGAGCCCAATAGAAATCCAATCACTTATAATGGGACCTTGGTAAAACTCCGGCAAGTAGACATTTTAGGCTGGCTTTATTAGTTTGTAAGAAAAATTTTAAATTCAAATCCTTTAAAAAAAAAAAGAGAAAAATAAAAGTTAACAAGTTAAGTGACCGAAAAATTTTTAAATATAGAAGACGAAAATGAAGAGCTTATATGAGTCTAAACTTCTATTCTTTTCACTCAATTTTTTTAAAATTTGGAAAGGGTCTACCTAATGAGTGCCAATTAAACACCTGTTAATTAAAAATAAGTATAAGCGACAGTAAGTAAGATTAAATAGAAAAAAAATAGATAAATACAAAAAAGAGTAATAATTATTAGTGATGAGTGTTGAATGGACACCCGTTAGAAAATCTCGGGACATGTTTGGTTACGGAACAAGCGAATTTAATTGTGGTTTTCTTTATTTGACTGTAGTCACTTAAACAAACCAGTCTTAATTTAATACGGGAATCTAATTAGTTGGGAGAAGTTTAATATGAGAGAGCAGGTGTTAATGTTATGGGACGAGACAAATAGGAAAGGCCAACAGTTAACATCTGTCATCTGACATCCCCTCCCCCAGGGCCAGGAGCAGGTATTTTTCAGCACCAATTAAGTGGTGGAGTATTTTATTAAAAAGAAAAAAATACAAGTAAATTTAGGTTTAACCCTAGCTGTGCTGTGCATATCTCAGTTGACTGACGATAATATCTAAGAAGCTGATGATGTTGATACTTGAAAAGATTTTTTTTTTTTCTTAACGGGCGATTTACTATATAATATAAATTAACGCATATAATTACAATTCAGTCTCTTAAGGCCAGACAATTTATAGTCTTATTTATCAAAATATTCATTCCCAAAATTCCAATTAATAAATGCTCCCGATCGAGACACTAGTTATGCCAATCTTGTAAGCATTAGTTAACAGCAAGACGTAATTTCTTAAGGCTAGATAATTGAAGTCCTGAAACCTAAAAGATTTACAGATAAAGAAAAAAAAAGGATTAATCTTTTATACAATATTTGACAATATATACATTATCATCATTGAATGTATAACAAATACTAATTTGAATTTGAATTTAAAATCTAATTTTGCATATGTGATGCATCTAATTGTGATAGTATACGCATTTCTTAAAGCTTCTTAAGACGTTTTTAAATTACATTTTCAACGTATACATTCATTTATAAAACAAAGCAAAAAGTGTTGTAATAATTTTTCTTAAAAAACACCTATAAAAATTACAATCGTCATAATCTGAAGCATAAATCAGATTCAGATTTCGATAATTTCTAGGCTAATTTTTGTCTGCTTAGAACAACGCAACGTTGTTATACATGCATGTGCCACGTTCAACTCCATCAGACACAAAACCTGAGGTATTTTTATACAACAAAAATGTAATAAAATAAAATAAGAAAATCAAATGAGCAATCCAAAAAAAAAAACTGCAGGAAGAAACAGAAGTCATTTAATTTAACCAAACCCCACCCCACCGATCTCGATCGCATTAAATACAGGTACAGTGTGTATCCTATGTAGAAATAAATACTGGTCGAAGAACACAATAAAAAATTACCGCTATCAAGAAGAAGAAGAAGAAGAAGAAGGAGAATATGGAAGACACAACTTCAACAAGACGAAGTTCTGGAGTTGGTGATCATGATGTTTGTAATCCATGCAGTTTTCTAAGGAAAGCTGTAAGTGCCATGCTAAAGTGCTTAGGTTTTGATGAAGCAAAACCATATGTTGATGATCATGGTAACAAATCTTCATCATGCTCCAAGGAGAAGGATGAGGAAAAGTTTAACAATGAACGAAACGGTTGCAGTGGTCAAGATGACCAGTCCTCCTGCTCACCTCTAGATCCACCTTCATCAATGGATCCAGCAGATGATCCCCCCATGGTAATTAAGAGACCTACTAGATTCATTCTTTCATTTTCTTAGCTACCACTTTCTTTTGCTTTTTAATTGTTGGCCCATATACTTCCTCTTAGCTGATGGGGTACCATGTTTATTCATATTTCTTTTTTGTGTCGCGTGTGATGTGAAATTTGATTAATTTTTGGAGGGTTTCTAATCTGATGCTGTACTGCTAATTATGAGTGTAATCAGGAGGATTTAGCAGGGCGTGGAAGAACTCCTCCCAGGCCAGGAATTCGCACAGGAAATCCTCAAACCAACTCCAGTTCCTCGTGATTAATATTTCACCAGTTTGCTCTTTGATTTGCATGCGTCAGTTTACATATATAATCAAACATATAATCTATGTGTTTGTGGCTGAATATTTTTCCCCGGTTTTTGTAACTCTTTGGCTTGACAGAGATTACTAGAATAAGTTTCATATTTTATTTGTAAATTATGCGTACTGATTATTGCTACCTGTGTGTTTAATGGCTGATAGACATTGATGGTGGTTTGAATGAACATGTTTTTTATTTAGAACGAAAACATATAAATGAAATAAATAAACATGATGGTTTTCCGACCAACAAGGTCACAAAAAATGGTAAAAACTAGTATTACAATTTGCCCCAAAGAGATGATTGATAAGCCTGACAAGCTTTAGCTTAGTAATTTCTTGTTTACTTGTTCTGATTTTTTTATTTTTTGGTTGAGTAAAAATTTTTTTTTTAAATTTAAGCGGATTGGATTCTCATTGGCGTCTATGGAATACCTGACTGTTGGGATTCTCAAATTTCATTACTGTAGTCCACAACGAGATTATTGTACAGAGAGCTTTTAGGATTTCAACTTACGAAGTAGCAGTACATATGCTTCGAATTAGTTTAATTTTCAATATATCTACACAATTCTCCCTCACAAAAAAAAAAAAAGCTTCAACTTTGAATGTAGTTGGTTTATATGATGGATTTTAGAATTGTGTCCATTTAAATCTAATTCTTGGTCAAACTTTAATGGAAATATGGAATCTTATTTGCGACTAAAATAAAAAGTTGCCAAAACTTTTCATCTGTATCTGGAATGCCAGGTACTTCAGTTTAGTAGTATTATTTATCTATGCAATTTCTTCTACATCATCATCAATCTTGAATCAATGGTTCTGCATTCAAGGAACATCATCATCTATCTTGAATGCAATTGATTCAAGTGCAATCATTTCGTTTGAAGGCTGCAACAATTTTTTACTATCTATTCTTGTGTGCTTTCTTTCTCCTTTTGTTTTGTTTCTAAACTGTAAGCATATTACCCATGTGGATTAGCTGTTTTTAGGAGTGTTTTTGAAATATTTTACTGTAACAGTGTATATGAAAAAATTTTACTGTAGAAATTTTTGGTGATGTTTTTGAAGGGATTTTTGGAATATATTTTGGGGTACTTTTAAAATTAAAATATTTTTAGGATATTATTTAAAAATTAATACTGTCACTCATAAGCACAATCGCCACCGCCGCCACCCCTTTCTCTTTCTCCTTCTCCTCCACTCCCCCGCCCTCCCATCCCCTCCCTTGATTTGGTCACTGCTAGATCATAACCAGAAAGTTGCGACCTTCTGGTCGCGATCTAGCCGTGACTAGATTGCGGTCTCTGGTTGCAACCAGAGGCCTCGACTAGATCGAGGGGGAAAGGGAAGGGGAGGGGCGGGAGTGGGGAAAGGGGAGGGGAGGAGAAAGAGGGAAGGAGAGGGAGAAGGAGGAGGAGGAAGAGGAAAAGGGAGGAGAAAGGAGGAGGGAAAGGGTGGTGGCGATGGTGGGTGGGGGTGGTGAGTGGTAGTGGGTGGTGGTAATAGGAGAAAAATTTTGTAGAATTTTTTTTAATTTTTTGTGTGTGTTTGTGAGTTATTTTTAATATATTGTATGAATGGGATTTTTTGAGTTGTTTTAATTTGTGAATTACTGTAGTATTGTATTTAAAAAAAATTAGTTTTTGAAAAATAGGCCAATCCAAACGGAGCCTATAATTTTATAAAGTCATCTAATTATATTATTACTTTACTTTTGATCTCTAGATTAATATACTAAACAATGATGTTCTTTCAAGAATATTTTGGTGTTCAATTTATATGAAACATTTGAATATTGAAAAATAGGTCAAAATTATAACAAAATTTATAATGATTAATCAGACGGTAAGATTTAATCAATTTTATTTAAATTTTTTTGTATGACTAACACAAGTAATGAAATATTTAATGAATGGTGTTAATTTTTTAAAATAATTTTGTTGAGTATGATCTAGAGTAGTTCTCTCTAATGCATCGAATAGAAGCCTACTCCTTTTTTACCTTATTTTTGGTGCTCCCTCCTCTCTCTAATGGTTTTTCCTCCTCTCAACCTTGAAGAAACCAATTACGAGTAGATAGCGCGTTGGAAATTTATCCAGATTGTGTTCACTTCGTTAATTCGACTGGATTCTCCTGTATTTCTTCTAGGGAAAACTGCACCAAAAAAAAAAAAAAAAAGGAACAGCAAAACATAGACTCTAGAACAACGTTGTCAAAAACTCGAATCGTGGTCGTGGAAGACAAAATTTTGGACCACCAACATACACCGACAGTTCTAACTCCTACGAACATAAAAAAGAATATGAAATCAAGTTACAAGAAATTTATGTTTCTCCAGCAGAGGAGACACAAAGGTCCACGATTTTACAGAAATTCATGTTATTACTCCACACCTTTGCGATCTCGACCTACCAACGTTTTCATGTCCACTAATATATTATATCTCTGCTGTCGTTCTCTGTACTTTCTAACTCAATCAATTAAGGATGTATCCTATATATAGACATGTCTCAAACATAATAGAAGGTTGCGAGTTGCTCCACAGGGCAATAGTAGAATTGGTCATTTTGGTCCACATGGGCTCTTTCGGCTAATTAATCTAGAATTGTGAAACCTATTTGTTCAAATATATATCTCTTCTGGATGTCTGTTGGAACAAAAATGAGAGGGTTAGCATAAAATCTAGGAATTATTTCCCTAGCCTCAATCCTGTGCTAATGAAAACGAAGTCGAAAATGAACTGCCAACGGAAGCCTACTTGCTTTTGAATAGGAATTGGTGTGGTTGTTTTCCTTCTTTCAAGATACTAATTACAAGCATACACCGTATTATGTAAGAGATATAATGTCTTCACGATTGCACAGAAACTTTTAGTGTCGTATTTCACCCTCTTAAAGTGAAAAAGATTAGGTAAAAGAAGAACCCTTCAATTTGATCATTTCAGTTTAAGCATGCAAAAACAATGACATTTAATTCTGTAACCATCAAAGATAGTGAGAGAGTGCAAAAAATTCCATTTAACCGTAACTAAAAATCATCCATAAATAAGAGGCACTCAATCCTTTTGTATGCCATCAAAGCTGGATTGGCGGAAGGACTCCAAGACAGAAGCAATGAAAAGAGACTCATCATCATCATCATCTTCGAAACTGCTTACTTCCGCGCAGCTTTGATCAACTTCTTCCAAATCAGGAGTTGGTGGTGGAGGCGGAGGCGGAGGCGGTGACGGCGGCGATGGTGTTGGCAAAGCCAAAAAAGGGTAAACGAAATTGGTGCGGGCTTTTTGAATGCCACTGAAAGAAATGGACGCAAGATCATAAGCCACAGCAGCTTCTTCAGCAGTGTCAAATGTGCCTAACCAATGTCTTTCTTTTGTGTATGGATTCCTTATCTCAGCTGCGTATCTTCCCCATTGCCTCCTTCTAACTCCTAGGTATCTAGTCGAGCGTCTTGAGCTTCTTCTCCCTTGATCTCTGGCGACCATTTGAGAAAAATTTTCCATGTTATTTGGACCCGGTTTCTCTTGAGAAGCAAGACAATATGTATAGGTATTCAGAGATCTGCTGCCCAAGAACTAAAATGAACGAGGCTTGTAATTTATACTAGCGAATGACATGAATTGAAGTGGCTCTTTCTTTGTGATTTAAAACTAGGCGGATACTTTCGCGATAATGTTTTCAAATCCTAGTGGGTTTGGCCTGCTCGCTAGCTTACTTCAATCAAATTGTCGAAACTCTCGTTCAAAGAAAAGGGGATTTGTTTGTTTGTTAATTCGATGATTTTGGTTTCGAATCCCACAAATAAATGTCACAGTAGCTTTCGATGGGGTACGTCAAATTAAATAATTAAGTCCCAATTTAGCGACACTCCATCGAGTATCCCTAGTAAATTTGACAAAACTGATTCATTTTTCTAACCCCCAGTGTTATTTAACTATTTATTAGTCAAGTGGGGCAGTTGAGTTGGGCAGCATTGCTCATTTGATCACAATATAATAGTGTAAACACACCAGTCAATTGTTTCTCTAATGGACGTTTATGTGGTGGCATTACATCCTTATTTTCCTCCCAAGTGACATGACTAAGGTGAGCAAAATGCCCAAATTCTTGCAAATCCATGTTGCATTATTACACTTGTTGGCTACAAACATCTCTCTTCCTTCCTGAGGAATTATTTATTTCTCATATTTTAGATGCAATGCATTGCACTTCACTCAACTAGTTCCCATTGTCTGTCAATATCCAAAATGACATGATAGAAAGCTGGTGCTATTATATAATTAGCACGTGTGTAGGGCTATGATATTGGAGTTTAGTCACAAAGGACGGTTTCTTCAAGCTGAGAAAATGTTGGGAGACAAACTTGCGGAAAAATGTGTAATTATACATACTACAAATTAAAAAGCACGAACATGCATGACAAAGATGCGTGCCATCAGCCTTGTTGGGGGAAAAACTCACAGTGCGTTCTTAGAATAAACGCATTACCCCCACAAATATGCGGCATGAGATTTGTCAATTTCAGGCATGAAACATGACATGGAGCTTTCTACCCGTGGTTTTCTTGGCTCCAAATCAAACATGACATAATTGCGTCAATGTGTTGCTATACGTGCAAAAGCATGCCTCATCCTTTAATTTTTGAATCAATCACTACTTTTGGTTGAATTCGATAACCCCACATCCAGGAAATGGGGCAAACGAGAAAAAGAAAGTAAAGGAGAAAACACCTTAGCAATGTTGGATGTGTTGAAGATAAATTGAGCTCGGTTGCTGATGATTTGGAGTTGCAAAATGAGAATAAGCTTCAAGTAATTGTCGTGGCAGTCACGAGGAAGCACGCATATTGAGGGCCTTGAACCAAAGCCTCTTTGAATCACACTTAGATTTTACACACACGAAAAACGTTGACCTTAACTTTTGCACTTGGCCTATGAAATCTTTCAAGCTGGACAGGACTCAAATGAAACGTCGATGCCAAAAAAAAAAAAATCTATACAAGTGCAGAAATTGTAAAAGATTGAGAGAAATAGACGGATTATTACAGACTATGTAAGCTTTCGCCACAACGAGACTTTAGAAACTGATAAGCACTTCACTCTTGGAAATACAAAACCGGCCTTGGGAGGATTGCCATCCACAAGAGAATGCTCGTAGATGTCTTTGCATTCCTGAACAACCTGGTGGCCGAATAAAATCTTGTTATTATATGCATAATAACTCGAGAGAGATTCAAGGTTCTCCCAGTGTCAGACAAATTAAGTGCTAATGCTAGCTCATTAAGACTGTCATTTTGACATCAGTAAATGTTGACTAACAATTACCAGTCGATTCTAAATTTCACCAGTAGCGCACTTTTTACTCATTGTGTATCAAGAATGTTTTCCTAGAATCTGTGATCATATTTACTTCAAATGCGCTAAAGAGTTTCAAATCCAAAGAGCATTCTTTAGATGCTTCAGCAAAGCATATCGGCAGTTTCCAAAAAATCCTGATTAAATGATTTCAAACTTACTATTCTCAAACCTACTACAGATGTAAATTTACCTCTTTGGCATCTTTACGCGGTATACCTTCTCGGAGTCCCACAATTTTCTCAACAACTTCAGGCTGTAGTACAGAATGGAGGTTAATAGTGGTGAAACAAATATAAAAATGGATATATGATGCACGCGTCTCACACCCAAAAAGTTAAGAAGCAAAAGTCACTGCTTAATAGGACTTACAGGACAATCAGGTTGATGGTCAAGAATATTGGTATAAACGAGAGTAAACGAATCTGGACTCTCAGATGAAGCAAGTTCTCTTAAGTCACCGAGTATTTTTATTCTGCCCTCAATTTTCTGTCCAAAAGGAAAGAGAATCCACATCAAGCTGTAATATTTAAATAATAGAGGAAGAAAAATGGGTCCAACTCCACGTACAGATGCAAAAATATATAGCTTAACTCTGCAATCCATTATAAGCACAAATGTTAAGAGGCCAACAAATGCAACAATGGATGGGGACAGTATGCACTATAATAATAATAATCAAATCACCTATATACAGGAATTTAATAAAAGTAATATTTTCACAAACAATAACTTGTCGTCCTCTGATAAGTCAATACAAAGACGCCAAGAATGTAAAGGTTTTGGAATCAAAAGGCAAGGGGAATCTAAAAATTATGGAAATATCAAGGGAGAATGACTTACAGAAACACTGATGTACTCTCGGAAAAAGTCCAGGATAACCTCCTCATCCAGCCTCATCCTTTCAATTGTTTCTTCCTTGATATAATTTTTCTATAGAACATATCCAGTAAAGAATATCAATTTCTTGAGAGAAAAAGTATCATCTCAAAGTACTTGCAATACAAAAAGAATCAGGACAAAATGGCAAATTGTGTAGCAATGAAACCTGGGTGAGAAGATGATCAACATAAACCACAACAGTTTCCTCCAGGCAAGCCTCAACGAATCTCCTGAATGATCTTTCTTCTATGTACCTTGTTAGACAAGAGCACACAAAATCATAAGACGCAACGTTGGTGCATGAACCGGAAAGCAGGTCATTCAAGAACTAAAAATTATATCAGCCCGGAATTTCAGAATTGCCAAACTTTGAGGATCTCAGAATGAATGAATTACTCAAGTTGATGACAACTTACATTTTCACATCTGTAAAATAATCACCAAATGTTGCAACTAGGTACTCAGTGACCTGTCCTTCCAACCAATCTGGGCTTTACAACAGCAGAGGTAAGCAGACCAAATAGAAACATGTCCGAAGGCAAACAAAAGTTCTTTGTTTATCTAATTAAAGGAATTAATAACAGTGAGATCACCTAAAAGAACTTCTGGGCAAAAATCTATACAAACGACCAACTTGCTTAGATGAACCAGAGCTCATATCCAGTTCACCCACACAATGCAAATTAATCGTTTAGGATATCTGCATGCAAGGTAACTATCAGCTTCATTAAGGATTAAACCATTTTACAAAACTGTCTTTAAATCATTTTGGTTAGATTTCCTTGGAATGACAAGCACTTTTACAGCTTTAGAGAGTTAAGGTGATTCTTTAATTGAAAAGACAAGTTGCCAAAGCCTTCTCCACAACCCCCTCCCCCCCCCCCCACCCCAAAAAAACAAGGCCCAATATGTCCTTGAAATCAGAAGCACTTTACTCATTTAGGGAGTTAATGTGAGTCTTCGGCGAAGAGACAAGTTGCTAAAATTTTTCCCAAAAAGAACGGGAACAATGTAGTGGATGCACAAAATTACATTTTCATTATATGCTATATCAAATCATACTAGCTTCACAATGCAATTCAACAAGAATTTTCCAACAATATGTACAATTTTCCAGTAACTTCATCCATCTGTTTTTACAGAAGTATTGCTGGATGTTCTCTTTCTCTCCGTCTAAACTGAGATGAATCTGCTCAAAATGCTGTCTTGATTCAACAAGATATGAAACGTATGACACAGGAATTATAAGGATGATAATGGGCTAGTAGTTCTAATGGCACTTTTCTATCAATAATCCACTACTTACTTGAAGTAGATAAATGATTACAACAAGACCGCTTAACAGATTATTTCTGAAAAGAAACATACTACAGATGTTAACCTACAAAATCTGAAGATATTGGAAGTGCTGGCTCTTTTTACACTAAAATTTGAACAAAAAAGGAAATACTGTCATTACCACAAAACAAAACCGAGTATAATTTCCGGAAACACAGACATAGAAGAACTTATTTACCAAAAACTGAATCTAAAAGAAGGGGTGTAGTGGTGTAATTTATTCACCTTTTTGATATAGCTTGACAAGTAACTCCTGCACTCCTGGATCTTCAAAAATGACGCTGACAGTTTGATGAACAGCTTCCTGGAATTAATAGAAGATTTAAGTAAACATGATCATTCAAGCACATGCACACAATTAATGGAGTCTTCACAGAAGAGCTGATTGAGTTGCAATCCGGAAGGAATAATGAGAACAAGCTAACATTATCACTCCCTTCTCCAAAAAATACAATTACTAGTAAAAGAATATTTTCAATTTTAAAGTTCTCCAAAAAGAGAAAACCTTTTCACAGAACTCAAAAAATGTACACAATGCATCAATATACACTATTAAATGCAAATATGATCGGTTAGGAGTGTAATAGGACATATGGTTAAAGGAAAACTAATTTATCAAAGAACAGAGATAGAAACTTTTTTTTTTTCTTTCAACTCTCACATACACGTGATACCCATCTTGTCAATATACACAGTGCATAGGGCTTAGTTGTATGCATCTAATAGAATGGCAATACATATTGCTTCAAAACTATAGACATGGATTTGGAACTTCATAAAAGAAAAAGGTAGGAGCATCAACATACTTTTGCAACCTCCAGAAAACCTTTGCATGTATCCTCAAAATTAACCTGCAAATGTGAGTAAGCACGCGTCAGAATACATGAATAATTATCATACTGTACATGTAGCATAACAAAAGTAGAGTGGGAGAAAAGCAAATGGCCAGTAAAGTCCATCTGCCAAAAAGAAAAAATGCAACAATATAAGAAATTTATAAGCATGAATATCTTCTGAGCTATGCCCGGCATACATTCTGTAGTCTCTAGTGAAGAAAGTAGCTCCTGATTGATGCACTTAGCTATCCTGATTAATTAAGGTTTTGTAACACAATAATACCTACCCTCTTTCACCCTCCCGACTGAAGCAAAGTTTTTTCTTTATGCTTGTTTTCTTTGCTCCCTTCTAAATCTTTGTGCCCCCCATTTCACTTGACTTTTCTACGCATTTCAATTTCCTTTATTCTCCCCCATTTAAACCATAGGCCCAATATATTGTGTTCACAGTTCTAGTTTACAAAATTAACTTTCCATCTTGAGCAATCTCTGTAAAACTTTACACACATATTCACATGTTTTCCAGAAGACATCATTAGAAATCTAATCAACTTTTTGTCATGCATCATGCAATACAAAACTACATATGCACTAATTTTTGGTGGAAGAATCTATAATTCATTAAAACAGGTAGTAATCAGAAGATAACTACTCTAAGGTACTAGAAACATGCAATCATCTCACTTTCTGTAGAATTAAATGGACATGTACAAAGTTATAAGAGTTTAGGTTTCAGAATCATGTAGTCATCTACGTATTCATCATAACGTCAAATTTGAAATATCCATCTCTTGATGCATGCACAAACAACTTTGATAATAATGATGGAGCAGAAAAACCCTCAGACCTAATGTAGTCAAGATCCAAGATCAATCCTAAATATGAAGAGAGCTTATTTCAGTATGATTCATAGCTAAGTGAAAGAAGAGCTCTGTGATTTGCTAATTACTCTTATTCCATTTGTTCTCATGAATCTTCCTATTTTTTATTTAAAATTTATTTCCTCAAAAAAGGAGTACTTCCTCACCTCACATCTCAAATCTATGTACTATAAACTTTCTGTCCATGGAAAATGATGTTGCTTTCTGACAACACATAACCTGACCTCACATTGTTTTGATTGTGTTCCACCCCAAGCTAACAACCTAAAATATGACAGTGAAAATATTGATGGGCTAAAATAGAATGTTATAGCAAATGAAAGCACTTTTTTGGGACAAGAAGTTGCACATAGATGCTTGTGGACAATGCATAGAAAACATATGCTACAATGATCTACCATGTAGAGCCCAGCATAATTAAAGAGGGGGAAGCAACAGTATTCCGAGGTAGGCAAACCTGCTCAGCATAATTTGGCGGAAGAGCTTCAATGGTGCTTGAACTCAGCTCCATGGCAAGATCATAGCAGCGAAGATTATTATTTATCTATCACATTCAGTTATATCCTTAGCAAACTAAAGTTGAAAAGTCATCATAATAAAAGATCAATTAGACTAAACGAAGTTTACAAAATTCACTTACCACTGCACAAAGAGGTTCTAGACCAATTTCAGAAGCAGGTTCCTCTAATCTCTGCCTTTCAGCTGCTTGAAAATCAATCATCACCTAAGGAGAAGAGATGACCAATTTAGCAGAAAATAAGAGAGAGAATGGGCAAACTGGTATAATGATTAATTAACAACATAGTGAGAAGGGAATATATATTAAGATAGGGACAAAACCAGATATAAATTAAGTAGTAGCATTTGTTCGACTATGCTGTATGAAAATGTAGATTGAATTTTCTGATGAACTTGGGCACACCACAGATCATGCAGAAGATAGGCTGGAGACTAGTAACAAATTTTCAAATGTTGTTGTAACTAGAAAATACTATAGAATCATACTGTGCACAAGTGTTAACAATGTATAAACTGTTTAGTGATATACAGCTAATCATGTTGTTCAGAAGTATCAACAACATAGGTACTATAAAAGAATACGTCCACTAGAAAGATGAGGCAAAAACAAGAACATTTTCCAATCTTAGAGTTCTTGACAGCTTAAATGATCTAGCAACATAGATCCAACCTACTCTAGTAATTTGCTTTTAGGAAACAAGTAGTGGAGTGGGAATTAATATCAATAAATTGGAACATGTAAAATTGCTAGAAACAGATTCTGGCACAAAATGGGCACAGTGACAACGAAAATGCAGTTTCAATTCGGACCTTTCCCAGTTAACTGTATGAGTTGGCAGCAAATTCAAAAGGGATCTAAGCAGATAATGTTCATTGACACAGTAATTACTATAGCACAAACAAAAAAAATACTATAAATGTAAAGTACTTGAGGTGAAATTGGTTCGGTTATGTCCTCAAATGAACAGCTCCTTTTGACATGATATGATTGACAAAACTATCTCAAACTCACCTGAATTATAGCCAAAGAGATTCTATACAACATGACATCAGTGCTATTCTCCCGAACTATTTGTACTTGCTCTCCAAGGATTCTAAATAAGTCAACAGCAGCTGGTGTATAAAGCTTTCCATCATCTGTTTTCTTAGGTGCTTGTACCTTGTCAGCCTCAAGTATATTCAAATACCATTTCTGCAGAACAAAGTTAAAAATGAAATTTGCAGTGCTGAATATATTTGTTAGAGGAGCAAAATGAAGAAATAGCAAAGCCAAGTAGACATCATATAGTTATTACCCTTGTGGTAGCTTGCATTCTTTCTACATATGCATTCATGAGGGGATCCATTGAGCCACTCTCGGAACAAACTTGAGCTAAGGACTCGTCCACACCAAGTCCAATTAAATTTTCTTGGTATTCAACTACCCAACCTGTAACCTAATTGAATATATTGAGAATTAATTTCTTTAAAAGAAAAAGAAAAACCAAATTACTAACTGATATGAGTAAAAGAGAGTGAAGATTAAACGCTTCCAATATATGCGCCATGTTTTTTTATCACCAAAAATACTCACAGGACTTACATAGTGTATATATAGAGAAAAGGAAAACCAAAGAGCAATTAGGCTGAATGGTTTTGCAGTCCTATTTGAAGTTATTTCTTTTTCACTCTTGACAAAACCCAAAATCCATTCTAGAATGTATTAAAATCTCTGACCTTCTCTTTCTGAGAGTTTTCTCTTTTAATTTATGAATTGACAGGAAAAGAAACACTAAAAAATCTAAACTTACCTTCTGACTATGACATTTCTTATAGACAAATTCTTGCAGATTTCAAATATACATTTAAAACAAATGATGAAACAGTTTCAGACATAATTTGTAAGTAAAAGATCTTCAAAATAACACCACTACTGGGGGATTTCAAATTCGTACTGAGAGAGGAATTTCAGAATCTGGGGAAACTCAGATATTAGGAAGTGGATGAAAAGGACATTAACATTTTAAGAATCCAGAAATCTGCAGTTCATCCTTAAAGATAACATATCAGAATAGGTTTTGATCTGTCATGTGTTATTTCTATTTTTCTAAATTTTAATCTAATATAAGATGGCTAGTCCTCTATTCTTTATTTTACCATCATATCTTCAAACCTGACCTATAACAAAGCACCAATTAAATCCAGAATATGAAGAAAATAGATACAGCAAAAGAACACATGATTTTATACATATCCAAGAGTGACAGCATTTGATCCCATATTTTTAATTTGGGAGCAGGTGATCCTCTTTAAGATGCCTTTAAATCCTCTAAGCAGCACAAGCGTGCCAAAGTATGGCAAAGAAAAATACTTTGGTAAACATCAAACGGAAATTCAACAATCTTTCTAAAAAGTGAAATGAGAAAGCAAAGCTTTACTTTTTTGACCGTTTGAAGTGCAGCCACCATCATATAAGAACAAACATCTTACATCAAACAGTGTATTGTTGGCTTCAATTCCACTTAAACTACTCCAAAACTGAGAAAGGACCAAAGACTAATGAACAGGTTTAACTGTCTTTCCTATTGAAATAGATGGCTCAAGATTAGAATCACTGAAATAAGGTGCAAGTACCTTTAAAATCTCAATGTTTGTCAGTTCATTAGCTTTGTCACTGAGCAGTCTCAACCACTGAATAAACCTCTCCGTATAAAGATTTACCATGAGCTGGAATATTTCATATCTGTAACCAAGGAAATTGTTATTACAAAACATTGGAGAAATGAAACAACAGCAATTAAACAGATGCAATTCATGGCATATGGTAACCCATTTGCAAAGCTAAAGAAAGAAACAAACTGCACAAAATCATCACCAAAGAAGACGATTCCCATGAAGTTGTGTTGCTTATTATGGTATCAACTAACAACCAGTCAAAATCAGGATATTGCATACAGTTCAGTAGAAAACGATCTTTTTGTCTGCTTATATATCTTTTCCTTAATTTGGTGTAAAGAATTATAGGTGCAACAATTTCCATTATGAGATTCACTGAAAATATACATTTGAGTAAATAATACCAGAGATTAATATTTTGGCATGCACGAATCATATAACTGGTAAGTGAGATGTCCAAAAACAGAAATTACCAGAATTCAGCATTTGAAAGGGGAGGGGAAAAAAGATAACTTAAGTAATCCAAGATTAAAAGCTTGAATTCAGCAAAGCAATGAAAAAGTGGGCTGAACGAAGGGCAATAAGCTGATTCAACTAATAAATATATCAGAAGAAATAACTGCTAGTAAAGTCAAAAGCTGCAACAAAAACAGAAAGCCAATTGAAGTGTATGTGATGCTGAGCAAACCTTGGGGGAAAGCAAGGAGCCACGTAGTCACATATATCTCCAAGCTCTTCACCAATCTGAAGAAAATAAAGCATCCAATTACTTGTTGGAGAAAGGCTTACCCAGAAGTCAAATAAAAAAAATAAAAAATAAACATGTAGCCTTTGAAAGATGAGGACAAATGAAGAGTTAAGAAGTACAGAACTGCAAAGATCAACAAAGACTATAACACTTAGAGTTGACAAGGATGGTAGATAAAAGGCGAGTCACTAAGAATATGAAAATGTATATGCTCATGTTAATATGTCATTTCTGCATGTCGCCAGTTAGTCAAAGATGCTGAGTAGTATGTCAATCAAGAAATATCTAATAACAGCATAATACCATCTTCAATTCTTCCAGTTCTGCCCCTTAGAAAATTAAGAGTATTTTAACATCATATCAACAAAATTCATATTGTGAAATATAATATAAGAGGGCTTACCGTTTTAGCCTCCTCTATAGCTGCTTTTAAATCTTCCTGCATCATAAGTAAAATTGTGGGGTGAACCACTATGATAGGATATAGAACTAAAAGGAAATTAACACAAATTATAAAAGGAAGAGCCCCGTAAATTTGAATTTGTATGTTAAGGATCAAAATAATGTATCTGAAAGATGAACCTCAGCAAGCAGTTTGTTGAAACGTGCTTCCACTGACTTTCTTATTTGCTCATAGCATTTATCTTTGTAGCCTTTTCCCTGAACCTTCAATTTTTGCTGCATAATGTTTCTAGAAGAAGGCATTGTAGTGGTAGATTTCCTGCATGCCACAAGTGGTCACTAGAATTAACACATCAACAAAACATTTTTGTCAAATGGGGAACCGTATTTGAAAATTCATATCAGATTATGCGTATGATAATGCAAACATGAGCAAGTTCTAAAGAAAATCCACATTGTAAAACTATTCAAAAGGTACTTGGCAGTTCTCCGTGGATTAGCAATTGATGCCATTGCACCACCTCCCTCAGCCTCAGCTGCTTCTTCAGCAAGTTGCTGATCTAGAATCTCTTGCATTTCAACAACCCTGGGATGGCAGAACCAAATCATATCACCACTTCAATGAAGGGATGATGGGAAGATAAAATACAGACATGTGCTGTCATTGAATAATTGTATAGAATATGAAAAGTTATGTGTCAGATTTGCAAGATCTCATACTATTCTGACAGTTTCATGCATTACTTTTCCAAAAGAAATGACAAGAATACATGATAAGTTACACACCTCAAAGCACGAACAAGTGTTTGCGGGCTGCAAACAGGAGACATGAAGTCACATAAGCATCAGAGAAATCACAAGACACTTAATTAATATTAGCTTGGACTGCAGATGACCACATTCACACACAAGAAGCTCTACAAACATGATATGGTAGAAACAACCAAATGTAACAAACAACCAAATTTACAGCCTACTAAACATATGCCAAAGATGATAGCTAATTAGTACCGTAACAAACGTCAGAACTATCATATCAAAATGAGAATTTCTTAGACCCTAGGGTGATTACTGCCATACCCTGAGTGCACCTTTAAATAAAAAATAAATGTACTCTCTTCATCACTCAAGAACAAATACAAAATGTAACTACCACTTACATCTCTTTTTCACAAGTAAACTTAGCATTAGTCAACTACAGCTCTCATGCAGATTGTTTATGTACAATAATTTTACCTGGACCTGAATAACAAGACTAGAATAATATGCATAGTCTTATACTAAGCTTGTCAGTTATGAGAAGGCGAGTGAGGAGCAATTGAATGAGCCGAGCTGAACTTATGCACTTCAAAGCTAGGTTTCAATCCACATTGGCACTCCCAAGGTCAGCTGAAGCCAGGAAAGGTCTGGAAATATGCTCAAATTTGACTCAGTTACCAAAACTTAATACTCAATCTCGCTTAGACCTACTTAAATGCTACACAAGCCAACTTAATATTTGAGATCAAACATGTTATCAAAACTGTTGAAGTAGAGAGAAAAATTTAGCAGATCTTTTATATGCATCTAAGAGAGCAGAAAAGATAATTGCAGCACCAACCAAAAAATGCTCTAACTTATGCAGCCACCTCACTGAAAGCTAGCTAAATATTGTATAGTATCAGCAGTGACAACAAATTTATACACAACTAAGACATTTTAAATGAAAGATCCATACGTCATTTCATGCTTGACATCCGAGCATTTTAGGAATCTAATTTGGCAGCCTAAATACAATCTAAGCTTGAAATAAGGCAACAAATACCTCTCCTTAGCCAGTTGAAAGAAATTTGAAATATGACCCCATAGTGTCTTCTCAAATGTCTCCCATGTGTGATCTACATCTTCAAAATATTCTCTGTAAAGCGGCACACATTTAATGTCAAACAACAACTTCAGTAACTTGATCCAAAATTGTCCATAACCTCACTAAAGCATGTAAGATCTATTTACATTAGACTACTGGACAATGGTTTCCATTAACACCTGCTATAGGATACTTATTTATTCTGATACAATACCGGTCTCATCATTTCTCCAGGGACTAATTAAGGTAAATCCAAGTATTAGATAAGGCAAGTAAGATTTATTTACGTTGGATTTCTGAACATGGTTTTCATTAACATCTGCTATACAGTACTTATCCATTCTGATACAAGACCGGTCTCATTATAATTTCTCTAGGCACTAAATAAAGGCCAATCCAAGTATTAGATAAACCTTGGAGTAAAGCCAATGGTGAATCGTATATAGTCAAAGCTTTACTGGATTTCAAACTTCAGAAAAGAGTTCTTTTACATATTTGTACAAGGAAACTATGCCAACAATTGTTCTCACTAATTACAGTGGAATTGGCTATATTGCTAACTCAAGCACTCTGGACCTAAAATCTTTAAATTAAGAGACTATACAGCTGAAAAAGAGATAAAGCTGCATGGTACGCGTGAAAAGAATTTGCAACATCTGCGAGAAAACCCTAGCTAACACATGGAATTTAGGACAAGCATAAGCACCCTAGTGAGCTGCATTATAAGATCCTGACCTTAATCTACCAACCTCTTCCTTATGAGATTCTGCAGCTGCTAATGCAAATCTTCGTTTTCCGTCCAGAGCAGTTAATCTCTACATGCAATAAGGGGATGACATTAGCAACAAAAAGTTAGATTATGATTAGGTCATTCAAATAAAAAGGAAATGAAATCATGTAATACAAGAAGAGCTCACCTCGTAAGAGTTTATAAGTTCCATATCATCACTCAAAGAATCCCTAGCTTCAGAGGCCTCAACAGAAATTGACATCATTCCCTCCACATCCTATAACAGAATGAGAAATTAGATGCAAGGAAAGTCCTAGGAAAATATTGTATGGACTGTACTTTAGTAACTGCAGATGCCTCAAAACATCTAATGAAAATTTCAAGCAATTCACAACTATGTAGTTGATCCATAAAGGCTTAAAGTAAAAAAGTCAGAGGATAAAGTGCCTATGCACCTTCAGAGTTGTATTTAAGTTATTCCTTGCATTACTGAGGAGCTTTATCTGATCATGATTTTCTATCAACGTTTGGCATTCCTGACATAACCTGATCCACAAGCAAAGCTCTTAGGAAAACCGAGACCGTAGCACATCATTTCTTTAAAGCCAGTTTCTGCACCAATACTAGACTAGGATCCACTAATACAAATATGGAATAATTGCATTAACCAAATATTATACAAGTCCCATACTTCTCAATGGAAACAAAGTTCTCCCTCAGCTCGTTTATTGTCTTTTGAGATAATGAAAGTGATTCTAGACCACCTTGCGCCTGTTCAACCTGCATAATAGTAGAATATATTGCAGCAAAATGCATTAGGTATAAACTTTGGGATCAGAGTTCTCTGTCTCTATAAGCTTGTCATAAGTCAAGAACATAGAATAAAGGCTTAATAATAATTAGTATATAAACAAAAATATAAGTAGCAATGTACCTGTTCAACCACCATCGTACTGAGTTGTGCATCGTTTGCCTGAAATGGAGGAGAATTTAGAAGCTGAGAGCACAATCTAAAGAACTTTTCCAGCTTGTCTTTTCAATCTCTTCCAAGTAAGGAAAATTGATCAAAATATCAAAAATCACCAAATCCACATAAGGAATTACTGATCTTGCAGAAATAGCCACACAGAACTAGCCATGCAGAAATTTCAAGTATACATGAGTGTAAATCTTCAAGCTCTGACCAACTGATAGATCAATAGCTAAAAGCATGTATCTGTTCGGTTAATTGAGGAAACTCAGAAATGAAACAGACATTGAAAATCTTGAAATCAGATTATCCCAAGCAAAAATGATCAAAACTCACATTTTCCAAGAAATAGAAACAGTATAATGTTCTTTGGCTTTAACACATGTAGCGAAAGCCCCAAAGACACGTCAACTTAAAATCTCAACTAAAATCCTTAATAACTCATAAGCTCACATTATGAGCACAAGGGAGAGGTGCAGCGTGCAGTTAAGACTCACAAGTTTACAAGGTCCAGGGCTCATTAATAAATACATAAAATCAAAGAAAACATCTACCAAGAACTACACAAGCAGGTATACAGCTGGTTTGCTCAAGTCTTCTGATAGATGGCACAATAATATTATCCAAATATAATGTTTATGACAAGAAGACCCATATAAAATATCACCAGTGTTCTGACAATGGCAACTCGTTCATCTGATAGGTAGTTATCAAGTCAATTTGTCTGAGGAATTATTGTCGGATAAAACACAGGGACAAGGAGAGTATATGGATGGAGAAACTCAGGTGCTTATATTTGCTAAAGATGATACTACCTAATGGCATCTCACAAGTTCCAACTACAGAGCAACAGGGGTAAGTCATCTATATTTGCAGATTATGTGAGAATTAGTTGGTCTGTAACACGATATCCACAGGGTAATTGAGGTTAACAGACTTTGTGCCTAGAGAGCCTTTTTCATAATTTCATCCCTTCTCAACCAAAGGCACAAATCAGGTGCAATTTCACTCTTTACAGTCCAAAAAAAAAAGTTAAAAAAATAAAAATAAAATAAAATGGGGAAAACTATATAATGTTACTGAAGCACTCTGAATTCTTCAAAAGAAGAAGTCCATTGGCTACAAAACTTCACTATAACACATTTCATTCAGCTACAATACAATGCAGACGTGCAAGTGCCAAGCTTAAGCATTCTATCAATTAAATAGAAAAATTTTCGAGCCCCCAAGATGCTCAGGTATAACACTTCTCTCTTCTTATCAGCATAAGATAGATACCGATCTTATGAGCAAACTAACTCAAAATGAGATAAGCACTCATACTAATGGGCATAAACCAGACGATTAGTTGTTCAGAATCCAGGGCTTTCTCAGATAATTTTCGCTTTCATACTGATGGGCTTTTCGCTTTTTCTCAGATAATTTTCGAGTAATTATTCAAATATCAAGTGCCACTTAAAACAGAGAATTCTACATGCTTGTCAGCTCAATCTAATTATTAACGTATCAACCAGCTGAGAACCTAGCCAAACATGATCTTCTTTTCGTTATTTAACAAAAAATGCTCCATTCGACAGATATTCTTCCTTTTGACTGTTTCCACAAAATTATGTAGAGCGAATAAGAAAATTTCGTAAACAGCAGAAGAAATGAACTAAAGTGACCAATTTTTTCTCTTTTTTCCTTGAATTTCATACCTGTTGACGAGCAATGTAATCGGCTTTAATGGAAGAAATTGACTGTAGAAGCTCCGGCAACGGCAAGAGCTTCGCCACCTCCCTAACCGCCGCCTCTTTCGCCTCCACGCCGAGATCTTCAACCATCATCTTTTCTCTCTCTAGCTAGCTGATGCACAACTGTTCTGTCTACGCGTATAACATACAGCAAATCGATCAAATGCGAAATTTACATGAAATTTCCTTGGAAATTATCTAAGCTGGATGAATGAAATCCAACGAATTTTGATTTTTCTGGTTTTTAATAGTGTAGTTTGAGCAATTCAGATACGATGGGTCAGCGAATAACGGCTGATCTATATGGAGCCGACCCGAATGGGACTGGAGTTTGGGCCGAACTCGCAGCGGCTTTTATTGTTTCTGTTCGACGGGCCAATATTCGATTCAAGGCCCATGTCACATTAAAACAACTACGAAAGACATGTAAAATAGGGAGATGGAGGGTACAAATAAAAAAGTTGGAAAACTATATGCAGCTAAATTAAAAGATTAATTTTTTCCAGCTAAATTAAAGTGGTGGTATATAATCAGAATTCCAAAAGCCTCTATAGATAATGTAAAAGTTATTAAAATACAGTTTGGCTAAATTTATTATGCACTCAACGCATTTTTCGATTTTTAAACTTTTCGAGAACGTTCTAAATCACCTTTAAGCTGTACGGGAAAAAAAATTAAAAAGGAACCAATTTTCTCACGGATATATTACCATTTGATTACATATTCTTAACATGTGGAATATCGGTAATTACTCCAATTAAGCAATTTGATTTATTCTCAAAATGGTGTTTAAAACTTTTAATTGCTAATCTATTACCATTCATTTTGTCACACAAAAGATATTTAATTTTCACTAAGGATATGCATATTTGTAGTTTGGATCATGGAATTTCTATAATTGGCTTAGTAGTCCTACCGCCTGCGGACAATTAAATTTTTATTATATGTTTAATATGGTTGAAAAGCACAATATTTTTCATAGTAGTTAAAAAGTGCATAAAATTAAAATTTTTTAATTTCAATGCACGAAATTTAATTACGTGACACCCTAACGGAATTACTATCTCTTTTTGAGAATATGAAAGTCATATATAACTATCATTAACAATATTCAATTCAATAGAGAAGCTTTTATTTACTTTGACTGAAAGATTAATGAACGTCAATGCACGAATTCTGTAGAGATCCCAATAACTAATTAAAGCCAAACTTCCTCGAAATCAATGCAATGTACCCAAACTTCATCCCGATAATTAATTTTCAAACTTTGACAAAATCAATACAGTTTATTCAAACTCCACGCCTTTTAAAGTTTAAACAAAATCATGAAAGGGAACTAAAAACAAATCAAGATTTTTCAGATATATTGTATATGTAAATTGCAATCTGATCTATTAATTCTAGTGTATGTTTAATCGGCCATTAGGACAATGATGTAAATTAAATCATGCTGGATAGTTTTCAGCAATTCGGGAATAAAATTTTGCTTTTTATAAATTAAAAGAAATCAAGATTTTATACCTTTTGTAATTTTGAAAAGTTGATGATCATGATCAAAGACTCTAATCTTTCTAGCTTTGAAATGATGCCTGGCCAAATGATTTGCTTTTTTGATTTGTACTACCATATACTTAACAAAGGATTTACTCCAAAAAGTATACGAAGGTAGAAGCTTCACTTTTTTGTTATTTTATGCAGAAATTCCATAATCAAGTAAGTATCACCAGAATTTTGACTTACCTGTAATCTAAAGACGTAATCATTCCCAAGAAATCAACAATCTGATCAAAGCAATATATAGGCTCCTTGAATATATGTTGTAGTAACAGTTTCAGTTGAGGTTTATCCCTCTCGCTGGGAAATTAAAAAGTTTCATATCAACAATTTAATTGATCCCGAATCATGGAAATTCAATATTCAAGTGGCAAACTAATTCACAAAATTATATTTTAGTCCATTTATTTTCTTGGATAAGTTCTCAATTAGGCGCTTTAATAATTTTTTTTTTTCTGTATCTTATTATCTGATGAAGGAGCCAGTATTAATGAACTTTTAAACTATGATGTGTACGTGTGTGAATGCAATTATTCTCATTCTCCAGTCCGGATTCTTGACTTTCTAGAGACTTGCGAATGAGTGATTATAGCATTAGTGTCTTCCCGCATTATCTTTGGGAAAAACACCAAAATAAAAAGAAAATAATTGTCAAATATACGGGCAAAAACAAAAATGTGGATGTGATATGCATTACTGAAAACAAAGAAATAAAAAAATTGTGTATTAGAGAAATGTTAATGTCACACTCAAGATTGTTATTTTTGAATAAGAACTCAGTGCAATTGCGTTTTGTACAATTCTGTCCTGACATTGTACATGTTTAAATTTTTTATATATAAATACATCATAATATTATATTGAGTATATGATAAATATTTTATTCATATATACCACTTTTATCCCGAATACAATAATATGATATAATTATGTACAAGATAATGTAAAAGTACAACAATTTGAACCGTACCAGACCCTGACTGTATTGGTCCAACTCCCGTTATTCTCACTCCTTTTATCACTTTTTTCCCTCTCCAAAATTTGTCATTTTACAGGTGAAAAGAATTGTAAGGGAGTGTGAACAACAATTTTTTGAGTGCCACTAACATAACATAATCTCTCCCTCTTCGCATCTTAAATTTTACTCTTTCCTTGCTAAAAAACAAAATTTTCCGTGTATTAAATACGTTAAAGTTATGAAATTAGAAAGACAATATTCAGATGACGGAATGGCCATAATTTGTTTAACACATAGATGCACATAAAGCAAAAACGAAAAATTGAAGAGAGAGATTCTTGTCAAAGTTTTGCCTTCAGAAGAGGCCAGCCACAGAAGAAGGGACAAGCATATTAATATGTGACAAAGGAGGAAGTCCTCGGCCAGTTGAAGAAGCTGGTGATTAAAAATGGTAAAAAAAAAAAAAGTTAAATGAAACAACTCTTAGAGACTTGAAAGTATACCAAAAGTCAGTCTGTCTAACGTTAAATGCAAACTCTTTGACAAAATTAGCTAATTTCCCAAAAGTTCTTTGAAGTTTCTGAGCAGAACCAAGAATTCTTTTTCCTTCTAAGTCACCGCCAATCTTTATTGCATGCATGGGTGCACGCATTTGATCATATCATCTCGTCAAAACAAACCAAAATTTCATCAAATTTAGAAATTCAATATCTCGATCAACTACCATTCAATCCCTCCGTTTACCTTTTAATTATTACCCTCTCTCTTTCAATTCTTTATATATAGCTGCTAGACATCTTTTATACAGCAGACGTACTAGTAAACTATTTACATAAGAAAATGTCACCTAACAGCAACAGTCTGATTTTATGCTTTCTGGCTTGTGTGCTATTCTCCAGCTTCCTGCAAGATTCCCAAGCTTTACATCATTATAAATTTGTAGTGAGTGATATTGATTCTTTTATCTCTTTTTATATCAATAATTTTCTTTTCTCTTGTTAAATTTCTTAACAAATCAACACCTACAAGATTTTACCTGCTCATTGAACCAGCCCTTGTTCAGTTCAAATTTTCTTGCACCATGCACAGGTGAAAGAAGCTCGGTACAGAAGATTGTGCAGCTCAAAAGAGATACTAACTGTCAATAGAAAATTTCCTGGCCCGACATTGTATGCTCACAGAGGAGATACAGTCATTGTGGACGTTATCAACAAAGGAAGCTATAATATAACGCTTCACTGGTACTGATGGCAGGCTAAATATAGTTTTTCTGACTAGAACTCTAATGTTTTTTCATACTATTCTCTTTCCCTCAAAGTTCTTGACAAAAGTGAATTGAATTGAGACTTCAAAAATTTTAGGCATGGAGTGAAACAGCCAAGGAATCCGTGGTCGGATGGCCCTGAATATATCACGCAATGTCCAATCAGGCCAGGCAATAGATTTCGGCAAAAGATCATATTTTCAGATGAGGAAGGAACTCTTTGGTGGCATGCACACAATGACTTTCTGCGATCCACCGTTCACGGAGCTATTATTGTCTATCCCCGCCGTGGTTTCCCCTATCCATTTCCTAAGCCTTATGCAGAAGTCCCTATCATATTAGGTATGAGTTTATGATCCCCCATGTTACTTGTATACATTCTTTTCCTTAACCTTATGCAGAAGTCCCTTTGATATTGGTACGAAGTTTTTGGTTGTTCAAATAATCAGTTTTTGCAATACTAATTAGTTACATGTTCAGGAGAGTGGTGGAAGGAAGATGCAATGGTAGTGTTTGAGGATTTTGTTAGAGGAGGAGGCCAGCCAAAAGTTTCTGATGCCTATACCATAAATGGTCGGCCTGGGGACTTCTATCCATGTTCCAAACGTGGTAGGATTTCATATTATCTCCTTTTACCTCTAATTCAATCGTGTACGCTTTCACTAAACTTGGTTAATGCACTATGATCATCTCATAATTAATGAAGCACTAGAGACATTGAGACGACTATATATACATATCCATCTTAATTGTCCCCTAATAGCCAATCACATTATGTTTATTATGTTATTACCCACTGTACAAAGATTTAAACCTGAAGAAAGAAATTTTTCTGTGGGTAAAGTATAGAGGTCTTCTCTAGCAATTTTTGTGGAGGACAACTTACATCCACAAGGGACGCTTTTACTTTTGGCTTTAATCAACTTAAGTAACAATTCATTTCATTTTCTCTTTTTCCTTTCAACCTCATTGTGGCAGGAAAATTTAAGCTAAAGGTCACGTACGGGAAGTCTTATCTTCTTCGGATAATCAATGCCGCCCTGGATGAAATTCTTTTCTTTGGTATAGCAAAGCACAAACTCACTGTTGTTGGCACTGATGCTAGTTACACAAAACCATTGACAAGGGATTTCATCACAATAAGCCCTGGCCAAACCCTGGATTGCCTGCTCTTTGCAGACCAAAAACCAGATCACTATTACATGGCTGCGAGGCCATACGTGAGTGGCATTAATGTCACTTTTAGTAACACAACCACCACAGGAATGGTAAAGTACATAGGAGCAAGACTGCACAGTCGATTTTCTTCATCGCCGCCCCTAATTCCATACCTTCCTTGCTTCAACGACACCTCCGCGGCTGTAAATTTCAGTGGAAGCCTAAAAAGCTTGGCAAGCAAAGACTATCCAGTTGATGTCCCATTGACAGTGGAAAAAAGATTCATGTCAACTGTCTCAGTCAACACATTCCCGTGCCCAAATAAAACGTGCGACGGACCCAATGGGACTAGATTGGCAGCTAGTATGAACAACATAACATTTGTTACCCCATCATTCGATGTACTTGAGGCATATTACTATGGCATTCGAGGAGTTTTTGGGAAAAATTTTCCTGATCGTCCTCCGTTTGTGTTCAATTATACAGCTGATTACCTCCCTTTGGAGTTACAGAGATCAAAAAGAGGGACAGAAGTTAAAACAATCAAATACAATTCTTCAGTGGAGATAATTCTTCAGGGAACAAAATTAGTCGCTGGAATAGATCATCCCATGCATCTTCATGGATATAGCTATTACGTAGTTGGCTGGGGATTGGGGAACTTTAATGAATCAAAGGATCCTATGACCTATAATCTTGTTGACCCTCCGCGGCGTAATACCATTGCTGTCCCCAAAAATGGCTGGACCACCATCAGATTCCGAGCAGACAACCCTGGTAAGTCCCATCCCGGCCAGTTAATTTCCACCTACTAAAAGAATATTTGAGAACTTAATTATGGGCTCGGTGGTCTTGCTGTTGATGTTTTTTCACCAAGTCATTTGTACACTTTTGAGTAACACTACTGTCTTTTGTACTACATTACAGTTACTAAATTTTTCCCTTGGATAATATATAGGGGTTTGGCTACTGCACTGTCATCTTGAACGTCACATAATATGGGGAATGAGTACTGTTTTGATCGTCAGAAATGGGAAGAAACCTGAAGAACGAATTTTGCCACCTCCACAGGACATGCCAGCATGTTGATTAGGTGAAGAAGAAAAATAATGCCTAGGAAATAATTAATGGCCCCAGATTTCTTCTTGTTTTTGTTTGAACCTTGGAGAGATTAAACTTTGGGATTTGGTTTCTTTCATCAGTAGTTACATTAATTTACATTGGTTGTTCTTATGTTGGAATACTAATTTGGATAGCATATCCAGATTTTCATGATGTTTGAGCTCTTAGTATCGAATTTTCAATGTTGCGTTGAATAGTTGTGGTTAGAAAAGATAGATCCAGATATATCTTCACACCAGATTTTTTTAAAGACGTCGTGAAGCTAATTGATTTCTTTCTTGCCCGCCTAAGTCATTTAACGACAATAATGATGGATTTAATTTTATAAATTAGCACGGTCTGGTGCAATAAAAATTGGACTTTTTCATCATATTGTTTGCAAAGCTGAAACTTGCAATTTAATTGCTGAAATGTCCAAAGGATTATAGATTAGCGTTATATTAGAGATGCAATGCTATATCGATAGAATGATACTTTGAATGGAGATAAAGTGTGAAAAAGTTAGTAACCAATTAAGTCAGAAAAGCAATTACATGTTCTATTTCAATTAGCAATCCTGAATTCGTTGGGTGATTTTGGAGCAAAGAGTATAATTGAGAAATCATGAATTCGAGCCCTCCCACTCATACTATAAGAAAAAAAAATTAATTATTTGAGACAAGAACGTTCAGATGTACTGTATTAATCATTTGGCTAACCACCTGTAATTGGTCCTATATTAATCAATCTTCTTTGCTATTAGCATTTGCTTTATAGTTGAACTATTCCTGAAATTCACAAAGCTTGAAGTGTTGAAATTCCAGTCGTTGCAAACTGATAAATTAAATCAAGTACTAAGTTTTATGAAATTAGCTAGCTAGGGCATGTTATCATTCACCCCACATACTACTATCATTCACCAACTTTTTCTTGATAGTCTTAATTAGAGTCACCTTAACCAATTTCTGAACACTTTTACAGGGAGTGAGAGCTATTAATGGAATATGAATATGATGATGTCTTTTCAACCACTGCACTTACTCCCTTATGCTGGATACTTTTGACTCCAGGACTTGGGAGGTGTGAATTAGGTGACTTTAGAAGCAAATATCATCTATACATGTTTGTAAGAAAAACATAGAAAAAACAAATTGAAAGAGAAAAGGAAAAATAAATGGCAAAAACTTCTTAATATACATGAACCTGAATTTGCTTCCCAGCTGTGCATTAAATTTTTGTCTCACACGCGCCTTAAAGTCATACAATTAAAGATAATAAGCCATTGATAATAGAGGGACAAGGTTTTTATTTACAGTTTGTCTAACAAGCCCTTGATAACAAGTTTAAGGGCACCCGTTAAAAAAAAAATCCTTTTGTTTATCAGTTGGAGAAAAATAAGGCAATGAGGGGAATGAAAAAAGGAATAAAAAAATTAATAATCTTGGTAAATTTTTTTTTTTGTTTTTGGTAAGCACAATCTTGGTAAAGTTATGGACTCCATTTAGAAATCCACTACAAGATAAGCATGTGATCAATGTGTACCAAAAAAAAAGGAGCAAGCCCTCCGGTTGTTGAAGGCTGTCATTGATGAATTTTGGAAACAAGAACCAAAAATACAAAAGAAGTCTTAATTGAGAATTGAAGTATCCCAGAATTAATTTTGTTTTATGTGCAAACGAAACTTGTTGACAACATTAACTCCTTCCCCTGAAAATGGTCCAGCTTCAACCAAAGGAAACTTAGAAACCTGTTTTCTTAAGTCAATGAATTTTTGATCAGATCATTTGATCATTTAATGTAACGAGGCCAAGATGAATTAGATAGATATACTATCTCCATCAACCAGCAACAGAAACCATCCATCCATCAACTAAATAATTACTCCCTATCTTTCGTTTCCGTATAAAACTGTGGAAGACACCTTAATTGTCCACTGCATCGCTTGCTACGAACAAGAGATACAAGAATCTTGGTCCAAAAATGTCCCCTTGCTGCAAGAGTTTCACACTATCTCTTCTTGCTATTCTGCTTTTGTCTAGCTTCCTCAAACATTCCCAAGCATTTGATCGTTATACATTCGTTGTAAGTGCTGCTCATTTTCTTTTCTTCATTGTTCTACGGGTGGACTAGTACTTCATCATCAGGCAGCTAAATGGTTCAGTTTGATACAGGATGTGGATCCTCGTTCTAGAATACTAGATAAAGTATTAGCGATACAGACGGGGAATTCCTGAACTCGGGGGCTCCTCATTCTGTATTGCAATTAATTCTGAATAAACCACCTCGTTCTGAGAAAATTAATTTGTTGTTAACATTTGATAAATTTTCTTAATATGTTAATTGATGAGCATATATATTGCGATTGTCAATAAATTTGTGACTGTATACAGGTACGCGAAGCTCGGTATGAGAGATTGTGTAGCTCAAAGACGATACTAACTGTAAATGGAAAATTTCCTGGCCCGACATTGTATGCTTACAAAGGAGATGAAGTAATTGTATACGTTTCCAACAAAGGAAATGAGAATATAACCCTTCACTGGTACGCTATATAAATGTCTAAGGTTTCTGTTTTTTGCCCTGTAGTTTTACTTAATTTTCCAGAGACCCGGTCAACTTTCACAATCAGGCAGATTCTTCCATGCCGGTTGGTAATTTGGTTTAGTATTTATTCTTAAATATTTTGATTAGGTAAAAGGACGTACAATATAATACTCTGCAACTGCATACATCCAAACATGTGCTTTTTCTTAAAAAAAAAAAAATTTAGTAAGAGGGGAATAGGATTTAAGAAGCGAAAATGGCGAAGGGGGGCAGAAGGATGCATATGAAATATGATCGTATCTTTATATTAGGGGTAAGAGAAATATTTAGATTATTTAAAAATCAAATATAAAAGGGTGATTAGAATTGAGAAGAACTATAAAAAGAGCAAACGAAGAAGGGTAAAAAAAGAATAAATCATTATCACAATATTGTTATCTATTTGTATTTGCTGCTTTTCTTAGCCTTATTATCTTCTTTTCTATCTATGCAAACAAAATAATGAAAATTTTTTATTTATTTGTTGCCTTTGCATATTTTTCTTCTTTATATGGAATTCCTTTACGTTATCACCATTTCATCAGAACTATAAGTGCATATGGTGACCGTAGGAGTAATAAATACCATCATCAATTTCATAGCTATAGATGTATAAAATTTAATCAAGAGTTAAATATCTAGCAAAAATCGTTATAGGTTCTTATCTGCATAATATTCAAACCTATGGGGGTAAACTGAGATTAAGTTAAAGCTCAGGAGGGGAAAATGAACAATTATGTATATCCACAATGGCAATGCCACGATTTTACGACATGGTCAATGGCAGCAACCTAATTTTCAGGGCTTAGCTGCTGTTATATCAATTTTCTTTATCTCCTTTTTTTTTTCATCATGTTCTTGACAATAATTACAGTGAACTAACGAGCTTTCAAGAATTTGCAGGCATGGAGTGAAACAGCCACAATATCCATGGTCAGACGGCCCAGAATATGTGACACAATGTCCAATTAAACCAGGCAACAAATTTAGCCAAAAAGTCATATTTTCTGAAGAGGAAGGAACCCTTTGGTGGCATGCACACAGTGATTGGTCGCGAGCCACCGCTCATGGTGCTATTGTCGCGAGACTCGTTAATTTCGTTATGAGTATCTTCCAATTAATTTCCAAGTCAATCGTGATTGAAACTGACTGCGAAATGATCTTTGGACATCATTTTCATTGCTGATGAATAGAGGTGACAAAATGGATAATTGATTAGATTGTGATGGATTGACATTTCAATGACTTGTTTATTAAAGTCCTTATTTTAAATGAAATTGAGAAAAGGAGATAGTCAGCTAATTTTGTCTTGACTATTATTATATATTTTCTTGTTTTGTACGAAACTGAGAAAAGGAGATGGTCAACTAGTTTTGTCTCGACTATTATTAAACATTTTCTATCAGTATATAGTATAGACGCAAATCACATAATTCAAATTTAAATTTGAAATTCACTTTTTGTATAGATGACATATATCTATACCTATTAATGTTAAAAATATATTACACTGACAGTAAATAAATAAAAAAATTAATCCTTATTTTATCTAGTTGTTAATGCCACATGCTTTCTTTCGAAACCCAAAGAGCTTACGTCAATTTTTACAAACCTAAACCCTGAGGGAACCCCAAAAGCCGGTATCCTTTGAGGTCCCACAGGAGACTTATAACTACCAACCTAAATCTTCCCAACCCCGATGTGGGATACATCAAAGGGGACGACACCCCAAACCTCCACAACGGGGGAGCCTGCTGCTAAGCCCACGAGAACCCAACCCCTCCAGAGGCGGTGTTTCTTTCTTTCGAAACCCAAAGAGCTTACGTAAATCTTTAGAAACCTAAACCCCAAAGGCCACATGCTTGATTAGTCATATTGTATACTGAATAAACTGGCTGGCCGTTGTTTTCCAATGTGACGGTACTGAAATGGATGGTTTGAGAGACGTATGCTAAATGAGTCACGGCATACTGCCGACTTTTGAAACTTCAATGATAACGCTTTCGCATGGGCTTTTGATTTTGCTACATGAATTCTTCAGAAGTAAGATACAGATCCCCCCTACGCAAAGAAAGAAAGAAAAAAAATGTGTGTTGAGATACCGAAGATCTTTTCCGTGGCATAATCAAATTGGAAAGTTTGGGATATTTTTAGAAAATATTTTGGAATATTTAAAAGTAGAAGAGTTTCTAGAATATATTTTGAGATATTTTTTAAAATTTTAAATAAATTTATCCATATCCGTCCATGAATAGATGAATATGGATATCTTAAGTTTTTTTTGCATATGGGTATAAATGAGTTACCCATTAATTTATTTAAAATTTTCTTCCTCCAAACCTCCTCTCTTCCTCCACTTTTTTTTTTTTTTTCAGATTTTTCATTTTGTCATGATATTAACTACTTTTGCTTCGTTATTATTATAATTTGTTAGTTTTATCCTATCATTTTATTTTCTCTTAGTTTGTTAACTTGCTCATTTTTCAGCATTACTAATTTATGAAAAATTTTAGCCTCTTTTCCTACCTTTCCAAAATAAAATTTAATTTACATACAAAAAAAAAATGTTAGGAGTTCAAAATTTTTGAATTAAGTTTTTATGTTAACTTTTATAGTATTCAGTTCAAATTTTATATTTTTATTGTTCAATTATTAAATAGTATGTAATTTTATGACATAAAGTATGAATGAGAAAAAAATTGGCAATTAGAATTATTGAACATTATAAGTAAATATTTAAAACTAATAATGGTTGCAAAGGGTGATATAAATTGATAACTTAGTTTGTAAAAATGAATTTAAATGAGTTTACCAAAAGTTAAAATAAATGGATTATAAATGAGTAATTGAGTTACCATTTTAACCAATCCAAATTCATCCAAGTCACCCATTTTGACACCTCTATTTGAAAGGCACCACTTACATCAGCACTATCAACCATGAACAATGGAACGATTTCACCAAGAAAAGGCTGCATAGCCAATTTTGTATTCTACTACTCAAATTCTTGTCTAGTTAAAAAACGCAGCATATATAAAATGTTAAAGCAACAAAAGCTCCTGTTATGGCAAGGATACTTGAAATTTTCCAAACAAAATCTAGTTCCCATACATATGTTGGATGTGACCTCATGGTGAAGTAACCTTCAAGAATTCGTTATAATAATGTGTCTCAAGTGCAAAGTGACGATCAAAGCTAATTCCTTGATTATTTATATTTCTCTGAGTCAAAAGAGAGGAGGGAGGAGGGCGCCCCCTAGGGTAGGGAGAAAGAATAGACGACTGTTTACAGAACAACAGGAAGGAAAAATTCGTTCTTGATACTTGAAAGTTTAGGAGAAAATGAAAAGGGCTCATTTCTTTAGCTTTTATCTATCTCACGAATGAGAGAGAAATGAAAGCTCAACAATTTATAGTCTACTTCACACCGTTACAGATCAAGCAGAAACACAAACAAATAATTCTCACTTGTAAAGCTGCTTGAATCTGCTACAGGCTTCCAATACATTGTTCCTGTTTCCAAAGGCACTCACCCTAATGAAACCTTCACCACCAGGTCCAAATCCACTACCTGGAGTAGTCACTACATGGGTTTTCTCCAGAATTTCATTGAATACGTCCCAGGAACTTTGTCCAGGAAAATGTACCCAGACATATGGGGCATTTGTCCCTCCATAAACCTTAAATCCAAGGGAATTGAACGTGTCCAGTATGATCTGAGTATTTTCCTTGTAGAAACCAACCACATCTTGCATGGCCTGAATATACCAGAAGTTTGTCAATTAGGGAAAGCAGGATAGTATTATCGTTCTCTGAAAGTGACCAAGGAGGAAAACTAGAAAGCAACTTTTCTAAATTGCTTCCTTCTTTTTTCCCACAGTTGGGGATTTCCATTTTAATTTCATGATTATTGCAGCATTTTTGTGTCTCCTATCATCTATCTAATAATGATTGAACAAGAAAGATCAAACTGACCTTGATGCCTTCAGGTGAAAGGCATGCCAAACCACCAGCTTGAGCAATGTTGGAAGCACCATTGAAAGCAGTACATACAATGCGGTTAAAGTCCTTGGCCACAGGAAACCCATCCGAATATAAGAGCTCTTTAGGAATAACAGTCCATCCTAAACGTACTCCAGTGAAACCAGCATATTTGGAGAACGAGGAAACTTCAATTGCAACCTGCAAGTGCAATACTTCAGATACTGTGCATTTTAAGTAGAGATGCAAACTTTAGCCACTTATTCTCTACTTACTTCTTTAGCTCCAGGAATCTCAAAAATGGATCGTGGTTTGTTTTCAGAGACATACATCGCATATGCAGAATCATAAACTATGATGGATCCGTTGTCCTTTGCGAACTGTACCAATTTAATTAGTTGCTCCCTTGATGCAGCAGAACCAGTTGGATTGTTTGGTGAACAAAAAAATATGATGTCTGTGCAAAAAACCTTGGACAAATCAGGAAAGAAACCATTTTCTGGATTGCACCTCATGTACTCGATCTTTCCGTACTTCTCAACATCCTTTTGAAATTGTCCAGTTTGGCCCATAATAACACTTGAATCCACATAGGCCTGGAGAAGAAACAAAGATAAGAATATAAATCTCCGAATAAAAGCAAAAGTTTCCTAGTTCAAAGTGGTTTGTGGTTTAAGCTTTCTGCTTCCCATAATCAGCTAACCACTTCCAGATTCAGATTAAAAATCAGCCATAACCACTTGACAAATTCTAAGACACTTGCACAAAACAGCCATGCATTCTCTGTTGTTAAGAATCATTTCCCTTTGTTTTATTTCTTCATCTTATTTGTTGATTTGTTCGCTGCCTTTGTTTAATGCTACATATTCTACGTAAGCATCACAAATCTATGCGCCCAAAAACAAGGGAGGTATTATGTTGGCAAGGACCTCAACTGCGACATAACAAAATGTATAGTGAAATGTACCTGTCAGATTTAACTTGAGATCTAATGTTTTGAAACTAAAAATATACTTTAAAGCTCATCTAAAGATGGTCAACTACACAGAAAGTCATTGACTTTCAAAGAAAATAAAAGAAAGCAAGACCACTTTCCGCATTGACCAAGCCAGATCATCTCTGATTAAAGTTGTCAAAGAACGTTAAATCTTGAAGAAAAATAGGACCATTTACTACTGCTGCAAAAGGAGAACCATTTTCTTTTGTATTTTGTGAACCATTTTTTTAAAACATTACCGGGTATGATGGGTCTTGGACAGCCATGGTAACCTTAGACCCAAAAAGGACCTGCAGAAAAGAAGCCAGACTAAATTAAATTATAACATCATTCGACATGACAAATTCCATTCAGACAGAAAAATAAAAATTTCAAAATATACAAAAAAAGAAGTGGATCAAACAGCCAAACCTGGAGACGAGATATATCACTTTTTGCACCATCTGACACAAATATGTCGTCTTCCTCAATGCCAACATCTGCATAAAAATTTGAAGCAATTGCAGCTCTCAATGGCTGCACAAGTCAACAATACAAGCATTAATCTTTCTCTTTTGGAAAACATCATCATTCCTCTACATTATAACTACAAGAGAAAATAATGTGGAAATATTACAAGAGTACATTCTCTAAGAAATATTTAAATTCTGGGGATGTAATATTTCATCCCATGGTTATTCTCTTTCATTGGTTGGCATTATCACAAGACTATACAATGATATGAGAAAAAACACAGAATCTATTTCACCAGCTTCGTGATAAGTGAGAAAGGAATTGAAGAGATTAAGAAACATGTCTAACAGTGAGATAAAGTTCCTGGCAGATCAAAACTGCAGCATATCGAAATTGACAAGTAGATGGAGAAGATCTTAACATACTTTTTCACCTTGTTCAGCTCCATAACCACTATAACCTTTAACTGTTGACAATGCACGTGACCTCTGTAATAATGGGAAAACAGAAAAGCCAAAATCAACTTTGATCACAGGATATTTCAATCAACACAAACCCTGGACCAGCCTAACAGAGAACACCATAGATGGCAATTTTGAAATTAAAAATATTTATACCATGAGATTGCCCTTGTGCAATAGTATCTAAGATGAGGTAACGAGGGGGAGGGAGTTAAAAGGGCCATAACTATCGAATTACTGACCTATCACCACCACTAATGATAAAGGAATTAAAATGCAACTGTGAGGTGCAAATATGTAAAATCATCATACATAGAAACCCAGCATACTGCAATTCATTCACCAACTCCAACTTAGATTAGGGGCATATGGTACGTTAAACAATGTCCCATTTCAACAGGTTCCAAAATATTCCCACCAAAAGAGAGAAAGTATTGCTTTTCCAGCAGTCTCTAAATCGGCAGATATAATATAAAATTAGACTACCATCCAACAATCAAACAACTTATGTTTGACCAAACAACTTATGTTTGACTTGGTATGAAAGTCCACGAACTTAGAAATGTGAAAATTGCTCTTCTAAATTGATGAGAATTCACTTTAGTATTAATAGTGGTACCTCAGCCATGGCTGTTGTTATCACTTGTGGAATGGGCTCTGTGGTGTCACCAATCCCAAGGCTGATCACCTGGGCATCAGGGTACTTTAACAAATGTGCAGCCCTCCTTCTAGCAATCTGATTCCAAAAAAAAAAAATCACAATCCATATTCTTTCATTACACCAAGACTAATGACAAAAAAGTGTTCACTAGCAACAAAGTTCAAACTAAGAAAAAAAAGGTATCATATATCAACTTATGCATTCAAAACGAAAAGTATATGACACTGATTCTCTAAGTCAATCTCTTTTGTCTCCTCCTAGTATGTTCTATATAATATACACACACACAAACACACATATACGTACATATACATTTACATTTACATATACACACACATATCTGCATTTGTGTCCACACACTTCCATCTGAGACTGGACCATAAAAATAATATGCTACCAAGCATGTATCAGAAAAATTAATTGCTGTTTTGAGGACAATAAAAATGCATTAATAGTAAGCAGAACAAGAGTAATGCACCATATGAAGTCCCAAAAGTTGAGAGAGAGAATGAGTGCATTGAGACAGACCTCTGGAAACAAATAACCAGCTTGGAGTTTAGCGAGGTTTTCATTACGAGAAACCTGTGTTTTGTAAGCTGCATACAACACCAAGAATCCTATTAGCTTTCAGAAAAGCATTTAACCAAAACATGCATACATATCCTGAAAAACAGCACATCACATTAATTAACATTCACATGTACAAATTCTCATGTATAAAGGACATGATTGATGACATAAGCACCTATCACGAAACAGAATTGTCGTCTCCAACTTGCCATTTTTACACAAAATAACTTTCAAACAACATGTGCATGTTCACCAAGTATAGATGTATGTCCCTGATCCTTGACTCATTGCAGTCTCTAAACTAAATAACATCCCACAGCACGAGCACTTACCAACAAAAAGCCCACTGTCCATTCCAACTTGAAATATATAATTGTGATACATCTGGACATATGTTCATTTTCACCCAGTATAAATGTACATCCATCAGCCTTAAATTAATGACATTGGATTACCGAAATTTGACCCCAGAAATCCTAATTTCATGCACCTTCTAATATTTGAAATATCTACCAAAATGTTGCAAACATTGACTTCCATACTTTCAGGAACCGAATAAAATGTGCAATACATTTTTACAATCATCAAAACTCACAATATTCAATTAAAATCTTTTTAAACAAAGCTCACACAATCCCGAAAAAATTCACTACTTAAAAAAATTTCCAAATTTAGTGGTAGCGTCAATGCAAGAAAACAACAGCTACACAAACCATCCAACAAAAAACAAAAAATCAATTAAAAAAACACCCAAAAAAAAAGAACAAGAAAAAGAAAAAGAGGCATAGGCAAAATAATACCAGTTTTCTCAGATGAAGAAGTTGCAATGCACTTAATCATACTCCTACCACCATCTCTCCCCCGAACTGAAATGCTCTGAGTCCTGCAATACAATTTCCCAAATTACTCCACAAACCCATATAGCTTAACTCCAGACTTAGGGAAACTAAAAAGAAAAAAGAAGTTCATCCTTTTTCAATTTCTTATCTTTCATGAGGAACCATAAGCAAACCAAAGAGGGTAAGAAAAGCACACCTGATATCGCTAAATTTATTCTGGCCATGTATAGATGAAGCAGAGGAAGAAAGTGATGTGGTAGAAGGATTGTGCTGAATACAATGCATCTTTTTCTTTCTATCTTCTTCCTCAAATATTTTCCTTTGCTGCTTCTGCTAGATAAGCTGCCAAGACTGAATGGTGTGGAGTATAAGCAACGAGTGCAATAAGTATTACGGAGACGACCTGGACAAATTTTGAAGGATGGTTTTAAGTCAAAGCAAAACCTAGAACTCAGCTAACTTTGGTGGGCGCGGGTCAGGTACCCGCCCATTCACCATTTGGCTGATCCGACCCGCACCTTGCGAGTCAGTCATTTTTTGACCCTTATCCGCCCCGCATATCAGAGGATTGAGATAGGATCAGGTCAACGAGTACCCGTTCCGCCCCATTTATCATTTAATTTTAAAAAAAATGATTTATACCAATTTAATTTTATATTTTACACATTCATTTAAGATTTAAGAAATGTTTTTTTTCTAAAAAAAGGTTTCTCACCAAGAAACAAGCATGTGAAGAAAATATAAGATAAAGGAAAAAAATTAAAAGAATTCGAAATCAATAAAAGTTTGAAATAAGTAGCACAATTTTTAATATATATGTTCCACATTAATTAAACTTTTTTCTATAAAATATATGATTATGGCCTCTACAAATGAATCTTGTAAATAAACTATAGTCTCTCATATTTGTAATGCAATTTGTTCAATAAAATTACTTATTTAGTTCTTATTATTTTATAGTGTGTATACAAATAAAAATATATATATGCGGGGCGGATCGAGTACCCGCGAGTTTTTAATTATGTGACCCTAACCCACCCCTCATCTTAGCGGGTACCTGACCCTCTTTTGACCCAATTAAATAATAAAAATCGGATAGCTTAATTTTCGTATCGGATCTGATCGGATATAACGGATTTTCGGGTTAGTGGATAATTTTGCCCACCCCTAGCTAACTATGGGATTATTTACCTTAAACTTCCCTGCTTTTGCTCAAATGTTCCTTTACCCCCACACCTTTTCTTTCAAACAATTTTGGCATTTTTGTAGTTCAATGAGAAAGAGTTTAGGAAAGAAGACCAAAAGTTTGTCCCAAATGATACTGAAATATTAAAATGTGTCCAAATTATTTCATTCCATGAGAAAATAATATCCGCAGACTCCAATAAAATTAATTGAACAAACAACATTGCCTTTGTGAATCTGAATTTTACCTGTTGAGCTAATTTAACTTAAACAAGAAAGGATTTTGTTAAAAAAAAAGTTTTTTTTTTGTGCGACAAACAAGAAGCGCTGGTATTACCTCTTTTGGCTATAGTTTGTGGATTTTTCGGCAACCCTGTAAAATGGGGGAGAAAGGGCGTTGAGGTGGCTGGAAATTAGGGGAAAAGGAGGAGATGAGGGGAATGGCTTTAGGGGTGAGAAAGCACTGGGCAGCGATGAATTAGGGGTGGCAATTTTCGACACGATCTAAAAACACGACACAAATCTTACACGAAATTAATGGGTTTGGGTTGAGGTTTCGCGGGTTCGAGTCAGAATTGGGTCGAACCCCGATGAACCCAAAAAGAAAACGGGCCGATTCGGGTCAATCCATCAGATTAAATAAGCAAGAATTAAATAATTTTATTATTTTAAAATTATTTTACTTTATTGTTTACCATCAGATTTCTATCATAATCTCAATAATCTTAAATTAATACAATAATATTAGATTTTCTTTACAAAATCTAATTTTCTGTCTTCTTCTTTCCTATCTCTTTTTTTTTCCTAGTATTAATAAGTGTGAAAATGAAATTTGAGAAAATCCTTTTATTTTTATATTTTTGGATCTCTTAAAGTGAAAAAAAGCAAGAATAATCATTCCAAATTTTTTATTTTTAATTATATATATAAAGGGGTAAATATATTTAAATTTTTTTTACCATACTAGTTAAATTAACGATAAAATGAAATGCTTAGAAAATAATGTTAGGAATTAAATCGATTATATCGCTGTAATTTAAAGGAATAAAGTAATAATACCAATGTAGTAATGCTATAGAATAAAAGGGTATTTTTGTCCAAAATTTCTTAACATGTTAAGTTGAATTACTTATGAGAGTGAAGTGACTAAAAGATAACATTAGAGGGTAAACTGATACTAGTGATATAGTTGAAGGGGGTAAAGTGATAATAACCCTAAAAATAATACAAAGTTTTATGATGTCTTTTCATTTACACACCCAACCCAATCTCGTCTAACGTTGTCCGTGTAGTTGAAATGGGTCTGGTCCGTACTTTAGATTGGACACGGCTTAACTTTCAAGAAGGTTCGGCCTTCAACATTATTGTCTCCTTTCTGGCTACAAGGAAAGTAGAGATCCATCACCAAACCTTCCGACCCATTTCTAAAGACAAACTCAACGAGCCCAAATTTTTGATCTAATTTGTGACAATACCCTGACCCCTTTGTCTATTGAGTGATGATTGTCTATTGAGTGATGAAGGACATCTTAAAAATGGACTTAATTGTTTGTCGTTCAATCCTAAATTTACTACGAGTTTTTTTTATTTGAATCCTAATACAATCCATTTTTTATTGTATTTATGTCAACAATACCCTGACCCCTTTGTCTATTGAGTGATGAAGGACATCTTAAAAATGGACTTAATTGTTTGTCGTTTAATCCTAAATTTATGTTCATGTATGTGCCTCCAACACCCAGCTTAACTAGTATAAATACTAAACATATTACTATGAGGTTTTTTATTTGAACCAAACTACGACGAGGTTATTTATAGGTTTTAAACTATAGGGGACTTATGTGGCAAAGCATCAAACTGGAAGGTGATAAAAAGTAATTTACCCTGAAAATAAATATGACTAGAATCCAACAATGTGACGACAATACAAGTCAATTGCATTTTTCACCAAAAGACAACTGCATTTTGCAGCCAGGAGGCCCAGGACCACTTTTAGCTTGAAGATATTATCAATGGACATTACTTGTTTTTGTTACACAAGTAACTCATTGCCCCTGTACGATTATAGATAAGAATTCGGGGAGCCATAGTGGACTTTCTGATTATAGGAATTGGCAGTCATCAATCTAATTTCAGCTCGGTTGTTAGGCCACAATGAAATTTACTGCGTGCGGGATTGGAAACCGCCATTCATCGATCCGCAGGTTGCCAAATGGAAGACGAGACTTCAAAAGATGATGTAAACCCTTTCTGGGCACGATGCAATGGTTCACTTCTTCATAAATGTCAACAATCAAGTTTTCAGCACATGATACCCAGAGCACGACTCAATTTTCCATGCATGCATGAATTAAATATGATTTGTCTGGTGGAAACTTTCTTAAAGTAACAGCATTAGGAGTTGTTATCAATTAGTCATAAAATCCTGCACTTTCTTGATTAAACTTTGCTTTCTTCTCGAACGAGTGGCAAATGTTCCTTTTCCTCAATTAATGGTAATGAGGAGCAAGTGTCCAATTTTATTTGTTGGTCTGCCCAACTCCAAATACGAGATATTTCATTTCCTCTTTGATTGTGCTAAGACGGCAGCTGAAACAAAGATTCGGTAGCATTAGCTGGGAGTCTTGTCGGTTGCCGGAATCGTACTGCCAGCAATTTGGACTGGTATTCGTTTGACTGGCTTCTCTATCTTCTTTTGGGGAAGAACAAGGGCAAGTTTCTAATCGCCTTTCCCAACGGGGTTCAACTTTTTTTTTGTTTGTTATAACACGAAACCTCGAAAAATTTTCATTCATTCTAAACAAGAAATACAACAATCTTTCAAAGATCCTCTACCGGTTTGACTTTTATTACAAGTTTGAGCACCCAATCTTCCCTTTTATGTTGGTATGCTAAAGTTTTCTCTTTGTAAAAGATTTGGTAGTTAATTGCAGAGATGTCTCTTTCAAACCCTAATTTCTTGGTTGATATCTTTGAACATTCAAAACTTTTATTTAACATTTTTACGTACCCCATCCTTAGTCGTCTCTAATGACCTTAATATGTTATGTACTACCTAATACCTTATGTTCTTAGTGAAAATGGAAATAGGAGGAGTACTTGGTTTTCGAAACTATCTATAAAATAAGGGGGGATATGGCTAAAATATAGAGATAACAAATTATATTAGGTGGGTAACTTAATCACATCCAAATACATTTAGCGGCTAGAAGTCATCTATATTTAGAGGTGATTTACGCGTCCACCGACGAGACACTAGAGTCCTTGACTTTTGTCCAAGTTGACTAACAGTTTCTATAATTAAGCATTACGTAGCCAAATAAATGCAAAATTTCCAAAATAAACAACAATGAGGATAAAATGTAAATTTTGGATTATAGCCCATTTGGATTTCTATTTGTTTGGAGTTTTTATAGAAAATTGTACTGTATCGATTTGATGTACATGAGATAAAAAGTTGATTAAAAATACGTTAATAAAAAATGTAAAAATTTCTTAGGAAAAATGACAATTCAAACAAGGCTACATGTGGAGTGGCGTAAGTCTTATCTTATGTTCAGAAAATTGATTTTTAAAATTTTTTTCTACTAAAAGAGGAGTGGGATTTAAAAATCGGATAGGGGGAAGGAAAACTAGAATCCGGAACTAGTAAGTTTTGAAATCTCAACCTCAATTATTAAAACGTGAAAAGAAAAAAGAATAAAAATTTCATAGCCTCGCTATTGTCAATTTCAAATTCTCAATCACACTCGCAGGCCATGCAAAAGAAAGAAGAAAATTCACGGAGAGGCCTTCCGTTCACTCACGTACCTCAAATATTTCAATGATCTCAACCAATAAAACAATTTTGAAGACATATTGACAAGACCTGTTGCTTACGCGTATTATGGAAGGAAGAAGTGATCCTCTAACTAATGTCTTCGTGCTTGTGGATGAAAATTACCTGGATGTGTTGTCCACTCAATATCCAAACTTTATAAATACTCTAAGGGTTTGTGCAAATAGGGAAGCAACTTTTCATTACAAAACGTGAAATAGAATCATATACACTCCATTTCTATTTGACTAAGTGGGGTGGTCAATCATGAAAGGGGTCATCTTCACTTGGGCTGTGTTTCTGCTCTTGTCTAGTCATGTTCTACCTAGCCAAGCCATGATGCATCGCTATACATTTATAGTAAGTATAATTGAAGGTTATCTCATGCATCCATAATTATCACTAAGTGATCTCATGCATGATTGTGCTAATGATTGCCAATTTTTTTTTTCTTTTTTGGCATCATAACAATTTCCCAATCAATTCTTTCCATTGGTGAAGCTTCTCAATTTCTCACTTTTTTTTTTTTTTTAGAGACTTTGCTTTGGAAAGCTAGATTTGCAATAATTTCAATTTTCAGTTATATTCCCAAGCATGGTCTAGCAGCACCCTTGAATTTAACTACTTCTCCTTCTTCGATATTGAAATACAAACTACCCAAGTTAAATATTCATTTGTATGATGTATCCCCTTTATGAAAAGTTATATGTAGCCAGTTTTCAAGCTTTGTCAATAATGTTTATAGAAGTACAACTTATACCACTTACCTCACTCGTGCAGATAAAAGAAGCTCCATATACACGACTTTGCAGCACTAAGAACATTTTAACAGTAAATGGCCTATTTCCAGGACCAACTGTTCACATCCGTGAAGGGGATACCACCGTCATCCGCGTCCACAACAAAGGGACCCAAAACATCACCATTCATTGGTACATACCCAGCCAAAAATTCTTCTTCTTTCCACAAGGATACAGTCTAAAATGCATCACTTTTTTTTTTTTGCATATTATAACAATTTTTTTTTTTGAAAAAAAAAAATATAGGCATGGAGTGAAACAGCCGATGTATCCATGGTCAGATGGTCCCGCGTACATAACTCAGTGCCCCATCATGCCTGGAAAATCCTTTAGCCAAAAGATTAGGCTTTCCGATGAGATTGGAACTTTGTGGTGGCATGCTCATAGTGACTGGTCTCGAGCAACAGTTCATGGTGCTATCCGTGTTTACCCCAAGAGAGGCGATACATATCCATTTCCTAGGCCTTATGCAGAAGTGCCCATCACCTTTGGTATATAAAATATAAACATCTAATGTCTGCTTCTTGTTTTGTTTTTGGTTATAATACTCAAATGCTACGATATTTTTGCACGTACGTTGACATGAATAAATCAGAAAACAATTTCTAGGTTTAAGTTTGATGATGTTTTCATGCAGGAGAATGGTGGAAGAGTGATGTACAAGCGGTTCTTTCCGAATTCCGAAGTAATGGAGGAGTCCCAAACAATTCTGATGCTTTCTTGATAAATGGTCAGCCTGGTGATCGGTATCCATGCTCAAAACCAGGTATGTGGCCACGAAATTTTTGGAATTTCTCTTATTTTGTGTGTTAGTGAGGATGAGGTTAAAGTACTTTGGAATATCCAATTCTTGGCCGAAGCACATCTCTTTCATCCAAACTTCTACTTTCCATGTTGGCCAAATAATGCAAATAAAAAGTCACACACGCACACACACACACATGTAGCTCTGCTGTCCAGATTTGTGGAATTTTGGAACCACAAAGAAAATTGTTCTACGCCAAAGTAGAACAATTTTTCTTTGCAATTTTTCTACGCGAAAGTAGACTTCCAATTGTTTTGCAGTAAAACTAATTAATAGATCGGTTCTTATTGTCAATACTGTTAAAAGTTGCTTTAATATATTTCGCTTTCGCCTTGTACGGATGATGCTTTTATAATCACATTCCTGTTCATAGTCACTGTTTATTTTTCTCCTTAGGTATCGATCACAATTATTTTGCATTATCTTATCAAAAAAAAAAAAACAATTATTTTGCATTATTTTGCTCAAATTACACGCATTATTTTGCATTATTCTACTTCATGATTCTCCGCAATTATTTTAGGTCGCTGTACTCCTTCCTACTGCATGCTCTTGTTATAATTCATGATCCTCACATTAATGTTCTAGTTCAACCAAATTCTTCTTGATGATACAATTGGTTTCATTCGCTCAATCTTAATTATATATTCACAAATTCTTGCAGACACATTTAAGCTGGCAGTGGAATATGGCAAAACTTACATGCTCCGAATGGTCAATGCCGCCATGAACAGCATCCTATTCTTTTCCATAGCAAATCATACAATCACTGTTGTCGGATCAGATGGCAGCTACACGAGGCCACTGAAAACAGACTACGTTGCTATATCCCCCGGCCAAACCATTGACTGCTTGCTAGAAGCCGATCAAAAACCTGATCACTATTACATGGCCGCTAAGGCTTATAACAGTGCCGCTCAGGTTGGAACCGACAACACGACCACCACAGCTATCATAGAATACATAGGAAATTATACTCCGTCTTCGCCACCAGTCTTCCCAAACCTTCCAGTGTCTAATGATATAAAAGCATCAACTAATTTCACGTGGAGCCTAAGAAGCTTAGCAAGAAAAGTTGATGTTCCAACACACGTGGACACTAAGCTTTACTTTACACTATCTGTGAATTTACGCCCTTGTGAGGCAAACAACACTTGTGCTGGACCTCAAGGGCAGCGATTTGCAACGAGCATAAACAACATAAGTTTTGTGCAACCTCAGATTGATATACTCCAAGCTTACTATTATAGCCTAAGAGGAGTCTTTAGAAAAAATTTTCCCAGATTTCCACCTTTCGTATTCAATTTCACCGCAGATAGTCTTCCGGCGACGTTGCAAGATCCAACTCGGGATACTAGAGTTAGAGTTCTTGAATATAATAAGAGTGTGGAGCTTGTGTTCCAGGGAACAAATTTGGTTGCTGGAATAGATCATCCCATGCATTTACATGGACATAGTTTCTATGTAGTTGGTGCAGGTATTGGAAACTATGACAAGGAAAAAGACCCTTTAAAGTATAATCTTGTCGACCCTCCTCTGATGAACACAATTGCTGTTCCTAAAAATGGTTGGACCGCCATTAGATTCAAGGCAAATAACCCTGGTACGTGTTACTTCTTTTCTTTGAGTTTTCTGTTATCAAAGACAAAAAAGATAGGAAAGCCCGTAGAGGCGCTGACGCAAGACAGCTTTAACTTTTTCATGAACGACAAATTTGGACTTTCATAGCTAGCACAGTTTAATTTTGTTCTCTAATAGAAGTATAGAAAACATAATTAGTATTGGCAATGCAATGAAATACTTTGAAGTTTGACATTTCGAAATCAAGTCCTACATATTGCGGGCAATTTAAAAGACAAAAAAGTCTTAACTTACAGAACTTTCAAACTTAAGAAATTGAGATATGTGTAGTTAGAACTGTTGAAGCTTTGAACTATGAACTACCAAGTCCCCGAATCATAGAATTCTAATGCCTGCTTATAAGTAATAATTGTGCTTTAAGTTTATAGTAAATAGCATACAGTTTTCCATAAATTAGTAGTGATCTTTAATTTCTTGCTGTTACAACTACTATTATTCATAAGGTCATGCGTGTTTTCGCAGGAGTCTGGCTGTTGCACTGCCACCTTGAGCGTCATCTAACCTGGGGAATGGATATGGCCTTCCTTACCAAAAATGGCAAGCTTCCAGGACAACAATTGCTTCCTCCACCTCCAGACGTGCCACCATGTTAATACTCTTGGGCCAATTGCAAGATTAATGATATACTCCCTTTGATGCAATTTACTTCATTTATTTGCTAGCAACCAAGAGTAAAAGCCTTGCATTGTTACGCTTTCTTTCTTGGCTAATATGAATATTGTAGCGTTGAAGTTATTGTTCAACACAAAATAAGTTGAGAAACATTGACATGTGATATTTCCTTTTCTTCTTCTTATACTTTCTTTTTTGGAAATGATATTATTGTATATGAAAGCAATGGATCATGTGATGATGCTTATATTTTTAACAAGATGTTAATTCCATTCCAATAAGAAGTTTTGGTTAAGAGAGATAGGTTTCGAATCAAATTTTTACACTCTATTGTAATGCAAATATAAAAAAAATGAGTTTGAGAGTTGAATGAGAAATATTATTGCTGTCATCGAAGCAAATATCTAAAAGTAACTATTAAACATTGGCATCTAGGACATTGTTTGAGAACTAAATTCAATATTTAAATTTAATGGATTCAAATCTTAAATATTCAAATGTATTTGATAAGAAAATATAAAACGTCTGAATCAATTAAATGACTCTGAATTCTCTATGCAAAATATATTTTAAAAAATAAGTAATAAACTATTCACTTATCACTTTAGATAAATGTAAGATTTATTATTTTATAGAGTCAAAATAATTTTTTTATTGTATTTATAGATGTTAACATAGAAGCAAAAAATTTTAATGAATTTAAATTTCAGATTTCAAATTTTAAATTTTAGTTTTATCAAACACACCATAAATCACCCACTTACCAAAAAAACAAAAACAAAAAATACACACACCATAAATCTCTAATCCGCAAATCCAAACTCGACTGATGGACTCTTAAAAGTTCCGGACAAGGATGCAGTTTTCTCATTAGGTTGACAAGGTTAACAGGTGGGCTGTTTCTTCCAATCGATTGTTAACAGGCCCGAGCGGAAGTGGGTTGGGCATCTATCCGACAGACAGGAAAGGGAAGAGTTTTCTTTTTTTGAAGGAGGAAGGGAAGAGTTTAAGAGCTTAAATAGGGAGCTCATGGTGACTTGATTCCCTACCAAATTTTAGATCTTTATATGCACATTTATTTGACAGAAAGAAATTTCATGTCATCTCAAGAGCCAACTCATCTAGTTTGGATATTGGCTAGGTGAACAACCCTTTCTCCCTTAAAAAAAAAAAAACGTAAAATATCCCCAAAACCAACTCAGTTGGGAACTTGGCTCCTCTGCAGTTGTTCCCTTTGCATTTCTCACAATACATATTTAGATACATAATATGTATCTTCATTTACTAACAAGGGTTGGGATTAGTCAAATTTAAAATGATCATATTCCTTTCTAGTAAATGAAAAAAAATATATATATATATATCATGCATCCAAATGTATGCGATGAAAAATAAAGAAAGAATCCACTGAAAAGGTACTGAATCCCTTGATAAGAACACAATAAACGTGATAGCCTTGGTTCGACTCTTAAACCCATCTCCCTTCTATTTCCCCTTCTCCCACCTCTTGTAAGGCTTGGAGTCTCACTTCAGCCAAAATAAGTAAATAAATAATTCACATGATAGCCTCTGTTAAATACTTGCCTGTGCTCGTAAACAAATGTACAGCCTCTGTTACTCGCAATAGTTGTTTCAAGTTCTCAACCATATTATTATCTCTCACACACATTTTAACTTAAAAAAAAAAACAAAGGGATATTATCTAAAAACATTCCTGGAAACAAGCATAAATTACATTCGAAAAATAATTTTTTTTTCAACAATCGAAATTACTGGAAATCACACAACAAAGTTAGATTAATACTCAGAGGTAATCGAAATCCTGGTGCAAAGCACTAAGAGGTAATTCGAAACATAATTGGGAGAACCTACTTGTAGAGAAAATAATATTAAACTACAAAAGTAATAAGCCTTTGAAAAATACTCCTAAAAGTAACCATAGATCACAGGAATATTTTTCCAGCTGTACTCTATGAGAGTTGACTTGGTTATAATTTTAAGATTCGTATGGAACAAATTGGAACATACTTTAATACCAATAGCAAAATTGAGTCCAAAAGTTGAAGTTAGCATCCTTCGTCCCAAGTGTGAACCATGATCAAATGGACACAAAGTAGACAACAAATTAAAAGGACCCAAACGCTTGCAGTTTTTTGGAAAAATCACCGGCCCATCCGGCTACGCAAATCGTAAGAGGTATTTTTTTTTCTTTTTTGGGAAAGGTAGTAAGAGGTATGTTGGATGTGACAGATATAATTAAGGTCGTATTTACAACATTTGGAGATAAGAAACTGTAAGATTCAACAAAATAAAGGCAAATTACAAGGCCGGCATATATCTATGAAGTACAATCAGAAAAAAACAACAGATATATAGTATTCCTTCTTTATCCAACATCTATAAATACGTGAGACGTGAAGGGTTCATGCAAATGATTTCATTACAAAACCTTATTCATTTGATTAAGTAATTTGGTAATTGATCAGATCATGAAAGGTTTCATCTTAACACTGTTTGTGGTTCTACGTGTTCTACCTGGCCAGGCTTTGGTGCACCGCTATTCGTTTATAGTAAGTGTTGTGTTTCTTCATCAATAACAACAGATTCAGTTTGTATTGTCAAGATTGTATAAATATAAACACTTACGGTCCCTTTTTTTGGCATCAACTGAAATCTTTTTTTTTTTTTTTGGATATTAACTTGTTATCCAATGGCACATATGTATGTATTTGTGAAATATTAGCTACTTCCAGCTTTCCCTTCTAATATTTGCTCCTAAGGTGTAATTGGCAAGTTTTGGTTTCATTATTTGCATTAAAGTTGTCTCAAGATCTTGAAGGTTGAAGCAGCAAGCCATGCAGAAAAATGTGCATTTCTTTGTAGCTGCAGCTTGCTCGAATAGAAAATAGAATTCAACATCATGCATGAACATATCTATGATGCAAGTTATTTTTAATGCATTAACAGCTTATCCAATGTGGAGACTCAATCGCACAAACATTGACAGATTATTTTGTGTGTATATGCGCGCTTTAATACGTGGTCAAATATGCTCTACTGCAGATTGAAGAGGCTCCATATACAAGACTTTGCAGCACTAAGAACATTTTGACAGTAAATGGCCAATTTCCAGGACCAAGTCTGCACATCCGTCAAGGCGATACAGCCATTGTTCATGTCCACAACAAGGGAAACCAAAACATCACTGTTCACTGGTATGCAGCAGTTTTTTTTTTTTTTTTGCCCTTTTGCAAGAAAATATTTCAAATGAATCACACGTGAATTGTTCGTGTAATCTCAGATTAATTGGTTTGATTTGTTCCTAGGCATGGAGTCAAATTGCCGAGAAATCCATGGTCGGATGGTCCAGTATACATTACTCAGTGCCCTATAATGCCAGGAAAATCTTTTATCCAAAATATTCAGGTGACTGATGAGATTGGAACATTATGGTGGCATGCTCATAGCGAATGGTCCAGAGCCACAGTCCATGGTGCTTTTATCGTTTACCCGAAAAGAGGAGAAAACTATCCATTTCCTCAGCCTCGTGCAGAAAACACCATCATTTTAGGTATAAACTATAAAGAAACACTTTTAAGTAATCCATAATTTCATACACATCTAATACCGTTTTTCTTCCTTTTTGGTATGATATGGCTTTTGACAAATTTAGACCAAAATTAATAATCAAAATTGATGATTAATGCAGGAGAATGGTGGAAGAGTGACATACAAGATGTTCTTACTCAGTTCCAACATAGTGGGGGAGACCCGATTGTGTCTGATGCTTTGTTGATAAATGGGCAGCCTGGTGATCTTTATCCATGTTCAAAGCAAGGTGCATATATGCCCTTATCATATCTATAAATCTGATTGCTTTGTCACTCTATTATTTTCGGCTCTATATTTTGCTGGGGTTTTCCAAACTAATTAATACTTTGTCCCTCTATTCTGCTGAAAATGTAAATCCACTGATCCACTCCTGAGTCCTGTTAAACATTGAAACTATCAATTCTTTCACGCGTGGAAACCAATAGACTGACATATATCTTTTGCTCTTAACGTATATTCATTTGGTTCTTTCTATTTGGATAGAGGAAGAACATTTCCAAAAAAGAAAACAAAATTTTATTATGTCCAAAATTTAGTTTTATAAACTAAAAAGAATCTTTCTTGCTACAATCCAAATTTTCTTTTTTGTTAATTGAGCTTTCCCTAAAATACAGTGCATGTACTTAAGTCTCTGATAACAATCAATCTTTAGGCAAGAAAAGCTTCTCTGACCTCTGCTGAATGTATCTACCCTGAATATCTAATAAAAACTCCATCACTTTCAGACACCTTTAAGCTGGAAGCGGAATACGGCAAAACTTATTTGCTCCGGATGATCAATGCTGCCATGAACAACATTCTTTTCTTTTCCATTGCAAAGCATCAAATTACTGTAGTTGGATCAGACGGAAGCTACACAAAGCCGTTCAAGAGTGATTATATTGCTATATCCCCAGGACAAACCATTGACTTCTTGTTAGAAGCCAATCAAGCACCTGATCACTATTACATGGCTGCTAAGGTTTATAACAGCGCTCTACCCGTCCCTTTCGACCACTCTACCACGACTGGAATCATAGAATACAGCGGAAATTACACTCCATCTTCACCATTATCCTTCCCACGCCTTCCACTTTTAAATGATACAAAAGCGTCTGTTAATTTCACAGGAGGCCTAAGAAACTTAGCAAGCAAAGTAGATGTTCCATTAAATTTGGACACTAAGCTTTTCTTGACAATTTCTGTCAATTTACGCCCTTGTGAGACAAACAATACTTGTACTGGACCTGCCGGTCACAGATTTGCAGCGAGCATCAATAACATAAGCTTTGTTCAACCTCAAATTAACATACTTCAAGCTTACTATGGTGGTCTTAGAGGGGTCTATGAAGAACAATTCCCGAGTTTCCCACCTTTGAAATTTAATTTCACTGCACAACCTTTCCCATTCAAGTTGACGATACCTTCTCTGGGTACAAAAGTTAAAGTTCTTGAGTACAACTCCAATGTGGAGATTGTTTTACAGGCAACAAGTTTGGTTTGGTCACCAGATCACCCTATGCATTTACATGGCCATAGTTTCTATGTAGTTGGTTCGGGCATCGGAAACTTTGATGAAAAAAAAGACCCTTTGAACTATAATCTTGTTGACCCTCCTCTAAGGAACACGATTGCTGTTCCTAGAAATGGCTGGACAACCATCAGATTCAAGGCAAATAATCCTGGTACGTGTCACTTCTTCTTTTCTGGGTCTGTATTTTCAAAGATTAAAAGACCGGGAAACCTGACGAAATTTTGTTTCCAGACAACTCCGCATTTCTCACACAGTTTATGGACAACATGTTCATGACTTTTATAGTATTAATCTAATTACTTTCCTGGGCAATTATGAAGAACATTGAAATATATATTGCTGCGGCTAGCTATCTAGGGCTTGATGATTAGTACAATTATTTTACGTTTTGACTAATTAAGAAGAATACATGCATCCTCAAGGCCTTTTTTCTGAATTAATATCGTGTTCATTCTTGCTGTCGCAATTCTTATAGTGAGATAACAGGGCTGCGTGATTTGTTGCAGGAGTATGGCTGATGCACTGCCACCTAGAGCGTCATGCAACTTGGGGGATGGAGATGGTATTCATTGTTAAAAATGGCAAAAGCCCACAAGAACAGTTGCTCCCTCCACCTTCAGACATGCCACCTTGTTGATCCATGTGTGTGTGTGTGTGCACACACTCAAATTAGAAGTTTAATAGTCCAGGCTTCTATATAAGTGACATATATTATATTCAATATTTGATAATTGTCATTCATTTCATTTATTTCTTAAAACCGAAGAAAAGGAAAATACTCATTCTTCTTATCTTATTGGCTGTACTGGATTACACTAATACTTTTCAATTTTTTGTTGAATCAAAAATAAAGAACTATACTGGTATGAAGTTTTCATTATTTCTTTTCAATTTGTAGTCGGAGAAAGCAAGGACTTGGAAAGGTGGAAGTACGAAACAGGAATTCCAATAAAAGAAAAATAAAAGAGAGAGAAAGAGAGAGAGGGCAAGGAACATAAGACTGCATTAAAACCTGTTTCTTTGTTAAATATTTCCTCATCCCTTGTGTTTGCTAGCAAATGACCTGCAAAACAGTTCCAATTCCATCACTATGACTCTTCTGTTACATGAAAGTGTAATACCTTGTTAAACATCCTAACATGGTGACACTTATCCTTCTTTAATTATGTCATAAAACTCAAGTTTAATTCCGGCCAATCAGAAAAACTGTGGTTCTATTCTTCTCTCTACAAGGAAACTTTCTTCTTCCCCAAATCCCCGGCTCCAACCTCATACAGTTCATGTATGAATCTATTATAAATTTGATTCTACCAATTTCTTTGAATTGACTAGAAGCATTCCAGAGGAAAAGCAAAATACTAAGAAACATAGAGAAAGATGAGGAGAGAATGAATTGGATGACAAGAGCTAACTGTGACTCTGCTGAGGATCTCAATCCCAAAGGAAGTAGGTTAGGCCTCCATTCAGGCCGCAATGTCGTGGTCTAGTTTCACAATATCAAGCATTTATCTAATTGATCACAAAATTTCCTTTACAACTCAAAAACATAAATCTAGAAGTCTCTGATCCCAAAATGATTATGGTCTTCCACTTGATCCATCAAGTAATAGCTGCTGCTGAACCACCCTTAAATATTAATCCAATGTACATTCCTCCATTTTCAATATAACCCGGTCTAAAAATGGACTTTGATTGCACAATTATTTGACAGGAAGAAGTATCGAACAAATAATACAATATTTCCTTTACATTTATTTTTGAGTGGTGATATACTAGCCAAAGTCCAAATCCTCCTAAAGGACGTGGCTGTAATTTTCCTAGCGTGGCCTAACCTGGGACTGGCAGTAATTTCTTATCCAAGAAACTAGTGGCTAATTATTTGTAACTTGAACTTGCGTACACCCTCTTATCCGATATCGACGCCCTCATTAAAAACATGAGATAATGCTCTTCGCTTTTATGGGCTTTGAGCAATTATGTGGCTTAAGAATGCTTTCACTGTTTTCGATTTTTTTTTTTCAGATATTCTAAATAAGGGGGCATCTTTGTTGTTTCAAGACATCACTTAGATGGGTCTAGACACTGTTAAGACGGGTATATGATTTGTAGGCTTTTAGCCACACCAGAAGCAAGAAGGTGCATGTGGTTAATCCCAAAAAATTATTGCCGATTGATTAAGGAAGTTGAGTGCTATTGGGCCTCACCGCAACAGCTAGCTCTTGGAGTGGGAAGGCCTAATAGCGCCCAGCATTGATGTCAGAGGCCAGTTCTAACAACTCCTTCCGGTCAATATTTGGATGAAATGTTGCCATTGTCCCAACTTAATATCTATCAGGTGAAAGGTTGATACTATTATTTCAACTTAGGACTCTATGTATAAGGTGGAGATTATTGAGTTTATTCCATCGATTGTGGAAGGTGGATATGGTGCTTGGTTGTAAGTGTGAGGGAAAGTCTCACTTCTTAAACTATTTTTTAGGGTGCGAAGGCCTAATGGTATAATATAAAGATGTTCGATGAGTCAAAAATTAATTTTTTTAAAGAGGAAAAACATATTTATGTATTGAAGTTAAAATTACCGGAAAGAAGGTTTGACATATTGTAACTTCCATATTGATTTGAATGTCAGCATTAATTTTTCTAATCTGGTAGATTGCCTTTTATCTAGTGTTGCCAAATTAAATGGTTTGGAATATTGTTATTTCCTTTTTGGTTATGGTCATTAAATGGTTATGAAATATTGTTAGGTTTTAAGTGTTTTTCTAATGTGTATCTATTGTGCACCATTAATGCATCTAAAATTCATCTCTAACTACGACGATGTATATACTAATACTAACAATTATTACCCTTACTTGCATTTGTATACTTTCTCTATTTGATCTTACATACCATCTCTTGTATTTATTTACTTTTTCTAATTAATCTTATATTTCTAAAAATATGACACTTGAAATATATCTTAATAAGTGCCCAATGACCATCCGTTGATAGACCCTTTTTATAATTAGTTGACTTTAGAAAATGCTGCTAATTGATAGCTTATATGTGGTAAGTATATAATCCCAATAATTAAATGTTATTTTTATCTAATTTTCCTCATCTGCTACGTTGCATTTAATTTTAGTGTTGCCAAATTAAATGGTGTGGGGTATTTTTATTTTCTTTTTGGTTATGACCACATTTATAAGTTTGGTAAGTTTTTAATTTGAGATGGTCTGTTAGGTTTTCTTTAATTAGTTGACTTTAGGATTGCTGCTAATTGATAGCTTCCGTACGGTAAGTATGTAATCTAAACACTAAATGTTGTTTTATCTAATTAAAATAAATCAAAAGTATATGATCTAAACATTAAATATTATTTTATCTAATTAAAATAAATCAAAATTATAAGAAAAAAGGATTGGAGGTATAGAGCTCTCTAAGAGATAGAATTTGAAAAGTTGTCTTCAAATATATAGATCGATTTAACAGTAAAGTAATCATCGACAGAGTTGATTTTTCAGTAAAATAATCTACTCAAAGGTACAAATTTCATGGCATGCTCAGATTATATGTCTAAAATTTAATAGTTAAGATATTGGCAGATGGACAACTAAATAAAGTTAAATAAATGGAGAGAATAGTAATTAAAATAGACTTACAATAGGAGAAAGAAATGAAGGAACAAAACTCTCGTAATCTGTGATGGCCAATGGCAATCGCCGGCCCATCCTTGATCTGAAGAATTTTCCAAGATTTGAACCAGTAAGGCTCAACAACATACAGACAATTTACGTAAAGCTTTGTACTATTAAATTAGGAATCCCATTTTGCTGTTTTCAAGTCTTGTATATTGTAATAATAGGACTTGTGTAGCATACTTGTCTGATAGGATGATGGTTTAACTTCTTTGATTGGCTGATGTTGCAGGGTTTTGCCCAATTCAATGGTGCATTCTTTTGTTCATCAATAATAAAAAGATCAGGAAATTTACCAAAAACGTAAAATACAATTTAGAAGGTTGGAGTACTTATTCTGGGGAAAAACAGGAAGTGATCTACTATTAATTTATGTGTACAATGATGAGAAAAGACAGATAGATATATGCTATTCCTTCATTATCTAACCTCTATCAGTACGTGAAGATTTTCTGCAAACACTTTCATTACGATACCATATTGTTCATTTAACAAGTTCTTGGCTTCATTAGTTGCATTAATTAAAGGTTCACTGAAGATCTTGAAGGTTAAAACAGCCATCCAGCAAAATATGCATTTCCTTGAAGCTGACTCCGTGAATTAATAACAAAGTTCAACATCATGCATGAACATATATCACATTATCATTAAATGCATTACAACTCATTCCAAAATGGAGAATTAATGTCAAAATTAAGAACTTATCTTATATGTTTATGCTCTCATGCAGATTGAAGAGACTCCATATACAAGACTTTGCAGCACTAAGAACATTTTGACCGTAAATGGACAATTTCCAGGACCAAGTGTACACATCCGTCAAGGAGATACAGCCATTGTTCATGTCCACAACAAGGGAAACCAAAACATCACTATTCACTGGTATGTAGCAGAATTATTTTTTTTTTTTCCCTTTTGCAAGAAAATAGTTCAAAAGCATCCCGTGTTACTTAACTGTTCGTAATCTCAAATTAATTGTTTTGACTTTGTTACTGGGCATGGATTGAAACTGCCAAGGAATCCAAGGGCAGACGGTCCCGTGTACATCACTCAGTGCCCTATCATGTCTGGAAAATCTTTTATCCAAAATATTGAGGTAACTGATGAGATTGGAACATTATGGTGGCATGCTCATAGTGATTGGCCTACCACCAAAGTCCATGGTGCTTTTATTGTTTACCCGAAGAGAGGAGAAAACTATCCATTTCCCCAGCCTCATGCTGAATTCCCTATCATCTTAGGTAGAAATAAGCACTTTTAAGTAATCCATATACATCTACTACAATTTTTCTTTTTTTTTTTTTGTTGGGTATGATATGACTTTTGACAAATTTAGGCCAAAATTAATCATGATTAATGCAGCAGAATGGTGGAAGAGCGATGTACAAACGGTTCTTTCCGAATTCCTGAGTAATGGAGGAGGCCCGAATGTATCTGATGCTTTCTTGATAAATGGGCAGCCTGGGGATCTTTATCCATGCTCAAAACCAGGTATTGTAACTATAAATCTGACCCTGTCTCTATATTATTTTCGGCTCTATGTTTTTGCAGGGGTTTCCAAAAACAAAATAATACTCAAAATTTTTGTCCTTCTATTTGGTTGAATGGAAAAATCTACCAATCCACTACTGTTAAAAATTGGAAGCATCGATTCTTTCGCATCTGGAAATCCTTAGACTGACATGGATCTTTCCCTTTCTTGAATATTTATGCGTGTCTTGCCCTTTGGGATTTTGGATAGAGGAATAACATCTCCGAAAACGAAACGGAAACAACATTTGACGATGTCCAAAAAACGAGACTAAATAGCCCTTTCTTGCTACAATCCAAATCTCATTTTTGCTACTTGAGCTCCCCTGCAGTGTAGCGCATGTACTACTTGTTTCTCATAAGAATCAATCTTTAGGCAAGAAAAAGATTCTCCTGACTCCTGAGTGAGACCAGGAGCATTTTTTTTAATACATTTTTTTGTCAAATGCGTATGGCTTGCTTATCTAATAATACTCCATCACTTTCAGATACCTTTAAGCTGGAAGTGGAATACGGCAAAACTTATTTGCTCCGGATGATCAATACTGCCATGAACAACATTCTTTTCTTTTCCATTGCAAAGCATCAAGTTACTGTGGTAGGATCAGATGGAAGCTATACAAAGCCATTCAAGAGTGATTATATTGCTATATCCCCTGGACAAACTATTGACTTCTTGTTAGAAGCCAATCAAGCACCTGATCACTGCTACATGGCTGCTAGGGTTTATAACAGCGCGTTAATTGTCCCTTTCGACAACTCTACCACAACTGGAGTCATAGAATACCACGGAAATTATATTCGACCTTCACCACTATCCTTCCCAAATCTTCCATTTTGAAATGATACAAAAGCATCAGTTAACTTCATAGGAGGTCTAATAAGCTTAGCAAGTAAAGTAGATGTTCCATCAGATGTGGACACTAAGCTTTTCTTGACGCTTTCCCTCAAGTTACGCCTTTGTGAGGCAAACAATACTTGTGCTGGACCTGCCGGTCTCAGATTTGCAGCGACCGTATCTTACATTCTTACATTCTTAAGTGTAACGTATCTCACATTCAAGACCTCAAGCAATTTTCCATTCATTTCGCTTATTTGTGAAACCATAAAATGAAAAGGGAAAAAAAAAGATGCAATCTCCTGTCCTTTTCCTTTTGATGAACTGAACTAAACTCATAGTTTTCTATTTTGTACAAAATTAGAAGTTAACAACTACATTCTGAGTTCAAATTCCCCTTTTCTGTTACTGTTTCTTAAATTCCACCTTTCTTCTGCTATTAAAAAAAAAAATAAACGGATTGGGACGCATAACTACAATTCTGCCTCTTGTAGGATGGGTGACTGTTGTGGTTTTGAAACCTCTAGTTACTCTCTGGTTTCTTCTGGTTAAGGATCCGATTTCTACTAATTACGGTTCTAATCATCCTTGTCACTTATCGTTATAAAGTTTACAATAATATGACAATGAATTTGAAATAAATAATATGACAATAAATTATTTATGATAAATTTCTGTTGTTTTTAGCGTTGTTTGTTCTGTTTCCAATTCATGTGCGGACATGTCAAAACTTCAGCGTTCCTTTTGGTTCAACGCTAGGAAAACGCTGGATTATGAGCTGTGATATGTCTTTGTGCATTTTGGTTTTGTTGAAAGTAGAAAATTCGTATGCGCCCCTCCAACTCTTGTCTTTTGACATGCGCCCCCCCTCTCCACCTTTTTTTTTTTTTTTTGAAAGTGATAGACATGGATAAAAAGATATACTACTATTATCAATTGGTGGCCTAAGTTTAATTTTTAGTAAGGTATACATACACTTTGAGTGCTTTTGATATAATTGAAGTATGAAATCTGAAATCTAAAACATGAATTGTTAAGTTGCTGAATTGTTAAGTACTGAAATTTTACATTTGAGTATATCTTACGTTAAGTGATAAGTGAATAATTTATCACTTATTGTTTTGAGTAAGTTTTGTCTAAATAATTCAGAGTCACGCAATTAAGAAAGACGTTTTATTTTTCTATTATTAAACACGTCTAAAAATATTAAGATTTGAATCTATTAAATTTAAATGGTGAATTGGGTTATCAAAGACGCCCTTTGTTCTGTTCCAAGATTTTTTTAGATAACTGGAATCCAGTCAAGAGTTTATGGACTTTCTTTTGATTGAATACTGTGACATGTTCAAGAGTCATAATTTTTAATACAACCATAATAAGTTAACAAGTGTTATGATATCTAATTACTTTTGTGTCGTTTTAATTTTATTGTGTAATGAGATTCATGCACACATATCTATTGAAATATTCCTCTTCAATTTGTTAGATGGATGCAGAAGAATTGTGATTTACAAGTAAATTTTTTCCCCAAATGATGGATAGTACTCTTATTATGGACATGGACATATCCTTTTGTCAACAACAGTTAACACACACATAGGATTCTTGCAATCAAAGGTAACAAAACTTTGTGATTTTGACCTCGCAAATCTCCAATCACAAATGAATGGGATTCTTGCAATCAATTCACCTAGGATTCTTGCAACTCTGCAATTACAGCTAAGAGTGAGATAAATTTGCAAACTAGATGGCAAAACTTCCGCTGACTTTTCACGTTTGCCATGTTTTAGCAGGGATTGGAAATTGATGGGATCTGTGGACCCTTTCCATGTAGGATAAGCAAACGTGGGGTCATGCTGATCCACCGTTCAGCCGACTTTAGTCGGCTAATCTCCATGAAAACTCATCCATTTCTGCTCAGACAAATCTCATTAGATCAAAAAAGGTGTTCTGACAATTCATTTAGATTTTTTTTTTATTATAGGTGGAGTTCGAATCTCCCATTTACGGTTCAAAAAGGGACTCTTTGAATAGCCATTGATGCAAAGCTTAGTGGTTAGCATCAGCTCTCCTAATGGGGGCTGTTCCTATGGAGTGGTGGAGACAGATCAATCAATCTTATTAATTCACCAAAATCATCTTGAATGGCAGGAAGCAGTCAAAGAAAAGAGCCCTGATCAAACGGAGGTTCTACCTGAATTAATATCAAATGTTTATGCGTTAAAAGACGGAGAAATTAGTTGTTTTTAGTCGGTAATTGTGACATGAGAAATTCTAGATTAATGCTACTTGAAGAACGTCTAGAGGGAATCATGCCATGACCACCCTTCTGTCACGTTGTCATCCAGCAATTCATTTGATGACAAAGCAATCATTCTAATAATCAAGTACGAATTCATGGCTTTTGATTTTAAATAATACAACAATAAAAAAGGAGAATGAGACTTTTACTTTGATTTATGTTTTTGGCGATGAAAAATTAATTGAGACGTCTTACTTACTAATTATAGTCGCATGCATCAAATGTTAACCTAGTACTATTATTCAGCAGTTGTGATCTAAGTTTCGTAACTTTTTCAATTTGTATGAGAGGGATTATACTCAAAATCGTGTCCACTAACATTGTGTAGTAACTATCGACTAGGTTTTCAATTTATAGTGACTTTAGTATTTCGAATCAAGATTTAGTTGTAAATATTAAGAGTCGATACTAAAAATGCGAATATAAACAATGAATTTAGAACGGGAGAAGCCGAAGACACTGAATATTGGGGAAAAATGATTTTCAATTTAATATTTTATAACAAGGAAAAAGAAAAATAATAAAATTTTATAAAATATACATCACATTTTTTAGTGTTACTAAACGTTTTAAACAAAAGAAAAGATTAGATGATTTTTTCATTGATGTTAAAATGGAAAACAGGAAAACCATCGAAATAGTCAACAATCTTCTTTAGCCGAGCCCGTCGTCATAAATGTATATTAATGGTTTGAACCAGAATTGGAACCTTTGATTATGGTATTGGTCCTTTTTTTTTTTTTGGAACTAAACCTTTACTTAGAGTTAGCTTAGTCAAGTAATTTCTTTTTGAAAAAAAAAAAACTTTTGAAAAGCAAGGACTTGGGATTTGGGAAGGTGGAAATAGGAATGTGAAATCCCACCCCCTAAAAAAAAAAAAGAAAAGAAAAGAGGAAGAGAAGTTAGAAAGAAAAAAAAACGAAGGCAAGGAACATTCCATAGAGCAAACCGTGATCAATTGGAACAGTTAATAACGGAAAAAGATTCTCTATTTGGATTGACCTATTTTTCAAAAACTAATTTTTCAAATACAATATTTCAATAATGTACAAACAAAAAAATAACTCAAAAAATATATGATTCATACAATATATCAAAAACAACTCACAAATATACACAAAAAATTAAAAAAAAAATAAATTTTACAACATTTTTCACCTATCACCATCACCAACCACCCACTATCACCACCACTCCCTCCCTCCTCCTTTCTCCCCTCTTCCCCTTCCCTCTTCCTCCTCCCCACCCCCAGATTGAGGCCTCTAGTCATGACCAGTTCGTGACCGAAAGGTCACAACTTTTTGGTCATGATCTGGAGACCAAAGGCCTCTATCTTGTCGAGACTAGATCAAGATCGAGAGGGAGAGGAGGGGCCGACGGGTGAGGTGAAGGGAAGAGGAGGAGGAAGAGAAAAGGGGAGGAGGAAAATGAAGAAGGTAGTGGCGGTGGTGGGTGGGTAGAGATAGTGGCTGTGGTGGTTGTGGGTAGTAGTATTAATTTTTAAAAATATGATAAAAATATTTTATTTTTAAAAGTTACTCCAAAATATATTTCAAAAACCCTTCAAAAAAATTACAAAAATTACAGTAAAAGTTTTTTATATACACTTCTATAATAAAATATTTCAAAAACACCCCAAAAAATAGTTAATCCAAACGGAGCCAACCGACAGTGATAGATTTGTAGTTTATTATGAAGATAAACGATTGTAATTAAAAAACAAAGATAAACGATTGTTCCGCACTTCTTTTTTTCTTTATTATTATTATGTTGGAAGACTTGGTTTAAGAATAATGAGGTGTGTATATTTAGAGAAATAACTAAACTTTTCTATTGTGTAACGCCACTTTGGAAACTCTGAAAACAATATCATAATAAACTTTTTTCTTTAATTCGATTTTTTGTATTTTAAAGTTTTTTTTCTTCTTCAAAGATTTTAAACTTGCACCGACAACAAGGACATGTCTAAATGATTTACATCCATTTCAAACAAGAATTAGAGGATACACGATCGTGCGCACAGACTATATATATATGTGTGTGTGTGTGTGTGTGCACTTAATTAAATTACCTATTTTTTCTCTTATATTGGCATACCTAATTAAGAAAAGATAAAATTAATGGGTCATTTGAATGCTTGGTTTTTACCCATATTTGTATTGAACTCTTTTCAAGTTTAGTTTTTCTTACACTTTCTCTCTTATGGTTCTCCTCGCTTCTAATACTATTATCTTTTTGTTAAATAGGTATAATTTTTTGTCAATATGGATTAACTTTACCTAGTGTCAAGAAAAATTTATTTATTGTGACTTGAACTGCTACGCTAAATAATTAATTTTATTGATCAAAATTGATTATTTGTTCATGAGAAAATGAATTGTCAAATTTTTTATATTTAATTGAGTTCAAATATGTAGTTCTAGGTTTATGGTCATTATAAAAATTCTAATTATCTCAAAGAATATCTATTTGATTTGTCAGCATGCATTGTAGTATTTGTTGAATATGATATTTTCTACATTTAATATCACTGAAATGTAGGAATTTTGTCAATGACATTCATACTTGTACAAATTCACAAGTAATAAAAAAAAGTGCTAAGGTGTAGGCTAAATTCTAGTACTGTAGTCAACATATACTAACAAAATCATCAATTAAAGAATAGCACTAATTCTTTTATCTCTGTCTGTCTATGTAGATGTAGCAGGAAAAAAAAGCACATTACTGGAGTTTGTCATTAAATCAAATGTTTTCAAAAACATAATTTCATGTAGGGAAGAAATAAGTAGGTAAGTTTAGGAAAGAGTTGAATTGGATGGTAAGATGAAAGAGATTGTAAATAGGACGTTTTGGATTCAAAACCTTGACTTATCAAAAAAAAAAAAAAGCTAACAAAATGTAGGCGAGTCGACAAATAATCTAGGGTCCTGGCAATGAAACGTCTATTAGCTGACATTTTCATACTTGGACAAGGCATATAAATTAGTAAGCTGCTCAGGCTTGATATATATATAGGCAATAATATAAACATGAATTTACACGTATTAACATAGTGAATTAATTTTTTTACACAAGTTCTTACGGGAAAGTATAAAAGACAACTGTAAAGAAACACAACTCGATAAAATTGTTCGAGTTGTCTCTTCAATTATCATGTCAACCACTACATGGGGCATTTGGTTGGCTTTTATTCATTAAACTGCAACTTGTATTGAAAACGTGGTGAGAGAGTCGTCACATGTTTCAAAAAATGAAAAAAAATCAGCAAATAGAAGAAATAGCAATCGGTCTGGTTAAGTGAAAACGTGATCCACATTCGATTTGAATTTTTACCATGAGAAGGAAAATCAGTAACTTGTTCCCTTTTCTCCATTGCAGATTATCACTACTCTATAAATACTTCAGGGTTTTTTACAAGTAACGCAACAAGAAACCGAGCAGTTTTTGCATAACTTCTGATGATGTCGGGCATGAGGGTTTTGATCTTACAAGTTGTCGTCTTTCTTCTTTTGGGTGGTCTTTTACCTACCCAAGCTTTGATCCATAGATATAAGTTCGTGGTAAGTATAAACTTATTCTGTTTTATTAGGAAGGTTACAAATTACATATAATGGCATCCGAGGTATCTTGAATATCCTTTGACTAGCCACCTAACCAGAAGTTTATCTTTTCTTCTTTTCATTTTTATTTTTTTAACTTTTAAAATTTTACTCTCTTACCCTTCTTTAAAATAGCTTCCAGAGTTGCTACATTAGTCCCAACTCCCAGTAAAAAGATCACTAATGAAGTTTGGCTTGCATTTTCAGCTTTTGTAATATTATCTTGCTTTGTATACACAGGTAAAAGAAGCTCCATATACAAAACTATGCAGCACCAAGAACATTTTGACAGTAAATGGTCAATTTCCTGGACCAACTCTACGCCTTCGTCAAGGAGATACAGCCTTTGTTCATGTACACAACAAGGGAAAAGAAAGCATCACCATTCACTGGTATGATAATTTTCTTCATCTTTTCTTGGTCTCAATATTACGTGTTCTAAGAGAAGATAAAGAGCTTAACTTTCTTTCCAGGCATGGAGTAAAGCAGCCAAGATTTCCATGGTCAGATGGTCCAGAGTATATTACGCAGTGCCCTATGAGGCCAGGAACAAATTTCACCCAAAAGATTGTGCTGTCTGATGAGATTGGAACGTTGTGGTGGCATGCTCACAGTGACTGGTCTCGAGCAACAGTTCATGGTTTACTTGTTGTTTATCCAAAGAAAGGGACTAGTTACCCATTGGGGTTTCCAAAGCTTCAAGCAGAAGTGCCCATGATTTTAGGTATAATGGAATTCAAATCATCTGCTGAGCGCTAATATTGAACTGGTCAATATATGTGTGATTGCCAATCTTAAGCTGCCTCCTTTGCAAAAAAGTTAAAACAAGAAAAGGAAAGATTCACCCATTTATATGTTGAAAAACCTGTTATTTTAACTCTGACTTAGTGCCAGTTTTACATAAAGGATCACTACATTACTAGCGACATTTTGAAATTGCATCTGTGATTTGAAACTCGACAGAATAGTGACTCGACCAAGCTCAAGAATTGGAGCTCTTTCGATCATTTTGGCCAAGACCAAAAAACTAGAGAATTGAATGACCTCATAGAATTGAATGAGCTCTTTCGACTAAACCAGAAAGTCAGATCTGAGTTTCAAAACATTGTATGGAACGCTGTAATGCACACCATTGACTTCCATATAGGACAAAATAATTTGTTCATGTATTCAAGAAATGGACACCTAATTATCTAAAGTGTTGAGAATGGTGCAGGAGAATGGTGGAAAAGTGATATACAGGAGGTTCTTAGCGAGTTTTCAAGCAGCGGGGGAGAACCAAATGTCTCTGATGCTTTCCTAATAAACGGTCAACCTGGTCTTCTGTATCCATGCTCAAGACAAGGTAAACAAGAATGGAAATTGAACTCCTTTTCTCCCATCTTCTTATTGAATTTCATAAGATCGATCACATTCTATAGTAGCATGACATATTTATCCAAATTCTACACTTGTAGTGAGATATAATGTACATAATCTTTACTTGCAGACAGTTACAAGTTGACTGTGGATTATGGCAAGACTTACTTACTTCGAATGGTTAATGCTGCCATGAACAACATTCTTTTCTTTTCCGTAGCAAAGCATCGGATTACTGTTGTGGGATCAGACGGAAGCTACACAAAGCCTTTAAATAGTGGTTACATTGCAATATCCCCCGGCCAAACCATTGATTTCCTGCTACATGCCAATCAATCACCTAATCTCTACTACATGGCTGCTAAAGCTTATAATAGTGCCAGCTCTGTTACATTCGACAACACAACCACCACAGCCATTCTCGAATACCGTGGAAATTATACTCCACCTTCATCTCCATCTTTCCCAAATCTTCCGACTTTTAATGATACAATTGCATCAGCTAATTTCACAGGGAGCCTTAGAAGCTTAGCGAGTAAAGAATTCCCTGTTGATGTCCCAAAAAATGTTACCACTAATCTTTTCTTTACACTCTCCATAAAGTCACTTCCTTGTGAAACAAATAACACCTGCAAGGGACCTCGAGGCAATCGATTCGCGGCAAGTGTAAATAACATGAGCTTTGTCAGCCCGAAGATTGACATACTTCAGGCTTACTATAATCAGATCAATGGAGTGTATAAACCTAATTTTCCTAGCTTCCCACCTTTGGTATTCAATTACACTGCAAGTAACATTTCGGTTTCCCTACAAACGCCTACTCGAACAACCAAAGTGAAGGTTCTTGAGTATAACTCGCATGTGGAGCTTGTTTACCAAGCCACTAATTTGGTAGCAGGAGTTGATCATCCCATGCATTTACATGGACATAGTTTTTATGTTGTTGGATGGGGATTTGGAACCTTTGACAAGGACAAAGACCCTAAGAACTATAACCTTGAGGACCCTCCTTTGATGAATACAATTGCAGTTCCGAAGAATGCCTGGACAGCCATAAGATTCAAGGCAAATAACCCTGGTAAGCGTTATATTTATTATTATTTTTTATCAAGGATATTAGTTCTCAGTAAAACTTTGCAAAAAAAAAAAATCAAACGCCTGCTTACCCCATTTTTATACCTAGCTACAGTCATCACAATGAAAGCATGAGTTAGCGAGATATCAATGTGTCCATCTAGTTCTGAGTTTTTTTAATTTCTGATATGTATTCTGTTGATCATATCGTTTTTTTAAATTAACTTCGCTCAGGTCTCTGTAAAATTATGCAAAGCTGGTATTTCTTGGGTGATAAATTCATAATCATAGGAATTTTCCACTCTTTTCATTGTCAAAGAACAATAATTGATGGAAATCAATTTTTGCACAGGCACACACTATATATATATATATATATATATATATATATATATATATATATATATATATATGTAATATGTAATTGCATCTCATAATTAAAATTTGTGTACTTATTGCAACTATTATAATTGGAAAGGACATACAATCTCTTGCAGGAGTGTGGTTGATGCATTGCCATCTTGAACGTCACATAAGCTGGGGGATGGAAATGACCTTCATTGTTAAAAATGGAAAGCGTCCGCAGGAAAAATTGCTGCCTCCACCTCCCGACATGCCACTTTGCTAATGTTGCTTAGACAAAGTATTACAAGTCTTGGACTACTACGGTTTGCAGCGGCTCTAAAGTCAGCTTGTCAATGAGGCACAAAAATAATGTAAACCTAGTTTCTTTCTTTAGTATTTGCGAGTAATCTTAAGTAGATGGTGTGACTTCAGTCTCGTGAATAATAGTTTTTGGCACCTTCAAGAATGATACAAAAAAAAAAAGAAGAAATAAATCCATGCATCAAATGTAGGATGTAATATGTTACTAAAGAAAAAAAAAGGCTTAGTACGTTATTTAAGTTCCTTTTTTTTGTTTATGTTTGCTTACATTTTGAATGAAGTCATGTTTACACTTGATTGTGTAATTCATTGTGTTTCAAATAGGGTGGTAATTATTAATACAAAAGAACCTTCAGTTATCTTTAGTTATATTTGTATAATGATGACAATAAGTATAAAACAAAAAACTTCCTAACTATCTACCCAGAGTTGCTAAAAAAATATTAATAAAGTGAAAATATTAATCTTGGTTCAGCATTAAAACTTTATTGCAATTATTGTGCTAAATTCATATGAAAATTTTTGGATTCTACTCCAATTTTATTCTTGCAAAGATTTCAAATGAAATTTTACTGATTATATAAAGTTATGGCATTATGATGTGTTGAAGAAAATTATGAGATTTTAAAAATTACAATAGTAGTCATTCAATATTTTCATATTTTGCCTCCATTTTGACTGCAGTAGTCTTAATTCTCATTCAAAGCGAAGTAGTATATATATTTTTTATATGTTAACAATTAGACTTTTTGATATTAAGTGAAAATCAGTCTATTTAAAGTATTAATCTTTCCCACTAAAATGGTATTTTTTTGTCACTCTGTAATAGATGATAAATTGGTCATTTCATCAATTACTTGGATGAAATTAAATTTTGTATTATGTTTTAGTTGATTGTGTACAGTGCCCATTAAGATACTTTAGGGTGTAAACGCAACTACTCTAATAGTTCGTGGGACTTTTATGCAATTAACCCCATAATCTAATCAAATGATACCCGATCTTTTCAGATTTTATTCGGGCCGACTACGCACACGATCTGACGTATCTGGACTAACGGATAGAAAGCTGGAAATTGGACTTAATTCGCATCCCTGCGCTAACTCAAAACCCAATTCTACCCACAACCGTGACAATGAGCCCAACTACAGAGTCTCAAAATCCAATACCAATAAGCCCAAGATTTGCACTAATTTGATGTATCCAGCCTCAATCAGCAAAGAAAGTTCCACAGCCAAGAGAATGAAATATATTACGAATGGGTTGATTTTTAAAAATAATTTTTTAGATTCATGTTAATGCGTGATGTTGATGAAGTGAAAAAGAAAAGTACTTTTTCTTTATCTAAATCTTTTGTGTCCAGAATGAAATATTCTCCTTTTTCATGGAGAAAAGTTTGCACAGTATCTGAATTTTTTTTTCCTGATGACACTTCCATATTAGTGGCGTTCAGCAATAATTGGTGATTTAGATTATTAAGGAAATGGAGAAAAAAAATTTCCAATTTGACGTTAATGCTGTTTCTTTTGCTTGTTTATAAGCCTAATAGAAAAAAAAAAAAGTTTATCAGGCGAACATTTGTGCAAAGTTGCAACAAGTTTAGCACTTATTTCTAGCCCCAGTGACATACTTGTCTTATTTTACATATATGTTCGTGGACGAAATGCAGCCTAATTCGTAAGACAATTTACCTATACTTAAGAGATCTTGAGTTTGAGCCATCAAAAAGATAAGTGAAGAACTACTAGGTCCACTACTGATCCATGGATTCTTTCAAAAACAAATAAGCAAAAAAAAAAAAAAATGATTTAAGGAACGTGGGGGAATTTGCACGCATAATAAAAATCTAGATGCGAGCTGCATCTGGACGGTCTTCACCTGCATAACAAGAATTCTAATTATTCTATACTATTGCAGCTTGCTTGCACAGAAATTGCCTTGCAACTTGCTTGCCCGAACAATTGCATAGAAATTGCCTATAAAAGTGCAATATACGTAATCACGGTCTTAATGATTTTGTCGGGCTGCTGACCTTTCGATTAAATTAGTGACATTGCAAATATCTTGTGTTGTGTTAGTCCTCGGACTACTTAATTACAACTCACTTTGGGCAAATGTGGCGTGTGTTACTTCATTTTTTGTTAGGTTCATAATCAGGAAATTATGTTCCACATTGATTTTAAAAGTGGAGAAATTACGCTTAGTATGTAAATGAGGGTTCAAGACCTAACAATTTAAACATTTGGATTAACGTTAAGTTCCTAACTTACGTATTGGACCTCTTTAACAAGTGACTTAATATGTAATTAAAATGTAAGTAAGAGTTCGGAACCCAACAAGTTAAACTCTTGGCTCAAGATAATCTTTTGGACGAATTTAACACTTAAGTAAGTAAGAATTTGAAACCTAATCATTTAAACTTTTGAATCAACGTTGGGAATCTTTTGGACTAACACTGAATTCCTAACTTGTATATTGCACCTCTTTTAGTGTTTCTTCCTAACAGTACTTTAGTTATCTTTACGAAGCCAAGGCAATGTTCTTGACTTACAGATTGCACCTCTTTGAGTGTTTCATCCTAACAATTTTTGAGTTATTTTTACGAAGCCAAGGTCGGAGAACGCAGACAAGAAGCTGTAAGGTCGGAGAATGCAGACAAAAAGCTGTAATTGAGAGAATCAGTAGGTGAACCAAAAGACCATACTACTGAAGCTCTCGTCCCAAATAGAATGATTTTTAAGGGCGTCCCATTTGCTGAGACTGTTACCGATTTTTTGGTTGGAAAGTAGTCAAAAGCATGCTTCTAGTCAAGCAGTTCACACAAAAATTTCTCAGCAACTCGGTTTACAATTTAAAAACTGATCACATGTTATTTTCTATAGTGTTGTTTCAAAAAAAAAATGAAGAATAAGAAGAAGAAGAAGAAAGAAAGAAAGTATTGAACTCATATTGCTGTGGAACTGGATTAGACCTTTTCCTCATCTTTAGGTCCAACGAATTTGTACAATCTGATTTATACATTTTTATTACTAGTTTGTGCACCCCGGTGAATAAAAAAGTTTAAGCTTCACCTTCTACCAATTCAACGTTCTAATTTGAACTCAGTTATACTTTAATCAGCAATTTTTATATCTCAAGTTGAAAGCCATTCAAAAGGATGACATGTAATCAAAATTGAAGGAAATAATTTTGACACGAAAGCAATGGCGTGTCTAAGGTGTTTTGACCACATTTTTCCTTCATTACGAAAGATTGAAAGATTCAAGATTGGGAGCAAAGAGAGTTGGATTCAGTCCTGCTTATCTGTTTAGTCATACTGACCCAAAATTGACATGTAGTTAGATTCAGGATTTACCATATACTAGGAGAATTAATATTGTACAATGAGACACCAATTTTATATACTACGATAAATTAGGATGCACAGACGCATGAGTTATAGACAAAATGTTCGCATGTATTCACGAGTCTTCAACTTCATATATATTAAAACCTCTTTAGCTGAAGACTAGATTATGCCGTCTTCAGTGGTGATCCCCGAATCTTTGTTGCTTAATATAAAATGCAGTTGTCACTCTCTAAACTTAAAGCTTGTTAAAGCGAGTTTGTTTAAGCTATTGATTTGAACTTTGAGCTATTTGAAAGTTTCCATGCTTTTGGAGGCAGCTGATAAATTGATTTTCAAAAGCAAGAGTTCATCTTAAATTTCGCCTCTACTACGAGGGAAAATCTAATGAAATCTTCTGTGATGATGACAATCGAAGTAACCACAACCAGGCGTGCAAGTTCCAGCTGGTTTAAACTTGCTTTTGGTATATATATATATAACGCACTTTACAATCCCACTAGTATTTGGCAAAATTCCTCTTTGTCGACCATTTTGCTTAATTGGAAAATGATATGAAAATTCTAGCCTGTATTTTAGAAGACAAACTACGAAATTTTGGAGAAAAAATAGCTCATTTTGTCTGTGGTGGAGGATCATGGGCGTGAATGTGTGTTAAGTTTTTCCCACAACAATTGTAAAAGGGGCAAGATGCTTGGTTATAAGTAAAAGAAAAAGCCCCATGCTTTGAGTTAGCTTTTGGGGTGAGAAGCACCCAACACTGATATCAAAATCTGATTATAATGCCTCCTTCCAATAGACACTCAGATGAAATATTGATTTGTCCCTATCCAGTACTCGTCGGATGATAGATTGATGATATGATCAAACTTAAGGGCCCGATGCGCGAGGGAAAAGCTAGCCTCATCCCTTAAGCTAGTTTTTTCCAGTAAAGACTCGGATAAAATGTTGCTCATCGGATAAAAGATTGATGTGATTCCAACCTAGTACTCGTCGGATGAAAAGTTGGTGTTGTTCGAACCAAAGGCCCAATGTATAAGGGGGAGACTATTGAGTTTATCCCACTGGGATGGGAAGGTCTAATAGCACCCAACATTGGTATCAAAACCTAGTTATGCCAACTCCCCCAATAAACACTTAGATGAAATATCGCTCGTTGGATAAAAGGTTGATGTTGTCCCAATCTAGTACCTATCTAATGAAAGGTTGATGCTATTTCAACCTAGGACTTGATGTGTGAGGGAAAAATTATTGAATTTATCCCACATCAATTGCAAAAGGAATAGGATGCTTAATTATCAATGAGAGGAAAAACTTCACTCCTTGAACTAGTTTTTAGGGTAGGAAGGCCCAATAGTACCTAACACTAGTATCAAAGTCCAGTTACGATGACTACCTCAGTCAACACTCTCGGATCAGCCCATGGAAAGATTGTGATAGGATGGGAAGATTGTTGAGCTTACCTTATCGTCAGATGATAGGTTGAGATAGGATGTTTAGTTATAAGTGTAAGATACCTGTTGGATGATAGGTTGATGATCTGATCCAATCTAAGGTCCAATATATGAGAGGGGAGATTATTGAGTTTATCCATATAGCTAAGGTCCGATGTATGAGAGGGGAAAATGTTGAATTTTATCTGAGGGGTGTGGCTTTTCCTTACACTACCACTTCGATAGCTGATATACGATAAAGTCAACAATCTCCCCCTTATAGCTTAACAATCTCCCCCTTATCCTACCTAAAGTCAACAGTCTTCCCCTTATCCCATCTACCCCTTCTATAATCGATATCGGATAAAGTCAACTATCTCTCTCTTATCCCTCAACAATCTCTCCCTTATTTCACATCGGTTATGGAAAGGGTGAGACTTTTTTTCACACTTATAACTAAGCACACATTTCCCACATCAATCCCTCTCTCTTATCCCACATTGGTTATGGAGGTGAGAGTTTCTCTCGCACTAATAACCAAGTTCTCTTATCCCTCAACAATTCCCCCCTTATTCGACATCAGTTATGAAAACTGTGAGACCTTCTCTCGCACTTATAACCAAGCACCCTAATCCCTCAACAATCTTTCCCTCTCCTTGTCCCACATTGGTTATGAAAGGGATGAGATTTTCCTCACATTAATAACCAAGTTCATGGAATGAGTAAGACTTTCCCTCACACTAAGAATCAAGTTCCATTATCCTACATTGGTTATGAAAGAGGTGAACCTTTCCCGTACACTAATAACTAAAGCACCTTTCTCTCACACTATCCCACATCGGTTATAGAGGGAGTGAGACTTTTCCACACACTAATAACCAAGCTTTATGGAAGGGGTGAGACTTTCCCTCATACTAATAACCAAGTTCATGGAAGAGGTGAGACTTTCCCTCACACTAATAACCAAGTTCCCTTATCCCACATCGTTATGGAAGAGGTGAATCTTTTTCTTACACTAATAACCAAGCACATTTCCCTCACACTATCTCACATCGGTTATAGAAGGGTTGAGACTTTCCCATATTGATTATAGAAGGGATGAAACTTTCCCTCATACTAATAGCCAAGTACCCTGCTTCTTTTTTTCACAACCGATATGAGATAACGATATGAGATAAATTTAACAATCTTCTTTTCACAATCGATATGGGATAAACTCAATAATCTTCCCCTCACAACTGATATGGGATAACAATACGAGATAAATTTAACAATCTTTTCCTCACACATTGGACAATTTTTCATCCAAGTATCTACAGGAGAGTTGTCTTAACTAGGTTTCGATACCAGTGTTGGGTGCTATTAGACCTTCTCAACCCCAAAGCAGTTCAAAGGGTGAGCCAAACTTTGACACCACAGTTGGGTGTTATTGGCCCTTCTCACCCTAAAAGCAGTTCAAAGAGTGAGGCTTTCCCTCACACTTATAACCAAGGACCTGTGCTTTTCACAACTAATTTGCGATAAACTCAACAATGCGTAACCAATGGAAAGCAAGATTTTCAGCTGGGGTTTAAATGGACGTTTATGGTCATGGTAATAGGGCACCAATCAATTGATTAATTCAATAACTAATGTTAATGGGATGCCAATACGACATTTATTCTAGGGGCTAAAAAACCTTAATTGAATTAAGAGAAAGAAATGTTAAGATTCCAGCAGAGTGTGTATGGTCTGGATAAAGTCGGCCGTTCCAACTATTCAGTAACGCTGGTCCCATTTGTTGTTGTTGTTATGGTTGATTTTTCTTTTTAAAAAAATGCATGCTGGTCCCATTTGTGATGAACTGTAATCATTGTGTTCTTTCTTAAAATTGATATTTGTGAAAAACTATGGCATGTATTATGATTGTCAATTCTCTGCTCTATACAATACTCTTAGAGATAGCTGTCACCAAATTTGAAATATATATATATATATATATGTGCGCGCAGACACACATACGCATACATAGAATTGTGTTGTCCTTGTTCTCGTCCTCGTCACGATAATCAGAAAGAGGTAGGAAAGTGTTTGGATAAAGAGACTTGTAAAAAGATCAAAAGAAGGGACATAAAAAAACAAACATGCGTTGAAAAAAAGAACAAATGCCGGAAACTAACAACACCAATACCTGATAATGTTGTTGATGGTAGATAAATTCATTGTACATCATGAAGGATTCAGTTAACATCTGAGAGGCGGTAACAAGAGACAATTCGGTGAATGGTTAATTGGTGGCTCTACCGGAGGCCCTCAATCCAAAATAATGTCTGTTTTTTCCATGAACGCCTGGCCAGTAGACCTTCAAGCAAGAGGCTTAGGCGTTTCAATTAAGAAAGGCAAGTTGGGATTACTAAAGGTACAAGCCAAATCACACACATAAATAAACAGAAGTATATAGTCATATGTAGGGTTGATATGCCATCTACTCTCGCATGCAAAACAATTGATGATTGCATGACGATTTGACTAGACAATTTGTTTACTATGAATTATATGTGAATTCGATGTGCAATTGTTTGTTGTCAAATGTAAAACAACATATCAGAACAGTATCAAATGGTTTCTATTCTTTCGGAATCAGAAGGCTGAGGCTTTGAGCACGATTTAATTAGCTTAATTAGCAGCAATGCTAGAATGCAACCTGACCGCATGCGTCCAAATTATGAGTTCACTATAGGCAGACCTAACCAAGATGATTCTTTTAACAATATAAAAGAACTGCAAGTAGCTTTAATTACTATAGATAGTATTGCAAGAATGTTGTATTGACCCTTTCCAACGATTGATAATTAACTATGTACTTGCATAATTATGTATGTACATAATTAACAATGTAGTAGCTTTTGACTATATACGTACATAATTGTATCCATGAAAAGCAAATACCCATCTACTGCCTTAATAAGGATGTCAATAAGAATTCTCCCAAGTACATAATTAACTATCAGGCTGTGGGATTGGTCACAACTCGTTTTAAACAAACTCGTGCATCTTTGGTTCCCTCTACTTGGGAGAGAATTCTTGTTGACATCCTTAAGTAATAATGGCACTCCCTTCTATCTTTTCGATTATGTCAAGTAGACAAAAAATATTTCTATCCTTAATTCCATTTAGAACTATTACTGTTTTATCAAGTTGTGACTAAACCAGAAGTGATGGTATCTTTTATGTTCAAAAGAATAGAAAAAATTATGGCTTTTGTCATAAACAAACAAACAAACAGACAAATATGGGAGTGTCAACTAAACTTCCCAGAAAGTGTACCAAACATTTGCAATTTAACATGTGCTCATCATTCTTGAGCCGCCATGGATTAAGTGGAAAACAAGTCACTGGGCAGAAGTTGAAGTCGTTTTAGTTAAATCCTTTTCAAGTCAGGAATTTCAATTTTTAACTCATAATATAGTACCGTGTAATTGACCGACCAGCACAAATTTTCTTAGTCAACATGGGAATTAAGTCAAGTTGAAGCAAATACAAGTCCGGAATGAGTGGCTTCTGAAGATGAGTTGATGATGAAGCCAGAAGAAGCAGCACATAGTTTCTGTATAAGTTAATGGCTGCGTGACTTATTCTGCCACTCACGACATTTCTCCTTTGCAGAAGAGTTTTTTTTTTCCCACTTATGTTCCTCATTGAATTGACCCTAATAATAATATATTCCAGACATATTTCACTATCCCATTGTCCTCTTTCCCTTCCACCAAAAAGAATCAATTATGTGTTAATCGAAGCCCTCTAACTATTTTGTTCTAATAAAAAATTTCACACAGGTACAATCCACAAGTGGAAATATTTTTTGTTTAACCCGTTTAAAATATGTTTAGAACCAGAGACTTAGTCCACGAATGGGAGTTTGTTTAATGAGATTCCTGTTTAGTTAGGAATCCTCCAAGAAGCAAATCGAAGAGGGAACTAAAGAAAAGGAATTACTCCTAAAATATGGTACATCCGCTAGCATATACCATGAAAAAGTAGATCGTCTGTGAGTAGTATTTTGATTTGTACATCCAAGTGCATGTAGTAGTGGATAACTTTTGCATTACTAGCATAGAATGATATTGCGAAGTAGTTACTCTTAACTTTTACAGTTTGAACAAGAGTGCTGTTGAAGGATCCTTGACTAGGAAACCCTGAGTGGTACACTTGTCGCACGTTTTATTGGGTACAAGTACAACATAAGGTTTACGAATACATATTTTTCCACAGCAAAACTATCACAAAGAACAAGAAAGGAGTACAGAAACAGTAGAATCACCCTAACAGGCACCGAACTAGTTCAATACAAATATTGGAAACCATACGAGGATAATTAAATTAGGTCAATAATGCACCATTTCTTGGAACAACCACAGCTGAGAGTGGCTTCTTCATCTCACTTGACAGCTTCAATACCTCAGTCAAATCAACTGGCTGAGCTTCATTGTTCTGAGCCAACATGAAATTCTGCACCAATTTAGCCACCCAAAGGCTCACAGTCGCAAGTCCTAGGTTCTTCCCTGGACAAACCCTACGGCCTGCTCCAAATGGTGCAAGCCTAAGGTCATTTCCTCTCACGTCCAAATTTACACCACCAGCCCATGGTATGAACCTCTCCGGCTTGAACATCCATGGCTCATCCCACACCTGAGGGTCATGTGTTATAGCCCACATGTTAACCATGGCAACTGTGTTGGCTGGTATGACCATCCCATTGCTCAGGTGGACATCATCCGTCGATAAACGGGCCCACGACATAAGGGGTCCTGGTGGATGCAGCCTCAGAGTCTCTTTGATCACAGCCTGAAGGTAGGGTAGCTTAGCCACGTCTGCATCTGTGACACTTTTATCTCCCAAAACATTTTTCAGCTCATTGTAAAGATAGGTTTGGACTTGAGGGTGCAAAACTAATTCTGCCATGATCCACTCAGTTAGAAGTGCAGTAGTGTCTGTGCCCCGAAAAATCATTTCCTGTAAATCATGTACATCAACAGGCAGCTAAATAGTCACTTGGCTAAGTGCCGAAGAATAAAATTTTGTTTCTTTTGTGTTGGTCACCAGCAAAAGAATCGAATTCTTGAAACCATACCTTAGGAACCAAAAATAAATTACATTTAGTCTAATGCAAATACTGCAACAACCCAACCTACCTAATCAGTCCTAAAAAGGTTAAGTTTTATTTTCTTTTAAGAAAGGTCATTTTCAGCGTGCTCTGGTGCAAAAGTCCAGGTATATACTGTCGAAATTCGTTAAGAGATAGAAAGTTATTTCCCAGGAAGACCTTCATGATCCCTTTAGAAAATTGTTTGCCAGTTGGCATTTAATTGGCATGAAAGAAATAATTTACATTATCAAACAGAAAAAATGGCATGCCATCTAGTAGTGGTAAAGAGAATTGAAATGCATTTACTAACCCATAGAACAGCGACCATATCATCTTCATCAAGCTTTTCTTCACCTTCTAGAGAGAGCAAAACATCGACAAAATCAGAATCATCGGAGACCTCAGACGACTTCCCAACGCGATGTTCTTCAATAATCTTTTTAACAAGTTTTCTAACCCGAATGACAAGAGCTGAACAACGTTGTTGAATGCGAAAAGGGTCATAAAAATTTTTCAACCAGGGCAAATGATCAGACCAATTGAATTCTCCCAAGAGCTCAAACCCTTCTCTGACCATTTCATGCAATTCTTGAGCCTCTTCACTAAGTGATGTCGTTTCATACCTTTTACCAAACACAATTTCCATTATATTGTTTAAGGAAGCTACTTGTAGGTATTTTCTAAGGCTTACAAACCCTTGCATGGTTTGCTCCTTGGAAATGGCCCTTAACATAGCTGCGCATTCTAGCTGACGTCCAGCTTCATGGGCTAATATGCGCTTGGGTGCAAAGAGGTGAGATGAGGCAATTTTCCTCAAAAGCCTCCAGTAGGCTCCATTGGGAGCGAAACCGATGGCTCGGCTAAACATGAGCTGCTTAGCCGACTGTTTTATGGGACGGCTGGAGAAGTGGGGTGAGGTCAAGATCTCACGAGCCGTTCGTGGTTCGGAAGCCACTACGACGGGAGTTGATCCCAAGCTGAACGCCATGAGTTGACTTGCACCATGGCTTGAAGCCATGCATGCAAGAGTTCGGTGAGCCAAGCCGTGGCTCAAGTTGAATAAGCTGCCTATAATTGGAAGGCCCCTGGGTCCGGGGATTGGAACTTGGCCTAACTCGTTCCGGCCAGCTCTCCATGCAGGCCCTCCAGAAGAGAAAGCCCAAGCAATGAGCCCTGCAGCTAGGAAGAACATGGCAGTAGAGAACAAAATCCAAATGTTGCATAAGTTCTGGGATTCAAGAATTGCTGGGAGTGTAAAGAACACCCACCAATTATCCTCCGAGACTGATGAAAAATCCATGTTTTTTGGTTGGTTTGAATGATGGAGTGGAAACGAAGAGAGTTTAATATGGAATGGAAGAGGATTTGTGGAAGGAAGATTGCGAGGATGAAGTGAAAGGAATAAGGCGGCAGTGCTGCTTAAATAGGAGGCATGTCGTGTAGTGGGAAGCAATTTGAATGGTTAAAATATTAGTACCATGGCTTTTATTTTTGTTTTCATTTTTTTTGGAAGAAAGGGTTTTTTTTTTTTGGGTGGGAGGAGGACTGAGGAGTGGTATGGTGCTCAAAATTGACTCAAATGACGTCCAAGCACACATTGGACGGACCATTAAGCGAATGGCTGTGTTTGAAGTATTGTTTACTCGGCCTTCGTCTCACCTAAATGAGTTTGTATTTGACCTTCCCTCATACTTTACAAATACCTCTTCACTTACTGATCACTTCTATACTTGGCAGAATACCCAGGAACAAGTTTTTATGTTTTCTTATTCTTAATATTTAATCTTGATCTTGTGCAAACCTATGATGCCAACATCTTATAGAATACTGCAATTTGGTAAAACTAAAGCACAAAGAATTTGTCAAATAATGATAGAATTCAGGAAAAACTCAGTTGGAAACAGTCAGCTAAGCAGAGTCAAGAGCGAAAGGGAAAGAACATTAGACAGTGAAAGAAAAGCACGCCCAAAAAAAAGGATCACATAGCTATCATGAGACATAAAAACTAAAAAATTAATGCCTCAAAAGGAACTACATGCCAAGTATCTTCTTAATCTTTTCCATGGACGGATCATCTAATTACCTGTGAAAACCTCTGTTAGAAAGAGTCTACGGAGCAGAGTCACTAGAAAATGGGAAGAAGTAACACAGGCAGTGGAAAGAAAAGGAGTACATTGGCGATCAAAAAATGTGAGACAAAAGTTTATGCCTCAAATGTAATTATTTGCAAAGTAGTAATTTCTTAATCATTTCCTAGGATGGATCAACTAAAATATTCCGTTCTTGAAAACTGACAATTTTCTTGGTAAGTTCACATTTAGATGTATACATTCAGCATCCAAAACGATTGGATTACTGAGTATTTAGAATAGTGAATAATGTGTGCCGGCTCTTTCCTAGTGAAGTACACACCACAGACACATCTCTTTCCTTGCTTACATCGATGATCTGCCGTCAAGACACGAGCATTAGCATTTTCTTTCTAAGATGTATTTCTGAAAGAATTTATCTACTATTAGTTTTCTATTTCCAGTTGGCTAGCCTAGGATAAGATGGAAAAGCATTCCAATGGGAAGTCCATTATCACCCTCTCAAAAGCTAGCTAGCATGGTGAGCTGTGTAATGGTTGACGGCACTGTCATTAACAATTGCATGGAACTCTCTCAATCAACTAATTGGTTGTATTTAATCGCGTTTGGTTTGCTTGATTAGTTTGATTTACCTTGTTAATGATGCTTTTTTGCTCTTAATTACCACTACACTGTCCATGGAGTTGGAGACTCGAAAATCTTGAAGAGACGATGATAACACTTAAAATTACTATTTGGTTTTCAACAAAGTCACTGGACATTAATTTCAATATTGGCAATCATTTAGTCATATTTATTTACATAAATATCTTAACATGCATGAAAACTTTCTTTAATAATCTGGTCTATCTCTCATACACACACACATGCACGCACGCACACATTAATTTAGGACCTCAAAGGGAAGAAATTAAGCCAAACCCTTGATGAAAATAGATACACATCTTATTGATTTAAGAGGATAGACCATTAATTTCATTTTAATATTTTGAGAAGAATTATTCGCATTATTTCCAGCATGAAGTGAGGGAATAATATTCCGTGGCAAATAATTTCTTAGAAAATCCCACCCTACTTTAATAACTTAGATCAACGTTTCAAATACTGGGATGTACGGACTAAATTTGATCAAAAACTGTACACAACTAAGTTTAATGCGAGCAAATGGCATGAATAATGGATAATTAATTAACATAAATAGAAAATTTCTAAAAGAATGATAATAAAAATTGTAGATAATAGAGAGCTAGCTGTGAGTTATATCATGACTTTCCGGTAGAGGATGAAATATAGGAATCTTTTCCACTAATTGTGGAGCTAATTTTTGTCTATGGTCTTTGCGAACAATAGAAAATGAGTTTTCCTGTAGACAGACAGCTGTGGAAAAAGAAACATATAGTTAAATATACATCTTTCTTGTCTAAATGAAGCCAAACGAAGAATGAGGTGCCTTTTCCTTAAAATGATGCTTATTCACTGTCACACACGCACGCACACGCACAAGTACCTCTGCATGCACAAAATGGCATAAATAAACTGCCAAATCCTAATATTAATTCAATTACTATCCTTTTGCTCAGAGAAATGCAGCCAAGCCAGTGTACAGTAATTAAGAACTGAGGAAATTTGTCGGTGTGTATTTTCACATTAATCTACCTATTGCGTGGCAAATAATTAAGGTATTAACATCCGAAGACTTTGCAGGCTGAAGAGACTCGATTAATTAGAGATATTTTGGTGCAACTATGGATATCGATATGAACCCTAGGTATGATCAGGTCGGATTACTGGTAAACACAGTACAGCTAATTGCTAATCACCAAGAAAGTTTAGGCACCGACCCCTTCGAACTTTGAATGTCACAGTACCCGTTGTGTTTAACCAGCTTCCTTGTTTCCTTAATTAATTTGACCGGTTGATGATTGGATATAAACCTGTCTACTGTCTTGAAGAAGGCAGATACAGCAATTAATTTTTGTTATAGCCATCACAGAATAAAGAAGTAATTAACTAATGGGCGCACTGAATAAGAAGTGGGTCTAGTCACTAGTGTTATTTTTTCTGTGGAAAAAAAATTCTAGTGAAAGTATTGCAATTCAGAGGGGCGGCGGGTGGTAGTTTTAAAGTATCCATAATTAATCCACTTTCTTTTTTTTAGTGTGCTTATCATAATTGAGCCATTTAAGGTGCAGTATTCGGCTACTTCACCTAGTAGTGTAATGCTTGTATTGAAATTTTTAAGAGATGAAATCTAAAAAGAAGTTTTTTAACATGTGCTCAATGGGCATTCGTTAACATATTTGAATTTCACCAAACTGATCATGTGTATACACGTATTAATAATTATTACTTCCCATTATATTTATACATACCTGAAGTATATCTTGATAATTGTCAAATGGGTACCCGTTAGACATAACCATCTAAAAATTAGTTACCTTTTAACGCCCTATGAGGTAACGATTAAATTGATGACCAAATGCAAAATAAAATAGGAGGTTTCGAGGGTTTGGATCGTCTCCTCCCAAGGAAATCAATTACATCACCTAATTTTGTTCACAGGATACTTGTTCAGACATTATGACTAAAATGTGTGTGTGTTTTTTGGTTATCCTGCGTTGTATAATCTTTAAGTGATCTACTGATCTCTGTTGTGGTCTCGTATAGTGGTGGCTAGAAACAAATGGAGGCAGACTACTGAGCTGAACTAAAAAGAAAGCAAAGGTATTTGCAGATCTTTTGCAGGAACTTAAAAGTAGCAAGTTGATTAGTCCAACGAAGAATAGTAATCCCCAGCAATCTAGGCAGCACAACACTTTCCACCCCGTTAATTACTCTCCTTTTACTAATAATTGTCCTCATAAACATTCATCCGAAAGCACAGAAGATCACACGATCGAGCGTTTCATCAATCTCAACCACGCAATCAGCACTTCACGCAAGCGCGCGCACACACATTTACAATTCCAAAGTTAGATCCCTAACCTAATACACAAAGTTTATCGTCAAAATCAATGTGTGTGTGCGTGCGGTTTGGCGGGAAGCCAGGAGGGTGGGTGGGGTGATTAATTTGCATAATCCCAATTAAACTCTCCAAATCCATATGCCGAATTCGTATCTTGCTTACGAGGCTTCTCGTTGTTGATGCAAGTGTTCGCCTGACCTCCATTCATTGTTGCATTTTCACAAGGTTAATAATTTAGTAATCTCGAAGATTTGACACTAATCATGCTAGGTCACTGATTTGCGCCGCCGTCCTATTTTGTTCTGCGAGCCTACGCTAGGAGCTGCACCGGGCTAATTGGTTAAACGAGTCTGAAATTATTAAGTACGAAAGTCAAAGAGATTTTGAAAAATTTTATGCAACTATAATGTTGTTTATTATAGTTTTTGTTAAATTTTGTGAATGTTTGTTGTCTTGGGTGTCTTGCATTTCCGGCTGCAACTGTTAATCGTTGGTCGACCGTTGACATGCATGCCCATGCACGCCCGTTTAGGTCGCTTAGTAAGAAGCAAGAAGCAAAAAAGGCGCCTTGACGTTCTATATCACATTATGTTTGGTCATATGCACGAGGGGGCATTGTCAAAACGAGGCAACAACCAAAAAGAGCCTTGATGTTTACTACTAATACAAAGTGGATCGGAGGTTCACAAGTTGAATTCTGTTCATTTCAAAGCGTTTCGTGTAATTCTTATTATATTGAGTATAAATTCGTACTATTTTATTATAATTATCATTTTAATTATACAAATTGACACATTTAAATTTATGCTTGACACTCAAATGGTATGAGTTTCTACTAAAAGTTGTAAGAATCTCACAAATTTATTGAATTCAACAGAACTCAACTTCTGAGACCTGAATTGTACTCTCTCCGTCCCATTTTGATAGTCCTAGTTTTTTTCTCACACAGTTTAAGAAAAAGTAGTTAATTTTGTTAGAAAAATAAATGCAAGTTGCTATTTTTCTAAAATACCCTTATATTAAACAGAGTACAACTTTATATTTATGGTTTATGGGAACTTGAATTGATGGTCAAGAAGAATCAATTCTCATTCGTATATCAATATGTTTTGGAAAATATAAATGTATTAAATGGGGTAGGTTATATTCAATAACAATCTATATTAAATAAGGTAGTTTATACTAATAACAACCTACATTGAATAAGGGTATTTTAGAGAAATTTAAAAATAATTACATTCTTCAACTGAACTACAATTTAGGACAAATGAAAACAGGACTATCAAAGTGGGACGGAGGGAGTAGTAAGTTTATTTATGGTGTTTGACGCAAATGGCAGATAAGCAATAGGTTGGGGCTTGGGAGATACTCAAGGAAACTCGATTTATGGGTGCACTTGCAAATTATTGCATATGATGTGGTCTATACACGGTAAAATAGTCATTGTAATTTATGATAATGTAAAAGAAAAATATGATATGTCATGTATATGATATAAAAAAATTATGTTATTTTGAAATAATGATCAACCATCACAATCATAAATCAGTCTCTACCCAAGTATTAACCCTTGTGGTCTTGGAGAAGTTCAATTTGGATCTTGACATTTGGTCATGCGTGCAAGAGTGTCTATGGTAATGCAAGTAGTTGTGTTTGCAGTACAATCAAATTTACCAGTATATCATAGTCACGAGTATCCTGTCAAATTGGTTAGCCGAACCAATATACATATATATATACACACACACACACTACCAAAGGAATTTTTTCTCATCGTCAACTTTATTCGAGCGCAAAACCATGGTTGTAATTGGTGGAAAGCATGTTGCCTAGCCAATCAATTTCTTGCCATGATGGGGAAGAAGCTATTCTTTAGTTCATCTTTGATCGTTGCATGAAGCTCTATCTTTGATCGGCCTATGGGTGTGTAGGAATAAAATTTTGTCTGAATATATAGTAATTTGCTTATCATCTGTTGAACATGCATGAAAAGAATGACAAATATCTCTTACAAATGGTTCCACATCTTGCAACAATTAATAAATTGCATTATCATCAAAGCGTGGTTGCAGACTCTATCTACCGAGTGATCAGTTCTGATAACGAATGATAAAATCTTATTAAAATTCGTAACACATTAATACAGTCACCTATTTTATTTTCTCATCAACTCTGTCCAAGATTACTAGCAGTAGACATATGACAGGACATCTCATATAGAATTAGGTTTTATCATTTTTGAGATTATCTATTACAGTTAAGAGGTCTTATAAGAAGACCACATTATCATAAAACATTAATTAATTTGCCCTGTGCAACAGTTGGTGAGAGTCGATCTTCACATTCACTATCTCCTCACTTAAAGAACTGATTTGCGCATGTAACTAGTTGCTTAATTGCTTATTAATTTGTAGATCTTTCTGTTCTTGTCGCCTCCATAATTAGGTATGTTGGGAATACAAAACAATAACTGATCAAAGAAGACAATGAGTAATCTTCAAGAAAGAGTACGATGCTAACTTGTATAGAAGATGTTAGAAGCAAATTCTCAACCAAAAAAAAAAAAAAGATTACAAGTATTTCTATGCGTTGAAGATTTACAATATTACCTTTTGTTTAAATATACAAAGAGTACTGTATAATAGGAATTCTTCCGATAATTTTGCTGTTGCAAGGTATTTTATTTCATATCTTATTAAACATTTTATGTTTTATTTGGTAGAATTCTCGTGTTTCTGTCTTACATCAATGTACTTAGACCATTATTTACAATTTGAACTAAAATGGCTAGCCGGCCACAAACTAAAAATTTTAGCTTCATTCCCATCAATGATTAAGCATAATTAAATACTTTCTCATGTAAGACATAATTTTTCTTGCCTTGCAGCAATTTCTGTAGGTACTTAATTTTCTGAATGCCGTCATCCTTCCCGTCTACTCTTGCTTTCTTCTTCAAGTATGGTCTCTTTGTTTTCCACCACCAAAAGCACCAAACTTCTTTTACGAAAACCGACAAATTGCTAGTGCCATATGAAAGAATTCTTTTGCATGACTTCTTTTTATATATTGGAACAACAGAATTTCTTGATGGAGAACGTAAAAAAATCAGCAAAAAGAATTGGCTGAAGAAACTTTGGAGCAGATTGCCCCAGTGCAATTTGCGAAGTGACAAGTCTAGCATGTCTTGCAAAAGCATGCGCTACATTATTACATATGAAAGAATTTCGTACGAATTAATCTACCTTTAGGGTCTGTTTGGTTGGAAGTAAAATGTTTTCCTTGGAAAAATATTTTTCGTGGAAGTAATTTTCCATAAAAATCATTTCCCTTCCATCATTTTCAGGTGTTTGATTAGCTTATTGAAAATATTTTCTTACTTCATTTTTCTGGTGTTTGTTTAACTTTTGAAATATTTTCACTTTTATCTCTATCTTTACTTTCTACACATTATAACTACATACTTCTTCCCATGCAAAATAAGAAAATTTATCTCATTGTTTAACTTTAAAAAATCTTGGAGAAATGTATATATGAATAAAAAATATCTCCTTAAGCAATAAACAAATTGCTGGCCATTTAGTGTCAAATATCAATCACATGCAATGCTTATTATGACATATATCTTGCACTCTCACTGCTGAAAGTTTCTCTAGAAAAGAATGTCCCTATTATACATAATTAATTATTAGCATAGGATGAGCAGGATGAGATTTTTTTTTTATTTTGAATATACTAGGGGGACGGTTGGGTTGGGTTGGGTTGGGTTGGGTGGCACGGGGGAGGGAGTGTAAGGAAGAGCTCTTGGGTTCGAGTCCTCCTGTTTACACTAAAAAAAAAAAAGAACATACTACAAGATGTTTTCAGTAAGTTTGGAACATACTACAGGAGGGATGCATGCATTTCGGAAAACAACTTCAATAAGTTTAGAAGGGAAGTTGTTTTCCATAAGATGAGTGAAAATATTTTACATAGGAAAATGTTTTTAGTAACTTTTGTGCAACCAAACACGGGAAATTAGGAAAATATTTTCCTGGAAAACATTTTCACCCGAAACAAACGGACCCTTAATGTGAAATACCTGCGGTCGAGAATTGAGGAAATCACTAGTATATATCTACTTTTTTTTCTTCTTTTCTTTTCTTGTTTTTCATAAGAAGATCAACTGCGATTCTTTATTTACTTCTCGATGACTCGAATTCATGACCTATTGTGAAGCGTCTTACCATATAGGTTGCATTTCATTGTACGTCCACTAGTTATCTATTGATCAGAAATTAGAGAGGGGTGATTTAAATAAAAAAAAAAATGGCCAAACGTAAGAACTCTAACTTTTGAATTTTATTAAAACACCGACTGAAACTACTAGATGGAGGGGACACAGGCCTTACACTCGAACAAATCAAGGACCATATAAAATGATTCACTAGATTAATATTACAGCTTACAATTAATGGGATTGCTTATAAAATAATGACCAGTATTTATCCAGCCCATTGGACTCCTAAAATTAGTAATGGGCTACTTGGAAAATTGGATTGTTTTAAGTTTGGTCTGAATTGATTTGCAAAAATTGCATTAGACAAAAAAGTATCTTACACTCAAAAGTTTTTAAAAAATCAAAGAAATTATTATTATCATTTATCAAAAATACTAATAATAAGGAAAAACATTTTAACGAATCATAATCAAACTTGAAAGTGGATATAACGGATAGCAATTTACCATAACACAAAGGCAGATAAAGATTGCACAGAACATTTCAATTGAGGCCATGTATGGTGTACGGGCAGATGCTTGAACAAACACCATGAGCCGCAATTCCGCAAATTTGAAACCATATTTGTCGCTTCAAATGGTAATCAGTTCCGGCCTTTTCAAGTTGGTCTTGACCCCGCTTCACCGGGCTTGAACAATGAAGCTCTCGTGCTCAAATTCGAGTTCGTACTTAATCTAGTTCGAATAAAATGAAAGCTAATTATATATTTTTTTTCAAATGAATAAAATAGGTATTTTACTGTAATAAATATAAAAGCACAAGGGACTTGCATTGTAACTTCACAACGAATAAAAATTTATAAAAAATATATATATTAGATTGATCCGGTTTGACGAATCAATGAATCGAATATTGATATTCAGTCTCAATTTGGCAAGTCGAATCGAGTTTTGACCGATCAGTTTGCAAGCGATCGCAATGCAGCACTAAGTACGGTATAAAATTTCATCTAGATTGTTTGTTGCATCAGATTTCTTACTTGAAGTATTGAATTGAATAACTTTTCACACAAATTCAATTCTAAGTAACCTAAATTACTCGTACACAATACATGTGCTAATATGCCTACGAAAGTTCATGACATTTTTATCCGTTAAAACCATACATGCCAAGCGCACATGCACAATCTTGACATAGAAAATGTAAGATAGATATTTATTTCATCGAATCCAATGGTTCAAGACAGGAATTGCTGCAAAAACAGTTCATGGCGACCAATCTAACACAAGGGAAATGTTCAAGGTGACAAATTGCAGTTTCTCAATCAGATATGAAGCACGGATTGACAATCTTGACAACTAAAACACAACTTCAATAGGCTCAAACCCCTTGTCAATAGAAGCCTTAACTGCATCAATAACAGCCTGTGTCTTTCTACTGATGTTTGGCCATTTCTTCTCAGGCTTTGAACCATGTAATTTTATACCACCAACCAAAGAAGAGAACTCCTTCACCATCAGGGCTTCCTGAGGAAGATCCGTTCCCACAATATGCTCATTAGGAGAAGGATCACACCCTATAGCGAGCTCAACAAACTTGGAATTTGAAGTCACATAAAATGGTGCAGCACTTTCTTGGTATGGAATGACAAAATCATGAACCCGAAGATTTCCATTTGTTCCAAGAACTGTGATGTCCATTGTCAAGTTGGTGATGAAAGAACAATAGAAAGTTGCAACTTTTCCATCTTCCCAGCGCAAGGATGCACCACAGGACAAGATCACGCCTGCTTCATTGAATTCAGGATCAGGCAAAGCTGTTACAGTTTTAGGGAGTTCGTATTCTGCAGCCCACAGAATTGCCCTAGTGCAATACCAGCCAGTGTCACCCAAAGCACCAAGTGCATCAAGATCAGGTTTTACTCTGATATCATTCTTGAGAAATTCAGGGCCCTCAACGTATGAGAAAATGCTGTGGACCTGTTGAAATTATGAGAACACTAACATCTATATATTAAAAAAAAAAAAAAAAAAAGGTAGTCCAATGGGCACTCCAATAGTCTTACAAAACAAAAAAGGAACATTAGCATCTGAAAAAAGGTTGTCCAATAGTCTAATTTAAGCTTTTAATTAGGCAACCACCGTATATTGTCAATTCCACTATTGGTCGCATTGTTGCTTTTGAATTCCCATTATTGGTCCTTTTGTTGCTTTTCACCCAATGTGGTACGTATTCATTGAGTGAACCTATGCATCAAGAACAAGGACTATTTTATATCAGTACCAAAAAAGTCATGGCTTAAAAACTCCAATTCTTGTAGTTACATCAACAATTAGGCAATAATTCATTCGTGAACTCTTGTATAACATGTATACGTCTTTAAAAGATCACATCCAGCTTGATTAAATTTGGATTGGAAGGACTAAATAATCAAAGAAGAAAAAAAAAACATGTAAATGGTATCAATGATCCACTTTTTGGTTCAAATTAAAACTACAAATTCAATACAACAAGCGAGAAAAAATTTGGCTGCTGTTCATGCCCCAGTCTAATTTTATTTCCCATGGTAATTTTTTGCACAAAATTGCCTAACTTGCCCTTCACAAATCCAGTGCAGTTTACATTAAAAGATTTTTTTTGGTTATTTTAACAAAAGTTTATGCAAAAATAAAGTGCGGGCTATGGCAATATCATGATAGAAAGAACAAAATTAAACACGCAAAAAGGAAAGAAAAAATTCAAAAAGAGGAGGAAAAAATTTAAAAAAAAAAATTACCGCCTTGAGCTGACCGAATTTTTGAGGATCAGAGAGAAATTCCCTCATCTGAGTGGTGCGTGGATGGTGCATCCACATGGTAGCATCCATGAACTGCACCCCACTCGATTCACAGGCCTCAAGAATTATATCCAGCTCCTTCACGTTCAGCGCCACCGGCTTATCCAAAAGCACGTGTTTCTTCTTTTGAGCCGCCAAAACAGCCCAGCGCAAGTGTAAGCTCGTAGGCAGCGGAATATAGACCGCTTCCACGTCCGGATCGTCCAACACACCGTCGTAGCTTCCATACACCTTGGCGGAAGCCGGGAAGCCGTTCTCTCTTGCGAAGCTTATGGCTTTCTCCAGTGAACGGCTCCCAATAGCTACAATAGTTGAGTTTGGAGCCAGAGTTATGGCTCGAGATAGTTTTCTTGCTATCTTTGCACAGCCTAAGATTCCAAAACGAACCGGCGGCTCGGCCATTTTTTCCGAATCTGTGCTTCTTTTTTTTCCCCCCTTTTTAATAGCTGTAGGCTGTGTGAATTTAGATTACTCTCAGGCTCAGCCAGCATCCATTGAAGCTTTATATAGTTGTCGTAGTTTTGCTACAAGTAGAGGGCTTCAAGTCATCGGTCGCAGGTCTAGCCGTGGCAATTCAGTCACTTCACTAAGACTCTTCTACGTGGAAAATGTTGCATTGATTGGCTCACTATGTAATTAATGTACTAGTATTTTTTTTTTTTGTTTTTTGTGACATTATATGGCAGGAGTAGGAGTTGTTTTGCTAAAAATAGTGCATTTGTTTCATCCAATGATAGTTCAATATCCATCGATTCGTTCAATGATGGTTCAGACCTTGTTTGAAAAAAAAAGTTTCATCAAAAAAATGTCTACATCTTTTGTAAACATATTTTTCAATCACATAAATATGGGAGAAGGGACCAACCGACCAAGTTCAAGTGGACCAACAGGGACTTCACCAGAAGAGGGGAAAGATCTGACTGAAACTTATAACAAACTAGATTTGAGGATAACCATTTCATTAATTGGCATGGTTTGGTTCTTTTCAAAATTTGGGATCATCTTCCTCTTTTGATTCTATGGGTAACTAGAGAGAAAACAAGACCTGAGAGCCATCCAAGTTTGTGAAAGATCTCCTCGCCTACAGTGAGAAAAATTAGGGAAAAAGAGAGGTGAGAATAAATCCCAAGATTAGTGCTTCTTGGATCACAAGCCTGAATTGTTTTTCGTGTCTGCAAACTTTTTTCAAGAGAGGCAAAGGGTTTTTCTCGACAATTAAACATTCCTAAACAAAATGTTAGCAGCCAAGAAGTATTAGTAAAAACGAAGCTTATTAAACATATGTTAACCATTCCTAAACAAATAACTACGTTGTTCCGCTGCTTAATTTAACTCTTTTCTCTTTCAGCAACTCAACTGTGTCGTCGCAGTAATTTTAGTTTTGACTATAGTGTTATTACATTTCATCTTGTAAACTATTTGTCTGAATCAAAATAGATCTTGTTGTAGAACCACAATAATAATACTGGTTCTTATTTTCGAATTGGGATTGCCTCGTAATTGTCCTGATACGTAAAAATCTGGTTCTCTAAACATCATAGGAGGTGAACGCAATTGCAATTTGCAACTAGGAATGTCAATTGAACTTTCTGAGTTAAGTTTGATAAGTCTCAGCTCGGCTGATAAATTATACCGGTTTTCAGGTTTCAAGTTTTGGTTATTTGAGTTGAAATTAAAAAGTTCAAACTTAGTTCACACTATAATATGAGTCTCGAGTTCAAATCGGATTTGAGCTAAACTCATATTTAAATGCATATTTATTAATTATATATAATATATATTTTATAATTATGAATTACTATAAATTTATATATAAATTATTAACATTATATGTTATAATATGTATAATTATAAATTATGGATATTATAAATACTATATATATATATAATTATACTCATATATGGGCGGGTCTTAATTGAATCTGAGTCTAGTATAACCCAACTTCGATTCACATTTAGTTTATGGCTAATATTTAAGTTCAAACTATGTTCGATCCAACTAAAATTTGTGCTTAGAAAACTTTTTTTGAGGTCAAATGGGTTGGATTTGGGTTAGCCCGACCCCATTTTCAGTGTATTCGCAAAGTTCTATTTACACGTCATTGGGAATATTACCTCCTATTTCCAAAGGGAATATTACCCCCTATTAATGTGAATTATCGATAAGGACATCATTATTATCATGCTAGATGAGAATTATGATTCTTGAGATGGAATCCAGCATGAGGTAAATTAATAGGAGTTTTGTGACGGCTCCGCTTCTCGCAAGGGCGAACCAGAGGGTTCAGCGGGCCGCATGCCCGACTCTCGCCGGGACTCAGTCGTTCACTACATTCCTCAAACATATTACAAGATAAAACTTCAAATATTACATCAAATTCTCCAATAAATAATTACATATCAAAAGCGAAGTGTCCATGCTTCCACTGCGCCACTCTGATCCTTGATACCAACCATTCACACGGAGAACTTTAATACAAACGTTTCCTTCGCCACGAGCCCTGTGGAAGGGAATAAAATATTTTTGGGGTGAGCTAGAAGCTCAGCGAGTAACCAGTAAAATCATTAAATAAATATATTTCACAATGTTGCATTTCGATCATTTCGATGATGTCATGATTCAGAGATCAAATGTTCGTTTAGTGCTCTCGTGAGCCAGGGAAATCATAGCACTTGAACACCCAACGCTCAAATAGATCATTTAACATTAACATTAACATTAGGAGGGAGCCCCTTTTTGAGCTCCGGAGCCATTTGCTCCACCATGTCACGAACTCACGAAAATGGTGGAGACGTTGGTGTCCAGCACAAGACTCCCCAAGAACTCATTAAAGCCAAATCATGTCATGAATCCACATGCAAGCACGCATGAGATGCAATCGAGTACATAATGCAAGAAAAATTTCACAAGTACTTTGGAAATAGTTTAGGGTCACTCACCTCCATGGCTCAGGAACCATCCATCATATAACATTGCCTTACTCAAATCCAAGTCTTAGATCACAAACTCAATGCAAACAAATCCCTTCAAAGTTCGGACAGCACTTCCCCTGAATTTGCTAACTTTTCCAGCCATCATGGCTTCATTATTTCCTCATCCAGTCCCAAAGGTACACACACAACAACAAGTTCATCCAATAGCCATTCAGCAAGCTCCAAGTAGTACTAGTACAAGTCAAGCTAGGGAAAAGTCCGGAAATGAAAGTTAAGCTCAAAATCAGAAAAATAGCTTTTGACATCCTTTTGCGGTAATGGCACCAAAGGTACTACGACTGTCGGATGAAGGTGAAAGATACACCGTTTCGAAGCTAAGAGATAGGGCTACAATATTGCAGAAGGTCACTCAACCCAGTTTCGAGTGTAACCAGGTAAAAAATGCAAGATACTATACCAGAATCACAAAAACAGATTCACAAAACGCATTCTAGCGGAAACATCATAAAGCAGGCTATTCAAATCCAAATCCAGAAATTCCAAAACCAGATGAAAGATAAGAAACAGGGGTAAATTTCATCAGAAGACCTCAACAACCAATTCGGAAGGAATTCCAGCCAAAACAACCAATTATAGGCGCAATTCTTACATTCGGGTAAAACCAGAACAGCAATAGTAATTTCGACTTTTCTCGTTCTACACTACTCCGATTGACCTGAAATTTTTCAGGCACCTCTAAAATGTCATTCCCTACAACTTTCATGTTTTAAGCCAAGGCCAATTCGGCCTCTATCTATGAGCTATAAATTCGGGCAGAATGCACAATCATAAACCCTAACTTTCCAAAATTTCTTCCAAAACAGAAATTGTTTGCAATTAACCACTTTTTCCACCTCATAGAGTCCTTAAATATCATTTCCAATCATCATATATAACCACACAATCATATCCATATGAAAACAGAAAAATCCCCAATAATTATAAAACTTCACCAATTCAACCAAAACCAAGATATAATCCATAAAAGTGCATCTTATACCACCACCAATCATGAATTGAACATCATTAGAGGAAGGAGAGGGGTCATTCACAACTCACCTTAGCAATACAAGAGATAGAGCAACTAGTCACCTTAGCTTTCCAAACAACTCCACAAAACACCTCAAGACCACTTAGCAAAGAGATTTTATGGAATGATTTGGAGTTTTATTGATTGGATTTGAAGATTGAGCAAGAAATAGAAGGAAGAAATTGAGAGCTTTTCTTTCTTTCTTGAGCAAGAACATTCGGCCAAGAAGCTTGCAAAATGAATCTTATTTTGATCAAATTTTTTGTATTTATTTGGTAAAGGTAAAGGTAAAGTCAAATGGTCAAAGTCCAAGATTAAATCACAAGGTGACACTTGTCACCTTTTTGGTTTAAAACTTATCTTTTTGTCTCTCCAATACAAATATCTTAACACTTTGTAAAATAATATCACTTAATACAAAATTCCAACAAGTTGTCAAAAATATAATGCATTTACCGCACTTGCGGGTCCCACGTCCAAAATACGCTTTTAATTTCTCAAAAACTAACTGATACTAGAAAAATCATTTTTAAACTATCTTTGCTCATAAACTTTATCTGGGGAATTTTTCTAATAAAGAAAATGTAGAAAAGGCGGGCGATTAAATAAAATAAACCCTAGAAAATTAGAAAATTTTCGAGTTCTCACACTCATACTTTTCGGGGCGTCACAAGTTTAGACTCTAGAGGCTTCTGTTGTTGCCAGTTGCAATCGCACCCAGTAATTTTTTACACTTTTCTGTAAAACCAAACAATTTTTAACAGATAATCTACATCAACTTTTGGAATTGCCAACACTAACCTTTGCTGTACTCGTGATTTTTTATATGTTTACAAAAGCAAATATTTCGACACCAATGAAGCTAGCTAAAGCAACTTTTTGAAAGCATTTTACAATCTAGCCTATTGCTTCTTTTTTTTTTTTTCAATCGTCATCCTTACTCCTATTCCTACTCTATCCTAATCTAATTACGGGGAGATCCAACTGGGTCTATGGGAGACCGATGGAGACAGAACCACCACCGAATCAGACAGGTGCACCACGCATCCGTTTGAATTTTTTGAAGAACCACAAATGTGGCAAATCAAACCTTACCTCCCACCCCAGCAAAACTTTTAAGGTGGTGGCCATCAGCCTAAGGCTGATGGTTCTAGCCTATTGCTATTTGGATCGGAGTTTTTGAGAGTTTTTTTATACCCAAAAAAAAAATGTACTATAACTAGTAAAAAAGATAAGTGAAGAATATATGAAGAGAATTTTTTTAAAAAAATTTCGTGCAAAACTCGGCAATCCAAACGGGAGCCTCTAAAACTTCCAGTACAAGTGGAGAGAATTGAACTGATTGTCATGACTCATGTGATGGTGACAACATCTGGATGGATGATTTTCGCAAAGCTGGCCGGAAGCAGAGGTCAAATGTGTCCGTTCCGTGCAGGCAGTAGCCACCATTATTATTAATTAATTAATCTTACAAAAGCCGGGGGGAGTAGTTGCGGGTCAATTCTCTCGTCCACTTCCAGTCTTTCTCCGGTATCCGGAGTCTGGCTAGAATACGACTCTTTGTTCTATCTATAGCGTTCGTACTTTCTTAACGGTTGTGCATAATCTCTACGAAGAGTTCAGTGAAGACCAATCAGTGTACAATAATTGTCCGTCAAAAACAGGAAAGGTTGGTCAAAATATACATCGATAATCCATACATTCATTATACTTAGCTTAATTACAGCTAGATTCTTTTTTTTTTTTTTTTGCTAGATTCATAAACGAATCAAAAACTTGACAAACAGTTTGGACTCAATTTGAGTTTGACTTTTAATAAGTTTGAATTCGAATCGAATTCGAACTTTTAAATATTCTACTCGTAAAACTTGAATAATATTTTATATTTTTTAGTATTTAACATATTATTAATATTTTATAGAAAATCACACATTTATTAGTCGGATAAATCTTGCATACATTGGCTATGTATATACTAAGGCTTTTGTTTGGATTGCATTTTTGTAGAAAAATTATTGTAACGATTTGATATATGTGAGGTAAAAAGATAATTGAAAAATATGTCTACGAAAAACTTAGCAATTTTTCAAGAAAAATTGCAATCCAAACACACCCATTATGTAAATTAATGTTCAAGAATGATTAATCCAAACACACCCTTATGTAAAATTTCAAGAAAACTTGTCTTGATACATGCTACATATGTAAAATTTAATGTTCAAATTTAAACTGAAATGATTTGGCATGCATCTAGACATATGTGCTAACGGTATAAGAAAAATTAATCGTTATTATTTTAGTATGTACATATTATATATATTATTGATAATATAATATTATAAATTAAAAAAGTTAAATAAAAATTCGAACTCTTGAATCAAACTTGAGCCATTAGATCATTTAATTGAATCGAACTTAAGCTTGAAACTTAAACTCGTATAGGGCTTGAGCTTAAATTCAAGTTTGGGCCCAAAAAGTAGAACCGAGCATGACAGTTTAAAAGTTCGAGGTTTACTGCCCTAATTACAGCATAGTTATGACTTATGAGATGATAAAAGGGCGTGCTTGGTAGTTCAGTACTAGAGGAATGTACATCCATGGCAATGAGCCAATAAACCATACAGGATCTGGAAGTCACTTTCTTCACCAGAATCACCAGCCTTTCGAATATAATTCTGGGGCTTGCACCAATATTGTTTTGGAAGTACATACCTGCAAATGATATCATTCTGTCCAACAAAATCCAGCAAGATACCAACACGTTGTAAGTTCCCGCTTCGTGAAGAAACAAATTTGACGCTGTTAATAAATCAAAGCTCGAAATGAAATCCAATGGCAAACAAAGAAGAATCTTCTTTACAAGGAGCAATCAACATCTTATTCAAGATAAATGCCCAATGGGCAACGCAATACAGTGCAATCAGCTAATAACTTCAACAGATTCAAAGCCCCTGTCAATCGATGTCTTGACTGCATCCAAAACTAGTTGAGTCTTCCTGCTGAAGGTTGGCCATTTGGTTTCTGGCTTTGCACCCTCAGCTTTGATGAGTCCAACCAATCTTGAAAACTCCTTTACCATTTGAGCCTCCTGGGGAAGATCTGTTGTGACAACATGCTCGCTCGGCTTGGGCGCCCACCCAGTCACAAGATCAGTGAAACCCGATTCAACACTGGTCGAAAATGAAGCCTTTTCCTCTTCAAAAGGGATAACAAAGTCACAAAGGTGCAGAGAACCCTTTGTTCCAATAGCAGTTACATTCATCGTCATGTTGGACAGGAAAGAGCAGTGTAAAGTAGCCACTTTCCCGTCTTCCCAATATAAAGAAGCTCCACATGATAAAACTACCCCCGCTTTGTTGAAGACAGGACCAGGCAATGCAATTACCGATTTTGGTAGCTCAAAATCAACAGACCACAAAATTGCTCTGATTGTGTACCACCCAACATCACCAAGAGCGCCTAGAGCATCCAGATCAGGCTTCACCCGAATATCATTTTCCAGGAAATCAGGATCAGCAGTAAATGTGAAGACACTGTGAACCTGCAAGGTTAGCTAATTAATAGAAAGCTAGTCCTTCTGGCAGGATTCATTTTTATTTCTTTCAGTTGGTGCATGTATCTACTAAGATAAGATGCCACAAACACAAATAACAATTCATTTATTTCCACAAAATACTCATCCCATCCATAATTCTATCACATTACTCCTTGTACCATTGATTATCTCAGAACCATTCCAATATGCATACAGACTCAAAATTTTATTTGCACTAGGAGTTTATTCTTCAAACAAAAGCTCTATATCTGCACCGGTGCACCTGGAATGAACCAGCCGGTAGTTCTTGAATTACCACTAAATCTGCTAAAAATCTTTCAAGCATTTTACCCCTCAAAGATCACTAAAAAACCAAAGGTTAGCGTGCGACATCACTCTTATCTGCATCAAGAAAAAGTAAATCAACCCCTTTATACCCGTCTAATGCTAATAGAAGTCGGGGGAGATCATTGCATCCCATCATACGGCAAAATAAAAGAGAACCAATATTACATTTGATCTTTCAATTAACAGCACAAAAATCCAACCTCTAATGATTAATTCCAGACAAAATTCCAATTATAACAACTAAGAGAGGATACTTTGATCATAAATTGCTGTACTTGAGAAAAATGCGTCCAAATGTTTGACTCAGACTGACAACTTTGTCAAAATCACACTCAGATTCTGCACAGAAAAAAGAGCAAAGAAACCCACAAACAAGACTATTCAATTTGATTAATCAAGATATCTAATCCCATAGGGGAAGAGAATATAAAGAACTGCTAGTGCTACTGAAAAATATTTGCTTGGGGGAGAATAAATTATCTATACCGATTTGAATTGACCAAACCGTTGAGGGTCATTTAGGAATTCTCTCATTTTAGCAGTACGAGGATGATGCATCCACATGGTAGCATCCATGAACTGCACCCCACTGGATTCACACGCCTCCAGGATCACATCAAATTCTTTAACGTTAAGGGCCACTGGTTTCTCCAAAAGCAGGTGCTTTTTCTTCTGAGCAGCCAAAACTGCCCATTTTATGTGCAAGCTGGTCGGCAACGGCACATAAACAGCGTCAACATCTGGGTCATCTAGAAGGGCGTCATAACTGCCGTATACCTTTGCTGAAGCCGGAAAGCCATTATCTTTCGCAAAGTTTGAGGCTTTTTCCACCGAACGGCTGCCTACGGCGTAGAGGGTGGAGTAGGGGGAAAGTGTAATGGCCCGGGAAACTTTCCGAGCAATATCGGCACAGCCCAGAATGCCAAATTTGATGGGGATTCCGGCCATTAGTTTTTCTAGGATTTTTGGCGTAGGGATTGAAATGATAGTCAAGTATTTGTGATAATGTGTGAACGGGGGAGAAGCGGATGCTTCTCAGGCTTTGCGGAGTGAGGGAGCCTGGGAGTTGGCAGAGAGTAACACAGCGGTGAGTGGAACCAGTGAGTAATGAGTGGGACAACAAAAGTGAGCAGTGACGTATTGCTGTTTGGATTTTGCCAAAATAAATATATAAATCAATAAGTTTTTTTTTGAAAAAAAGCAAAAGAAAAAAAAAATTGTGTAATAGATCCAATTAAACAGGGGCCATATTGCTGGGGCCTGCTAATCGTGCGAGTTGTCAGCATTAATTTATTATGATATCCAAATGGATTTGCAAAATCATTTGGATATGTTGTTTTATTTACCAATCATCCAATCGGAGGAAGAAAGGTTCAGATCATAAAGTCAAGAAGAGTGGAGTATAGGGATTTTAAATTTTACCTTCATTGCGAGACAAATTTTGGAAAAAAAAAAAAAAAAAAAGTCACTCATTAAAATGTAATCATGGCGTTAATATATTAAAAAAGCAAAGTTAATAAGGAAAAATTTATAAATATAAAATAAGATAATAATTGTTATTGTATATATTTATATAATAAATTAAGCGTGATATACATGTCTCAACAAGTGTTCATTAGACATCTGTTAGGGAAAAAAAAAAAGCACATGTTTGGTAACTAGACTCAAATGCCATGTTAGGATCTAATCAACAATGGCCATGTTAATTGAAACGATTTTTTTATTAATTTGAAACCACCTACAGCAATCCAACAAAAAAAAAACCACCTACTAATAAACAGTATGTTTTTTTCAAAGAAATCATCATAATAACAAAAACTGAACCTGCAATTTCATGCTACTTTTAGAGGCTTATTGACTAAGTTTACAATTCAAAGGTGGAAATGAATTCCAAGCAACATTCACAAAACTTTCAACCAGATTTTTGAAGGAATAAATTAGAGAGTACTCACTTCATACCATTGCCCAGGCAAAGATAGGAAGAACTGCTAATTCAAGATGGATGCCAAATGGGCAACAGGAAAAAGTATAATCAACTAATCAGTTCAACGGATTCAAAGCCCTTCTCAATTGATGTCTTCACTGCATCCAGAACTAATTGTGTCTTCCTACTGAGGGTTGGCCATTTCTTCTCTGGCTTCCCACCTTCAGCTTTAATGATTCCAACCAACCTTGAGAACTCCATGACCATTTTAACTTCCTGAGGTAGATCAGTAGCTACGACATGCTCATTTCGGTCGGCAACCACCCCCCTCTGAAGTTCAGCAAACCCTGGATTCTCACAGGTAAAAAAGGAAGCCTTGTCCTCTTCATCAGGGATAACAAAGTCATGAAGGCGCAGATATCCTTTTGTACCAACAGCAGTTACATCCGTTGTCAAGGTGGACAGGAAAGAGCAGTGGAAAGTAGCCACTTTCCCATCTTCCCAGTACAGAGAAGCTCCACAGGATACCAGCACCCCTGATTTGTTGAAAACAGGGCCAGGCAATGCGGTTACCTTTTTCGGTAGCTCATAATCAAAAGCCCACAGACATGCTCTGACGTTGTACCATCCAGCATCACCAAGAACACCAAGAGCATCCAGCTCTGGCTTCACCCGAACGTCATTTTCCAGAAACTCAGGATCAGCAGCAAATGTAAAAACAGTTTGCACCTGAAAAATTACAGAGTCAATCAACTATGCACTAAGATTTAAAATTAATCATCAGTGGTTGCCGCAAGGAAAGTGAGACCACTGAGATGAAACCTTGATTTATTGCAATAACTAATACTACCAATACTACTGAAACTTTTTGTGTTTATGTTCAAATATATGGATATCACCAACATATAACTTGCACCCACATACCAGAGAATGGACTAGCCAGGAGCATTTCTTTTCAACTACCAGTAATTCTGTAATCCAGCTTTACACTTAGAGCATTTTACCCTCGATGACCACGAAAAGTTCACAAAGCTAAGTAACATCCTAAAGTAACCGAGGAAAATAAAGGGTGATTGACATCTATACAACTAGAATAAAACCCCGTGTATTGTTGAATCCCAGTGATAGAAGACAGAGACATCTGCATTTTTCACTATGGGGAAAAGGGAGAACATCATAACTAATCAACTTTCACATGGGGTATCATGTAATATGGCAAATATAAAGTTCACCTAAGATGAAGGCTCAACGTTGCTGTCTTCAGCAGCTGAAAACATCATGACACGCATAAGAGGGATCAATATCATCACTGATTTCTAACTTTAGAACTTATTTTAACCAAGGCAACGAAGAACTAACAACAATATTAAGGGTTCGTTCCATGGGGTTACAATCACCTGATTGTGCTATTCTCAACAATATCTGTTTTCAGATGCTCTCGAGTTGGACGTCCGATTTTAGCTTATTTTAATCTTAAAAAAATGATTATGAGCTAACCCTTGATGCTTCTGAAAACAACAGTTTCAGGAACTAGTGTCTTTGAACTTCTACTGAACCTTTTGAAGTTCTGAAAGCAAAAACATTACTCTACCTACTAAAACAGGTTTTCCAGAATACTTTTCCATAATCAGCTTCAGGAAAAAAAAAAAAAAAACCACAATCTTGATTGACTGGACCAAGAGCATACTGGTACTTCAGAAGTATAACCGAATTAAGTAACAAAATAAGTCCAAATTTCTACTCAGATTACACGACTTGAAGTTAGGATCAGCAGGGAAAAGGCCCACAAAGCAAAACTAATTGATTAATTAGTCTACCTAATTTTAGGATGACAAAAAAGAAACTGCTAGTACTAAACAACATTTGTTTGGGGGAATGGAAAGTATATAGTATTACCGTCTTAAGTTGACCAAATCGTTGAGGATCATTAAGAAACTCTTTCATTTTTGCAGTACGAGGATGATGCATCCACATGGTACCATCCATGAACAGCACCCCGTTAGATTCACACGCCTCCAGAATCACATCCAGCTCCTTAACGTTAAGGGCAACAGGCTTCTCCAGAAGCACGTGCTTTTTCTTCTGGGCAGCCAAAACAGCCCATTTGACGTGCATGCTAGTGGGTAACGGGATGTAAACGGCGTCGACGTCTGGATCGTCCAGAACGGCCTCGTAGCCGCCATAGACCTTAGCTGAATCCGGAAATCCATTGTCTTTAGCAAATTTTGCTGCTTTTTCGACGGAACGGCTGCCTACGGCGTAGAGTGTGGAGTTGGGGGAAAGTCTTATAGCGCGGGAAACTTTCCGGGCTATTTCAGCACAGCCCAGAATGCCAAATTTGACTGGATTTTGTTCGGCCATGGATATTATTGAGGTATGACATGAAGAAGAAGAATAAAAATAAGGATTGGTAAGTGCTTGTGAAAATGCCGCAAAGAGGAGGGCTCCATTATATAGACGCCGAGAAAGGAGATTCCCATTTTGTTGGAGCCCGCAGAGGTCACTGCTATGAATAAGTGAGGCATCCCCGTGAAGCAGGCGTAGAACAAAAGATCTTCTGTCCTTTCCATTACAGAATTGTTACACAAAGGCGGGTCCTGGTAGGCGGCTGCGGACAGTCTTGGACAAATGTGTACTCTTATCCGTTACTCCTCCTGTCCTCCATCTAATATCTTCTCAATAGTGACGGTATTGCCAATAACAGCATAATAATTTTGGAGGTTGAGTGGATTTTCCAATGTAAAAGTGGAATTTTTATTTTTCTGCAATCTTTTTCTTTTCCAAAAGTACAAGTGGCATTCCTATTTTCTTCAAAAAAAAAAACAAAGAAATTTGGAGAAAGTATTGAAATGAGTAGCAGCTAACATAGTTCTTCAATTCAGTACAGTTAATTGTATTTCATCGGAGTATTACCTATTTGAAGGAAATATAACGGATAACTAAAAATTTGTTTGAGAATTGTAATTCAAAAACGTTTGGCTGGAAGTTTAGGGGTTTTTCAAGTAAAGATCTGAGCAGTGACGCAGTTATGTCGGTTGAATTTTAGTGATGGGCTTCTGGGGGAAAATAAATGTTAGCAGTGACATATTAAGTGTTTGGATTTAGAGCATAGAATAAGGCGCAATGTATTTGGATGGTCTTTGGATCTAAAGTTTTATGCTGGCCCATACAATTGTGGCTAATCGTTTTCTGAGGCTAATAATCTGTCAATCCGGTCATGTAAAAAAGGCCTTTTGATAAGTGACCACTAGTTGGGGAGGTCCCTTGAGTTGATAGGTAATAATCACAAAATCCAAAGGTCAGGACGGCCATCCTCTGTGCTACTATTCGATATCAAATCCAGTGTCAATCTCACTTATCACATGATGATAGAAGATATTTAAATAAATAGCACGTGACAAATTAAATAAACATGACACTTGTCATAAATATAGAAATGACATTGAATTGTCACTGAAAAAGTAGCACTGAAGATCCTGTATGTAGACGGCTGGTCACTAACATCTTAAAGAAGTTTCAACGGGGAGGAGGGTTAGGAACAACCGTTCCTGAAGGTTGATAGTCAAGATTTTACAATATATATACACACACACACACACACATATATATATATATATATATATATATATATATATATATATATATATATATATATATATATATAAGATTCAGATTGTACCTTGTACGTTATTTTTCATATCATGTGTGAGACACATAAAATTTTGTTTTATAGTTATACGTTGTTGAAAGTAAGTTACACCATGTGCATACAAAATTATATCTTGTGTATTTTGCAAAAAATCGACCTAAATGATTTTTCTGACAATCGTTTGGGCTAGGGCCTCGTGTCCTTTCAATGGGTGTGTTTGGACAGAAAATTATTTAAAATATTATTTAGAATAATTATTATAACATTTTTTTGTAATATATGTGACAAAAAAATATGTTGAAAAATGTGTTTATAATACAAAGAAATAATTTCTATCCAAATAGGCTCAATGCTTCTATGCTTCTGACGGCAAGTACGCTTTCAGTGTGCTGAGACCTTGGCTGCTCCGATGGGTGGCCGCAAAATTTGTCTTCGTCAAGTTGGATTGGAAAGGATGCAAATATGCAATTAAAAGCTTTGCCAAATGAAGAAAAGATTTTTATCTTTTGGGGCTTTTTGATTTCATATTTCCCTCAAAACTTGCTTTATATTTATGGATGGTAAGAAGTGACGTATTCTTTGATTCGCTAATGTCTTAATCTACATTCTTGGATTATCACAAACCAACTACTACTACTTAGTTTTTTTTCCATTTTTAATATTCTCCTCACCCTCTTTAAAATTCCTTCCGCCCAAAACTACTCTTTAAAATTCCTTCCATGAGTCTCTTGAAACTCCTCTTTCGTTTGTGTAATAAGCTTTTACATTTCTAAAATTTCCTGGTGGGGGAGTTTCTTTTTTCCTAGAATTTTCGTTCATTAGATAATGTCTTAATCCATGCTAAATTAAGTATTTCGTATGGCTAACAACTGGATTAGTCCAGTTGGTCAGGGTGTTGCCGTAAGGTGCTCGTGCTGTCAAGGTCAAGAAACCAACGTGACCAATAGAAGTTTTTCAACCACCGGGCTTTGGTCTAATAGACCAGTTAGGATCCTCTATACCACTATTCGGTGTCAAATTCAGTACCAATCTCACTTATCACGTGATGGTAGAAGAAATTTAAATAAACAACACATGATAAATTAAATAAATAGGACACTTGACATAAATATAGAAGTGGCACTTCAGTGCCACTAGAAAAGTGGCATAGAGGATCCCGTGTGCTGGTAGACACCCTCGCGAGGTTCAGTTGGGATCCTCTATTCCACTATTCGGTGCCAAATCCAGTGTCAATTCCACTTATCATGTGATGGCAGAAGAAATTTAAATAAATAGCACATGATAAATTAAATAAATAGGACACTTTGCATAAATATGGAAGTGGCACTGAGGATCTTGCGTGGATATTGAGGCATGGAATGGTTTAAAGGTAATTTTCCCTGATGACGGGAATGGGAGTAGAATTTTGTTTACTACTCGGAGCCATGCTGTTGCTTTGGAAGCTAAAAGCCTTACTTATGCTTTTCGTCTGCTCTCCAATGAAGAGAGCTATGAATTGCTCTCAATGAAGCTCTTTAATGGAGATCCTTGTCATAAGGAATTGTCCAGTATCTCATGCCGTATAGCCAGCTGTTGCAAAGGGCTGCCACTTGCATTGGTTCTGATAGCTGGTACTCCGAAAAGGACAAAGAGAAAAAAGGATTCTTGGAAACATGTTGCTAAGACGTTATTCAGGTCATTAAGCATACAGGAACAAATCCTGGAAATTCTTGAAGTTAGCTACAAGCGCTTGCCAGATCACTTGAAGCCATGCTTCTGTTATTTAGGAACTTTTCCAGAGGGCACAACAATTTCAGTGTCAAAATTGATGCGGTTATGGAATTCCGAAGGATTTGTGCAGCAGTCAAATTGGGGCCGCAAGAACTTAAAGCAAGAGGCAGAGAGTTACCTGAATGAGTTAATTGATAGAAGTCTTGTAATGATAGCCAGAAAAAGTTCCAAGGGAGGAGTCAAAGCATGTCGCGTTCATAATGTGCTGCATGAATATTGTACAGCAAAACTTGGGAAAAGACGATCTGTGACACGAGAAGACATTTCTCATGGAATTGCAATTCTTTTGGGTAGTTTCCGACTGCATGGTTTGAATTTTTTGCACATCTCTACGAACATCTCTTCATTGCTGTACTTTCATAAACCTGATGGAACTGAACTAGTGAGTTCAGGGTCTTTGCCTCCTCATGCTAGAGGCTTTCACTCTGAATGTGCGTTCAGAGATTTTCTTTCTAAGGGCAGGCATAATCTCTCCGAACAGATAGGATTAGGGTATAAAAAAGGGCTTGTGCATGGCACCAGAACTAGCCAAAGCAGGCACTTAGATTATGGTTCAATTCTCAAGTGCAAACACCTTAGTGTGTTAGACTTGGGAAATGTTCGAGTCCAAAGTAGCGCCGACACATCTGATCTTGTCAAGATAGCCAAGCTGGTTCACTTAAAATACTTGGCTGTCCGGATTCGTACAAATAATATTCCCTCTGATATCGGCAACCTCCGAAACTTGGAAACTTTTCTTATCAGTGGTGCAATTGGTAACGTCATGTTACCAGAGACTATTTGGAAATCGGCAATGGAGAGGGAGCTTATACTGGATCATTCTTTCTTCAGTTGCGAATATTACAGTCAAGAGTTTCTTGAAAACTGTTCTGACCTGAATAATTTGAAATCCATTTCCACCATTTCTATGCAACATGCAAGTGTTGAGAAATTCCTGAGGAGGCTACCCAACATCGAGAAATTAGGATGCATATTTTCAAGTACATGGAAGGATTACTTTCAAGCTTGCAAAATCCATTTCGGATATTAGAGTTTTTGTGTGAACTTCAATCGCTCAAGATGTCGTTCCATGCTTGGGCGCCCTGTCCTTGTATCTTTAGCCTCCCTTCAAAGCTGAAAAAGTTGACAATGTCGAACGCTGGCCTATCGTGGCATGAAATTTCAGTCATTGGCCAGTTACCAAATCTTGAGGTTCTAAAATTACTCGACAAGGCATTCGAAGGGCAGCAATGGGACATGAGAGAAGGCGAATTCCAGAAACTGAAGTTCTTGAAACTAGAATCTCTGGATATTGTACAGTGGAATGCAACTAGCGAGCAGCTCCCCTGCCTTGAGCAACTCGTAGTGCTAAGTTGTGAGCAACTTGAGGAGATCCCTTCTTCCTTTGGAGAAATTCCAACTCTACAATTGATTGAGATGAAATGGTGTGGGGCTTCTGCCACCATTTCTGTTAAACAAATTCTAGAGGACCAGCGTAATTATGGCAATGATCAGCTCAATGCCATTCTTGTTGGTCCCTAATGTAATTTTGCAATTTCTTTTTTTGGTTTGAAATAAATTGGGGGTGGCATGCTCTTAGATGCATGACGAAGTTTTGTACCATTTCAATCTTGTGCAAGTATTGTCAGTTGATGATACGAAATTAAAGTCGTCCATATTTTCAAGTTTTTGCGGAGTTTAACTTTCTCTGAATGCAGGATTTGACGGAGAACCATAAGAAGTCGAACAAAGTTGTCCATGACACCATACCATTACTAGCTCACTAGTCACTGCCAATCGAAATTAGTTTGGCCAGGAAAGATAATTGACGTGGAATGAAAGATAATTGTCAATTATGAACTACAGCCTACTTCAATGAATTGTCAAATTAATCTACATTTGGCACGAGTCCCTTTAAAATTAATTTGTATCTCATATACGTATGGAGCCAACTTTTAAGAATAGCTGTGATTCATGCTAAAGCTAATTAAGCACATTATTGTATCTTGCTAAATTACCTTAGAAGAAAAATAATAAAGAAGCATGGTATCTAGCTAGATTCCCCCCAAAAAAAAAGTATCTCACCATTTCACGTACTTTTACTTTCAAATTATATATATTTTTAAAACTTTAGCAATGAAAGAAGGTTTAAAGGATGACAATAAAAGTATGAATGTTTTACAAGGACCCTTCCATATGTTAAGAGAGGGGGGGTTCTCCCTCCACATGGTAGAAAAGAATAGAATGGAGACACCTTAGAACACATTCAAAACTTGTTCATGGTTGATGCAGCCAGCATATGCTCTCACATGTAGTTCTTTAATTTGCTTCCATTCACGTATGATGAAAAATAATTTGAACGGGTTTAACTTTCAACTGAGGTATTATCAATTGAATGACAAATTTATAAGAATCATGTGTTGGTGTACAATGTAAAAGAACCATGTAAGTGACCTATGTTCCAGAGACACGGTTTAACCCATGATAGTGATCGGAGTTAAATCTATTCAAACATTTTTTCTATAAAAAAAAAAAAAAAACTAAAAATCAAGAGCAAAATACAAGTGGACTATCTAAGTGATTGCCATATAACACCTCATTTGGTTTTCATGACCTCTGTGTTTCAATCTAGTGGATTTAAGCCAATATCAGTCAACACCAATCACCATATCATTTCAACTAATGGGGAAAATTTTTGAAATCGGAAGGCTAAATTTGAAAGGATTGAAGTATGGAGGGGTCAATTATAGTATCCCAACTTTGGGAGGACTAACATTTAATTCACCCTACGGACTAATTGCCACTTGCTGATTTGCGTTCTGCTTGAATAGTTCAGTAGAGACGCAGAGTTTGTTGTGCTGTAAGACCGCGAGAGAATATGTGTATTTTGCATCATGTCATAGACTTGGAAATTAAAAAGAGAAATATTAATGTTAAAGCACTTGATTGATACTCACAAAAATTAAAGTTAAATTGCCAAATTCAGAGATTGAAAGAGTAACGTCTTAACTATCTAATGCTTAAGGGGAACTCGGCTTAAAAGTAGATTCTTTCATATTAGCGAGTATTATTTTGTAATAATAATGATTAGATTACAAGCCAAACCCATAACGGTGAGATGAATTCTGACAAATTACAATTTACTGAACGATAGTATGCACAAATACGAACATAACAATCCACACATAGTTAAAGAAATGTTATTTACTTGCCAAAATCAAGACACGAAATCCCAACCTCAACCGCAAGAGTTTAAAGAAAGTATGAAAAAGATTTCATACTAATTTAAACTCAAATTAAATTTGACTCTATAAACATAAATTCTGAAATTTGATAAAACTAAGCTTAGCTTTCCCAATTTGATGAATACTTGTTTGGAACAATTATTTGTGCTTAACCCAAACAACAATTAAGGCCTTGTCTGGAAAGTCATTTTTTTCCAAAAAAAAAAAATTACGTTTATCGTGAATATGTTTCTTAATTATTTTTTTATCTCACATACATTATATCATTACAATATATTTTTTTTATAAAAATTCAAAAAAATAGCAATTCAAACGGACCAACTTTCAATGTTATAGATTTTCTCTAAATTTTTTTTTTTTTCAGCAAGAAACGAATGGGACTTAAGAAACGGGTAGAATGGGCAGGGATTTGAACCTCTGTTTTCAAACTCGGACCGGACCGGCCGGTCGAACCGGTTGAACCGGGAACCGGCCAGGTAGCCGGTCCGAGTCACATTAGAAAACCGGAAATTTAAAACCCGGTCAAAGCCGGTCAAAAACCGGGTTTGACCGGGTTTGACCGGGAAAAAACCGGTTTTTCCGGTTCAACAGTATTTTTTTAAAAAAAAAATTCAAACTTTTTAATATTATGTTTTGACCCCCTAAATTGTTAAAACTTATTGATATACCTCAAATATTTGATACTTTATAAATATTGTCCTAAAATTTGATGTTATTTTTCAATTAAATTCATAATTTTAATTCTAAACTTGTTAATATTTATTAAATAATATAAATTGCTACTTGATTGTTCTAATTTCTTTGTATTTTCTTGTTAAATATATTTGAAACATCAAATATATATGAATATGCCTTTATTAATATCAATATATTATTAGATATTATATATATAACATTTTAATTTTAAAATAATTTTTATTTATGACGTCATCCGGTTCGACCCCTATCGACCCCCGGTCGAACCCATTGACCCCTGACCCCTGACCTCGGCCGAGTCGCTATCCGGTCCGGTTCTGAAAACATAGATTTGAACCTGCAACATTAACATTATAGCTTGGCACAACTAAATTAGATTAGTTTAAGGTTACAAAAATGAGAGGATCAAAACACCCATCTGCTCCAGAAAGTAATCCAATTCTCGTCCTCGTCATCATGGGACTGAAATCCATCAAACAACGTACGTGTCATCATTCCATGTAAACTGGCAATGAACTGAAACGTGGCTGTTACTTGAACTGAACAGCGCCGCCGTACACAGTAGTACTGCTAAGACCGACCATGCACTCGCTCCGAGCAAATCAGTTCCAAAATGGCCATCAAGCACCAACCAACCATAAAAGCCCCGAGAAAACCTAATTTGAATTCAACCTAAAACTGGTTTAAAGCAGTAGTAACAAAAAGTGGTGGTGCTAATGTCGTCATTTGGGCCTTGGCAGGGCGGAGGAAGGCCGGATTTCGTTCCCTTGCTTTCTCCTCCTCGAATATATGGGACCCTTTTGGCTATGGTGACGACGGCTGGACCACCGGCAGGGGCGGCGGTGCGACCGGGGTGATGACGTGTCTGCTCTGGCTCATGCCAACGTGGATTGGCGCGAAACTGACCATGCCCACATCTTTCGTGTTGATCTGCCTGGTTATCGACTTATCGCTCCTTTCTCTTTCATCCAATTTTCTTTTTTCCCCCAAAATAAAAAAAAATCTTTAGTTTAAAATCATGTAGTTTAAATTATAGCATAACATCATTTAAATAGTGGTCTCTATTAAATATCTCTCTTTTTTTTTTCTTAATGTTTGTGAGCATCGTTTATAATCCATTTGCTTCAACTTAAGTAACATCATTTATTTCATTGGTCTAAATGATATTTCTCTATTATTGAGACTTGGATGTAATCCAATAATTAAGAGTTTTCATCCAAATTTAATTATAGCACACTCCACTTTTCTTGAGCACTTTATTCTTTCCATTTTTTTCCCAAATTGGGCACAAGAAATGTATTTGATGACCTCAATATTAGATAAAAGAGCAAAAAAATTTATTAGGTGAACTGATTTAATTGTAATTATTTTTTTTTTGTTTGGGGTATTTCATATATATCATATAAATGGTGAAAAACAAGGAAATTGAACAAACTTTCATGGGGTGTGTAGTAGGGATATGTGCAATATATTCACAAGGGTGCATGTTAGCAAGGTTAATATTGTCTAAAATAAATGGCTGCTTTAATATTTTGGTTGGGGTCAACAGGGCAGACTTGAAGGTGCAGGTGGAAGATCACAACATGCTGGAAATCAGTGGAGATAGGGTGGAGCGCCGCCGTCGAAGCTACCGGAGGAGGTTCCGGCTGCCGGAAAATGCTGATTTGGAGGGAATCAAATGTGGGCTTGAGAATGGAGTCTTAACTGTGACTATCCCCAAGAAAGTGACTCAGGAGACTTCCCAGAAATGTTAGATAGATGTTGCTTTGTTTAATTATCTCCACTTGTTGCTTGCTTGTTTTCTAGGTAATCAATCACTCATGTAATGTTATTTGGGACGAAGTGGGTAATCGTCCAAAGTTTGGGGGATAAAGTGGATTTAACCCTGAAATTAATAATCAAAGAGCATACGTAGGCCAACAAAACATTATCCTTATCCAAAGAAGGATCCGAAGTCACGCAGAGTGGAAAAAAATACTCGTGCACATTTCGTATTTGGACTTTTTTAGTGATGATCATCCAACCACGTACGTTAGACAAAGGAAATAAAATGCACCCTTTTTCTTTTTGAAGGAAATTATGTACTAGTAATTTTCTTACCTCAAGCTAGAAGCACCCGTCACGTTGAGAAAATGAAGCGAAAAGCAATAAATCTTACTACACAAAATATCAATTCAGTCTCCTTTTCTTGCACGTCTTTCATGACATATGGAAAGTTGCCCTTATTATTACTGATAATTGCACATATCTTTCTTCGTCTTTATACGGACATAATGATGGTTGCATTTGACAAATTTCAAAAAGCAGTAAAGTTCGTGAGATTATTATATGAGTAAATTTTATATATACTGATAGTGTATACATTATCACCGTTTGATTCATGGTATACATGCAAAAGTTGAATTTCATTCATCCAATTATCACCGTTTGATTCATGGTATGCATGCAAAAGTTGAATTTCATTCATCCAATTATCACCGTTACTGTCAGTGTAGGAAAGATTAATCCTTATTATATTAGTTCTATCATTAAAATTTATATCCATCTCTCATCGATTGGCTGTATAATTAAATTTAATATAACTAAACTATGTTATTAACCTTCGATCTAATAATCTAATGATATTCTTAAATTTTGACCATTTTCATTTTGATAAACTTACGCTATCCTGCTCGAAAGAAAAAGAAATCAGAAACTCTGGCTTGTTTTTTTTTCTTTTAAAGATCTCAAGCATTAATGTTATCCGCTAGAAATACTAGTGTAATTCAATTTTAAGTTCGCTTTCAAACGGCCTACTTCATTCTTTTGGCATTTTAAACCAACTTTGGTTGAATTAAACAATCTAGAAATCAAACGCGAAATCCATGTGCCGAAAATTAAGGTCATGCTAATCTTGCCAATTTGGCAATTTTTCATTCCTTACCAAAGACGGGTCGCACTCGTAAACGCAATCTTCCGCTCACTCTCCATAATCTAGCCACGTGGCATTCGAGGAATCTAACCAAAACCGATAATAAAATGAACAAAATTTAACCAACAGAACAGAACCACTCAGCAAAAGAAAGACCGTCGCAAATAATAAAACAATGCCACTGCTCCTCTCGCCACCTCAACAGCCGCCGCCGTTATCTTACTCTATCCGCCTTAAGAATGCGGCGAATTTGAACTCTCTCCGCCGCGTTCTTCTACTATCAACAGCACCTCATTCCTCTATTTCTTCTTCTTCTTCTTCTTCTTCTTCGTCTTCGTCTTCAGCTTCCCGCGCCGTGGAAAATGTGGATACGTTCACCAAGTACTCAGGATATTTATTCCAGCTGAGCTCCTCGGAAGCGGACTCGTTGACGGAGTACAACGTTTCGAAAATCGCCGGAATTTATCAGAAGAAGCCGCTCATTGTCCTCCGTCGCCTCTTCCAACTCGCTAGTACACTCGGGAAATGGTTCGCACTTCGCTACGTGGATAAACTCACCGAGCGTGCCGACCAGATGTTTGAGGTAGTTTTCACTCCAACCTATACTTATCAAGATCTGAATAACTCTTATTGAACATTTGAACCAATCAAATTCTTTTTAAAATTATTTTAAGCTCGAATTTGACTATATCAAGTTATATTGAGATGATAAAAGCTTATTTTTAATAGTTAACTCCATGTTGGTTTTTAGAATCCATATTTTATGATCATTCAAGTGGTAGCAGGGAGTGTTTTGTAGTTAAACTGCGTTGTTCTTTGTTTAATTGTTGTTATTATTGATTACTCAGGTTAGAGCAGAGGAACTGAGAAGGATATTGGTAGAGCTTGGGCCGGTATGTTCTAGACGTATTAACTTTTTAAGCAGAAATTTATGAATTTAGTCATGCGTCTATATTTTAATTCAGGCTTTTTTTTTCTTTTCCTTTTGTAGGCATATATTAAAATAGCTCAAGCTGTTTCAACTAGACCTGTAAGTGACACTTCTCTTTCATTACCATTGGCTTGGCTTCATTTCCTATTTAATTTGTTGTCGAGATTAAGTTGCTAAGGCTTCTAAACTTCTTGAATTTTTTATACTTGTGATTATTTATGATTTTGACTACTATGAGCACAAAAATTTGGTACTAAAGCTTTCTACATAGACCCCATGGGTGATGCTGATCATTGATGGCATAAATAGAGTCCTCAATCTTTATTTCCTTAAGCTGTGAATTTTTTCTGATAGTTTTTTTTTTTGCATTTTTCTTGAATTTTGACATCTATCATTTTCTTCTTCAGTAGTGGCTCTTGGATCTTCTTGAAGGAGAGTAAAGACAAACAAGTTTTTTTTTTTTTAGCAACACTGACCTTTTATTGATTATACTGAGAGAATGTGTGTGCACAAGGTTAATCCACAGCTACATCAGATCAACACCACAAACCCACAAATGCAAATAAACTCTAGTAACCTAAAAAAGATTTATCCAGTGGCAAATCCAATCGAGTGTTAGTTCCAATTTTCTCTGGTTTTGGGAATCTTTACCCAAGTAAGCACCACATGCTTCATACTCTACACAATAGCTGCCATGACACCTGCAGTAGAATGCTTAGCTTGGGATATCCCAGAATTTCAAGCTCTCCAAATTTCGTACACAGCAACTGCAAAAATCAGCCTCTTGAATTGGTGCGCAAAAGAAGACGGACAAGTAAAATTATCTAAGATAACTAATTAAACCCAGTGGTTCTCTGTGCAGGCTACATATGAGCTTGCTTCAGTAGTTCCTATGAAGTTTCTGAATACCATACATTGAATGTTTGGGGTATTTAGGAGATATTTGCATTTGGTTAGCAATCAGAGAAAAAGAATATAACAAAGTCGAGTTGCAATTATCAGAGAAAAAGTAACAACCAAAAGTTAGAGGCAATGTCAAAAGGAGAATTCTTCACATTTTCTCTCATTGATAACTGAGCAAAGCCATGATCTCAAACAGCTCCCAAGTGACAAAAGTACAAAGAGCTCATCTACTTTGTCAAACATGTCCAAACCATCTCCTTTATGTTTACCATCCAGAAATTACATTTTTCTGTTCATGTTTGTGTATTTAATTTGAATTTAAATCAATTTGAAGGTAGTATTGAAGCTGATAAAATGTGCAGTTTGATGATTCCACTAATTAGCAGCACATTGTTTGTAACCATTAATTTCTTGCAATTTGCAACTTAAATGAGTTCGTACAGGAGAAACAATGTTGGCCATACGTATAGAAGAATTAAGGTGTTTCTGTATTCAATCAAAATAGACTTGCATCAGGCCCTGAATTAAATTCATACATCATTTGGTGATGGTTTCTCGATTAGTGTTTCAACATCTCATGTTTGAATAAAAGAGAACAATTTGTGATAACAAATTTGATCGGCCATGTTTAGTTGCTTGAGCCATCATTTCTCATGTTAACACTACTTACTGTAAGTTCAGATACACAAAAACAACGTCCTCTGAAAAAGCGAAGAAGATAGAGAGATAGTAAAGGAAAGATAGTCCTCATCTTGTTCTCCAACCTGATACCTGCCAATTTGCAGTGGACATGCATTATTGGTTATTTAGTTCCTTCTGAAGGTGGAGTATCTTTGTTTAAGTTAAAGTATCCTCCTTGTTAGGAACACTCTTGAGTTATATCATATGTGGTGATTGCAAAATCAAAGTTGATTAAAAAAAAAGTGCATGCTTGTGAATTTCAAGCATTTAAATTATTATAAGCTGGAGATGTTTGAGTAGTATTTCATGATTTTGTTCAAGAAACAGCATTTCATACATTCTAGGTCCCCTGTTTTCATTCTAATAGCATTGTTGCATAATCCTGAAAGGGACTGCATTAATGTTATGCAACTACATTGTTTTACGATATTTTATTTACTTTATTTTAACCAGGCACATCTTACACTCTACTTTGACATATTCTTCCAGGATTTGATACCACCTTCATATTTGGATGAGCTCTCACTGCTTCAAGATCGAATAGCACCTTTTTCTTCTGATGTTGCTTTTGATATGATAGAGAGAGAGCTTGAGTTACCAATAGATGCTATTTTCTCAGAGATCTCGCCTGAGCCTGTAGCTGCAGCATCTCTTGGGCAGGTTTTCGGTTATTCATGCTTATTTGTAACTTATTATTTAGATTCTAACTCATATTGAGTACTTCATATGGTGACAATAACAAAATTAATGCTGGTTGTGGTTGTCCCTAATTTTTAACCGTATAACTAAAGGTTTGTTATCTTTTCTTTATCTTTGGGTCTGGAAAGGTTTATCAAGCTAGGCTTCGTTCTAATGGACAACTAGTTGCTGTCAAGGTTCAAAGGCCAGGAGTTCAGGCAGCAATCTCTCTCGACATATTAATTTTGCGTTACCTTGCAGGATTAATAAAGAGAGCTGGCAAATTTAACTCTGACCTTCAGGTAGTCTTTCGTGAAAGAGATAAATGATTCTTTTGTGTACAAAGAAGCGGAAAATATGTAGTTTGGTCACATGATCCTTGCATTTCCTAGGCTGGAAAGTCTACAACTAGTGTTGCCAGGCAATGTAGGCTGAATCCTATGAATTGGTGCATGTATTGTGGCCTTAGGAATACTTCCTGAAAGGAGGTCTTTGTGATCTTTTCTTGTGGAGGTTATACCTCCTTATATCTAGATCCACTTGTAATTAAATTACAATAAATTTAGTTTTATTAGTGTAATATAGGGGTTTGACTGTCTGATCTTCAACTCGTAGGGTATCGTTGATGAGTGGGCATCAAGTCTTTTTCGGGTATGTATCCATCATTTTACACTTGATTGCTCATATGTAGCTACACTTCCATGGTTGCATGTATGTGACTGCTAGTTAGGGCATTCATCCAAATTCTCAGTGCTAAGACAAGTTTGAAGGTTGAGACTAAATGAATCTCCCAAAAGAAGTTCGCAGTTAGTTGCCTATGGAAATAACCTTACAAGATGAGGTAACTTAAGGAGTCCTAAGTTCATGCACGTGAACAGCATTCTTACTTATTAAAAGTGGCTTGAGTCAAAATCTTATTCACATTACGGCATCTTTTTATGAGGGGTGAGCAGCATTAGAGTGAAACTCCTATTTTGTTAGATCAAGGTAACTTATGGTCCATGCAATATTGTTCCTTTCATGTGTAATTTCAGTGTTCAGAAGCATTATTCATTTAGAAGAAGGGGAATGGATGATTTATGATCCTTTTAAGCACTAATATGAATAGAAGTTTTCTGTTATTTGAATAGATGTATCTCATGTAATTTGTGTATAAAAATGGAATCACTTGCTGCCAAAATACTATAGCAGCCACAGTTATCATACCCTGAATCACTTACTGTTTAAATACCACAGTATTCAGGCTACCATACACCATGTTTTGTTCTCACAATTTAAATTCTGCTTGTTAATCTCCATCACAAGATCAAAAGAGGAATATATTCTTAGGGCTTTGTATTGAATACAGGTAATCAAATTGAATGCAGGAGATGGACTACATACGAGAAGCCAGCAATGGAGTTAAATTCAGGTACAAGGTCAATTTCGGCAAATATGAATTCCAAAATTTTAACTCATAATCATATTGCACTTATTATGTGTATATGTATCTGTATGATGCTTCTGGAGTCTCTTTTCAGCTCATCATGAGAGCTCGTTTTAGCTTTACAGGCTAACATGAAACCTAATCTGGAGCAGGACCCAATGAATCATCTAACTGTTGAAAATCTTTGCATTGCGATTTATGAATTAATCAGGGTCGTCAGTCAACTCTTTCTGCTAAGATAAATTTGGCAAGTATCTGTTGGATTCTATAACCGTCTCACAGTATCTTATGTCTACGATGCATTGGAAAAAGTTTCGCCTTTCAACCCCTTCTTGAAAGAATGTGTGTATAAGTATCTAAGTTAATCTTTTCTTGTGACATAATTTTTTGTTTTGGGGTACATTGCTATAACGCTGACCAATCTGTAATGTGATGTGGTTGTATGGTTGCATGCCAATCAAGAGTTATTGCTAGAAATGTTGGCTGTTATAGTCAGCTTGATTACGAATGGAACTGATATATATTCAGTCAACCTTGGTTTAGTTTCTATTATTTTGTATTGGGACTGGGCTTTTTAGTCATATTTGAGCCATGAATCTCACGATCCCTTCTGAGTTCAACCTCCACAGAAATGCCTAGTTTCTCACTCATTTGTCTTATTGGTTGATTATATTGACCATATTTTCTGTCTTTGTATGTTTTAACTATTGCCCTGTTGTGCTATGCAGGCAATTATATGGTGGAATAAAAGATGTTGTAGTTCCCGAAATATTTATGAATCAAACAACTCGCAAGATCCTTGTCATGAAATGGGTGGAGGTAATATTGAAGGTCCTTGTCACAACTACCATTGATTTAGCTCGTTTTAACAAACCAATTAAGTTTTCTGCTAGCCACTGCATAAAGAACTCAGAAATTTGTTGGGGCATAAAATTAAAATAAAGAAAGGGGCTCAGTAGGAAAGCCCTGTTTGGAATTCACTAACTTTCTTGGTCAACATTAGCTTCCTACTTTAGTCCTCAATAAATTAACTGCAGAACCAACCTAGCTATTTACAAGATTCGCCCCTGGCCACCCAATAAAATTACTTCTTGCTTCTAGTTTGCTTGGTTTTTGGGTTGTCTAGAATCACGTTTTGCAAGAAAAGTGCCTATCTGGTCGTGCTTCTTCTCACTTGACATGGAGCTACCTTCAACAAAATTTGCATTATCTTAGGTCATCTAAGACTTGACATCTAGGACAACTTGTACGGGCATTTTTATTTCATTTGTTACAAAGTTAAGGCATTTTAGGATCAGGCTGAATGTTTCTGCTTGCTCATATAGCTAACTATTTATCTTTGTTCTTCACTGTTAACCACCAAATCCATACTCTGCATTTTAGAACAATACCTCTAGAAAGGGGTACTATCATAACTTAAATGTTAAATCATACATCTAGACGTGTTGTTCTCATTGTTTATTCCCAGGATTACATAGTTCAATATCTGTTCACTTGCTAATATGAAGGATAAGTGTCATATAGTATAATTTATGCATTCATCTTCCAAAACTAGTTCAATATTATCCTCGTATAATTCAAATTTGGTGATCTCTAGGGACAAAAGCTGGCCGAAGTGAAGGATCTCTATTTGGTTGAGGTCAAATCACGAAACCGTTTTCTGTTCTCTTTTTTTTTCCCCCTATGTTTTCAGATTGTCTGCCATATAGCACAATGTTGTAGACCTAAAAGCCGCACTCTGAATTCACACAGGTAGGAGTTTATTGCTCATTCAATCAACTTCTGGAAAGAGGGTTCTATCATGCAGATCCACATCCTGGAAACTTACTTCGCACATATGATGGGAAACTTGCATACTTAGGTACTCTCTTGAACTTACATCTATTATGAAGCATATTAAGATTTAGTTAACACAACTAATGGTAAACGGAAATACATAATGCTGTATTTAATTGCCAATAGCTCCTGATTTTCCTTTTCCTTTCCCCTTTTTCTTCTCGTGTTTAGGTTTTAACATTATGATTCCTTGTGTTTAGGTTCTAACATTATGATTTCCCTTTTTTCTTCTTGTGTTTAGGTTTGAACATTATGATTTTGCCTGTTTAGTTGCCTTGATTGAAGCTGAAACCTTATTTTGCCATTCTAGTGTAATCATAATTAAATTTACTGCTTAAACTAGTCAAATTAACTTCCCTGTATTTTCAACTTCAGACTTCGGTATGATGGGTGAATTCAAACAAGAACTTCGTGATGGTTTTATTGAAGCTTGTCTTCATCTTGTAAATCGTGATTATGATGCATTGGCCAAGGACTTCGTGACTCTTGGGTAGATGATCATGTTTTCATTCAATTGCTGAAGAAATTGGTTCTACCCTTGATGGCATTGATTAAACACTGTTTACTTGTTTACTTGACAGACTTCTTCCACCAACTGCAGACAAGGAAGCTGTTACAGTGGCACTAACAGGTTAAAATTTGCTTTTCATAATGTGAACTCTTGTGTATGAATCTGAAGAGGTGACGTCAATATATTATGTATGGGTTCATTGATAGTTTTCCGGCCTCCGTAGGTGTTTTTCGAGATGCCATTGCCAAAGGAGTTCGCAATATAAGTTTTGGGGATCTTCTGGGAGATTTGGGAGTTACCATGTAAAGTTCTGATTTTGAGCCTTTTATTGAATAATTACATGTATCTCATCGTAGGAAATCACAAAATTAGAGAATAGACTTGTACTATTGACTGAAGAACTAACCTAGCATTTTGAGTTTCACTTCCGTTATTTAAAAAGAAAAAACAAATCATTTAACTAGATGGTGATATTGTGAAATGGTTGTTCATGAATATATATATATATATATATATATTAGAGATTCCTTTACATGAAAGTGTTCTTTTCAATCAATATTCTCTAGGTTGCATGAGAGTTGTGCTAAACATGCTTCAATGTTTTTTGTATATTTTTTCCCATTTGATACATTGGTGCCTAAGTTGAATATGCAATCTTCAGCATACACCTTGGATAAAAGTCTGAACTATGAACCTGCAAAACGATGACATTTAAGTAAAATCCGTTGTTGTCCTTCAGAAAGCATACCTAAATATGTTCTTCTTTCTTTTTATTCTGAAAAAAATCATATATGGTTGATTTTTTCTTCTCATCATAAACATTGTTTCAATAATTGGCAGGTATAAGTTCAAATTCCAGATACCATCGTACTTCTCTCTTGTCATTCGGAGGTGCCCATCTTTTCCTGTTCAATTCTAGCAGAATAGTGTCACTATACTCACTAGAAAATCAAAGTAAATAAAGCAGATGTTTGTTGTAAGAATTTCTTGTTCTTTTAGCCCCGTACATCCTTCTAGTAACCTTAGGAAATTGATTTCCTTCTAGCTATTTTGCATTTTAATCCACCATCCAAATTCATTACTTGTTTCCGGCAAACTTCCAGCCTTGCTGTTTTGGAGGGCATTGCTATCAGCTTTGATCCAAATTACAAAGTTTTGGGTAGTACCTACCCATGGATAGCCAGGAAAGTACTGACCGACAGCTCATTAAAGCTGCAATTGTCGCTTCAAGCTATTCTCTATAAGGTAAATTTGTGGATACAATTCCTGTCTCTGCTGAAGATGCAATCTAACTGTATGTCATTGTTTTATCTGCTATATCATCTACCACCGCTTTATCCTTGTCAAAACCCACAGCCTGATTGACTAATTTTCATGTCAGGATGGTGTGTTCAGGATTGACCGTCTGGAGTCTCTGGTCACAGAGGTGAGATGGTTGCATGGGAATTTTTTTGCCCTTAAATAGATTTTTTTTTCTTTGAAAAGATTAGTTTTATTCATTTCATGTCTCTAAAGCAAGTTGTCTGCTGACCTCTCTTTGTCCCGATATTTTCTGCTGAATCATTGGCTAATCTGCTATTGCCACTAAAGATTCTATTTGCACAGTAATGTGGAGCATCTGAAGAGTATTCTGCTTTTGTTACTAATTTTTTGACTGAAATATTCTTTCTTTAGTTCCTAAATTTCATTATTCCATTCTATTCCCTCTCTCAGTTTGGTATTTTCATACCACTAGCTAATTTCTTTGAAAACCTTGAATGCTTTGGCAGTCCCTACGTGCTCGGACAGAAAGATCGATCAGAAAACAAATTGAAGATGGTGATTCCCATATTATTGTCAAGGAAGTCCTTTCCTTTACATTGACTGAAAAGGTTTGTTGCTTGTTCATGCATTATTGCCGTTGAAGGGACTAGAATTTTGCTATTCAGTGAAGAGAAAGGAAAGTTAACTTACTAAAAATTTTGCAGGGGGCTTTTGTTAGAGAGATAATTCTTGAAGAATTTGCGAAGGTATAGTAGGTTAAAGGATTTTTGTTTAATAGTTTTCTGATGCATATAAGAGATGGAACCAAGGTAGCGGATGGTCCATGAACATTTATATCTTGATTAAAATACAAAACCCTTCTCCAATCCATTACAGCAAAATAACAAACAAGAAGCTGAATTTTCTCCAAGCATGTAAATCCAACAGCTTAATTCACAGTGTTGGAGAGCCTTGACAGTCTTTGTTCAGAAAGAGGAAAGTAAAGCTATCATATTTTTTCTTGTGTTTGAAAAATTGCACGCATGCAGCAATTTATAGCATCTTTAAAAGATTGGTTCACCTAATCACATTCTGAAAGAGCTTCTGCATTATGGTTCTAAATCCACAAGATTCTAAACTGCCAAATAGTTGATGGTGTTAAAATTCTAAATCCACAAGATTCTGCATTGGTGTATAAGAACTACTTTTTCTTCTGTATCTTAACATGCTGCTGTAGATGCCTCAGGTTACTGATAGTCTTACGAATTTTTCTAGGGATTGGATGCATTTGGACTTGCAACTCTTGATTCTGTAGCATCTTCACTTACTGCAAGAGTCCCATTCTCTGGTTCTCCATCATTTTCACTAATGACTGATGAAGATAGTGCAAATTTGAGAACATTGCAGCGCCTTGTGTCGTTGCTATCAGGTCTTCAAGAGGATAGAAAAACTGGCCTGGTAAGAGATTTTCATTTCAATAGTTTAACTAGTCGAAAGTCAAATCATTACTCATCTGTTAAGTAGGACTCTAATGATAGAAATGAATGAAATGACTTGCACAACTGCGCGTATATCAACCTCTACAGGCCTCTGTGTACATGTTGAAGTGTAATGATAAGTTTTGGTACTTGCGTTGTGGGGAGAGAGAGAGTGTGTGTGAGGGAGAGACAGTTTTTATGTTTTATCATAAGTGTGTTTTTCTAATCAAGCTACCACCAAATATTTGAAAATCTTTTGCTCAAATATGTAACAGTGCTGCAAGTGAAAAAGCAATATGTCAAGCCATCTTCATTGATGATGCATAACTTTCTAGTCCTTGAGAAGTTGGATGTGTGACCATTAGAATACTTCCTATAGTCACTTCACAAATTTAAGCTGTTGCTTTGATACTTTTGGAACCCCAACTTCAATTTCATCATGATTATAACCGCCGGTGATTATGCAATTCAGTCTGTAAGAGATAGCTTAAACATGGATGAGAATGTTAAACTTGATTATAATGTGCTGTATTACAAGGATGAATTAATCAATCGAACAAGTTATTTAACACTGCTCATTGAGCAAGTGGAATTCATTGTAGCCCCACATTTGATTTATAATTTTTAAAATTTGGTTTTAAATAAGAATGTTAATTTAGTATAACATAAGGGATGAATTCACGACTGTGTCACAAGAGTTAATCCTAATGAAGTGATAATACTCTAGCTCATAAAACAGTAAAATAAGAATGAGCTACGACTTAGGACCCACTAAGGCCAGACAATATGGTACAGGTTTTCTCTCACGAAATGTTCAAATGTACTAACATGTCCAGATGGGGCATTTACATAATTTTTTGCAGGTCAGTGCTTACAATAGCCGGAAAATATCTTCAAATGGAGATTCCCTGGTTCTTTATCAATCTGTATCAATTGAGGAATTAGGGCGATTCCTTGCTGTCCTCCCGGAGGTAATTTAGCTCTTCAAATCTGAATAGACACGTGGTCAAAGGAATATCATGGCTGTGTCTACCTACAGGATACTAGTAATGAACTCCCAGATATTAGAAGCCTCTCATTGTTATGGCTCTCACAACATTTAGATATTCTTTTCTTTATGAAAGTGAGAAAAGGGGGGGTTAGATTCCTTGACTACTTATATTGTTTGCATATAAGTGAAGCCTTCCAATCTTATCAAAAAATCCCGGGCCTTTGTGATTGTTCATTTAGTATATCCTCGGATTACATTTGCTGATTAGCGTGATTGGTTTTGGGTAATATAAACTTCTATGGGAAGGAAGTTCTGATAATTATGTTCCACACCTTTGGCAGCTCCCACCAGATGTGCAACAACAGTTACTTCGGTTGCCAGCTGACCTGTTTGCCAAGTTGGTTTCTCGTGTTGCTGCAAGAGCACTTCGGAGGGTTTTCTCGTAACATCAATCCATTATTTATTGATTTTTTAATGGGAAAACCACATGATATTTATGCTTCTGCTGCCTTTAGTATTCTTTCACAATGTATTCCCAAATTCTGGAATGGGACGTCATTCAAATACAGGAAGAGAGAGCGAGTACATGTTCTCTTGAGTAGGTGGCAAAATGTAGGGCCACCGCCTTGCGTAAATTCAAAGGTTTAACAAGGAAAAACAAAATAATTGTATACAGGAGACTTCGAGGCATTGAGTCATTGCTGCATGACTCCATTATTTTTCAAATGGCTCCCAGCAAAATGCTAGTATGTGATTTGGGTTTGTTTGGATTTAAACTTATTTGCAAAATAGTTTTTAGTTGCTTCATAAACACATTTTTTAATTAATCTTTTTATTTTTCTAATTACATTTTTATCGCACATACATCACATCAAAAAAAAAATGTTACATAACTTTTGCAAATAATCTCCCATCCAAGCACATTCTACTTCTTGCAATGTTTTGTCCATAGTTATAAAATTCGGTTCAACCCGACAATCGAATTGTCTAAATTGGTGACTAAGCAATAGGATTGGGTTGGGTCATTAATTAGATCAGACAAGTAATAAACTTATTGATCAGTCAATTATTCAGCAGTTCAATCGGTGAATTGCAAAAAAAAAATTGTCAGTTGAACCGTTAACTTAAAAATGTTATTATTTTTGTAATTTAAAATATATTATTACATTATCTAATATAAATGCCGTCCAACCTGCTATTGAACCACCCAATCCACGGTTGAACTGATCACCTCATTTTATAACTATAGTTTTGCCTATATCTGCTTCCGCGAATAACCCACACATACATAAAACATTAATAATATATGTAGAATGTAATGATCTTGATACCAAATGGAAATATGCTCATGACGTATAGTTAAAGTTTACAATACCAGAATACCAGTTTAAGTTTGGTCTAGTCGATAGAAAGAACAAAATTACTAAGAATTCTTCCCCCTATCAGGTTCAGAGTTCGAATATTGGATCATCTGATAGTTGAAGATAGAAAGGGTGTGGAAAGAAAAAAAGAAACTTATTAATCTTTTAACTGGTTAAAGGTTTATATTTATTGATAGCGACAGCTCATGTAAAGACTTCATATGTGAACAAATACTAAGAAAGGTGTTACTTACTAATTCCGAATGTTGCCCCCTTTTTTTTTTTTATAAATGGTGTAGCATGCTCTGAATTGATCTTGAAGCGATTTTTCAAATCTGTAGTGCATGTACGAGTCAGGCAACTTTTCCACCTAAACTGAAACAGCTTTAGGTTTTGGTTTTTCAAATTTTTTACGTCATGCTGTAGCGCATTATTGACTAGGTCTTTGTTCATCTCCTGATTTTAGTAGGTCAATTCTCGTGCCTCAATTGACTTTAAAAGCTGGATAACATTTGCATTCATAAAACGGCAGTAAAAGCAAATTCCAGAAAGCATCTTTTTGAGAATATGCTCCTAGTTTTCTGCTCAAATAAAACTTTAATATGTGAAAGGATGTTAAACAACTAAGCGAGACATGATGATATCATCGAAAATACTAGGAAATAATAATAATGATTCCCCAAAATTAACATCTTTTTTTTTTTTTGCTGGGTAAGATATTTATTGATACCCAAAGGAGATACAAAACTACAAGGGGCATACCCCAGGAAATACAATCACAATAAACCAGTTAGCAAAAGACTGCTACAGATCCAATTGCGCAATGGTCCATGCATTATAACCATGGCGACAGCTTTTACAAGTTGGAACAACAATACATTCTGCCCAAAACAAAGGACTGCCTGCTTCCTTAGCTGTAGCTTGTGCATGCAACTGAGGGTTTTCTGCTTCAAGCTAAGACACCAAACTTGACTGCAATAGTAACACAAACGTCCATCCATCAAAGCCTGAAGAAAGCTAAGACAAAACCTGGGAGAACAAACAAAAAAAAAAAATTTTTTTTTTTTGGCAAGTCTTGCAGCAGACAGTCAAGATTCTTGCCGAAAGTGGGCTCAAGGAAAACGTATAATGAGCATAATTAAAATCAGTTTCAAAGATAGTCAAGGAAACATGAAGATCAACCCAGATTTGTATCAGCAAGAGGAACTAACTAAGATAGAGATTAAGTATCCTGGTGGCTGATTTTCAGTTGTTATAATATATAGTAGCAGCATCAGCATGAGATGGTAACAATAATGTGACTACTGAAATCGGAAGTGGGAACAAGGATACCGTAAGAGTAAGATCAACTTCAAAAGATACTCGAAGATCAACTTAGAAACTTCAACTAGCAACATGAATTAAGGTCCAGAATGCGCACTGGACAGGCTAAATTACATTTGAAATGAGAAAAAATGAGCTGTACTGCTACTAGCATAATAATGCAGTCAGTTCTTACTAAATTTTTCTTTTACATTCATCTGTTTGTGCTTTTCTATTCCTAACAAGTTATAGCTAGTTGATCAAGAAAGGTCCCCCTAAAAGATACACCAAAGAAACGAGTAACAGAGACCCGGACATCTAATGTACTTTTTTTTTTGCCCTTTTCTTCTGTTGCAAATATATCATTAGCAAACTGAGAATTCCGTACAAGGTAAACCATTTTGCTCTACAACCCCATGCTTCCATTTGATGCCCCTATCAATTTTGCAGCAGTTTACATGTGGAAGTATACTCAACATCTTACAAAATTTCATTGTGCATATGATGTAAGAAATTCATAGATGACTTCACTGGAGAAATTACTTTCTTTCGCAAATTTTGAAGACAATGTTGCTGAACATATTATTCTTTACCATACAAAGATTTTGCGCAAACATTTCAGAGATGTAAAGCTTGAGGATAGACTATTAGACAAACAACCCTAATAAGCTTTAATGGAGATTGGAGCTTTACCAAATGATTGCCTCCTCAATTCATAGCTTGATCTAGGTTAGAAAGACGAAGATACGTTAGTACACAAAATGAATGGACAGGGAATAAACGTAGGAGCAAACTATTTACAACTTCTCCAAATAACAATCAAATCAAGTGAAAGACGACAACATTTTCTGCTCTCGCTAATCTCCTTTAGCCAAAGAAGACCAAGTTCCTTGAGCCCAAACATCCTCGCCATTTTTCTCGTAGCACTTGCGGACTTTGCTGCTGGCAGAAGCTGTTGGTGTAACATCGTACTCAACTAGTCCAAGTGTTGGGATAGTACAATAAATCCCTCATCCTGGGAACGCTCAAAGCCTACTGATAAATCATATAATGATAAACTACAATTTTTTGAAGAAATGCAGATTCCTTACAATGAGACGGGAATTATACAAATTCATCTTTCTAGTTACCACATGGAAAGAATGCTATGCTAAAGTAAGACAAAATTGCTGAGTATTGCTGAGTAAGACAAAAATGCTAAGATAAAAGAATGCTAAAGTAAGACAAAACAGGGCCACTGTTTACTCTTTGCAATTCCTGCAGACGAGGGGCTGCCAAGGTTTAAGAATTATATGATACGAGATTCTGCAACATTCATAAGCTATGTTCAACTTGTATAAAACACTTTTGAGTAAAACCAGCAAAACTTCAATTTACATTATTACTAGGCTATGCATCTTCCCAGGACTTTTACAGATGTTCCTATCAACATCCATAAGATGGCACATAACAGACCAAGCAATGAAAAACAGAAAAATCCACTCTTACATTTGACTGAACTACTTGAAGTTGCTGAGATACTACCTGCAGCAACATTCGTGTTTTTACTATTTATTCTTACCCTACTAAAGCTAGACATTCGCTCAAAGGCCCGATTCGCACTTTCTGAAGCTGAAGCAGGAGTGGTGGGTATAGACTCCACAAAAGACCAGAGAGCAGAAGAAAACCAAGAGTCTGTACCATCCTGTTTGCCACTCTGATTTTGATCAGCTCCAGAACCATGATCGGAAAAGTTACCATCATAACCCATACCTAAACATGCCAAAACTTATGAATATTAGCAATTAAGTCTTACACCACAGTAAAAGCAGAAGAGCTCTTGAAGCTGGCTCAAACTCTCCCATATCCACTTGGGCAGTAGAGTTTTCACCAAGTTGAAGATGACATGGTCTTCCCATACCATCCATCTGACCAAGAGCTCTATAAGATTAGCCGAGAAAGACAACAGTTTTTGTACAAAAATTAAAATACGTAAATGAGACTACAGATACTGATGCCAACCAAAGATGTCAACACTGAATTTGGTTGTTCTTGCAGTACCTGAGATTGCTGGCTGTATGGTCCCCTGATGAGCTTCTGTTGCAGCAAAGACACTGCTCCTTTGATCATGTGACCATGGTTGAAAACTCACCTCCTCTGGATTGCTTAAATAAGTCTGCTCACAGTTTATAGTTTCCGTTAAACCATCGTTGAAATAGAAACTTGAAACAGGATCCACAACTTCAGTGCCCATATTATTCATATAAGGTTGAGCAATCTGCCCCTGTTCCCCTGTTTCAAACTCATTAAGAAATAAGGGTGCATCCTTATACAGGTCAAGCTCGCTCAACCCATCGAACTCATCAAACTGCAGATTTTCAACAGCGGATTTTCCAAAGGCCTGAACAGTTGGTTGTGGACCAAGAAGATCATCCATCTCTAGAAAATCTTCCAGGAAATCCCCTTCAACCGCATGAGGAGCTGATGCATAACTCTGTGGAACAGATGTGACCTCAGATGCCTCGTGCAACTGTAATTGAGATGTACCTGACTGTGTCAAGTCAAAGCTAGGCTGCACATTGTACTCCTGACAGGCTGGGTGAACAGCTGTGCTTTGATCATGTAAATTGACTTCCCGTGAGGATTGATCCACTAGATTACTCTGGGCCTCCTCCTCGCACAAGAGCTCCTCTAAAGAATATCCATAGTCCACTGCAGGAGATGGAACAACTACAGGCTCATTTGCCATTCCATTCATAAACTCCTCGAAATCATCTAAATGGGACTGCGGCTGAGACACAATTCCATTCTCACTAACAGGAGCTGTTTCATTAACCAGCTTCACAGGATTCTCCTGGTCGTTGTGGTCAATAAGTCCATTGGTCTCACCTCCTTCATCATCCCACTCCTCCTCCTTAAAAGGTGCACCATATTGTTCACCATTCTTTGGACCTGGTCCACTCTTTTTATATACCTTGTAAAGTGCATAATAATCCTTCACAGCCTGACATCTTTTTAGCTCTTCTTCATCCAAGGTGTATTCATGCATCACCCAGTCTGTTCGCACACCTGAAGGTGCACGACCTTGATAGTAAACCAAGGTTTTCTTCACCCCAACATCACGAGCATTACATGTAATTATCCGATCTTTCCCCGTTGCTTTCCAGTACCCACGCCTGGTTGCCCTGTTGGACCTCGCTCCATTGGGATACTTCCTATCTCTGGGACTGAAGAAAAACCACTGCCTGTCCCCAGTTTTTAATTTAGACAATCCTGCAATCAAATTTACAAAAGTAATGTCAGTAAATTCTTCAGAACTGAAAACCAATTTCAAATCTACAACTCATTAACCAATAAAGTAAATATCCTCAAACATTTTCTCAAACAAACTGAAGATGGAAAACTTAAACCATTCAGAATATTTATAGAACTTGTTCCATGACTAAAACACTGCAGAAGCTCAGTCTGCAATTAAAGTACAAGACCTACAACCATGCATCTACCATGTTAATTATCAACTTATTGAAAACAAGGAACAATAAAGGAGGCAGATAAGCGGCCCAGCCAAGATTTTAAGTCCTAATAACTACTAGGGGCAGGTTCATGGTCCATATTCTAATAACCAGGTCTCAAAAAATAAAATAAAATCCATGCATAGATAACTGCACTTAGGATGCAGCATCAATCCTATCACTGCTCCTAATTTAGCTTTTGTCAGAAAGCTAACACACAGATGAAGCAAATATAATCCCTTGATAAAGAGTTTAACAGAAGACCGACTGACCAACCAGATACATGTATAAAACCAAAAACAAAAACTGTCAAACTTGAAAATTGCCACCACATGAGCTAATCACACAAAGCTTCAGCCATGACATTTCCAATCAAAACCATTCAATGACTAACGAGACAATGGAGAATCAACCAACCAACAAATATTTAGTTCCAAACAACAGTCCAAAACCATTTGACAATCAACAAGAGTACACGTGGACCATAATCCCAGGAACAATCCAAAGTTTCAAACACAAACAACCTATGAACCATAAATAACCATTGATCTACTCAGATATCACACATAGCACACAATTAAACAGAACCCACATGAAAAATCAATCGACGCACTCAAGTCAACCATCAAATACACCCAAGACATTTATCGAAACCCCCAAAAACACATCAAAAGCCTCCCTCAATCATGTAAACCCATCAGACAAAAAAAAAACACCAAAAGCAGAAAGCACAACCAAAAATTGAACGGCCAACCCGAATGACAAATCAAGTCAACGCAAGAAAACCCCTATGAGCAAAGCTAAACCAAAGCAGGAAAAGAATAGTAGTCATATACCAGGCAGCTCTTCTGGGTCCCACTTGTAAACATCAGTCTCGCCGATGACGTCGAGCAGATGAAACCGGCGACACATCTTCTTCTTCAAATAGTAGAGGACCAGCTCTTCATCGGTGGGGTGGAACCGGAATCCGGGTGGAAAAATTTTACCACTCCCAAAACAAGACGAGATTTCCTCTTCAATTACCTTCATCTTTTTGGATCTCGCTTTAACAATCAAAAAATTACTCACTACTCTGAACAAATAAGTTCAGAATTAAATATATAAATTGAATATTCTACCGATCAAAGGACAAAAATTTGGATGAATGGATGAAGATAAGAAGGAAAACCCTAAAGGGACCAAGGCGACGACCCAAAAGGCCTTGCTTGGAAGAGTAGAAGTGATGGAGTAGTAGAAGAAGGGCGAGAAAGAAAAATGGGATTTAATCAAAAGAAGGAATAATTAACAAGAATAAAAGAGTTGACGGGCTTTGGAAGGCTGAGGGGGTAGGGCCGGGCTCCCTCTAGGGGAAGATTCCAGGAATTTGGGTATATGGAAAATGGTGATCAGGTTAGGTTTGAACGGATAAAAATGAGCATGGGTGGAAGTAGCAGGGGGTTTGAAAGTGGACTTAGAGGGACTTTCCCCTTTTTTGTGTGGATTTTTAATTGGTTAGTCCATTAGAAAGTTCTTCAATTTTTCTTTATTTTCTAAATTTTTTCATGTAATTGGAGAATTATTTTTTTTACAATTATAATTGGAGATTTTGTGTTAAGGGGATGATAAAGTGAGAGTGAAAAATAGGAGTTAAGAACTTAAGAATCAAATTTGATAAAATGAATAATTATGTTTCGAACCACCGGACCATTTGTCCAGTGCCCACCAAATGGATCTTTAGAGGTGTCAATTTGTCCCAAGTCCCAATGGATTACCCATGTTCATAGGGACTTTGGGCGGGATGAGTACTGGAATTTGATATTGGATTTACAATGGGACAAATCCCAATTGTATCCATTAATTGATGGAAAATTTTGGAAAAAACTTGGGTACTCATTGGGCTCAAATAGCAAGGGCCCAGTTTGGATTAGTTATTTTTTGGGGTGTTTTTGAAATATTTTATTATAGCAGTGTTTATGAAAAATTTTTACTATAAATTTTTTTTGAAATATTTGATATACTAATATGGATGGGATGTTTTTTTAGTTATTGTATATTACTATAATATTGTATTTCAAAAAAATTATTTTTAAAAAAAATAGCCAATCCAAAGTGAGTCTTAGATTCAAAAATTATCTTTAACAATTGTTATAGTCATACCAGCACATATAATCTAGAGTCTTCCTAGTCATTATCCACAAGAATTTCCAGCATTTCAGTCAGTTTAGACCTGTCATCCTTGGACAATGATGAGGATAAATATTCAACACCCTAAGTGCCTTGGCCATCTTTATATGTGTTGGAATATGGTTGTATATCTATCTTTTCCTTTATTTGTTAATCCAATTTTTTGTGGGAATCATGAGTATAAAGCACTTGCATGTTTATTTAATAAGACAAAAAGAAATTTAATAAATAAAAAATATTAAAGTTATATAAAAAATTAAAAATGAATTAAAGGAAAAAAATATGTAGAAAATAGATTTGGGTATTGGGCGGGATCAATCTAAACCCATCCTAAAGTGATTCTGCCCAAATTAGTCCCAAAACACATATGGATAAGGTTAGACCCAAACTCATATGATTCGGTTACATCTCAAATCCAAGCAAATCCCGCCCATCCCGCCCATTTTGCCACCTCTACGGATCTTTAAGTCCCTCTTGGAATGCTTTTTGGGGGGGGGGGGAATCAAATATTCTTGCCAACAAGCGTCAAACATTAGTATTAGATGTGTATTCGAGTCGAGTTAAACTTGAGTAATATTCGAGATAAAATTACTAAACTTGATCTCGTCTACCTTACTCGAACTCAAGTTTAATTAAATCTAATCAAATTTAATCAAGTTCAATCGAGTTTATTCGAGTCTAATCAAGCTTCAGGTTCGAGTTTAATTAAATATAATTAAGTCAAATCAAACTCAATCAAACCTATTTGAATCTAATTGAGCTTACCTAATAAATATTAATTTTTTACATATAATTTTAAATAAAAACATACAATTGACATCTTATAATAATAAATAGAAAATATATATTATAAAAATCTCAATTAAATCTGTCGAGATTTGAGTACAAAAATTTGGAACTCGATCTCGACTTGTGAATTTGAACTCGAGCAAAACGAATTCAAGTCAAGTTATTGACCGAATAGTTCGTGAGTTCAAGTCGAATTATTTGATTCACCATTATCCCTAGTCAGGATTTCTTGACTTCTCAAATTCAACAAGTACATTCGTTTGGTTCAGCAGTGGTTCCCTTTGGGTTTCCAGTGGCTCTGTTGGGTAATGTGTGGACAAAAGAACAATAACTAGTATGTTCCGGACAAAAGTTGGCTAAGTTAATATTGACCAACGAGAGATAAAATTGTCCGTTAAGTAAAAAAAAAATTTGCCTCTTAAATTGTGTTCTGGTACCAGCAATTAGGGGTGGCAATTTTCGACACGACCTGAAAACACGACACGAACCTAACACGAAATTAATGGGTTTGGGTTGAGGTTTCGGGAATTCGGGTCAGAATCGGGTTGGACCCAATGAACCCGAAAAGAAAACAGGTCGATTTCGGGTCAACCCGTGGTGACCCGATATGACCCGTTTACGAATTAAAAATAATTTAATAAATATAAAAATAATTTTATCTAACTAAACTAAGTTATTCTTTTTTTCAAAGGCATTAATTACTTAATCCTAAATGAATTTATTTAATTTGTGTGAAGTTGAAATTATTATATTTGGACAAATAATATATTATATTATTTTTTACTTTTATATTGTTTTAATTTATTTTATATTTTGTTTGGGATAAAACACTTTTACGGTGTTTAATTTATTTTAGATTTGGTTTGGAATTATTTATTTAAATTTTTATTACTTGATTATGTAATTAGTTTTGTGAGAAATTGATTTTATTAGAAATTACAGTGATAAATTAATAAATTAAAATTAAGTTTCGGGTCATTTCGGGTCGACCTGCCAACCCGCAAACCTGAAATTTTCGGGTTCGGGTCAGCATACCTGACCCGTCACGGGTTGGCGGGTCGAGTTCGGGTCAACAGATTTTCTGCCGGGTTGACCCGGACCCGACCCGCCAACCTGATTTGGACCCGAATTGCCACCCCTACCAGCAATAGCTGGAGTTGGAAAATAAACCTAGAATAGGAGTATTCAATTTGAATTAAATATACGTAGTGCACAATGCACAATCATAGTACTAGGTGAATGCAACGTGCCCCAAAACAGGGAGAATTGACTTGCTGAAAAAAAAAGAAAGAAATCCATAATACCTAGGAAATGTCTACAGCAGGCATGATTTTGATTTGCAACCCTCTGTGAATTTTATAAGAATTTTCTTTCCTTTGCCACTAAGAATTACGGATTATATGTTAGTTTTGGACCACTATTTTTTTTTTCGTGGAAGAATTGGACCACTAATAGTTTACATGACCATTTTCCTCCCAAAAAAGAATAGTTGGTATGGCCATTTGGTGTTCTTTATTGATTGGACTTTAGCCAATCTATCTAATCCCGTTTGGATTGCATTTTTCATGATTTTTCATAGAAAAATTACTGTAACGATTTGATATATGTGAGGGAAAAAGATAATAGAGAAATATGATCACGAAAAACGACACAATTTTTCGGCAAAAAATGACAATCCAAACAGGGCTGAACTGCTTTTGTTTTCGTACAAATTAATTTTATATAATTAATCCTTGAAAATTAGATTTTTTTTAAAAAATAAATCATGTATTCTCGTTTGTTGTTACAAAAGCTATTTAAATGTATGCATGGGTGTTCTCAAAAGAAAAAAATAGAACCCACAATCAGACTCCAAAAGTAGTATGATACAGCCTTTAATTTGCATTTTTTTCGTCCCCGACAAATCTAAAATCAGAATACAAAAAGTTGAAATAAATTTTAAAAATGAAAAGCTGAAATAAAATCATAGAATTTGCTGAGAATAAAAACGAGCTGATCGAGTACGAATAGGTATTATTGATTGATATAAACACTTTAAAATTTTAGAAAAGATTGTAAAAAAGAGAACAAAATCACTTACTAGCATAATGGTTTAGAGTAAGATAATTAATATAGATTCCAACCAAGTAAAAGCCTAGGATTAGAAGACTAGGCCAAAAACAGAAGAGATCACGGTAAGCTTATTCCCCCAAACCCATGCTAATTTTTTTTTTTTGGTCAAAACCCAAACCCCTGCTATTCAAAGGTGCCACTCATCATTAATGTACTTTTATATGGTAAAATGCTGGTCAAAGAAGTGGTTTAACTGGCATTTATAGGTAAATTTAAGGGTTTAAATGTGATAAACACCATTATCCTCGTAATAAAATATTCATTTGGAATTGCTTTGTTACTCTTTTTAGGCAAAATAAGTAAGTAAATAGATAAAGCCCTTTAGATGAGGGTTTGGTTGGACGATAAAATAGTACGAGGGATTATAGATAGAAAATTCTAGTTCAAAATTTATTACTTAAAAAAAAAAAAAGAAAACATTATTGACTTTGCAATGTGGGTGGTCCTCATTCAACGATTTCTCTTCTCGTCTTTCTTCCTTCCTAAGTTCACGCATGTCCATGTAATAAATAACTTTCAACTATAGCAGCCTAAGTGGCTAACCACTGAATTTTCATCGTATTAAACAAGTCAATCAGTCAGTTATACGAATTTCACTGAACTTCTATTTTTTACTAAGGTATAATTTCAGAAACCTCCCTTGAAGTTTTTAACAATTTCATTCAGCTCTCTCAAGATTTTAAAAATTACACGTGCCTCCCTTATCATTTGAAATCACAATACTACCCTTAAATATTTTAATAAAATTCCTTTGTTTTGTATGCTTATATACTTAGAATGACTTTTAAAATTATTATTTTTCATTCTTTTTCCCGCTTATTCTTTTTTTTTTTTTGCCAATAGAGCTATAGAACTACTACTATTATCTCTAACTTCTATTATAACCAAACGTCGAACTATTGATTTTTTTTATGAGTTAACTTTATATGCAATTTAATGTTTTTACTGATCTTTGTTTTCTATTTTTTGGTATTAAAATTAACAATAAATAAAAAATAAATAGCCCAAAATCACTACTAAATTATGATAATCCCACTATTCAAAAAATTCATAAATCCTAAATGAATTATTTCAACATTTTCTTTTCTATCTTATAAATCTAATTCATAATAAAAATACCATTAAAAGTATCTTATCATAGTGATAAAATTATTATTATAGTTATTTATCAAATAGTAAGTATTGACATGAAAATTTTGGCGCCTTTTCCTTATAACTATACTAGATAATCTTATAATTATATGGGAAAATAAATTAAAACTCATTACACAAGGGCATTTTTGGATATTCATTTAAAAATTTGATCAATTCAATAATATTATTTTAAGATTTTATTACAAAAACTATCAAATCAAAGGAGGTAGGTATAATATTTCAAATCTCAAGGGAGTTTAGTGAAATTGTCAGAAACCTCAGAGATGGTTTCTAAAATTATCCCTTTTACTAAAACAAATTGTCTATTATTAAATAATGTTGTTGTAATTAGCTTCATTCTTTCTTGGGTTTTCTTTTTGGCAAGACTATCTTCCTCACGCTGATATGAACGTAAAGGACGGTAGGTCGACTGTGCTTGTCAGAATAGAAGAGTCATCATTATAGTTCTCAAGAGATGTGTGCTCTAAGGAGGAGGACCCTTCTAGGAATGTGCAAGGATGATTGTGACACTTGATTTTGATCTGCTTCATCTCCTCTTGTTTAGATAGTTATGGGCAAATCTGATGATGGCATATATTTTCTTTTCTTTGGGTAGAAATCCGATAGCCTATTGAGAGGATCTTTCTCTGATTTCTCCTTCTATCCATGGCCAGCCTGGCAATGGATCAGCTGCCTTTTTTTGGATGGTTGAAGCAAACAGCCCGCCTTATTAACATATATAGCTAAATGTGTGAATGCCATTCCCTCAAATTGAACTCAATTGCTGATGTGGCGCTCTCCCATTGGTCAATTGGTGGTAGTCCTCCAATTGATTCCAATTTGATGAGTTGTCGTTCTCTGATTCGTCGATTGGTGGTAGTCCTCCCAATTGCATATGAAATTGATGAAGTGGCGAGTTTTGATTGGATGAAAAGTGGTAGTTCTCTAATTGCATATAGGATTGTACTAAAATTTTGCTTCTTTCTTTTTTATCCAACAAATCACATTAACAAAAAAATTGGATTCCTTTTTTTTGTTGTCCATCAAATCACATCTAATTACCATTCTTTGCACTTAATTGTTAATAGCTAATTTAATGTCATGTTTTTTGTCATACAACAAATCACGTTTAATTAACAATTTTTTTGCAATTATTAGCAAAAAATTGACTTCTTTTTTGTGGTGGCCCAAAAACCACCTTTAATTATCAAATTTTTTTCTGGCTGTCCAACAAATCACATCTAATTACCAAATTTTTGCAATTAATTGTTAATAACTAATTAATAATGTCAAGTTTTTGGTCACCCAACAAATCATGTTTAATAACAGTTGTTTGGAATTATTAAAAAATTGGCTTCTTTTTTTGTGGTTGCACAAAAAATGCATTTAATTATAAATTTTTTTCAAATGTCATAAAAAATGTCCTCTTTTATTTTGGGTTGTACAACAAATTATAGTTAATTATCAATTTTTTGTAATTAATTGTTAATTAATTAATTAATTAGAAATTTCACTTTCTATTGCCTAATAAATAACATTTAATTGCTAGCCTTTTGCAATTATTAACACTTTTTTTCTGTTGCTAAATGAACCACATCTAATTACCAACTTTTGCAATCAATTGATAATTTTTTTTGGAAGTGAATTGTCACTTTTTATTGCCTAGCATATAACATTTAATTACTAGCTTTTTGTAATTATTACCTCTTTTTTTGGTTACCAAATAAATCCCAATTATTTGTCAACTTTTTTGCGATTAATTGTTGATCTACTTATTACCTTTGGAAGTCTTTTATATTGAAGAACTTTTTACCTTTGGAACTTTTTTTTGCATATGGTTTGAGGATTTATGGGTCTTTTGCCCTTTTTACTTTTGATCAATCAAACGGCATCGTATGCTGATGGATCTTCAATCCTTTTTCTTCCGCTTTTCTCTCTCTCTCTCTCAGTCAAACGCACAACTATCAGTCAGTGTCAAGAACTCTTGAAGACCGATCCCTATTGCTGTTATCCTCCAGACAAAATTCCATCTTCGTGAGACCCATAGTTCTCCCCTGAATTTCTGGCATTTGATTGTACTTGAAACAGGTTGTAATCTCAATTGGGGTCCAAATTTTTTTTCTTCTGACAGAGTTGATGGACGATGGGCTCAAGAATGCAAAGCGACTGGTAATCTTCCTCTCCTCCCTTTGTCGATTTATCCCTCCTGTTCTCCTTCATCTCCCTCTCTCCATACCTCAAGTAATTATAGCTGATTTTTTCTATTTCTCTGCCATTTTGCCTGATATTTCCTTGGCTAAAAACAATCAATTCTTCCCCCTTCTTTTTTTTTTGGTCCTTTTCTGAAACAACGAGGAAGTGAAAGGTTAATATTTCATCTCTACTGTCTATATGAATTTGTAGAATACAGATATGGTATTTTTCTTCCCCTTTCTTTCCATGGTTAACGTCTTTGTTTCGTTTCAGTTTTATCATTAAATTTTTATTTTTAGTTTCAACAAAAACCTTTTAATATGGTCGGAGATGGTGAATAATTGATGATTAGCTGGCTTGTAGATATTTATTTACTTTATTTTTTGTACCTACTTGGTGTTTTATTGTCCCATTTTTCTTTCCATTTTTGCCTTTCTTGGATTTCTTCTGCAACAGGGAGGAAAATTGGCCACCCGTGAAAGACAACTGCTGAGGGGAAAAACGTAAGCTTTGTTCTATCATTCTAATTTAATTTTTACTTTAAATTGCTCTTTTCAGAGCTCAAATGATGGTATACTTTTCTTTGGCCTTTGGTCTTTTCAAACCTCGTTTGAGTTTTCTTTTTAGTCATTTTTTTGGTGTCTTTCGTGCAGGTGTTTTGTTGATCTCTTGCTCAGAAAAGCAATCCAAATGGTAACCAAAAAGATTCACTTGTTTAAAATAGATTTCTTCATCTTCAAAATGTCTTTCTATTTGCTCCAGTTCTTCCGATTCCTTTTTCTTCATTGGGTTTTCAACATTTGAAGAATGAATAAATTTCTTCTCTGAGAATCAGGAACTTCCAGGTCACATTGGTCATTGGCCAAAACTTTGAGTTACAAAAGATCGTGTGATGCTATTCTTTTGATTGCTTTGTGTTGAAATTTTTTGTTTTAGTACATAAATTGTCTCTTGGTAAAACCTCTTGAATATTCGTTTTATGAACCTTAAGTGGATATTAAACTGAGTATCTTGAGCAATATATTTTTTTGTTACAATGGCAATCTAAATGGTTTTCCTATTTGTAGGTGGTTAAAGGTTTGTCCAAGACGAGGATTCTCAAATATTATATTCTAAGCACCTGCTTGAAATAATAAGTTACTGTTTTAATAAAACACCTTAAATTTTCTATTCCTTGATCAAAAAAAGAATTAAATTGCTACATAATTGTAGTTTTGCCTCTTGAATCATGGACTACGATGTTTAATAGCTTGGAAATTCTTATTAGGAAAATCAGTTTTGGTTAACTTAAGTCTATATTTACAAAACATGATTTTCTCTTAGATTTGTAACATTTCAGTAAGATTAAGTCTGGAAAACTGAACCTTATGATAGTTTTTTTACTTGTAAAAATGAACTTAATTGAGATAAGCCTAAACAGAAAATTTTGTGACAAACATGAAGACGGTATTCCAATTGATAGGTTCAAAAAGGTGAATGTGATGCAGACCTTCAATTTATGTTGAAGTTTTTTATGCAGGAAAGAACTTAAAGGAAGGGCATGTTACTTTTGAAGAAAATTTGGTAGAACTCCTAATTTGTTTTAACTGGATGGATAATTTGTACTAAATATAACACATTTGGATGTTCAAATATGAGGACAAGATGCCTCTACTTTGAGATAAATGGCATACAATTCTTCCTAGAATTTGAGAATACAATCACTTCTTTGACACATCCAACTATTTTTGGAGAGGTGTTTTTGGAGTCATCTTACCTCAGATTTTTTATGAGAAAAATTGACAGAAAGACCTCAGAGCCATCTCTCTCCTATCTTTTGTGTCAAAAAAAAATCTCTCCCATTTCCTTTCTGTGCAAAAAGTAATTGTTTTCCTCTTTGCTGGCGAGTTAAAGTACTGGGAGTTACAAAACCAGAGACCTTCCCTCAAATTCCTGCAATAGAGGAGTTTGGCTCAATGCTAACAAGACTAATCAATTCCCATCAAATAATTTTCCATATCTCAATCCCCTCCAACTCAAAGTTTCTATTTGAAAAGTCCCTTCTGTTCTTATCTTCCTTTCTTTCTCTCTAAAAACTGCTGGCTTCTCCACTCTTGTTCTATGTATACTTTTTCTCTTGATTAAATTTTATTTTATTCTCTAATAAGTTTTATATGTTTGCTACGGGTTGAGAAATAGGGATTTGATACCAAGTATGAATGATTGGAAATTCTTTGCTCAAGTAAATACTTTTAGGATCTCTGTTTTTCTATTTTTTTTTCTTTCTTTTTACCCGAAGTCAACTGTAATCTTCTCCTATCTTTACTCCTCTTTCATAGATGTTCAAGAAATGGACTATGGAGAGGACAATCTGCCTCTTATTGAAGTATTTCCTAAAATTCCAGTGTAAGTCATGATTAAGAGGTTGTCAGGTCTTTTTAAGCAACTCCATTAAGTAATTATCCTTACTTAAGATCCAATATTTTATGCTTTCACTTTTTTGCATTGAAACTTGTGATTATTTCCTTAGATGAAATGGTTTAATTTCTTTCTTTTTTTTCATGTTCATAGAAATTTTTGTTTTCCAGTTGATATTGCCAATAACTCTTTATAAGTAAAAAATTCAAAGTAAGAGGGTGTGGATTGACTGTTTCTGTTAAACTCTCTTAGTTAGTTGGTAATGATTTTGTCATTTTTTTTCTTTTTGCAGCCAGCTAATGCGCTTTTTGGACAACTTTTTATAGCTCAGGTGAGTGAAATTCCATCTTGGGGTCTTTTTTCCTTGGATTTGGATCAAAATTGTTTGATTAACGACTAGAATGTCATGTTTGCTTTGCTAAGCATGCTATCTACTTTATTTATTCAATGCTTAGGGTTAAATTCTAGGCTGTTAATGGTTGAAGTAGTTAAATTTCAAACCATGTAAGGTTTGTGAACCATTAAATGAAAATATTGAATTCTTGAAAGGGCTGTGAAATCAAAAGGGTCTTACTCAGAAAGGAGAGGAAAACTTGTGATATTAATCTACATATCATCTTGCTTCATGTAACTATAGACTTTTATTTTAATGTAAAAAAAGCAAGGAAAAAATGGTGGGTTGTATATTTCATTTACAACTGTTAATCATGTTGAAGAATATGGAGAATAAGTTCATTAATTTTCTCTGAATCATTCTCATGTTATTACCATGAGGTTGTTTTAATTATATTCTTCATTTGGCCGACGCTTGTTTACACTAAATTTTTGTTAGATGAAGGAAGAACGAAATAAGGAGGCTACTTTTCTTATTTCAGCCTTCAAGGTATGTGCAGGAGTTATCGTTTCAGTGTTTTTGTTCTCTCTTTGCTTTCTTTTTTTTTCAAATTTATTTAGCAGTTTATTCTTTGCACAACTATTGATGGATTTTGGGTAAGTCATTGGAGGCTGTTTATGGATTTCAAGGTGAAGAAGTGGATAAAGAATCTAAACTGACACCTTATGGTGAAAAAATTAGTCGAGATATGTGGTGATGGAAATATCACAATTAGCCTGGCACTATTGTCTTTGAGCTACTGGAAGATGATCAATGTGGTTCTTTACAAACTAAAATTGAAGGATATAGCAGTCCAGATGCCAAGTCAAACCCTTTACAAGACCCTCGAACTAGCTTTGGATTCGGAACGCAAGTCTTGGTTTTCTTTTGAATTGATGTAGTTCAGAATTTGAGTTAAATAGGTACTTATTTACCTTATGCTATCCTCGGTTACTTGTTACTTTTTCTAAAGAAACTTAACTGATACAAATTCCCCAATTTATTGAACCAAAAAAATTTTTGCTTTTGTTTTTAATTGGACCTATAATACAAATTTCCCAATTTAATCAAGATCTAAGAATTGTTACATTGCAGCCCTGTTTCTATTTCAAAAAGGCATATTTATGGAAGCCTTATGGAATTGTATTAATAATTTCTGCATTAAAAGCTTTCAGTTGATCTTGACTTTACTGATTGGTCCAAGATTGCATGTAATGATCTTATGCCTTTTCTTAATGAAGATGATGTAATCCATGGGAACTTCAACTTGCTATTTCATTGATAGTTTAAATAGTTCATATCAAGTTGGTCGGTGGTTTACATTTTTTCTTGGTTTTAGGTATTCCTGTTAGCTTGATTTTTTCTTGAATTCCAAGTCATCCTGTCCGCTCATTGCCTTTCTATTAAATGATGGAAACCACATGGATGACTTGATTGTGCTTGTTTCCAAATAATGTATAGGTATTACTGTCATTCTTGATGAATAGCAAGTTTTCGCCTAAATTCAACATCTCTTGGTTGAGGACTGCATGTGCTGAACCCTCTTAGGTTCATTTGCTTTCATCCCTCAAATTTCTAAATCCCTTTGCATTTCCTTCACTCGTTGTTTTTTGAATAATCACTTGTTGCTATGAATCATATAAGTGCTTACTGAATTTGCTTTTGAAATTTTGGGAAGAAAAGTGAGAAAGTTGATGAATTGCTTGAGTTGGCTGGCTACTACAAGACTTTTCTCATGAATTCTTATCAAGAAGCAAGGTATGGTTTTGCAACCACAAATAGTTTGGATATGAACTATTTTACTATTTGCTATCATTTATCTTTCCCTGGTATAGTGATCAATAATTGTGAGATCGATTGGCCTCTTTACTTAATCAATAATTTCTTTTTCATATTTGTTTCCCATGGAAATGTTTGTTCTTTCATTTTTATTTCTCAAATTTCAATATTTTTGGCTTCAAAACTTATCACATATTTCGTTCCTATTTTTACATGGTGTTATTCTTAATTTTGTCTAATGTGTAAAGTTTTGGTTTCAGCATACAAGAGCTTAATCTACAGTTGATTTTGACACATACAAGGCCATGGCAGTAAAGAACGTCATCACCATTGCATGTGCACATCAAGCATAGCTACCAGCAAATTGCATATTTTATAGCGGAGAAAGTAGTTTTTATTTGCTTCTTGCTGGGCCAATTCTAACTCAATTTATACTGTAATATTATATTCCTTTTAGTTCCATCAGAGTAGTTCATTTATTACTCTGTCCAGATTATATCTTTAATGATACATAAAATTCATATGGCTTAAACATAAAATTGCATTACCTCTTGTGCAGGATAAAAACATGACAGTAGGAGATTATTCGAATAAGCTCTGGGAAGAGGAAGACAAATAAACTCTTGAACGATATTCGGCATTGTAAAGAGATTGAGAAATGCAAGCTTGAGCCATAGTTAGTAAACACTTAGTATCCAATCATGCATACAACTTGTAATAATTTATAGAAGTTTTTTTTAAACTGTATTCTTGATTAATATAGTTGGCCTTGATTCAACATATTTGGCCAATATAGTTTTATAACTTATTTTAGTCATTACTCCTAATTATGGATTATCTATTTTGTTTTAAAAAAAAACTATTATAATGGGCTTTACACTGGGCATACTACCTATTAATTTCACACCGCGCATTGCGCGGTGATCCCCTCCTAGTAGGTTATAACCGCATATAGACAAAGTCAATATGCATGCTAGCTGGTCTCAACTATCACAACGTTAATTTTCAATTTATGTTGCTTGGATGATTTTTATCAAATCTAAGTGGTAATTGATTGAGTAAGTAGGAGTACTTAGAGCCCCTCACTCACAGGCACCTCGTTTGGTCACGATTGCTTCCTTAAGGCCGTTGTTCAGCCACTCGCAAGGATTCGAACCCCGTGATTAACGTGTTCGGAGGGATGGGGCCTCTCCTTCCGGGCCGAAATGGGATTAGTCGGACCCCGTAAGAATTGACCCGGACACCCATTCCGTCAGCCAAAAAAAAAAAGAAAAAGTAGTAGTACTTAGAAAGTTAGAATAGTATTGTATGAATTTTTTGATAAAAAAAAAAGTTTAGATAATTTTAATCTTGTCATAATCATAATCATGATTCAAAATATATCTCTAAAACTCATATATTTCTCTTACGAAATATTTAGACAGTATTTTATGTTGATGTTCACATTTTATACGTAAATAAACACTTAAATAGATTTCTTTTCTTTTCTTTTTTCAAAAACAAAAAGAAAAATCAAAGATAATGTAGGTTAAAGGAATGATCTTTACCCTTCAATTTTGTGTCAAACTTGAGATGGAGATGTTTGTCTCAAGTTGTACTAGTACACGATTCTTCTTGTCTTTGACTCAAAACTTTTTATATTGACTTAAAACGTTTTGGGGAATGAATAGTCCTTTTCAATAAATACTTGTTTATGAAAAGAATAGCCCAATCAAATTAATAATCTCAATTTCTCTTGTCATTTTGGTTGCTTCTACAGCAAATTATTATGTAGAAATCAAACAATTGTTATTACTTTCTAATAATTAAGTCAAATTATTAGTAGTTTAGAGTTTCACCAATAATCAGAATGTAGATGAACATAGTTTAGTAACAAAAAGAAGATTATTCAATCTGGATAGATTATTATACTAAGATGGACAAACAAAACCAAAATTGACCTCTTTTATCCTTCCTCATGAATAATACTCACATTATCATCCTCAAAAATTAACGTTCTGACTCATGAATTTATATTTTGAAGGAAATGATAAAATATTTAGGATTAATCTTATATACATTGTTATTGTCTACACCGTCACAATTAGATATATGATACATGTGTAAAATTTAAATTTGAAATTTGAAACTTACTTTTGTGTCATCTATGCAATCGTGATAGTGTATACATTGACACTGTCTATAAAATTTATTCAAATATTTATATAAATATATAAAACATAAAAGATAAAAGAATTTCATGAAAGCTTGCTAAAACTACTGAACAAAAAGTTGAAATAAGAAACAAGAATCAAGAAAAAAAAAAAAGAAAGAAAAGAATAGCAATCATTAGTTTTGCTCTGGTCCAGTGTCCAGTGTCTCTTCGTCCTCCTTCCCTTCCCAGCCCATTTCTCCATTTTTTCTCCAGCGAATCTCCTCACTTAACTACTCCCTATATGCAAGAATCTCACAACTGTCATCCACATTGCCTCTCCCAGAAAATTAATTCCTGAAACACCAAAAAAATAAAAGGAAACAGATTAGCCTAGACCAGATCTGTTTGACAGAAAATTCCAGTATCCTACCTGCTCATTCATCACATATGTAAGTCTCCAAACTTTTAAAGTTTGAATTTTTGCATCATAATTGCACATCCCGGATTTTTATTTATCCTTTTCTTTCTTTAATTTTCAGGGTATACGTTAAAACTATCTGTAGTTCTATGTATGCATAGATCTTGGGCTTAGAATTGCCAAAATTGAGAGTATCGAATTGAACTGGGAAAAGGGAAAGAAAAAGAAAGAAAAAAAGCCTTGTATTATATTTAAGGTTTAGAGAATGGTGTTTTGGGAGGCGTATGTGAGTGATGAATCAATGGGGACATTTGCTCCAATAGTGGTGTATTGGCTGTATGCTGGGTTTTACCAGCTGCTTCCACCTCTAGACAAGTATAGGTTGCATACTAGAAAGGAGGAAGATGAGAAGAATTTGGTGCCTTTGGGGTCAGTTATTAAAGGTGTCCTTTTGCAACAGCTGGTTCAGGCTGTAGTTGCAGAATTGCTTTTTCGGGTAAGAGCTTTTCCGTTTCAGTTTGTTTCCATTTGTTTCTAATTCTTATTAATTTCAGTTATCTATTTTTTTTTTCATTCTTGATCTTTGGACTGTATTCTTTTGTTGTTGTTGTTGTTATAATGGTCTTCAAAAGCCTCATTAGCTTAGTAGGAAGAAGGTATAATGTAATGCAGTTACTTTTCCTGCCATAATTCTGTAGGAGTAATCGAGCATTATTATGTTAGTGACCATTCTGATGTCTTATATTGCTTTAAGGGATGGACATTGGTATTGATTTTTCTTCAAGGAAAGATGAGATGATGCTGAATATTTGAGGTCAGAGTTGGTAATTTCAGTTAATATTTGATCTAAAAGGAAAGAGTTTGAGAAGTTTGGTTATTTGACTTTCATGAATAACTATGTTCAAATGGCTATTTCTGAAGGTTAGACACAAATTTCGAGGGCTTGCTCTGGCAGCCCTCTGGTTCTGCTAGCTATCCAAAAGGGAGTGCTCAGCCTGATTTGCCCAATCATTTGACCATCTCATCTTAGGGAAAGTCAGATGAGCTTAAACCAAAATGTTTCTGAACTTTTCCTTGCCCCCAAACGTACTTCTCTTTTTCCTTGTTTAACTTGAGTAAATTAAGTCCGCGGGCAAATAGCTGTACATTGGACAATTGTCATCCTGAGGTTAGCGTTTACTTCTTATCTTTGTCCAGATTCGGAGTTCACAACCGCCTTTGGTAACCTTCCTCCATTATTCAGGATGCCCTTATTCATTATTTTTGAATTAAATGTTACGCAGTTAAAGTTCCTTGCGTTTTGTGCTCCATTATCTACTTATGCTCTTCGTCAAGTTTGCATGTATGACCTGCCACCTCTAACAGCTTACCTGAATTGGTCATTAAAATCTAAAGTACTAGTAGCCAATATGTCCTTTAATGGAAGAATCATGTTCACATATGCTAATAAAATTAAATGTGTTTGATTGTTGCACTGTGTTCCTTGAAATACTTGGACAGTTTAGCATTAGATAATCAATATCCTCAAAAGAAGCTGGAGATTTGTTTTTGATGGGTAAGAAAAATTATCTAATCAGTTGTGCATGAAATTGATTTGTCTATGATAAAATAGGTTTAAATTTTTGTTGGATAAAACACCTGATAGTATAGTAAACGACAGAGATTTGAACATCCTTGAAAAGTTATCTAGTTATGTCAAATTTTAATGGGAAACAGTGGAATATTTTCCATATAGCATCAATTTAAGTCTTAAAGTGAATTTATGTTAAACTGTGTAAGAGTTAAAGAACATATATGGCAGACTCGCACTCTTAGTAAACAAAATTTATAACAGCCTATTACTTAATGAAGGCCAAGATGATTCCCCAACGAACAGGCAATGAGTGCCATAACAAGAATACATGATCAGATTTGCGACATCTTTTATTTTTATACAAATGAAGGTAAAGGCCCAAAAGAAAAGTAACTTTACTTGGGTGGTTACTGCTTTGGAAACTAACCGATGAAGAATGTGATAATCAGTCTATATTTTGTACAATGAAAACCTTAAAGGGATTTCAACTGGATTTATCTGGCGCGTTCACAGACTACCAATGGTGGAGCTGCATCAGTGCAGCTGCCCCCCCCCCCCCCTCCCCTCAAGATATTAGAAATTGTTCTAGTCTCCCTTTTGAATGTAAATTTTTGAAGAACTATATCATTATGAGAATTAGCTTCTGCCCATCTTTCTGAAATTAGAGAATGTTCTGTTTGCTTGGTTTGAAGTTGTCCTCCAGTTTTGTGTCTGGGGGTTTGGGTATACGTAAAGGTGCGGGATCAAATAGAATGCGATGGAACTTCTAGAAACTGCAAAAGGAAAGGTAGTTATAAAAAGTGCTTATCGATATAATGCATCTGCAAGCAGATACAATAGGAAGATTAGCTGCTAATTGGTATCATTCCTGCTACCTTTTGCATTCTGATACCATTGTCAAGTGCCATCAGTTTCAAAATTTCCCTACTATATTGGTGAGAGACGATGAAGCTCCTATTTTCTACTGCAAAGATTTTAAAGCTATCTGTTTTAAGGAACTTACTCAAACCATACTTGAGTATGTTAAAATAAAATATTACTGTGCAAATCAAAATTGGCATTTAGATTCGAAAAGAGCTCTTATGTGACTCTATAGTTTCTCAAGCAATCCTCATCCCCCAACCCCCACCACCACCACCAAAAAGAAAAAAAAAACCTATTTAAAAGGAAAATGAATGATGAAAGTACCAGAAATGGCTACTTTCTTTTCATGGTAGGGGAGGAGTAAGAGACAGAGAGGAGAGAGCAACTGACCTTTCATTTCTTCTTGTGATCCTTTAATCTTGTTCTTGATGATCATTAAGAAAGTGAAAAATATTGGTTTATCAGGCCGTAAAGATGTTTATAGTGGTATCATGTAGACTAAAAAACATTTTCTGGTTTTATTGATTATATTAGTGTACTTTCTCAGGAGATTTGATTATGAATGCTAGAATCTTTATACCTATCCCCTTAGAAGTTCTTCGGTTCACGTATTAGTATTCCTAATAGGATGTGTATTTCCAAACCATAATGATGTAAAGTCTGTTGTAAAACTACAGCACAATGTCTAATGACCAACATATGTGAACAACTCATGGAAAGTCAAGATTATGTTGCTTTTCACCTCTATATGTGAAAGTTAGATTCTTACCCCTCTTTTTGTACCAGAGAAATGCCTCTGGTACTTTTCACCTCAATATAAGTCCTCGATCTGTTGTTTGGCTCATAGAATTACCTTGAATTGTTTCATGCATTTATATTCAACAACTAATCCCTTTTACCTTCGTTGCAGTTGACCTCAAATATGAATTCATCTGGAATCATAGTTCAGCCTTCAATTTTTATCCAGATTGTGCAGATAATCATTGCAATGCTGGTTATGGACACATGGCAATATTTTGTGCACCGGTACATGCACCAGAACTTGTTTCTATACCGACATATCCATTCCCAACACCATAGGCTGGTTGTCCCTTATGCCATTGGGGCCCTGTACAATCACCCACTTGAAGGTCTTTTATTAGACACATTTGGTGGTGCTATTTCCTTTCTCATCTCAGGAATGACTGCAAGAACTGCTGTGATATTCTTCTGCTTCGCTGTAGTGAAAACTGTGGATGATCATTGTGGACTATGGCTTCCTGGTAATATTTTCCATCTACTTTTCCAAAACAATACTGCATACCATGATATTCATCATCAACTCCAAGGCACAAAGTTCAACTACTCTCAGCCATTCTTTCCCATCTGGGACAAGCTTCTAGGAACATACGTGCCATACAGACTTGTCAAGCGACCTGAAGGGGGTTTTGAGGCCAGACTGATCAAAGACTGATTGCATCATTTATTCAGTTTGTTATGGTAAAAAGCTTGCACAATTTGGACCGTGCGACAACCTTGTAAAGGCTGCCTAGATGATTTCTAAGACAATTTATTTGAGCTCAATTGAAGCTGCCAGCTCTTATGCAGTGATTTTGTTTATTCCTTTTCCCATCTCTTAGACTAATTCCCTTCTGCATAGATTTTCAGTTCAAGTTCACTAACCTACCTTTAAAGTTGTATGTTTATCCCTGAAGCATGTGTTGTGCAGTATTAGTTGTTCCATCATTCATAACTTGCTCGTACTCTGGCAGGTTGACAGTTCTATATTGCAGTTTGGTATTTGTAGGACCTTTCCTTGCAGAGGCAGGAACTGTAACTAGAAAGTCTGATGATATTTACATTAGATGTAATTGTGGTGTTTGCCTTTTAATCGCAAATATATTTTTTCATTTTTTTCCTCCTATGTTTACTTTTATGCTAATATTTCTTCTTGTCATATGCACGTCTTTTGTAGTATATTACAGGACCTTCCTCGATCCTGTTTTGTAGAGCTCTATAAGCCCCTAAGTAAGTTCTCTTTCAAAGACTAAAATGTGCACCACTGAGCTTATAGTATATCCCTGACAACAAGCCTCTCATTGGCACAGCTGAGTCACTTTCTTGCAGGCTTTGCTGAAATGTTCTGAAGTGGATCATTGTCCAAGCTTTTCGAAAATTATTGAGCCCCTACTTTCTTTTATTTTCATGTGTACAAGATTTTCTTCTTTAGGAAAACTGCACGTAAAAACAAATCACCTGAATCTTTTGTGTGTGCATGGGGGGAACTGGAGGGAGGGGATAATGGCGGTAGGGAGCAGCAGCCCACAGCTTCAAGTTTTATTTATCAGTAGCCAATGGTTATGGCCAAATTCTTTTATTATTTGATACAAGTCGAAGTTTTTCATTTTTCCTGTCAAAGTTAGGTTATTGGTTATACTTTCGACAGTAAATTTCAGAAAACTCTGAAATCTTTGAACTGATCTCTATTCAAATTTGATTTTCAGTTTTTCCATATATCATATACATCTGCACCTGTCAGTGTAAAATTTCTATACACTGCACAAAATATTAATCGTATCTTTAATATCATTTAATGTCATCATAACATGGTTAAGCAATCAATTCCCTTTGTGTCTTTTTTTTTTTTTCCCAATTGCAAGAAAGAGGGCATTGGCAGTAGTAACTAAGCAGAGGGTAAGATTCAACAACACAGAAAAAAAAAATTAAAGAGGAACTAATAACGCTTCTTGTCACGAACAATTTTTGGAATAAATTGGGAAACAATCTCTCTTTCGATGAAAACTTTTAACACATAGAAAGGAAAGAAAACTAGTTCAATATCCTGATTACGTAGAGAAAAATCCTGCTGCAGGCAAGTTCTAGACTTTCACAAACTATCATTAATCCTCACAACTTTCACAGCAATTTCCTGTTAGAGTTTTTGTGCTTTTCTATATACCTATTAGAACTAAATCAATATTACAGCACTAATAACCGTCGCTAATGAACTTTGGAAACAACGGGGATTTGAAACAATTTGAAAGGGGACAACCTAATGAACAGAAAAATATACCGTCAAGCAATGATTCCACTTTGAACCTCTAAAGTTTTAACTAATTCCACAAATACTGCAGGCGCTTAACTCTCATTTAAATAGGGATGGCAGCGGGGCGGGGTTGGGGTCCTACAAACTCCCCCCGCCCCGCGTAATAAAAATTTGTTGTATAATTTTAGTATGGTTAAATTTTAGCAAATAATCAAGTACTAAAATATCAATACATCATCAAATTATTATTCATTGTAATTTTACAATTGAAACTTATAAAAACAATCAAATAAAAATTATTTGAATACAATCCAACATGATGAAATAAATATAACTAAAGTAGTCAAGTTTTCACTTTTGGCACAAGTACAATCACTAATTCATTATTGTGCTTGTGCTTTTTTTAAGAAAAAAATGTTATTGTATTAAGTGTAATTAGGGATTTAGTATAAATATATTAGTAAATTTAGTATAACCAATTAATAATTTGTATTAGTACACATATATAATTATTAGTATAATTAATAATATCAATTATATTATATATACTAATAAACATTATATAATGCATATAACTAATAATATCATTATCATAAGTTTGTAACTAATTAAATTATATATTATATACATATATTTATTTTATATATTTATTTTTTTAAAGCGGGTGGCGGGGCGGGGGATGGGGCGGGGTACACTCCCCCGCCCCCCGCCCCGTTTCTAAGCGGGGGGAATTTTTTTTCCCCCCGCCCCAACCCCCTCCCCATTAGCCCCCCGCGGGGCGGGTGCCCGCATTGCCATCCCTACATTTAAACATTCGACAAGAGATTATTTTAAAAAAATTATTTGAAATAATATATTGTAGCATTCTTTGTGATACGATACAATGTAAGTTGAATAAATTTTTTTTTTTGATTGCAAATGATGCTAACCAAATGAATTCTGTGCGAAATAATAAAAATGAGTGTTTGATGTATGTATAACAAAATAGTTGGCAACTGTATTGAAAATCATAAGTAATATTTTAGAGTAATAAATATTATATATTGTGAGATAAAAAAATAATTTAAAAAGCGTAATTTATAATACAATTAAAATTCAAAAATTAAAGGTGACAATTGTTTGAATTTTGAAAACATTGAAAGGGGCATGCAGTAATTAGCCCTAAAATGGAAGCGTAAAGTTGTGAAGGCGTACAGGAAAGCATCTAGAGCTTTCCAGCTTCCACTGCTTTTCCTTCAATATTTACCCTTTTGCGTCTTCGCAATTATAAGTTCCCTCAACTCTTCATTACCCATCATCCTCATAACCTAGTTTAACGGTACAACTTCTCCTACCACAGATCAACAATAGCAAAGATGAGGTACAATTATCTTCTCCTTTTGTCCTATTCTCTTTTGTCAATTGTGTACTATTTTGCTTTTTTTGTTTTGTTTTGGATTATAGTTATTTTTTCCATTTTGTGTTCTTTTTATTCTACTTAATTTTGTCCTGTACTTTTAATTAGTGAAGTGCATTTTTTTAGTTCATTAGTTTGGTGGTTTTTTTTTTTTGTGCCGTTCAGTTTTATCTCAAGTTCTAGTGGATGTTCGAGTCAAAACCCTAGGGTTTAAGACTGCTACTTTAACTCCAACTGAAGCAATCAACTCTTTTCCCTGGAGGGTTTTCATTTGCTGTTTAGTTTGTTCCCCATCTGTTTGGAATTTTAATGCAACAAAATGTAGCGATGACTTGGGGCTTTAACTTGTGAATTTGCGTTTGGGGAATTTTCTGTAAGGTTTTGATGTTTTTCTTCGATTTAACTGAATACGTTTTGGGATTTGAAATCCAAAATAGTTGATGAATTTTCTTGCATGTTGCGATTGCGGGTTGAATGCTGTTTGGATAGGGTTCATGGATAGAGTTTGCAAATGAATGGTGATATCTTAAATAATAGTGCGGTGGTGGCCTCCAACCCAGGGCATAGAAACTGAACCAACTAGGAGGTTTTGTAGTTTCAAAAGGTTTATTAAGGAGACTACCATGAATGTTAATGCTTGTATAGAATTGAAAATATTCCATTCATGTTGTTTTATAACCTGATTCTGTATGGTGGTGTGATTAACGAATACCATTTTTCTTGCTAAATAATTCATTAATGAGCACAGCCTGTGATTTTCTATGGGAGTTGTTATGAAATTATCTAAAATAAGCACGACTCACTTGGTGAGGACTTTTTACTTGTTATGTTACGTATTTACATTTACTTTTTCTTATTGATTTTCCTTCCTTTTTCGGTGCTGATCTATATTAAGAGAGTTTGTGTTCTTTGTACAGCCGACATCCTATGGTAAAGTGGGCTCAGAGGTCTGACAGGTTGTTTATAACTGTTGAGTTACCGGATGCTAATAATGTGACACATAAGCTAGAGCCAGAAGGAAAGTTTTTGTTTTCTGCCACAACTGGAGTAGATAACACGCCTTATGAAGTTGAATTCGATCTTTTTGACAAGGTCGATGTAAATGTAGGTGTTGCAAAATCTCTCACTTTGCTTCTTGTATATATACACATTGACGAAGAATGACAATATTTTAAAACTATGTCTTTTAGGAGAGCAAAATTAGTGCTACCTCCAGGAACATTTGTTATCTTGTAAAGAAGGCTGAGAATAAATGGTGGACTAGACTCTTAAAGCAGAGTGGAAAGCCTCCTATCTTTCTGAAAGTTGATTGGGACAAATGGGTGGATGAAGATGAGCAAGACGAGAAAGGTAAATGACAATCCTGAATCCTATATCTCCCGCTCCTTAATTGGTTCCCATTGAAGATATCTCCTGCTTGTTATTTGGTAGTCATGGTTGCCTTTTTATTTTCAGTTGGATCTGACATGGATTTTGGTGACTTTGACTTCTCGGTAAGTATCAAACTAGAATATGTCATGAGTGATTCATCTATTGTTTTTTTGGATATTAACCTGCTTCCATATGTTCAGAAATTAAATATGGGCGGAGGTGGAGATTTTGATGCTGATATTGCTGACAGGGATGAAGGCAAGTGTTCTTATGTTGAACCTTTTGTTTATATAAACTTGCTGAACGGCTTTTGGTTGACAATTGTGGTTGGTATTATGAACTTGCAGGAGATGATGACAGTGACACGGAGGATGAAATTAAGGAAGAAGGAGCTGCAGCTAGTGGTGAACCACATACAGCACCTGCTAGCAGTGAATCAGAAACAAAAGCTTGAAAGGACGGGGAGGAGCAAGAAACTTGAGAGGATCTGAGCATGTCGGTCTTGGTTTTTTTTAAAATTTATTTAGTCATATGACATATGCTGGGATACGCCATCGTTTGACATGTTTAGCTTGTGTGCTTGTTATGGTGTTTTGAATATAATGAATTTAGGCCTTTTAACATGAAGTAGGCTTGTATTAATGTCACTAATCCACTGTGGTTATACTGCTTGTTATACTCTTGAGATCATTATCCACCTTCTTCCTTCTTCCTTCTTCTGGCTCAGACGAAATTTCAGATCATTATCCACCTCCTTCAACATATGGAAATTATTGTATTGCTTTTGTGATTTTTGCTGGCAATGTGTTTTTGGGTTCAACAGCAGGCGTTGCCTTTTGAAGATTGAACTGGCTTACGCCTGACCCTTTCTCTCCCTTTCTAAAGCCAAAGACGATACCATTAGTTGGTCATCGGATTGATAAAAAAGAGAAAGAATAGGGCAACACTTGGTTCTAATCTTGAATTGACAGGTGCTGTTTTAACTTCTAACACGCGGTAAGTTTTTCAAGTGCTCGTAACTTGACGTTCATAACTCGGATTGGGAATGGAAGAAGATGGCAAAGGCAAAAGACAATCAATACCAGTCTTTAATTAAAAAAAGTAGATGTGCAATCGAACTTTTGTTCCTTCCTTGCACTAGAGTCTCAAGAGTGAAGACACGAAACAAGTGCTCATTCGTCTCTGGACCATGAAGAAAGAGAGAGCAAGCAAGCCTACATGAATACAGTGCAGTTACCCTTTCCAAATAATGGTACGATCGCACTTGATAGTTTTGCCCCCTTCTCAGACTGCACTTCTCGATTGACAGAGTAAAAAGAATTAGCCTAATGCTATTCAGCAGTTGCAATAAGCTTCTTGCGAGGACCTGCACTTGTTCTGAAATGCTGTCTGTATATCCATCAATGCATGCGTACGTAGGTAGGTATGCATAAGAGCTTATCATCTGCTTCCAAAATTGTAGTAATTCAATCTTCAAGTAACAAGAACTATCCAGGGACACTTGTACAGCCCACAGACGAGAAATTAAAACATTATGCATTTCACCAATAATCTCTACAAGTACAAGAGCCATTCTTGAATTTGTGAAAGCGAGTTCTGTCACGAACAATAATTTCCCTCTTATAAATCTTCGAAATGAGTTTAATCGCTGTATGACAGTCTCCGCATATTCTTAGATTCTTGTTTACACTAATAGGCACCTCAGCGCTAGTGCTTATCAAAGCAAAGGCCACAGCCAACTTCTCACTGTGATAACCCAAGACATTCTCCTTGTCCTCATGACCTATATCGTGCAACACATTATTGGTCTCTGGCACATATCCGCATTCACTAATCCTAAACCTAATCTCATCAAGCTTCTGATAAATATCCCTCCAATTGGGATGGCTCTGATCACCGTTAATAAATTTATAGATCACACCACCAACTTCAGTATAACTGAATCCTGGTATTTTTTTGACAGCCCTATTTTTCATGGCTTCCCTCACCCTCCCCACATCATTCCACCTCCCATGTGAAGCATAAAGATTCGACAGTAACACAAAGTCCCCACAACTACGTGATCCCATTTCTACAAGCTTCCTGGATGCTTTCTCTGCCATCTCCACATTCCCATAAGTTTTACAAGCCCCTAACAAAGTTTGCCAAAGCACAACATCTGGATATGTGGGCATTGATGCTATAATCTTGTACGCCTGCTCCAACCGTCCTGCTCTTCCTAACAGGTCAACAACACTACCATAATGTTTCACATTTTTATCCACCCCACTTTCCTCCATTGACTCAAACAACTTCAACCCTTCATCCACCAACCCTGCATGGTTACACGCGCACAATGCTGCTAAATAACTCACGCTATCCGGCCCCAAACCATCTCGTTCTAATAGCTTGAACAGCTCTAATGCTTTAACTCCATCCCCATGCATTGCATATGCCATAACCATTGTATTCCAAGTAATAAGTGTTTTCCTACATTTCATGCCACTGAACACTTCAAACGCCTTGTTAACAAATCCACATTTCCCAAACATGTCAATAACTGCATTGCAAACGTTTACATTGTCATCAAGCTTTTGATCTCTAATATAATCATAAATCTTTTCTCCCTCCTTAAAAGCACCAAGCTGTGAACATGCAGATAGTGCTCCCAGGACGGTAACCTCATTTGGGCTCAGCCCATTCTCCCTCATCCGCTTAAAAAACTCTAGAGCTTCATTTGGTCGGTTCCCCTGAGCCATCCCAGCAATCATAGCATTCCAACTCGCAATATCCCTACTAGTCATTTCTTCGAACATAACCGACGCGCAATTCAAATCCCCACATTTTGCATAGGCATCAAGCAGAGTAGTCTGCAATAAAACATCAGCACCCACCCCAAACTTGACAATCTCACCATGGAACTGAAGGGCTTCAATCCGGGCCAATGCGCGAGCGCAGGCCTTGAGGGTGAAGGAACAAGTTAAGGCATCAGGGGTGCAACGGGCACGCCGCATGGACACGTAGCAAGTGACTGCATCTAGCGGTTGGCGGCTTTGGGCGAGGCCGCGGATAATGGCGTTCCAATCATTGGTGGCAGGGTGGGGGATGTGGTTGAAGATAAAGGTAGCGTAAGACAGGCTGCCGGCGGAGGAGGTGGCGCAAAAGTCAAGCAGCTTTGAACGGGAAAAGTAGGATTTGAAAAGGCCGGTGGTTATGAGGTGGGCTTGAAGTTGCTTGATGTGTGGTAGGGAATTGCATTTGGTTAGGAGCTTTTCAGCATAGGCCATGCAACGAAAGAAGCGTCGTTGTGAACTTGTAGCCGGAACTACGCAGAGCGAATTTTTTATGTTGCTGAAATCCCAAGCACCACATTGATTTGATCTTGAGGCTCATTGCAATAATAATAGGTCCAATTTAATGTTTATATGTAGATCTGAAAACTCTCTATTTTGAGCGAATATAAAGATTGACTTCGGTCTCCTTTGAACAGAAAGAGTAAGGACTTCCTGTTCTTTTTCATTTCTTTGACGATTCAAATTTCAAGTTTACGATTGCAATTTATGGATGTATACACAGATATGGCCTGGACTGTGGACATAAAATCTAAGGTCATTATAAACATCAAATTTACTAATAATCAATAGTATTGACAACTTAACAACAACAACATTGATGTAATGCATATTTGTATGATTCTTTGATCTGATTAGAGAATTAATCTTGTTCAAGGCAGAGGAGTTGCTAAGGATATTGAAGTACTAAGGATCGCCCCGCCAAATTTCCAATAAATAGATGAGTAAACAAATGGACATATTCAATGAAGTATGTTATACTCTAGAATCAAGGTCAGAAAATCTATTTGACGGTAAACAAACTTCTCTTCCTCAAATAACCGCAGATTTACGCCATGATTAATCACAAGAGTGACCTACTACCTACTACTTTTATAGAGAAAAATGAGGGCGAAATGGTTTACTAGAATTGGTGGAAGACAATAAATTTATAGGGTAGTGTCAAACTATTGGTACAGATGAAGAAAATCCATGTGCTTAAAAGCACATATAACAGAGGCAGAAAAGAATCTCAGCTATCAGGGAGTCTCATCTGCACCAGTTCAGCTGGAGGCCGCAGGGTACAAACCATTTCTTTTGTTTTCCCAAAATAAACCTGCAGATTCGTGAAGATTTAACATTTTAAGTTTTGTGTCTTTTGAGCAAACCAATCAACAGAAGAGACATTTAAGAAATACAAATATCATGACAAGAACTGAAGGTAACAAAAATCTTCTGGTTCATGTACACCAAGAAAATGACGAGTGTTGATGACCTATTGTAAATAGAATTGCTATACCTGATCCAGAGAGTTTCTAAGTTTTCCCTCCATTTCTTCAATCATTTTTCCCATGTTGCATAAATGACCTTCTGCAACTGAGAGGTCCATGTTCATCTGTTGCAAAATGAAAGACAGTCAAAATCATGATATAAGAAACCTGCATAAAGACCCCTTCTCATCTCTTTGCATCATTTTATACACCTGTGGGATGAACTACGTCATAGCCAAAATGTTTGGCCAAAAAAAAAAATTTTCAAACAACAAATAGCAGTAACTTGAACCTCATAGCTTAAATACCAATTTTTACGGGAGGAAAAATCCAGTCATAAATATACAACCAAATGCAAGCATTAAGATTAAAATAAAAGATATTCCAGTCATCACAACAATAATCATCAAGCCCAAACAATCGTATATAAATTACCTGTCTTCTAATTGATCCGGACAAATTAAAGGTGCCTGATGACTCATCATTTGTGGTCAATGACAACATAACTGTACTTGTCAAACAGTAATGGGCTTTTCCTTCTTCCTCGGGACCCACCTAATTCATATGTATGAGATTTACAAGAGGCATGAAAGAGTAAGAAAAAAAATGAATGGGGGCTTGCTCCCTTTTAATTAATTTATTCATTATAGAAGGTTGCGGGAAAGAACTACCTCAATAACGTGTATGGCATCCCAAGCTCCTTCCTGCAGGTAACCTCTTTTACCATGTGCAGTCTTCGAGCCATCTTCAAGATATTTCAGAAATCAGTTCAAAGAAAGAGCATTTCCCTTCTCCCTACCAATTCAATAGAAACAATTACCTTTCTTTATTAAGAAACAAGCTACAAACCCTTCATTTTCATCTTCCCATAGATATACGGATGAAATTCCACCTTCATAGTACCTAACAACAATTTGATCAATTGAAGATCAAGCTCTAAACAGAGTCAAGATACTATTTATGGCTTGTCCTTTCATGAATCATCCAGAACGAGAAAGAATCTTGCACAAAGCTACTATCAAGGAAACAATTTCTCCTGGGTCTTTCTCAAACATGGAAATTGTGGGGAGCATGGTGTCTTAACATAGAACAGTTCTTTTATTCTCTAACTATAGGATAAAGGAAAAACGAGATAGGTAAAGGTTCTCACTGCTCACGATAGATAGCAAAAACTTCATTTGCTTCAATCTCAAGTTTTCTCAATTCTGGTGATGGATGAGGTCCATCTTCTAGTGGTGGATGATATTTATTTGACCAGGGCGACCTGCAAGTGAAACCAGGGATTTGTAAGACAGTACTTCAGAATATAAATTTACAATAAAAGCTAAAAGACAATATCAGCAAAGGGTTGAGTAACTGAGTTATGCATCTTCAAAAGCCCGATAAAATTCAAATAAGGTACCTAATGCACACTTAATATATGGACTGATGGGGCTTGTCTAGACATGTTACCATCCCAAATACTAAGCTCTAGAACTGGCAGTACAAGAACGTAGATATTTAACCATAGGAAAAACAAAAACTGTGTACTCAGGATGGCATTGATAATATAGATGACAAATAGCAAAAGCAACCAGATACCTTGGACAGGGCATTTAGAACAAATGTCAACAGAGTAATTTCCAATCTGAAGTGTATAATATTCCATTTTATAACAGTGCAAGATAACAAACAGGGAACTTTACCTGTAAGAGTCAGCATCTCTGTTGTATTCACACAATATGAACTCTTTCCCACAGTCCACATCACATAAAACCTGTCTTTCCGAGTAAATGATTAGCATTTGTTCTAGATGAATATAAAGCCCAGCAATAGAGAAGCACCAAATACCTGCATAAGAACAGCAGCTTATAATAGAAAGAACTTGCAAGATGAACTCTTTGCAAAAAAGAATGGCATACTGCAAATTGCTCTATTCTAACAAATACAGCTTCAACCAAACTCTAAAACATCTTTTACTAACCAAAATAACATTTTATTGAGCACGATAAGATTTACTTGAAATGCATGTTCACGTAGAACATCTTATATTAACCAAAGAAGAGCCTTAATCCAGTTCAATTCAAAGGCAGTATTTTAAACTTCTCAATAGAACTGAACCACGAAATTGCATTCAACCTACCCTTAAAAGACAGAAACTATCACTAGAAACAACACACAATGCCAATAATACGTCCATTCATTTTGCTCCTCTTTTAAGTCAAGCAAAAAGCTACATTCTTTGAAGTTAGAAGAGTCTCTGCTTACTACTTACTCAACATGAAGCAAACATAGCCACAGAAAGTGCAGGAAACGAGCACAGAAGATTAAAACCCTAGCAAATTGAACTGCTCAGAAGGAATAGGTGTTCTCATTTCAACCTAATCAGCCGTAAGGCCTCACCAAAAACCACAGTTAGTGTAAAAGGAAAAGCATAATTAACACAAATTAGTTGCAGACTCCATAAAAACAATGACCCCCCAAATAAAAACCAGTAAATACTTCAATTATCTTCATATATTTTTCACCACACAAAAGAGGGGGTAAAAAGCAAAATCGGAATGACCAAATGCAAGAGAAATTTTACCTGGAGAGGCTGATCGACCTGAGAAAGGAGATCGGAGGAATGGTGAGGCAATAGGCTGAGCAGTGCAGAAAGCGCCGTTTCGGTATGCTTGGGCGGAATTCTTCTCATCAACCCCATTGCCGCCTCCATTTTTCAAAACCAAAACCACCACCTCCACTTTCTCTCTCTACATTCAACTGTATTGCTTAATAGCCCTGTATGTACAGGTAGATAGAGAGAAAAGTATTTTGCTCTTCTTCTTAACCACCCCCCCCCCCCCACCCACACAAAAAAAAAAAAAAAATCAAAATCGTCGTTTTGTTTTATTCCAATTATTGTGATTTTTAATTTTCGGCGATTTGTTTGATCCGAGCTTCCCTCGCGGGAACCATTTTAGTGGAGAGAATGCTGCTTTGATTACTTGGGAAGGTTACAAAGAGAGCCAGCTTCAGCCTAGTTATTGGACATTTGGACCCCTGTTGATTATAATGGAAATTCGTGAACTTCTTTTTATTCATTTTTCTTCCTACTTAGGAGAATCATATTTGGTTTGGATGTTGGTTCTGATTTTATTTCTCTTTCTTTCCCTGAGAATTTAATTTTCATTTTTCAGAAAAATATTATTGTTTTTTGGAGTTTTTTTTTAAAAAAATGTACTGTAATGATTTAATACATGTTAGGAAAAAAGGTGATTGAAAAAATATTTTCATGAAAAACATATAAATTTTTGAAGAAAAATGGCGATCTAAACATAATAGTTAATTTAACAAAAAAATTTTCAACGAGAACATATTTAACGTCTTTCTTGATTTTTAATATTAATAATCAACTTACCATGCAAGTTTTTTTTCCTTTTAAAAGTGAAACAACGAGCATTTTTTTTTTTAAATGTTACTTCGTTTGTATAGAGCACTCTAGTCAATGTTTAGCAAAAGTGATGCATTGATTAGCTAATCTAATTGGCAACGTTGCAAGTTAAAAAAAAAAAAAACAATTTGTAACTGGTCAAACGATAATCATTTCAATCAAAATTATTATTATAAGCACTTGTACAGTATCGTTGGCAATTATTATAACCACCATTTATGTTAATGACTTTTGGCTAAGGTCATATGTGAACCCTCGTGCCAGTTATCATCAATCCACGGCCACCATTGGGTGATGGTGAGCTGTTTTGGGACCTATTGGCTCTACTTTTAAGCAAAGATATGATAGCTGTTATGGACGTGAGCGTTGTCAATGAGTGACCATGGAATAAGCAATGGTTGAAAATGAGACGAAGAGGGTTTCAAACCACACCTTTCTTTTGGAGTGTTGTCTTGTTGGACTTGTGCCCAAAAGAAATGGGATATTTACTGAGGCAGATGAAAGGTGCTGTTTATGTTACCTTGACTTGTCATCGGACTAGTCATTGTCGCAAAGTTGTGTAAGACCGTTAAAAGTGCACATCCATCGAACATTTTACGTACGGCGTAACTCTATTTACACATGATATAATTTATTTTCAACAATGTGTAATTTTAAAATAAAAATTTATAAATTCCACACGTGTTATTAAAAACGAGATATAAAATAAAATCTCGCACAATTTTTTTTGGCCAAATTCTAGCCGTGAAGCAAAGTTCCTGCCCCCTCTTCCATTTAGATAGGAGGTTGTCTGAAATATTTATTTGAAATAATTATTGTACCACTTTTTATGATGTAATATATGTACGATAAAAAGATAATTGAAAATTGTTTCTATGATAAAAAGGCAGAACAAAATTTCAATATTTTTTTTTTTTTGCAAATCTTGATAACAAAACAAACCCTGAAATTTAACTTTTAAGAGAAAATTTAAATTTGATGAAAGTAAATACTTGACTAATAGTCCAAGAACTGCTAATCACTTGTAACCGCACAAGTTTTTTTTTTTTTTTTTTTTAAAAAAAATCATTTAAATAGCAGCAATTAAAAGTACTGGATGCAAAACAAGCATTAAGAGAAGCAGCAGCTGCTTGTTCGGTGTACTTATCTAGCTGCACGAGGATCCGCATACCTGTAGATGACAGACACTGCCTACGGAATTTTAGGTAGCTTGCCCGCTTAACCCAAGTTCGACTTTAACTCTCTGACAAGAATGCAGATATGACTACAAAGATTACACTACATTTGGCACCAAAGGCATTAGAAATTCGAAGTACTCTTTTTTAAGTCACTGTTACGACAACAGGATAACCAAAACTAGCAAAAGGAAACACGAGCGGACGCTTGAAATTCTGCAGTCTGGAATAGGCTGGCGGGGAGAGTGTGCGTGCGTGCCTGTGAGTCCGCTAAACTTCTACCCTCATGTTTTACCTGCAGTGCTAAATTTAGCACGCCGCTCTTCATAGGAAGCTGAAAATGTTTCTGTAGTATTAGTTAAAAGGCAACAACAAAAAACTTCGAGCACACAGCATATGCTACTAACATCATGTGAAAACGGAGAGAGGCCCATGGAAAGAAATATTTTGTCATACGTCACTAATAGAGCGTATGCATGAATATTAGCTAACCTGTCAACTAGAAGATGGCTTATAAAAGAAGAATGAAAACAACTGGTTAGCTTATTAGTGTTCAGATTGACATATGTTCAACTGCATTGGTATTGTACAGATTAGCATGAACTCAGGATGCTACTCAAGATTTGTGCCAGCCATATAACCAAAGAAGTCACCTTACTTCCATTTTCTGATAGAATGGCTAAAACCACTAAAATAAAGTTTACATGTTTATGCATCTATATGTTGAAAATTGTTTAGTCTTTTCAACCTTTTTTTTTTTTTTTTTTTTAAGTTAGTATATTTGGGTGGGTGAAGCTAGGGATGACTGGTTGATCCACTGCACAATAAGCATACGCCGCATTATGAAACAAAGATCTTTGATGAATTTTTCAGTTATTGACATCATGAACGGATATCCCTCCAAATAAACTTGATAGAAATGATAAATAAGTCTAGGTTTAATTGTCAAATAGGTGTGTAGACACACAAATATGCGCAGAGAAAAAAGGTGGAAACTTAAATGTCAAATGCATTCTTTTCCTCTAATAAAGTCAGATATTCCTTTGAAGCGCAAAGAGGTTATATAAGATACCCAGGGGTTAATTTTGAAACTCGCATCCATGTTAACCAATAGTCTTCCTTCTATTGTATTGATTTGGCTTTTAAAAAACTAGGCTGGTTTTTTTTCTTGTTTCTCTTTCCAGCAATGAATCAGAAGTGCTCAAATTGCACAAGGAAAGAAGGTGCCAAGTCAATTCAAGCGACCATATTTATCCACTAAAATAATAACTTTAAAAGTGGCAGACTATGCTACAGGTTGGGAGATAATGGAACTTACGTTCGGTGGGCCTTGACATGATGGGAACATAGACAGCTTTCCTATGTTTCAATCTAACATTATTCAGCAAACTGTCATCTGAAAAATGAAAGTTAACTAAGTAATATAACCACGGTTTGGAGTTGTTATTAGGGAAGAGGAAGTAAGAGGGTTACTCAAATCAAACCAGTTTCAATAAGGGAACAGCTCTGTAAAGCCTCATCATATATTGCAGCTTGAAGCTTGTAATTAAGGCATTCCTTCTTCAAGTGCTCATCCAAAGCTTGTTTAGCACCTAAAAAGAAACATTTCATGCTAAGCAAACAAAATTTCCAACACCAACGGTGTTTAGGGTAAATAAATTTTAAAACCAAATACATCGTCGGCTATCATCAGTAGTTCAACTGAAGATGAGTCATGTTTAAAGCACCTTATTGCAGACAAGTATAAGTGAAAAGTTTCACACTTGGATTTCTTTTAGATGTGACAATATGCCTTGGTTCAGCAATGCAGAAACAAAATACTACAAATGTCATAACATACTCTTTAGTGTTAAGTAGCCAAGCTGCAATAACACGCTTGAACATGAACAAGTATGACACAAAATGTATTAACTGGAGCTGAATTAGCATAAAAGAGTCCAGCAGTAGTTGCATATATGTAAAGATAAAACAAGTAGTCCTCAAGTAGCTGATCATGTAATGCTAATCCAGCATAAAGAATTCCAGCTCTAGCTGCATAAGTATCAAACAATAAAACTAGTAGACCTCAAGTACCTGATGAACAAATGAATCTAAGACCTTCAAATTCACAAGATTGAAGAACTAGTGGAATTTCCGAAGCCATTGTGTATTGAGGTTTCCTTGTTGTCTTCTCAATATCAAGTAATAAATCTATAACCTACAAGATAATGCTGTCAGAATGCCTTCTAATTGTAAAAGGTTCGACAATGGAACTCAGTGTATCCTGCTGAATCCCATCATCAGACTCAAACCACATCATACTATCACCAGCACCATTTGAGATTTAAGAAAATTCATAACTTTCACACTGCATGTTTTTACGCACATTAGGAGTTTCAAGGCCTTCTCCGATCAGAAATAGTAGAGCAGCCATGCATCGGATTTGGTGCCACAGGAAAGCACTACCTTTAATTTTTATCGCCCAGAGTTCATTGTCCTCAAAACTGCAAAATCATGGGGACAACAGTCAATGTGACACAAGGTCTGTGGATAGGCACCAGAACTAAGAAAACAATTGTGAGCTTAACTCTCACTTATGGACTCTAATGAGCAAAATAAATGTTCCAAACATACATCTTATTTAAGTTTGCATTCGGTATTTGGGTGGTTTGCCAAGGGGAGTACAGGGATGGACATATAAGGTGAATTCATCCAAACTATAGAGGAAGAAGTGATGCCTCACTCAATGCAACAAGACTTAAAATTATACAATGCCAGTGACTTTGAAACAAAAGATAGCCAAACTAAAATCCCACACACGAATTTGCTACTTCTGATAGCAATATACTCTTAAAAAGTTCCTTCAAGACCTTCAAGAAGCCAAATCCAATCAATCCGAGGGTATCAATTTTGTATGTATCAAAGTGATATTTTTCATTTCCAAAGGAGATGGGACGAATAAGGTTCTTCTACCTGAGGAAATGACATTAAGCTATACCTTTAGTTAAAAATACTAATCTCATTTCTTTATATAAGAATATTTTCTTTTGAATATCTCCACATTTAGTGCAATACCTTTCTTGATGTATTTTCAAAATGCCTTAGGGAGTGCAATTGTTTTCTCCTTCCCCTCAAAAGCTACTACAGAACTCAACTACAGAGCACCATAGAATGTATGAATTTGAAGTAAAAGTGGAAAATTTTTACATTCCGTCGTTCCCTTTTCATACTATGTTGGAGTTCAGACTCAAATGCATACAGGTTTTCATATACACTCAAAGCTTCAAAGACAGCACATGCTTCATCGTTCTATGGAATTAATATCATTTCTTACATATGGATGAAGTATAACTCAAAGAAAATACTCAACAACCAATCAAGCAAATGAAGTATAGATCAAAAATCTTGTACTATCTAAAATTAATATCAAGTTGATGAGAACAAATGCACTTTACATTCTACTACAAAAAAAAATGAGGTGAGAGCCACGGGTTAAAGAGTCAAAAGAGTTAAGAATACACAACCTTTCACTGCAATGGGAAATCTCAAATAGCGTGATGCAACGTCTGAAATTGTGTACATTAATGGCATCCATCTTGCAAAAGTTTCGGAAATCATGCTCACCAAGAAATTTCTTCCCAGCAGTCTCCATTGCCTAGTAAAACATGGTATTGGGAAACATATTCAGAATCCTTCCATCCAGCACAAGGAGCAAACAGCTCAAATAAGTCTCAGAATTTGGATTCAAGAAAATGGCACACCATTATATTAAGATTATCCCTCCAAAAGAAGTACTTATATTGTCTACTTAAACAGCTGAACCTGGAGAACAGCACCAAAGAAATAATCAGAGCAAATTGGGCAGCACGTGGTGTAGAGTCCAATATATTGTCAATTTTGAAATTCCTTGAGATAAGCAAGTTACCATTCAAGGATGGATATTATTGTCCTTGGAATAGGTCCAAACCAAAAAATGACAAGAAAAGAAACACAACTCCCTCTTATCTCCCCCACACACAAAACAAAAAATAGACAAATAAAAAGAGGAGAAATGAAGGCAAGAACAAGAACAAGAAATCCCAAAATTTTTAACCCTCTCTTCTTAATTAAAGCTAATTAAACCTTCTGCATTATTATGTTTAGGCCTTAAGGACCACAACAAGCATAACATTCAGCCAATTAGTTCTCAGCCCTTCATCTCATGCAACATAGTGACATCCTGGCACCCCTAACTTTGTTGCATCATGAAACATGGAGTTAATGCCCATATACATTCCAAATCATCCAATAGTGAGGGTGCTGTTATAGCCACAGAATGGACATAAGAAGCGAAGACCTATTCAGGCCATGGCTATCCTCATATTTCATCTCTTTTATATTGGTCACCATACGATCTCACCCGTGCAAAGCATGGGAAACGTTGCTGTTTTCATGTGCCTGTTCATAACGTACTCAACAAGGTAAATAAATAGTTGCAAATTATTTGAATTCTCAGAAATCCTTATCATGCAATGAAGCCCTTCAACTTGACATGTTCCAAATGAGAATAATTTTTTTTTAATAAAAATACGCATAAAAGTGTAGACCATAGCTTCCATCAGAAAGAGAGAGAAGAAAGCGAGCTTTGCTGAGCTGTAATGACCTTGCACTGAAATCAACTGGAGCAGGAGACCAACCCATAACTTGAATATCTTTTGGAAGGACTTTATTAATCATGCCAACATAGTCCATTTCTCCTGTTTATTAATCATTAGAAATGCTTATTAACTGGCAAGGAAACATATATAGCTAGAAAGGACGTCTACAGTTTGACATTAAGAGTTCAAACTAAGGTGGTATTAAGAAATGATTGCATAAATGAAAAACCTATATCCCTCTTTTACGAGTAAAACTCTTCATTCTATTAAATTTGACAATATTTTGACACACCCAAAAAGTAGAACTTTCCTTCAAAACAAAGAAAGTAACATAACGATCTTCTAAAAACTTGATTCTAAGGTACGATCAAAAGCAAATACTATTCTTTCTGATACATAAAAAAAAAAAAAAGCTGACCACATGATTCTTCCGGCCAAATATCTCCAGCATATTCAGTGTTCCCTCTTGTTTGCTTCAGGTTTGACCGTAAAAACAGAGCAATTACCTGCATCCATATACTTTGAGCTTTCAACGAGTAGAACAATTAAGTGGAATACCACCTTCCAACCAAGAGAAATTGGATGAGTAGTTAAATACAGAAATAAAACAGAGAGAGGTCTTCCAGGCGAAAAAAAAGTAGTCAATCAAAGATGTGGAACTTTATTCAGATCAGGAGATGAACCACAAATGTCAGATATATACAGTATTCTTTACAAAAGTCTGATGTAGAGCCAAAAATATTTCTGTCAAGCTGATTGACCTGTGAAGTGGCCAGCCAAATGAACAATAAGATAATTTCTTCCTTTCTCCTTTTTCTTCTTATTTTCTTTTTTTTTTTTGGGGGGGTGGGGGTGGCACTGGCAAAAGAGGGGAAATATAAAGTAGTTTTCACATTATTTGTGTGACTATTTAGATGAAATATTTTGCCAATCTTCCATTTATCACACTGAAATGCAGCTATCTGTTACTAAAAGGTAACTTGAAGCATTCTAAAACTTAAAAAGGTCAGACAATATGGAGACAGCTATACAAGAACAAAGTGCTTTGAGACAGCTGGAGTCTCATTCACAGAATCATAGCAACAGATGGAGCAAAAGGATTGACAACATACTTGCCCAGTAGAAGAAACTCCTTTGTCTGTTCTACCGCATCTTGAGTATTGTAGTCCCTTCTTGTCTACTCTATCAATGAGCTTTGTCTTCTTAAGAGCTCTAAAAATTTCCGACTGTAAAATCACAAAATTCAAAAGCTAACTACTACATATAAACCACAATCCAATATTGTCTATCAAGTAGTTTCTTTCCCAAAGTGTGCATAAATGGAAAATATCAGGAAAGAATTCTAAAGGAAAAGGAGAAAGGGATAATGCAGCATAAAAAACAGCCTTTTCTACTCTTAACAATTGATAGATCCAAATTCTAGTTCAAACATGCAGCGTAATTGGCCTCAAATGGCAGCAGAACGCTTCTGTATGAAAAAGCAATTTCACAGTTGTTTTAACAGGGAACAATTGCCAACATAGAGCATATTTCAGAAGAACCATACGGGGGATAACCAACCCAATCATTATGGATATATTAGAAATCAATCTTTCTTTGCACTGAGTGGAACTCAAGATTCTACAGTGGACCACAAAGGGTATGAAGTGCAAAACTTGGAAAAAGGAAGGAAACACCCATCATCTTTCAATTATTTGCTGTAAAATGGTAAAGACAATATGCAATTAAACCATCCCACAGCAATCATGCGTTGACAATTCAATATCTCATCTTCCTAGACCTTCCCAAATTAATAATCTATCAATGACAATAAAAGCAATAAAAGCAGTAAAAGAAAGAAAGATGAAAGAAGATGAGAAAAAACAGATTGACTTGACTCATGGATAGAAATATGACAATGTCAATTAAGGAACATGAATCATCAAGTGCTGTTGAAATGAGGAGAATGACTAGGAAAACTAGTGAACACACCTCCACAGTTGGATCCATGTGTGCCTCTGAAGCAAAACCATAAAACCTAAAAGAATCATGTCAAATAGTTATGTTCAATCCATTGCTCATATACAAACATACTATTACGTATACTTCCTATATGGTAGGTAAGAGAAAATTTAAGGTAAAGTGCACCACACCAGATCTAACAAACATACACTTGTAAATGACTAGTTCCTTTTTATTTCAGCCAAGCATTTACACAATTTCCAGCAATAACTCATCAATCATTGTATGGACATCATTTGACAAAAAAAATATTGTATGGACATCAAATTGATTCTTGAAACCACTTGACACAACTTTAGACCGCAGATGCACCAATAAGATTGACTATGAAAAACATGAAAGTATAGCTTGTGCATAGCTTTATAAGGGAATAGTAGAAAAAGGTCTCCTGTAAATATGTGTGCTATTATGTTTTCATTTTTCTTTTAATAGAAGAAATGAAATAAGCATCGAGTTATATCCATCCCTGGAACTCGTACCTCTGACCGAAGTACATAACTTTTAAAGCAACATATCTCCTGGGGAATTGACGCACACCACTTGTCTGGGGACCTGTGTCCAAATATTGAATCAAATCTTATTGAAGAAGGATAAGATTTCATCACACTGCCAAACATGCAAAAGAGGGCCGATGCATCCTAATTGATTGAGGTACAAAAAAAAAAAAAAAAAAAAGCCCTGAATATTCCTGCTAAAGATTCCTTTACTTCCCCGTTTAAGGATGTAACTAGGACAATGAGTTGGATTTCAGTGCTTAATTTCCATAATGGAGAACTGAAGACTATTTCACTGGGAGGTAGTTATATTTTAGCTAACATTGTAATGCATTTCACAGCGATAATTTTGAAATATCATCCATCACAATGAATAATCACAGAAAATAGGAAGAGGAAAAAGAGCATTATTCAAACTTAAAATGCAGAAACCTGAATCTTTCTTCGTTCCCCCTTTGTAGGTTGCCAAGTCACCCTCTATTTTTAATTCCTCTAACTCCTCAGCTACAGCACTGGCACTAACATTTTCCTTCCCCTGCAAAGTCATTAAAAAAATCCCACTTCAATTATTCACCTATATACAGAAACAAGGGTAAAATAAAGAAAGAAAGAAAGAAAAGAGGATTGTTAAAGTAAAGCAAACCTTTTGACAATGGCAATTTGATAGCAATGACGACAACTTAGCCTTTTCTGATTCTAACTCCTGAGTTTTACATGTTGCAGACACTTATAGTAGACACAAAATAGGAAAAAGAACAGCAAAAAAGAGCAATCAATTAGTATTCTGACTTCTGGGTACCTTGACTCTTTTCTGGAGAGAGTGGAGCTGTGCTTGTAGAGAGCTGATGAGGTCCACATCGGAGTCGGAGTTTGCGAGATCCATCGTATGTTGCTGTGACTGCTATCTTTTGAAGTTCAAGTGTTCGACGATATGTTTACAAGGAAATGCCTCTATGAAGAACAAGAAGTCAACAACAGAGTACCGGAAGTAGGCTTTTCAAATGTTTGAAAACTGGCGCAAAAAGCTTATATGTATTTCACGGCTCAAGGATGGAGCATAGAAGGCGCGACCTGTAATGCTGAGCTACTTTACGCCTTTGGGTCAGTGGTAGAAAGGCGTGGCTGCATTGATCATTTTGAAGTATCTTCTAATAGCACATAATTCAAAATTGGTGTATTATTGTTTAAAATTTGACACAGCATTTGAAGGGTTTTTTTTTCCCTGAAAAGGCATTTGAAGATTATTCAAGAAAATTCATACCACATTGAGACTTTTAATTTCTCTTTGGTTATAGAATTCCACTATTTTATTTATTGGGGCATCCAAAGTAGGTATTATAATTCCTTTTCTATAAACGATTTCATGTATCAAATTAACTTATGTATCATAGTGTGTTGATATCTAGTTTTTTAGGAATTTATATGTGTCATAATGTGTGTTTGATGACTTATTTTAAATTTTTAGAAAACCTAAACTTAACAATCTTGTAGTTGTGTACATCACTAGAATATTGTAAAAATATGTCTTTGAGCACTTAAAATAGAGAATATGCTTGTATTACATATCAAACATATTTATCTTGCAAATTATTTTTTTCAACTTTATTCATCTAGAATAATGATTTACAGGTATGTTATATAAAATTTGGCTACATGTCAAGGATTGCTTTTTCTGGATATACTCGAACCGAGAACTAGATTGTGTAATGATGATACTAAAAATGAATATTTTCCTAAAATGTATGATCCTTTTCTTAAAAGGTGCATATTGTGGAAGAATCAAAACTATACTTTCACTTTCTAAATTGATTGATTGATATTCTATCAATTAGTACTAATTACTATTTCCCAATGTTATCTTCGATACTAAGGTTCCGTTTGATAAAACTGAATCTGAATTCTGAAGTTTGAATTCTGAAATCTGAATACTGAAACAATTAATTTGCTGAATTTTAAACACTGAAAAAATATATATGAATGTTTGAATTTTAATGCTAAACTTATTTATGTTGTTTGATAAATATTTATAGCTGAATGTTTAACAAGTTTAATTTGACAATTTTGCCCTTATATCCTTTCATTCAAAAAAGAAATAGAATCTATGATTTAATTAGTTTAACATTGTTAGGTATGAAAATGACAATATTTATTTTTAAATCAAATTAATATAAAAGATGAAATATATTATATGAGGAGTATGGAGAAGATGTGAAAGTCATTAAAAAGGGAGAAAAGAGAAACTAAAAATCGTTAAATAGAGAATATTATGTTGTTTAATTAGATAAGAATTTTGAACATAATTAACAAACAAGGGTAGATAAGATAAGGTAGTTGAAGTAATTCTATTGATTCTTATTAGAATTAAACATTCAGTTAGGATTCTTGTGCTGAAAAAAATACACACAGGTTCAGCACTGCTTAACAAGTTCAGCAAATAGATTTTTCTTTATCAAACACTCAAAACATCTGAATGTCTGAAAAAAATTCAGATTCAACACTTTTTTATGTTATCAAACAGACCCTAAATAAGATTGATATTCTGATTGATTAGTTGATATTCTATTGCTTATTTAATTTCGCAGAGGTTTATTAATGGCAAATACTTGGCCATAATTTGTGAAGAAGGGGCATAGTATTAGAGCATAACCAAGTATTTGCCTTATTAATTCGTGAAGAAGGGCATTAATTTATAGCCAAGTGTAGAGCTCAATTACCGTTTAGAGCTCAATTACCGTTTCAGTTACTTTGACCACCGAGTTTCCCGGGCATAACGTTTCAAAGGCCATTCCCAAAGTGCTCTCTCATTCGTTGGATGAAACAAAAGAGAAACCTCAGTGGTCTCCGTAGGATAACTGGACTGATTCCAACGACCGATTCATAACTCCCACCGAAATGCCTAAAACAACTTTCTTGAACCCCAATAAACTTGTCAAACAATAATTTGTGACAGAACTCTACACTGTCCAAAACTAGACAAGACAATTCTCCAAAATTCTCCAAAACCTCATTGAATTGGTGAGCTTCACTATTTCCTTTTCTTTTCCTACTATTTGTCCGTGCTCATTTTCTTTATGGCAAACTTGAATTGTGACTCTGATTTTGTAACTTATACTTTGTTTTCATCTCGAATTAAGAGAAAGTATAAAACACATATGTTTTTGGTGGATCCCAGATAGTATTTTCTTGAAATTTTTTGTGCACCATTTCCTTTCTGAGAAGTTTGATGCATTATTCGTTACAGCATAATTTCTTCTAAAAAAACAGTGAAAGAAAGATTCTTTTGGTAGGAAGTAAAAAGGTTCAAATGAGACTGCTGTTGAGAAGGAACAGAAAAGGATGAAATCTAATTTCATCCATTTCTATGAAACAGTATTCAGGGGAAAGGCTGCGCTGTTTTATGTGTATGCAATACTGTGTGATTGGACTGGAGATAAAGCAGTGCCTCGACGAAAACATTAGTACTGCTATTCTGAATTCTGGAACATGATTATGCTTTAAAATTTAAACAGTTGATGCACTCGATATACATCCTTTTTATTTTATTTTTTTGTCTCCTTTTCTTTTCTTAATCTAAGGATACAAATTACAGATATGTAGGAGGGAAGAGTGGTGAAATTTTAGTAATGTAGTACAGGAGAAGCAGGGGAGGTTGAGAAAACAAGAGAAGAGGAAATGAAGAAGAAGTGGATGTGCAAGAAATCGACTTCCCAATATTTTTCTCCTCATTTTTTTGCCCTGAAGTCATTAGGTGTTCGATTTCATTGATCATTTAAAGGTGGATCTGAATATGAGAACTCATAGATGACGTGATAGTAAACAATATGTAGCATACAAATGCTTAATTTAGCATCAGTTTTTCTTGCCATTTATCAGCTAGAAACTGCACGAGTCTAGTAAGTGCTTCTGATGTTGATAATGCCTGTTAATTTCAGGATTCCAGGGAGCCCGGCTTTCACGCCATTCCGGCAGTGGAATACGCCTGTCACTGGTGCTATATCAATTTTCTCAACTACTTCCTGTAATTATTGTAATCTTCACCTTAATCACAGCCTAAGTGAAGTCAGACATTCCAAAGACTCAGCTTCCTATTTTCTCAGGAGATACTTAAACTACCTCTGATTTCAAGATTCTGAAATCAAGTTGAACGTTTGCTAGCTTTATATACGCTGCAAGTCGACTTGGTTCTCTCAAGTTGTTAGTGCAATCAGAACTCACCCTGATGGACTTCAGTGATGGGAATATGTCAAAGAAGCACCGGGAACAACACCAATCAGCTTCGGAGAGTGTAGATCTTTTATCTCTTTCCACTTTGCAGATATCCACATCTCGAAGGTCACCACGATCTCCAAGGTCTCCAAAATCTCCAAGTTCACCACGATCACCTAATTCTCCTAGATCTCCTCATGGTAAGCATGGGACAAGCAAGAAAAGTCCACTCAAAAATCTGAGACAGTCACATTCTAAAGGAGATGGCCGTCCAAAAAAAGGTTGGAACATAATTTTTTCTGGCGTTCTAAGTTGAATCATGAGTTCATAACTTGAGGACAATCGTTTTTAATTTTTACAGTATAATTTGAATGAAAACCTGCTGAAAACCTTTTTTTTTTTTTTTGCATGGGGCAAATCACTTGGGTGATTTTAGTAGTGCATTAGACATTTACAATAGCATTTGTTATTTCTCTCTTGCTTGGTTCTAGATTATTTGCTTTGTGATCAATTAATATATGCGGCTTCTATTGGTTAGACACTTGTTAAAGAAATTAGGCTTTAAAGCATGCTTAAAGTTATTCCCTTCATACTTCGGATCACGCAGGTGGTTGTGGAGGAAAAGGAACATGGGGGGGACTACTTGATACGGATGATGGCCATGTCCTTGACCCAAATGATCCAAATTACAGTAGCACTGAGGTAACTGCCTTTATAATGCTGCATATTGTATTGTAGATCAAATTCTGTTCTCTGTCTCCACTCTTCAGTCCACTAGTAGTGTTTTGCCAGTAATCGTTAAATTCTTGATGCCAATCATGAAATGAAATTCTTGGTTTCAGGAAAATGAGCAGTCATTTGCTACAAAAGTAAATACATCATTTGAGGAGTACAAAAAGAAGGCTACCATAATAATCGAGGAATATTTTGCCACTGATGATATCACCTCAACAGCCAATGAATTAAGAGAACTTGGAATGCCAAACTATGATTTTTATTTTGTCAAAAAGCTCATCTCTATTGCAATGGATAGGCGTGATAAAGAGAAAGAAATGGCTGCTGTTCTCTTATCCTCACTTTATGCTGACATTATTGATCCTCAACAGATGTACAAAGGTTTCATTAGGCTATTGATGGCTGCTGATGACTTGATTGTAGATATACCAGATACAATTGATGTTCTTGCATTGTTTCTAGCTCGTGCAGTAGTTGATGAGATACTTCCTCCTGCATTCTTGACAAAGGCATTTGCGTCCTTGCCTAATGACTCAAAGGGATGTCTTGTCATCAAACGAGCTCAGAAGAGTTACTTGTCAGCCCCTCTGCATACAGATAGCATAGGTCGGCGTTGGGCAGGAAACAAGAATAATACGGCTGAAGATTTCAAAAGCAGAATTAACAATCTATTGACTGAATACGTATCAAGTGGTGACAAGAAAGAGGCTTACAGATGCATCAAGGATTTGAATGTGCCTTTTTTTCACCATGAGATAGTCAAACGAGCTATTATAATGGCAATGGAAAAGCAGCATGCTGAAAGCTACCTTCTGGACTTGCTGAAGACAGCTGCTGAAGAAGGTCTTATTAATTCAAGCCAAATTTCAAAGGGATTTGGTAGAATCATAGACAATGTAGATGACTTGTCACTCGACATTCCGAATGCTAAAAGGATATTGCAGTCATTGATTTCCAAGGCAGCATCAGAAGGTTGGTTGTGTGCCTCTTCTCTGTCAGCCCTGTCGCTGCAGCCTGGAAGGCAAACAATAGGAGATGGTGTTGTAAAAGCTTTCAAGGTGAAGGCCCAGTCAATAATTCAAGAGTATTTTCTCTCTGGTGATATTTCAGAAGTAATTCACTGTCTGGAATCAGCAAACAGCTCCTCTTCAGGAGAACTGAATGCGATATTTGTCAAGAAGCTAATTACTCTAGCCATGGATCGGAAAAATAGAGAGAAAGAAATGGCTTCTGTTTTGTTATCGTCCTTGTGCTTTCCAGCTGATGACATTGTGACTGGATTTGTGATGTTGATAGAATCTGCAGATGACACAGCCCTAGACAATCCTGTTGTCGTTGAGGATCTAGCACTGTTCTTGGCCCGAGCAGAGGTAGATGAAGTCTTAGCACCACAAAACTTGGAGGAGATTGAAAATCAATTTTTGGGGTCAGGCTCAATCTGCAATAAAGTTACTCAAATGGCAAAGTCCTTGCTGAAGGCTCGACTTTCTGGGGAGCGGATTTTAAGGTGCTGGGGTGGTGGAGGAAGCTGCAGAAATGGGTGGGCAGTTGAAGATGTCAAGGACAAAATAGGAAAGTTGCTTGAAGAATACGAGTCTGGAGGGGACACGAGGGAAGCTTGCAGGTGCATTAAGGAGTTAGGGATGCCATTTTTTCACCACGAGGTTGTTAAGAAATCACTGGTGATTATTATGGAGAAGAAGAATGATAGGTTGTGGGGTCTGCTTAAAGAATGTTTTAGCATGGGACTAATAACCATGAACCAGATGACGAAGGGGTTCATGAGAGTGGCTGAATCTCTTGATGACTTAGCTTTGGATGTACCGGATGCTAAGAAACAGTTCAAACATTATTTTGATCAGGCAATGGTTGAAGGATGGCTTGATTCATCATTTGGTTTATATCGATCAGAACAATCTTTGGAGAATGGATTTTGTTAGTGCTATGAACTTATCTTTGATCTTAGTTAATTAAAGGAATTCATATGTGTAAGAGACTGCCCCACTCTCACTGATTCTCAGCTAAGAATCACAGGACAAGATCTAGAACAATACTGGATTTATGTTTTTTCTCCTTATAGTTTCTGTTTTATGCTCGGATACTTCTTCTTTATTCTTGTTTCATGGTTTAATTGCGAGGATTTGCGGAGTTACCTCTACAACTAGACTGGAACATAGGATTTTCACTTTCTTTTCTTGTGTTAAATTAGGGATGGAGATTTAGACTCTGGATTGTTGAATTTTCTTCCCAGGTGGTATGCTAATCAGATATCTTGAACCTTTAGCATAAAAGTTGGCACTGTTGCTGTTTAAAGTTCAATATGCACCAATGAAAAAAAATTAAATTTACATTTGCATTTCTGGCAACTAAGGATTGATTATCTACTTGATCATTATGTCACTAATAATAGAAAACTAGCAAAATGAGGAAACACCTTATTCTTTCCTGGTAATTGATCTCCAGAAGTATAACCGTAGAGCCTAATGCATGGTTGATTTCCTCCAATTGTTTGTGAAAGCAGGCGTCAGCGTCAAAGCAAACTTGACACCTTTGCTCCCTAGAAAAGATGAGGAGAACTTAAATTAAAGTTTTGTAACCTTAAACACTATGATGGAACCTTTTTTCTTAGAAAAAGTGTAGTTGCATCTTTTGAAAAAGATGATGCATCGAAATCAAGTCTTAACATTTTCAGCAGGTAGGAGATTTCTTTCTTTCTTTCTTTTTTTCCTTTTTTTGGGTGGTGGTGTTGCAGTTAGAACGGTTTATTGGCAACACTAGTCATAGTAGAATAATTATGAACAATATTTTGTCCTTGGAGGCACCCTGCGTTTTTCTTTCCAAGAGATTATTAAATTCATTGGAAATTAAACAGGTACAAAGTACTTTAATCGGATGGATTTTTATAATAAAAAACTTTAGTCCTGCCTTAATACAAGGCAGGCGGTTTATAATTCTTTTTGGAATACTTGTTAACTATTTTGACATGTGGATGAAAGTTATAGATCCTTCATAAAAATTTGCAGAAGCTAATTGCAAGGTCCTAATCTTCCCGTATAGTAGATTCACTGTTGACAAACGAAGCAGTTATACAATTCAAAGCCTAATGCATCTCCTTAAAACAATTGTTGAATCGTGTTATATATCTAATTCACCCTCTTCCTATCTATAATCCTGGAGGGGATTGCTCAAAACTGTTAGATTGAGAAAAAACAAAAGCTTCGGGTTTTGGCGGAGCATCAGGTGATTCTTGAGCACTTGGCCCTGAAGGAACAAGCCTCTTAACCTTAAATGCAGGAGGAGAATCCGGTCATTCTTTTGGATTTGGTCCCGAAGGAACAAGTCTCTTAACCTTAAATGCAGGAGGAGAATCTGGTGTTTCTTGCACATTTGGCCCTGAAGGTACTAGTCTCTTAACCTCGAATCGACTGGGAGGTTCAGGTGATTCTTGACCCTGAAGGAACAAGCCTCTTAACATCATAGCTCGGGGGAGAATTTGGTGATTCTTGCGCGCTCGGCCCTGAAGGAACAAGTCTCTTAACCTCGAATCGGCTAGGAGGTTCAAGTGATTGCTGACCACTTGGCCCTGAAGGAACAAATCTCTTAACATCATAGGGCGGGGGAGAACTAGTGATTCTTGCGCGCTCGGCACTGAAGGAACAAGTCACTTAACCTCGAATCAGCTAGGAGGTTCAGGTGATTGCTGACCACTTGGCCCTGAAGGAACAAGCCTCTTAACATCATAAGGCGGGGGAGAATCTGGTGATTCTTGCGCGGTCGGCCCTGAGGGAACAAGCCTCTTAACATCAAAGCTAGGGGGAGAATCTGGTGGCTCCTGGGGATTTGGCCTCGAAGGAACAAGTCTCTTGACCTTGAAAACATTTGCTTTTGGGAGGGAGTTGATTGCAGGGGTACCTGGTGAAGTTTCTGGATTCGGTCCCAAAACAATGCCATTATGAACATAGAACTTTTTTATCCCCCAAGAAACTAAAAAATGTGAAGGAAAAATATAAAAAATTTTTTTTTACAGAAGAACACATGCATTAATAAAGTTTTAAGACTTGTAAGATAAAAGAAAATGCAAAAAGAGAAACGATAAATTAAAGCAATGGAGTATACAAGTGAATCATATAGCATATTTTAAGTTCTCTTAATTAAACAAATTGTATGTGTGTGATTTACTAGGTTCTCCTTTTCTTTTATTTGATAAATAAATTTAACACACTTTTTGTGACTTTTGGCACGATGGTGATTGGTGAATTACATTATTTTGGCGACAGAAGAATAAATGTCATTGGAAGATTTGTAATATTTACTTTTAATTAGGAAAAATGTTAGGTATGTCATTGAGGCCCCTTTAAAATAGTTGCGAAATATCAAAAAAATTAATGCATTTATTAAGAAGATTCTTTCTTATTCATAATAACGTGAACAGCCCATAGAAATTTCCTTATAAAAAAAAATAACACATGAGGCCCTTCTTAACCCCTTGGCCAAACCAATAAATGCTCTATAAAAGATATGCATAGTAGATTAAGAATCAATGATGATCGAGAAATTTTAGCAAATTAATTAAAAGAATTATTATTGCAAATATATTAAAAGGGAAGGTAATAAAATAAAAGTTATCCACGTTACTCTCCAAGAACTAATACTGCACAATCTAACATTCTCGGCTGAAATTGCCATTAATTATTTCTGATTTGCTAATGTAATGTAGTATAAGTTGGATTTTTTATATGTTTTCCTTAGTTAATTTTATATTTCAAAAAATCTAACACATGAAATATATCTTGATGAGTATCCGTTAGATAGGCCGATTTTCTTTATTTGGATTGTGCAAAATTAACAAGTTGATATATAATACAACTTTGGCGCAGAAGGAACTTCATGATCAACCTTTGACTTATCCGACAGAGACGTGCCTCTAGGAGGAGTACCTGGCGATTCTTCAGGATTTAGGCCTGAAAGCATGCGATTTCAACAGCGACCTGATCCGACGACGACCGCCAGGTGACTTCTCTGGATTTGGCCCTCCAGGAACAAGTCCTCCAACCTCACAGGCATTGGATTTTGTTAGGGAACCATGTGTAGGTTCTGGCTGCTCAACACTATCCAGCTCTATTCGAGATGGCCATTGCACCATAATGGGGTGGAACCAAACATATCAGCAGAAGAATCATTGCTGTAAACATATGGGATTTGACTTCGACAAGATCCATTGATTTACACGGAGCTCTTGCCTCTTTCTTACCTTGTCAGATTTTTGTAGCTGTTCTTGCCAAGTTCACCGTCTGATGGTAAAAGTTTCTAAGCCAAAATGGGAAGATCTGCTTAGGGAAATGCTTTCAAGTTATATATCTCTTCACTTACCAGTTACCATACAGTAATTGGAAAATAGAATTGATTTTATGGTTTTAATCACTACTATCACCGTACAAAAACGTACGTATCTACCGTTTATGCAAACTCACCTTACTACTATTATCACAATCATTTCCCAAAATGTGCCATTAATTATTCCTCTGTCATTTGTTCACCATAAAGCCAGTTCCACCCTTTTTAGCCAATCTAGTTTAAATTTTTTTTAAGATCTTTTTTTTTTTTTCATAACTGCAAGCTGTGTCAATCTTGATTTTGGAGTTTTAAGTATTGAATCCTAATTAATTGCTTCCATTTACTATTGATTTGATTTATGCTATAAATTGCTTTATGTTCCACTTTACAAATACTAATTGAAACTTGTTCCACGTTTGCTTAGTCTCAAATAATTTATATTTAATCCACGAACAACCACTACTACCGTCTATCAATTTCTTTGCTAAATATACATTTTGAGTCAAGTCAAATTCCCCCAAGAATGAAATAGAGATGGGAAAATGCCAGTTTTTACTCTTAAAACTCTGGGTCATGAACAAATTTTATCATTGCACTTTTTAGCATAACATTTTTAGTATTTGAACTATCAAATTTTGATCAATTTTATCCTCAAATGGGAAATTAATCAATTTAAAGAAAATTTAGAGTTGCGAATAAAGGTATTTGAGTTGGGAAAGTGAACATATCTATTCAATTTTGCTGATTTTAAGTTGTGTAAACCTTTTTAATTAATGGGCAAATTTTCATTCAAATTGATTAATTATCCGTTTAAGAATGAAATTGATCAAAAATTGATAATTCAAATACTAAATGTGTTGCTCCAGAAATTTCAAGGATGAAATGTATCCGTGATCCAAAATTTAGGGACCAAAATTTGCATTTTCCCAAACAGAGACGTAAAATATGAGTAATTGTTCACCCAAAAAAAAATGAAAAAGAAAAAATAGTAGCAATGTTAGTTTTACCACCTCTCAGCTTAAGTGGGCCCCCGCACGAACCAATTCGAAAGGCTTTATAAAGTAGTGACAAACAGAAAACTCCTCCTCTCCGACATCGGCTTGCCGGCAGAAAAATAATTTCGGATGGGAGAAATCGAAGAGGAAGCCGCACCAGCAAACGCCGACGAGTCATCACCGTTATTATCGGACCCGAATTCTCCCCATAGGATCCGGTCGGTTAGAACGAAGGTGCCCGAGGTCGAGGTCCACCTCTATAAGCTTGGGAAAGGCCCCATCGACGTCTTCAAGTCCAGCCTCAGTGGGTGGGACCAAGACCAGTTGGAGGTCCGCGATATTCTGGACAAATATGGGTTCAAATCCGTCTATGCTTTCACTCCTGGGTCAGGTCGCGGAGCCCCGATCCGATTTAATCCCAGAAATGGCAGATCTTTGCTTTCTTACAAAGATGGCTCCGTTGTTTACCTCGATGGACAACCCAAGGTAATTTAAACTACAATTCCAGTATTACTCTAAATTCTCGTGCATTGCTTTTTGGGATTTTTAAAATTTTTGTTGTTATTAGTATTATTACTATTTTCATTTTGTGATTGATGCCTTGATGGGCAGTAAAATTTCGTATAGGCATGAATTGGGATTTGAAATTAAACTGAATTTGTTACTGTTCTGGATGTGGTGTCTATCTTATCAAGCATCAAATTCGAAATTTTAGTGTTAAAAAAACCATGCTAGAATAGATAGTGTTTAGCTCCTTAATATGTGTTGACAGGTTGCAGTGGAGTATAGCGAATGTAATTTGGGGAAGGTTGGCAGATAATTATGCAATTGCTATCTTAATGAATAATTTGATTGATGATTCTTTAGAAACAAAATTTCAAATAGTCTAAATAGCTCAATGGGTTAGAGCTTGGGCCTACAATGAAACCTGTTTTTTGGGTTTTAAAGGGCAAAAAAAAAAGAGAAGAATTTTTGGAAGGGGAAGCATAAACTTGGGAGGGAGAATAGGGAACAATGAGGAAGAAAGGCCCTTTAGCTACTGGGTAATACTTGACTCTCCACTAAGAAGCCTCTGTTTTGCAGCTATGCCACATTTACTGAAGGTTAATTGGAGAATTGTTGGCTTCCTAAAGATTATTTTGACCTTCCTTCTATTAACATGTAGATACATGAACATTTCAAAATCTTGGATCGATATGTTTGGTTAGTATCCTCAGAATTGCATAATACAATTTTTATTTATTCTAATTTCATATTGTTTCACGGAATATTAAAATTAATTTTTTTTATGAAAATCAGTGGATCAAGAGACTGGAAAATAAAAAAAATAAAGAGAGAACAGCGGTGCGGTTCCCCTTCAAAGAGCAGAAATCAAGTAGAAGATTCAACACCCCCGCCCTTTTTTTTTTGGGGCGGGGGGGGGGGGGGTGCATAATTGTAGTCGTTTTTAACCTTATGGTCTTACCTCATCTATTCATGCTTAAAAAAGTTGATATAGCTTTGAAAATCATTATTCATGTGTGCTCTTTTATGAGACTCTTATGGATAGGTCACTCGTGAACAAAAAATTTCTGCAACTTAAGTTTCTGGTTTATGCGTATCATCTGGTTTCTTAAATTTAAATTTTCTTTCAAATGGTTTGGGAACTTCTCAAATGCAGAATTGACATGTTACGTGGCCAGGGAGTTGAAATGATGTAAAAAAGTTTCACTTATATAGGACTACTTTGAAGATGGTGGCGTGTGTCTATGGCTAAGTTGGAAAAATGGTTCTACATCAACTTGTTTCATTCTAAATGGAGCTAGGGGTGGTCATACAAGCCTCCTTTGTGCTAGGACAAGGAGTAAAATGAAACATTACTCGAAATATAGCAACAAATGAAGAGAAGTAAAAATAAAAAAGATGCCTAGAGTAGTGCTAAATATCATTTAGTCTTGTTCAACTTGGAGTTAAATTTTCATGTTCAGCTTTTGAACTTCCGGTTGTTCAAATTTTGATTGTTATTTATTCTAACCATGAAAGACAAATCCACATTAGATTGGAGATAGGGGCATGATTGAGGGGAGTGGGCAACAACCTCTTTCTCTGTGGAAGAGGAGGAGGGTGGGGGGGGGGGGGGGGTTGGTCCTGTGGTGAATTGAGATGGTAAGTGGACAAGCACCTCTTTTCTGGTGGGAGAGAAGCAGGAAAATACGAGGAGGACACAATAGGACCGACTTGCAATTTCTTGATCCTTAGACATTTTGGGAAGGACATAAGTTGTAGCAATGGTATCTCGTAATAAAGCTCTTAGTTTGATGTGCGGTTGGATAATCATACAGCCTTTAAGATGTAATCTCGTGATTTCTTTTCTCTTGCAGGATACATTTCTTGTCATACCAAAATGTGGTATCTGCTAAAATAGCATTAATAGCATATGTAGCTAACGTTTTCATTTTGGCCATATAATCACCAAGGAGCAAAGCTTTTCTTAACTTAAGAAGAGAGCTTTGCTCTGTTTCTACCTTCCCCCCCAAATCATACTGAAAATTAATATTTGGTGCTTTGCTTTTTGAAAAACTTCCCATATGAATTTTGTGTTTTTTGTTGGAATCCATGCGTTTGCAATTGTTTTTTGAGTGCTATTCATCTTGAACATCTGATAAGCATGAAACAGATGTAATAATTAAGGATTAATCTTCCATATACTAACGATTTATACACTTTCACCATTGGATGCATGACACATAATTCGAATTTGAATTTAAAACCTAAATTTTGCATGTGTGTTGTGCATCTAACTGTAATAGTATATACACTGTCAGTGTGTATAAAATTTACTCAATAATTAATTGACATGATGCTTTTATAACATCTTATTTCAGGACTCTTTGGTCAAACCAGTTACGAAAATAGTGTCCGGGGTTGCATTTATAACCGCTTTGATAGTATTTGCTATCAAGGAGGCCCCGCCAGATTGGGCAAGTAAGTTGAACCTTTCAGGTGGTCGTATTCCCCCATGGATCCTTGCTTGCGTGGTTATTGTGTTCACCCGCATGAGGAAGAGAACCAGGGATTTTCTGGAAAAACGTGGCAGATGAATTGAAGCTTTCATGAGTTTAGGCAAATTTTATTGGCGCGAAAATTTTCAGTTCTTAAACATTTCCATGTTCCAGCTAGTACTAACCATCACATGGTGCTGTTGCTTAGATTTCCTCAGAAAATACAGAGAACCTTCCCCTGTTGCACTCATTTACGTATAAATAACTAGTTTGGGTACTTGCAGATTGATAATTTATTTTTTTCCCCGAGATTAATAAGCAGAAGAAAAGTTTAACCACTTGTGCTACTTTAAAGGTATTAAGTTGATCGATAATTCTTTTATGCCACACTTAACCGGTACATAAGCATGGCAAAGGCAATCAATCATGCGTTAATAATGGCAAGAAAATCGCGAAGCCATTGGAATCTCAGGTTCGAAACCTCTCACTTGAAAAAAAAAAAAAAGGGGGGGGGTTGATGATAAATTGATATTCTCATGATTGAAACGTAATAATCACTTTCAAAAGGATCTTAAACCTGAACTATCTCGTTGGTATTGTATTTGCCCTTTTTAATACACAGGATGACACAAGTGAGGTGGGTTCCTTTGAAGTATAACTTACACTAAGGAATAAGGCAAGTACTTACTTGCCTTCCACATTTGGTATAAAAAGAATGGAAGTTAAAGCATAATGATAATGCATTCATCCAAATCAAGTGCCTCTTTTATCAATTATTTCTAAAGATCTCAACAAATGTTTAAGTATTTCCTTCTACGAGTTTAGGAGCAATATTAATCGGTTAATTGTTTATTTACATGCCTTGTAAATTTTATTTTTCCGCTTAGTATCGATCATAATGAAATTGCTTCCTACAAGTTCCCTACGGGCTTGTTCTTGATTGATCACTTTAACTAATTATAGATTCTGATTAGTTTAGGATAATTAGTTTTTGTGATGTTCTTAATTAATTATATATATTAATTATAGAATTTTTAATGATAAAAAAGTTAAATTTATAATCACCTAAAGATTAGTTTTTTGTTGATTCTAAATTTTTACGCAATCAATTTCTATAATCAGATTTTGTAACAATCGAGAACAGGGCCTACACATAGAGCTTTCCTCTGAGAGTCCTGAACCGTAGCTAATAAGGCCCTGAAAACGTCATTTTCACCTATCGTTCTTAACTTTAACAATAATGGTCCCCAATATTGCTCACGAAACTGGGTCTTGGGAATGCATTCTTTGGACCTACTGGGAATGATACTGATTTGATCCAATCAGATAACTCATCAATTCTGTCTCAATGTATTTGAAGTCATTGGATTACATGTCTCAGAATGCTAAACAATTGTGTGTATTAGAAGTGTTGGGCTATACGCACCATTATCTGAAAAGTAAGTTCGGCCCAAATAGCTAATTTACTCTTAAGTTGGGCGAGGTCTTTGTCCTTTGTTTCTCCGTTTGATGAATTGCAAATAACTCCCCTCACAAAAAATATTCCTAAAATGATTCCTTCATACTTTATTAATTATTTCCATAATAGCCTTTTCTGCTATCCATCCGGTCAGACTCAAACGAAAATGAGAAAAAGGGTAAAGTAAACCCCTTTATTAGCCATTAATACAGTGCAAAAGAATCCATCTTCCCCTTTTCGGACTATAAGACTCTATTTTGTTTCTATTTGTCACTCTTCTGTAACTCTCCTCACCAAAAAAGTCTTGGTTACTTAACATAAAACTGATGATACAAAATCTAAAATTTGATTATTCATCTCCATACCAGTTGCAATAATTTTCTCTTTGTGACGCTCTCCTTCTCACTAAAAAAAACAAAAGAAAAACTCATTCAGGGAAATTGGAATTATCACCAAACATGAGGGAAAAATCTAAAATTTTGATTATTCATCTCCGCTCCAATTATGGTGATTTTCTCTTTCTGATGCCTTCATTCCTATTGGAACTATTAGTATATTTACATAGAACTCTCCTTCACTTATTCATTCTATTAACTCTTTTTGGAGTTTTAGTTTTGATTTTGTTGTACTGCATTGGACGGAAGTTCGTTGTGCATGTGGTTATGTGGGACGAATAGCAAGTAAGGTTGGGGAAAGGAGCTTATGCATTTATTTTGGATGAACACTCTGTGAGTCTGGAATCTCCTGTATTGCCAATGGTGGTGACAAGAATCTGATTGAGTTTGTAGAATTTGATTGGAAAAACATGGAGGAGGTTTCTACTTGTTAGAGATAAGATCAGAAGATTAGATTAGTAATAAAATTTGGAGTTGAATCATTGTAGGAATATTTTCTAGGAAATCATTGTAGGTTATTTTGGCAAAGGACTGCTGAATTGAGTAGGAGCAGGAAAAGTCTCAAAAGCAATTCGAATTGGTAAAACTAGCAACCTCTAACTAGAAGTATCAGATAAAAAAATTCTTGATGTGGACGATACGAATAGAAATTAGATGAAGCAAACAAAACGACATCCAGTTTCGGTGCATGTCACTATTAGTTTGGCATGCATAATTATCCACTGTAAATAATGAGTCTCTAGAAAACCTGGAATTGACTAATTTTGAAACTAACAAACAATTGGCAATTGATCATCACGAGCCTATAAGCGGGGATGTGGACCTCAGGCTCGCATAGTTGGGTTTATTCAATTCCTTGAGATTGTTTTTTTTTTTTTAATATATATATAATGATTCCTTGTGATTGTTATATTTGCCCTCATATTTAATCTAATGTACAATCACATTATCTTAAAATACTGAATATAATATGAAATATTTTATTCAAGTATATTAAAATTTTCACGAATAGAATAATATCATGTGCTTGTATAACAAAAATGCAAGCGCAACTGTGCCTGTCCAAATTGAGTCAACCCATGCTGTATACATGAACGATAAGAACCAAACCTGATTTTATTATACTATACTTATTTTTATACAAGTTTTTTTTTATGCAAATTAAAATACCCATACTGGCTCGAGTCGCTCATTTTCCATCTCAACTTTTTCTCAAGTATCTGGAACACAATTCTTAATCTGAACATTCTTTCTCATTACAGATAGGAAGGAGAATGCGTAGGTGGAAAGAAGCATTGGACAGAGTCCGATTTATTCAATTAATGTGTCTCATCATTGTTCCCAAATGATGGCTAAGTGGCTGTGTGGAGGCCAATTGTGGATTTGTCCACCTCGGCAGGAGAGCAGCCTGGGGAGCAGGGGAGCCTGGACTCCCTGGTGGTGCTTGGAGGGGGGCCTCCCCAGGATTCGAACCCTTGACCTTAAAGGTTCTTGGGTTGAAGTCCTGGTACCCATTGAGCACAAAAAGGCAGGCCTTTTTGTGGAGGCCAATTGTGGATTTGTCCACCTCGGCACCGTCTTGGGGAGCAGGGGAGCCTGGACTCCCTAGTGGTGCTTGGAGGGGGGCCTCCCCAGGATTCGAACCCTTGACCTTAAAGGTTCTTGGGTTGAAGTCCTGGTACCCATTGAGCAGGCTCCCCTACTCCCCAAGACGGTGCCGAGGTGGACAAATCCACAATTGGGCTCCACAGGCTGCGCATAGGTTTATTAACTTGAAAAAATTGTATGCAATTCATGCTCCAACTGCTAATATTATATTAACCAAGAAATGGTTCTTCTTGGCAGAATGATTAAATATTTAAACCACTCATATGAGGGCTGCCGGTTTTCTATGCAAATACTTTACATATAGCAGTAGGAGAAGATTGTGATATTTACCATTCCATCCATCTTAAAGGACGAAAAGGCAACTGATCAGAATGAAACAACAAAGGGCCTTTGCTCAAAAGGTGTATGATTTTACAACCCTTTTTGAAGTGTAAACACTCATGGTGGTTGATGGTCCAAGTGATGAATCATGAGGACCCTAAAATCTTCTTCGTCCAGGTTTGATCCTTTCACATTGAAGTTATGATTGTAGCCATTGGAAGAGGAAAACTATATCTATTTTGTGTTTTCCTTTTTGCCCAGATGCTCTTTTTTTTTTTTTTTTGGGGTTACTAGACTTGTTTGTTCATATGCAGGGAGAAATTTGAGAAGCTTCACAATTCAGTAACTGTATATACATAGATTTGAGGCTGAGTCTCGTTTTCGTAATCGGTGGAATCAGTATTTGAGCCGCCCATAACCAGTAGAGTTTTATGCGAGTAATTTTGTCGTCCTTGGAAGGGAAGGGGCAGGAATAGCAAGAGTTGATCATGTATCTAATTACCGAGCTTGTAGGCCTATTATGGCACCAAATCATGATATAGTTTTAAGGTTTATTGGTATTGTGATTATTTGTTACAGTAATATGAGTCTTGACAGGTATCGAGTATGTGTAATTATAATAAATATCTACTCAAATAAAATACAAATTTTGTATATAGCAGTAAGTAGGGTCGAATCCACAAGGATAGGGGAAAATTCGTTTCTTCTAGAGCACAGAGTAAGGGAAATTTTTATAAAGATGAGAATAAATAAATAACTCAAATAGAAAAGACTAAGTGACAATTTATTAAAATTGAAGTAATAATAGATAAACTCTAGCCAAGAAATAACTCTGGAGATGATTCACTTAATTGATCATCGATGCAATGATAATTTCATTTACTCATTGATAAACAAGTTATAATTATCAAACAAGCGATGATAGTCAATTTCTCCTTATTGTATTAGTGATTAAGGTACGACCGTTAACCACAACCTTAATTAAGAAATAACCCTAGATACGACATTAAAGTTCAATTTTTTAATTGCCTTAAGAATTAGAGAAACTCTGTTCTAATCCAATAACACGCTACGATGGTTATTTTAAATTAACTCATATATCCCCTTACACGAACCCAATCATACTAGTTACTACTATTTTAAAGTAATTAAACAATTACGAATTTAACTACTCCAATTGATTTTATTAGATTGAACTAAATATGGGCGACCTTGATATTTAAATAAAATAATAACTATAAGAAAGTAAATCAGAAAACATACGAATACCAATAAATAAAAGAAATAAATATAAACAATTTGATCTCATAATTTAAGTTGAACCAAGTCCTCCGTTATTTCTTAACTAGAATGAGAAAATTAATTCATCTTCGTTGAAGAAATCCCACGCAAATTAGTCGAACTAATTAACATGACTATCCTCCAAATATGAGATAAAGCATCGCAAGAAAGAAAAGAAGAAAGAACGTTGATTCTTGTTTCTTTCCGAAAAGAAAAGATACCTACTACACTTGTTTTGCTTGGAGAAAGAAAAGATAAAGAAAAGCAAACGTCCTCCTGCTGTTCCGTTTCCTAATTCTACTAGACTACTTCTACTTCGTGAAATCCAATTCCAAAGCGGCCTTGATTCTTTTATAAGAAGTTAAAATAGAAAAGAATGGACTAGTGTCCTATTACAAACGAAAGACTATCCATTCTGTCAAATCCAATCAGGGCTTTGATTCAGAGTTGGACATCTTCCTACGTGTCAAATATCGAGCTTCCTAGACATGCAGAGTAATACTTTGACGTGTTTATGTTGAAGAGCACATCTAGTGAGAAATCACATGTCTTTAATTCTCTTTTTGTTTCGAATTTCTATCACTAATATCAATTATAAAAAATAAGTAAAATCTTCCAATTAATGTAATATTAGATAAAATTCAAGAGGAAGACAATCATAAAATTAATAACAAAAATGCAACCTATCAATTCTTTTCTGTGTCACAAAGTTAATGAAATTACTCGTCAATCCATCTGGTTTCGGTGGAAGAAGTTCACGTAGAATCACCCATATTCACTTCCTTAATTGTAAACTCTATATACCCCCACCCACCATGGATTAGGATCCTTTCCATTTGAATTCTCTCCATTTATTCATATCTAACTTTATATAATGTTATAAAATTAAGCAATTGTGTCCTTACTTTTCTTTTGATCTCCAGATCAATTTATTGAAAAATGATATTTTTTGAGAATATTTTGACATTAATTTGCACAAAATATTTGTAACGGAGAAAAACAGTTCAAAATTGTGACAAAATTTGCAATGGTCATTCAAATGGCAAAACTCGGTCAATTTCATATGAAATTTTATGTATAACCAATACAAGTAATGAAATATATTATGAATGGAGTCGATCTTTGAAAATAATTTTTAAATTAATTTGATTATGGCATAATAGACAGAAAATCTCTCCAATGCAATGGAGAGGAGCCTAATCCCACCCACCACCCTCCCCTCCAAGAAAAAAGAGAAAAAAAAATTATGTCTAAAAGTCAAGAACTTTAGAATGTTAATCAAAGATTTTTTTTATTGAATTTCTATCATTAATCAACTAAATATGCGCTACATATGACACAGGATGCATAATTAGCACAATAACAGAGACGATAGTTATTTAAGGGCTACAAAATTGCAGACGGAAGTTTAATCTGTAGTAATACAAATTTGATCATAAGACTAGTAATACAAATTCACTGTTTTGGTTGACAAGTTTGGGAAAATATGATTATTTTGTGGGGGGTTGATTATATGCATGGTTGTGAAATTGGTGTTTCTCTTTCCTTTGAATATAGAACTCCTTTAGACTTGGATATTTTCGTTAGCGTCCCATATTCCAATAATAAATTCCTCTATGAAACTTTGCGTACGCAATCATTCTTGTTAGGAGACTCACCCACGACAGCCAGGTGTACGACCCGGGTCGACCAACGGATTAGTCAGGACAAAGCCCTGGATACCATGGCAGGCAAACCAAAAAAAAAATATTTAGATTTAATTACTAATAACATCTCATAAAAATAAGGACATAGACAGAACAATAGAAAAAGTAATACGAAAAAAGCACAAATAGAAAACTATTGCTCATGGTCATGGATATCTACAGAAAAGCACTTATCACGACAGGACAATCGTTTTGACAACATATGTTTAAATAGTAAATTAAGAATGCTTATGGGTAGTTAATCTTGACAATATATATTTGGATAATTAAAGTAAAATTAGTTTTTTTTATAAGGGCAAAAATGAGGATATATAAAGCGACAATAAAATATTTATACCAACCCTTTCCTCTCTCTACCTATATGGTATAGATATGAAAGAAAAGGATCATTTCAAAACATTTTACTTTGTTAACGATTTTATTCTGAAAAAAATGGCTTAAGTTTGACGAGGTAGAAACCAATTGAATACTGCTGGATCTTTCAAATTTCTCATATTTGGGAAAAGAAAAAAGATAAACTAAGTGGAAATCGTGATTATTTTTCTTTTTTAACGATAAACTAGGAATGCGCTTTTATGAAATAGTATGGAATAGAGAAAAATAAATAAAAATGAGTAAGTTTTCTCTTTTTTTTTTTTTTTTCTTTTTTGTACTACCTACACATTAGTCGCATAGTAGTTGATGCACGCATAATTGATCGTTTTTGGTTTAGTTGTGGCATTCTGCACAATTGGAGATGTGTATTGGATGATTAAAAAACTCCTCGTTTTTTCAAATATCCATCAGAAAGAATACCCTCACTAATGTATTTCTTGGCAATAAAACATTGAATCATCAATCTCATGTTGCAAAATATGCACTTGGACTGAGTTTTGAGGATGAGCCAATCATTATTCCACAAATGAACTCGTCAATTGGCTAGTTGCAATTACCTAACTAATTATGAAATTTAGACAAATTTCTATTAAAGCAACATGCTGTGGTTGCTGCCAATCAAACTTCGACATGAAAATATTGAGGCCTTGTTTGGATTACAATTTTTTACCTAAAAATTTTTATATTTTTTAATCATTTTTTTATCTCACATACGCATTTCTCAAATTTTTGAGCGTGCAGCATGTGTCTAAAATCATTTCTAGAATAAGTCACGTCATCTACCAAATGCGTATTGCCTAACTACCATTCTAGTTTATAATACTGTTCCAATTCCAAAGCTCACTTCTTCTGACTTATCTAATTCCTTAGTCTTGCATTACAAAAATTTACAGAACGTACGACATACATTCCTTTAGGAGTTTTTTTTTTTAATATTTTTTTGAACAATATGACTTTTCAAGGTTTGATAAAGTCCCAAGTCGCGTAAGATAATTTGCTATCGAGATTAATTAATGACAAATTGAAAGAGTTTACTAGTCAAGTAGAACATGATTTATTATAAAACTGCAAAAAGAAAGAAAAAGAAAAATTACACTCGACTATACTCAATAAAAGAGTATACTTTCTTTTTTTCTCTTTTTGCAAGTGGAAAGTCCTGTATTCAGTACCTCTTACCTACTTACTTATTTCTGGGTAAACGAGTAATTTCGAAGAAGGTTTACCTCGGTCCCCAAATGATGGCTAAGTGGCTGGCAGGTTGTGGAGTTTTCCTTACATGAAAAATCTGTGGGGCTCATATTCCAATATCCAATAATCGTACTGTTTATTCCTTTTCCTTTATTATAAATATAAACTGCTATATTTACAGCTGTAATTTGGTAGGTAGTATTACAGAAGCAGGACTGGCCTGTTTGATCATGAAGATTGTGATGGTTGCAAGGTCCATCCATAGGAAATGGCCAATGGCAATTCATCACAATAGATAAAACAGGGGCCTTCATGGTTATGCCTCCCCTCATAAGTTGTAACCAAATAGCTTGGATCTTCGACATCTCTTTCCACTCTTTTCTTTACTTTGCACCCTTCAGTGGAGCACTTGTAGTAATTCCTGTGCAACCATTTATTAATCCGCTATTAGATAATTATTTTTAGATCAAGTAATAGATACACGTAAATAAGATCTAATAATCAATTAACCTCTTGCATCTACTGATGAGTTATTTAATCACAAAAATCTTATATCTATAAAGGACTTACTTTGTCATGTGTTGTGTGTCTATTAGAGAAATGCCTGCTTAAAAAATGTATGAATTATCCATTTACTATATGCGTGCATGCGAGCAAGGTAGTTGAAATTCTGATTGAGCCCAAAAATCTTCTTCATCGAGAAATCAATCATATCATATATGCATGTTGATCAGTGCAATTCTTGGATAGGAATCACTCTGATTTTGTGATTACGATGAAAAGCAACTCTTTTCATCATTTGTTATTGTCCACAAATATACTTGTGAAAGAAACTAGACATGTAGGTTTCCAAGAAAGTAAAGAAACTGAGGAGCTCCACATGTTTAATTGACTGGAAATCAACGAAGAGCATATGAAAGACTTCCAAGGTAACAGGATACTCAAGCAACTTAAGCAACACCTGAACTGCACCCTTCCTCCCTCAATTCCCCCCCCCCCCCCCCCCCCCCCCCCTCTCTTCCCCTACCGGAAATTGAAAAAAAAAAAAATACAACAACACAGAATGAAAAATAACATAATCAAATCGACAAGCTTAATACGTGTGATAATTATTAATTATCAGTCACCTCGATCTTGTGCATTGGAGCATGCATGCAGATTTTCATAAGCTTTGATAAATACTCTTCATTATTTACCTTGGATTAGGATTACTCTTCACCTTTTTCTTCCCATACTTCCTCCACTTAAATCCATCATCCAAGATCTCAAGCTGAGTCTTTGTTCGAATAGCAATAACATTTCCTTGATCCACCTTAGCCCTCTTCATCACCCTCTTGCAACTTGACCTATGGAGAAAAAAAATCTTAATTAAACTGCAAAAATACATACTACCAATAGGTATTTGGGAAACGACAATATGAATCACTTTTCTTTCTTATTTTGTGGATTTGAAAGAAACTATATAAAACTTTGTGTACTAACTGATCTTCTTCCATGTAGCTATTGATTGGCATGCCATCCATACAGCTGGCTGAACTTCCAGTAGTACTAGTCATTTCTTGAGTGAACAGAGTTGGATGAACACATGCTGTGAGGCTAGAATTGGAATCTTCATGAACATTGTTGATTAAGAGCTGTCCATGATCCGGTATGTCAAGATAATGAGAAAGTTCTTGGCTTCCTAGATGATCAGTGAAGTACTTGTCAAGTAAATAATCAGAAGTATAAGTGCTTGGAATAACAGTGTCATGATGAATACTAATGCCTGGCTCTGGTGGTGGGAGGAAAGGGGAGTTGAACATGGCGTGGTAGAAAGGCAAAGACTTGGAATGTATTGAGTCGTTGAATTGGCTTTTGGTATGAAAAAGTGGGATCATCATCCATACATATAGTAGAACAGTGAAGATGTCATTTTCTGAAAGAGGCTTCCTAACCTGCTTCCTAGCAAGATACTGGGGGCTTCTTTAGCAGTCTATATTATGTCAGATTAATTGTTTTGTACTGAGACTTCTTACCCTACATGACGAAAGAAATTGAGCTAATAATTTTCGAGATTTAATGGTCTGCATAGACTACATGTGTCCATTTAAAAAAAAAAACAACAAATTATGGATTTGTAAATGTCGGAATTTGAAGGAGTGATGTATAATTTCGATGAGAATGGCTAGGAGTCACCATTAGATTTTGTAATATGGCAAGTCACTATTACAATAATAAATGAATCAGAAATTTTAGAGTTTGTCACTAAACTATGCAGAATGTCCCATTTTGTCGCTCTATAAATTCGTATTTTGTCCAAACGGCCCCTCAACTTTTACTACGTTTCAAATGAATCCTTCTGTCTATTTGCGCCCTTATGCCCGCGGAAGTAGCCACTCTGTGCCCACATTGACTTGTAGCTAGGTTGAGCTTTTGCAACAAAATATCATTCTGGCTGCATATGGAATAGGAAACAGGGCATCTCCAGTTGAGTCTTGTGACTGGTGCAATTCTTACATCATTTGGTATATATTCACATAGATTTAGCGTAAGTATGAATTTTACACCACTTAATCGCATGAGTTTATAAATTTCGTGATTACACTAAATTTTACGAATTTATACCAAATGTATTGTAAAAATTACGTCAACTAGACAGAATTGAACTAGAAAGGCCCTAGATCCTATGGTATAAGGGGTAGACTAGCAACTTGCTTTAATTGTTAATATATCTCATTGCTGTTTTCTTGTTGGTTTTGTGTTTTCTTCTTTGCTCTTTTTTCAATCTTCTTAACATGATTATCACACATGTACAGGTCTTAGCTGCAAAATCATTTTTATGGCTTTTTTTTTTCCTATGTCGTGCAAAACAACAAACTTACAAAACGCACCTACTATTGGCGGCGTGGAAAGGATGGTGGTTGAATGATTTCTGGCATTCTAGTTTGGTATGTAAATCGAGTCTTGGCTTTTGTATGTTTTTTAATAAGGTTATCCTTTGATCTCGTATTGCACTCCTAATGTTAAGAAGAGTGCCTTGGTATAAACTACATGAAGCTTAGTATAAATACCAACGCATGTTGGTGCAAGCGACGGAACTATGAGATCTTGAATTCGAAACTTATGGGAATAGAAAAAATAACGTTGGGAGAGCTTTCCTTCGTAAAGGGGTCCAGCGTGACTTGAACAGGATTAATTGTAAACCGTAAAACGGATGCGGATACCTGTGGGTTATACCAAAAAAATTTATACAAAAAAAATTAAGTTTAGTATAAATGAATTTATTGGAATAGTGGAAGAGGTATCATATAAAAAGGATATATTCCTAGAATTTTAACTGTTGAAGATTGAGAAAACTAAGATTTGAAATTTAGGTCAGGATAGGGATGAAATAATAAGAAGAAGAATTAACCAGAAGAAAAAGCAATAGGTTAAGAATCTTAAAGGTTAATTACGAGAAAGCAAAAAGAAAATAACTCTTATTTGAGAAAATTTCCCTCTGCAGAAGTTAGGCAAAACATAAGTTACTAGCATGCCCTTCAAACTATCCACAAAACGAAATCGATGGGCAATGTGAAAACGTAGTAAAAATGTGGTGAATAAGTTATTAAAAGGTAAAACAACTCCTAAGACAAAATTGAAGCATCACAGAAACAGTACGTTTTCTTGGCAGGATTGATTTGAGCTTTAATACGGACATAGAAAATAAGGGATGTTCAGCTATATCATGTTTTTCTTATAATTATCGCAGTTGAACAAAAAGAAAATGTTGAACTTGATTTTAGATCATTCTAAGTAAACCAATGGTTGGCTCGGATGTTGAAGCAAACAAGTGTCATATTTCCCCTCAAGTTTTATCTGGAATACTTTGAAGCGATTGGAAAACCAAACATTTTTTTTTTCTGTTGGTGCCATTTTCTAAGGCATTAATTAATTAATTCAATACCAATCCACATATTAAACAAAAACTCTAAAATTTGCTGTTTATCATTAGAGATCAAATCACATATGGCATCAAAAAATAGTATATTATTTTATATTTTTCACTTAATATAAGATCCAAATTATTCTTTTCATTTATATACCCATTGTCAAACATGATCAGTAACAAATAATAAAAAAGTTTGCAACCAAAATATTACAAAGATCAAACTTTAACATGATAAATATTCTTGTCAACATATTAAGATTAGTTATTGAGATTTTTATGGTATTAAAATTTACTCTTTGTAATATTTTGGTTGCAGTTTTTTTTAATTATTTGTTATTGATCTTGTTTGATAACGGATTTGCAACTGAAAAGAACAATTTAGATCTTACATTAAATGAAATATATAGAATGATATACTATTTTGATGCCATATGTGATTTAATTCCTGATAATAAACAATAAATTCTAGTATTTTCTTTAATATTTTGGTTGGTATTAGATTAATTAAATAGTTTAGTAGATAAGGGGCAATAATGAAATCATATTATCTCTCTCTTCTACTATCACTTTTTAATTATTGGTTGGATTTAAATGTTACAAGATAATAAATCTTAAGGAAGGTTACTGTAATTTTCAAAACCTAAAGGGAGGACAGTGAAATAATCAGAAACCTTAGGAGAGGTTTCTAAAATTATCCCAACTGACCAGAAAATCTCCTATTGAGATTTGAATATCCGTATTAAGAAAGAAGTATGAGCGCATCATGATCAATTGTATACATCATGAAATCCTTCTTTTGAGCACATTTGTAAAGGAAAGAAAATCTTTTCATGGTAACTGAGGCACCTATCTATCATCAATTACTGCGTTACAGCAATACATTCACATATCTGACCGTTTGGACCCACTAATACATGAGTAGCAATTAGCATTTGTACGTATTCTATGTGTCGTATATACATGCATTTCGAACTATTATAAAGAACGAGAGTTTAATAGAAGTTGAAAGTATTGTTTTATTTAATCCCGTCTTATGGAACTTCCCTTTTTTTTTTTTTTTTTGTAATTTGATTCTCAATACTGATTTTAGGTAGATGTATATCTTTTTAGGACTTGAAGTTTTTTTTTTTTTTTCCAAGCTTTCTTATATGTAAAGCTTGAAAATTTTAAAAAACCTATAAAACTGAACGAACATGTTATAAGAAGAAATTTCTAAAAGAAGAAACCAAACGGAGATAGTCAAGTAACCTAAGAGATCCTATATAAACAAAAGAAAAAGTTGAAGAGGTTTTTTTTTTTTTTGGTCTTTGTCTTTTAGAAAATTGTAGACATTCGATGCCTTTCCTGCTTCTTTTGCTTTTAGCATTTGAATATTCTGGTCAACCCTCCGCATAAGATTGTAAGCAAGACAAGAACAGCAAAAGCAATCTTCAATTCTTTAATTCTAAATGTTCAAAGCAGTCTCAGTTGTGCATGAGGGGGTATTGTGATTGGCTTCTAAGTTGTTGTCAACTTACGGTTATATAAGGAATAAAAAATGAAATCTAGTGTATGGACCGTGTGCTATTTGAGCTTATCAATTTAAACGTCCATTCCTTTATCTGAAAAAAGTCTAATTCAATGTTATCACAAGTTATAGGTTCAATGCATAATATGTTTGAAATTGCTGCTAGCTAGAGAATATTGATGACCAAGTCTTACATCATTCACCAATCACCGTAGGAATTAAACAGGTGTTTGGCTTTTATTCGAAAATCAGAATCATAAACCTCATCATGTGTATGGGTTTTGGTCATTTTTCTTTACATATTTGGTTTAGAAGTGTGATGAATTTCATTCTATTTTGGTGAGATTAATTTCTCAATTTATTAGTTTGACGTAACGGAAGCATTAACAATAAAACTTGACTCTAGTTCATAAAGGATTTATGTATAGCAGTTTAAATCATGGGGAGGTTATGTAATAAAACACCAAATCATAGGAAGGTAAAAGGTCATTTTCCCTAGATTTTTAGCATTTGTACCTATTTTGTGTTACATATGCATGCATTTGAAACTATTATCAAGAACGAGAGAATAAAAGAAGTTGATAGTATTGTTTTATTTAATGCGGTCTTATGGAACTCTTTTATTGTAATTTGATTCTCACTACTGATTTTAGGTAGTTTTATAGCTTTGGAAGACTTGAAGGTTTTCCACAAGCCTTCTTAACATATAAAGCTTGAGAATTTCAAAAAAACCTATAAAAATGAACGACGAACGTGTTATAAGAAGAGTTTTCTTCAAGAAGAAACCAAACAGAGATATTAAAGTTACCAAAGGGATCCTATTATAATTAACAAAGGAACAAATTGAATAGCCTTTTTTTTTTTTTTTTTTCCCTTTTGCCTTCTAAGAAATTTTAGACGACAGGGGAGGCCTCCCTTTACCTTTTGCAGGTCAATATTTTGGTCAACACTTGTTGTAAACAGGAAAACAATAATAGGCAAAAGAAATATTCAAGTCTTTAATTCTAAATCTTCAAGCTAGTCTCAGTTGTGCGTAGAGGGGTGATGTGATTGGCTTCAAGTTATTATCAACTTATAGTCGTATGTGAGGGAAAAAAAAAAAAAAGAGTGTATGGACCCTGAGCTATTCGAGCTCATCAATTGAAATGTACATTCGTTTAACTTTATTTAACAAAAAAGTCTATTCAATATTCCCACAAATTATAGGGTCAATGTATAATTAAACGCGTTTGAAAGCGGTGCTAGAGAATGTTGATGGTCAAGTCTTACATCCTTCACCATTATGTTTTTGCTAGAGACCAAATTAATTAAGGAGGTTTTTGGTTCTTACTCAGGAAGCAGAATCATAAACCTCATTATATATGTGCATGGATTTTGGTTATTCTCCTTGCATATTTGGTTTGGAATTGTAATGAGTTTTGTTATTCTACTAAGATGTTAATCAATTTGAAACCCATGAACAACGACAAACGGAAATATTTAACACTTCCATTCCTATTGAATGACTCACACGCATGAGGATCTATCAAATAATTGGTATGGGTATCATTAATTTGATACCCATTCATGCACCTCATGCACATGTGCCAAACACCCTTAATTACATTATTATATTCTCGGTATGAAATGTAATTAATAGAGGTTGAAATGCTTCCCATCATCTTGAGATCTTATGTGAGAAGATTATTTCATTATTTTTTTTGACGTGGCATTCTCGAAGATCATGTAAAAATAATAGTAGCATTGACCAAATGATTAATTTTTCCACAGGCACAAATCAGTCTTAGTCACCACTTTCACCAACGCATTAGAAAACAGAAAATCAAGGGATTAAAGTCTAACAATCGGAATCCTAAATTAATGCATCATACGTGGTCATGTTGCCTTCTTCTTGGCTGCTATGACTTGTGAGTGATTATAACTATAAAAACACAATTTCACCTGCTTTCCGAATTAATGCGACATTCTTAGGCCTAGGAGATTGACTGGCAAACAAATGACCGGTCCGTAGTCTGCCAGGCGGCAGAAAGTATGTAGAAAGTGGAGAATTTATGATGGACGGATGCCTTTATTCTGCTAGATACACGTCGTTTTTCTAGTTTCTACCCTTATTTGAATGGACTGAAGGAATGCGTTAGTAGTTATTGCATTGAATTATTTAGGCACGCCGACCAATTAAGGTGGTGATTGGAGTTGAATCTCCTATTTGATAATATCTCTGGAAGAGAATTAATGTCTTAGATTTTCTGTTTCTAAATTGCACCGGTCAAAGTGGATATGTGTGAGATAAAAGGTGGACGTCTTTAGGGTTTTAAAGCTAATTTTCTGGCGAACAGAGATAATCAAATAAGCAACGTTACATAGCAAACATCTAACTGTCACCATTATTTTATTGCTAGTTCTCAAAATTAATTAAGCAAAGAAGAAAAAGATAACGGACGATGATCATTTGAAAAGATAACAGTCTTTTCAAAAAAAAAAATGAATACTCAAAATCTTAATTTGCTATCTTATTTATACTAAATTGATGTGGTTTTGAACATATAGGCAAGTGGTTCATCCTAACTTAATGGCCTTTATGTTGTCTAATCTAAAATTATGTTAAAAACTTAAGACAATCTCTTTATGCACTACATTAAATAGACCACTTTCTGTTTTCCAATTTAAATAAATTTCCAATGGGATAAAAGTACCAAACTTCAAACCAAAACCAATTTTATGATTCCACTATTTGTATCTGTGTTCTTCATTAGTCCCCCCAACCAACAAAAAAAGGGAAAGAATTTTTTTGTTGGAACTGTTAGATTTGCAGAGTCATCTTTGTGCTTAAAATAACGAGTCTCGACACACTCCAAAAGGGTTGTCCAATCCAAACATATTGGAACATTAGGTTTGATATTCCATATTGGAAATACATAGTAGTACAATATTTGAATTTCCGCAAAATAAAAATAATAAAATTGGATTGATAACAGAAAATTTTTGCTTTGCATGCCCCTTGCGTAAGGATGATACCGATATTGAGAAATGGTCCACTGTGGACCCTTCCACAAGAAAGTACGGCTGAGGATTTGAATTACCTAAGCACAAATTCTATAATAATATTGCTATGTTTGGATAGCAAATTTTTTCAAAATTTTTTTTCCTTTGTATCATAAATACATTTTTTAATTTATATTTTTATATTCCCAATCACCATTTTATCTCACATACATCACATCAAAAAAAATTGTTACAGTAATTATTCTACTCTATCTTTGAAGTAAATTGGAATAATTATCTCACATGCACTTTGAATTAAATTCAATTCTAGAAATCCATGTCCACTTTGAATTAAATTGAATTATCTCATGTCCACTTATATTTGGTCGGTGCAACTTTGTCAAGTGTTTGATTTTCGAGAAGTCAAAGTTAAAATTTGACAAAAAAATGAAGTCAAAGTTGAAAAAATCCAACAGAAAATTAGGAGTTGATTCTTTTTTTTTTTCTTTTGATAAACAATAATTTTCACTTTCATAAACTTCGCTAATTCCAATTCCTTTCCCAAGGAATTCTTGTAGTTCCAAAAGGATCTATGCATGTACGTAGTCAATAATCCGACTCAGTATATAAAAAATTACAAGGCTAATTATCAAGTTTAAATCTTTTTTTTAATTTTTTTTTAAATTTAGGATCTCTAAACCTTGAGACCTCAATTATAGCCACTAACAAACCAAACCTGAAAAAATTGCAGATCTTACCCAAAAAAAATACATCAACTAATGCCATTACAAATTGACTTATACCACCAACAAATAAAATACAATGTTGTCTCTCTCACCTTTTTACACGTTTTCTGGCAAATTTTGTTTCTTCACTTATTTTATATGATTTAAGAAGGTGAGTGGGCAACAACCTCTTTCTTTGTGGAAGAGATTAGGGAGAAATCAATGGGGCCCTGTGATAAATTGAGATGGCAAGTGAAATTCGGGGAATATTAATGTGGGGTTCGAAACTTTTTTAATATTGTGTTCTGACTCCTAGGGTGTTAAAAAATTATTAATTTACCTAGAAATGTTTCATAGTCTATAAATGTTGTTCTAAAGTTTGGTATTATTTTTCGAATAAGTCCATCAATTTAACTTTAAACTTGTAAATATGCATTGAATTATATAAATTGCTATCTGATTGTTCTAATTTCTTTTTATTTTCTTATTAAATAGCTTTGAAACATCAAACATGTATGAATATACCGTTATTGGTATTAACATGCTTTTAGTTATTTTACATAGCAATTTAGTTTTAAAAGAATTTTTACTAATGACATCATATTGATTTTATCCTCAATCCATCCTCATCGTGATTGGTACCTATGAGTATAACGTCTATATGTCAACCACCGTTTTGGAGTTATAATTTTTATGCGAGAGTTGAGTCCTTTTGGACTAAATCTAAACTTATCAAACATGTAAGTGAAGTTATAAACCATCAATTTAAGAATAACTTGTATATATTATTGTAATTACATATCATTAATACGTAATTATGATGTATTTATGATGTTATCAATATCCACCTTGACACTCGATCTAACTGGTGGAATCCATTGATCCTTAACTCGACTAAGTCGCTACTCGGTCTTGAGTTTCAAAACATAGATCCATGCATTTGCAATTGCTTGCGTTTGGAGTGCTATTCATCTTCAAAATCTGATATATTGCTGCAAGCAACAGGCATGAAACAAATCTAATGATTAACTGACATGATGCTTTATTATTTCAGGAATCTTTGGTCAAATCAGATTAACCAGTTACCAAGACTGTTTCTGGGGTTGCATTGACAGCCATTTTTTTGATAGTATTTGCTATCAAGGACGCCCCGCTAGAATGGGCAAGGACGGTGAACTTTCTGGTGGTCTGGATCCTTGCCTCTGTGGCTATTGTGTTCACCCGCGCGCATGAGGAAGGGAACCGCAGTTTTCTGGAAAAACGTGCAGATGAATTGAAGCTTTCACGATTCAGGGCAGAATTTATTTGCGCGAAATTTTGCGAGTATTGAACATGTTCATCTTTCGGCTAGTGCTAACTATCCTATGGTTCTGTTGCTTAGATTTCCTCGGCAAAAACAGAAAATCTTCCCCCTGCTACACTCTTATATATAACTAGTTTGATTTTTTCCACCGTCAAGGTTCAAATATTTGATGTGCACAATCCAATTACAAATTAGGTGAAGAAAACAAAAAGACGTCGAGATTTGGTGGATGTCACTCTTAGTTTAGGTTGCCTGCTGCCAGCAATCAGCAATGCATAGCTACAACAAAACTGGCAGTTTTCGAAAACAAAATATAGAGAGAAAAAGGAAAAGTAAAAGAAGTGGTTCTTACTTCTTAGTCAACAGTCAACGAAAGCTTAACACTGTACTGCCCCAAATGGGGGGGAGCTCGCGGTGCACACGAGAACGATAAGAACCACTCCTGATTTTTCTCAATTATCAAATTTATACTATAATGATTTTGACTTAGGTTTTTTGGCAAATTAAATGCTTGCATTGCATAACAGATCTTCTGTCTGTCTCACCGAGTCTTACTTTTTATTATGCTGTCATTTTTCCTTCATAAACACTATATTTTAATTCTTTTTTATTTACTTAAGTTTAAAAAACTCCTAACAAAGTAAAAAATAAAATATAACAATTTAAAAAATGATTATAATAGAGAAATAAAAATTATAGTAGAAAATTCACAAAAATTTCATTTTTCTATGAATTTTAATTTTCTATTTTTTTTGTTGAATTTCATGTATTACTTTATTAATAGTTATTGAAACTTTAAAAAATAAAAAAAATAAAAATATAATATTTACAAAAGAGAAATAGTAATATAATTAAAAATGAAGTAGAGAATGACACAAAATATCCGTTCCGCACGCACACCCTGGCTCGATTCGTCACTTTCGAGCCCAAATCTCGTCAAGTTTCTGGAAGACAATTTTTCATCTGAACATACAGGAAGGACCATGCATGGCCGTCGAGTTGCAACTTGACTTATTATAAAGCAAAAAAGCTAAGAAAGCAACATTAGATGTGTAACGCACTATGACCATATTCACAAATGATGGCTGTGGGTTTTCTAGAGGTTGACTAATGGACACTTGATAAGAGGCCTGAATCATATTAAATTTATTGTGTGAATGTACATACTAACAATTAATATTTCATCAGATATTTATAAGTTTTTTTATTTAATTTTATATTTTTAAAATATTAACACTTGAACTACATCTTAGATTGATTGACATTTTATTAACCCAGAATTTGTTCTTTTTGGCAAATTGATTGATTAGTATAAGCCACTCATATGAGCATTGGTGGTTTTTTATGCTACTACTTCATATACATAGTAGCATAAGAAGATTGTGATGTTTTCCAACGTCCATCCATCTGAAAGGACGAAAAGGCAACTGATTAATTAGAATTAAACAACAAAGGGCCTTTGCTCGAATGGTGTACAATTCTACAACCCTTTTCTGAAGTGTAAACACTATTTTTGTTTGGATGGGAGTGTTTTTCAAAAACTAGTTTTCAAATACAATAAAAATTTTTAAAAAGTACTCTAAAAGATAATCTAAAAATTAGTTTAAATTTTTTAAAAATTTTAAAAAATATCTCAAAATATATTCTAGAAACTCTTCTACTCTTAAATATCCAAAAATATTTTCTAAAAATATTCCAAAATATACTCTAAAAATTTCACTACAGGAAAATTTTTCAAAAACACCTCCAAAATATACGTTGTCTTTTCCTCGTTTCCTAGATGCATATTTTTGTTACTAGACGTTGCCGGTTAATATGCAGGGAACGAAGTTTGAGAAGCTCCACAAGCTCAGCTTTGATTGAGGTTGAGCCTCGTTTTCCTAATCAGTTGAATCAGTATGTAAACCTCCCATTTGCATGGGAGTTACTAAATAACCAGTAAATTTTTGTGTTAATAATTTTGTCGTCCATGGAAGGAAAGGGGCAAGCATACATAATTCAATATGTACATCTTCTTATCCAATTTCCTGTCCCACCTTTCCTTATATTACTACACAAATATTCTATTTTAAATTTTTTTTTTGTTTCCTCAAGTTCCAATGACTAATAGCAAGGTAAAAAAAACATAGTAAAACAACACTATATAATACAAAAAAAAAAAAATCCAACAGAAAATCCATAAAAATTTTCATTTTTCTTTGATTTTTTTATTACTCTAATGTCTTTAATTGTATCCTATTTTTAGTTATTGACGCTTAAGGAAACCAAAAAGGATTAAAATAGGATGTTTGTAAAGAGAAAAAGTACAATATAATGAAAAGTGAGACAGAAGATGCATTTAATTACAAAGCTTATATTCCTAAACACATATTGTGTGGGTTTGAGTTTTATTAGTTTTATTTTTGCTACACTAAATATGATTCGTTTCTGTGTCACAAAGTTAATGAAATAAGTACATGTCAATCCGCCTGGTTCCGGTTGAAACAAGTTCGTCTAAAATCACCCATATGCACCTTCCTAAATGTAGAACCTATACACCCCCAACCCCAGACCAAAAAAAGAAAAAAAGAAAAAGAACACCATTAATGGTCTTGCTAAAACTTCATGCTTAAAACGCAAGACTTTAGAATGCAAATCAAAGATTGAAAACGTAAAAGATTAGACTAAACTTCTACTATTAATCAAAGGGAAATATTAGTTGCACTCCCTTTTTCTAATTCACACTTTCACCATCATTTTAATCATATAGTTTTTATTTATTAGACTACATGATAAAACAAATTATGAAAGTGCAAAAAACAAAAAATAGAGAGTAAATAACATTTCCCTTAATGAAATGAATATGCGCTCCATATAACACAGTACGCGTACTTAGTAACATAGACTGATAACTGTTTAATGGCTATAAGTAAGTTTAATTTGTAGTAAAATAAATATATTCATAAGATTAATACTTTTTTGTTTATTATTTTTTCTGGGTAGGTTCATAAGATTAATAATTCATTGCCTGCTTATTGCAGGCAATTCTCTCGATTGAAATCTCGCATAATTTTTATTTTTTTTCCTTCAGCAATAATTAGTGCGCCTCGCGATTGTGACATATATATTTTTTTTTGTTTATTTGATTGTCATACTCTCTATGATTACTTGTAGTTTGCAGATTGCAGCCACAAAGCGCCGCCGCAGCAATTCCTACCTTCGTCGAAGAGGAGTGAGGTGGTTGGAATGTCAACTCTCTAAGAGGCCAGAATACGGTGGAGTAACTGCAACTTTTTCTTACTTCTATTTTTTTTGGTTAGTTGAACTTGGAAAAGTCTCAGCAGCACTAGAGCAGAAAAAAATACTAGTGGGCCAATTATTTCTTCCCCAATAGGGATTTTGATGGATTTGGAGGACTTGAATGTGGAATATGTACATAGATAATTTTAGCTGGAGTTTTTTTTTTCTTTTTTTTAGTAAGTAACGAATGTTAAATCCAGAGCCTCATATTTATAATTTTTTTCACCTTAATATCTAACCCAACCTCTCCTCTCAACAGGAAGATAATTTAGTTGGTGCATGTCCTTATCTGGGCAAAAAAAAAAAATAGATAATGGAAGTCAAACTAGGAGAAGGTCTTGGGTACAAATCACTGGTTCAACCGGATAACCATTGGTTTAACCAATAGAGTGAAATCGAATGAAAGGATAAATGCAGAATAGTAAGCAAGAAAAAGCTAGAGCGTAGTTTTGGCGAAATTGCAGTAGGGTCAATAAGACCCGTCATAAGTATAGTCATTAAAGTTTGAAGAAATTAGCGTGACAGAATGATATTATGTATTACTGTCATTGTAATCATTCAAGATTTTACTTCCAGCAATGTACAGATTCTGATTACTGTCACTAAAGGTATTTGAATTTGACTAATTTAGTACCTCCAACCAACATACAGTGCCATATTATTTAACTTTTCAAGCAAATATTGAAAAACATCTTAGAAAGTTTCTTTGCTTAATTGCAATTTCTTTCATGTGGTTATGAAGGTTAGGGATGGAGGTAGAAGAGCTTTTTTCTTATACGAAAGAAAAGGATCATTTCATAACGCTGTGCTTTGTCAACGATTTTATTCTCAAAAAGTGGTTTAAGTTTGATGAGGTAGAAACTAATTGAATGCTACTGGATCCTTCAAGTTTCTCATATTTGGTATAAAGAAAAAAAAATAAAAAAGCTTGTGTATTTGTAGTATTGCTAAATAACATGAGTGGAGATCTTTATACGACAAATTAGGGCCGTGGAATTTATAAGACAGAGGAAGTAGTGAAAAAAACAAAAAAAGAGAAGTGAGTTCATTCTTTCATCTTATCTATTGTTGCATGGTAGTTTTTTTTTTTCCCTTTCACCCCTCTCCACACCTTTTTCATCCTCAATTGTCAGATACAGGATTGGAATCCTGAACTTGGCATTGAAAAAACTCTAAAAACTCTCCCTTAACCATTGAATTGACCCCAGTGGTTAATGCCTTACTACTGCTATTGTAGTTTATATTACTGTTCCAAAAGATCTCTTATTCTAACTTAACCAATTTGTTTTTCTTGCATTCCAAAAAGTTACAGAAAGGTTTGATCAAGTCCCATATTAAGTAAGATAATTTCTGGTTGAGATTATTTGAAGACAACCTTAAAAGATCTTATTAATGAAGCTGGAACTTGATTTATTAGAACAATGAAAATATCAAAAAAGAAAAAGAAAATTTGCACTGGACCATACTCAATGAAAGAGTAATTTCGAGGAAGGTTTGCCTTGGTCCCCAAGTGATGGCTAAGTAGCCGGCAGGCTGTGTAGTTTTCTACAAGAGAAATCTGTGGGGCTTAAATTTCCGATTTCTAATCATCGTAGTGGTTATCCTTTTTCCTTTATTATTACTTTAAACTACTATATTTGCAGCTGGATACTTGTGCAAATAATTTGGTAGATAGTATTAGAGAAAAGGACTAGTCTTGTCGATCAAGAATATTGCGATGGTCGCAAGGTCCATCCATAGGAAATGGCCAAAGGCAATTCATCACAGTAGATAAAACAGGGGCTTTCATGGTTATGCCTGCCTTCATAGGTTGTAATCAAATAGCTTGGATCTTCGCCATCTCTTTCTACTCTCTTCTTTACTTTGCACCCTTGAGTGGAGCACTTGTAGTAATTCCTGTGTAACCATTTATTAATCCGCTATTAGATAATTTGTAGATCAAAAGACCAAATAATTAATTTACCACATGCATCATCCAGTACTGATGAGTTATTTAATCCCAAGAATGTTAGATGTATTGGGGAATTACTTTCTTTTGAGTGTGTGTGTGTGTGTGACTGATGGAGAAATGCATGAATGATAATCTTAAAAAGTGTATAAACCATTCTTGATGTGCATGCATGCATGCAAGGTGGTTGAAATTCTAATTCAGGCCAAAAATCTTCTTCATCAAGAAATCAATTATATCATATGTGTACGTTGATCAGTGAAACGCTTTGATAGCAATCACTCTGATTTTGTGATTACCATAAAAAGCAAGTCTTTTCATTATTTGTTGTGCTGTCCACAAGTATACTTGGGAGACTAGACATGTAGCTTTCCAGGAAAGTAAAGCAGCTAAGGAGCTCCACATGCTTAATTGACTAGAAAACTCTGAAAACAGTACTGAGAAAATTCATCAAATTCTAAACTAACTTCAAGAGGAGAGTGAAGTTGTAAGAACCTCCTTACCCAATCCAAAGATGGATGTAGCTATGCATTCAAACACCGCCCCTCCTCCCTCATCCCCCCCAACCACTAAGTCCCTTACCCAAAATAAAAAAAAAACAATTATACACATAAAACAACAAAAAAAAAAGGAAAACAAAACAGGAGGAGGATAGAAGGGGTCAGCCATAATACGTAATCAGGTTGATAAGCTTAACATGTGTGATTATTATTCCTGATTAGTAGCCTCGATGATCTTGTATGGTTGGAACATGCATGCAGATTTTCATGAGCTTTGGTAAATACTATTGTTTACCTAGGATTAGGATTACTCTTCACCGTTTTCTTCCCATACTTCCTCCACTTAAATCCATCATCCAAGATCTCAAGCTGAGTCTTCGTTCGAATAGCAATAATATTTCCTTGGTCCACCTTAGCCATCTTCGTTGCCCTCATGCATCTTGATCTATACAAATATCAAAAGAACCAATTAAATCATAATTAAACTGAAAAAAACATAAACTACCAATAGATGTCTTGGAAGCTACAACATGAATAATTTTTCCTTCTTATTTTGTGGATTTAAAAGAAATTATACATAACTTGTTGACTCACTCATGCATGTTGCAATTGATTGGCATGCCATCCATGCAGTTGGCCGAGCTTCCAGTAGTATTCGTCATTTCTCGAGTGAATGGAGTTGGATAAACACATGCTGTGAGGGTTGAATTGGAATCAGTATGAACATTGTTGATTAAAGGCTCTTCATGATCTGGTAAGTCAAGATAATGAAGAAGTTCATGACTCCCTAGATGATCATTGGAGTACTTTTCAAGCAAGTAATCAGAAGAAGCATAAGAGCTTGGAACAACATTGCCATGATGAGCGCTAATGCCTTGCTCTGGTGGTGGGAGGAAAGGGGAGTTGAACATGGTGTGGTAGAAAGGAAAAGTCTTGGAATGTATTGAGTAGTTTAATTGGCTTTTGGTATGAGAAAATGGGATCATCATCTATATATATAGTAGAACAGTGAAGTTGTCATTTTCTTTAAGAGGTTTCCTAACCTACTTCCTAGCAAGATACTGTGGGCTTCTTTAGCAGTCTATGTTATGCCAGAGAGCAAGCCACTATTGCAATAACAAAAGAATCACAAATTTTACTGGTTGGCTCTAAACTATATTGAATGTCCCATTTTATCCCTTTGTAGACTCAAAATTTTTTCCAAAGGGACCCTCAACTTGTCCTATGTTTCAAATGGTTCCTCCTTACGAGTTTTGTCCGCGGAAGTGGCCACCTGATTGTCCAAATTGACTTTGTATTTTGACCTTTTTGCAATAAAGTATCATATGGCCTTATCGGATAAGGGGTAGACTGGTAACTTGAGCTACTTATTCATAATTTTCATTGCTGTTCACATTTTTATATTCTTCTTGGTTTTGCGTTTTCTTATTTTCTATTTTATCTCTCTTCTTTAGTTATTTTCTTATGGCTTTTTTTTTTAAGTCTTGTAAAACAATAAACTTATATCAAAATAAGATGCCAGTTTGTACAAGTCATCAACTTGTACTTCAAGGTACGATTACCCTACTCACCAGTAAATCACTAAATCTCTTCATTGAGATTTGAATATCCACATTAACAAAGAAGTCTTACTGCATCATAAGTGCTCTTATGCATCATCATTTCTTTCTTTTCAGCACATTTGTAAAACAAGAAAAAAAGATATTTATCATCAATGACTGCATTACAGCGATACGTACATTCGCATATCTGACTGTTTCGAAGCAGTAATAGATAAGTAGCAATTAGCATTTGTACCTGTTCTATGTGTTATAAATGCATGCATTCCAAACTATTAGCAAGAACGAGAGTTTAAGAGAAGTTGATAGTACTATTTTACTTAAATCGGTCCTATGGCACCTTTTTGTTGGAATTTGATCCTCAATACTGATTTTTAATTTGGTAGTTTTATGGCTTGAAGGTTTTTTACAAGCCTTCTAATAAGCAAAGCTTGAGAGTTTCAAAAAGCCTATAAAAGTGAACGAAAAACGTGTTGTAAGAAGAATTTTCATAAAGAACATACCAAACAGATATAGTAAAGTTACCAAAGAGAAACAAATTCAAAAGATTTTTTTTTTTGTTTCTTTTGTCCTTTTGGAAATTATAGACAACCGGAGAGACCTTTCCTGCTTCTTTTACTTTTTGCAAGTCATTATTTTGGTCAATATTTTTTTCTTTTTTGCTTATTCTGGTCAACACTTATTGTAAACAAGAAAACAATAACAGGCTAGGCAAAAGACATCTTCAAATGTTTAATCCCAAATCTTCAATCTCGTCTCAGTTGTACAAAAAGGGTGATATGATTGGCATCAAAGTTATTATCAACTTATGGTCATAGATAAGGGGGGGAAAAAGGTGTGTATGGACCGTGTGCCATTCGAGCTCATCAATTTAGACATGCATTCTTTCAACCCTGAAACAAAAATCTCTGTTCGATATTCCCACAAGTCATAGAGTCAATGTATAATTAATACATTTGAAAGTGATGCTAGAGAATTTTGATGATCAAGTCTTACATCCTTCACCACAGGAATTAAGGAGGTGTTTGGTTCTTATTTTAGAATCACAATCATAAACCTCATCAGGTGTCTTAGTTATAGTCATTTTCCCTTACATGTTTCATTAGAAAGTGTAATGGGCTTCATTCTATATGGTGTTACTTAATTTGAATCCCAAATTATAAGTGAATAATGGCAAAGAAAAATATCTAACACTTTCAGTTTTATTGAATGATTCACATGTATACTTATCTACCAAATAATAGGTATCATAGGCATAACTCATTTTAATTCCCATTCATACACACCTCATAGCCATATACCAAACACCCCTAAGTTAGAATCTTATATTCTTCGTATTAAATGTAATGAATAGAGATTGAAATGCTTCCCATCCTTTTGAGATGGTTATTTTTTACCCAAAGAGAAAAGTATGAGAAGATTCTTTCTTTCTTTTTTTTTTTTTTTGTGGCGTGGTATACTCGAAGATCATGTAAGAATAATTTTCAACAGACGTTTAATTCCACAGGCGCAAATTGGTCTTAGGCAACACCTTTGTCAACTCATTGGAAAACAAAAATCAAAGGATTAAGGTCTAACAATTGGAATCCTATATCAATGCATCGTGTGTGGTTATGTTGCTTTCTTCTTAGCTGTAACTTGTGAGTGACCGTATTGCAAAACTGACAATTTCAAATGTTTTCAGAGTGGGGCATTTTTAATTCATAATTCAGATTAAGGAAAAAAATGGGATCTAGGAGACTTGACTAGCAAACAGACGAGAGTCTGTGGTCTGTACCAACCAGCGGGAAGTAAGTAGAAAGTGGGGAATTTATGGTGGACAGCTCTCTGCCTTTATTCTGCTGGACATGTAGGGTTTCTAACAATCCTTGTATGGACTGAAGGGGTGGATTAGTTACTGTGGATTGGCACGCCACCGACCAAAGTGGTGATTGGAGTTGAATCTTCTATTTGACAAAGCAATCTTCTTGCAGGATACAATAGAAGAGAATTTTGGATATTTTGTTTGTAAATCGTAGCAGTTAAAGTGGATATGTATGAGATAAATGGCGAACGTTTTGGGGTTTTAAAACTAATTGTCTGGTGAACAGGGCAATTCAAGCAGATGAAACCAAATAAACAACAACGTTACATAGGAAAGATCTAACTTTCACCACTATATTGCTAGATCTCAAAATTAATTAAGAAAAGAAAGAAGAAAAAGAAAAAGATATATAACAGACAATGATCATCTGAAAAGAATTAAGCCTTTGAAAAAAAATATACTCCAAATCTTAATTTGCTATCTTATACTAAATTGATGTGGTTTTGATCATACAAGCAACTGGTTCATCCTAAACATAGTTGCCTTTGTTTTATGTAACCAAAAATTATGTTAAGAACTGAGTATATTTATCAGGTTCAGATGATCTCTTTACGCACTACAACACTTTTTTTTTTTTTGTTTTCAAATTTAACTAAATTTTGAATGGGAAAAAATACCAAACTCCCCCCCCCCTCCCCCCCAAACCCAAAAAAGGGATAAAAGTCATCTTTGTGCGTCAGATAACTAGTCTTGACAAACTCCTAAAGTAGTTGTCCAATCCAAAAATATTGGAACATTATGTTTGAAAGTCCATATTGGAATATAATGTTTGAATGTCCTCAAAATAACTACATTACATATAAATTCCCCTGTGGTCCTTCCCCAAGAAAGTAACTTATCACAAATTCTATATATTGTTTGACGCACTTAGGAGTAAATTAATTCTAGAAATCGTGTTTGACAACTGAAATTTGATTGGCCTAAAGTGACTTTATCAAGTCTTTGATTTTCCAAATGTCAAAAGGTTAAAAAGTCTATAGAAAATCTGGTGTTTGCAATTGTAACAACAATAAGAATTTAAAAAAAAAAAAAAACATGGCTAAGAATTGGTTGGCCAGGTTGAATTGCAACCAAAGTTGCCTTAACTAGATGAGAGATTTCAAAATGGATAAGAATCGGAAGGCTCTGGTTGAATTGGAACTAAAGTTACCCTAACTAGGTGAGAGATTTCAAATTTTAATTAATTAAATACAATACTATTACAAACTAACACACATAGAGAGTTGTATTACCATCAGATTGATGACATATATGCAAAAATTGAATATCAAATTGAAAATTTGCATAATTATCATTCATCTAAAGGTAACAGTGTATACACTGTCAGTATATAGAAAATTAATCCAAACTGATTATGGAGGAATATCAAAATCAACAAAAGTTACTTTTTGGCTGATTATAGATTTTAGTCTTTTTTTGTCATTAAAAAATCTATAATCAAAATATAAAAGCAACCAAAAACATTAGAAAAACTGATTTTTCAAAATCAAAATCTATAATCAATCGAAATAGTTTGAATTGAGACCTGTCTGTCTTACTTCTACTGTTAGAGTCCTTGTAATCTTATCAAATTAAAAAAAAAAAAATTAAGCACGATATTGGTTTGAGAGGACAAATCAGTTAATTAGCCACGGGCGAGTTGGGCTGTGAACTCACTTTTGAAAGTTGGGTCGTAATATACAGCCACAGGTTTGAAAGTTGGGTCGTAATATACAGCCACAGGTTCTTTCTCTCCCATTTTGCATTTAATGAGTGGTTTGGAGTTTCTCATTATTACTCATATTTCTGGGCACCCATTCCAGCCAACCACTCACGCATGCCAATTGATGACAACAAAATTGACGTTTTTTAAGGGTTGTGGTTTTTGCTCAAATATATGAAACACAATAAATACCAACATCCCGGGTTCCATACTGGGGTTGACAAATCAATAAAATTTTAAGATTTTGGTTCAGGGTATTTTTCCTTGGACTTTTTGTACCTATAAAATTCTACTTCTCTTCAGCTCATTATTGGATACAGTTCAACAGATCTTTCAGTCGGAACACGAAGAATTGGTTCCAAATTCTGACATGGTCCGGCAGAATCATAAGTGCAAATCCCATGTTCTTCAAATGGTCAGAATGTCCGCTTAACAAATAACTCCTCTTACCAACATTAATATATTTCGTTTTCTTCATCTTCCCCTGGAGAACAATGAACCTATAGTTAATTTTTTGCCCTCTTTTATAACAATGAACCATACGAGTTTTATAGCATGAAAATGTCACTGCATTTAAAGTATTAGGTTAAATGGTGAAAGGTAGAGCATCTGTATTGACAATAATGTATTCGTGTTAGGCCAATGACCACTTGACTTGGCAAAGCTACATGAAGGTGTATGAACTTAAGACCCCAATATTCAATCGTCGAGTGTATATTCAACTTCCTTCTGCGCACGTGTGTCGTGGGATTGACCTTTCTCTGTTTCCTTTCTTTTTCTATAACTAGAATGCTTCTGTTGTTAACTTGAAATAGCAAGTCAAACTGTTTTAGCTTCATACTCATTTTATGTTGGTTTGGATTAATTTTTTTGAATGAAAATAGCCACTCTATTTCTCCCAATTTTGGAAGTTATTGTAAACTACAGTTCGAAGATATTTTGTGGTAGAATTTAATTTTGTTCTCAACAAAATACGTCAATCGATAATATATTGCAATTACTTAAAACACATACTACTATTAGAGTGGGGAGAGGGTTGAGTGGAGTGGTAAAAGGAACATAGTACTAGTAGAGTCGCATTTCTCCTCCTCTGTCCCTTCGCACCTCCATTCCGCAAAGCACCCCTGTAAAGTTTTTCCCTCCAAATGGGCATTTTCTTCTTTATATAAGTTTTCTCTCTTCTAGAATTTCCCTCCAAATTCTATAGATTGATTCATGCACTTTGAAGTAAATTCAATTCTAGAAATCGTGTTTGTCCACTTATATTTGGTCGGTGCAACTTTGTCGAGTGTTTGATTTTCGAGAAGTTAAAATTTTGACAAAAAAAAAAAAGAAGAAGTCAAAGTTAAAAGAATCCAACAGAAAATTAGGAGTTGATTCTTTTTCTTTTTTTTTTCTTTTGATAAACAATAATTTTCACTTTTTAAAACTTCACTACTTCCAATTCCTTTCCCAAGGAATTCTTGCAGTTCCAAAAGGAAACAAATACAATTAAAATAGAATATTTGTGTAGTAATATAAGGAAGGTGGGACAGGAAGTTGGATAAGGAGATGTACATATAGAATTATGTATGCTTGCCCCTTTCCTTCGATGGACGACAAAATTATTAACACAAAAATTTACTGGTTATTTAGTAACTCCCATGCAAATGGAAGGTTTAAGTACTACACAAGTTTTCTCTCTTCTAGAATTTCTTAGTCGGGTTTTTCAGTCCTATGATAAGGTTCCCTAATGATACTTTTTAATCTCTTTTGTTCCATCTCGTCTTCTTTTGATCTACTTGTTAAAGGCATGCACAGAATGTTGGGGTTGTTAAGATTAAAAGAAGAATGAAGATTTAGCACTCGAAGATATTACTTTTTTTTTGTAAATTTTTCAACTTGGAAGAACATAATCTTCCATTTATTATATCTTGTAGGAAATTAAATCAAGCTATTTTAGGATTTAGTTTCCTAATTCTTTTTGGTGTCTTTTGTTTAGTTTCCATATTAGATTAGAAAATCTCAAATTAGTTTCCAAGTAAGTTTCGATTTACAATTGTATTTGTTTTAGGAAATTTTGGAGTGTATAAATTGATAGGTTGCAATTTTATCATTTATTTTATTATTAATTTTTCCTATTACCTGACCCGATGTGGATTAATTATTGGATTCTACTCACTTTTCGTAATTTACATTTATTTCAGGGAGTAGAACGAAAATACCACAACTAATGCCAATTTGACCGTCATCGGGAAAGAGTTCAAATAGCAGGCATTCAGGTCATTTTTGGAACAAGAAGACGCAAGCCCTTTCCGGTAATTTGGCCGAAGACAAAAGGATGAAAAAGGGGAGTCTTCTGAGGGCATGAGTGGCCGGACAGATTAGAGGCAATGAGAATAGGAAATAGCAGAGGCCATTGAGAGAGGAACAATTTTACATAGCAGACATGGAGCACTACTTTGAATTAGCTTTTGACTTTTCGTCTTAGTAGCTTTCTTTTCCTCCGTATGTCAGAAAAAGCAAAAACAATCAATTGCCTCCGATAGCTTGCTTTTCTTACTGAATAGAAGGGTTAATTCCACTTTGTCCCCCCAAACTTTGGACGATTATCCACTTAAGTCCCTAAACTTCAAAATGAGACACTTAAGTCCCTAAACTTATAAATACCTCTCACTTAAGGAAAATTGTTAACAAATCCTGAATGTCGTTAGAGGTCGAAGTGTCCCATTTTATAAGGATTTAGGGATTTAAGTGTCCCATTTTATAAGTTTAGGGACTTAAGTTGGAGGTATTTATAAGTTTAGGGACTTAAGTGTCCCATTTTGAAGTTTAGGGACTTAAGTGGATAATCGTCCAAAGTTTGGGGGGACAAAGTGGAATTAACCCCTGAATAGAATGAATTGAATTTTTCCAATTCTTGGACACGATGGCCGCAACTTTACGTAGGTTTTTCGCATCAGATATGAACTAATTTCTTCACTCTAGTCAAGGAACAACGGAGGTTTTGGTTCACCTAAAAATTGTGAGATCGATTTAATTTTATCTTTTTATTTATTTATTGGTATTCGCATATTTCTTGTTTGCAGTGCTTGTGATTATTTAATTAATTGATTATCTTGAATCTGGATAATTAGTTAATTTGATAATCTAATGTCAATTAGGACATTAAATCCGTAATTGTTTAATTGCCTTGAAATAGTGCCAACTGGCATGATTAGGTTTGTATCACGGGAATACGCGGGCTAATCTGAAATAACCCTGGTAATGCGTTATTTGGTTAGAATAGGGCTCCTCTAACACGTAAGGCAATTGGGGAATTAAATCTTACGGGTGTACCTAAGATTATTTCTCAATTAGAGCAGTGATTAACGGGCGTACCTTAATCACCGACACAGTAAGGAGGGATTGACTGTCATCACTTGTTTGGCAGTTATAACCTATTTATTAATAAATAATTAGAATTGCTTGTGCATCGATGATCAATTAGGTAAACCATTGCTGAAGTTATTTCTTGGCTAGACCTTTAATTATTATTTTCTTGATTTTAGTGAATTGTCATTTAATTTCTAGTTAGTTATTTATTTTTATTTTTTTATTTGAATTTCTTTGATTATCATCGTTTCTACAAAATCACCCCCTGTGTTACTTTGGACTTCTTAAGAGACAAATATTCCCAATTCCTGAGGATACGACCCTACTTGCCCTGTCTACAAATTCATAATTATTTGTGAAAAAAAGTCATTCCATTCGGGTATATCGGATCAAACAAACTCTTCGGGAATAGGGTGAATCAAGTAACCCATTGCACACCTAGAATCCCTGCTCCAGTACTTGGAATCGGGTTTTGGCTACTTTAACTGGTAATTAGGTTTATTTTTATTATTGTACAGGCTTCGACAACCTGTCATAAATAATACTAGTCTAGTAGGTTATTATTTGAAGAGTTGAGTTGAATCTTGAAAAATAGACTTGAGAGAAAATCTCATAGTTGAGATTTGTGAGTTGTTCTAAGCGAAAGGTTACGATTTGATATTATTATTATTGAGTTTGAGTTAAATAAAATTATTGAGGATTTGTTGAGTATTTGTTCTCCTCCTTTTTTTACATATTTTTATATGTGTTAAAATTGCTTCTACTGTGTGTGCGCACGTTTTTTTCGTGCCAACAAGTGGTATCAGAACTCTAGGTTTTAATCCTGGGACTTGTTTGTAAAATTGGAGCACAAGATCAGAAGATTTGTTTTTGATAATTCGGACACAAAATTGGTCCAAATTGAGTGGAGATTACATAATTAAAATATGGATCCACATTATTTACAACATTGTCATGTTTTTATCTTTGATGGTAAAAATAATTTTGAAATTTGGAGGTCAATGATGAAGAATTTTTTTAAAGATATTGGAGTTTGAATATTATTCAAAAAGGGTTCACGGAACCTATAGCAAGTATAGAATTATCAAACGATGCACTTAAACAATTACAGAGGAATAGACAGTTGAATTATAAGGTATTCTACTAACTCAATACCCAAGTCCAGTTACATGTAATGAAAAAATTCATACATGTAAGACAGCAAAGGAGACTTGAAAATTTTTGATAAATTCCTATGGTCATGGTGGAGAAGAAGAAATTTGTGATGAAGGAAAAGAAAATGAATATTTTGATGAGTCAAAGAAAGAAAAAATTGTAGAAGTTGTGAGTGCACATGAAGATGAAGAATTTGTGATTCAAGAAGAAATTTCATGTGTGATTGAGGAAAAAAGTGAAGCCACTGATGAAGTTAAAGATGTGCCTAAAGTCATGGCAACATAGAAATTGTTAATTTTGTCAAGATTGTTGAATTTTTCGAAGAGAAAATCAAGCGATGGACTTGGTTGAAATCAATTGCGAGGTGGACAAATTAATTGAAGGTTGTAGTACTGCTCAAGTTGATGCAGCTGTTAGTGTTGAAAAATTAAAGGAAAAACATGGTAATGTTGAAAACCTCGATGGTGGTACTTATGATTTTCTAGTTTTGGAAGATTTTATTAGTGACATGAATGAATTGAATTATGGAGCATTCGATAGAGTACGGTTGAATATGTTTGAATTTTTTGACAAGAGTGATCAATCAAAGAATTTATTCGAGAAGTACAAGTTTCTTCCACTACCGCGTGTGAAGATGAAATTAGAGATTCATTGCAAGTTGGTGTTTTACGTCATTTATACTGCAACTGAACTTTTTATTGAGATCCAAGTTGGTGATTGTTGGAATGTATACTCTAAAACAATGATTTTTGTTTAATACATTCCTTATTATGTTTTATATTTTAATAATTTCTTCTTTATCTGTTAAATGCTAGATATAACTGATAAAGTCCTTAGAATACTTACTAATGTGATGGTGGTCACAAGTATTGATGACTATGAGACATCAATCACATTTATAGTAATATTTTTAAGTTTTTCTCGTCATAGTACTAATGAGATAGGATATCATTAGTACGGAAAGACTAGTACACAATTAGTCTCTACTTAATGTAAGTAGTGGTTATTCTCATCAACCATGGTATATAGATACCTAGGTTAATGTATAAATGATTTGTAAAGTACAAATACATTGGAATGATCCGCTTAGAGATCCCATTAGGATATCTATCTAGTGCCAATGGTTGTATCTCTTGTGGTAAATTATGTAAATGATCCTACGACTTGAGATCACTATAGTATCTTGATTGTGAATCACTACATTTTGACTCTATTGCTTGTTACTCATTAAGAGTGACTTATAGAACAGAGATTGGGTGTAGTGTGAAGCACGGAAAGATAATGAGTGATCAAGATAGGATTCACCATTCCAATAATAGGAGTTGATGTTCGGATGACCACTAGTAAGAAATTAACCCTAAAAGGTCGACTACATTAGGTTAATTGAAAAATATTTTCAAGTTAATCTAATCTAGGGTTAATTCTGGAAACTAGTAAATTTAATTAGCCATTAAGGAATTAGCACTTATTCCTTATTCCTTGACTAATTGGATATCGGTGGTGAAAGGATAATAATTACATGGTAACTTCTCATGGAAAGGTTAGGTCAAAATTTTCTTGACTAACTCCGGATACTTAGGTAGTTATGATATGTTGCTAGACACCGCTCATGATTTATAATTATGAATTAATTAATTATTGTAATTAATGATAAAATAAAGTTGTTTATTTTATCTAATTCCTTTTAAAAATTATAAGTCATAATTATTGCCAATGTATTTGGAGTCTATTGGATCACACGCATTAGAGTTTTGATTCTAGATTAAAATTATATGTCCAAGTGAAGACTTGAAAATAAAGTATAAGATACTTTTGGAATTTAATTACAAAGAAAATAAATTCCAGACCTATTTGAGCAGATAGGAGAAAATAGTTATCTCTTATCTATGAGATAGTTAAAGGATAGAGTTTGTTATGGGATAAAAAACCTATCTCTTCCTTTTTCTTTCTAGGAATTCTATCTCTATTAGAACAAGGAAAAACCTATGACTCTCTCAAGAGAAAAATAGAGTTTTAGAATACATAGAGAGTAGAGAAAAAAAAAAGGTGTGTGAGACACACATAGAGAGAAAAACATAGACAAGAAAGGTGAAAAGAAAGGTTGGCAATTTTCATCACTTTCACACATATATCGTAGAGACGATCCAGATATCACTCTCGCGTGGATTTCAGTATAGGCAGGACATCTGGACTGCTCAAGGGGCTGTTCGTCTTCTCCAATTTGGCAGAGGAACGTCATACGGATTAAGGTAATCCGTTTTTTCCTCTCTTGTTGAACCACACGCAAAATCTAGGGTGATCATTGAGTGAATTTTTGGGAAATTTTTTTTAATTTTCGCTACCTTTCTGTCCCAAAAAACTAACAGTGGTATCAAAGCCATCCCTAGTATTTTTCGTATGACTTTATGTATTGTTTTGTTCATGGATTGATCTTGATTATTAGATTTAAGAATATGCGATATTCTAGTTCAAATTTTTGGTGACTTTTGTATCTTTTATTAACCTATAAAACCTGGAAAAAGTTTAAGGTTTTGATGGTTAAAGATTGCACAAAAATATGCTGTTAGTTCTTCGATGCATTAGCCGAAAAATTCTTGAATGACTTGGCATGCTATAATCTGATTGTAGCGTAATTATGGGTTTGATTTTATGAAGTTTCACAGCTTCTTAGTAACCTTTAAAAACCTGGAATAGTTGCAAGTTTTATCGGTTTATTATTGAATAAGAACTTGAAAGATTATTCATCACTTTGCTGGATACTTGCTATTCAAGCTATCAAACATGATAGTCAGGCTTTCCTTTTCTTTTAAGATGAAACCAGACCCTGAATTTTTCTTGTTGATCTGCAAAAGTTGAAGGTCTCTTAGATTTTATGAAAAAAAAATTATAACCAAAGTGCAGCAGTTTTGCTGCTGCAATCTCTTGATTGTTGCAGCAAAACATTGCTGCCGGCAATCTTCCAAGAGCTGCCACCCGCTGCCGCTGCTATGTGAGGCCATGTGAGGCTTCCTTGGTGGTGGTGGGAGGTTGCCATAGCTCTTGGTGGTTGCTGGGTAAACAAATCAAGAGTTTTAAGGCGCAAGAATGCATCAAAAGTGCAGCTAGTTGCAGCAGCAACCTATGCAAAAAAAATTGCAGCAGGTTGCTGTAGTAGTTGAGAACCATTACTGCTTGCGACCACCTGGGAGCTACTGCTGGGAGCCTTTGCCACTGGTGGTCAGTGAAGAATCCAGTGGTGGTGGCTGGAGAGGTGGTGCTTTGTGGTGGTTGCCGGTGTTGCTAGAAAACAAATGCAAGAGTAGTTTAGGAAACTAATGTTTTTGAAAATTCGAAGTTTTGAATTTTTGGCAATTTTTGAATTTGATTCCAAATTTAATTGTTAAAATGTGTTATGGAATTTAATATTTCATGTTTTATTAGGTTGGAAATTAATTCAAAATTAATTTGATTAATTGGAATTATTTTCCCAATTATTTTCCTAATTTAATTAGGAATAATGATGACCAAATAAGAGTATTTTTCACCAAAAATTTCTAGCATGTATTTAGTCCCCAAATTTGTTCGGGAGCTTGACAAATTAGATCCAAACAATCCATGAATGAATGATTACTATATTTACATGCTTTCTTTAAAATTGTTTAAATTGCAAGAATGCATGGTGAATAGTTGTGGATATAAAACCCAATTTGATTGTGAATTTATGATTAAATGGTTGTATTTATTTTAAATAGGGTTTGCGTCTCTTAATTTCTGGTTGTAATTTCTATTTTCATCTAAGTCTCCCGAATATAACTCGGGGTTTCTTCTATACTGTTTGTAATATATATTAGATAGAAGATAGGTGACAGAAAATTATATAATTAGTATAGAAATTGTAACTTGAAAATGAAGAACAGAAGCCATGCAACAAAGAGGGAATTTTCTCGTGATTTTCAATTAAACCCTAGTTAACCACTAATTTCCCTAATAGTTGGAAAAATTAGTTTAGAAGTATCCATAACCATCCATGTTTTAATTTCATGCTTATATATGTTTTTGAAATGATTATATGCATGTCTATTGATGAGACTAACAAACAAATTTTTTAAAATTTTAATTACAAAATATTTTGGAGAAGGAGACAAATCCCTCAAATACAATATTAAATCAATAATAAAAGTTACCTTCCATTATTATAGTATAAAACCAGAGTAGTTATTAAGTGCTAGTTTGTTGGGATTCACCCAAGACTACCTTACTTACTACATGTTTTTACTATGAGAAATGTTCTCAAGAATGATGAGTGCAATTTAACTAAAATTATGATTTGTTGGAATTCACTCAAAATCATTAATTTTAGAGGCAATGGTTGGATTAATACATAAAGATATAAAATCAAGAGTTGATACCTGACTTATCTAGAAATTACAATTAATTTGTAATTGGTAAAATACCTACCTTTCAAAATTATTTTTAATTTGCTAGGATTCACTCAAGGTCGAAAAAAAATTGAGATGGGATTCTAGCCACTATGGATTTTAAGAAAATTTTGAGTCAATTTAAGAGGGTAATTGAATAAAAAAAATAGTGAAAATAAAATCATAATTTTGAAGTTTTTGTGATTTTATTAAAAAAAAATTTTCTCTCTAACAAACTCTATTTTTGTTGTAGAATGAGTAACAATTTGAGCCTTCGTACCATTCTCGCTGATTGCAAACTTAATAACACAAACTTTCTCGATTGGCATCGTAATGTCCTACTCGTTCTCACTCATGAAAAAATTGAATATGTGCTTGATGGGCCCATGCCCCTGGAATCTGAACCAAATGCTCCTGCTGCTGCTTGAAATACTTACAAGAAGCATAAGGATGACAACAGGAAAGTTTCATGTATGATGGTAGCCTCCATGACTCCTCTGCTTCAGCAGTAGCACATGAACATAGGGGCATATGATATTGTACAACACCTGAGAGAGTTCTTTGAACAACAATCAAGGACGGTGAGATATGATACTTTCAAAGAATTATTCAGGTACAAGATGGCAGAGAGAGCACCTGTTGCTCCACACATCTTAAAAATAATTGGACTAATTGAAAAATTGGCCGAATTAGGTTTTAAGATGGACCAGGAGTTGAATGTTGATTTAGTTCTCCAATCTCTGTCAGATTCTTTCTCACAGTTTGTTATGAACTACCAAATGAATAATCTGCAGCACATTTTGCCTCAATTGCTGAATGTGCTAAAAACTGTTGAGAAAGAAATAAAAAAAGGAAAGGGTCCCACTAATGTGCTTGTTGTTTCCACCTCTAAGAAGAGGAAGAAGCAAGGAAAAGGGTTTAAGAAGCCCACAAACAAACCTGTCAAGAAGCCCAAGAATGCCAAGGCTGATCAGTCTAAAGCAACCTGCTTCCATTGTGGACAAACTGGACATTGGAAGAGGAATTGCAAGGCATATCTGGAGAGTCTAAAGTAGAAGAAGCTTGCTGAAACTTCATTACCTGGTACATATATGATTGAAATTAATGTATCTATTTCCGAATCAGACTCTTGGGTATTAGATACCGGATGTGGTTCTCATATTTGCATATCTTTGCAGGGTCTAAAGAACAGTAGACAATTTGGGAAAGGTGAAGTCACTCTACATGTTGGCAATGGAGCAAAAGTTGCTGTTCTAACTGTAGGAACTTATTATATTGCTTTATCCAGTGGACTGATTTTAGAATTATCAAATTGTTATTATATTTCAGCACTCACTGTGAACATCATTTCTATTTTCTGTTTGGATTTAAATGGATTTAGGATAGCCCAGGAGAATAAATGTTGTTCTTTCTTAAAAAATTATGTGTTTTATGGTTCTGAAAATTGGAATAATGATTTATATATTCTAAATCTGGATAACCAAATTCTCAATATGAACAAAAAGAGAATGAGATTAGATAAACTAAACAAAATCTATATCTGGCACTGTAGATTTGATCATATAAATAAGAAACGCATTTTCAAGTTACACAAAGGTGGATACTTGGATTCATTTGATTATGAATCATATGATATATGTGAAGCTTGTTTACTTGAAAAAAATGATAAAAATGCCCTTTTCTGGAAAGGGAGAACGAGCTAGTGATTTACTTGGGCTAGTACATACTGATGTATATGGTCCAATGTCAATTACAGTTAGAGGTGGATTTTCATACTTCATTACCTTCACAAATGATCATTCTAGATATGGTTATGTATATTTAATGAAATACAAATTTGAATCTTTTGAAAAGTTTAAAGAATTCAGAAATGAAGTAGAGAAACAAATAGGTAAAAGTATTATGACACTACGATCTGATCGTGGTCGAGAATATTTAAGTGATGAGTTTCGAATTTATTTGAAGGATAATGGAGTAGTTCCACAATGGACTCCTTCAGGTACACCACAGTTAAATGGTGTGTCTGAAAGGAGAAATTGAACCCTATTAGATATGGTACGGTCCATGATGAGCCACTCGAGTGTCCCAAAATCGTTTTGGGGATATGTATTGGATACTGCCTCCCATACTCTTAACAGAGTACCCACAAAGGTTGTTGATTCAATTCCATATGAAATATGGAAAGGGAAAAAATCAAATCTATCCTACATGAAGGTTTGGGGCTGCCCAAATTATGTGAAGAGGGCAAAATCGGATAAACTTGATGCTAGATCCAACAAGTGTTTGTTTGTAGGGTATCCAAGAGAGTTTATAAGATACTATTTCTACAACCCAATTGAGCAAAAAGTGTTTGTCTCAAAACATGCTATTTTTCTAGAAAAAAGAGTTTATTCTAGAAAGAGACAGTGGGAGTAGAATAGATCTTGAAGAAATTCAAGATCATCAAACAAACATTGAGCAACTTTTTGAAGAACAACTTCTGCCACATAATGATGGTGCGCATACAGAAGCTGTGGATATACAAAGGTCCCGTAGGTCAATAAGGGTACGCTCAGCTCCCAAGAGATATGAATTTCTTATGAGCCAAAACAATGATATACTAGTCATTCAAGATGACGAACTTGCTACCTACCAAGAAATGTTAGATAGTCCAGACTCCTCCAAATGGTTGGAAGCCATGAATTTCAAAATGAATTCCATGTACGACAACAAGGTATGGACCTTCGTTGATCCACCTGAAAGGATAAAACCTGTAGGGTGTAAATGGGTCTTCAAAAAGAAGACAGACATGGAAGAAAATGTGATTACCTATAAAGTTAGACTGGTAGCCAAAGGTTACAAGCAGAAAGAGAGAATCGATTATAATGAAACTTTCTCACTAGTAGCAATGCTTCGGATATTGCTTGCAATAGCGGCATATCATGACTATGAGATTTGGCAGATGGATGTAAAAATTGCATTTCTTAATGAAAATTTACAGGAAGATGTGTACATGACACAACCTGAAAGTTTTACATCTTCAAATTCTAGTCAAATATATAAGCTACATATGTCCATTTATGAACTCAAACAAGCATCTAGGAGTTGGAACATCCGATTCGATGAAACAATCAAAGAGTTTGGATTTCTCAAGAATCCGGATGAATCTTGTGTATACAAGAAGGTTAGCGGGAGTTCAATCATTTTCCTTAAACTATATGTGGATGACATATTAATAATGGGAAACGATATACTAATGTTACAATTGGTAAAGGGTTGGTTGTCAAAGAACTTTTTCATGAAAGATTTAGGAGAAGCGATCTATATATTAGACATTAAGATCTATAGAGATAGATCTAAAAGGCTGCTTAGTCTTTCAAAATCTACATACAATAGATAAAATGCTAAAGAGGTTTAGTATGGATCAGTCCAAGAAAGGCTTTGTACCTATGACTCATGGTATAAGCTTTTCTAAGAGCATGTGTTCTAAGACACAAGTTGAGACTAATAAAATGCGTACTGTTCTGTATGCTTCGGCAATTGAATCAATTATATATGCTATGTTGTGCACAAGACCTGATGTCTCCCATGCTCTAAGTGTTACGAGCAGATACCAGGCTAATCCATGTGAGGGTCACTGGACAGCCGTTAAGAACATTTTTAAGTACTTGAAAAGGACTAAAGATTTGTTCTTAGTATATGGAAAATGTGAGTTGGAACTTAAGGGCTATACTGATGCGAGTTTTCAATCGGATAAAGATAACTATAAGTCGCAGTCAGGTTTCATTTTTACTCTTAATGGAGGTGCTGTATGTTGGAAAAGTTTCAAACAGGACACCACAGCAGATTCTACAACAGAGGCTGAATACATTACAGCTAGGGATGTAATCGAACCGAGCTGCTCGCGAGTAGTTCGCGAGCAGTTCGGTCAAAAGCTTGACTCGAACTCGGTCAAACCGAGTTCGAGTCGAGTTCGAGCGCTCGATAAGGCTATCGAGTCGAGTTCGAGCATCCAGAAGCAATGCTCGAAGGCTCGACGAGCCTTATCGAGCATTTTAATTTTAATTATTTAATATATTGTTATTATAAAATTACCCTTATACCCAAAAGAATTGTCAAATTTACGAAATATTTCAAGTCATATAAAAATTTTAAAAGGGCAATAATACATTTTCGCTCAAAAATTATCAAAAAAATGAATTTTAATAACTCGAGTTCTACCGAGCTCGATAAGGCTCGCATGGACTCGAACCCATGCGAGTCGAGCTCGAGCACCATATCTATATGTCGAGTCGAGCTCGAGTATCACCATACTCGAGTTCGACTCAACTCGATTACAATCATAATTGCAGCCTCAGAAGCAGCTAAGGAAGCCGTTTGAATTAAAAAGTTCATGACAGAATTTGGTGTGGTTCCAACCATTGTTGATCCAGTTACTCTGTACTGTGGCAACAATGGAGCTATTGCTCAAGCAAAGGAACCTAGGTCTCATCAGCGATCCAAACATGTACTTAGAAGATTTCACTCAATTAGAGAAATCATTTCCAGAAATGACGTAAAAATAGAGAGAGTCCCCACAGAGAATAACATAGTCGATCCTCTCACTAAAGTTCTTTCTCAAAAGAAACATGAAAGTCATGTATTATCATTTGGATTGAATGTCATGAATGAAGTGTTTTAGTACAAGTGGGAGATTGTTGGAATGTATGCCTTAAAACAATGATTTTTGTTTAATACATTCCTTATTATGTTTTGTATTTTAATAACTTCTTCTTTATCTATTAAATGTTAGATATAACTGATAAAGTGCTTAGAATACTTACTAATGTGATGGTGGTTACAAGTATTGATGACTATGAAACATTAATCACATTTATAATAATATTTTTAAATTTCCGTCGTCATAGTACTAATGAGATAGGACATCATTAGTACGGAAAGACTAGTACACAATTAGTCTCTACTTAATGTAAGTAGTGGTTATTCTCATCAACCATGGTATATAGATACCTAGGTTAATGTATAAATGATTTGTAAAGTACAAATACATTGGAATGATCCGCTTAGAGATCCCATTAGGATATCTATCTAGTGCCAATGGTTGTATCTCTTGTGGTAAATTATGTAAATGATCCTACGACTTGAGATCACCATAGTATCTTGATTGTGAATCACTACATTTTGACTCTATTACTTGTTACTCATTAAGAGTGACTTATAGAACAGAGATTGGGTGTAGTGTGAAGCACGGAAAGATAATGAGTGATCAAGATAGGATTCACCATTCCGATAGTAGGAGTTGATGTTCGGATGACCACTAGTAAGAAATTAACCCTAAAAGGTCGACTACATTAGGTTAATTGAAGAATATTTTCAAGTTAATCTAATCTAGGGTTAATTCTGGAAACTAGGAAATTTAATTAGCCATTAAGGAATTGTCACTTATTCCTTATTCCTTGACTAATTGGATATTGGTGATGAAAGGATAATAATTATATAGTAATTTCTCATGAAAAAGTTAGGTCAAAATTTTCTTGACTAATTCCGAGTACTTGGGTAGTCATGATGTGTTGCTAGACACCGCTCATGATTTATAATTATGAATTAATTAATTATTATAATTAATGATAAAATAAACTTGTTTATTTTATCTAATTCCTTTTGAGAATTATAAGTCATAATTATTGCCAATGTATTTGGAGTCTATTGGATCACACACATTAGAGTTTTGATTCTGGATTAAAATTATGTGTCCAAGTGATGATTTGAAAATAAAGTATAAGATACTTTCGAAATTTAATTACAAAGAAAAAAAATTTCAGACCTATTTGAGCAAATAGGGGAAAATAGTTATTTCCTATCTATCAGATAGCTGAAGGATAGAGTTTGTTATGGGATAAAAAACCTATCTCTTCCTTTTTCTTTCTACGAATCCTATCTCTATTAGAACAAGGAAAAACCTATGACTCTTTCAAGGGAAAAATGTTTTGGAATACATAGAGAGTAGAGAAAAAAAAAAGGTGTGTGAGACATACATAGAGAGAAAAACATAGACAAGAAAGGTGAAAAGAAAGACTGGCAACTTTCATCACTTTTACACATATATCGTAGAGACGATCCAGATATCATTCTCGCGTGGATTTCAGTAGAGGCAGGACATCTGGACTGCTCAAGGGGCTGTTCGTCTTCTCCAATTCGGCAGATGAACGTCACACGGATTAAGGTAATCCATTTTTCCCTTTCTTGTTGAACCATACGCAAAATCTAGGGTGATCATTGAGTGGGTTTTTGGAAAATTTTTTAATTTCCATTGCCTTTATGTCCCAAAAAATTAACAGTGATGGCATTGGAGATGACAATATTAGTTTTGATTGAGTCAACTTCAAGCATTTGCAAGCATCTTAATTCATTTGCAACGTTATTCTAGATACACTATGTTACTTATAACGTGACTTCATCAAGTCAATTCAAGTTCATACAGCTTACCAAAAAGTATGATACGACGCAAATAAGCATGCAAGGGTAATATAGTAACTGCATCATGTATGGAGCAGATTAGTTAGTTTGTTAGATTTGGCGGCATCAATCTATAACCGACTTTGTTAGTTAGTTAGAATTGGCGGTATCAAATTGTAACAAGCTCTGTGCAGGCCACAAGTATAAATAGGCCAGGGATGAGAGGAGTTGGGTTGGTTATTATCAATTTTTCTCATTCTTTCTTAATCCACTACGAAAACTACTTCATTGTACTTTTCTCTGATTCAATAAAGATATTCATCCATCCATCACCACCGAGGAGTGTTCTTCATTCCCCCATTTCTCTTGGTGAGAATTGTGATCTTTTCTGCCTTCTGTATCAGTGGTATCAGAGCTAGGTTATCCTAGCTCAACGCGGAGAGAACGAAGTCATGGCGGAAGGCACTAGAGGTCAGGAAAATCGGAAGTTCGAGGAGACTGTCAGGAGCTTGCTGAAGGAGCAGAAGGAGCAGTTCGAGAAAGAGATCGGAGCTCTCAAGAGCTTGGTTCTGGAAGTTTGTAATCAACAAAGCCAAGGTCAACACGGATCGCCGCAGGCGTCTGAAACGGGTCAAAGGAATAGCTATGGAGGAGGCTATCAGGTTCCTACCAGATTCTCGCGCATAGAATTTTCCAAATTCAACGGGGAAGGGTTCAAGAGCTGGCTGTACAAATGCGATCAGTTCTTTGAAGTAGATGAGACTCCATCCGAGGCGAAGGTCAGAATTGCAGCCATGCACTTGGAAGGTAAAGCTCTACAATGGCATCAGGTTTTTATGAAAGCCAGAATTTCTAGAGATCCACCAGCATGGAAGGAGTACGTGAAAGCATTAGGATCGAGGTTTGGGGACTGTCTCTATGACGATCCCATGGGAGATCTGAAAGGCTTAAGACAGACAAGGTCAGTGCGGGAATATCAAGACGCGTTCGAGGAATTCCTAAACAGAGTGGACCTCCCCGAATCCTACGCGGTCAGCTGCTTCATAAGAGGATTGAAGGAGGAAATTCAGCTGGCTGTAAGGATGTTCACACCTCGAGACCTACAACACGTCGTTGGATTAGCAAAAATAGAGGAAGCAAAAACACAGAATTCAATAAGGCAAGGTAGATACAACGGACCATCGAATTTCTCAGGTCCTTACTCCAAGGGTGGCAATGGCAGTTTCACCTATCCAGGAAATACCAGTACCAGCGATCTTCCCCTGCTACCTAGGCCTGGAGGAAGGAATGAAGAGCAGAAAAAGCTATCTTGATTCTTAAGTACGTCGGAGATGGACGAGAGGAGAGCCAAGGGGTTGTGTTATTGGTGTGATGAGAAGTATGGCCCCAGCCATCAGTGTAAGAGGAGACAGCTATATCGAATCGAGTATGTTGAAGAGTTGGAAGAATCCTCAGAGGAGACAGATCATGAGGAAGAAGAAGAGGGACCAATGATGGAGAGTGACCTGGCACAAATATCAGCAAATGGAATGAGTAGTCTGAAGGTTCCCAATTTTAGCACTATGCGAGTGCATGGCAGTGTTGGTAAGAAGACCTTTAGTATTCTTATTGATTGCGAAAGTTCTCACAATTTTTTGCATCCAGAAGTGGTGAAAAAGCTCGAGCTTAAGACAACGCAGATTGATCCTGTGAAGGTGGTGGTAGCGGATGGCAACTCTCTTACGACCACACACCTGTGCCCCCAATTCAGGTGGAAGATGCATGGGCGAGATTTTGAAGGGGATATGTTGGTCCTACCGGTGGGGAGCTGTGAAGTAGTTCTGGGGATGCAGTGGCTTTCCACGTTAGGGGATGTCAAGTGAAATTTTGCGGAGCTAAATATGGAGTTCACACACAGAGGCAACAAAGTGGCATTAAGAGACTCCAAACAGCAAGGAACTCAGTTGATCCCCAAGAGGCAGATGCAAAAGCTTTTGAGCAAACCCGAACAGATTGACTCGGCTCAGCTCTGCTTCATCTCTGTTAATCAAATGGACGCATAGAAGGTTAGCCCGAGCTGCTTAAGGACGGAAGCGGATGCGGAGGTAACTCACTATCAATCTCAGCTTGAACTGATTTTGCTTAACTACAACGAAGTGTTTGAAGAGCCCGCAGAATTACCCCCTGCGAGAGCACATGACCATAGAATATACCTCAAGGAAGGAGCGCCACCTATCAATGTTAGACCATACTGGTACCCAGCATTCCAGAAAGGAGAAATTGAGAAATTGGTGATAGAGATGTTGAGCAGTGGAATTATCAGACCTAGTAACAGTCCTTTCTCTTTTCCAGTTGTCTTAGTCAAGAAAAAGGATGGCACATGGAGGATGTGTGTAGACTATAGGGAGTTGAACAAGGCTACTATTAAGGACAAGTTTCTCATACCCTTCATCGAAGAGTTGTTAGACGAGTTATTTGGAGCTGTTATCTTTACTAAACTTGATCTACGAGCAGGGTACCACCAAATCCGAACGCATCCGGATGACGTTTCTAAGACCGCGTTTCGGACCCATGATGGACATTACGAGTTCATGGTAATGTCATTTGGGTTGACCAACGCCCCATCTACATTTCAGAGTCTCATGAATGACGTTTTTAGGCCCTTTTTGAGGAAGTTCTTGTTAGTGTTCTTTGATGACATTCTAATCTACAGCAAGTCCTGGGGGGAACACTTGGAACATTTGACAATGGTGTTCGACACTCTGATCCATCATCAGCTCAAAGTGAAGAGGAGCAAATGTTCATTTGCTACTAACCAATTCAAATATTTGGGGCACCTAATTTCAGATAAAGGAGTTAGTGCGAATCCTCAGAAGATTGCTTGCATTCAACAATGGCCTACACCCATAAATATTAAGGAGTTGAGAGGTTTCCTGGGGTTAACTGGTTACTACCGTAGGTTTATTAAGGACTATGGCAGGTTGGCGCGTCCCTTGACTAATTTACTAAAGAAAAATGCTTTTCAATGGCATGCTGGAGCAACCGTATCTTTCAATCTGCTCAAGTCTGCTATGTCTTCTCCATTTGTACTGGCTCTCCCGGATTTTTCAAGAGAATTCATAGTAGAAACGGCTGCATCTAACAATGGCATTGATGCGGTCCTTTTGCAACAGGGCAGGCCTATTGCATTTTTTAGCAAGGCACTAGCATAGCTCAACATCAAGGGATGTCAGTTTATGAGAAGGAAATGCTTGCTGTGGTAAATGCAGTGCAGAAGTGGCGACCGTATCTGCTGGGGGGACATTTCATTATCAAGACGGATAATCAGAATCTTAAATACTTGATGGATCAGAAAATCTCAACTCCTAGCCAACAGAAATGGGTGGCTAAACTCATGGGGTACGATTACGAAGTACAGTACAAGAAGGGTGTTGAGAATATTACAGCAGATGCTTTGTCACGGCAACCGCATCCAGCCACAACCCTCCAAGCTCTTATAGGGGTCAACACTGATCTTCTAGCTAAGGTTCAGCAATCGTGGGAAAATGATCCTAAGGTTCAGGAGCTTCTTAAGCAACTTTCTTCTGGAGACACATCTAAACTCAGGCATTACAGTTGGGACCATCAGCAGCTGTGCAGAAAGGGAAAGTTGGTCGTTGGAGGTGATACGACACTCAGGAGGGAACTGATAGAACTTTGGCACTCCAACTCCTTTGGGGGGCACTCTGGTATTTTGGTTACTTATCATAAACTTAAGAGCGCATTCTATTGGAAACACATGTATAAGGACGTATACGATTTTATCATAGCTTGTGATACGTGCCAACGACATAAATCTAATCTATCAGCCTACCCCGGGCTACTGCAACCTTTACCAGTACCTGAGCATATCTGGGCTGATGTCTCAATGGATTTCATCGAGGGTCTTCCTAGCTCCCATTGGAAACAGGTTATTCTGGTTGTTGTTGATCGGCTGAGCAAATACGCTCATTTCAGTGGATTAGCGCACCCATACACTGCTTTGGATGTTGCCCAGTCCTTCTTGGACCACGTCTTCAAGTTACATGGGTTGCCAAAAACCATAGTCAGTGACAAGGATTCCATTTTTTTAAGCCAATTTTGGAAAGAGTTGTTCAAGTTGCTGAAGGTTCAGTTATACTTTTCTAGCTCCTATCACCCTCAGACGGATGTGCAGACTGAGGTGGTGAACAGATGCTTGGAAAATTACCTACGCTGCATGACGAGTGATTGCCCCAAGGCTTGGTATTCATGGTTACCACTGGCTGAGTATTGATACAACATCAACTTTCATTCAGCCATAAAGACCACCCCATTCCAAATTGTCTATGGCCAGGCACTCCCTGTGCACACTCCTTATTTACCTGGATCAGCTTCGGTGGAGGCAGTTGATAGGAGTTAGGCTGCTAGGAAAAGGGCGTTACACACCCTTAAACATCATCTCAAGTAGGCTCAACACCGGATGAAGCACCTAGCTGACAAGCGCATGACAGATAGGGAATTTCAGGTGGGGGATTTCGCGTATGTGGAACTGCAACCGTACCGACAACACTCCCTCCGCTCGTCCAGCTGTCAAAAATTGTCCCTCAGGTATTTTGGTCCTTTCCCTGTTGTGGAGCGTATAGGGAAGGTGGCGTATAGGCTATAGCTTCCCGCTCATGCCAAGATTCACGCTACGTTTCATGTATCGCTGCTTAAGAAGAAGGTGGGACAGCAGCCGGTCGCACCACACTTGCCAACCGCCACCACTGATCAGGGACATTTGTTGTTGGAACCAGTCGCAATTCTGGATAGAAGGATGGTTAAGAGGGGAAATCAGGCGGCTACGCAGGTCTTGGTACAATGGAGTAATTCCTTTCCGGAAGACGCTACATGGGAGTTTTGGCATGACCTGCACCAGAGGTTCCCTACCTTCAGCCCTTGAGGACAAGGGCTTTCTCAAGAGGGGGCGTTTGATACGGCGCAAATAAGCATGCAAGGGTAATATAGTAACTGCATCACGTATGGAGCAGATTAGTTAGTTCGTTAGATTTGGCGGCATCAATCTATAACCGACTTTGTTAGTTAGTTAGAATTGGCGGTATCAAATTGTAACAAACTCTGTGAAGGCCACAAGTATAAATGGGCCGGGGATGAGAGGAGTTGGGTTGGTTATTATCAATTTTTCTCATTCTTTCTGAATCCACTACGAAAACTACTTCATTGTACTTTTCTCTGATTCAATAAAGATATTCATCCATCCATCACCACCGAGGAGTGTACTTCATTCCCTTATTTCTCCTGGTGAGGATTGTGATCTTTTCTGCCTTCTGTATCAAAGTGTGCAGTAAGAGAAAGTAAACGAAAGACATGGAAAATGAAATCGAAGTACTTCAATTAGTTTTGAATATAAATGTGGTAATTAGTAAACAATATCTCACCACCTTCTTACAGAGTAATCCTTGTTTCTGTTAAACGTGTTGCCTCTTGTTAGGTGAATACGGTTCCTGTAAATGAATTAGGGAAAAGACTATTTAAAAAGGATCTTAAACATTTTTTGTACATGATAAAAGCTCTTCTTACCAGTTACAACTTAACTTATTTTTGTCTCGAGTAGTTAGGAAGAAAATAATCTCTTTCTCGCAATTATGCGGTCTTGTCAGAAGGACTACAAGTACATCAAATAACTCCACTGTGTTTTCATCCCCTACAAAAGATGCTCTACTCTAAGATCAAAGTTAGGGTTTGACTCCAAAGGTGTAATTATACCTAAACAAGTTTCATGTACCCAGTGGCGGAGCCAGAAATATATGAAGAGGGTGACTCATGAATGTTGAATACAAATACTTTGCAAGTCTTAAAAGGAGTAGACATTGAATGTTTTTACAAGGCAATAGTGAAGGAAAGGGGGCATTATATCGTATTAGATCAATATTTTAGGGAGGGCAAGAGAAGGACTTCATACAAAAATTCTAAAATTTCATGCTGATTTAGAGAAATTTTTAAAATTTAGTGGGGAGGTGGGGGCCCTCGTGTCTCTTCCAACTGTTATTCCTACAACATGGGAAACAAACATGCTACTCCATTTTTGAGCAAATGCTAGTGGTATAGCGGTGAAGATTTGACAAATTCAAATAGAATTAGTTTCAAATTAGGGGAAAAAGAAGATCCGATACGGACAGAATAAGTAGCATTTGTGCTCATCCTTTTTTCTTCCCCTCCAGTAAGCAACTAGAGAATTACTTGGAAACAAAAGACCGCAACCATGAAAAGGAGAGTTGATGATGTCATTGATGAACAACAAATACCTGGTGGACAACTTTGAATGCAATTCTCTAGTAGTGATTAGGTCCATATATCCCTCAACCAAGAAGATAATTGCGACATGAGTGGTGATTCAAACAGAAATCAAAAGCCAGCTCATTCTCTTTGTAAAGTTAATCATGAATTTTCTCACTCTTCTATTCCAACAGACATTGTATATAGTTCTCAAATCAACATCAACTTGGGCCCAGATCGAGCTCAATCAAGAAGCTTTGATTGTTACAAGGCTTTGATATATGTAGTCGTGCATAAAACCATATTATGGGGCTCAAACATAACACAACTAAGCTTGATTATATTGCACCCTGACGATGTTTAAACATAATTATCAAACTCACCAAGAAGCCAACGTGAAGACTTATAGTTCAGTTTCACTCATTTGCTGCCTCGTAACTTTATTTTGAGTCAACAGCCTCAACTTACAAACTGCCGTAAGAAATGGAAAAAAGAAAGGAAAGAAAAAAGAAATTGTAAACTGAATTTAGTAAAACAGAGTGACCATCTCATGAAAAAAGCCATCTTATGCTTTAAAACCAACTGCCAAAACTTCAGTTTAATGGTAATGCAGTTCAGGTTAAGGATATCTAAATGTTTCTAATCGTCCATCTTTCTTTGCTTATAAATGGAAGTGCCCCTTTTTTTTCCTACTTTGCCAGGGGACTGTCGAAGGTATAATCCTGGATTAATTATCTAATAATTCATGCCTTTTTCTTTATTGTTATTATGTGCATGGCTCAAACGTCATTTGGTAGTTTAAGATAGCCACCGCATTAGCAGAAAATATATGTTGCTCAATCAGAAATTTACATTCTTTGGTGGTTCAAAATAGTCAGTGCATTGGCAGAAAATATATATGTTGCTGAATCTGAAATTCACATGCCTGAAATTAATATAACACTGTCCTCAAATGTCAATACCATCCCAATTCCTACTGGCTTAAAATTTGAAAAGTAGCAAACATCCATACATGCAATTATTGATACATCAGTACTTGTGCTTTTCCCTTTTATACCTCCTTGAAAAGTGACATTAATTCTTTCTAGACGGCTGGAAGAAACGATGGATGAATTTAACATGCGACTGGGAAAGAAATTTTTTTGCAACTTCTACATGATGTAAACGGTTCAAAAGAGTCCCACAACTTTATTTAACCTCCTATTCATTGATTTCCACGAAGTTGATTGTCAGTATGGTGGTGTAAATTCATTGGAAGTCAGCAGCAATTTGCATGGTAGGGCACCATGAAAATTGTAATCATGACTACAAGAACAAGAATTAATCTTTTTAATAATGTATAGACTAGCAGAACGGATGCGTGATAACCACCGTTAATTTGAATTTGAACTCTAAATTCTGTACGTGTAGCATGCATCTAAATTCGCTTATTTAATCCAAAGAATTATGAGCGCCCTTAATAAAAAAGAACTTGCATGAATTTGTGGACTTTATGAAAACTATGTAGTAATGAAAATTATGGATAATTTTAGAAACCTCCCTTGAGGTTTCTAATCATTTCACTTAACTCTCTTTAAATTTTAAAAATTAAACCTACCTCCTTTACCCATTTCAAATGACAGTTCTAATCTTAATATTTTAATTAAACTCTTGCATATTTATACAAAGGATGGATTCTATAATTTTTTTCTTTTTTTCTTCTTATTCATTTCTCTTGTATTTCATTAGAAATATACAAGAACTATCAATGTTGTTTATAACCTTTATCTTGATCAAATGTTAAACTAGTAATATTTTTTTTGATAACTTTTAATATCATCCAATTTTTTGTATCAAAATCAAGAATAAACCAACAATAATTAAAAATAAAGGGCCAAAAATCACTGCCAAACTATGGTAGTTTCATCATTGAACTAGTCCATAAACTTTTCTTCAAAAAAAAAAAAGTAGTCCATAAACTTTTTTAAAAAAAGATAGCATTTTCTTCTCTATCTTAAAAAGAATCTATATCATCAATAAAGCACTCTAAATAGTAGCCTATTATTGCAAAAATTTATTGTTGATTATCAAACGACAAACATTGGCATGCAACTTGACACTCGTTCCTTTTATAATTGTGCCAAATTACTTTATAATTGTTTAGAAGAATAAATTAAACTTTATAAGATAAGGGCATTTTAGGATATTCAGTAAAATTTTGACCCTATTTAAGATTTTGTTACCAAGGTGTCAAATCAAAGGAGGTAATCATAATTTTTAAGACTTTGAGGGAGCTAAGTGAAATAGTTAGAAATTTCAGAAGAGATTTAAATTATCCCGAAATTATTTACAGAAAGAATGGATGCATGGGCTTTACCAAAGTGGGCCAAGACAACAGTCATAGGGTGAAACCAGTAATACAAAATTTGCGAGAGTTAAAATTGGACAGCCCATTGGAACGAGTTTCCAAGTGGATTAACGAAAGCTAAAGCATCTTATCTGTATTCCTCCATAACCAAGCACGTAGAAAATATATGTGATGGGAAAACGAAAGACTTGCGATGTGAGACATTGAAGTTTGAAAGAAGCTGTTAAATGTAGTCGTTGCCTTTTTTTTTTGAGGGAGCAAGGGGAGTGTCTGAGAGTCGAATCCAAACCTCATGTTCATTGAGCTAATGTCTCCACCAGGTAAATTAGATCTTGAGAACAGTTCATTTTTATTTCTATCAAAAGCAAACCTATCAACAATATACTGTCAAAAAATTTTCTTAGTTTTTTCATGCAAAAAAAAAACTCCAAAGCTTATTAGAAAAAAAAGGAAATAGTCGAACTAGGAGTACCACAATGCACTTAGCCACTTATCATTGAGATGGATTTCGAGTACTCTCATTGTTGTCAAAATTACAAGTAACTCACCTATTAACTGCCTATTGGTGGATTGCACACGGATATCGTGGGAACGAACTTCATACAAAAAAATTCGGGGTCAATATAAGAATCTTGCAAGGCCAAAGAGGATATAAATAATTTTTTTTCAAGAATTTCATACTTTTAGGGAGAGAAAACATTAGTTGGCCACCAGAGAAGAGACTAAGTCCCCCTTGGACGTAGATCGGAAGGCTTCAACCCCCTTGATTGCGTTATCTTTCTAAAATTTGTTGAAGGATGGTCGAAAGTTATTTAACTCCCTTTGAGTCTTTTAATAAATTAGATAGATTCATTTTCCTCCCCTTTCCTCTAACATACGTTCAACTATAGCAATGAGAGAGAGAGAGAGAGCATTAATTTGTAGGATTTGGGTGCAATGACCCTTCCCCGCCCCGTAGTTTCATCCTCAATTAGTAACCATTAGTACGGTACAGGTTTACAAAACATACATGCATACACACTTTTAACAGTTATTTAAACTTTCTTGAGGCTAGAGCTGGGGGCACTACCATTTATTCCTTCAACATCTTTCCTAGGTAGGGATGGCAACGGGAGGGGTTTGGGGCAGGAAATCCCTCTCCCGTCCCTAGCTCCGTTGCCAAAAAACTCTCCCCGTCCCATCCCTTGCCTCCGTTCCCCCCATCACCGTCCTGCCCCACCTAGCTTCCCTCCATAGGTGTCTGTAGGTGATAATTTAGATTTTTTCTAGAAGCCTTTATTCAATATATCAAAGCTAAATTCAAAGAATAAAATAAAAATACGAAGTTGAAAAAAGTGAAAAATGAAAAATGAAACAAGAAAAGTGTTGAAATAAAACACCAAGAAAATTAAAAAATTCAATTGATTTATAGATAACATCTGGAAATACTCATAAAACACATTTGATATTTGTACCAAAAATCAACTAGGAATTTGGATAGAAATGCATTAAATATTATGTTTAGTTTCCAAATATTCTAAATTTATTATTATTAGATTATATAATATATTACATTTATTTATATTAATAAATTGAAATGGACGATGGGGTGGGGGATAGAGTAGGGGTATCGTCCCCCACCCCTCGCCCCATTTAAGATGGGAGTATAAAAATTCTCCCCTTCCCTACCCCTGCCTCCATTGCCATCTCTATTCCCAGGTTGAGAATCTCATTTTATGTTGTTGTTTCAAACAAATTTTGACGTTTGTTTTCAATTTATCATACCTTGTAACTTCTACTATTAAAAAAATTAACTTGAAATAGTCCTTGAGTGAGATACAGGGACACGAATGAGGGTTTGGGAGTAAGTTGATAAAAAAAATTCAGAAGCTTGCTAATCTAAATATCTGGACAAATGAACTTTTAAAAGGGTATAGCAAACGGAAAATAAACAAACTTAGATCAGATGAGAGCTTTAAAAAGGTATTCTGGATATTCCACAACTTGTTGGACTTGGACAAGTTGCCAAGGAAGATAAGGAATGGGCCGGCAATCACATAGGCTTGTCGGCACCATCCCACCGGTGAGAAAAAACGACCCGTTTGGTTCACACTAAAGAATGACAACGACTATGACTCCTCCTTAATGGTAATGGATGTGTGAGGGATTCCGTGTGACAAAAACTGGTGTCTGGACTTTGGTAGTATTTGCCACTTGGTACAAGAATCAACATAATTTTATTTTTTTGGCACTTGGGAAGGGGAGCCAACACCTGTCATAACCAAAACTTTAAAGTCTTGGTTATGTAGGTGAAACTTCTCACTTTATCACTTCATCGTGATTGTTATTTTCAAATAGCTTCCTCCGACGAGATTCTTCGTCGGTTAGACTATCTCTCCTCTAAATTATATTAGAATAGATTATACAGATGCTATTATCGCGCGACAAAAAATAAACAAAAACATAATTTTATTTTTTTTTCCCGTATTGTCTTCCTGGCTTTATCTCTGTCGGCAGAAACCTATTTGTTGTGGGTCCCTTGCTGAATGTCTCCTGGACTAATCTTAACATATCAATAGCTTCCATTTCTTCATTTTAAAGCTCCTCCTATGATTTCATTCTTTACAACAAATTCAACAAAAACCCAATAAAAGAGGGCCAAAATTTCCTTCACATCATAGTGGATCCACAACTATTCCAATCAAATCGAGATAAAAATCTAAGATTAATTTCTTATAAAGATCTAAATATTAGTTTGTTGTCAAATGTTTTAAGTCTACCAAATTTTGAGTATGAATTAGAGAAAAAAAAGAAACCCATCAATGGTAACAACCCCAACTTCTATGATCAGGATGTTAAATTGTAAGAGAAGAGAAGGTGGCATTATGTGATAGAGAGTAAATACAAATATAACTACCAAAAGCAAACCCTAAAAAAGAAAATGGAGATCAAGAAAGAGCAGGAAAGATGAACTTCTTTCCTTGTACCTTTTTTTTACTTTGCTATTTTAAGTTTCCCACGCTCAAAATTTGGAACGGATGCAAAAGTGCCCAATTTGATTCGGAATGACAATTGGCCGATTTTGAATCTTCCATAGTGATAGATTCATACCCACAGCGACCAATCAAACATCATGTAAGGGTTCTAAGCCCTCAAAACCCATTCTGTAGAGATGATTCCCCCAACCAAACGGGTAATGAGTACTTTTAGATACCCAATTTTTTACATAAAATTGGGTTGCCCACATACCAATGTGCACGGGCAGATACCAGTTCTTTTTTTTTTTTTTTTCTTTTCCCTGTTTTTAGTTTGGAGTATTATAATTGAAGGAGGAATGGTGTGGTGCAGTGATTGATTGGATTCTACTACAACAGCATTGTTATATATTCATCTCGTTTTTCATTTTTGTAAAAAACACGTGCAGAAATAGAGCATTGTTAACAAAATGTGGATTTTTCACTAATATTAGTCGAATGTTATTTACAATGCCTTTTCACCACCTTATACCTCATTCCATAAACCCTATAGCTTTATATTAAGGAGAAGTAACTGATTACTTTACAGTACTTTTACACCAGTCTACCTTATGCATCATTCCATAAACTCCATAGTTTGATTATGGAGAAATCACTAATTACTTTAGTCAATGAGATGTCTGAAAATAAGTTTGAGTTCTAAGTGATTGGGAACAGTTTGTATAGTATCACAGTTTGGACAAAAAAAGAAAAAGAAAAAAAGTGAATAAAAGGTATATATATATGCCAAAACTAATACTATTGAGTAGAGATTCAACTCAAATACTAATAAAATAATCACGGGATCATAATTTAACTCTGAGAGCATTTTTAATACATATTCAATGGATACTTATTAACACATTTAAATTACACTCAATCTATCATGTGAATGGACACATTAACAATTATTACATACCCTTACCTTTATACACTTTCTTTAATTCATTAATTATTTTTAAATTTAGCACTTAAACTACATTTTAATGTACTTGTTTAGACCGACCTAACTTTAACTCTTTTCTTTTCCTTGTTGCCTTTTCTAAAATTTTATACTCTTCCTTGTATTACTAGAAAAAGAATATTCATGCTTTGCTCATAACTTAAGCAAGAAAGGATGCTCGTTGAAACTTTTAAGTTTTAGAGCCTTCGACAAAACTCAAAATAACATCGATATACATTTTTAAGACATTATTTATAACAAAAATACTTTAAAATCTTTTTTTTTAACTTGTTTTTCAATTGAGTTCATTTTATTATATCATTGAAAAAATAACTCAAACCAAACATAGAGTTTGAACTTGAAGATGTGCTTTGGCTCAACTCTTGACACACTATGGCCTTGTTTTGCAGACAAGTTTTTTGCCAAGTTTATCTGTTACAAGATTTTTAAAAATTTTAGCTACAGTAATCTCAAAAAAATTTTCAAACATTTTAAATTATATACTTCAAAATATTCAAAAATTTACACACTTCAAAATTTTTTTAAAAAACTATTATAGTAAATTATAGTAAAATTTTAGACAAACACCAAAAAAACTCATTTGCCAAACGGATATAGTCCGAGTCATCAACCCTCTGTTGATAGGGAGATAGAATTTGTGTGTCATTAACGGTGAATTAAATTAAATTTCTCACAGACACGCACTACGCACACAAACTGTTTCGCGTTGTTTCTCTTTGAGATCGAAATTGGCGCCCCTTTTCCCTGTCTTTTTCTCTCTCTCTCACATACAGACACACACTCTTCTCTCTCTCTGTCTCTGTCTCTCTCTTCAGACCCCAAAAAAAAAAAAAGAAAAGAAAGAAAACAGCAAAAGAAAAGGAAGTTCATCTTTTCATAGCTAAAGAAGCTATGTCTTTGCGTAGACGAACCTTGCTCAAGGTCATCGTTCTTGGTGACAGCGGGTAATTATGTTTCATTTATTTTTCCTAAACCCCTTTTCGTTTCTTTCTCTTTTTCTTTTTTTTTTGCCCTGAATATTTTAACGTTCTACACGTTTGTTTATCTGGGGTTGTTAGTTTCCAGAAAAGGAAAAAAACCCATTATTTACAGTTTTGTTTCCCCTTGAGATGTATGTATCTGGAAGTAGTTATTTATCTGGCCGATCTTAATTTGTTAAATTAACATGCTTTGTTTTCAGGGTTGGTAAAACTTCATTGATGAATCAGTATCCTTGATCTGAGCTATTTTAGCTGCATTTGCTTTGTTCCGAATATCTTGGGGACCAATTTGCTATTTTTCTGTCTTGGGTTCTATTGAGGAGGCATACCTTAAAGCAATATTGGATTGGACTTTTTATTTTTATTCTTATTTTTTGCATTGAATTCTTGGCAAAATTTGAATCTGAACAATTTGGCTTGTTTATAAACTGCAGTTTGTTGAGAAAAATCATTTCCTTTTTACCTTATGCTGCTCTATGCAGATTCCGCTACTAGCTGCAGTTAATTATTTCTCCTATTTGGGTAACGGGATTCCGTAATTGATAGTGCTTTTTTTTTTTTTTTTTTGGCTGGGAATTAGCATGTTTTGGTCTTAATTGGTTAATAGATATGTACACAAAAAGTTTAGTCAGCAGTACAAAGCTACAATTGGAGCTGATTTTGTGACAAAAGAACTCCAAATTGATGACCGACTTGTTACTCTACAAGTAGGTGTTTTGAGTTCAAGAAAAATTGTAGCTTTCGGTTTTGTTGTCAGATTCATGTTTTTTTTCCTAGAGTAACTGAGCAATTTCTTGTTGGTAGATTTGGGACACTGCAGGGCAGGAGAGATTTCAAAGCCTTGGGGTTGCGTTTTATAGAGGGGCAGATTGCTGTGTTTTAGTTTATGATGTTAATGTTATGAGATCTTTTGATACCCTTGACAATTGGCATGAAGAATTTCTCAGACAGGTTGGTGAATTGTTGCTCAAGTTCCTTACTTCTGGTTTGTTGCTAGTTATTGCTTCCTACTAGTAGTGCATAGTTTCTTAGAAATTTAGTTGTATCCAGAAATGGTAAGAAGCACATCATAGATGCTCAACCTGCTTGTTGCTAGTTATTCTGTTTTAGCAATTAATGGAATTAATACAGGAAAACTTCACTGTTCATTGCTAAAGCTTGCTTGCGTAAGAGTTTGTCTTCTCCTGTTTGCAAAAAGGACAAAAAATTACTTGCCCCAAAAAAAAAAAAAGAAAAGAAAGAAAAAGAGGAATTTTTCATTCCATTAGCTTTTTCTTGGTATGGTGAATATTAAGAGCATTTGTAACTCATTTAGGTAGTAAACAAAGAAGCATGCCTTGTGCATTCAGCGACTTGTATATATTACATGCATATGCATCCATCTCCTTTCTCACTGTTTTAGTCAATTAGTATCTAGTCAGCTTCCATTATTAGATTTGCAATTCTATGTCATTCTTCATAATTCTCCAGAAGACCTCACTCATTCTTTTAGCTTAGCTCTGAGAATTCTGAAAGGTGACTTCAATAAATTGCAGCCTCTGGAGATATTGTAAAGCAAGTCACGTTTTCATGTAGTCTTGTTTCGCATTAGTTCTTGAGTGATTCCATTTTTGTATCAAAGACCGCTGTGAATTTGGGATTACTTCTATTTGTGGAAATAAAAGCTGTGAATTTGATTTGAAGTTCCAGGGGTATTTATAGATACATTGAGGCAATTTCTGGTTGCATTTCAGTTCAGTCATATGTTTATTATCATTTCTGAATGTATTAAGTATATTATACCTTTTAGGAGCACAAGGGATTTAGGCTAGATGAGTCATGTCTTTGCAGATGATATTGGCACACTAGTATCTGCATCATAAGCTAAACAAAATAAATCCAATGATATTATGCTATTCTTTGTGATAATGTAGTATCGTCCTGAAAATTATTGCTTTTAAAAATCCTTGGAATGAATGACATGGATCTCAAGGAGTTTCTCCATAATGATTGCAATTTGTATGGCTAGAGAATAATGCTAGTTTTGGTAATAGGTGATTTTGAGAAACATTGTCAAAAAAAGCATGTCTCATGGCTCAATTATCTCCGTTTGTTGGCATGAAAGAGCATAAAAAGCCCCACAAAAACAGCATGTCTCATGGTCAAAAAATGCAAGGCATTGGTTTATATACTCTGAGGTTGTAGTCTGCAGGATATGATAGAAAACTGATTGTTTGAAAATTCTGAAAAGCAAATTTTTGTACTGGAACTTGGTGTGTCAATTTTACTTGGTAAAATTGCTACACCCTATGCAAAAATTCAGAGAGATTTCAAATAGATTTTTTTTGGAAAATTATGTAGTTAATGTCACTATTGAATGATTTAAGACCCATAGTATCACCTATTGATAGGTTCTCTTCTAAAGTTTGCTTGGCATTTTTATCAAGTCTAGAATAGTTTATCTGATGCAGATCCATGGTAATAAATTGAACACTTATCTGTTCTCAGTGAATTAATCTAATTTTGTTGTTACACAGGCAAACCCTCCAGATCCAAAGGCTTTTCCATTTATATTACTTGGTAACAAGATTGATATAGATGGTGGGAATAGCAGAGTGGTAAGATATTTTTCAACAAACTTTTTATTGTTTTTTGTGTTTCGTTAGGTTTGGTTCTGATTATGCCCATAGGTTTCTGAGAAAAAAGCAAAGGAATGGTGTGCTTCAAAAGGGAACATCCCATACTTTGAGACATCTGCCAAGGAGGATTACAATGTTGATGCTTCATTCTTCTGTATTGCAAAAACTGCTTTAGCCAACGAGCATGAGCAGGATATGTGAGTTTCCTGTTTGAGATCAGGAGTATTATGATTATTGCTTGCGTGCATATTTCTTTGCCATACTGAAAAAGTTAGCAGGAAAACACAGTTAATAATTCACTCATATATTTATACAGTCAAGCATGTCTATATCATTAAAGTTTTGTGCTGAAATGCATCTGCATGTGTCTACATCTCATTTTTCTATCTGGCGAAGAATGAAGAGTGTCTACTTTACATATTTATTATTGACTGAGGAATGTTTAATCTGCACCAAATTGTCAACTGGGCAATGCTTCAAAACTTTATATGATGAAGGGGTTGAATGGGTTCTTCCAATTTATACTTCTACATGCTTTAGGAAGACTGTTAGATTCTCATTATTTCAAGAAATTCACTTTACAAATGAGTTTAACCATGCTGGTTCTAATTTTTCTTTTTCAGTTCTTTTTTCCTCCTCCCATAGCAATTTTAACCAGTTAGTTATGTACACCTAAAGGCAACTTATCTTAGTTTGACGTGAGCGTATGATGTATAACATGTTGATCTTGATTACAGTTTAATCCACTAAGATTAGTGTAGGCACAGTTTTTACTGTTCTTTTGTATGTCTAACCTCATAATCTGTATTCTTAAGCATTTTCCCTTCTCTTTACCTTTTCTATGATTGCTAAAAAAATTGAGGCAGCAGTTTTCCCTTTTTTTTGAATTTTATTTACTTCCTTGGCAGATTGGTGACTTTCTCTTGACATGGAAAAGAACTTACTGCCAATGTAGTCTAATATCACAATTCAGCTTCTTCATAGTTTAATTGGTGCAAACTTGATTGTTATGTCCTTTGGGTATAAGCACTCTATTGTTATTGTTATGTGCTTAGTGGCCATTCAGAACTGTTAAATATTCTTTATGCCGATTGAGGGCCTCTTGCTCACTGTAGTGCAAATCTTTGGTTTGAATGTGGAGGTGGCTAAGTGCGAAGAAATACCAATTGTTGATTTGACTATGACAATGTACAAGTGATTTACATAATGCAGAATTTGAAAGTTATGCTCTATAGATTCCTTATGCTCTATAGATTCCTTATATTGTAGGAATAGAACTATTCTTGAACATTAGATCGCAATCCTAGGGTATTGACTTCTTAGCGAAATGGTGGAATCTTTTTGCTGCTTGTGCTTGCAAGCTGAGACTAGACTGGATGATGCCTTTCTATGGTTTATTTGCACCCTCATTTAGCTCAACTGGAAGTGAAAATTTCATCATCAGAGTCTGATACACCCGGTCTAGGAATCAACTCCACCCATTGATATCTATGCATGCCATTTGGGTGTTGGGGGGGGGGGGGGGAGGGGAGGTTGCCGCCTTTCAACCATCTAAGAAGTTGTGCTTCTAATTGTGGTAATTTCGATTTGCAGATACTTCCAAAATATTCCTGAGGCTGTTTCGGACACTGAGCAAAGAGGTGGTTGTGCTTGTTAACACATCATTTTTAGTCTGAGGGCCGAATTTTACTTTGATAATCCTGACTATTCTTTTGTATCACTAAGCTATGCTCTCCATTCCAAGCGCTGACCTCCACATGTAGACATCAAATTTTTTTTTAGCCATGATTCCCCCCCCCCCCCCCCCTTTTTTCTTGTTTTGTTTTGTATTTTTGAGGGATCTGAAGAATTGTAGTATGTTATTGACTCCTGTTTTCAGTTTCAATTTAGACTGTTTTATATGTATCACTGTTGTTATTTCAGGTGTGATTACAATTGAATTACTACAGTAATACCCCAAATTAAGTCGAGAATGGATATCCAGAGTGTTGTTTCAGTCTAATTGATCCTTAAATAAAAATTAACTACCTTAACGAGTGGAAATGCTATGGACATGGTCTAGAACTTAACGATTTGGTAAAAACTAAAGGCGTGTTCTTGGTTGATTATTTTAACTGATTATACGTTCTGCTTTTGAACTGTGTTTAGACTATAAATTTTTTAATAACCAAAAAAGTTAAAATCATAATTAACGAAAGAGTAGTTTTTGTTGATTCTGATTATTTTTTGTAATCACTTTCTGTGATCAGATTTTGCAAAATCCAAAAGTAACCAAGATCAAGACCTAACTCACATCTCAAAGGACTGCTACTTGTTTCCTTACTATCATAAGCCCTTGTATATCAGCTCTATATGTATCTAACACAACCTTTTTTTTAAAAAAAAAAAAAAAAACTATTTTCCTTCTTCTTGTGTACAAGAAACTATTTTCATCCTTCTACTCCCCTTTTTCCTTAAAAATACTTGCTTGTTGTTCTTTACTTTGTGATGAAACTTCAAATTTGCTGAAAGCGATTTTCAGGTTGTTCCTCACACGTAATCAAAGTTGATGTATGCACGAAGTAAAATCCAATTCACTTAAAATGTGTATAATTTCACTATATAGTTAACTAGAATTCATATATGGTAATTAGCCAACAAATTTTTTCTAATTGTTACCACGCATTTCTGCATATAGTGCACAAATTCACATTCATTGTCCTTTTGTATTTGGATGCATTAACAATTTTACTTTTTCCACTTACGGCCAACTTAACTAATATCCGGAGGAGTCAAAGCCTTATTAGTGAATACGGGTTATTTTCTTCCAAATACAAAATACAACATAATAAAGGGTTTGCATGAATTAAATATTTTTGAAGGTATTTTTCAAATACTACACTATAGCATTTCACTATAGTTATATTTTGGGGGCTTTCTACATAATATGCGTTCTACATATATGGAGGATTTTTTTTTTAATTTCATATTTTGCACATACAGAATATTTTGAATGTCAACATTATTAAACAGCCGGAGTGAAGTTTTCGTAATTTTTCTCAATAAAATAGGGATATCTGTTTTTATTAGAGAAATAAAATAGAAAAAAATAAGTAGGACCCAAAAAAAAAAAAAAAAGAAAGAAAGTAAACTAAGGAGTATGAAATCAAAGAGGAAAATTCAGTCATCCAAGTCTAGTTCTCTTGGACCACTTCACAGCAATGGCCCAAATGCATAAGACGTGGATTAATGGCTGCCTTCAGTATCTATCTTCCTTCAAAATTCTTACTTTCTCCCTAATCATTAGTACAATTTTTTGCTTCCAAGAAAAGAAAGGAAAATTCCATTATGCATTTCATTTTCATTTTCATCTAGTTTGGATCGTGGATTATTTTCAAAATTTTATTTATTTGTATCATCAATATATTTTCTGATCACCAATTTATCTCGCATATATCATATTAAAAAAACATATTATCTCAAATAATCTACTGTTCAAACGCACTCCTTATTTTCTTCCCGTCTCCTTCTTTGAATCTCTACTGTGACTCTCGCCTTAGCCTGAGACAAACTCCATCAGTGATTGAATTCCAGAGGAGCAAGAAGACTTGGGAACTAATGGCAGTGTCAGTTGCAACAGGGTTGAAAAGTCTGTTCATTCTGCTGGGATGTTTGATGACAGCCACCCTTATCTACACCATCGCCACTGATGGCCTTCCTTTTCGTAAAGAACTCCTTACCCCGTATGTTCTTCTTATATTTCTCTGTGTTCACAATCATAACTTGGTATTTCTTGATAGGCCTTACGTGGGTTTTAGCCTGCATGCATTTTGCTGTATGTATCATCTTAATAATTCAGTAAAAGGATCACTTTGATTGTCACCTTGGACAGTTCCAATGGTTGAAAATTTTCTGTTCTTTGCTCTGTTCTTTTTCTTTTTTTTTTTTTTCAAGTTACAAGCTTTTGGCATTTATAATTTGACTAATAATTGTGAGTGATCTGGCAAAGAAACATTTACGGTATAATTGCTTTTCCGTGGAATTGCTTGCAGGTGGATGACTGCAACGTTGATTGATTTCTATATCAATATCCTAGCCTTAGGGGTATGATTCTTTTACTTTGTGTGGTTACTCTCTCTACCATTTTTTTTGGGCATTTGCATATGGATGTTTGATAGGAGAATCTCTTAAGTCAGACATTTTCTCTGCAGCTATTGGGGTATGACACTTGTAGTTATGTATTCACTAGATGAATTTTGTTTACATTGCTTATGAATTTTCCGTGTATCCTAAATTAGACATTCTCTCAGTAGGCAATGATATTTCTGGTTTGAGAGTGTTCAATCTCTACTCCCTTAGGCGACTGAAGAAATATTTTGCTGGCATCTTACAAGAAAACAGTAAGTCTCTGTTGAGGAGATGAAATTAGCTGATCTTGTGGTGTAATAGGACTTTGTGATTCTTGACTTCAGCTACAATATAAGTGCTTCTTACTTACGCCATGAATGGGAGAGATCGTGAGCTTGAACTGTTGTCCACTTAAGTTGCAGCATTATTTTTTAATTCTTTTCTGTTAACTTCTCATACTTGGAAAGCAAAATAAAATAGCAAAATAAAATAGCCAAAGTAAGTTTATTTACAAATGAGACTTACATTCTTTAATCCTCAATATTTGCCCTTAAAAGTGCATTACCTGTCTTATGGACATCAGGCTTGGGTTATTTACAAGGAATCAAATTGGATCAGTGCAATACTTTGGATAATTTTATTGGTATGTTTGGGAAGGTATGGCAATACTCTTGTAAGTTCTTCCGCATTCTTTTTTATAATTAACTTTTTGCAGTCTTGATTATGGTACACAATTGATAACTGATGCCATAATTGGCCTGGATTATTTTTGCGGAATATATGGATAGAAATGAAATTGTAGCTTTGAAATGGTTAACGTCAATCTAAGTGCTGAACACGTTTAGATTAGGGTGTCTTGTTTCTTTAGTCCCCTCTGGCTGCATCTTCCAGGGGAAAACAAGCATGAAGGAAAAGAAGATGGAAAATCATTTATTCTGAATGACCATCTCCCTTAGTAGGTTGCAATAGAGCAATTTGACAATGATTAATAGAGCAATTTGACAATGATTTAAGTCATTTTGTGATTTCATGTCAAGGCTACTTTCTCACGTATTCCCATATTATATCTCCCAATCTACATTTGTTTAATTCTGGTGGTTTATTTGTTTGTAATGAGCAATTATGTATAACTTATCTACTTCTTTGCAGCATTACTACATGTGCCTACGTAGTTTTGCAATTATTCAAGCTGTCACCTCAAGAATCTTCACAAGATCCTGTGTATTATGTTTTGTTGCGACATAAGAAGAAGTAAGTATGCAAAATTAGTGCCATCAGTTGAAAGTTCATTTATGTTGGTGATGCAATGTGGTGACAGATCTTTTTTTCAATTATATTTGCTTCTCTTAAAGACGGATAAAATTTTTTCTTTTCTGAATGTTGATCTACACCTGAAATGTTATTTGCTGCATTTTAATGATTCCTGCACCTGAATCGGCAATGTCAGTTTATCTTACTAATTGTTATCTTGGGGCAGAAGACAAGGCCTCTGTACATGCAGAATGTTTGTGCGTGCTAAGTTAGATACAATATTACCCTCACCCATCCTATCCTGTCTTCTCGTCTCTGGTGGAGTTCTGACAGTTATATGGTTATGTTAACCTTTACATTGTTATTTCTCCTTTATCACTTCTATTGTTGGTTGTTCCTTAGTATTAAACGCGTCTTCGTTTATAAGGCCTAGTTTAGATTTATCAGTCTAACAATTCCAAAAGATCCTTAGGTTTCTATGCAGAATGTATTGGTACTTCTATTTGGATGAGAGAGTTACGATGTACAGCTGTCTTATTGTAGCTGCTGTCATAGCTGTTTTCATTGTTGTTGATTTCTAGAACACTGTTTCCTTATATGTTCAATCTGATTCTTATGTGCTTATAGAACTTATTCTCGCAGGGAAGGATCAGAACAAAAGAGTTTATTCTCTGTTGTGACTGCAAGATTTATGTTTGGGGCTTTGGGTTTTCTGATGCTGGGAACACTGATATACACTATTGCCACTGATGGTTCTCCATTTCGCAAAGATGTGTTGACTCCGTAAGTTGTTTTCCATTCTTTTGCTTTTTCTTTTTCTTTGGTATCAGTGATCTCCTTTTGGAGAAGTCTTGAAGGATTTAAAAATAGCTGGTTAGGCAGAGCTCATTCGCTTAGACATTGAAGTTCATTTTGGGGTTGCACAGATGAAGAGTCCTTCCGAAAAAACCAATTGAAGAATTCTTGCCTCACTTTCTGCAATAGGCACAGTTGATATATTCTCTACCATACACTGGCTGATCTAAAGGACTGGAATAGTGGTTGATATAAATGGCTGGTATCAGCTAGCTCATATAAAGGGTTATAATTTATAATTAAAGCAAATTTATGATATGTTCACCATCACTAGTTGTTGGAAGAATTTTGTAAATTTGCTTCAGTTCTACCATCAGAATTCCATTGGAATAGAAAATCCGTTTTTGTTTGACTATTTCATTCTCTATAATAGTCAGATGGCTCTTGGGAAATGTGAGATAAATCACAAAGAATTGCGGAATTGGCTAAGAATTTGGAATTCTAGCTCTGCCACCTAACCATCAAAAGCTTATCTTTGGTGTCCAGTTCAACATCTCAGAATATTGGATCTTTGTGGAGAGAAGAGTTAAGAATCTGGATAATGATGTGAAGGACTATAAACTTGAATATGCAGATCATTCCTTTTTCATACCCACCTGCAAGGCATGAGAATTATTCCAGTTAAATTTATCTCACATTATGAAAAACATTGACTTGAGAGAATTTTGTTTAAGAGGTTTTATCTTTATTTACTCGGCATTTTGAGCATACATAGTGCTTTTCATTCGTTTAGTTGATTTTAAATGAGAATCTGTTCTTAAACAACCTTCTGCCACCACTATTTAGTTCATTGGATTGATGCGCCACTTACAAAGGTACTTCTATTTTCTGGGTTACTGCAGTTCATGTTCTCTTAACTCTTTTCCTCTATGTACTCTTCAGGCTCTTTTTCCATTTATTGGCTTTTATTGAGCAATATTTTCAAGTAAATGTTCAGCCTGTGGTTTCTTGAGCGTATATATTTAGTGAATCTCCTTCAGTAGATGAATGCATGTCTGTTTGATTGATCTTAAGTCATACATTATTTGCAGGTGGTTGTCAGCAACACTAGTTGACTTTTACATCAATGTTGTTGCACTATCGGTATGTCTTAGCAGTCAATGCTTCATTATTGTCATTACATTAAGTACTTGCCCATGTAATATTTGTATGAGCAGACAGCAGCAACCAAATTTCAGTTGCTTAATTGCTCAACTTCTGTTCCATTGTGTGTCTCAATTTGTAGGTTTGGATTGCGTACAAGGAATCAAGTTGGATAGGTGCTTCTTTTTGGATAATTCTTTTGATATGTTTTGGCAGGTAATCTTTGTCTTAACCGCGTGGTTGTTGGGTTAATATATTACTAGGTTCAGTGTTCATGTTTTGCGGTGCATGGGTTCTATGTGAGAGTGTGTTAGCAGATGAAGAGTAAATGCTTATGCAGAGTTTTACGTACATAAATATATGCAAATGCTCTTCAATTTTTCTTTGCGGTGCATTAATAAATGAAATATATATGCTACTTTATACACATAGATGTTATCTATTACCAAGTTATGCTTCTAAGAAAGTGAAACCATCCTTCGTGATTTACCTTATTGCATGTCATTCGTTCCAAAGTTTATTGGGTCTAGAACACTTTCCAATTCTTTTTGATCTTAGTTATGTTAAGTTGGATGTAGAATCTTTGTTGGAGTGAAATCTGCATTTTGTTATGCTCGGATCACAAAGTTACGCAGCTTATACATTGAAAAAGCATTTTGCTAGCAATGCCTCTCTGTTTAGATGTACAAGAGCCTATGGCTAGGCCACAGGTGTTGTTTTTTGTTTGCATATTTTATATACTTCCTCTCTATATTACCAGGTATCTCATTCTTGTCTCACGATCAGCTGATAATAGCTGCTAAAAGCTGTTTAATGCTTCACACTTATTGCTTAGTTGAGCTTAGATGAAAGTTGAGCGATCAGGCATGAAACCTTTGTGACTGATCCATATTCCAAAAGTTATGCCCATTGTTATCGTGTTAGGCACTTATTTACATACTACTTTGCTGGCCTTTACTGTATCCTTTCTTTTCTTGATTTTCAGTATCAGCACAGGTGCCTACATACTCCTCCAGCTTTACCAGCTCTCGTCTGAGGGTCCTGTATACCTCATTCTTTTCAATAGCAGCAACAGGCAAGTCTAAATTCTGAACTTTATAAATGTAGAGTTTATTGTGTGCTGATAATTTTTGGAGGATAACCATGTGGTCTTTTAATCAGAAACCCTATTGGGCGATGGAAATAGGAATAGCAAATAGTTCTTTTGTGTAAAAGCAAGAAACACTTACCAGGCGTACCCTTGTTCAACTCTTCCTCTGTTATCTCAGTGATTGAAAGTGAAGTTTCTATGGAGTTGGTAACTAGTTACAACTTTAGTTGATTCATAGACTTTGGATAGATATAATTACTGGGTCAAACCTCCATCAATGCTGACTGGTTCCCATAAAGGCCATTGAATTTCGTTAACTAGTCTATCACTTTAGAGCAGGTTGTATGGTTCTTGAGATCAAAATGCAAGGTGGCGAAGGTTCAGTTTGAACATCTGTGTTGTGTCTTGTAACTAATATATGATAAAAATGTTGAAGTTTGAGATTTTAATAGGGTGAGCCAGGTCTGTGTTATAAATTTCCGTTTGCTCTAGTTCCTTGGTGTTCGTATCTCAAGACACATTTGTGCATAACCACTAAAATTTAGTTTTGGCTTATAAATTTTCTCTATTACGATGATGAATTTAGATGATTTTTTTGAGTATAAGAATCCAAATTACTGGACTTTGAACTCTTCTGAGTTCGACTCTCCAGGATTGGCATTTGACCTTGAAGTAGATTGGTTATAACGTCTGCAGGCACTTTAAAGGCTATAATTTTTTTTTTTTTTACTTTTTTGGCTCGGTTCTATTTTTCTAGGATCCATTGTGTTTGCTGGCACATTGTTTTTACAGATGATCCTGAGGAATGGACACATGATTTGATGGAAAAATTTTTTGATTTACTGCTGATCCTGATTAAGTGGGATGTTGATATCTGACCTCAATTCCTTCATACCCTTTTTTCCTTTTCATCCTTTCCGCTTTTTCCCGGTGCTAAAGAATCTCCTTGCTAAATTGATAGGGCAGAAAATGGCTATGAAAGAGTACTGCAAAGAGGCAATTACAGTGGGATAGCTGCGTGAAGAAACTTTCCCATGTTTCTTTTTCTGAATGACTTAACGCATCTCGATATGATCCCCCATTGGGTACTTGTCTTATTGTGTAAATTTTAGTGTCTTACTAATTTTAGAGTCTTTCTTTTAATTAAGAAGGATTACTCATTCTTCATTAGCAGGACTTGAACCCCAACATATACTAATCACCAACTCTGTGTTGATGGGTAAAATTAGCTTATCCTTAACGGTGAATTAAATCATCTCACGTAGACACACAAACACAGTATGAAGATCGGGTTGTTCCTCTTTGAGATTGAAATAGACAAACATGATACTTATTATTATTATTTTTTAATCTTGAGATGCATATATTTTAAGGCCTGGTAAAACTTTATTGGTGAATTAGTATTACAGAAAGTTATTTCGTAAAGAACAGTAAAATGTCAGTGAGAACAGCTAATAAACTTCATACTTTTCCATACATGACTTGTTTAGCAGTAAAAAATGATTTAGCTAGTAAAACTCAGTAAATCCATGACTTGATCTGCTGAGAAAGCAGCAGTAATCTAGGTCCATGCTTTCAAAATGGGAAAATCCTTGCATGTATCCATGATGCATTGCCTGCATGCGCACTAATACGCCTTGTTTCTTGCCTTTTTTATGATTAGTAGTAGTTTGAGTGATCCAGTGGTGGAAATATGCCATTGCACTCTAAGCCCCTAGGAATCCAATTGCAAGACCCACCCAATCAATCTTGAGGAAACAATAATGATGCGGTGGAAATTTGATCCATGACGTAGGCTTACAACACCTCTACAGAAACAACACAAGATTAGAATAACTTTCCGTCGCACAGAGATTATGTAGTGCATCTTACCCTTCGTGTTATTGGCGGGCTATTGCACGGGGTGAGGTTTACCCGATACGCACTCTCAAATAGCGGGTGCGGATTTTCTTGTCAAAAAAAAGAGAGACAAGATTGGAACAAAACTCACTGACTCTTGATATTTGGTTGACCTCTTTAAACTGTAATTAGTTATGTTCACAAAGTTTGTGAGTCAAACTAGCTACTTTTAAATCTTTAGGTACTAAAGGGTTGTTGAAGAATTATCACAAATCAAAATGAGAATCTGAGTATCTCGTTGACTTCATGTTGACTTAAACATGTATTGATACAGATCTATGGCATTAAACATCAACATCACGGACATAAGTACCATTATTAGATGGATGCAAAAGAAAAACAAACAACAGAATGATTCTATAATAATAACAAGCATTACAAGCTTGTGTGGTCCTTGAGCATATATCATGTCTTTATTCAATATTATCCTTCTAATTTTGGGAGCAACCAGTCTTCTAGTGTAGACTGGTATCATGAGTTTTTTTTTTTTTTTTGCCATAAACAATTGGTGCAAAACTTTCAACATATGTATGGCAATAGAAAAAATTATCATAATTCTCCAATGGGAATCGATCAACCGAATTCAACTTCGACTCACACACAGTCAAACCCCATAGGAAATGAAATTTGGCTGTCAGAAGTTCCTCATCACTTGCAGTCGAAACTCTTTTATCAATAATTTCTGGCAGTTGAAATTTTTTGAAATCTGGCAGTTCCTCATCACTTGAATTGCTTATTCTTTTCAACGCATTGGCCTATCGTAATTGAATGCACTATCGTCCAAGGAAACCTGCCCTACAACTTCTTTTGTGCATCTTTCGTTCATTAGGTTTATAACGCCTTTAGCTGGAGCTCAAGTATGATGGAAGATTCAGTTACTTGATAGACGATACAACTTAAAAAATAAATAAACAAACTTCATATTATTCTCTCGTCAACTTATAATTCGTTGACTACAAATAAAAAAAAAAAAGAGGTTACAGGACAATCGATTAGGCAGAAAGATATTGAGAAGAATACAAGCTTTTTTTTTCTTGTTTTATTGCCAACAAATAAATGAAATAAACTAATGGAAATTTTTTTTTCCATATCAATGATACTCTTTAAGGAAAGACTAGAGGTGGCTGCATGAAGAGGCCTTGCCAGCTAACTAGAATTCCAGCATTAACATTTAGGCATGTCTGGAGGTGGAGGGAGAATTTGCTCTCCTGGACCCTTGCCATCCTTAACTATGAATGCCATTTCCATTCCCCAACTTACATGACGCTCTAGATGACAATGCATGAGCCACACACCTGCAACAAATCATGTAAGCCCTTTTTCATCAATAGACTCCTTTAATTTGTTAAAGAAGACAAAATTGGGGTAATTCAATATAATCTAATTAAGTAAAAATATCCAAAAGTATATACGGCGGATATCTATATGGTTCTAAGTGTTAATCATCCCCCAACATTTTGAATTAATTAATTCACTGTACTTCTCCTTCAGGAAAATTGAAATGACATCTGAAAGAGCTATTGATCAAGCAAGCTATATGATATAACACAAGGGAAAACAATTGAACAATACATACCAGGGTTGTTTGCCTTGAACCTGATGGTTGTCCAGCCATTTCTTGGAACAGCAATAGTGTTCATGAGAGGAGGGTCAACAAGATTATAATTCAAAGGGTCCTTCTTCTCGTCAAAGTTCCCAATACCCCAGCCAACTACATAGAAACTATATCCATGTAAATGCATGGGGTGATCAATCCCAGCAACCAAATTTGTTCCCTGGAAAACAATCTCCACATTCGAGTTGTACTCAAGAACTCTAACTTGCCTATCCCTAGTAGGCCTTTGAAGTTCCGCTGGAAGATTATTTGCTGTATAGTTGAATTTCAAAGGTGGAAAACTTGGAAATTGATCTCCGTAGACTCCTTTGAGGTGGCGATAGTAAGCTTCAAGAATGTCAATATGGGGGCTCTCAAAGGTTATGTTGTTTACGCTGGCTACAAGCCGGTTGCCTCTCGGTCCAGCACAAGTATTATTTCCTTCACAAGGGAGTGTATTTATAGAAAGTGTGAAAAAAAGCTTGGTGTCCACTTTGAGCGGAACATCAACTTTACTTGCTAAACTTCTTAGGCTTCCTGTGAAAGAAGTGGATGCTTTAGTATCATTGAACAGTGGAAGATTTGGGAAAGATGGTGGTGAAGATGGAGCATAATTTCCACGATATTGTATGATTCCAGTTGTGGTGGAATTGCTGAATCTAACAGCACGGGCACTGTTATAAGCTTTAGCAGCCATGTAATAGTGAGCAGGTGCTTGATTGGCTTCTAACAAGAAGTCAATGGTTTGTCCTGGGGATATAGCAATATAATCACTCTTGAATGGCTTTGTGTAGCTCCCATCTGATCCTACCACAGTAATTTGATGCTTTGCAATGGAAAAGAAAAGGATGTTGTTCATGGCATTGTTTATCATCCGAAGCAAATAAGTCTTGCCATAATCCACCGTCAGCCTGAATGTATCTGCAAATTGTTGGAAAAATAATCATGTTGTGAATCGGAATTAAGCAGATGTATCTGCAAGATTATCATGTGTTTTGTTCTTGAGGCAAAAGTTTGTCACCCAAAATATTCACAAGATTCTTTGGTTTTTGCATAACCCTTTTCGAAAATGACCAAATTAAGACGCATTCTACAAATTCTAATGTTTAAAGAAGTTGAAAAAGTCCAAGTCCTACAAATACATATGCATACATGGAAAAATTTTCATTCGAAGTGAATGATTCTATTTTCAACTAGAATTTATATATGTGTCTGTACCTGGCTTTGAACATTCACAGAGATCACCAGGCTGACCATTTATGAGATAAGCATCAGAGACATTCGGGTCTCCTCCACCACGTAAAAACTGGCTAAGAACAGCTTGTATGTCACTCTTCCACCATTCTCCTGCATTTGCCACAGAATTTCACCAATCATGCATATTATTTGTTTTCCCAAATTCTTTTGAAAACCAAAGTCAATTAATAATATTTTATCTGCCAACAGAAGTCAAAAAGTAAATAATAGTAAATTTTATTATATACCTAAGATGATGGGCACTTCTGCATGAGGCTTGGGAAATGGATAACTATCTCCTTTCTTAGGGTAGATAATAAGAGCACCATAAACTGTTGCTCGAGACCAATCGCTATGAGCATGCCACCACAAGGTCCCAATCTCATCAGAAATCCCAATCACTTGAGTAAAGGATTCTCCAGGCATGATAGGGCACTGAGTTATGTATTCTGGACCATCTGACCATGGATACCTCGGCTGTTTCACTCCATGCCTAAAAACAAACAAAACTCATTATTTTTCTAGCCGATGAGTTCATTATGCAGGAATGCATCCTTGCAATTAAAAAGAAGAAAGGTTGTCTAAATAAATACCAGTGAATGGTGATGTTTTCTTTTCCCTTGTTGTGGACATGAACAATGGCCGTATCGCCTTGACGAATGCGCAGAGTTGGTCCTGGAAATTGGCCATTTACTGTCAATATATTCTTAGTGCTGCAAAGTCTTGTATATGAAGCTTCTTCTATCTGCATACATGAGGTGAGTTGTAAACATTAGGCCCATAAAATCAAATTCAAACCGGACAAAGATAAATTATGCGTCGTCTCTTCAACATCATTGTTGTGATGGACGAATTAATATGCATGGATAAAAGATTCTAGTGGACATTTTGATTCCGAAAAATAATAATATTGCCAATAGTTTCGAGACAACTTAAAATAGCATCCCACTTTTTTTTCTTAGGTCTACTTGCTTAACAAGAACTCAGACAATGAGATAGGTACGTACACAACTCGATATGCAACAAGTATCATATAAAATGCTTGGCAACAATATAATAACGACTTTTAGCTATGACAAAAAATTAAATGAAATTGCTTAATGGATCTTCTTAATTGATATTGAAGAAGCATAATACTCACGACAAATTTATAGCGATGCGTCAAAGCTTCGCTAGGAAGAAGAACACTAGCCAAACATAGAAACCCGACAAATTGTAGGATGAAACCCTTCATTATGAAGAACTAGAATTACTCAGGCAAAGAAGAGATATATCTTGATGCAGTATATTTCTCGTTTGTAATGAAAATGTTTGCATAAGCCTTTCACGTATTTATACATTGTCAAGGGGATAGAAAGGTTGTTTTTTTCGTCATGGTGGATAGGATCGGTGTAAACGCAGCAGACTTTGTAAACTGTTTGCAGTAGCTTTTTTACTGGTTCAAATAAAATTTTCAAACCTTTGAAAAGAACTCACCAAACCTTACTGAGTACCTTGGAATCTTCCTCTCTACTTTTGTTGTTCATTTCATCTCTGGATCCAGCTTATATGCAGGTTTTGTTGAGTAATTAAAAGAAGCACAAAATATGCTTTCATTTTAGCAGAAGGACAATAAATTGCAGAATGTGTTGCCAAATGCACAAAGAACATACATTCAAAATAGTCTACATTTCTTATGAATTAAAACCTTTCGGTGCTATAACGAGCGAGTTAGGCTAACTAATTAAACAGTCACCTTTAAGATCAATTGGCTAAAAAGTCACTCTTAAGATGTTTTCACATTTTACTTGACAAGTAAGTTAAATACTTCTGTTGCTATGTCTAAATTATTCTTTTCATCATTTGTATGGGTTACTTCCTATTCATTGTATTCATCCCACTATTGTGAGTCTCAGTTGTAATCTTCTATTTAAAAAAGAAAAAGCTTTTGTGTGTGTTCACAATGATTATTCTCTTGTTTGCACCTTCATCATCCACCTTTTTGTGAAGCATCGAGTGAAATGGTTTTAATAGAATGTTGAAGGAAATGTTTACTGCCTTCTGAAAAGTAAACAGCCATATATACTTGTCAACATTTTCTTAAGGCGAACCCTTCAAGCACCAACCAACCTAGATTAGGCCTAATTCCCCAGGAAAATGCAAGCTTGAAAAAACTCCAAAATAAATGGATAATGAAGAACACATCGTATGTCACTGACAACTTTTTACTATACCAAAATAAAATAGCAGAAAATAAATTGGTTTTAACAAACAATTAAGACAATTTTTTTTGTTTCCATGCCTCTGTGTAGCCTGATGAAAAAAAAAAGAGTTTAGATGATTTTAAACTGCCAGAGACAGTGACAACGTAGATATATATTTCGATTAAAAATTTAAATGCACAAATGAACTTAAAATGTTATATATGTTTGGCAGTTATAAACAAATATTTCATTGGAATTAGAAGAATATCGGAGGTGGGAAAAATGTGGAGACAGGTGGGAGGTTTAAAAAAAAAAAAAAAAAAAAAAAGTCAAGCAGCCCATATGAATATGGCTACAAGCTTTCGGTGTCTTCATTACCTAAACAAGAAGTTCTTTTTTGCTTTTCTTTTTAAAGTTGATATTAAAAGTAATAGGCTTGATAACGACTAATTCGTTAAAAATTAAGAAATTGTCAAACGACCAGAACAAATAGGAATCATATAATGGTTAGAGAAATGTCAATGCTGCTTTTAGTGCTCTTTGCAGCCATAAATCCATGATAGATCTCAACTGGAAAAGTCAATGCCAGCGGCCCGTTGTTTTGAGATGGTGTAACTCGTGTTGCATTACTCGGGAATTTGACATTTTTCAACACGCTATGTTTGTTTTTTTTTTCCTAAACGCTTCTTCGTTATCGCTGAATTTGGCAGACCAGCAAATTAATGCTGCAATACGAATTGGATTTTTGCTCTTAATTAGCACAATCAAGCAGACATCAAACTTTTCAAATAGTTTAGAAGAAGAGACAAAACTCCAGCTATTGTTCATCAAGCTTCAAACTTGTCATTAAAAAAAGGTAAATTACCTTTTATCTCCTGTCATTTGGTGTTTTAATACGTAACTCCATATAATTTAAAAATTTATATATAATCTTCTCATGTTTTGAGATAATAGTTTTTCTTTTAAAACTAGAGGTCAATAGCAAAAATTCAAAGTCAAACTAATAAATTGATGATAAATTTACCCTTCATTACTTCTTTTTTCCTCCAAACATGAAAAAGAAGAGATTGAAATAAAAAAATAGATAAATAAGAAATAGAAAATACAATTAAAGATTTGGTTTAAAAACTTATAATGATATTTATAATTAAAAAAAAAAGATTTCTATTTTTTGTTTCTTATTTATTTGTTTTATATTTCCCTTCCATTTTTTTTGTTTCTTATTTTTTTATTTCCCCAACATCTCTTTTGTATTTGGAGAAAATTAAGATTTTGTAGACCAAAAGTATATGTTTTTAAAATCATCTCTTCTCTTTCCAAGAATAAAAAAACAGAGAGAAAGAAAAGGAAAAAAGAAAAAATTATAGTAAAATGTGAGTTTGTTAATTTATTAGTTTGATTTTGACTTTTTACTATTGACCATTAGTTTTAATAGAAAAACTAACAGTGACACATTAACTTGAACTATGAGCGAGTTCTAAATCATATGGAGGTTACATAGTAAAATACTAAACCACAAAGGGATGAAAGGTAATTTCATCTAAACAAAAAGGCTGAAAATTGTCATAAAGGATGTTGAACTTCAACTTTCAGAACAAGGGACACTAATTAATGCTCTCTAACTAACACAAGCGATTATTGGATCCCGTGTAATGTATTAATTTCTTGGTCAAGAACGCATTACTGGTCACTCTTATGCAAGTTACATTCTTTAGCCTCAAACGGGCAATAAGGTTAACAAAATCATATGTTTATGTCTTAAACATTTAATCCTGCTTTGTCTATATAAATTTTACATTGGACCAATAGTTTTTTCCAACCAGCACTAGAGCTGTTAAGTTAGTCAAGTAGCTCGAAAGCTCGTTAGAGCTCGGCTCGTTAAGGCTCGAGCTCGGCTCGTTAATTTTGGTTAACGAATCGAGCTCGAGCTCGAAACATGCTCGTTTAGTTATCGAGCCGAGTAAGTTCGACTCGTTTGATACTCGAGTAGCTCGTTAGAGCTCGTTAATGAAGGGCATATTTGTCATTTTAGAAATCAAAATTATAAAAATTAAAAATTATAGGTTTTTATTAAGGTTAATTTTCACGAGCTCGAGCTCGAGCTCGTGAAGCTCGACTCGTTTGTGATAAACGAGTCGAGCTCGAGCTCGAGCTCGAGCCACATGTACACTTAACGAGTCGAGTTCGAACACATTTTAAAGCTCGTTTTCCTAACGAGCTCGAGTCAAACTCGGCTCGAATTAAACTCGAGTCGAGCTCGGCAGCCAAATACTCGGCTCGACTCGGCTCGATTAACAGCTCTAACCAGCACCCTTGAGTTAATCGGACCAATAGTTTTTTTCTTTTTTTTTCGAAACGTGTTATAGTTTTCTTATATTGTCAACGCGTTATGTTACTGGTTCCTTTGAAACGGATTACTTATGCGTGTAAATATACCTTTTTTACTCGGATCACTGGCAGCCAGCTGCCAACTGCCAAGACAAATTCATCAATTATTTCCGCAAAGTCGCCACAAGCAATCTTGAGGAAAAGATACTGCGATGGGAAGTTGATCCGTGATGTAGGCTTTTAATACTTTGCCATATAAATCATTTCGAAGATTTGAATAGTCCAACATATTCAAGACATATTTGGAAATTCTATACACATTAAATAGTAAAGCACCAATCCATAGAATCACAAAGAAGGAATAAGTATTTGTTTTTTATCCAAAATAAGAAAAGAAGAGCTCACAGCACCAAAAATCTTTGTTCATTTCGATTAATGTGCTGGCCACCTTATTCTGTACCCAGCTACTCGACTGTTATCTGGAGGTTCACCACAAACTTTTTAATGCAGAGCAAAAATATATATCCCAAGTAAAATCATCCAAGTGATACTTCCATGGAACTAATTGTTGGAATTACTGCCTCAGAATTTTAGTATCGAGTTAGGCAGTTAATTCTTTTCTTGATCGCTGATGACCTTATTCCCTAAAAGGTCCATGTTTTATTTCAATTCGTACATAGATTTTTCTAATAGACCAATTACTTTTCCTTCAAGATTAAAAGTCACCTTTTTCCTAGTCAGTTAATAATCCTCTAGGGTTATAGTCCGAGTTTTCGACTTTTTCTTTTTTTACTTATATGTCTAAAAAACATACACTCAAAGCCTTGTTTTACGAGTGGATATGACCAGAATTAGCCCCTAGAAAATAATCGTCTGAAGATTCAGATCGCACCATGGAGACTTTTTCTTTAATTCATAGTTAATGTATTCAGAGTACTATAATTTCTTAACACTAAAGAGAATGAATGGGCTCGCAGATTCGACTCCATCTCCAAGACAGTACCTAGCCCCCCATGAAGTTCAAAGTTTGGCCACCAAAAGCTCCAAAGCTGTCATTAATAGGAAGCTTAAGCTGAGGGACATAAACATCTAAATACGATCACCTAGTTATACTCTAGTACTAGTAAATATGGGGTTGTTTGAATACTGACTTCTAGAGAAAAAAAAAACAAACGAAAATTTATTACATTATAAGAACATATTTGAAACATCTTTTATTCTTCCGACTACATTTGTATGTTACATACATCATATAAAAATTTGTATTATTATGAAAAATTTTATTTAAATAATCTTCTATCCAAACAAACATCCACCACAAAAAAAAAAAAGAAGAAGAAAAAAATCTTTCACCCTTTTTGCTAGTCTAATTAGTTGTCTAATTGCCTGAAATTCCGGTGGAGTTCACAAGCAAATCTTAGGAAACAAGCGTGATCTTCCGTCAACATTTAGACTTGAATTGTAAAGGGGGAAAACTTGGAAACTGATCTCCATAGACTGCTGTAAGGTTGCGATAGTAAGCCTCAAGAATGTCAATGTGGGAATTATAGGAGGTTATGTTGTTCACGTTGGCTGCAACCCGGGTGCCTTTAGGTCCAGTACAAGTATTATTTGCTTCACAAGGAAGTAAATTCAGGGAGATTGTAAAGAAAAGCTTGGCGTCCACTTCTAGTGGAACATCAACTTTATTTGCTAAGTTTCTTAGGCTTCCTACGAAAGAAGTGGATGCTTTGGTATCATTGAAAAGTGGAAGATTTGGGAAAGATGGTCTATTCTGGTATGGATAAGTGCCTTTTGGTTCAGAGTTTTAGAGAATAAGAAAATTTGTGTTAACTTTGAACCAATTTGAGTTAATAAAAAACTAAAGTGCTAATGACAACAAGACACTTGGTGCAATTCTAGTGGTGGCATTGGGTTAGCACTAGAAAAATGTAACCGAGGATCCCAAGTACGGAAACAGAGGGTTTCTTATTCTTTTTCTCCAAAGCAGCAAATTCCCCGAAGCAGCAGCCGTACAAAATTATTGATGTAGGAGTTAGACCGGCCGGGTGCCTTTTGGTTCAGAGTTTTAGAGAATAAGAAAATTTGTGTTAACTTTGAACCAATTTGAGTTAATAAAAAACTAAAGTGCTAATGACAACAAGACACTTGGCACAATTCTAGTGGTGGCATTGGGTTGGCAATAAAAAAATGTAACCGAGGATCCCAAGTGCTTTTTATGCCAAGGAATAATTTGGCCGTTAATGACCTTAGTTATATAGGATATGCAAAGATATATAATAACAAAAAAGTATACTAGGAACGAGGCAAAAGGTTTCAACAATAATAGGAGCCTAGAAAATTTCAACAATAAAAAACCAGTAATGTTAATATACTCACTTTTCTTTATATTTTATTTAATCGAATTAAAATTTCGAATGTTGCATATTAGTCTATATGGGGAGTAAAGTGCATATTTTTAAGTATCAGAGTGGTAGGGTACTATTGCTCCCAAGTCTCTGTGAGAGAAAGTGTGATTGACCCTTTAATTCTATAAATTTAAGTAGCTGGAAAAGTCAATGTCCTACAAATATATATATATATATATATATATAAGCTAAATTCTTATATAAACTTTTTTAAATCCATGTACGTGGTGCAACATGTATGTGAAATGATGAGTAACAAGAATAACTTCTAGCCATTGAAACAACAAAATCCTTTTTTTTTTTGCCTTCTTTTTTGGGTAAAGATGGAAGAGAATGAATGAAATTGCTTAATGGATCTTCTTAATTAATATGGAGGAAACCTAATACTTACAAAAAATAAGTAGTGATGCGTCAAAGCTTGGCTACGTAGAAGAACACTAGCCAAGGAAAGAAACCCAACAAATTGTAGGATGAAGCCCTTCATTATCAAGAACCAGAATTACACTGATAAAGAATAGATATAACTTGATGTAGCATAATCCTCGTTTGTAATTAATATGTCTGCATAAGCTCTTCTAGTATTTATACATTGTCTAGGGGATAGAAAGGTAGTAGTAGATTTCATCATAGTGGACAGGATCGAAATACTTGACCGGCGTGTTTTTTCCACAAATGTTCCACTGTCAAACCCGAACCTAGTAAACTGTCTGCACTGGCAAGGTTTCTTCACGGGTTCTTTCCATCCCCTATGAGTTAATTTAGAGTGCATCAAAGTTTTATTTTTCATGTGGTAAAAGAGTCTGTGAAAATTTAACATAATTCACCTAATGTTTCCATAAAATAAAATCACCTAAACACTACAAGGGATCATTTATAATGTTATGCGTACAATTACTTTTGTTAGTCTGCAGCCTAAATCTTTTATGTTTGAAGATTTTTCCAATTCAAGAATTGGAAATCCCTTGATATTTGCTATAGTAATTGGCCGTTTTAATATGTTTCATCCATTTCACAATTAATTTGTAAGCATTTCAGTTGTGAGTTTATCCACTATTCGTATAATCAACCTCCAAGTTGAGTTGCTATCCATGAATGAGTTTTAGTGCTTAAAACCAAAAATCTCCTTTTTAGAACCTTAACTTTTGTTGTTTAAGTGACAAACAAAGTTAGGGATAACAGTGAATTGGGTATTATATCAAATCTCTCTTATCAAATCCTAACCCACAATAAGATGAACCTTTATGGGTTCATTATCAAACCGTCTCCCTTTGGGTTCAGATTATCCATCAATAACAGTTGTATACCATACATTTTTGCATCATAGTGAATGATAATTAACTCATAATTGCCTATTTGGAAAAGAAAAATACATCAATAATTTTAAGGGGGAAAAATGAGTTATAATATAATTTTGACCTTGCAAATCTACGTGTTAAACAACCTTTGTCCCAAGATATCAACAAGGAAAAAAGATATCAACAAGAAAAAAAAGATATCAACAAAAACTAATATCTTATGTATCCTTTTTTTCATTGAAATAGTATTGCATTAAAATTTTTTTGTAAATAAAACAATTCGTTTTTTATCAAATTGAGTTATATTTAATCATGAGGAAAAACAAGTACACTACTCTCATGAGGTATTTGATGATGTATAGGTCAAAGAAGTCTTGACCTATGATGCATTGCCTGCATGCGTACTAATACGCATTGTTTCTTGCCTTTTTTATGATTAGTAGTAGTTTGAGTGATCCAGTGGTGGAAATATGCTATAGCACTCTAAGCCCCTAGGAATCCAATTGCAAGACCCACCCAATCAATCTTGAGGAAACAAGACAAGATTAGAACAACTGTCCGTCGCACAAAGATTATCTTGTACGTCTTACCCTCTGTGTGATTGGCGGGCTATTGCACGAGGTGAGATTTACTCAATACATACTCTCAAATAGTGGGTGCGGATTTTCTTGTCAAAAAAAAAGACAAGATTAGAACAAAACTCAAATGGATGGATTGAATTCTACAACACCAACTCATAGCAGCACCAACTCACAGTATTACCATGAAAGAAAAGACACAGAAAGAGCACAGCAAGTATTTGACCATTTAGATTAATCTGGCAGCCATTTTATTTTGCCGTCCAAAGTTGTCGTCTAGTTTAGCCTTCAGGAGGTACTTCGCAAAATTAATGCACAAGTTTTTATCATATGAATCCAAAGGCTTTCCCGCGAACTGACTCTTGATATTTGGTTGACCTCTTTAAACTGTAATTTGTTATGTTCACAAAGTTTGTGAGTCGCACACCGGGGTTGGGCCAAGTGGTAAGCAGCTTGGTTCCGCTTAAGCAGGTCTCGGATTCGAAACCTGGCGTACGCAGCTACCCTTGTTGGGAGACTCATCTATCACAGTCAGGTGTGCGACCCGGATCGACCAACGGATTAGTCAGGGCAAAGCCCTGGATACCGTGGTAGGCAACCAAAAAAAAAAAACAAAGTTTGTGAGTCAAACTAGCTACTTTTAATCTTTAGGTACTAAAGGCTTGAAGAATTGTCACAAATCAAAATGAGAATCTGAGTATCTGGTTGACTTCATGTTGACTTAAACATGTATTGATACAGATCTTTTAGAAGTTCTATGGCATTAAACATCAACATCACGGACATAAGTACCATTATTAGATGGATACAAAAGAAAAACAAACAACAGAATGATTCTATAATAATAACAAGCGTTACAAGCTTGTGTGGTCCTTGAGCATATATCATGTCTTTATTCAATATTATCCTTCTAATTTTGGGAGCAACCAGTCTTCTAGTGTAGACTGGTATCATGAGTTTTTTTTTTCCATAAACAATTGGTGCAACACTTTCAACATATGTATGGCAATAGAAACAATTAGCATAATTCTCCAATGGGAATCGATCAACCGAATTCAACTTCGACTCACACACAGTCAAACCCCATAGGAAATGAAATTTGACTATCAGAAGTTCCTCACTTGTAGCCGAAACTCTTTTATCAATAATTTCTGGCAGTTGAAATTTTTGACCCCTTCGCTTCTTCTTTGTTGTATTGCTCCTCGCATTCTAAATCAATTTCCAAGAATCCTTTACACCATATTCTTTCTCCCGTGACCAAGATTTCACTTTTGTTAGACAATTTCTCGCCATGCCAAGGCATCCATCCACAATTCCAGGTACTTCCACACCCTACATATTGTCTGGTACTGAAAGCTTGATAAACTCATGGCTTTTTGCGTCAAATTAAACAAGGGATAATTACAGAAACCTCCCTTGAAGTTTTTGACAGTAGCAGACAGCTCCCATAAGGTTTGAGAAATTACAGCCACCTCCCTTCTTTTGATGGTTAATGCAACAAAATAGGCCCAATAGGCCAAATTTTCATTTCAATATCCTATAATACCCTCTTTCAAATTTTAAAAAATTTCTTTCATCTCTTTCTTTAACTTGCCAACGGGCATCACTAGATTCACCACCCATCAATTCTTGGAAGACCACTTCTCTTCATGTCCAAGGCAAGGAGGAAGAATAATTTAGCAACACTTTTTCATGACACAAGCTGCCCCTACATCATCCTCCCTTTTGTGCCATGCCATCAACAATTTATTATGATACTCAAAATAATCAGAACCCAAAATATATTTGTCATTTTAAATACAATCTAACTCATTAAAACCCTATTATGATCTACCCATGTATCCCACGCTTAATACCATATCTTAAAAATGTCAACAATAGTGTTATATGTTGCTTGTACTCAAGAAAGAAAGAAAAAAAAGATTACCATGACATTGGAAGCAAATTGAAAAGTAATTTCACATTTGGGTTCTTGGCAAAACAATTTATTTGTGTAATTTATGCTGTCTATATAAAATTAATATGGTTTAAGCGCTTGACCTGAGTGTTATCTTTTTGGCATAGAAAATTTGATTATTTACCAATCTCTATATATTTTTTCATGAGAAGAGAGAACTAGGAAGATAATTTGTCAATGAAAAAGGGCAAATTTTGTTGGTAAATTAGTTAGACTCGAGATTGGTCTAAGGAGAAAGAGGAAATAAATACTAGCAAATTGGTGAATACTATAGAGTAGAAAGGAGTAAACTAGTTTGTAGGTTTATTGCTAATTAGGAATTTTCTTTAATAAATTTCCTTGTTTTCTTATAAATGGATTAAAGTGTTTTGTGAGGGTTATTGAAGTAATCTTACACTATTAAGGAAGGTAAGTGTAATTTTTAAAATCAAAGAGGAGCTGTTTGAAATTATCAAAAACCTCGAGGGAGATTTCTGAAATTATCCCAATAAACAATCGAGATAGGACTGAGTTTCTTTTCTTCAACAATCCAATGCAAATACCATTTAGGTTACACCTAGTAGGGAAAGCCAATTCATATGAAAAATCTATTTTAATCCACCCTTGACCTTATATACTACCAACCAAAGCAAGCTTGACAACTGAGTAATCATTATAGACTATGACTACTTTGTCATCGTCAATGGAGTCATCAAAGCATAGACGACAGGCAGTTATCTTAAATCTATCATCAGTCAAGAGATTGAATTGAATAACTTCTTTGCAACATCTAGTTGTAGGATTCCACAACTAGATCCACCTAGAAACACAAAAGAGCAATAGCCCATTGCAAGAACCTAGGAACTTGAATTTTTTTCAGGTAAAATCGGGAATGGAGTGGACAGTTTTTGGACAAGTTCTTTATTTACTGTATAAAAACGTATGCTTTTATCTATTATATGATCTGTATCACTCGTCTTCTCTAGGTAGAAAAAATATGGTTCTTGGCCTTTGATATTGGAAATGTCATGTCTTGGAAATGCTCATGAATAGCAGGAGAGATTTCATCGGTAGCATGGTAGTTTCTGAGCAATGATTTCTTCTGGGTAGTATCTATGCGCTGATTCATCAAACTTTCCCTTCTAGGCCTCCTTGTCTCTACCCTTCTTACTATTTCTACGAATAAAACTAGTTTTAGGCACAAACAAAAGTCGGTTTATAGATAAGAGAAAAATGCAGTTTTGGTACTCAAAATTTGACACATGAGGGTTTTAATTCCCAAATTTTGGATAAAAACAAATCTGATATCTAATTTTTCAATTATTGAGCACATTTAGTACCCTTGACGGATTTTTCTTAAATTGCTATCGAAAAAAGTTACGTGATAGTCACATGTTCGGCAGCTATTATATAAAAAAATGTCAAAAAATATAAAATATCATTCTGACACTAAGTGTCACGTACAATATCCCTTTAACACTAATTACAAAGTTTAAGAACTAATTTTTTTATCAATCAAAATATCCTTTTGACACTAAGTTTAAGGACTAATAATTTTATCAAAAGGATATTTTACATTTTTTGATTTTTTTTATATAATAGTTACCGGACATGTGACTATCACGTGACTCTTTCTAGTAGCAATTTGGGAAAAAATCATTAACGGTACTAAATGTACTAAAAAATTGAAGGTTTGGGTACCAAATTTGTTTTTATCCAAAATTTGGGCACTAAAACTGTTCATGTATCAAAGTTTAGATGTCAAAACTGCATTTTTCTCTTGTAGATAATATAGGCAGTCCAACACCCAGAATCGAGATGGATTAGCATTTAATGAGATGAATGGGAGATGGATTAGGATTGTGTTCTTTTTGATAACGGATTAGGTTATTTCAGAAGGTACATTGAATTACAATTTTGTAATTCCAATAATTCCAAATCATATCCGTAATATTTTTTCGTATCACTTAAATTCCATATCGTGTATATATATCCCATGATCCCATATGTAATTAATTTTTTTTTTTTTGTATAACACTTCAAAAATCATACTTGGCTTTCCATCTTCAAATTTTTGCTCTTTAATTGACCAAAAACAATTGTAGGCTTTTGTCGAATTTTGTCCAATTTTTCCCTATCTTTATGCATATTTGTGGTTATTTCTGATAAACGATGGTTAGATGTCTCAAATTTTTCTATTGTTAAATTTTTACACTCTAAGGTGTTAAGTATCACATGATTAAATTTAGGGGTATCTTTTTGGTGAATATTTGAAATTTTGTGACTTTTACACTTTATGGTTAACTTTTCTAAGTATTGTAAATATTTGTCTAACATTTTTTTTATGCAAATTGGTTCAACTCTTAATCTTAGTTCTCCATGTTTTAGAAATGAAGCTGGTTTATGTAATTGTTAATGCTTATTTATGAATAGTATTTGGCTATACTCAACTAGTATCGTTGCCTAGTAACCAGAGATCTTCACCAAAAGTGTCGACTTTCGCGTCAAAAAGCGACGATAACTATGAGTATGTAGTTTTTAAGCGATGATGGCTGAGTAACCGGGCTCCTTCATTTGGCCAATGTCGGAGTTCGCGTCAAAACGCTTAAATGGCTGAAGACTAAGCATTCCTCCTGAAAAAAAAAATCAATCAAGTATGGGGATATTTTAGAAAAAAGATGTGCTAATAGTGAAAAATGTGGAAGTGTTTTGAATGAATTGTTAGCCCACTGATCGATGAATTTTAATGTTGAGATTTTGCTTAATAGTCGAACCATTTGCTTATGGATGTTGGTTGAATATTTTATATTCTTAGATTAGTTAGTCATAAATTGAAAGAGTCATTGATCTGAAAGCAAACTGGAGAGATATTTCTTGAAAATTACCACTAATACTTGACATATATTTAATTGTATCTTGGCAATAGAAGATTTGAATAATAGCCATTGTTGAATCCGATTACTTGATTTGTTGTTCTCATGTTTGAGGACAAGCATGGTTCAGGTGTGGAGGAAATTGATAGGGTGTGAAATTATCATTTAATTCATAATTATTTTCCCTTTTATTCTAGCCAAATATTGTATTAATTGATCGATTCTACTTATATTTGGTATTTGGTGTTAATTGTAGGAAAATGAGCAAAACGTGACAAAAAGGGGCAATTTTTCAATTAATTTGATGGTGGCACGTTCGGAACCGAATTCCAAGTCCGAATCAAATTCAAGGCAGTATTGGAGGAAGATTTTGAAGATTTTAATCTTAATTATTAGTTTTAGTGTTGGATTTGGGAACTTGGAATATTATCTTAGTAGTTACCTTTTTCTATTTAGGAAACATGTAGTGTTATTGGTAGTAGAGTCCGAATAAGAAACAAAAAGAAAAAGCAAAGGACAGACCGTTTGAGGAAGTGTGGGCTTGTAACATTTACGGAGGGGAGATTAATTCATCAAAATCCGGCTCCCGTTTGATTACTACTTTTCTGGGGGAATAAAAGAGTAAGCCGGCAGACTAGTAGTTGGATTCTTTTCCTTCTTTTCGGCCGCAAGAGACAATGAGAAAAATTCTGTTCTTCTCCATGATGGGGAGCTAAATTCCCTTTTTCTAGTAGAAGGTTAACTTGAAGGCGCGGTTCCAAATATCTATGAGATCGAATTAATTTTATTTATTTCTTTTATTTATTGGTATTTGTACGTTTCCTGATTTAATTGCTTATGTTTGTTATGTTATTTGAATGTCAAGAGCCCGATATTCGAATTAACCTAATGATCTAATGCCAAATTAATTGATTGAATCCGTAATTGTTCGATTGATTAATACCAGTGGCGACTAGCGTGATTGGTTTCATATTAGGGAAACGTATGATCTAATTTAAACAAACCCTCGTAGCGTGTTTGTTGGTTAGGGTTGGGTTTTTCTAATTATTAATACAATCGAAAAATTAAATCCTACGGTCGTACCTAGAGTTATTTCTTGGTTAAGGAAATAGTTAATAGTCGTACATTGGCTATCGAAAAAATAAGAAAAGACTGGTTGTTTATCGCGTGTTTGACAACTATAACCAATCTATTAATGAGTAATTAAATTATCTTTGCATCGATGATCAGTTGAATGGACCATGTCTGAAAAGTTGCACCTTTGCCTAGAGTCGTATTGGTTATTGATTAATTCTTATGTGTATTTCTATTAGTTATTTTATTAGTTAGTTAATTAGTTATTTTATATTCTCCAAAAATCTCCCATACTTCGGATTCTGGAAGAAACGAATTATCTCTAATCCTTGTAGATTCGACCCGACTCACCACTATATACAAAATTTGTATTTTTTTTAAGTAGGTTATTATTATTATACAGACTCGACACCTGTCACAGTCTGAATGAATATGGCTACAAGCTTTCGGTGTCTTCATTACCTAAACAAGAAGTTCTTTTTTAAGTTGATATTAAAGTATTAGGCAGATGCTGATAACGACTAATTCGTTAAAAACAAAGAAATTGTCAAACGACCAGAACAAATAGGAATCATATAATGATTAGAGAACTCTTTGCAGCCATAAATCCATGATACGTCTCGACTGGATAGGTACGTACCGGCGGCCCGTGGTTTTGAGATGGTGTAACTCGTGTTGCTTTACTCGGGAATTTGACATTTTTCACCACGTTTTTTTTTTATTCTAAACGCTTCTTCGTTATCACTGCATTTGGCACACCAGCAAACTAATGCTGCAATACGAATTGGACTTTTTGCTCTTAATTAGCACAATCAAATAGACATCAAACTTTTCAAATAGTTTAGAAGAAGAGACAAAACTCCAGCTATTGTTCATCAAGCTTCAAACTTGTCATTGAAAAAAGGTAAATTACCTTTTATCCCCTGTAATTTGGTGTTTTAATACATAACTCTATATGATTTAAAAATTTATATATAACCCTCTTATATTTTGAGAAAATGTGTCATTGTTAATTTTTCTATTAAAACTAGTGGTCAATAGCAAAAATTCAAAATCAACTAATAAATTGATGATAAATTTACCCTTTCATTACTTCTTTTTTCTTCTGTCGCACCCCATATTTGAAAAAAATAAAATTTACTGTTTAAAATGAGTTCTAGAGAATATTGGCGGAAAAAATATATTTTTGATTAATTTAGGTTTAGGGAAAAAATGAGTTTTCGATTAATTTTTATTTGAAAATTAGTTTTTTATTCTCAATGAGTTTTTGATAAAATAAATAAAGAAAAAGGGCCTTGAATGTAGGAACATTATGCTAACCTGTCTTATCTCATTTTTTTTTCTCAATGATAGTGCATAAATTTTTCTTCATAAATTTAGAACTGTTAACCGTCCAAAGACTACTAAAAGCCTGGCTCAATCGCACAATTGAGAGTTTCAAGGTTTAGATTATATATATTGGTCAATTCACACAAAACATTATCGTATGCAAGTTCAAAGTTTTAATGAAGGCCTTCGGTTCTAAAGCACAAAAAATTTCTTGAAGCGAGAAGACCAAATAACAGAAGAAAGATACCAAGAAGGTCAAATAACAATCTTGTTAAAAATTGTGTATGTAGGCACCACAATTCTAAAGGAAAAGAATTGCACCTATTAAACTCCAAAGACTTAATAAATTTGAACTCTATAAACTACATTCAAGAAGACGTGTGAGACCAAATTAAATAATCAATATATATATATATATATATATATATATATATATATATATATATATAGAGAGACAGAGACAGAGAGCATTTTCAAACTATTAGACTTCTTTTTTATCTTCTAGACTTGGGGGAGTGCTCGCACATCGCGCGGGTGTTTGGTATCTGTGATTAGAGAGGATTTTTTATTGAATAAATAATAGTACATTTTAGAAAGAAATAGTCATCAAATATGACAAAACTAATAATAATACATTCTAATTGCAACACACACTTATACACTTTATTTTATTAATGCTTTTACAATTTTACCATTTTCCAAAGACCCCTATAGATGTCAGTTGAAAATCGCCAAAAAACAGACATAAGTTGTTTAAGACAAAGAAACATTCTCCAACGGTTAGTTATAGCAACGTGTTAATTGCACAACATGTTAATATGTTTTTATATTAATTGTATAACAAAAGACACACTTCAATTAAATGTGTGTATAACACCATTTCAGTAATTATACCAACACATGATCTTATATGAGTTGTATTCGATGCAAAAACGGTTGCAAAATAATTTCATATTCTAAAAATACCCAGAAATCTCCATAAATCAAAACTTTAAACTTACCAAAATGAGGGCATTTTGGTAAATATATCTAAACACATGCTGCCCTCAGTTATACCAAAAAATTTTTAAAAAAAAACTACACAACATTCCATATTTTCAAAAAATTCCGATTAATGCGGTTAAAATTCAAACCTCTTTGACCATAACTCATTCTTATATGGTATAAGGACAAAGAAATGAACTGACAGGTCATTTTAGTCCATATCATTACTTTCTTTTCTTTTCCAAAATGCAACAACAAATTGTATAAATGGTTCAATTTTCATACTTCTCCAAAATAGAGGAATACGATTGGATCGTATACGTTCTCAATTGTTTGGCCCTTCAAATCATAATAAAAAGGATTAGACATTTACTTCAATTATTTGCTCTTATTCGGGTAATGTATAGAACAACTTTGGTTAATAACAAAATCCTTCTTTTCTAATTAAACTGTTCGATAGATTGTGGTCCGCTCCCTGCTCCCCGTGATATATTTCAGTATTCTATTAGCGACTTGGGGCGTAACTCCGCTGGACGAGAATAAAACAAGAGATAATTTCAGAAACAATTGCAGCCATTTTTTTCTGAGGTTTAAAAAATTAATGAAACCTCCCCTAAAAATATGTGTGTTGGAAACAATTGATGATGTAAGCAAACAAAAAATTCAATAAATATCCAATATTGCCAAAAAAAATTATTTTTCTCTCTTAAACTTATTTTCACTTAAAATTTGTAATGTTTGTGAATAAAATCATAGCCTTTTTCATAGCCAAGGTAAGCGTAATTCAAACCTTGAAAGAAGTGGCCCCATTTATCAAAAATCTCAGGAGAGGTTTCTAAAATTATCCCATAAAACAAATAGCAAAAGGTGGTTTCGTAGTAGCTGATGCATAATGCATTGAACCTTATCGAAACCGTTAATTTTTATTCGTGTCTCGATAATGTTCAACTTCCTTGTCTTCACGAAGAAATTTGTTTTTGGCTTAGACCCTATTTGATAATCCAATTCATCATTTAAATTTAATGTAATGAGATCTTAACATATTCAAACCGTTTGACAACCAAAAATTGAACATCTTAATTAATTAAGTGGCACTGAATTTTCTAAGTAAAATTTGCTCCTAAAATTAAGTGATAAACGATTCACTTATTACTGAATATGATATGCATTCAAATGTATTAGATTTAATACTTAACAATTCAATAAGTTAATGGATTCAGATTTCATATTTCATATTTCAATATTTAAACTTCAGCTTTATTAATCGCACCCTTAGAGTCTAGATTAAATTGCTATTGTTCTCTTTGTCAACTGTGTACCTGTTATTTGGTTCCCTTCCTAGTTTCTTTTTTCTTTTTTAAAATTACAATTAAGGTAACTTCATTCCAAATTTAATTCGTTCAAACTTGTTATGCAGGAGTTGAATTTCAACCTTCAAATAAACAACGTCACCAAGATTATTCAACTAACACAATTGATTATTGGACCTAGTTGTGAATTTTACTAATGTCTCGCTCCAAACGCATTACTAGTCAATTTTACGCAGGATGCTTTCTTAGCCATCATGTAAATAAGGTTAATCATTCACATCTCATCTCTCTGAACAATTATTTACACAATTTGTTTGGTTTTTTGTCGCATCGCTTGTGCAATAAGGTCTAATAAAATCTTATGCTAAATCTTTATTCACTGATGATGTATTAGACAGTTTTGAGTTCTTCATTCTCTCGGCAGTGTTAGAATGACTTAATCAATAATCAACGGCATTGGCTCATTTATGCAATATATTTATTACATTATCAACACCTTACAAGACTGGTCGTGAGGAAAATATTTCTTTTACTCCGATTACTGAAAATATGTTTCTACAATTCCACTGTTGATTTAATGCGGATCTGAGAAGATCCAATCTGTCCCTCATCTTTTTTTTGTCGACACGATAGAATTCCTATAACCTAAACTAGTCTATTCTAGAGGGGAAGGGGAGGGGACTCGATGTGAGTAGAAACTCCATCGAAACTGGTCAATGAAAACCGTCACATATTGTGACAAATTTTGTGGGAGGCAAGGTTCGAACCCTTGACCTCCCGCACCACCAAGCCTAAGAAGGCTTGGGATGACCATTGGACCAAAGGCCCAATGGCTCAATCTGTCCCTCATCTGTTTAGTATGAAAACGTTGAAAGTACATTAGATTTTCAATAAACATTGTATCGTGTCCACCCATGAGAATTTCAAAACTGGACATTGTACTCGAATTAATTGTTCGAAAAATTTTGGATGCTTCTTGACAACTTTTACATGGTTGGTTCCCAAGGGAATTTAAATAGTGGTCTGCTATGTGATGTTTATCCTGAAATGGCAACTAGAGGGGGAGAAATGGATAATCTGTATGACAAATGGATAACTCATTTCATCAGCACACAACATTCCGAGAAACTATAAGGTTTGTTTTCAAGCAGTATTAGTGATGTACACCTTGGTAGATTGAGTTTGATTATTCTTCAAATTTGAAGCCCAGTGATGCAAGAATGACTGGCAAAATGATATGGACAAAAACAAACAAAAGGTCTACGCGAGAAATGACAAAATAAGCAGAATCAATCTTGAAAATTTATCAGTGGCAGGGGCTAGTTATCCGAGCACTTGCAATTTGGCTGACCTTGACAGCTGCTGAAGTTTCATTCTTTTATGTAACCAGCATGTGATTTCTGCTGCATGATTACTCCTTTTTGCTTTGTCCCATCAACCATTGCTCCTCAACATCTACTGGATTCTGCAGCTGCGAACACACATTCATCAATTATATCCGCAAAAATGGCCTAAAGATTATGGCTCATTGCTTTCAGCCAACTGGTAGTGGATTTTGCACTTTCATATAAAAAGAATTCCACAGTGCTTTCGGTCCTAGGCACATAAAAGGATCGCAATTTCACTATGATACAAAACCGTGCATTTCACTTACAAATATTTATGCAGCAAGTATCAAGTTAGTAATATTTTGTGAACGTTACAATGGTCAATCTGGTGCCATACATGTAAAAACTTTCACAGAAAATCAGGATGAATGTCTTCATCTACCCTTTGATCAACAAATTCAGTCTCAAATGCATTCGGATCACACCCTTGATTGGCTTGATTTTTGTTAGCTTTCCCACTCGCAGGCAATAGATTATCATCTTCTTCTGTTATGTAACAACTCCATTTTGAAGATCTCCATCCCTTTATTGTTGCTGACCGATTTCTCCCTGGCACCTCATCAGAATGTTTGACATTACCACCCTGAACTAAACAGCCTCTCCATTCGAACATTCCATGCATTGGCTCCTCGAGCTTCACTTCTTCCTGCCTATCAGCAGACTTTCCTTTAATTTCTGCTGCATAATTAGTCCTCTCTTGTTGTGTCCCTCTAACCCTTGCTCCCCTATATCTACTTGACGCGCCAGCTGCCAAGACAATTTCCACACAAATTCATCAACTAAACCACAAACATGGCCTGAAACAGTAAAGCTCTTTGGGTTCAACCAAATTTGTGGACATTTCAATGAATCCTGTAAATCAGTAATTTATTCTACACTTTCAGTCCTAGACAGGCATAACAGCAAGGATTTGGATATAAAACAAACATACCATTCGGCATTTGATCTATTTACCTTGAGAACTGCCTTTTGTTCTGACCAGGCTCTCACCAACATCCACTAGAATATTCTTCTCATCGCCATATTCACAATCTTTTGCGACATGACAACTCTTCAATTTAGGCTTTTTAAAAACTGGTTTAGGCATTTCAGTCACTATTTTGAGCTCAAATTCGTCCCCTGAAAATCAAATTACACAACAAAACTGAAAACATAAATAATTGGCTCACATATAAACTCAAAACTCATCAGATTTACAAATTCAAATCCACTGAACAAATTTAATCAATCATTTAACAGATTCGATAACAAATGTAGTCGTTACAGATAATTAATCTCACTTGCACCTAATTGTAAAATCAACAAGTAAATGGCTTGAGCATGAGATAGAAAAACCAAACCAGGATTTTCGCCGATATTTGGTATTTCTGAATCCTCCTCCTCTGGATCAATGTATTCGGTCCAATCGGTCCTTTTCAGCTTGCCATTGGGGGGAATTTTGTCTTCAATTTCTAGGGTTTCTTTGTCGTCATCCGCCGGGATCACATTTTGTTCGGCGAATTGGCGAGACATGTTGAAACTCTGGACGAATTCCCGAACGTCCTTGGCCATATATCCCTGAGCAAACACCTTGCGGACCGATTGCTTCTGGTTGCAGACCACACAAGTCCACTTGTTGCTACTCTTCTTCCGTTGCTTCACCTGCATATTTTTCAATTCCAATAGCAAGTCGCAAATTCTAAGTATTCAACACGCACTAACACATTGTGCTGCGTGCCTGTAAAACTAGAATAAGTGATAGGAGTTTGATTTACCTGCATGGTGGAGCATTGGCAGCATTGGAGGGCGAAAAACACCGTCGACGGCGGCATGGCGGATTAGATGGTAACACCGCCGGCGATTGTTTTTGGGTGGAAAGGAAATGAAGTTTGGGGATATTTTTTTGACTCCCTAGTAATTCTGGCGGGAGAATGGGGAATTTGACTTTTAGGAAATTGGCCAATTAGAGTCGTCTGGTCTCTGGCCCGGTCGTGAAGGTTGATTGAGTAAAAATGTAAAATGCTTTAGGCCAAGAAGTTGGGTTTCATTCCCTCTGTTGGTCTCTAAAGTGGCGTTGGGTTCGCATGTTGGAATTGGATTCGGATTCGAAATCATTCATTCTGAATTTGGAATGGAATCAATCATTACAATACATTTATTTGGTTCAGTGCCAAGAATGTATATCATTACTATAGTTTATGTTTGGTTCATTGACTCTTTGCAAATGGGATATAAGAAATTTTCACTAATTAAATATATTAGTATAAATGTATTAATAAATTTAGTATAACTAATTAATAATTTCTATTAGTAAACATGTATAATTATTAGTATAATTAATAATATCAATTATATTACATAGATTAATATATATTATATAAAACATATAACTAATAATATTATTATTATAAGTTTGTAACTAATTTAATTAAATATTATATATAATTAAATATAAATATAAAAATGTTATAATATAAATATTTAATTATAATTATATAATATATACAAATATTAATTATACTAATATTTTATATAAATATAATATATATTACATATTAAATATAGTTATTATTATATATTATTATATTTAAAATAATAATTATTATTATAATTATATAATTTATTAATATTATATACATGTATATATTATAATTATATGCACATATAATATACATTTATAAATATACATATATATTATAAATATATTATTATATGATATTAATAAATTTATAATATATATTATATAAATATAATTATATTTAACTAAATAATTATAATATATAACTATATAATATAATAATATCATTATTATAAGTTTGTAACTAATTAAATTAAATATTATATATACAATTAATTATAAATATACAAATGTTATAATATAAATATAAATATATAATTATATAATATATAAATATTAATTATACTAATATTTTATATAAATATAATGTATATTACATATTAAATATAGTTATTATTATATATTATTATATTTTAAAATAATAATTGTAATTATAATTATATAATTTATTAATATTATATACATGTATATATTATAATTATATGCACATATAATATACATTTATAAATATACATATATATTATAAATATATTATTATATAATATTAATAAATTTATAATATATATTATATAAATATAATTATATTTAACTAAATAATTATAATATATATTTATATAATATACTAATATTATAATAAAATATATAATAAAATATATTATATATATATGTATATATTATAATATAAATATAAAATTATATAATATATATAAATATTAATTATACTAAATATTATGTAATTATAAGATTTGGAAATCACACTTGAGTTTTGGACAAAACCCACAAACTTACTAAGAAATGGTGGAATGCTAAATTTTTAGATATCATTCCAAAATCTCAATTCCGATAGTAGTGAACCAAACATGAATTATGGGTTTATTCCAATTCCCCATTTTGAAACCCTTTTATCAAACGCCACCTAAGTAATGGGCCTTCTTGCTTCTATTGTATTTTTTTTTTGTTGTCGAAACGATAAGATTATATTGATTGAAATAGGAGTATATACAGGCGAGACTTGCTCGATGCTTTACAATGTGCATTTAGCACAATAGATTGGGGTTGACCCACTCTATATCAAAATAATTGCTCAAAGCTTGAGCGCTAAACAAACAGCTTAGATCATTCTTTTCATATTTTTCTATGCAAAAGGAGCATTTGTAAAACATATTACTTAGCTCGCGGATGTCCTCTATCAGGGTAGCCAGCCACACGTCTACTTTTTTTTTCCCTGAATTTGCTACAAAAGGTATGTACCAGGAACTCCAATACATACCAGCCTCCAACCTTGTTCCGCCGCTTTGCTCAAAGCCCACTTTACACCTTCAGCTTCATGTTGAAGTTGGTTTGAGCTTTTGCTTTCCCTCATTTTTCATCATATCACATCCTGCCCTCTATAGTCAGCTGCTACAATACCATACCCAATGGACTTTGATGCCTTGTTCCACTTGGTTGCTATTCTTATCTACATTCCTACTGTTCTATTGTCTGGGATTTGGCTATCTTCTTGTTCCTCCATTTGAAATGGTGCTGTTGTTTTTTCAATGCTACAACTCCTAGCCTTTTTTATCCCATCATTGAACTCCATCCATGCATTCCAGGCTTTGTTGATCACTTGTGTTGGATCATGTGTTTTGTTGTTGAACTCTTTCTCATTCATGCTTTTCCAAATTTGCCAAAGAATATATGTTGTAAGAGATATATGGTCCAGTCCCTGATCTCTCTGAATTGCTTCGAAAAATGCAGCCCACCAACTGTTGAAATTCTCAGTCAGCTTCTGGATCCCATCCCATTGTACCGGTGCAGCTTTCCAGATCTCCTTTGCTTTCTTGCATTTCAGCAGTAGATTTTCCAAAGTTTCTAACTCCTCCCCACACCCTGAGCATATAGGGTCTTCTTTTGACATTCTTCTCCAGATTAATTCTTTGACTGGAATTGCTTCTTTCAGGCCTTTCCATATGAAGATCTTAACTTTGTGACTGATTCTTAGGCTCCACAGCACTCTCCACATGTTATTCCTTCTTGGTATATTGCTAGACTCAATCCATTCTCTTCTCCCTCTGCCCTATTGTTCTTTCTTAGCCTAGATTGTCTTGTAGCCAGATTGCACCGTGTACTCCCCTTTTTGGTTTTCTGTCTAGAAGATGTTGTCCTCTCTTCCTGTGATGCTTATGGGGATCTTGAGAATGTTTTCAGCATCTCCCTGTTTGAAATTTTTGAAGATGAGATTTCTATTCCACCTGTAGCCTTCTATCAAGTTAGCAACTTTCTGAACTTGGCATTCTTCTGGCTTAGTTGTGACAGGCCTCCCTAAATGTTGGTTTGAAATCCATTGATCTTTCCAAATTCTTGTTGAAAATCCATTCCCTATCCTTTTCCGTATCCCCCATTGAAGCTCTTCTCTTGTACTCATAATGCTTTGCCAAAATCATGAGGCATTGTAGGGAGTTTTGTAATCCAGCACACTACAATTTAGGAAGTACTTGCTTTTCAGAATTTTGTTGGATAACAGATTTGGATTTTTTATGATTCTCCAAATCTGTTTAGCCAGCAAAGCTCTATTGAAGCTTTGAATTTCCTGGAATCCCATGCCACCTCGTTTTTTCTCTCTTGTCAACTGTTTCCAAGCTACCCAATGCACCTTATTCTTGTTATTTTTTTCTCCCCACCAAAAATTAGAAAGCATAGAGCTTATCTCTTTGCATAACCTACAAGGTAATTTGAAACAAGACATTATGTAAGTAGGCATTGCCATAGACACAGCTTTGATTAGAATTTCTTTCCCAGCTGAACTTAGAAGCTTATTTTTCCAGCTTAGCATTCTTCTTTTGATGTTATCCTTTGTGTAGTTAAACAGCTGTCCTTTAGACCTTGATATCACCATGGGCAGTCCTAGGTATTTCCCTTGCAATACTAGTTGAATACCTTCTAGTTCCTCACACACTTCCTCCTTTGTTGTCAAATTCACATTTTTGCTAAAAAACACACTAGATTTGTCTAAGTTAACCATCTGACCAGATTCTTGTTCATACATCTCTAGTATCCTCTTCAGCTCCTTTGCTTCTTGAGAGTTGGCTTTGCAGAAAATCAGGGAGTTATCAGCGAAAAAAAGATGGGTTATTGAGGGACCATGTCTGCTTATCTTTATGCCAGCCATATTCCTTGTTTATGTTGCTCTCTTCAGCAGGCTAGAGAAGCCTTCTAAACATATGAGGAATAGATAAGGTGACAGTGGGTCACCTTGTCTTATCCCTCTTTCTGGTACAATGTATTCCGTACGCTCTCTATTGATGTTAAAGAAGAAGGAGATTGTACTTATGCACTTCATAATCCATGTTATCTATTTGTCACAGAACCCCATTTTTTCCATCATAACTGGCAAAAAATGTCATTCTAATCTATTATAGGCCTTAGACATGTCAATCTTCACATTCATAAATCCATCCTTACCGTGTCTTTTATTTTTAAGATGATGCAAGTACTCGTGAGAGATAATGACGTTATCAAGAATATGTCTCCCAGGGATGAAAGCAGATTGATTAATGCTGATGCAATGATGCAAAATTGGTTTGAGTCTATTGACTAGAATTTTGGCAATAACTTTGTAAATCACACTATAAAGGCTAATGGGTCTGTATTGCTTGATGTTAGTGGGGCAAGGGACCTTTGGGATCAAGGAAATGATGGTATGGTTGATAGCTTTTAGCATATTACCAGAATGAAAAAAGCTTTTTATAGCATTTACCAGGTCTCCTTTGATTATATCCTAGAATTTTTGAAAAAAAAGGGTGGGACATCCTATATATACCAGGAGCCTTGTTGCTATCCATAGAGAAGATTGCAGATTTGATTTTCTTTTTTGTTACAACTTTAGTTAGATCCTGGTTCATAGCCTCAGATATGGATTTTGGGATTTCAGCTAGAATCTCATGATTACTACTCTCGGTTGATTTGGTGAAGAGTTGCCTGTAGTAGTTACCAATTTTATCTCCCAGTTCAGCCTCATTTTCTGCCCATGTCCCATCTTTCTTTTGTAGTTTCTGCATTCTATTCATCTTCCTTCTACCGTTAACCTATGCATGGAAGAACTGAGTATTCCTGTCTCCTTCTTGTAGCCATATGAGTCTCGCTTTCTGGCTCCAAAACATTTTCTCATCCCTGTAAGTTTCTTTCAACTGCATTTTGAGAGAAGCCTTTTCCTTCCTGATACTTGCCAGTGATGTTCCTTGGATCTGATCCAACTTCTCCTTCATACTCTCAATCCTTTTCCTAGAGTTCTTGTTGCTTTTGTTGCTCCATCTAAGTAGAACTATTCTGCAATTCCTCACTTTTGTCTTAATCTGAAACAGTCTGGACCCTTCTACATTCTTGTCCCAAGCTTCCTTGATTACCTCAGATATTCCTTCCTTTTGAAGCCATCTTTTGTCAATGAAGAATCTTTTTTTCCTGTTCCTATCCAAGGGGTTAGTATCCAATAGTAGAGCACTGTAATCAGACGCATGGGACTTAATGTGAGTGCATTTTGCCTTTTCAAAGTTCAGATTCCATTGTACATTGCTCAGTATCCTATCAAGCCTTTGTTTAATCTCACAATCTCGTCCCAGTTATTACTCCAGGTCCAAGGCTGTCATTTGTAACCAATGTCAACTAACTGATTCTCATTGATAAAGTTCTTGAAGTCATTGAAAGTCCACTCTTCTCTTATCTTTCCTCTCCATTTCTCCTCATTGGAACAAATGTCATTGAAATCCCCTACTATTATCCATCTATTACTCCATAGATGTTTCCTTCTTTGTATGACTGACCACTATTGTCTTCTTATTGAGTTATCACAGAAAGCATAGATCCCAACCATCCACCAGTCATTGTTGCTGCTTTGGTCCTCTATATAAGCCTCTAAAGTGAAGGCCATGTGTTGCACCTGCAGTACTTTGGTGTGTGCACTCCAGTATAGTACCATACCACCTGTTCTTTTCGTTGATTCCACTATATAGCCGTGTTCATAGTTTAGGATCCTTTGAATCTTTTCCATATATTGTTTCCTATTCTTAGTTTCACATAGAAACATCAATTATGGGGAGAGAAGTCTCTTGTACTCCTTCAAGTGGGGAACTGTCAAGGGGCTCCCTGCACCTTGGCAGTTCCACACCATAACCTTTATTGATCACTTGGCGTCTAGTGAAGGCTGGCACCTACCCCTTCCCCTGATCGTTCTATTTCCATTTCTTGGTCTCCCCCTCTGCTTTTTTTTTCTGAATATGTTCTATGGTCTCAGTGTCTATCATATTTTCATCATCCAATGCCAATTTCCTTTTGGTCGTTCCTATTTGGCTCAGACAATTGCCATCAATCTGTTGCAAAACCTTCTTTTCCTTTCCCAATGATATCCTTGTTGTTTTCCTTATTTTCCTTTCCTGTCTCTGAGGATGTTCTACTTGAGTGCTTTTGCTGCTTTGACTCACAGGTTTGGCATAACCATGTTACTGCTGTCCTCTTGGATAGTTAGACCAGATTTTTGCTTTGGTTCTTACAACTCCTTGTCCACCATTACTTCATCATCTTCATTATTTCCTTGAAATTCTGGTTTTTTTGCATCTTTCCATTTCTTGCAAAAGCTCCATCATCTTGCTACTGCTGGATGGTTGAGCTCCTGCCTGGACTTCCTCATTTATTATTTCCTCCACACTTCCAATACTTGTATGACTTCCTCCTCTCTCTTCCTTGCTGACCAGAATCTGTACCTGTAGTTCCTCATTCAACTTCCTTGGTATATAGTCCACTTTCTCCTTTGGTTTATTTATTTCCTTATCGCTTCCTTCCAGATTTTCCTTTTCCCTTGGAGCTGTGGATTCATGTTCCTTTTCCTGCCTTTTTGAGTTTTTCCTCACCAGTTCCTATTTTTCACCCCCCCAGTATTGCCTTTTGGAAGGAGATTTGTAGTTGTTATTCTCCTTTTGGGGTGAAAATTTCTCAAAATTTACTCTCAACCATGGACCATACTGGTTCTCTTGCTGACCATTTTCTACTGATATCTTTGACTTACAAGCCTTTACATTATGGCCTATAATCCCACATGTGTAGCAAAAGTCAGGACACCTTTCATATTTGAATTTAATCCATCTCATTAGTCCATTCATTTTGATAGTCCATTCATTTTGATTGCTGTTCCACGAAGCAATGGATGAAAATGTCAGCCATGACCTGTGCCTTTAGATGCTTTCCTTCTTTACCTCCATTTTGCGGAATAACTACTTCCCTGACTTCTTTAAACACTGCACCTACTTTCTTCCCTACCTCTTTAGAGATTCAATGTAAAGGAAGGTTCCACATTTGAACCCATAGTGGTGCTATTCTGAAGGCATTAGGATCATCCTCAATCCCCTTGTACCACTTACTCAGTACAAGTATTTGGTTATCTAAAATCCAAGGCCCTCCATTGACTATCCTTTCTCTAGTTTCCTCCCCCTTAATTCCGAACTGGAAGAAGTTTGGCCCTAGCTCAGTCATCTTGAGATCTTTCGGATAACCCAAAACATTTGCCACAAAATTTTTAACCCTAGTAAAATTAGCTATCTTATCTCCCCTGATTCTTCCCAACAGACTGGTCTGGCATTCCTGCCTGCCTATGCAAACATCTCCTACATCTAGGTCAGTCACACTGTATTCATGGCTATTTAAGGCCAACTTTTGCATAATTTCAGTCAACTCTTCCGCCATCGTAGTAATATGATATTTAGGTGGAATCCCACTTCTCTGTAGGTATGAACAGGATCTAACCAAATTTATACAGATGAGCACTCAAATCTACGTACTTCTACTAGGTAAATGCCTTTCTGGGAGAACAGAAATCAAGTAGACAAAGAAAAAGGAAGAAATAAAGGAGAGCAATAAATGTAATTAATGCAGAGAAATAGGTTAAGAAAGAAAACCTAAGTGAAACCCTGGCTTTAAGTAAGCATGTATTTATGGCTGCAAATTTCCGTACTATGACGTTCCATCTTCTTAGTTCCGACCAGCTTGTTTTTAAGATGTCCGAAGCTCCTGGAACCTGGGCAAACTCCTGTTCCGACAGGAATCAGCACTTACTATTGTTCTTGTTTGGAAATGCGGACAGATTCACCTTGATTGGTTGCAAAGTATCTAATTGTTTGCTTTTTGTCAGAGACTCTGATTTTGGGTTTTTGAAAGTTTGAAAAAATTTGCAGAGTTGGAAGGTTTTTGGCTCCCACTATTGGGGGGAAAAGCTCTCCTAGAGAGATAAAGAGCTCTCATAAGAGAGAGAGAGTAAGGTTGGTGTTTCTTGCCTCTATTGTACTAGGGGTTAAAACAAAAGTAGAGGTTGTTCCATTATTTGTACTCCAACTGATTACAGGTTCTCATTTTGAATAATTAGTAATTTTGATATTCTCATTTATTTTTGTATTTAAATTACAAATTTTTTAATAGCAAAAAAGCTAGCATAATCTACTAATCAAAGAGTAGCATTTGCTGATTTTAATTAAATGAGAACAAAAAGTTTTTGAACATCATGCTATTACAAAACTTCTATTCAAGTAGTAGACATTCACTAGACAACCACGAAATGCTCAGTTCGACTCTTAATTCCTCCCTTTTCTTTCTCTCCCTTTTGAACCAAAAACGAAATATCATGCTATTTGAGCACAACTTGCTCTTTTGATCTCCATTTTGGGAGTCTATCTTTCGAAGCTTTGAGCCTTTAATGAACAAGGAAAAGAGGATCCAATAATGTAAAGAGCAATATATTGCATACCAGCCAGCAACAGTCAAATGCAGACTAAGAAATGGCCAAATAATATATGTCCAAAGCATGCATACTATCCGGATATCAATTTCACTGCAGGAAACTTAGGGGAAGTAAGAAAACGCCGCTCTACTGAAGTTTGTACAGTTGCTGAGGTAGAGAACATTATCCCCGTTTACTCAGTCTATTAAGCCAAAAATCAATGGATAGTTTTACGCATCAGTGAGACCGTAGTCATTGGTACAATTCAGGCTTCAACACCCCAACATAGGGCAAGTTCCTGTACAGCTCTGCAAAGTCCAGTCCATAACCGACCACGAAATAATCTGGGCACTGTCAAAATGAAATTGTAGAATGGTCAACAAAGGCAGAAGCCATTTTGCAAGGTACAGAACAAAAGAATGGAAGCATCCAACTGTGACAGTGTGAAAATGTATAAACAAATAACAGTTCGTAGACAAGATTACTAGCTTCAAATTCAGCATAAAATTGTGACTCATGCTATTTGATCCTTCACAGTCATATGTGCTCTTCAGGAGCTAATTGCCAAGTGATTCTGAGAGTTAGTTTTCTTACCAAATGGACGAGCCTTTTCATAAGAGAAAATAAAAACCAAGTGATCTAAAGTGTGCCCATGATAGTAGATGATGCCTAGTACTAGTATGAACTTGAACTCACCCACTACCCTATACTAAAGCTTTTTAAACTATTAAGCAGAAGTATGCTTCTAATTTTGCCAAAAGATCATCAAGATTGGAGTAACAAAGCGATGGAAATTTTTACAGGTTCCAATTCCTTCAAAAACACTAGTTCTATCTACATAATGATTGGGTGGCATGACTTGTCCATTCCATTTTTTGCTTCTAAGTCAATGAAATGCCTGTTGTAGTTTGACTCATTCAATCATGGAAGCCTCTCAAGTCTCAAGCATATGTAGCATGGCTACTATTTAAATCAGGAGACATACAAAACAGATAATAACTTCATAGGGGTAAGCAGCAAACATTAATATAAGATCAACAACAGCCTATTGAATCTGCAGGTAGCCATGAAACTGGAAAATAATTTATGCCCCCTTTTTTCCTTTGTTCTGGGAAAGAGGGGGGAGGGCCTGAGGAACCAGTACTCAGACGTACATACTTGGAGAGAGAGAGAGAGAGAGATAGAGAGGGAGAGAGAGAACCTCAAAGCCACAGTAAAACTTTCCGCTTCCCACAAGTTCAAAATTGACTTTGCGCCTTTCTGGTTTGTTAAGAAGAGTACACACGGATACGGACAATGATCCTTTTGATTTCAAGTATTCAATGAGAAACGACAAAGTGCTTCCTGTATCTACAATGTCTTCCACCTAAAACCATGGCAAGAAACCAAATATACGTTTAAGAAGTCAGTGACATCCAACATAACAAAGAAAAGTATGAGCCATCCAAGTAAATCCGTAGGATGCCTCAAAAATATCAGCATACTAGGCACAAATGTGCATAGCTGTTGCAGCACTAAATTAAAGGTACTTTGGTCCAAATGCTTGTCAAACTTAATGGTAACCCACTTTGCCTTGAATTTTGTTCACAAGAGACCTTTAATTGTTAGCTTTTAAAGTTTTAGCAAACTGATATCTTAAAAAACTCTATAAGAAGGACTCATGAACACTTTAGGGATCATACTTGCGCTATTGACTACCAACATCATTGAATACTCAAAGTTATCTAATTCATCTAACCTGTTCTTGTACTCTAATTTCATCAGTCAAAGAGTTGTAGATTATCAAGCAATGAGATTTCAGGTCGCTAAGGCCATTGCTGCCCTGAATTCTCCCCAAGTACTAACTCGTATAAACAAACTACAAGGAATCCAATGAAATCATGTGTAACATGGTAACGATTGCAGGTCTATTGATGGGCAACTTCATCAGTACCAGATCAATACCAAGAACCTTTTATCAGTAATAAATAAAAACAAGAGCCTTTATCAGTCTGCAAATAGCTTCAACATATTAGAATATTATTAGCAAACATAAGCTTTCTCTCCACGTGTAATCCTGTATCTTAAAAGCTTTCGCTCGACATCCCATTAATCACAAACCCCCAGAAAAAGCATCCATCATAAACAGCCAAAAGGAGTAGTAATTCCCCAATCATAGCACGCTACAACCTGTTTAGTGCTAGCATTAAAAACGAGCAAACTAAAATAAACAAAAATTAAAAGCAAAAATAAGCGCTAATCCAATCCACTCACCACAATTACGTGCTTATCTCGGACATCAATCTTTAAATCGCATGTAATTTTCGGTTTACCACAGGAGACAGTCCCAGAACCATAGGATTCAATCCGAACAAAGTCAACGCTGATTGGCAGTTGAATCTTCCGAACAAGATCGGCTAAGAAAAGAAACGCGCCGGTGGCAACTCCAACCATAATGGGAGCAGAGGAAGATGACGAACTGTCAGAGTTGGTACTAAAATCTTGCGTTATTTGAGAAGCAAGTTCAGAAACTCTTTGAGAAATTTCTTGGTCAGTCCACAAGATTTTCTCAATGTGAGAATTCAAGTCCATTGCTGATATTATGAGGTTTGAGTTTGGAGAAGACGAGGATTTTGTTCGTGGGGTTTAAGGGGATGAGATGGTTTAGTTTCGTGCCGCCAAGAAGCAGGAGTCACAGATATGTCAAAGATATCGAAGCTTCTGAGGTTTCCGGTTCAAAATTGGAAATGGGTCGAGTAATTTGCTTGTTGGGCTACAGACTTTAAGTACACTTGCAAATTGCAGCCACCCCCCAAAATTTATCATTATTCTGAAAACCTTCTCCAAAGTTTCACATCACGGTATATGAGTACATAAGTTACTGCATCACTGTATACAAATATAGAGATAAAAAAAAAAGGTACGAGAAAGGTGTACTAATATATTTTTTGTGATATACTAAACACAAAGAAAAAAAAGTGTTGACAATTGCCACAAATCTCATAAGCATTTCTAAAAGCAAATGCAAATTGTGTTTTTTGCTCCTAAACCGTTTAAAAACCTTCATATTCACTTGATTCTCAAAATTATGTAAATGTTTTTATATTACAAGTAGTAACTTTTCATTAGATTTAAGAATTTCATTAAGCCAATTACAGATATAAAAAAAAAAATTTTCCTTACACTAGTAAAGTTATGAAGTTGTATGATTTCTGTTCAATACCAAATACAAACTCATAAAAGGAGATAATCAGTCTTTCCTTTACCAAACCTTTTTCTCTTTTTTGTATCCTTGAATGATTTGTTTGAGCTTTATCATTGATAAAAATATACAAGCACATCATCATATTAAGTCCTCAACATTAGTTTTTAGGTAGAAGAAAAATGATCAAGCAAACTCGTAGCATGTTGCGAAAATTATTATTAAAACAAGCAATTGTATGAGATTTTATAAAAGTTTAATAAAATTCACCGTTTTCCTTTTCCCAAGATGTGATTTGAAAAACTAACATTAAATCACACATAACTAATTATTAAACCAAATTAAATGAATTATTCTGCTCCTTTTTTGTTTAATGACAACTTAAATACTAGATTTTTTTAGCTAAGTTTAAACACTAGATTCAAGTTATTCTCAAAATTTTGTCAAGGTATAACGGGAAATAGAAACATAAAAAAAAAAAGAGGCCTACGAGAGCAAATATGTGAAAAAACTCTGGCCCAGAGCAAAGAAATGGACCAAGTGGTTATCATCTACAAACCACCAACCTTTGGGCCGGTGGCCACCACCTAACTTGGTGGGATGGGAGGCAAGGGTTCCCATCAAAATGTCACATTTAAGTGATTTGCTTCAAAAAAATTCAGGCAGGTGTGTTGTGCACCCGTTTGATCCGGTGGTGATTTAGTCCCCTCTGTATTATTCCTGGGTCTCCTTAGGTTCGCCTCCTCCCCTTAGTGTAAAATAAATTAGATTATACAACAGTTGTCGTACAAAAAAAAAAGAAAAAAAAAAAAGAAGGTTATCATCTACAAATATTTTACAAAATCCATAGACAGTAGAACTGAAGGCCACCTCCAGAAGCCAAAATCCCGTACCAGACTACTGCAAAGATATGAGTGGAACTGGAAAAGTACTCTTAAGCCTCTCCCTGGCTTCTCCTTCAACAACCCGCTTCTCTTTCTCTCTTCTTTCTTCAACCAAACGATTTTCTCTTTATAAGCCCCTTTTCCCCCTTCTACAATCATCAGCTAACAGGGTTTTTGTGGGGTTTAGACCCCTTTGCTCCGCCACCACCATTACAGCGCCTAAATCAGAAGATTCTCTGCAACCCATTAAGCATTCGATTCTGTTAGAAAGGTTAAGAGTCAGACACCTCAAAGATTCTGCAAAACTACCCAGCCCAGAAGTTCAATCCAAGAAATTAAAGGCAGAGTCTTTGGGGGCTAAAACTGGAAGTGGTGTAAATGAAGGGATATCAAAGAGGAATAAGAGGAAGAACGAGGCATTGGCTTCTAATTTTGAGGAGTTGGGATTGAGTGAAGAGGTTATGGGGGCCTTGGAAGAGTTGAGTATTTCAGTTCCCACTGAGATTCAATGTATTGGGATACCTGCCGTTCTTGCAGGGAAAAGTGTGGTTTTGGGTTCTCATACTGGCTCTGGGAAGACTCTTGCTTATATGTTGCCTCTTGTTCAGGTTGGAAGTTTTGATGTTTATCGTATTGGTAATTAGAATTCATGTTGTTCCATTCTTTGATTTTGATTACTTGATGAAATGACTTCATAGCCTGCTAACTAGTTTATGCATTGATAAATTGCGACTCTTATATGGTGTATTTTTCTGTTTTTTGTTTATGGAAAATTTCACTATACGGTACTTGTCTTCCAGTACGAAATCTTATAGAAGGAACAGAAAGAAAAGAAGGGGACGAAAGCATGCCGAACACGTAGTTCAAGCCAAAGAAACAACATTCAGGACTTTACAGATGAAATATAACTTAGGAATCTCATAGAATGTCGCAGCTATAAGCAGATAATGAAGAAGAAGAAAAAAAATCAACACTTGATGACATAATTATAAAAGGAGGAATGAAGAAAAAATGTCTTTAATTTGATGGTCCAAGCTTTTTCAGTTCTGGCTACCTAATCATTTTCTACCAACATGTGTAAATGCAGAAGATTTGATACTTGTACGGTAATACTATGGCTTTTTTTTTCTCGCTAATGCGCTTCGGCTTGATGTGGAAAGTGAGCTCTCCTAATCCTTAACACATTGAAACTTAGTTCTTTACTTTTAACACATCGAAAAAATCATTGTATATTATTAACTTGTGTGTTAGGAACTTCAGAAAAGACTGAACTGAATATATGTTACTTGGGAATTATTGCCATTTGTAACTTGCAAGCGGATGTTTTGGTGAAGGGTGCTTGTTTGGGGGGAGGGGTGATTTTATACTGGACTGTGGAAAAAACTGCATAATTAGAAGGGTACAAAGAACTGGCCAGATATCTGTGTTCCTCCATCCATCCCCCTTAATTTCTTCAATCTCTTTTGGATTAGCTGTGAATGGTTCAATTCACCTCAGGTTAAGAGCAAAGAATGCATTTTCATGTTAGAAAGGTACTTTCTTTTATTTCTTTGTTTGTTTTTGGCTAAGGAGAGATATTGGGCTGAATTACATTTCTAAGGCTTAATATCATGCTCTTAGATGTTTCCAGCTCCTTGTTGGAATATCAGGAAATTTTGGTACCAAAATCTGAGTGCTGATGTGCTTGCACTCCTTAGTACGCAGAATGGGCCATTGTTCCTTTTGGATTCTGTAATGGTATTTTGCATCACAAAAATAAGAAACTTATGAATTTTTTTTTGTTTTTCTCCCAGTTGTTGAGACGAGATGAGGCATTAAATGGTATTCTTATAAGGCCCAGGCGTCCCCGTGCCGTGGTGCTTTGCCCCACTAGGGAGCTTTGCGAGCAGGTTTGTATGACTTATATGCAGTTTAATTATTTGGCTAACCTTGACGAGAGAACATGTTTCTAGTTGATTAAAGCAAGATGGGTGATGCAGGTATATCGGGTTGCGAAGTCCATTAGTCACCATGCCAGGTTCAGGTCTACCATGGTAAGTGGGGGTGGACGTTTAAGACCCCAAGAAGATTCCTTGAACACCCCAATTGACTTGGTAGTGGGAACCCCTGGCAGGGTTCTTCAGCATATTGAGGAGGGTAACATGGTTTATGGTGATATCAGATACCTGGTAATTTTTTTCTGTGATAAATCTTTTAATGATTTCATAAGTACTTGTTTTCTAATCATAAGTAGTTGTTAACAAGCTAGTTCTTGTTAGGTGTTGGATGAAGCAGATACTATGTTTGATCGAGGCTTTGGTCCTGATATACGCAAGTTTCTTGGGCCACTTAAGAATCGTGCATCAAAACATGATGGTCTAGGATTTCAAACTGTTTTGGTCTCTGCAACAATGACAAAGGTACAGTTCAAACTGTCTTTACTGAATTAAGTGTGACTGAAAGGGGGGGAAAAGGCATCTTGGAAAATTTAATTGATAGATGGATGATATTGGTACACATTAACAACATATCTTATATCCTGAGGAGTGCTGGGTTAAAGATGCTTGCTGTAGATACTTATCAGCGGTAATTTTTTAGATGAGGTGATAGATATTTTAGTAACTTCTTGTTTCCTAGAAATTGGCTGTTCATTGAATATGGAGAGTCATGTTACCCTTGTTTCTTTTTTTTCCCCAGAGAAAAATGTTTCTGTTAAAAAAATGATTGTGTCTTGAGCAGAAAGTGCCTTGGTCAAACAGTTCTCCATGATGATTTTGTCAGTTCAATCACATTTCTTACCAAGGTTTTTTTTTTTTTTTTGGAAATAATATGGGTATGGTTCTGCAGGCAGTGCAAAAACTGGTTGATGAGGAGTTTCAGGGGATTGTACATCTGCGTACTTCAACACTGCATAAGAAGATTGCTTCTGCTCGTCATGATTTCATCAAAATCTCTGGTTCAGAAAATAAGCTGGAGGCACTGCTACAGGTATACTTTCTTCATGTTTTATTGTAACTTGACTGTTGTGTGATAATTGACCTGAGTAGAACTTCATGAATATGAATGAAAAACCTTACAGTAGTGGCACTGACTGATCATATGTTGTTCTGATCAGCTACCCCTTACAGATTGAATTGCAATAAGGTTGAGTTAGTTATGTGTTCTATTGGTGTTGATTTTTCTTAAATTTTTCTTTGCTGTTTTTGACGGAGAGCACAAACCCCGAACTATTGCCGTAAGGAAATTGACTTAAGATTGGAACTCCTGTTGGTCAATTATGGCTAGGAGAAACAAGAGAAGAGAATGCATAAGGATGTTTCATTTTGAGATGAATGGGACTAATGTATTTTAGATGGGACTAACAAAGGTACTGTAGAATTAGGGACAGGATACCTTTCAGAAGTAGGAACAATGCTGACGGGTATCTTTGCATATATTGAAGTCAACATGTTCAGAATATTAAAAAAAGCACTTCTTTTATTGCATTTAAAAATGCAATGACTTTTATTCCAAGGGTAGGTGAAATGCAATGGAAAGATGTTCCTGTCGTTTGGTAATATGCCTAAGTAACGGATAAAGAATGACATTCTTTGTCATGGATAAAAATGACATGAAGGAATCATGTTTACAAAGGTATATCTGATAAAGAAATATCTCTTGTTGCAGGTATGAGGTGTGTTTTTCTTATCAAAGTAATAATTTCTGCACTGAAGCATATGTTAAATGTTGCCATACCACTTTCCTCTCGAAGCTCCCAAATCAGCTTGAGTCTGATAAAATGTTGCTTAATACAGGTTCTTGAGCCAAGTTTATCTAAGGGAAATCGAGTGATGGTATTCTGCAATACTTTGAACTCTAGCCGTGCTGTGGATCACTTTCTGCATGAAAATGGAATCTCTACTGTCAATTACCATGGAGAGGTGCCAGCAGAGGAAAGGTGAGATGGAAGAAGGTTCTATCATCTGTCAATTTCTGCACTGTTTTCAACAGTAGGAAGAAGATAAAGAACTACAAACTGTTAGCATCTGTTCAAGCAATTACAGTTGGAGTCAGAATTAATTTGAAACCCTTGCTTTCACTCGAAACATATCTGATTTTCTTCCTGAAAGAAATAGTGGTAAAAATGGAGAATTTTTGTTCCTATGCACTGAAAGGGTGGTTCAGCATGTTGAGATCATTGACAGATCTTAAATGTTCTGTTATGTCGATAACTAACTCTCTAGGTTATAATTAGTTATCAAACAAATTTCTGAGAAAAAGCTTTTTTAAGTAGTGGTACAAAATTGAGATTTCTTTGATGAATATAGATTTCTATAAATCTGTATTTCATTTTGGGAAGTTATGGTGGTCATGTTTCTGATTAGCCTCTGTGAAGATTTTTATATCTAAGAATCTCGTAAAATATGGCCTGTAGTAGATCCCCATACTCCTTTCTTTACTGGTATTTTCTCTATATAGGGTTGAAAACCTGGAAAAGTTCAAGAGCAAAGATGGTGATTGCCCCACATTGGTCTGCACTGACTTGGCTGCTAGGGGACTGGACTTGGATGTTGATCATGTTATCATGTTTGATTTTCCACTGACCTCTGTAAGAATTTGCTGTGTGTTTGTCATTTGCACTTGCCCTTGTGCATTTCCTTCCCTCCACCTGAAAGTGGTGCTTCCTTTCCCTTAAAATTTCAGATTGATTACCTCCATCGCACTGGAAGAACTGCTCGTATGGGTGCAAAAGGTATGTAGGCTTCAGTATTTTTTCCATTGTCAAAAGTTGAATTGAGATCCCGGATGGCATCAATTATGAATACTGTTTATTGTTCAATGTACATGGCATGGGGACTCAACTAACTAGAAGTTTTGAGCAAAAATCAGAATTATCCTATGTCTACTTATGCAGTTATGCATACACCAAATGTAATTTTTCTGTATAAGCACTAAAACCTCTTCACTGGTCTCACTCTAACAGGGAAAGTAACAAGTTTGGTTGCAAAGAAAGACCAGATTTTAGCCACTCGTATTGAAGAGGCCATATTAAAAAATGAGAGCTTGGAGTCTCTTTCTGTAGGTAGTGTTCAAAGAGACATTGCCAGGGCACGCATAAATGAGCAGAAGGGAAAGAGTGTAAAGTTGTTAAAAGCTTCAAAACATAAGAAGACTGCTACAGCTGCTTCAGCTAAATCATCCGGTGCTGATAGCAAAGCAAAACCCAAAAAAGGGTTGTCCAAAAATGGTGCTGGGGGCAAGGTGGATCTTACAAAAAGGACATCCAGAACAAGTCCTGGTAGCAAATCTGTGACGGCAACTGCTAAAGTTTCTAAAAAATTTTCTGGGGCAAACAGCTCAAAAGCCAAGGTTAGCCATAAAGAATTTCAGGGCCGCAAACCTGATGTATCAAGTTCTAGATCAAAACTAAATGTAGTGGGATTCAGGGGCAGAAGTTCCTCTTCAAGTCAGCCTGAAGGTTTGAAGCTCAGTTGATTTATAATCAGTATATAAGAGTTCATTGAGCCATTCCTCAATTGTAGTTTATATGCATAGTGAGTTTCGATTCCTTCTTCGTGATCTCTAGGTCCTTGTGTTTTTTGAAAGATTGCGACAGAAGGCTTGAGATGCGCGAGTGGAGATTTCACTACCCACCAACAGCTATTAGTTCTGTTGGGATGACCATTTGATCTTAATTGAGATGATAGAGGACATATTTTCAGGACAGGGTCGAAAGCTAATGCGCTAACAAATTACTTGAATTAGAGTAAAGCTTGCTAAACAGATTTTTGCAGGCTACCTGGTCTGTGTAGCATATGAATGATTATGCATTGGCTAGTGATATTTGAACGCGATGTTGTTCCATCGAGAAAATTAAATGACATATTATTCAATTCCAATGAAGTTCATCAAACAATTATAAACGCTATCAGCATTCCATTTCCTCCTATTGCTTTTGGAAATTTGCCTTAGATTTCATCATTTCAATGGAAGAGCAGGAGGAGCCTTGGCAGGTGAAACCAAATTTCCTGCTGTGTCATATATAATGACTCCAGAGAAATCTGGGAGTTGGCACTTTCCTCCCATCATCACATTCTTCCTCCAGAGTGATGCTTCACCACTATAAGTGCTTCCATCAACATCTCCAAAGTGGTATGCTTGAATCCTTTCAGGGTTGAGTTGTATAAGAGGGTCTGGATCACCAAAACCATAACAACCTCTCCATTTGCGCCATTTCCGCAATTTCCTGGAGTGAGAAGCGCACATGAATAATGCAAAAGCACACAAAAATAGAGACCCAATGGCAAGGCCCACCTGGGAGGTGCTGCTACTCAGATGATGGTGTAAGGGTGTATGTCTAGCCATGAGAAATCTGATGGTGCTACTGCTGCAAATATAAATATGTTTATATAGTTTTAGGCAAGCCAGTTGAGGGTCAAGTTTTGAGGATTTGTTGGACAATTTGGTTTAAATTTCTGACTTTCGCAGTTGAATAATGGCACTGGTACAACAGAATCTCGTGGTTTTGGTGGTTTTGGTTTGGTGTGTCAAGCATAAGGTTAAGGCAAAGCAAGTTACATGGCAATTGTATTAGTTAGAGCAGTCGACTCATCTAAACTTACCTAGTTATCTATAGCACAGCAAGAAATGACAGGAAAAAAGAAAAATTAATGAGTTAGTGGTTAAAATGTTATGGTTATATGATTAACTTTTGAACTTATAATCACGTTGTTATTTCATTCATACATTCAATTTTACAATCAGACGAAACAAATAAATTAAATGATAAACCTATTTGATATAATGGAATCACCACAAACATTCAAACTTTTGAAATTATAATATGTTAGAAACCCTAATTATCAACATGTAAAAAAAAAAAAAAAAAAAGATACACGTAAATATTTGCACTTTCTAGAGTTTTTACTTTCTACCTCGCTTGATTAATTGAATAGACAAAAGACAAATACATGACACATGTAAATCTTTGGCAACAATAACTAGGACGTAAATAGGCCAGAAAAGGAAGGTGGTTTTTTTGCAGTTGGGCTTACTTTACCTAAAGGCCCATAGGAGTCCAACACTACATGGACGTACAGGCCATTTGACGAACCCTTGCCAGATTGATCATCAGTAGCCTCACAGGGGTTTCCCAGATTTCGGGCACTCCTCACTGATTTCTTCTTTGTACATCCCGGAAAATGCATCAGCGTTCATCAATCCGTCTCTGCAAATTGATTTTCAGACACCCTTTTCGGCCATCTTCAAAACCCATGTCTACATTCTCCAAGAATCCCTTCACGTCTCTGGCAAACCAATGCTCTTTACACTCATTTTCGCTCTTAAACCCTAAGATAAACCCCTTTTTTCTTCAGTCATTGAGCTCAAGCTCATCGACCCAGCTCAAGAAATTCCAAAGTCTAAGACTTTACAGTGCTGAAACCGACAAAGAAGTTGATACAATTAATATCAAGTTTGCAGAGGCCAGGGAGGAGATAGAATCTGCTATGGAATCTAAAGAAACTGTGTATTTTGATGACGAAGCTGAGTGCGCACGTGCTGCTGTTAAGGAAGTCTTAGACTTGTATGAAGGGCTGCTGAGAAAGTTGCCTGAGAATGAGAAGGCAGCAATTCAGAGGTCCATGGGGCTCAAGATTGAGCAGTTGAAAGCTGAACTTGAACAATTGAATGAGTAGTGAGGTAGATTTAATTGGAAATTTGTGCTGATTGTTGTTTGAATCATTAATTCAATTTTGTATTCTGTTATGGATGAAATGAAATTAATTCTAGTCTGTTATGGCTGAAAAGAAATAATTAGACGAATTTTTCCAGCAATGGCAATTTAATCAAGCAGAGTGATCAATAATTTGGTGTTGCTGTTTTAATGCTTGTTGTGATATTGAGGATTTATGGTTATCTTGGATATGTTGTGAACGCTCTAAATGGAACTGCATGCTGTGAGACATACAAGCTTAGTTATCCCTTTTCTTACATGTTGTGGTAACTTGTGTTGTTTGTTCCATTAAAATGGGGATTTAAAATTGAAATTTGTGGTTGCGCTCAACCTCCAAGCTGGAAAAATGTTTTCCTGGTGAAATGTTACTCATTCATGTCCTACCGAGGAGAAAAACTTATATTTTACATTTTTTATGCTTAATACAAATATGTGCCATGGGCCTTGCGACAATGGCTTTCGTGTGGAGAATGGAACATTATTTTCTGTCTTTATTATTAATGATAAAACTGGCGAGAAGAGATTGTTCATGCTTTCCTTCTGCCGAGTTTGAGCCTTGGAAGGCATCTTTTATCTGTGTCTCCAAGATGTCTGGTTCTAAATATTTATTGACTTCCTAGTTTTAGTTTTAACTCAAAAGAGTAAATTAGTCTACAACACAGCTCCTATTGCAACGTTGAACATAGGAAGAAAAGCAATAGAGCCCTATAAGAATGTGAAACGAAAAAATGGCTAACGAGTACATAACTCTGAATTTATTCGGCTATTGAGCTTACATCATCTAGAGATCGTAATGTAGATTTCGCTGGATGTTTATTGCTACTTTTTACGTACGGTATTTAGAATTCCGTGTATTAGTAGCTATTCGGCGCTGAAATCCGTGAAGTTGATGTATTTCATTTTCTGACAATCTGGAATTACCGGACTAAGTCTGCCTTCCTGGATCATCCCATGCAACAGATTCTGGACTAAGTCAATTTATAGTGCCAGATTCCACATATAATTATGGCCATAACATCTTCAAGGAGTGTCAACCATGCTCAATGACTTAATTTTTTCTCTCTTTCCTTTTTCCCCCTGAACTCGAGCTTGAGTTTAGCTATTTGAGTAGTATTTTGAGTTAATTGAGCTTGTAATACTTGGCTTGAGGCATTCCCGAGCCTGGTAAATTTCTATAGTTTAAATATGAATTCCTGTACTGTTGGAGCCGATATTCAGTTTGTTGACTTGACTTCCCTTAAAACCCTAATCTCCTACCTGCAGAACAACAATATGCTCGACAACATCTAGGAAATACATTGAGGTTAGGATTTTGTTCTGTCAATGATGCCACTTAAGTGAAGGAATGCTGAAAGCTGTTATGAACTTACGCAATAGGCAATAACTGTGCTTAGAAGCTCCAAATGTTAAACCATAAAGTTCTCTAGAATTTGCTGTCTGATATTTGTTTCTCATTCTTCTGTTCAATTATTAGGAGCATGCTTCAATTTATTCTCAATGGAAACAGAACATGTTGCATGTAGACAGTTTCGTCAGATAGGTATGTAACAAAGAAGATACTATATGATATATGACATGGGAGAATGCAGACAACTGTCTTTGTGTAGATTGATCATTCATGATCTAAACAATTGTGTTCGACTTCCACTTTCATAAATTTTTGGTCAAACCCAAAAAAAAAAAAGTTTCGCTGGACATTAGTGAGGAATGGGAAGAAGGGATGGCTTGCTTCCATGTGTTCCCTGCTTCACTGAAATAGTGGGCCTACGGATGTACGAGTGTGTTGAAGAGTTGCTATCTTTATTCGGCTGTCTAGGGCCTCTAGTCTCCACACCCTGCCTTCTACCGCTTGGAGTTTCCACTTTAATGTTTTGGCGAGAACTCGAGTTCGTGCACCTGCTGGAAGACGAAGTGTTCTTGTTGCATGTGACTTTATGGATCTGTCTTCTGTCAATCACATTTCCCTGCATGGTTCGGTGAACAAGCATATCTTGGAACAGTATTCAGCCATTGTTATGGATGTGTCAGAAAATGGGCGAAGTAATTGTAAGATATACGCTCCACTCTCTAACTTGTGCCTTGGATCAATTAAAGATCTAGGTGCCTAGTTAAATGGTGTAAATGGGTAAATTTGTGTGGCTAGTGTTACTGTCCGACAGTTAAGTACAATCCAAGATCATTGAGGCCACAATTGCTGCTGTTTTATATCAGTAGATTTCGCTTGCGAATGGTTCTGGATTGGGATGTGGGAAGATTGAATTTGGTTCCTGAAACTTCAAAACGTAATGTCTTTCAACTTCATCGCGAATGATTAAAGAATCAAGAAACCAATCCATTCTTTGGTTTTTCTTCGAGCAGAAGCAAGGGGCTTCCTTTGCAAAAGGTAACACTTCCGTTAGAGAGAAACACAGAAGGCAAAATCTTGAGAGACAAAAGGAGTGAGTAGCGAAGAAATGACCTCTCCAAAACGTTTCCTGTTTACCCTTTTCCGGAACCAATGGAGATTTGCTCAGGCCATTGAGCGCGACGAAGCAGGCAAATGTTTTCTCAGAGAACGTGAAGCAATCTTTTCTAATTATGATGGATCTGATATTACACTTTGTTCCAATTGTTAATTTCCTTGGTCAATTTAACTTTTTGTTGCTCCGCACTTCTTCGCCAGTACAAGTTTCAACAACTAAGATACATGAGAATTCATTCATCCTGAGCTGTCAGATACTACAAATCTGAGGCCTCACAATGACTCTGATTCATGAGATGGACGGTTCAACCAGAATGAGGATTGCAAAGAGTAGAAGCAATTGAACCATATAATGTTGCCTAAATCTGTACAAAAGTTCCCCAAATATCATTCAATGCTTGGAGATGTCATTCTAGCTAAGCTGGGGAACCAAAGAAGATCAGTCACGGACACCTAGAAGAGGCAAGTCAGGAAAGCCAAAAAGCATCAGCTTTGGGTTGAGGACTGCTTTATTAGAGGTTGTGACGTTTTTCCCCACTCCTCAGGGGTACTCTTGACTTCCATTAGAAGTGCAACAACTTCCTTCATGGTTGGCCTTTCAGCTGGCGATGAATTTACACAGAACATTGCAATCCCCAATGTCTGAAGCATTTCTTGCACCATTTGGTCCGGTAATCCCTGGAGCTTTGAATCGAGTATTGTTGCAGCTGGTTCAAAGCTTCCCATCTTCTTCTTTACCCACTCAACAATGTGCATTCCATCTCCAACTTGAGGCTCAATGGCACTCCGACCACTTAAAATTTCAAGCAGAACAACTCCAAAGCTATACACGTCACTCTTCTCTGTTATGTTGGCAGTGTACCCATATTCTGCAATAATGGAACAAACTTTTGTTGATATTTATTGATGATACTAAAAGAGCAATTCAGAGCCTATTATCTTGTTCAATAGCACAAGATGAATGGTTATTTGGTAGAACCCAGTTTACCAAATGATGAAAAACACTAAACTTTGATGTAACTTCATAAAATGCTCAAAATAGAACACATTCATAAACATCTAAATTCAGCAATTGCGACAGGTAATTAAGCAGAAAGCTATTAAGTACAGGAATAAACTAAAGCTCACTGAGACTTGCCTGGTGCAATATATCCATAAGATCCTGCTATTCTGGACATAGCTTGCTGGTAATTTGGAGAGCTCATTAGCCTTGCGAGTCCAAAGTCTGCCAAATATGCATCATACTTGGAATCCAGGAGAATGTTATTGCATTTAACATCCCTATGAAGAATTGCTGGAACACAATCATGATGAAGGTAAGCCAGACCTTGGGCTGCTCCGACTGCAATTTTGTATCTGGTCTCCCAATCTAAATTCCTATTTGTCTGCAAGAGCTGTTGTAAATTTCCATTCGAAATATAGTTGTATAAGAGCAGCTTAACGCTCTTATTAGAACAGTAACCAAGAAGCTTCACTATATTTCTGTGCCTAATGTGTCCCAGGATTTGAATCTCTGCAGCAAATGAATCTAGTGGTTCTTCTTCCTTCTTCGTCTTCCAAAGCTTCTTCACTGCAATCAACTCACCATTTGGCATTTCTGCCTTGTAAACAACTCCTGAACAACCTTTACCAATAATATTTTCATCTCTCAGACACTCCAAGATGCTGTCGATGGTAAAGTTGAGCTTCTGAAATGGGATAAAATTCCATGGATAAGAAAAATCCTCTTCCCTTGATGGAGTCAACATGCCTGAGTGCTTTCTCGACATGTATTTTTGATTCCTCATGACAAGAATCCAAGTAACTACAAGTGCCATCATTACAGTAGTCAGAACTACCGCAACTAAAGCTATGGTTTTAGCAGACTTCAACCTGTTTCGTCCACTTAGCCGTGAAGAACAAGTGAAGCCATCATCAGATTCACAAAGGTTTGGGTTCTCAAGAAAAGAGTTTGAAGTCAGAGTTCTGAAGAATGGTGAGACTGGTATAGGACCTGAGAAATTGTTATATGACACATTCAATGAAGTGAGACTGGTCAGGGAACCCAAAATTGTAATCTTTCCATAAAGCATGTTACGAGAAAGATCAAGTGATTGCAGCTGTCTCAAACCAGACATTGTTTCTGGGAGTTCACCACAAAAATGATTCGAGCTCAAGTCCAAACTAATTGTTAAGCTTGTTACATAACCAACTTCTGGTGGGATTAAACCAGAGAGGCTGTTGTAGCTCAAGTCAAGAAGTGTTAATTTCTGCAGATTCCTAACGGACTTTGGGATTGGTCCACTAAGCAGATTGTTATTCAGTATAAGTTTGTTCAGATAACTGAGGTTACCAAAACTTGAAGGAACCTGCCCAGTGAAGCTGTTTCTACTGAGGTCAAGCTGCTCCAAATTGACAAGCTCACCCAGTTGAGATGGTATTTCACCAGTGAGGTAATTGTTATGCACATCCAACAGCTCAAGAACCGTAACGTTAGCAATTTCAGGAGGTAAACCACCAGAGAAATGGTTCATATATAAGTCAAGAAACACAAGATTTTGCAGCTGTCCAATCTCTTTAGGAATCTGACCAGAAAGCTGATTTTCTCCGAGCCTTAACCGCACTAGAGACTGGCATCTTGCAACACTTCGAGGCACTCCTCCGATTAATGAGTTTCCTAGCAACAAAACTTTGCTCAGCTTCTTCAACCCAAAAATCTCCTCTGGTATTATTCCAGTGAGCTTATTCCTCGAGAGGTCAAGAGCATATAGCTCAGTACAGTTCCCAAAGGAAGCCGGTATGGTTCCTGAAACTGAATTACCCCACAAGAAAAAGCTCTGCAAATATTTCAATTCACCAACTTGCCAGGGAATTGGACCTGATAATTGGTTCTTATCAAGCTGAAGAGCTGTTAAACTAGAGCAGTTACTCAACTGCCATGGAATTGAACCGGTTAGTGCATTATCAGACAAGTGAAGCTGTTCAAGAACCATCAACTTCCCCAGATCAGCTGGAATTTCACCAGACAATTCATTTGTAGAAACATCAAGTATAACGAGTGATGAACAATTTGAAAGCTCGGCCGGTATAGTTCCTGTCAAAGAATTACCCCAAAGAAGCAAGCTAGTAACCTTCTGCAACTTTCCCAATTGAGGTGGGATTGTACCAGTTAGCTTATTCATATGTAAATACAAGTTTCTAAGCTCCGAGCATGACCCGAGCTCAGGGGGCACTGGACCAAACACTTCAGTATCATAAAGGGCTAAAGTCTGAAGATTGATCAGGTTCCCAAATGTAGGCGGTATAACACCCGAAAGTCCAGTAGCCGCAGCCCCAAACGTTGTGAGATTAGTAAGTAGGCCTAACTGTGGAGGAATTTCCCCTGTTAAATGCAGATTTCCCCCAACTCTGAACTGTTGGAGGGATGACAAGGAGCCTAATTGAGCCGGAATGGACCCATTAAGGAGATTATCTTGGAGACAGAGGACTTGCAATGAAGAAAGATTAGCAAGGTGTGGTGGGATTCTGCCTGTTAATCTGTTTGAGTTCAAGAAAAGGAATTGAAGTGAAGTAAGGCTGCCTAGTCCAGGAGGAATAGGCCCAGAAAGAGAGTTGGAAGAGAGGTCTAAAAGGCGAAGATGGGAAAATGCACCATAGGAAGCAGGGATTAGTCCTGAGATGTTAGTAGAGGAGAGATTCAAAAGCTGCAACGAGGACAAAGAAGAGAGCCCTGTAGGCAAAGAAGAAAGGTTGAGAAATGTGTTTGGAAGAGAGACTGAAATGACTCTTCCTTGAGGAGAACAAGTTATTCCTTCCCATGAACATGGAGTTGGGCTTGAGGGGTTCCAAGAAGAAAGCACAGATGATCTAGACTTGGTAAAAGGGTCAGAAGCTGAGAGAAGAGAAACTAGAGCCTGGCCATCAGGTGAAAGAGAAGTCACTAGTGTTCTAGGACTGACAATGAAACCATAACAGAAGCAAAAGGCGAAGAAAAACGAAGCTTTTGAGGTCAAAAAATGAACTCTTCTCTCCATTTGAGCCCCTGAAAAAACTGGTTTAGCAGTGATAGTAGTCAAGAATATTAATCAAGAATGGGACTAACAGACAAAAAATGGTGGTGAAAGTCCACTCCTCAAGGGAACAGCATGCATGTGAAAGCCTCTATTGCTGTAGAATGGGGTGATGAGGTATGCTTCAAACACACACTAGGTGGTGCTGATCAAAAACCATGCATGTGAACAAAAAGTAGTCCTTAATAAAGAAGCAGCACTATTTCAACTGTTTGATTATTCATGCAGAAGGTAGCATGCTTACCGGAGATAAGTCTCTCCTCCCACGTCCGCCGTTTCTGGCGGTGCAGCCGGTGAAGGTGCTAGCGCTGGTGGTGGTGCACAGTAAAAACTTATGTCTCAGCTCCTGAAGATTGTAGTACTGGTGTAGCTTTAAAGTTGGCCATTTGGGGTTTTCTTCTATCTTTTTCCGGCGGTATCCAGGCTAGCTTTCCTGCAGTATTTAGGCTAGCTTTTGCGTGATGGCTGGTTGGAAGTGGTGGTGGAAGGAGGCGACTGCCAGAGTTCTAAGCTTATCCTTCTCTTCTTTCTTTCTCGGCGTAACAATTGATTGAGAGTTTCAACTTTCAAGATGAGTGAAGACCAAACGTTGGGTTTAAATGAAGATAGTTAATTAGGGCGCCAGTGATTAGTTGTTTATATTAAAACTTGAGATGCATCGGATAGCCAAAATTACCCTTTCGAAGTTGCATGGATGTACCTAAGTTAATTAAGTTCTGTAAGGAGACTATTGTCATTCCAACCCCCCAAAAAAAAAGTGAGAGAGAGACACTATTGTCAAGCTATTTTTCCTTTTCATTTTGCACAACATCTTGCAAATCATACATTTTTCCTTTAAAGGGCCATTTTGTTTTTTTTTTTCCCCTGATACTAATTAAAGTTCTTTAGATTCTACAAATATGAGTTGAGCGTGCAGAAAACGACCTAAGTTTATTTTGTCAAAGCGCTAATCTTAAGCTAAGTTTTTGTTTCTTATAAATTAGAGTTAACAAGAATTCCAAATATAGAATGCAAATATAACTTTTTGTTTCCTAAAAGTACCCTTCTTCAACCATCCAATGCATTAGCAATTTACGAAAATGTTCTCAAAGAAACGAGTTTGTTTGGACAACAAGAATTTGGAATAAAAATTTCAGATTTTGTTTTGCTTGCATCATACACATAATTCCCAATCATCTTTTTATCTTACATACATCACATCACAAAAAGTGCTACAGTAACTGGATTAAATAAATCATTCAAATAAATTCTTATCCAAACAAGTTGTCTTTTTCTCTAACAAAGTATTGCTTTTGGTTTAGTAAGGATAGAATAAATATGCTGTGAAGGGTCAAGTTCCAAGAGCTTTTAGCATGCAAATTAATCATTTTAAACCCATCTATCCTTGTTAATTTTAGGTTGTACTGTGCAAAGATTCTAAGATGGTATTAGTACCAAAGATTTCAGAGTCCGTTGCCACTGGGAGGAGAGATATATACGTACATATATATATATATATCTATATGTGCATATACAGGAGAGTACTTGGCAGAATGCCTAGGGAAGAGGAGATTAGTTTTGATGATACAGCAGAGAGGCAGCTTATGGGGTATTGTGAAAGTTAAAAGAGGATTAAAATAGAACTGGATTAAACAAACTACAATAAATGTCCTTTTGCTGGGCTATATAATAAGCACATAAACAAAGTCTATTCTTCCTTTACAGGTTACAGTATATACACCACAGGACTAGGATAATAAAGGCAGGGCGTGCATGTAGAGGAAATTTAATTAATGGAGCATCTGTTTCTTTGGGGTTAAAAGTTAGAAAAGCAGCTGTAAATAATTTTCTTCTTAACTGTTATTTAATCACTGTGTTGTGGTAAAATTAAGAAATACTATAAAGAGGGTGATGACTTGATTTCCGAGGAGATATTAGTGGGTGTGCTTTGGGAGTAGGGCTAAAGAAAAATGTACAGTCACATGAGTAAGAATGAGAGAGAGAGAGGACATGTGTAGTAGATTATAGTAGGGCACAATTTACGATTAGTGTGTTGTTAGGGTTTTAAAGATTTCACTGTTTACGTGTTCTAAGCCGCTCTTTATTAGTCTCTACAATTCTGAGTGCATGTATGCAGAATTACAGACTTACAGCCAAAATGCATTAATGTTTGAAAGAACATGCAGCAAACCAAACCATGTTTAAAACTTTAAAGAGAAAAGGAAAATTTTTAAGGGATTGTTAAGAGCTTTAATGGAGGGATTACCATAAGAGCTTTAACGGAGGGATTACATTCTAGTTTTCCACGATAATTTGCTTTCTCTTCCATTTCTTGCGTAGGGCATTGAAGACTGCAGCAATTATGGTTTTTACTTTTTGAGACTGCTTGTACTTTTTGCCAATTCTCGTTTAAGGGTTCTTGGTCTTTCATCTTGTGTTGCCTCGCATAAGATCATAAGTATTATTCTCCTCTGGGGTTTAACTGGCAAGCAAGAAGAAGTGAATATCTTCTTTTGGAGAGAAAAATAAGTAAATAAAGATTAGAACAACTGAACCATTATTATGTTGTCGAGTGTGGTCCAGTCAGTCCCCTGTCAAAGGCACAAGACCAGATCTAAAGGGTTCCAAGATACACCGAAATGGGCTATAAATGTGCATCAACTGATTTTATCCGATCATACTCTAATACTATATTCCAAAGTTCAATCGAAAAATCTTTCAGTTCTGAGGTTTGACCAACAATTATTCATGTGGTTCAGCTTATCTGAATTGGCAGAAACCCCAACTTTTAGCCTAATCATAGACATGTAGTACATTGAAGACTTGCACTTTCATGACTTTTTAAAGACCACGCAAAGAGATTCTTCAAATGCTGGTGGCATCAGCGAGTCCACTAAAATGCCAACATGAAGCCGAATGCCTACACTAAGAACCAATTTAAACATGTTTTCGGCTATGTTGTAAGCAGAAAACTCTCTTGCTGTCTCTTGCAGAGTGGAAGTGTGAAACATCTAGTGCTCTATGTAAAATCATTGCATTGTAGACCAAGGTATAGCTACTAGCTAAAATTTGTGAGACAAACTCGCTTCACAATTGATAAAATCAAGCTTCAAACGGATGTAAACTCACAAGATTATCGGTAGGTTCTATGAAATTTAGGAATGTTCTTGAATTTTTGGCTTTGAACTACAGTTTAGTCCTCTTTTTTTTTTAGATTACAACCTTGAGAGCCAAAAATTTTGAAAATAAAATTTTGTTTTTCATTAAATTGAAACCATAATATTTTTGTCTCGTGCATGTAAGTATTTTATCTATATTATGTGCAGTTGCTATTCTGTCAATTTATGACTGATTTCTTTGATTTCTTAAGCAAAAAGTCATTTTTTTAAGCCAAAATACATGCAAGTAAGTGATAAGTTGGCACCCCTTTTGGCGGGCAAAGAAAAAAAGCTTATGCCTCATGGCATCCCCTTGTGCAGCTAATGATGTTCCATTTGGTCTGACTTTGCTCACTATTCTTTTATCAACTTTGTTTTGTTTCTGTTTTATGGAGCCCCAAACCTATACTTAGCATAGGCAGTAGTCACTCAAATTAGCTCATTGAGAATCTATCTCGCTTTGATTAACTGAAGAATAATGCAAAAGTAAGCCATTCAAAAACAAGCATGAAGAAGACAAAAATGAAATAGAGCTTCCGAGGAGGACCAGGAAAGACTAAACAATGCTCAATATTTCCATGCTTAGTAGCGTTATTTAAAAGAAAATGTGGCCAAACATTTCTGACTTTGGGGCATCTTTCTGGAATCCTGCTTTGAGCCAAGAGAAGTTAGATGACTTGTAGAAGCAAACAAAGTTGTCAATAGTGCTCTTGTTGGATGCAAGCAATGGATACTGATAAACAAAAACATGTGAATTCAATCCTCCTAAGTGAGACATAAGCGTAGAGATTAAACAAAGAGAAGACAGCAAGAAGTTTCCACTGAGCTAGTTGAAGTATCCAACGAATAATCTGCTTTCCTTGTACTCCATCTTAATTACTACAAGATTCTTCAAGCGTTCAAATAAAAAGGGATGCCTATTTTCAGGCATCATTAAATGTCCATTTGATACTGTCATCACTCTGTATGAAGAGAATACGACTTATTAGCTCTTATTCAAAGAGTAGGGATAATAAGTTATTTATCTGCTGAACATGCCATTTGAATGGAGATGTCTGCAACAAGGCTAATGCAAAATTGTGCCAGATGGTAAAATCATAAGGTACAAGAAATTAATGCATTATTTTCTCTTCCACTTCCACCCTTCTGGGGCTATGTCAATGATGCCTTACAACTACAAGACTCATAGTTGGAAGCACATGCCTTAGTGCAGACTACAAAAATTTTGGCATCCTAAGATGAAGGAATAATCTTTACAGAAGATAGCCTGAGGTAAAAGCACATCAAGAAGTCACTCTGTGGACAAATAAATAGCCATGAAGAAGAGGCTATAAGCAAGAGAAACGGATGGTAGTACGAATACAAACACCTGATTGATTGCGTAAATAATCAAGCAGAATTTAGTAGGGCCTATCCTCTGGATATCCTGACAATTAAATTGCTTAGCTCCTCTAATTTCAGATGGCTGGTGATTTAGATCTTGTAGTGCCCCGTTATAAACTTTATGATTTACCTTGATCATGACCATAAATGAAGCTGCCCAAGTTGAAATTTGCTTTCAAGCGCATCATGGTTGAGGGGAGGAAGTGGTACAATCTGTGGAGGCTTCTGTTGGCCTTTCCCAATTGGGTTCCTTCTGCTTTCCAACTGTGAAACTATGGGTTTGGTACACGATCTTTATCAAATATAAACCATTTCCAATTTGCTAGAATATTTTCTTCATCTTCAAAAGGTATTGAGTTGGCCGGAAGAGGATCTGATTTTTGGGCTGCTGAAACGGCTGGCATCTTCTGTCTGTACTTCTTTGCCATCTCTTCAGCTTCAGCAAATACTTTCTGGTAAAAAATAAAATCCAACATCAACCTAATAGCGGAAACATTAAATACAGATGCAGTCTGCCATACATTTGGACGCACAGTACACAATTGAAATGCACTTTCAAAATAGTCGTACCTCCTTGTTTGACAGAAACAACCCTGGCTCACTTTCAAGTTCAGCTATACTGCATGAGATAAGATTAAGAAAAAGTGAGCTAGACAGCTAGACGACATTTAAAAAAAAGACTTAACTATTTGCTTCACCACACTGCATGCATTTAATATGATTATATGAGATCAATCATATATTTTTCGCAAGCTGTATTGCAAATTAGCCCATAGAAAGAACTTCAATATGTATCTTTGAAAGAATTCATAGACCAGCCAAGAGGAAATAGCCTTATTTCGAGTATAACAGTTGTCTGGAAATTGCATGTGGTGGCCAAAAGAATCATGACCTAAGCATCAGGCAAATCCGTGAAGTGAAACATCAAGCCTTCAAAAACTAACCCAGACAGGCGGCATTTTTTTTTTTTTCAAGTGATATAACTTCGGCACAGAATAAACCCAAGCAAAGGCTATCCATGCTATAAGATACAATTAATTCACCAGAAGATAGAAACTATCTTGCAACTTATTCTTGCTCTAAGCAGTCATAAATCACGATCTGTGGTCAGCTAATAAACAAATGGTATGCCTTTGAAGTTGAAGATGGCAGAATTTAGTATGAATTTCTCTTGATTAGTAGGTCCTCCTCACACATTCTGTCCAAAGCTATGGGCTGGGAAAAGACATTAAAGGTCTAGAATGCTTAGGAAAAAAAAAAACAAAACAGGGGTATTTGGCCTGGCAATAACAGGTGACTCATTTCAAGTTAGTTGATATGTAATTGAATATGCAAACTACAGAAGGAAACTTCAGCTTGCATAGGCTTCTGAGCTGTCCAAATTTTAATATTTCACGAATTCACAAGTATAGGCCAACAGAAATAAAACATTTGTTCCTATGTGAACGATTACGCTAGATGCCAAAGATGTTTAATAGTTCATCTATCCAGATCAGAAGTTCCCTTCTCCCTTCTCAATATATTTATATAGCTAATATGAATGTAGCAATCTGGGTAGTCATCAGCACTGTCTTGATGAAGTAAAATATTGACATTTGTCCCAAGAACAAATAGACATACGATGATGAGACCAAAGAACCAGTTAACCAAATGACCTACCTCAGAGATATTTTGTCAGGAAACATCGACTTAACAACTAGAACTTTAACCTTCTCATCAATTTCCAACAAATTGCTGACAGAAGCAATTCGTCCCCGAGTGATGTTTGAGATATGCAATAATCCACTGAAACAGAACAAAATGAAAATCAGTCCACAGTTTGAAAGGATTAATTGAGGATTAACTTCAAACAACCACCACCCTGGTGGGGCTATATACATCTGGCTCCTTCAGTTTCTATCTGGAAGTATGTAAAAGATGCACAAACACATGTATACATATAGGCACATGTTCAAAAATATTACATTACATTTACATATGTAAATACTAGTTATTTAGAAAAGTCTTACACATGAATCAATATAGAACTCCCATAAGTATAAGAAGCCCTCTAAACGTCACAAGAGGAAAGCTTCACAAGGTTTTCAGATTATGAAGACTGCATCGTGTAATATAGACAGCAGATAGCAGGCTGCCCTATGAAGTCATCAATACCCAATCCTGTCCCTGCCAATTTTTGCCCAATAGGAAGAAATATGTTTTTTTTTTAAATTTCCTTTTTGAGTTTGCCATAAACAGCACTGCCTTGTGCATTTTAAAATTTCCACCTAAGTCTCCCATAAAACAAGCACAAAAACCAGCATTGTAAAACAGAAGGGACATCTGATTGGTCAAGCAAGGTGGACACAGAAATGACTACTAATTTCATTGGAAGGAAATTAAACATGATGAAAGAGTTTCATTGTCTGTAACTAGTTGGAGATAAAGGTTATATTTAGGGAACTTCTCCGCTGATTAGATGAAAGGAAAGGGTGAAAGAGATGAAGTCCATTCCCATTACTCTCTTCCAAGGAAGAAACAGAAACTCTGGTTCCATGAATTGACCACCATTCTACCCTGTCGTATTCAAGATACATTCCTCTCCTTACCATGAATATATCTGTATTTCCTCCAAACTCCTGGCCTACAAGAGAACTCATTGCCTCTTCACTTGGTATATGAGTAATTTTTTAAACTTAAACTCCAAAGTAAATGAATGCTTCCTTGGCGTCACATGAACTTCAACATGATGGGACTCCTTCTCCTCTTCTCATTCTTTTCTTTTCTTTTTTTCCCGTCTTGTTCTTCTTCTTATTCTCTCTCTCTCTCTCTCTCTCTCTCTTGTTTTGGGGGGGGGTGTTGGTAGGTGCTGAGCTGAGCTGGGAGAGTCACAACACAGAGGAAAGCTTCACCTCTCTCCTCTCTCAACCTTTGAAAAGTAGGATGTTATATAGATGTCAGCTGTAAAGTTAATTCCATTACAAGGAACATCAACATTAGATGTAGCAGTATTAGTCCACAATATCCTAGTCATATTCAGACCAGAAAATATGAGCAGAGTGCAAAAAACTTATAAGTCACTTCAAATGAAAAGCATTTTGATGCCAAAAAACTAACTGAAAGGACTTTACCCAGGAAAAATAAAGAAAGGGACTTCAGTGCAGACAATATATCAAATGGACCGGCTTGACGCATACAAGGCTGAGTCATTTATCAACATAAGGTAAAGAACACAGACAGCAGTCTTGATGGTAATTAAAATAAGCTCTGAGATTTAAATACTTTATTTGGTTTCTGGGTTTCTCAGACAAGCTGGATTTTGCTTTGGTCCACCTATAATTTCTTTTAACCCGTTCAGTATATAGTAGGTAACTTAGTTATCTCGTCTCCAGAAAAGAGGAGGAAAAAGGAAAAAAGAAAGCGAGAAAGCTTGAAGCATTTGATTTTGACTGATATTATTGAACCTTAAACTCACCTCCTGTTAGTCTCACCAATCCTGATCTGAGCACCGTATGGAAAAATTTTCCTGACCGTTCCCTCAAGAAGTGTCCCCTCTTGAAGATTAAGGACTTCCTGTCACACAAAATAAGCAGGAACCTTCAGAAGGTGAGAGGAAAGACACCTAAGAAGCAATGAATAAACACAAAACTGGAGAAAGACAAAAGTAATATAAGACTCAAAGATCATAAGGTATAACATGAAGTGGAAAAGAAAATGTCAATCAAAAAACTGACCCAAGCATCCTTCTCACTGAGTATCAGATCATTTGTATCTTCATTTATTCTCGTAATAAACACATAGAGCCAGCAACCAACCTGCGAATAGCTAAAAAGGCACAATGAATGTAGAATATGTAGTTAATCCCAACTATAAATGAATTAGTCATAAGCATTTTTATCAACCAAGAGCAACAAAGAAAAGAAGCCATCACGGGCATTTCTGTCCTTCCATCACCATATATGCCAATTAAAAGGTTGGTGTCAGCAAACCCAATCAGAAAGGCTCCTCAGTCAATAAAACTCATTTTGTTTGGGTTTTAGCTAAAACTACTGACTAGAACTTCTTCTCATTTCTGGCTCTTTTTAGTCCAGATTCCAAATGAATATCTGTCAGGCACATTATAGATCGTCCAGGAAGAGGTCTAAAAAATCTTTAAGGTGGATACATGCATCCATTAAGTACAAACCAAAACCAAAAGAAAAACCAATATAAACCAGTTGTAAGAATTTTAAGAAGGCTTTCAACTCACATTCTCTTTCAGCTGAGTGTAATTGCTGATCTTATTCATCAACTCAATCTTCGGAAGAAAGGCACGTAAACCCTGCAGAATCACATTTAAACAGTCAATAACTAAGGTATATAGTTGTCAAAATTCAGATAGCGCTTCTGTTTACGAGAGAGAGAGAGAGAGACCACCTCTATTCTAGTAAGAAGACCACCAGTATTCCACTCTGTTATTTTGATGAGAATAGGTTCATTGAGTTTCTTTATCTGCATGAGGTATAGCATAACTCCAAACATTATTGAAATTAAAAGAATTAGCTTTACTGGAGTTACAATTGAAGCTAGTAATATTAAACAATTCAAAATAAACATCAATTCTAGGTTTCAACTTAAGAAAAAGGGCTAAAAAATGTTTTATATTCTCCTTTAGCTCTAGGTACTTGCAACAAAACAGAACGGGACATGTAAACAGCTATACCAAGCAGCATTAGCAGACATTTAACGGCTTTCTTGTTAAATCCGGAATTTACATGTTATTCAATCTCAATGACTCTAATGGCCAAAGATAGCCAAGCTAGATGTTTGGTCAACAATTCATAATTGTCTAGGAAGTAGACAGTAGTTAGTTCTTTTTTTTTTTTGGGGGGGCTGCTCATATGAACCATCAAAGGTGCTTCTTTCTCCAACTTCAGGTATTTATATGTCCATTCAAACCAACATCCTGCACTCTTTAAATCTTGGACATGTCAAAAACAATACCAGAACTTTACACAAAAAAATAAAAAAATGGAGGACATATGACTGTTGGTTTTGCTATGAAAAGGAGTTTGATGCCAGAGAATGGCATACTATGACTCTGTTTGCTAGGCTTACTATGACTCTGTTTGCTAGGCTAAGGAATACAAAAAGGTACAAGAACAAAGGAAAATGACATTGGCCAAGTCTAATGCGCATTATACCCATGAATGCAGAATTATGCTTCAACCCGACTTCTCTAGTTTTCTGCAAATTACAAATGCATTTTCAAATGATATGCCTTTTAAATTCTTGTCTAAGTAAGCATTATTACCATAGAGATGATCTCAACTAATCTTAGTTAGCTCTAAATTCCTTTCCTAGATAACTCCATTTTCAATACAAAACAAAGGGAAAAAAAAAAGTTAAAAAGAAAAGGGCACCGAGCAGGAGTTATCCGCTCGTGTTTATGTATATGCTTCTCATCCACAAAATAGTTATATTGTGTTAACCACAGAGTCTATGTGTTGAGTATACTCCAAAAAGTGCTTGACAAAAATTGCTCAAATATTTGTCCTTTCTCCCTCCAAACCTCTCTACTTTCTCCCTTTCCATACTAGGAACATTAACCAAATCTAAAAATTGGCTTTTAGGATTGCAAAATCTCCTTTTTCTCTAATATGGAACCAATTCAGGGGCACACATATCATATTGCAAATATGAGCAGAAGTGCTGTAGAACTGCCAAATAAAGGCTTGAGAAGGTGAGAAAAGAACCTGCCTCACACGATGCCAAGCAATACGTCTGAAGAGTCGTCTTGTTGACAATAATGGCCGGCCACTGAGTGTTCTTCCCAGAACCTCAGCATAAAGAAGTGTTCCAGGCGCTACTACTGGCCTACCTGGCATTGCTTCCCGACTCACAGCCTCATCATTCTTCACAATCCCCGCCTTCCCATTAACCATAAACTCCTCTGCATCGTTCTCTAAATTACATAACAAATAATTAATCTCTTTATCATACAGTGGCAGCACTTCTTTTGTCAACATTGTCCCTAGAATATCAGCACCAACATTCACATCAAGCCTATTCTCATTGCCTGAAACCACAACTCCAACAACCAAATCACCTGGTTTAGGCTCATAATACTCAATACTTACTTTCTCAATCTGATAACCTTCTCCAGTTTGACTCCCCTTTCCACCCTCTTCTACGTCAATTTCTTGCCGTAACTCATCTCTGGGCTTAAAAAACTTATAAAATTCCTCCAAGACATCGTCTTTATCATCCTTCTTCAATTCTTCCTCTTCAATTTCTGTTACAGAACCATCATCCATTTGCTTTGGAAAAGGCTTATCAAGCAATTCAAGCTCATCAAAATTCTCAATTTCAGGCCTCACATGGGCACTCTTGAAATCCTCAAAGACTTCATTTTTAGAGCAAAATAAAACACGGGTTGTTCCCAAAATTGAATCTTTCGCACGAAATGACAGGTTCTTGAAAGATTTTGAGTTGAATTTATCTGGGGTTTTAGGGGAGCTGAAGAAAGCTCTGGTTTGAGTGGCAGAGTTAAAAATAACTGCACATCTTAGAGGTAAAGATGGATTAGCCAAGGAGAAATACTCACAGCAGTGAAGGAGTGGTGGCATGTCTGCTTATCCTCATCTACTTCTGACGCAGTTACAGCAGCTTTGCCGCTTCCTTTAATCCTTTAGCAGCGGTTAACGGAATTTGGGGTCCAAAATGTGGACTGTGGAGGCTAGCAAACAAGACAATTTAAACCAATTTAAACAAGACAAAATGCTACATAGTCTAAACCATTTCTTGTCACTGACCGAATTTTGACTTAATTTACTAATAGTTAAAATTCCTATACGTAACGAATATAATTGAATATATGTGAATTACCATTTTTTGGTGGAGTCAAAGAAGTAGTGTGTTACTAGTTAACTGTAGCCTAATAACTTTTCTTTTATTTTTTAATTTTTAATTTTAATATTTTTTAGAAATTTAATGATATTATATATATCGTATCGTGTAGTTCCTTCAAAAAACATAAAGACAAAAATCCTATATTAAGAAAGCAGAGGTTTCAAATTCCACAAAAAGTGTGTACAAAATAGCTCTTGAGTTTGCTTAGAAAGCAAATTTTGTAGCAAAACATGAAGGAGAATCCACATGATTATGTGAATCATCTATCACTAGCTGATTTTTCAGTCCAGTTATTAATAAAATGATTTTGTGTTTACCAAACAAAAAGCCTTTCAAGAATTATTGATTGCCCTCTTTAATCATTACAAAACTTCTACCCCTATAACCCTCATGGGAATTCTTGTTAATGGGAAAAAAAATTCTAATTAGTTCCTAGAGCACTGGGAGTACAGTTATCCATTTCATAGTGAACACACCCGTAATTAATTTATATCCTCTTAAACTGACATAATTTTTTCCAATTTAATTCATGTCTAAGAAAGCTAATTAACACATGCCGATTAGATTTAGGGCTCTGGTTAAGAGAAAACTCAATACTGTGATTAATCATGTATGTGGGTCACCTGGGCTGAAAAGCATGGGAAGTTTCGTCTTGCTTTCTTGACAGGGCTTTATCTGTCTAGAGCAGCTCTTTGGGCTGTGAAGTCAGATGCAGCCCAACCTCGCTACTTTTGTAATTTTCCTAAACTATGTTTTTATTTTATTTTGATATCTTTATGAATTAGATATTTTTGGGGGTATTTTTGCAAATTTTGCTATGTAACAATATATGTGAAAAATTTTTACTATATATTATTAGGTGTTTTTTGGGATATTTTTTAAGGTTGTATTTTAAGATATTTTTAGAATTAAAAATTGTTTTGGTGTATTTTTTGAAAATTAAAAAACTACCCACCATCGTCACCGCCTCTTCGCCCCCCTCCTCTTTTCTCATCCTTTCCCTCTCTTTTTCTCCTCCCTTTTCCTCTTTTTTCTTCCCCTCTCCTACCAGATCTAGTCTGATTTAGTTGCGGGTTGCAATTTGGTCTACGATAGATCTAGTCTAGCCGCGGGCTGCAATTTGGCTCACAACCAGACTCAAGGGAAAGGAAAAGGGAAGGGGTTGTAGGGAAGAGAGAGAGGGGAAAGGAGGGGGAGGGAAAGGAAAAGAGAGAAGGAAGGGGAAGAAAAGAAGAGGGAGAGAAGGGAGAAGCGACGATGGTAGTAGGGCCGGTGGTAGTGGTGACAGTGGAGGTGGAAGAGAATGAGGGAGAAGGGATGAGGCGATAGTGGTGGTAGTGGGTGGAAGAAGAGAATGTGGTAATATTTGGTAAGTTTTTTAATTTCTTTGAGTTTTATAAGCTATACTTGTGATGCTGCAAATCTGGTCTTATCATGTAGTCCTAATTCGTGACCAAGTAGTTCATAGAAAAATGCATAATTCTATTCATTTTACGAAGTGTAAACTGTTGCGGAAGCGAAATACCCCCGTTTGAAAGGTGAGTTTTTTGGTTGTTCGTCTAAAACTTTACTGTAATTTACTGTAGAAGTTTTTAAAAAAAATTTTGAAGTGTATTTTTTTTTTATATTTTAAAGTGTATAGTTTAAAAACTTTGAAAAGTTTTTTGAGATTGTTGTGGCTAAAGTTTTTAAAAAACTTATAGCAGATAAATTTGACAAAAAAATTTGACTTCCAAACAAGGCCCTAGTTTAACAGTAAAAACCTACCTTCTCCTATTAGGAGGCTGCAGGACTCCTTTTCATATGCAATTTACTATGATAAGTGCTTAGGCCCTATTTGGGTTGCAGTACTTTTAATGAAAAAGCACGCTAAAGTACTTTTAATACATTTGGTGAACATCATTTCATAAAATTAGAAGTAGAGATTTCAGTGTGAAAAGCACTTTTAGCAAAAATTCAAATTTGGTGCTTTTAGAGTAACTTTTGTGATTTTAAAAACTAAAACATTAAATTTAATCATTTTATTCAATATTATAAACTAAATAAAGAGATAAATACATTTGAACTTATTGAACTTAAGAACTATACTTCCAAACACTATATTTAAAAGAACTTAAGTATTTAATAAGTACTTTTATTAAATCCTCTATTGGAGAAGTACTTTTCGATAAACTACTGCAACCCCAATCGAATTCTTTATTCTATTAGATAATGTGTGATTTTGAATCCTTCAAATGTATTTATCTCTTTATTTAGTTTATAATTTATGATAAAATGGTCAAAATATATGTTTTATTTTTAAAATATAAAAGTTACTGTAAAAGCACTAATTTTGAAATTTTGTTAAAAGTACTTTTGATACCATAAACTTTACTCCTAAATTTATAAAATGATGATCAAACATCTCAAAAGTATTTTATTACCCAAAAATAATACTTTTAGAAAAAAGGTACTTTTATTACCCAAAAATATTAGGAGTACTTCAAAAAGTACCGCATTCTCAAATAGACTCTAAATTAGCTGTGGAAGAAGTATAACCAATGATTAAAGTAAAGCCATACTCGAGCGGGACTATATTTTCTAAATTTTGCTGGGTAGCCAAAACTCGGCCCATCCTTAATGAGAATTAAATTTGCGAGTAAGCTAAACCTATCCAAGTTCGTATAAAAGCGAGTGAACCACCATTTCATTCGGCTAAGCTCCACTTTATAGATTCTTGACGAGTTTTTTGCCAAAATAACACTCTTTCTAAAAAATATTCCCAATATGATTCACTTTCAAATTTTATTCCCAAATCGATGTTATTGTTGCCACCTAATTACCCTGATTGCCATGCAGTATAACAATAAAGGAAAGCTTTAATCTAGTCTATACTTTCCAACAAAAATTAAAAATTTAAACTTTTTTATTATGGAGGCACAAGAAGATTGCATAACTTTAATAATTTTCTTATAATTATTTAAAATAAATTCTACCATTATTGACCTTGCAATTATTGCTCTCTGTAATTTTTTTAAATGTATCAAACTTATTGCATATATTTTTCAAAAATAAATTTGCAAAATACAAAAGTTGCAATAAAAATTGTAAGCAATAACAAGAAAAAGTTACAAAAACTTCAAGGCTATCATATTTGTTTTATATTATGCTTCCGACTCCTTGAAAAGAACTTTTACAAAAAGTAATCAAACTATTGCAATTGAGATAATGCTAAAGTTTCTTGAAAGTAACACAAGCCATTAATTGATGTTGAATAAATGTGCAAAAATACTTCAAGAATACGAGATTATTTGATCATGTGATAGAGAGGCGTTACAAATGAACATGCTTATATATGTGGCGGAAATCAAACATATTGAGTATGAATCTATGTTGTTACGTAGTTTTCCTATTAACATTTTATCAAACACACAGTGTGAGAAATCATTTGTTAAAACGATTAGTATTCAAATTTTTTGAAGGCCATAGGAATGTTCCAAAAATTGCATAATAGAAAAGATAAGAGAATAATTTTCGTTTACCTTGAGATTATCAAATTGAGGAGAATATTTTCATCCACAGATATAATATCAGGAATGACAATGAAGTTTTAGATGTTGTTAATATAAATATTGGCTTCTGGCAATTACATTTGACAAGGAAAAATAATGAAAGAACGAAAAATAACGAACCGAAAAAAAAAGGTGGGAAGGTTCAAAGAGAGAATCGAGGAAAATATTAGTTGGGAAAGAGAGATGGAATGTGCCTCTATCTCTATCCTGCCACATTTGCAACCTATGTGACAAAAAAAGAATTATAAAGGTAATAAATTTTAAAACTATGTTACTTTGGGTATATGTTTCGAAAGAAGAGTTATTTTGGCAATAAACTCGATTCTTGACATAGCAAATTGTGTGATGATAAAATGGCAACATTGAAATTTATTGCTCCCATACCTTAACTTGCATGCCTATATTTTGGATAAAGCCGTACTGATTGGCTCTAGAGAGAAGGAGGTAGAGGTATTCGATTCGAGTTGAACTCAAGTAATACCTTATTCGAATTCAACTCAAGGTAAATGAGTCTGAACTCAAGCTCGTTGAGCTTTTAGAAGTTTAACTCAAGTTCGAGTTCGATATGCAGAGAAAATAAAATTATGGCAACTTTTCGAGCGGGTTTGTGCATAGAGAGCAAATTGAAAAAGAATGAAAAGAAGAATAAAGGTAAAGTTGAGTCTTTATTGGTTAGTTTCCATTTAGCTATGAGAAGTGACATGGATTGTCTATTATTTTTAATCAATCTACTTGGTACAGACAAAGTGATAAACAAAAAATAATATTAACTAGATACTTCTAAGGAAAATAAACTAAATATCTTATTAAAGAGTGGTGAGGGCAATATTATGTAATTATGGGGGCAAAGCTATGTATTCATATATGTAAATCATATGTTTTGATGGGGGATTAGTGGGGACAATTGCCTCCGTTGTATCTCCGTCACTGAATTGGAGTCATCTCTGTCGATTGAGAATCATTTTTCTGACCCTCTATCTCCTCCTTGGACTTTTTATTCTTAATTTCGCCATAAAAGTATGAAACAAATCCCCAAAGAGAGAGGAAAAGAGCAACTCCCTTTTCTGCTTGAAATTTCTCTTGAAAGACAATAACTGCTATAACTTCGGTGACTGGGAGCAAAACGGCTATCAGAATGGCGGAGAGCAAAGATGAAGCACAGAAGATGACTCCAATTGCGCCCAAGAAGAAGAACTGCCAAATTATGGCACTCCAAGTTACGACAAGGTAGTATTCAGCTTCTCCTAGTGCATATGCCCTTGCCTCCCTTGCCATTGCCTGCACAATAATTTATGTAGCAACGACATCAGTCACCAATTGTGATGACATTCGTCAAAGTCAATTGGTCAATTGGCAAGAAAACAAAAAGAAGAAAAGAAGCTATATATTTTTGGAAAATTCACAGAACCCGAAACTTTTAATCTAAGGATCTCTAATATATATATATAGAAACAGGGTCAAAACCACGAATTCTTTTCGCAAGGCAAACATGGCATCATAACTGCACAGAAAAGGTCGAATTCTATGATTGCGTATGGAGCCAATGATTCATACTTTCCCCCTTGAAAATAGATGAACGTGGTGGCATGTAGTCCAATGGGCGATTAATTGGATAGGACTAAGTTGTATTTTGATAATCATTTAGAGAAGCCTGATCATATTCGTATGAAACAGACTCTTTTTTTTAAAAATAAATAAATAAATGTTGTCCTGTATATGGAGCAACGGATAAGTCAATGATTTGTTGTCCCCTGATTGATAGCTTGCCATGTTTGGTAGTGGCAAACTGGCAATACGTGCATGGGTTGGCACATCTAGAAAAGTGAAAAAACTCGAAGGAGGCTTGATCTAGTGACAGCGAAATATTAATGTAGGTTCCCATTGATCCATCTTGTTTGGAACCAAGTTTTTTGTCCAGTTTGCCTGCTACAAGTTTTTTAAAAACTTTAGCTACAGTAACCTCAAAAAATTTTTCAAAACTTATAAACTGTACACTTCAAAATATTCAAAACTCTACACAGTTCAAAAATTTTTTTAAAAACTTCTACAATAAAGTTTTAGACAAACTCTCAAAAAACCCACATTTCAAACAGGGCCACTTGTATGCGTCCACTTATAAAAGAAATAACGACGTTACTGAGTAATAGATATAAATATAGAAATTATATAAAATCAAGGAGGTGGATTCTATCACTCAAGTCATATTTTACTTACTATAAAATTTCGGTGAAGTATTATTGTCGGCCTTTTATTTATTTATTCATTTTATTCTATACCAAGTAACAAGCAAGATTATAAAGAAATTTCCGATTGGAAGATGCAGCTTTCTTGGTTAACAACATGATAGTAAGACCGACATTAGGATCCATAATGAGGCTTTAGAAAGATACTAGTGATCCAAATAAGAGGGTGGCACTAATATGTTGTCAACTTCAACTTGACCACTTATTTTATGAGTGGCGTTCAACCTTTGAAAGTTCAACCTTTTAAAAAGTACTCATTCTACAAGTTGCATGTGGCATGACAAAATGCGGCCTACTTTCTTTAGAGTTTTCTATCTTTCCATTGATAGAATGCGGCCTACTTTTTTTTTTTTTAGAGTTTTCTTTCCATATAGGTTAGAAAATTCAATTACTCCCTTAATTAATTTCATGTTTATCACAAGAAAATGCTCAAAAATTTTAACTTTCCATGAGAGCCAGTCGTTTGCGTGTAAAGTAACTGAACCAGAGAAGTCGAATAAATAGCCACATATGTTTTTCAATTATATATGAATCTTTAATTCATGCATTATCACTGAAAAAAGCTTTACGTAAGTCCCTAAAATTCTTGCAACATGGTACAAGTTACTATGATTTGACAACCTCTTCGTACACGTACGTGTTACTTGACTGCATCTAGACATATTTGTATAATTTATAGGGATGATTTCACAAACCTCTCCTAAGGTTTATGTCAATTGCAGATTGTACCCTCCACGTTTAAAGAATTACACCTACCTCCCCTTTACCTTATGGTGCAAAATGACAAAAGCAACCTTCATGAATTATTCAATTTAACATTTCCATGAAGTGAAGTAATGCGTGTTTAAAATTAAATTTAAAGAATCATTGAAAAAAAAAAAAAGAGCATGAGTAATAGATTCTCTCTAGTCCTATCCACCCAAATCTCCTCAATCTAATCTTACTTAAATATTGCAATAATGTGGAAAAAAAATTCTAGTTTCCTATAAAAGTAGGTTACTTACTCAGTTGGAATCCATTTTTTTTTTACAAATTGTCCATGTGAATTTCTTTTATCTAAGAGAAGAAAAATAAATTTGGTAGATAGTTTTCTTAAAGTATGTGGCAATATATTAAGTTTAAAATTAGAAAGGAATTTTATTTCTATGGAGAAAAATCCCCTAATGGCAATATAGGATTATCAATGGAGATATTTTGCTTACATTAGCAAAGTGAGCTCCAAACTATTTTCTAAGGGAGGTTTATGTAATTTTTTAAACCTAAAGGGTACTTCCTGCAATCATCATAAACCTCAAGGGAGGTTTGTAAAACTATCCCTAATTTATACGATAAATCCATAAAAGTCATACCTAAAACGTGTCTAGGCATTTTTTTATCATTTTTTTAAGAGATATCATCTTCTAACCACAAAAATCAAATTATATTCATTATCCAATTATAATCTGTTCAAATCTGTGCCGTCACCGGTCCGACGCTTCTAGTTTTTAGTTTTTACTACCCAACTGTTTTGATTGAATCCGTCGTATTCATGACACCAACCAGCCCAAGGCCAGGCCGGCAGACAAGCAATTATCAACTCAAGAAGCCGCCCGTCAGCGATTCTGCATTATTAATTGTGAGTGTGTGTGTGTGTGTGTTTTTTCTTTCACTTTAAATTTTGTTTATTTAATCATATAGTAGTATCTGATAGTGTGGCAAAAAAAAAAAAAAGAAAGAAGAGCGTACCTGAAAATCCTTATTTGCGATCATTCCAACGGTGCAGAAAACAGTGGCAAAAAGACACATGACCAGCTGAATTTCCAGCACCAAAGTGTAAGTAATCGCCTGCTTTGCCTTGAGATACATCAGCTCCACCACTGGCAACATGAAGCCGTACAAAACCGCGGCTGCAACCGTCATGAGGAACCCCAAAACATACATCTTGGTGGACTCACCCTTGGGCCGGTCACTGCTGGCGTGCATAGCCAGAACCCCGGCTCCCACGGTCAGCAAAACGACGGCGTTTACTGAATATGCAGTAAACTTCTGCTTGACAAGAAGGAAAGCAAAGACAGCAGTGAAAGCAAGCTGTGAAGCAATGATGATGGCAGAGGTCGAAACGGGGAGCCGAGCCATTCCGTAGGCGTACAAGTAGTCGTCTATGCCGGTCAGGAGGCCGATGGCGGCGGCGGCAATGAATAGAGGATATTTCATCAATACTAGCTTGGTGTTTGGCCCTTCAGTTTTGCGGCGGTGGAAATAGGAGATGAGTAGTGGGATGGCAATAATAGGAAATCCTACGGTTTGTAACCAGCTTGAAAGCCAGATTCTTTTGCCTCCTTTGACGAAGTAGAGACGCATGATTATCGGGCCACCGCAGTTGCCTATGGCGAGAATCAAACAGTTGACAACTAGGAGAGCTTTGCTCAGAGCGTTGTTGACTTGAGCGTCCATTTCTCCACCTAAACTTGTTTAGATTCCTTTCCTTTGCCTCGAGTCCTGCTACTCCCTAAGGATATGAATTTATACAGCATAAAAGATGGATGCCTGAAAGGGTTGTTGCGCAAGAATACAAAAATAATTGTGCTGCAATCAAACGGATATTTTCATCTTTGTGTCGTGGATATGGTTTTATTTATAAATTTCACGTTGTTGAAAAGTGAGAACTTTTGGGGGAGGGGATGAGGCTTGGCTTATATAGTATAAAAATGGAATACCAGCAAATCTGAGGATGAATGGCATGTGCACTCTGTGATGAAAATGACATTAATTATCTTGCATTTATTTTAGGCGATTGAGATGTCATCAATTATTGGTCTCTAGCAGTAAAAAGGAAGTCAGGTTCAAGCGGTAAAAACTAAAAAGAAGTCCTATGCATGGTAGGCCACAGGCGGTTGGTGATGCCATCGTCGGCATCTAGCGATCACAGAATCTTGTCCTCTAATTTATAATTCAAATTCCAGGAAATTTTATAAGATTGAGCAATTCATGAATTAAATTCCAGGTGATCAACTTGCAAAATTACATAATTGGTTGTCCAGAAGACATATTTCTGAGCCAGCTACTTTATAAAATTGTCATCGAGAGAAAATGTAGTTTTGATATCCAAATTTTGACACGTGAGCAGTTTTAATTTCCAAATTTTGGACAAAAACAAATCCGATACCCAAACTTTCAATATTTGAGTAAATTTAGTACCATTGACGATTTTTTTCCAAAATGCTATCTGAAAGAGTCATGTGATAGTCGCATGTCCGACAACTATTGCATAAAAAAATTTGCCAAAAAAATGTAAAATATCCTTCTGATACTAAGTACCAAGAAAGATATTTTAAAAACTTTAGGCTCCGCTTGCATTAGCTGTTTTCGGAGGTATTTTTTAAAAACTTTACTGTACCTTTGTATATGAAAAACTTTTACTGTAGATGTTTTTGGATTATTTTTAGAGGTATTTAAAAAATATATTTTTGAATATTTTTATAATTTAGAATTTTGTTGAGATTCTTTTTAAATATATACTGGCTCTGTTTCTATATATTAATGTTTATTTATTTATATATATAATATTTTTATTTCAATTTTGTTTTTTAATATGTATATTATTATATATTTAATATACATATACAAATATATATATATTAATATACATATTATAAAAAAAATTGATATATATTTATATAAATATAAATATATATAGATATAGATATATTTATATTTAAATAAATATATATATAAATATATTTTAAACAAAATATTTATATTTATATATAAAAATATAATATTTATTTCAATTGATATAATATATATTATACATATTAATATACATAATTGAAATATATTAATATTACTATAATTTATATATATCTTATATTCATAAGTGAAATATAAATATCAAAATATACATATTAATTTATATATTAATTTATATATTAATTTATATATTATAAAAATATTTGAAATAAAAATATTTATTAATTTATATAAATATATATAAATATATATAATTAAATATATTTATATATTTAAATAAATAAATATAAATATATGTAAATATATTTAATTATACATATTTATATTTTGTATTAATATTTATATATAAATATATATTTATTAAACAAAATATATTTTTTGTATATAATATTTATATATATAAATATTTTTGTATATTAATTTTTGTATTAATATTTATATATTTATTAAACAAAATATATTTTTTGTATATAATATTTATATATAAATATATATATTAATATATTTTTTGTATATTTGGAGTTGTTTTTAAAATATTTGTTTGGATATGGTGTTTTTGAAGTTATTTTTGTAAAATTTTTACTGTAGCATTGTAGATGAAAATCAAATTTTTGAAAAACTCTTAAATCCAAACGGAGCATTAATCACTTGCCCAACTCTACTCATCTTATTCCTTTTCTCCTTCTTTTGCTTCATTTCATCTTTACCTTAGTGTCAGAAAGGTATTTTACGTTTTTGTGGTATTTTTTATACAATATTTGCTAAAAATATGACTATCACGCTGCTCTCTCAAGTAGTAATTTGGAAAAAAAAATCACTAAGGTTACTAAATGTGTTCAAATATTGAAAGTTTGGGTACCAGATTTGTTTTTATCCAAAGTTTGGGGGTTAAAACTGCTCACGTGTCAAAATTTAGATATCAAAACTATATTTTTCTCTTGTCTTAGACATGCAAATTTATTAACTTGAATAGCACATAATTTGTGAGACAAAGAAATAGCGTGCTAAAATGTGAGTTACAAAAAATGAATACATTCAGACGAAAGAATTAATATTCTCCCTGATAATTTTTTTTTATTTGATTAATCAAGCGAACAATAATACACCGTGGATCCATAGATTTGGAAATTGAGCAAATTACCCGGCTGCCTACTAAACTTTTTGAATAGTAGAGGTTTGGCCACTCAACTGTTAAGAGTATGTATTTATTTACTAAACTATCAAAAATATAAATTTTGAAGCACTCCATTTGTTTTCATCCTTGACTGCACCAGATTTAAGGACTTACACGATAGTGTAGTGGGTAAATAATTAATGACACGATAGTTTAGTAGATAAATACATACTTGTGCAATAGTTTCGTGGGTAAATGCATTCTATGCTTTCTAAAGTGCCCCTCAGTTATGTCGCGTGAATCATGCAAGTCCTTAGATTTAATAGACCTAATCGTGAAAATAGATATACTGACCCAAAATTTATTTATACTTTTGATAATTTAGTAAATAAATACATACCCTTAAAAGTTTTTAAGTGTTGAAAAAGTTTAGTGGGCTCCCACACAATTTGCTTTTCGGAATTAAACATCAAGTGTCGACGAGCAAGAAAGACGAGACTCCGCAGGATACTTGTACAGGAGATCACAACGTTTACCACATTTCTTGAGGGTCCCTGACCATCTTTGTTGACAAACCGTCATCCAAAAGTCGTCAAACAAGGTATGATAAAGCTGTTGTCTGTTCGGCCATTTATATGTTGTTTGATTGGTTTCCGCTGGCATTTGGGGATGAAAATTGAGCTAGTCCTTTTGTGGCTTTCCTCTAAAATGATACAAAACTCCCACCACCCATTCTTTAAATCTACTTCGGCGTTAAGCAAAAGTTGGAAACATTCAAGGAGCTTCCTGAACTCTTCCTCTTACTCTTTTTGGATGGCTAAAATGTCAAGTGAGTTCCTAAGTGGGTGTGTCTTTCTTGATGGAAATAAATATGCGTAGAATGTATTCAAAAATAAAACGTGCCAACCAAATGTGGTTCTCAACCTTTTACAAGCCGATTGATCAAGGCCATTCTAATTAAAGATAAATTTGTAAAAAGTATATTCAAGGTTAATTTCCTAGACATTAGATTTAGAATAATACAAGTTTTTATACTTAACTAGTCAGTAGATTAATGCAAAAACCAATGAAAATCAGCCTCTGCATTGAATTTCTTCTTTTCAGTTACTTTTTTTTTTCCTTCTATGTTTATTATTATTATTGAGTTTTGAAAAGAACTGCTTGGTTCTATTTAACGGGTGATATTTATCATCGTTCCATGTTTTGCACTTTTGGTTATGGTCCTGCAAGGAGAACTTCGTAATTTCGGAAAATTTCAATAGTGCGTTGCAGATTACTTCATCCACTTCCATCTTAATTTAAAATGACACCTGGGCTGTAAAAGAAGTGTTGTCTTTTTCTTTTTTTTCCGGAGACGACAACTGTTGTAAAAGAAGTGTTATCAGGTGTTTCAACTTCGAGGGTTGCATTCAAGAAGTAGATTGGAGATTTGAACCTAAGATATTAATTTTTGGGGACTCAATCAAGACCTCTTTTGCTTTTGTTTACGATGAAATCTGCTAATGCATGTTTAAAATCTTTCATTTGTCAGTTTGCAATTAACTTAGCTTATCCTTCTTTGATGCCTTGATTCGTCTTCTTCCTAATGTATTACTAAAAAAATTTCTTATTTAAAACTGCAGTAGTAACCATTACATGACTTCTTCAGAGGGAACCCACAAAATCTTAGATTATTTAATGATACAAAAGATTACTTATTATAGTAGCGTACGTAATAAATTTGTAAGCCTTATGAGTTTTTGAATATATATATATATATATATATATATATATATATATATATATAGAAAGAGAGAAGGGGGGAGGGAGGAGGGCCTAAGTTGAAATGTAGTCCAATATCTTACGTTACTGGAAACTATTATACAATAGCAGTTGAGGACCCTACTGATCGTGCATAATCGGAATATTATTGTACTAGTTTTATTTTTTGTCGATTTTTTTGAGTTTGGAAAAGAAGGATTGTGATTAAAATTAATCCTATAAAAAAGGACTACATTTATCTCTTTTTGGGGATCAATTTTGATTTTCTTAGTACAATCAAAATGCTATATAGCAACAATTTTGAGTTGCACAGATGTTAAAGAAATCCTTTACAAAATTTCCTTTTGTTTATTAATTTTTTTCCCAGTTATGTTACGGAAATCCTCTACGAAATTTCCTTTTGTTCATTCGGACGGTGGACTCTACTAACTGTACTTGAAACATATCAGGTACAAGCTGAATTATATAAACCCCACCAACACCAGAAGTTGTTCTTGAGTGCGTACCATTGATTTATGCATGAAATTGCACAAAAAACATGCATTCAAATTTTCTCAAATGTTTATCCCATCTCAATTATTGGAACTAGTGCTCAATGCACACTCAATGTGTGTGCAATCAAAAAAAATACACAATATTTACGGTCAGATATTTTAAATAAAATTTTTATTACTGAAACAACTTTAATCTTTTAAATATTTTTCATAAAATAATTTTATATTAGTAATTATAATATTTAGGGATAATTATGTTGAAAACATATACTTAAACAACTAAAAGTAAAAATAGTCATGAATAATTATATATAAGTGGTTAAAATAAAAGTAGTTTTTATAAGGGCAAAAAGAAGAAATTCATGAAGTGACAATAAATGTTAACCCCAAACCCCTTAACATTGATAACACACGTGCATAATTATCCTCAAAATTCACTTCTAATCACTATATTGATAAACAAACAAAATAGCCTGTATTTGACAACTAAGGGAAATATACTTGTGTCTTAAATTCTTGATGGAAATGATTTGAGATTGAGAATGCAAATGGCTTCTAATTTCAACTGCACTGGAAGCTGAAGTGTTGACAAAAGTGCAATGATAGAATTAAACTTTTCAGAGCATTCTCCAGACAAACTCCACATGGTTTTCTTTGTCCATGCCGTGCCCTGGCCCCTGCTTCGGTATTGAGAGAAGAAAATTCCTTTTATCCTATAGTGGCTGCAGTTGTTGCCGCATCAAGGCCATACTTTGCTAACAATGGTAAGTTTGTTGCACTTCCCTGCCAAATAACCGAAGGCCAATAGCCATCTCAGATCAGTATGGATTTTTGCGGAAGAGGATGGGTGGAAAAGTCTGAAATCAGAATCATAAATTGATGGGGAATATAACTATAATAGGTTCCTGTTTCAATCACTTGTCCGTTTCCATCTCTTATAGCGGAATTGAAAATAACTTGATACAAAATCGTGGTGTTGATTATTAAGGGTAATTGTCATCAAAGAACCGATAACAAATAAGAATAATTTTTTCTACATGAAATATCACTCTGTCAGAACAACCCACCTGTACTGGTCATGCAAGAAATCATTAATCTCGTCACAAAAAATAAATAGAACAAGAACAAGTAAAACACGTATGCTCTATTACGCATTCATCAGCAAGCTTGTAATTCTCCAGAGAGCAGGAAATTTATCTTCCCTTACGTGACTGACGTTGCGTGTTCGACCCGTGGATTCTTTAATCTTCCCTTACGTGACTGACGTTGCGTGTTCGACCCGTGGATTCTGTAACGGTCAGAATGGTTCAAATCAGGGGTGGGCTCGGGTCGGGTACCCGTCCCATTCACCATTTGGCTGACCCGGCCCGCACATTACGGGTCAGCCATTTTCTGACCCTTACCCGCCCCGCATATCAGCGGGTCGGGTACCCGCTGAGATAGGGTCGAGTCAGCGGGTACCCGTTCCGCCCCATTTATCATTTAATTTTTTTAAAAAAAATAATTTATACCAATTTAATTTTATATTTTACACATTCATCTAAGATTTAATAACCTTTTTTTTTTTCTAAAAAAAGGTTTTCCACCAAGAAACAAGCATGTAAAGAGAATATAAGATAAAGGAAAAAAATTAAAAGAATTCAAAATCAATAAAAGTTTGAAATAAGTAGCACAATTTTTAATATATATGTTCCGCATTAATTAAACTTTTTTCTATAAAGATCATAACCTCTACAAATGAATCTTGTAAATAAACTATAGTACCTCATATTTGTAATGCAATTTGTTCAATAAAATTACTTATTTAGTTCTAATTTATTATTTTATAGTGTGTGTATAAAAATAAAAATAAAAATAAAAAATATATATGTGGGGCGGATCGGGTACCCGCGGGTTTTTAATTATGTGATCCTAACTCGCTCCGCATCTTAGCGGATACCCGACTCTCTTTTGATCCGTCAAATAATAAAAATCGGATATCCTAATTTTCGGATGGGATCGGATCGGATGTGACGGGTTTTCGGGTTAGTGGATAATTTTGCCCACCCCTAGTTCAAATCGTCGCTTTTTTGGCAGTGAATTACCTACTAAATGGTACCTATTCGTCCAAAAGATTGTCTGAATACTTGCATTAGTGTTAAGAAACCTTTTGACCAACACAATTCAAGAGACAGTCATAAGTTTGTGGATAAAAATTGCAACTCTAGATCACTTTATCAATCTCCTCTATAAAAGGTTAAGTAGAAGGTGGTTTGCTGTAGAAAATCACCGTCCTATTACTTAGAATGCTCTACAAAATCAAGTCACAGTTCAAGTAGAGTTTATCCTGTTTAGTGCAAAAGTGAAAAGCAAACAAATTTTAAATTATCCTAAAAGATATTTGTCCAAATTCTTTACGCATAACTTCTAGACAAATAAAGCATAAAGGAAAGTAATCTAGAATCATGATTTGAAGCCATCATTGTATCTTAAACTTGCTTTTGTTTAGCTATTTTCATTTGTAATATCCCTAACAATAATCTGTCAAATATTAATTCATAATGTTGCACTAAATGATCAAGCAACTGCTGTATAGATGATTTACAAGAATTTCACTTGCAATATTGAGACTAGCCAATTTTTTTGTTGACAAGGGAATCTGTAACCGCTGCTCGAGAGTGTGCATTAGATAAATCCTACCTCATATAATAGCCGGCTAACCATACAAAGGGATAAGACGTACTAGGCATGTGCCATACGATGGACAAATGTCTCAGGAGAGACTCAAATTCGGATTGACAAGAAGGCATGCCACCATCTCTGCCAAGAGGCTAACCAATCTTGATTACGTATAAAATAAACATTAACTTAAGCATCGAGTGGCATATGAATTATTGAAGCACAATTCTTGTCACAATATCCATGTTTTTTCCTATTTAGCTTGGCTTATTAGATAGATCAAATTGTAATAGAAACATTTTGTTCTGGACGGACCAGTTACCCTTCCTTACCATAATTGTCAGTATTAACAAACAAAGCTCTTACACAAACAAAGAACCAGAAAGGAGATACAAGTGTCCCAGGAAAAAAAGTTTTATAATCGAATTTTACAAAGCATCGAGACCATCATTAAATATAGAAGTAAAAGCATTCATTTTGGGCTTGAGGAGGGATAGACCAACCTCAACACCTCCATCAGGTTCTCCTCCACCCACAAGAGAAATGCCCCCCGTATCCGTATCACTTGAAACAAACTCAAACCTTATAGGCTTTCCCCACCCAAAATCCAAATCGTAATAATTGAACCTTGGTGAGCCAGCCACCGTTACAACTCTGTCCCAGTTTAAACTCTCAAATTCTTTCGTTTCTGTTTCGGAAGTATTGAAGAGTGCGTCCTTGTCCTTCAATCTCCGATGAATGGCTTCTCGAATTAACTCCACTGCAATAGCAAATCCTTATTCTCCAATCAACTTTGCAGTTTTTTCTTTAGTCCTGCATGATGTTAGACAATTTCCAAAGTAGTTGGCAGGTAAAGGTGGATCCGAACGCCCTCGACAATTAGCAAGGCAAATAAAATGTTCCATTTCTTCTTCATCTGCACGTTCTCCGCTTGGACCATTACATTTTAGTAGACATACCCAAACATAGGTACAAATTACTGTGAATGATGATAAATGAACTAAATTTTGCCGTTTTTGCAATCATGGTTCGCCGTCGCGAATCGCAGTTGCGGTTGTTCCACATCCATTGACAGGTGTCGAACCTGTGTAATAATAATAATAATAAATCTAACTACCACCAAAGCAGTCAATAATTAATTCTAGGTACTGGAGTAGGGACTCTAAGTGTGCAATGGGTTACTTGATTTACCCTGTTCCCGAAGAGTTTGCTTAATCCAATAGAGAAAAATGCAATTTTGGTACCTAAACTTTGACGCACGAGCGGTTTTAGTCCCCAAATTTTGGACGAAAACAAATTTGGTACCCGAACTTTCAAATTTTGAGCACATTAAGTACCCTTGACGATTTTTTCCCAAATTGTTACCGGAAAAAGCCATGTGACTGTCACGTGTCCGGCCAAAATGGAATTAAAAAAGGTCAAAAATGCAGTTTTGGTACCTAAACTTTGACGCACGAGCGGTTTTAGTCCCCAAATTTTGGACGAAAACAAATTTGGTACCCGAACTTTCAAATTTTGAGCACATTAAGTACCCTTGACGATTTTTTCCCAAATTATTATCGAAAAAAGCCATATGACAGTCACGTGTCCGGCCACAATTGTATAAAAAAAGGCCCAAAAAATATCAAATGCCATTCTAATACTAAGTATTAGATTTAAGGACTAATAGCGTAATAAAGAAAAAATCCAAGGACTAAATAACATCACATGAGTCAACAAAACCCAAGAACCGATACAAATGAGCTCCAATTCCAGTACATTAATCTAAGAATCAAGTCACAAAATTTGTCTGGAATTGGAGCTCATTTGTATCGGTTCTTGGGTTTTGTTGACTCATGTGATGTTATTTAGTCCTTGGATTTTTTCTTTATTACGCTATTAGTCCTTAAATCTAATACTTAGTATTAGAATGGCATTTGATATTTTTTGGGCCTTTTTTTATACAATTGTGGCCGGACACGTGACTGTCATATGGCTTTTTTCGATAATAATTTGGGAAAAAATCGTCAAGGGTACTTAATGTGCTCAAAATTTGAAAGTTCAGGTACCAAATTTGTTTTCGTCCAAAATTTGGGGACTAAAACCGCTCGTGCGTCAAAGTTTAGGTACCAAAACTGCATTTTTGACCTTTTTTTATTCCATTTTGGCCGGACACGTGACAGTCACATGGCTTTTTCCGGTAACAATTTGGGAAAAAATCGTCAAGGGTACTTAATGTGCTCAAAATTTGAAAGTTCGGGTACCAAATTTGTTTTCGTCCAAAATTTGGGGACTAAAACCGCTCGTGCGTCAAAGTTTAGGTACCAAAATTGCATTTTTCTCTAATCCAATATACCAGAATTAATTAGTTGACAAACTTTACTAACAAGTAGACAGTGACAAGTAGGGTCGTCTCCTCAGGGACTGGGGATATTTGTCTCTTTGAAGTTCCAATTGACAATGGGAGGTTTTATCGGAGTAAAACTAAAAATAATTAAGCAATTCAACTAAAAACGAATAATTAACTAGCACGAATGTAGATAGAAATTAAATCAAGAATAGATAAATTCTAGCCAAAGATACAACTACTCAAACACAGTCCATTCATCCGATTATTGATGCAAGGGAGGTTCACTTAATTTATTAATAGGTTAGTTATAGTCGCTGACGGGCTCTGACGACTAATTTTTTCTTAATTTATTGATAACCAAGGTACAACCACTGATTATCCCTAACCAAAGAATACTCCTAGGTACGACCGTAGAAATTAATTTTCCAATTGCATAAAAAACTAGAAAAATCTAACCCCAACCAATAACACGCTACGAGGGTTATTTATATTGGATTGCACGTTTCCCTAGTGTGTAAAAATGCTAGTTGCCATTAATATTAATCGATTAAACAATTACGGATTTAATTGATTAATTTGACAGGAGATCAATAAGTCACATTGAACATCGGGCCCTTGACATCCAATTAACAAAACAATCCCATGAAAATTCAAGTAGAAAACGTGCAAATATTAACAAATTAGAAACGCATGAAAATTAATTAGATTTCACAGATATTCGGGACTACGCCGTCGCGTCGATTCTTGACTAGGTGAAAAGCTTAGCCACGCCTCATGAGAAAATCTCCACATAATTTAATTGATTCGCAAGGCATCACGTTTTTCACTAAATAATCAAGAAGTGAACGATGTTTCTCCAGTGGGGAATAAAGCCGAACAGTCGGCACGCATGAACAGGAGAAGAAAAGAAAACTAAACTGTATCTAAACAATGACTAATGCCCTGCTACGTGGTCCCTGCCGAATTGAGAAGAAAAAGTACAAAAACTGAGGCTTTGCCAAATTTCCTCCTTTTTCGTCTTTGATTGCTCCTAGGACTCCTAGTACTCAAGACACTCATAATCAGCAAAAAGGAAATGCAATCCGTCTGTATCATCATGTGGGCCAGGTTTGTGGATTATTTGAAGTCCCCTACGCGTGGAGGAATTTTCTTCAAAAGGTCCCTCCTTTTTAGCCTTTTTCAGTTTCACCTCCTGTAGATAGGTCCAAATACCAAATATAAGTATATGTTAACAATTAAGCAATATTTGGCAAGGACAAAGAGGAAAATTAACATTAAATTTACTAACAATTAACACCCTATCAATTCCCCCCATATCTAAATCATGCTTGCCCTCAAACATGAGAACAACAATCAAATACCAAAATTTGACAATGGTTATTGCTCCAACTATCGTATTGCCAAGATACCAAGAAAAATATATATCAAGCATCAATGGTCAAGATCCAAGAAACGTCACCCCAGTTAGCTTCTAAACCACTAACTCCTCCAAATTAAGGCAAACTAATCTAGAAAAAGGAATGGTTGCTCAACATTCATCAGCAAATGGTCCAACTATTAACCAGAATCTCAACATTAAATTCACAAATCGGCAAGTTGACTTTTTCACATACTAACACAATCTTTACCTTTTTTATCACGTTTTCTATTTTTCTCTTTTTTTTCGATAGTAACAAAAGACTTAGTCTCTAGCTAATTGAGCATTTTGACACGAACTCTAACACTTGTCAGATGAAGGAGTCCGGTTACTCAACTCCTATCGCTATATAACCACGTATTCATAGCAACTACTATTTTTTTGATTCGAGAATCGACACTTTAGGTGAAGATCCTCGGTTACTCAGTAGTAACAACTAGCGGAGCAAAGTCAACTTTTATTCACAACCAAATAACACAATAACTCAAAATAATACAGCAAAAACGCAAAATAGCAGCAGCTAGCCTCATTTCTTCAAACATGGAGAACTAAAGTTAATAACCAGATCAATTCACATGAAAATGCCAACAATCATTCCCTATGCCTAGAAAAGTTAACCAGAAAGTAGAAGAGTCAAGCAATTACTGATATTCACCAAAGAGATGTTCCTGAACTCAACCACATTAATTTGATACCCTTTTATTACTAAAACTCGGCAATAGCAGAATTAGAAACAACAACCCAATATCAAAACTTGGTATTCATATAAGAACTAATCACTAAAAAAAATAATAATAATAAATGAAAGGTAGACGAAAACAAGTTAAAAATAAAAGAAAAACCTCTAGAAACTAAAAACTGAAAAAACTAGCACCATAACTGATCTCCCCCTACACCTAAATGACACATTGTTCTCAATGTGACAAATAAACAATAATAGCAAGAAGAAGGGCAACGGGACTTCCCTGAAGTCGTCAAAACAGTGGCGGGTTAGGTGGAAATTGAGGAGCAAGGCCCGCATGGTGCATAAATGCTGTCAAATTCTGCGCCATGTTATGCACGTTGACGTCAATGTGGGTCATCCGAGTCTCTAGTCTCTCAACTCGCAGCTGGAGCTGGTTCCATTTGTCAGCCCCTTGGGTAGGAAGAGGCAGAGCGGAAGTGCAGTGGTGGCGCATGATAGGTGCAGTTGCCGAAGGGAGAGAGAGGGTGTGGCGCGGCGTGGGTGGCGTGGCGCGCGAGGGGATGGTGGCGGCAGTGAAAAGGGTTCGGCCGAAAAAGAAAAGAGGGAAAGGGAATTGGGGAAGAAGAGAGAAAAAAAAGAGGAAGAAAGAAAGAAAAAGAAGAAAAAGGAAAAAAATAATTTTTGGGGAGGTTTTTTTTGAATTAAAATTTTTTTAAAAATGTTAATTTTGAACAACAAAACTGAAGGTTAAAACAGAAAATATTTTTATTTTTTATCTTTCTAATTTTTTTTAATTAAAAAATTTTTTCTTTTATTTTTGGGTCGTCAAACACGGCGTGGGCACGTCAAGATTATAAAACGTCCACTGATCTTGGAAGTCACTGATACGGCGTGGGCACGTCAAGATTCCACTTCCTGCTAACGTCATGAGATGTTGAGATTTTACCAACATGGTGTGGGCACGCCAAGATTGGAAAATGTCCACTGACCATGAGGTTGGGGTTTAGATGATTAATGTGTGCCCTACTCGCGTGGGCATGCCAAGATTACCTGTCCCGGTCACAGTAGACAAAAATATCAAGATCGACTAGTATCTAAGTGAGAAACGACAAATTGAAAGAATTGAACAACAAAAAATAACAAAATCAATATTTGGATTGCCTCCCAAAGAGCGCCTTTCTTTAACGTCTTTGGTAAGACGTTGCCATATTTATTTACGGAGGATAAAATCGTGTAACTCGTTTCAGTACTTCATCTTCTATGTAGTCCTGATAACTCTCGTAAATAGAGTAATTTTTGAGCACACGAGCTACGGTCTTCCATGGATTAATAGATGGCGCCAAACAAGTCAACAATAATCTGACTTCTCCACTCACTTCTCCATCAAGCACATTTATTGGTTAGATATTTTGCTATTGCCACTCTTAACTTATTCCTGTCATGAAATTTAAAATTTTCTGGTATAATAAAGTCAATCTCACTAACAGGAATTGAAGAATAAGAGTCAGGAAAATATTAATTAAGGAATGGAGAAGATGTCACCGCATTTGGAGATTGTTCACTGAATTCATTCACTTGGACGAGTTGATATTGGGCTCTCATTTCTTGCACATCAATTTCCTTTTTAACTGCATTTTTAGATCCGTTTTCTTGAAACTCTTGCAGTTTCATGTCAGTATCCGAATAATTGCACTCTCATCTTCTTTAAAGTCAATGTTAGTCTGTGAGGGCAATTCTTCACACATCTTAGAAGCTAATTGCGTTATCCTAGATATCAATACATGCACTTGATCCGCCATCTCGGATGTCAATAGATGCACTTGATCCGTCATCGCTTGTGTCTCCTGATGAAATCGATATGTATTAGCAGCTAGTAATTCAATCATTTTTTCAAGAGACATACCTGACATGGGTGATGGCTGTTGAAACTCTTACTGTTGAAAATCCATTGGCCTGGTCGCATAATTAAAATTGGAATCATCCCACCATTCTTGATCATACCCATTTGAATAAGGGTCATACCACATTTGATATTGAGGTGAAAAATCTCCAAAAGTATCGATTGGAGCACTTAGGCCATCTTGAAATGCACGGTATATGTCAGTTGAACGATCTGAGGCAAAATAACTTTCATAATTTGCAACAGCCAATTGATCATTAGAAAAAGCATGAGTCTCATAACCCCTTCAAGAAATAAAATCCAGTCTATCACCAAAATACGGAATGTTAGCAGTCATAAACTATATACAAAAAAAAATAAGAGAAAAAAAGAAAGAAAACAAGATGAACTCAAAAAGAAACAAATTAATCAGGCACCAGTTCCCGGCAACGGCGCCAAAAATTGACAGGTGCCGAACCTGTGTAATAATAATAATAATAAACCTAACTACCACCAAAGCAGTCAATAATCAATTCTAGGTACTAAAATAGGGACTTTAGGTGTGCAATGGGTTACTTGATTCACCCTGTTCCCGAAGTGTTTGTTTAATCCGATATACCAGAATTAATTATTTGACAAACTTTACTAACAAGTAGACAGTGGCAAGTAGGGTCATCTCCTCAGGGACTGGGGATATTTATCTCTTTGAAGTTCCAATTGACAATGGGGGGTTTTATCGGAGTAAAATTAAAAATAATGAAGCAATTCAACTAAAAACGAATAATTAACTAGCACGAATGTAGATAGAAATTAAATCAAGAATAGGTAAATTCTAACCAAGAATACAACTACTCAAACACAATCAATTCATCCGATCATTAATGTAAGGGAGGTTCACTTAATTTATTAATAGGTTAGTTATAGTCGCCAACGGGCTCTGACGACCAATTTTTCCTTAATTTATTGATAACCAAGGTACGACCACTGATTATCCCTAACCAAAGAATACTCCTAGATACGACCGTTAGAATTAATTCCCCAATTGCATAAAAAACTAGAAAAACCTAACCCCAACCAATAACACGCTACGATGGTTATTTAGATTGGATTGCACGTTCCCCTAATGTGTAAAAACGCTAGTTGCCACTAATATTAATCGATTAAATAATTACGGATTTAATTGACTAATTTGGCAGGAAATTAATAAGTCACATTGAACATCGGGCCCTTGACATCCAATTAACAAAACAATCCCATGGAAATTCAAATAGAAAACTAGCAAATATTAACAAATTAGAAACGCATGAAAACTAATTAGATCTCACAGATATTCAAGACTACGCCGTCGCGTTGATTCTTGACTAGGTGAAAAGTTTAGCCACGACTCATGAGAAAATCTTCACGCAATTTAATTGATTCGCAAGGCATCACATTTTTCACTAAATAATCAAGAAGTGAACGATGTTTCTCCAGTGGGGAATAAAGCTCAACAGTCGGTACGCATGAACAGGAGAAGAAAAGAAAACTAAACTGTATCTAAACAATGACTAATGCCCTCCTACGTGGTCCCTGCCGAATTGAGAAGAAGAAGTACAAAAGGTGAGGCTCTGCCAAATTTCCTCCTTTTTCGTCTTTGATTGCTCCTAGGACTCCTAGTACTCAAGACACTCCTAATCAGCAAAAAGGAAATGCAATCCGTCTGTATCACCATGTGGGCCAGGTTTGTGGATTATTTGAAGTCCCCCACGCGTGGAGGAATTTTCTCTAGAAGGTCCCTCCTTTTTAGCCTTTTTTAGTTCCACCTCCTGTAGATAGATCCAAATACCAAATATAAGTATATGTTAACAATTAAGCAATATTTAGCAAGAACAAAGAGAGAAATTATCAATGAAATTACTAACAATTAACACTCTATTATCCATCGCGGCATATTGATTGGATATCCGGTGATACGCATATTATAGCACATAAAATTTTTTAAAAATTTGAAAAAATTACTAAAATAGAGAATACCATAAAAGGCACAATTATCAAACTATATTTACTAAATACCTACATTATCATATATAATTACTAATTATTTAAATAAATAATACTACTGTTACCATAAACTTATGGCATTAGCAATAAATGATTTTAGCAAGTGTGCTTTCTAATTCTATTTTATAAGAGATCAGAAATTATATATAAGAATAAAATCATGATACTTACATAAAAGAAGTAGCAGTATTTAGTTCAATACAATAAAACAAACAAATACCTATCAAATAATATTATGAAATACAAAGACATAAAGAAATAAGCATTTTCATCATTGATCAACTGCAGTGCCCAGGTGATTGATCCCAATTTCCTAAAATAAAAAAAATCAATATCAATGAAATATTAAAATTAATGAATTATGTACAACTCTTGAATTCTATCAAATATAGTAAAAACATATTTTTACTTTGTTTACATGCCTATTAATACTATGTAGAATGATAAGGAGGTTCAAAATCATGTTCATCTTCTGACCTATTATAGTAAGAATATGACATTTACACTTGATTTTCTTCATGTGAATGGGGAGAAATATATGAACCATATTGTTTATCTCTTAAACTTGATGACACACTAGATGAACCATGAATAAAATGTGGTAAAAGTGGTAGATTTGATCTAAATTCCTCATCTCTATGATAGTAGCTAGACCCTTAGTAGTGTAAAATATCAATGGTGCTTCTGGATGAATCATAATTGTGTCCATAATAACTAATACTACTTGAATCAAATGCAGATCTCTCATGAAATATTCTAGTTGACCGATTATAATATCCACTGGTAAAAACACTAGTGGACCTTTGAAGATGGTTAGATTCACCATATAATCCATATTCGGACTCATAAGAAGTAGAACTTGCAAGTGATCATTCAAACTCATGTCTTAACCACCTAGTACCCAAACCATTACTAGAATCATAGGCTCCATATGAATGACCTATATTCAAATCTTGTATGTGCTCATGAAATCCAAAATATCTCCTAGAATTTGAGTGGTAAAAAGAGTCACATTTACTCGAAAATTCAGTTATTCTACTCAAACGTTGCTACTATGCTTCTATGCCTGGACGATATCCATGATCAGTGTCTTGAGTAGTATAATAGTTATTATCTTCTTGAATCCATGACATACCACCAGTATATTGGCTATCATGATAGTTACCATGACTATCATTGACATTTCTTTTGTTTAGATTGTCTCATGTTTGCCCCTCCATTATCATCATCATTACTGCCGTCATCTTTTCCACTGCTAGTGGTGCTGGTTCTAGAAAATGGAATAGGTTTTGATATAACCTTTTTCTTCCCAGTACTCTTGCCTTTGCTTGTAGATACTTGCTCTTTATGTTTTTTTTTTCCATACCAGTTATGAATTGGGACAAAGACATATCACTATCATGATCATTGTGATGACCGCTCTCTTTCTTCACTTTCATTGATAGTTTTATCCGACTAACTTAAATCGTCTTCATGAATCAATGATGGCTCATTTTCTCGAACCTACTCATCTAATATATCATTTTCATAAAAAATGTGATTTAAATCAATTAGGTCATAAAAATCATCGGTGTCATTTTTGTACATCAAATTTTTCACTCTGAGTCGTATGTTGTAGTGCATAAATACCAACTTGTGCAAATTTTCAATTGCCAATTGGTTTCAAAGTTTTGTATGTATCAAAAACCACGTACTCCAATTTCTTTCACAGCCAGATGATGAACAAGTTTGACTTAAAACTTTAATTGCAATTTTTCTTAGATTAGGAGCTTTTTCACCATACATGTTCTATCATTCAGTTATTAAAAACAGATAATGCAAAAAAATTGTAATTTTAATGATGCATATGTAATGATTATCATTAAAATAATGTAATAATGAATAATATAATTTAAAGACAAAATCATAGTTATAAATCTGGTAAAAATGTAGCTACTGCCTTTATTGCAAGTGCACTTTCAAACTCTCCAATTTTGTTCACGAATGTGTTTATCTAAAGATATCACAAAATTAGAATATTAGTAATTTAAAAAAATACATAATATAATTTAAGTGAATAAATAATGGTAATTTTGTCTACCTCATTCATTGCTTTTGCTTGCACTTCTAAATCTAGTTTAAGCCTTTTAATTACTTATTTCAATCCTTTTCTAACTTCAGATGTATTAAATTCATACGTACCGAAATATTAAAGAGTGGGATTTAAGAAATAGGCTGGACCAATGACATAAAAAATAATCAAATGAGAAAATCTTTAACACAAAATATTTATTTAAAAAATATTTATTTATAAGTGTCAAACATAATTACTTGCTGCATGCAAGTTTTGGTGTAATTGCTTATACCATCCGTCATTAATAATATCCTAGTACTTTTGATAGTCTTTTACTGCAATTTCTATTGCCATTTTAGCCCTATATATTGCCTCATATATAATGGATAGTGTGGGTTTTTTATCCTAATCGATCACTTTTAAAACTTTCACTAGCGGCTCCATGATTGCACATACCTGGCGTACCCTTTTCCGATATCTTCCTAACAAAATCAAGTCAGGCACTTCAGCAGCTTCTTCCCTTCTTTTAGAACTACTATTATACTCCTGCCACTCATTTGAAGTACACATTCATTTCAATTTGGTAGCATAACAAAGAAGACTTTCTATTGCAATGAATTCGGTAGCAAATCTTGTTATGCCAGGTCTCAGTAACTCTCTATTATTTGTATATGTCTTCATTAGATTAACCACTTTGTCACTATATATAAAATTAGTAATTCTCCTACCTTGTTTAATGGCATCCTTTGTTGATTTTATCTAACCAATGTCTTCCAGCATCAAATCAATGCAATGCACAGCATATGGTGACCAAAACAAATGCTTCCTTTTCTTCATCAGTTGCTCCCCGACTGCTTTCATACTAGATTCGCTATCAATGACAAGTTGTATGATATTTTCTTTTTCAATGGAATCCATAACCTTATCCAATAAGGATAAGACAAAATTTGCAGTCTTTGTCTTATTTGTAAGGTAAAATAGTTTGTTGTAAACCACTAGATTCCTTTGAATTGCTCTCAAAATATAAGATGAATAGGAAAGAAAAGGGTATAAGTTAACTTCCTTGAGATACACAAAGAGGGAGCATATTTGGAATGATTTCTTCATCTATCCACGTAAGGTAACACCAAGTTTGAGATACATTTTGCTAAAAAAAATACTTTGAGATACATTTCAGAAATATAATTTCAATAAAACATTTTTCATAGAAAAAATTGATTTGGAATAAATTTCAAATGCAATTGCTTTTGAAAACAAAACAACTATAAAAGGTAATTTCTTGCTACAAACTTTAGAAATTAAACAATAATATGAAACAAAATTTCCTTGAGAATAAGCTAACTACTTTTCTGACCTTTCAAAAGAAAAATTCTCACTTTTATAATTGAAAAGAGTGAATTTCATTCTATAACAAATTTAGAAAAAAGCAAGCTCCATACCTCAAGCAAAATAAAGAAATTAGTAAGAAAAATACCTGTACACATCTCTCTATACTCGAAAATTTAGGCTTGATAAACATTACAAATTGTGTTTCAATCTAATTTCACAATAACTAGAAAAATGGCGGTATTCAAGAAAAATTCTTGTTGTGTCTTAACAACACACACATTGGGTCCAGGCATTATATGTTGTGTGGATTATTGATCATTGAAGTGAAGTGGGTCAACATTTTTTTGGTCGCAGATTGAAATTTCTGCAAACAAGTATTGTATCTGTTTTTTTTTTTTTTTTTTTTTTAAAGTTGGTTGAAGGAAAATATTCCAAACCTTACAAGGGAAAGGAGAGGGCTTAAAAATGCGACTAAGATCTCAGTCATTTCATTTAACTAATGTATCTATCAATTAAACTGGATCTTCAGATCATTTAACATTGATAAACTATTTGTACTACCATAATTAGGCATCCAACGCTTGTTAACACAAGTAAAACACATATGCAAGCTCGTAGTTTTCGTGAGTGCAGGGGAAATTTATCTTCGTTTAGCGTTAGCGTTATTACTGTACTAAAATTTTCATATGATTTCATAACTGGGTCATTTCATCAAGCTTCAATCTTGGCAAATTGCGTATATGCTTAGCGAGACAAACCTTGCATATTAAACAAGATTTTTTTTTGTTGCATAAAATTTTCTTTTTCTTTTTTTAACAAGATTCTTCCGTTAAATATTTTAAGTCCTACAAATATTGGAAATTTGGAAAAAAAATTACTTTGTGTTAGATATATTTCCGCCAGCTATACAATCCAAGAATATCCAAATTAAAAGTGTTGTTGGCCGCATGTTAGTACGAAAATCTTATTCCGACTTTTATCGATAAAAATTTCGACTTAAGTGCGCTGAAGTTTTTTTCAGTTTCTTTGAAAGCTATTAAAGAAGATTGTTCTTCTTTTTTCCTTTTTGATTGCTTCCGCACCGCTTTAGTAGCCCGTGAGGAAACTGGAAATGCAAAATACTATGCACAATCTAGCAAACTCATACAAGAACTCCCTAGTACTTATCCCGGTCTTAATTGCTTTAGAATCTTGCAATGAAATCTCATTACAAATGAAAACATATATGTATGCTTGAATTTGAATGATTGGTTGAGGCAAAAAAAATTTTTTTTTTCTGTTTCTGAAACTTGATTAAGAATCTTTTTAAAAATAACCTTTTTAAGAAACTTGATTAACTGTATAACTTTAATAAAAATAATCTTTTTAAACAAGTTGTTTGATGCTCCATATTCTTTTTATACTATAGTCTTCGAGCAATTTTTGGGAAGAGAAGTTTTTGCTTGATTAGGTGGACCTCTCGATGAGGTCAGTTATGAGTTGAAACTCCAACATAAGCTAAAATCAAGCTGTGCTGAGGAAAACGGAAATACGCCAAATGTTTGACGCATAAATACAATCTTTCCATAATGTAAAAGAAAAGAAGTCGATGGAACAATATATATAGGTTTCCGTTTTCTCAATGCTAGCTTCGGACGATTACAAGTATGTGTGTGTGTATATATATACACCACATACATCTAGATTCATTAAAGTGGTTATACGACATACATCTAGATTGTTTGAACTCATATAAAGACTTTTATAAGTTAATAGAATAAATTTCTCAAAACTTTGATTTATTTGCTTCTAAATTTTTCAGGGATGTTTATATGAATATCATTATTAAGATTCCCATATAAATAAGTAGCAAATACATCCATAAGACGCATATCTAGTTTTTCATTCAATTAAAACTCATAAGATATCTAAATGTGATTGCATCTAATATAAGTCAATACATCTCTTCATAATCAAATAAAAGTTTTTGTGAAAAATCTTGGGTTACAAAGCCTACTTTATATCTCACAATTTTAATTTTCTCATTTTTCACTACATGAATATCTATTTATATCCTATTGGTTTTACACCTTCTGGTGTTTGGATTACAGGTTCCAAAACTTTTCATTTTGCTAGTGATTCCAATTCAAATTTAATCGCTTCTTTCAATTTTAGCCAATCATTTCTGCATTGATATTCACCAACTAATCTAAGTTCATGATCTAAATCTTCTTTCATAATACATATCAATGCAACAATATTATCAATAATTATTTCTTTTTTATTTCAACCTTTTTCTGCAGTAACAAATTTTAATAAATTTTTTGTAATTTTATTTTCATCAGAAGTATGCTCTACGAAAGTTTACTCTTCAGGAGTAATGAGAATTCAATTTACAAGTAAGCTAAACCTATCCAAGTTCATATAAAAGCTTATGAAACACCATTTTAATGGGCTAAATAAGGTCGATTTTATAGTTTCTTGACATAGCAAATTGTAGTAATGATAAAATGGAAACATTGAAATTTATTACTCATATACCTTGAAATGAGGCCTAGGAGAAAGAGGAGGAGGAGGGGGGGAGTCTGGGTGGTTGCATAGGTTCATACCACTAGCTAGGAGTTAAGTAACTTGTGTATTGTGCTCAATTTTTTCAGCTACAACTTGGCTAATTTTTGTAAACAAAAGGAAGGAATTCTTAATTCATGGGGCAGCAATTGGAGTCATCTCTCTTGATCCGGAATCATTTTTCTGATCCTCTATCTCCTCCTCGGACTTTTTATTCTTAATTTCGCCATAAAAGTATGAAACAAATCCCCAAAGAGAGAGGACAAGAGCAACCCCCTTTTCTGCTTGAAATTTCTCATCGAAGACAATAAGTGCTAACACTTGGGTGACTGGGAGCAAGACGGCCATCAGAAAAAGATGAAGCACAGAAGATGACCCCAATTGCTCCCAAGAAGAAGAACTGCCAAATTGTGGCACTCCAAGTTATGACAAGGTAGTACTTAGCTTCTCCTAGTTCATATGCTCTTGCGTCCCTTGCCATTGCCTGCACAATAATTTATGCAGCAACGAGATCAGTCACCAATTATGATGACATTCGTCCAAGTCAATTGGTTAATTGACAACAAGCTTTTTTTTTTTTTTGGTTTAAATTGACAAAGTACATGCATGACAGAATGCGACCTACTCTCTTTGGAGATTTCTTCCATTTCAATTATTCATCCAACTACCTTTTAATTAATTTCATGTTTATCTCAAGAAAATGCTCAAAAATTTCAAGGTACAACGGTTAACTCTCCATGAGAGTCAGTCGTTTGCATGTAAAATAACTGAACTGGTGAAGTTGATCGAATGGGAAATAGCCACGAAAGTCTTTCGTTTATGAATCTTTCATGCATGAGTAATGAAAAAGCTTTATGTAAGTGCCCCAGATTCTTGCAACATAGTACAAGGTATTATGATTTGACAAGCTTAATTTTTTTTTTTTTATATGTACATGTCACTTGAATGCATTTAGACCTATTTGTGACAAATAATTTACACGGTAAATGCATGAAAGTCATACTAAAATTTGTCTATGCATTTTTTAAAAGTAAATTCTTCTAATAAGTTTGGAAATGATATCCCTGGGAAGAAAAATCGAAACTTTGGACATTAAACAACAAACAAAAACGTATGCTACATAAATAATTGAGATAGTATCTGTTTTTACTACACCCAACTGTTTTGATTGAATCCGTCCTATTCATGACACCAACAAGCAATCAAGTCAAGAAGATGTCCGTCTGCGATTCTGCATTATTAAAATCATGCAATAAAAATGGATGGTGGTATCTTTGCGTCTTCGGTATGGTTTTCTAAATTTACCTTTGGGGGAGGAGATGAGGCTTGGCTTGTAGTACCAACAAATCTAAGGATGATTGGCATATGCACTCTGTAACATAAACGACATTAGTTATCCTTCATTTATTTTAGGAAATTGGCATATCAACAATTAATGGCATCTAAATGAAGTCATATGGTAGGCCATGGACGGTTGCTAATGCCATCGTTGCTCTCTAGGGGATCATAGAATCTTCTCCGGCCAATTTTACAATTCAAATTCGAGGAAATTTCGACGATTAATAAATTCATGAAATCAAATCTCTTACATTTCTTTTTCTTCGATCAAATTCGTTGATCAACTTGCAAACATACATGGGCCAACTGTTTTTGTAAGACACAACTCTGAGCCAGCTACGTTATAAAATTGTCTTGGACATGCAAATTTTAGTAACTTGAAAAGCACATGATTAGTGAGACAAAGGAAATATTATGCGAGATGATAAGCTACAAATAAATGCGCAATTTTGTATACACACCATTTGGTTAAGATATCATTTTAAACATGGATCCACGAATTCGGAATTAAACATCAACTCTCGACAAGCTAGAAATTAAGACAAACTCTGTAAAATACTTGTATTCGATAATTTAGTATGAGCACGTCGGTAATGTATATAGATTAATTTTATATACACTGTCAGTGTATATACTATCACCATTAGATATAAAACACATGAGCAAATTTTGAATTTGTCATTCATCCAACCGTGATAGTGTATACACTGACAGTGTATATAAAATTTAGGAAAAATGACCTATTTCATCCCTTACATTTCACAAAAATATTCTTTTTGTCCCTCACTTTTAAAACGAAGCAATTTGGTCCCTGACATTTAAAAATTAAACCTATTACATCCCTGAACCTAATTGTCAATCTGAATTAAACCATCCAATAACTCAGTAATAAATTTCGGAGATAGAATTGATAGATCATTCCGTCAACTCCATCATATTCACATGACATTTATTGAACCAAAAAAAATAAAAAGTATAACATAAAAGGTCATTTTTTGTCTTGGAATAATAGGATTTTTTTTTGGGTAAATCTTTTCATGTACCGTTAGTATATACGCTTGCAAGTCTACATGTATATCATAAATACAAAATTTGGTGTTTAAATTTAAATTGAAATGATATGGCAGGTACATAAACCCATCAGTGTATACAATGACAATGTAGGAAAGATTAATTCTTCTTTTTTATGTTATAATTTTTTATTTTTTATTTTTGGTTTCATTAAATTTCACGTGAATATCAAGTTGAGTTAGTCAAGTGATCTACCAATTATACCCCCAAAATTTATAATTAAGTTGATAGATGGTTTGATTCATATTGAAAATGGGGTTCAGGGATGTAATAACTTCAGTTTTTAAATGTCAAGGATGAAATTGCTTCGTTTTAAAAGTGAGGGACGAAAAGAATAATTTTGTGAAATGTGAGGGATGAAACCGGTCATTTTCCCTAAAATTTATTCAATTTATATATACAGAACGCATTTCAAACTTTTATTCATACATATGTATAAATTTACAAAGATGTGGTCATCATATAAAATACAAATACGGACAGTGCATCTCAATATCTATAATCATAAACGAACTCAAGATATAAAATTAACCATAAATTTTGGAGATCTAGTTGTTAACTTGATCAATTAATTTGGTTCATAGGACTAACTATCACACGGTTAGCTTGTTTTATATTGCTGATTACAACACCGTCAGCCCATTTCAAAAGTTAATTTTATACATATTAACGGTGTATATGTTATAGTGATATATGATATATATCTACAAAATTTGAATTTCAACTTCAGATTCATATTAGTTATCATACATCTGTTGATAATAGTATATACACTATCAATATATACCAGATTAATCTTAAATAAACTGTGCCAACTAAATGTACAAGTTTGTATACTTAATTAGCTAGTATGTTACTGCAAAACCAATAAAAATCAGGGTCTGCATTGAATTTCTTCTTTTCAGTTTATTATTATCATTATAATTGTGATTTGAAAAGGATTGCTTATATATATATATATATATATATATATATATATATAAAGGCGCTATCTATCATCGTTCTATGTTTTGCCCTTATGGTCCTGCAAGGACAACTTCATAATTTCAAAAAAAAAAAAAAATAGAATAGTGTTCATCCACTTCCATCTTAACTTAAAATGAAACCTGGGGGGTGTAAATAAAGTGCATAATAAAGCATATTAGGCAGTGCAGTAAATTTTCAAAATCTTGAATCATATTGTCACATAGTTATCAGCTATATCAACTTCGACTTTTGCTTTTGTTACGATAATATCTGCATAAAATCTTTCATTCGTCAGTTAGCACTTGGCTTAACCTTCTTTGGTACCTTGCTTCGTGTTCTTCCAAATTTATTACTACTAGAAAACTGTTCTTATTCTAAGCATCATGCTCATAACTCATTTGATATGTAGCCCAAGACTTCTTTAGAGGGGACCCATAAAATCTTAAATTAGTTAATTAATGTTAACAAAAGATTACTTATTATAGCAGCGTACTTAACATGTAAGGCTCATCAGTTTTGGAGTCCTCAATAGTTCGACCTCATTCCTGTGTCCTGTGTCCATATGAGGGCCTAAGATGAAATGTATCCCAAAACGGTTAAGTCAGTGGAAGTGGAAACTATTTTAAAACAGCAGTTGAGTTGAGGACCCTACTGGTCGTGCTTAGTCGGAAAATTAAGTATTATACTGGTTGTTTTTCCCTATTTTTTGAGTTAAATTTATATTAAAAAAAGGGTTTGGGAAAAAAATTAATCCTATAAAAAAGAACTCCTGTATTACGAACAAATGATTGAAACAGGAACCTATTATTTTCTCCATCAATATATGATTCTGATTTCAGACTTTTCCACCCGTCCTCTTAACCTTTTCTAACAGAAGTTAGAAATTCGACTTTTCCACCCGTCCTCTATCGCATAAATCCGTACTAATCTGAGATGACCATTGGGCTTCGGTTGTTTGACAGGGACACCTACCAGCTAGCCACTCCAACAAAGATTTCAAGAAAATTCAAAGTTTGCTGTTTAGTTTTCTTGTTTGACATTATATAAAAGTTAACGATGGAATCAAACTTAGATGCGAATATGGGTTTGTTTGGAATGCATTGGATAGCTGATTATTTAGAATAATATTTTGAAAAATAACACTGTAACACTTTTTTTTTAATATGATGAATGTAAACTAAGAAAGTGATTGAAAAATATGTTTACGATACAAGTAAATACAAATTAGAAGATAAACTACAATCCAAACAAAGAGCTTGTCGATTTTTGTCACTTGTAATTGCCTGTTCTACAAGCCAACTTGTAATTCGTCTTCTTTGTTAAGGTGAAGTTGTAAATTCCTTACCTCCAATTTTTTTCCCCGCTCTTTACGATAGAGCCGATTCACTAGAAAGTCGATCGTCGAACTCCCTGAATACCAATCATCCAAGTAGGATTTAGGGGTCACAAAATTACTGCAGACATTCCTATTTCCTATTATTGATCTAATTACACTTAATTGTTATGTAGTATAATACAAATACTAATTACTTTGTGTACGAGAACTATTTTTAAGAAGAAACTAAGTAACTCTTGATTGTTGTTTGTCATACATATAATTGATTTTCCTAAGGTATTGCATTCATACAAGGGGAAATGGATGTCGTTTAAAGTAGTCGAACTTGACACTTTAAAGTGTGTAGTTTTTTTTTTTTTTTTTTTTCTGGATAAGTGGAAGGTCTTGAACCCAAATCTCCTACTTACAATTCCTTTTGATTTACCAAAACTAATTAATCATATGTGTGGAAGAAAATGAAGGGATCCTGTTGATAAATTTTTTTCCGTAGAAACATTTGGAATAAAAGTTTCTGAAAAAATTGCAAAGGTGGTTACTGAACAATGTTCTTAATCTTTTCCAAATGATTACCAGGAAAATGTTAAGATAACTAACCGAAAGAAAAAAAAAATAGTGAAAAAGTACCATAATAATAATATTAATAAGAAAAAAAAGAAAGAAAGACAATATGGAAGACCGTGTTTTAACAGCCATATGAAAAGCAGGAATAGGCTAGAAAACTAAACTTGTAATCATAGTTGGAAACTAGAAAATATACTATATGATCACACAATGATGGCAAATCTGTCTTACAGAGTTCTCATTATACACCATTTGATCACTTAATCAAGTTGGGAAAATTTTCTCTTCAAAAAACAAGATAGAAATCCACATAATAACTTGTATACAGACACGAAACTAAAACTTCTGATGCTTCTTTGAAGAAAACATCTTCTGAAAGGTTATACAACTAAGACATGCAAATCCTCCTTTAGTCCTTTACAAAAATGTAGAACAGACACACAATTAAGCACCATATGCTAGCAATTCAGCCGATCCAACCTCATTATACTGCGCATTTTACATCCCTTGGGACTGATATTGCAGCATGAATGTCTGTTGCTGAACTCAAGCGATCTGATCAGAATTTATGGAGCAACAAATTCAGCAATATCTGTTTGATCTTTAGCTGAGCTCTTCTTCTTGTTGTGTTTGATCTCACCATAGAAATAGGAAACAAAGCCCCAAAGAGAGAGGACAAGAGCTAAAGCCTTTTCTACCTTAAAACTTTCGTGGTAGAAAATAACAGCCAAGATTTCTGTCAGAGGAAGCATAACTGCAATTATAATTCCGGATAGCAAAGATGATGCAGAGAAGATGACTCCAATAGCTCCTAAGAAAAAGCATTGCCAACTTATGGCAGTCCAAACTAGCACCACGTAGAATGTTACTTCTCCCAGTTCGTAAGTCTTTGCCTCCCTTGAAATCGCCTAAAGCAGAAACACAAGTTTCAATTAAAAGATGTTCATACCCAAAGGGTTGCTTCTTCAACCATGTGGAAAGGTTAATGTAGGATATACTCCGGGAAGAGAATTAGTCCGAATGATTGAGAATATACAACAAATATAACTCAATTTTTTATATTTATTTTTTGTTTATAGACAATATGTATTTTCCTGATAAGTATACAGATAATCTCAATTAGAAAAAGAACTTTGTTGGTGATTATAAAGGGGGAGAGAAATTTTCCTTGTGCAGGGAAGTGCAAGTGCAACATCTCATCAAACTTAGCAAAGAATGGTGTTTAGATGGCAACAACTGCAGCCACTATAGGATGGAAAGGAATTTTCTTCTCACAACACAGAAACAGGGGCCAGGGTACAGCATGGACAACTAAAACCATATAGAGTTTATCTGGAGATTGCTTATTACCTGGGTTATGCTCTAAAAAGTTTCTACCAACGTACTTTTGTCAACATTTCAGCTTCCAGTAGAGTTAAATTAGAAGCCATTTGCACTCTCAATCTCAAATCAGTTCCATCAAGAATTTGAGGCACAAGTATTCCCTCAGCTGTCAAATACAGGATATTTTGTTTGTTTATCAGTATAGTCATTAGAAGTGATTTTTTAAGACAATTATGCACATGTTATCGTCAGAATTCATGTACGTCCAAAAATTGAGATGTAACGAACATTTGAGAAAAAATAAATGCATGTTTTTATGCAGTTGCATATATAAATCAATGGTACACATTAAAAAACAACTGCTGGTGTTGGGTTCTAACTTCTTATTCAGCCTATCCCTGATATGTTTCAACTACGGTTAGTGGAGTCCACTGTCTGAATGAATTTTGTGTACTTCTTATGACAACTAAAGTCTAACTATTAGAAAATATGATCATGTCCCCCACCATCAATTACTAAGTGGAGTTAAAGCCCCAAATTTCTTCCTAGAAAGAATCCCAAAGCATGAACCTGTGGTTGCATAAGCCATGAGCTTTTGACTTGGATGGAACACCCAAAACAGCATGTTGCGCAATCGCAAATAGAACAGAGGACTTTCAGAGACTTTATAAACGGGTGTCCAATATGACTAATCAGGGGAACCATCAAACATGGTCCAATGTTATGGTACAACATTAACGTTTAGCCTGTGATGATTGTCCTTACTGTTTGTATTCTTGGTTGAAGACAATTAAACTCTAAAAACCATAACCAATTATTGCTGTCATTGAAGAATCCAATTCCTTCTGACATGATCAACAACTAATCAAAGAACCCAGACAGGATGCACCAGAAATTTGTGGAGGGGACAATAAAAATAGAGCAACAGTCTAGGAATTCTCCATCACCCCTGTCCAATCCCCAAAATCCTATTGTTCAATTCTACTAATGTGTTTGTGAATGAGAGCGAGAAGAAGAAATACCTGGAAATCTTTATTTACGAGCATCCCAGCAGTGCAGAAAGCAGTAACAAAGAAACACATGACCAACTGAATCTCCAGAACAAGCGTGTAAGTAATAGTAGCATTCTTTGCCTTCATATAAGTCAGCTCTATCAAAGGCAAAACGAATCCATACAAAGCCGAGGCCCCAAGAGTCATAAAAAATCCCACATAATACTCCCTCTTTGTTACGCCCTCTGGCCGATCACTACTAGTATGCATTGCCAATACCCCTGCTCCAAGCGTCAACATAGCAACCGCATTGATCGAATAAGGCGTGAATTTCTGCCTAACGAGAATAAAAGCAAAAAATGCAGTGAAAGCAAGCTGGGTGGCAATGAGAAGAGAATAAGTTGAGACAGGCAGTTTTGCAACACCATGGGCGTACAAGAAATCATCAACTCCAGTTAGCACTCCAATCACGACGAAGGAAATGAATTTTTTAGGCGTAATGTAGATCAATTTTGCATTGGACTCTTGTTTTTTCCGGCGATGAAAGTACGCAATCATGAGAGGGATGATTATAATAGGCCAACCTCCGGTTTCCAGCCAGGCCGACAGCCATACTCTTTCACCTCCATGGATGAAATAGAGGCGCATGATTAAAGGACCACCGGTGGTTCCAAAGGCCAGTAAAAAACAGTTTACGGTTAGAAGGAACTTTTCCATGGCTGGATTGCTGTGTCTTGCTGCCTGGGGCTCCATTATCACAAATAGGATTGAACTCTTGGAGGATTTTTTACTTCTGTATTTATTTTCCCTCGGTGGACAGTCAAGAAGCAAAGCGAGGTAAGGGGAACCTCGGACTCTTAAGGTTTCAAACGTTGGATTTTGAGGTTTGAGCAGAGAAGAGAATATTCACGAAATTGGAGATCTCCGGTTGGTTGGATTTATATATGTTGTGATTGTTGTCTGTATCACAGATATTCCAAAAAAAAAAAAAAGTGTAAAGAGTGACGGAAAACATCATATGCTAGAGGGTTGAGAATAATTCTAATTATAGATTTAGGGTTAATAGATTGTAATTTCTCGATGGTTGGATGCACTGACTTGTGTTTCGTACTATTCAAAAGAGGGAATAGCCAAAAAGATTTCAGGAGGATTGGATTAATGAAAGAGTGAATGGCCCAAAAGATCACTAAACTATTAAAAATGGCACCTTCTGGTCACCAAACTTTTTTTGTGGCCGAAAAGGTCACTAAACTCGCAAAAACTCTCCAGCGGAGTCATTTTACCGAATTTCAACGGTTTCTCACCCGGTGACAAAAGCACTTGGGTTGAACGAATATTCTAATATGGGCAAAAATGTCCAAAAGGCTATTGGAACAATAGATTGTTTAATTCCCAAAGTTGACCAACCTCCAACCTAATGAGATTTACTTCATCTTCTTCGGCGGTAAAAAGGGTGATTGTGACTGCCTGTAAACCAAATGAAAATAGAAAATAACCCACCCAAAAACAGTAGTAAACTCCTCCGCTAACACCTTCACAGACACAAACACGCAAAAACAGCTGATTCGGAGTTGGGATTCATCCAGTTTTCAAATGGGTAGTCAATTTAGCAAAACCAAGGGACCGAGCACGCTCACCCCACCGCAACGAGAAGGCAGCAACTCCAGTCACAGCAACCATAGTAGTAGTAATGGGGAAAAAGCTAACGATGTTGCCTCCGGATCTGAGCTCCTACGAAGCCGCTTGCCAAGCCGATCCACAGCTCCGATCTTTGGATGCCACTCTCAAGGAATGCACCAGCCGAGCCATCAATTCTATAGCGGTAGGCCTCGACTTCAGGGCCCTTTCCCTGCTTCTTAAGGGCCATCAATTCTATTTTGGGGCTGGATTCCTCCTTTGTGGAGTCTCTTAAGCAGACGAGTGTTCCAATGGTTCTTTATTTCATTGTCAGTTCAACCAGGCAATCTTGCAGCTATGAGTGACCAACGATTGCCTAGCAGGGATTGGAGTCGAATAATGAGGTCCTCCTCAGCTGCTGTGATGTTTCCTCTCTTGATGCCCGGCCGAAGATAATTCATCCATCTTAATCTACAACTCTTGCCACATCTGAGCAGTCACCGAATTTCTAGATCTAAGGCACGTCTTTTGAGGGAAAAACAGGTTTACCATATTTTGTTGGACATTTTTGCCCCTTTACTATATTCCTCCACTCCACATTGCCCATGCCACCGGATGAGGAACCGTTGAAATTCGGTAAAATGACTCCGCTGGAGAGTTTTTGCGAGTTTAGTGACCTTTTCGGCCACAAAAAAAGTTTGGTGACCAGAAGGTGCCATTTTTAATAGTTTAGTGACCTTTTGGGCCATTCACTCTTAATGAAATCACATAGTTGTTACACGTGTCAAATTTTTAGGGTGAGACCGCTAAGAGAGCTTCTTAAAGGGGCTGAGGATTGGATGCACGTGTTTCTAGGGTGAGTAATGGTGCCTGTGTGGAGTAAGATTCTGCTTAGTCTCAATCATAGTTATTAAACCCGGCCCAGGGAGGAATTCGGTCAAAGAAGTAGGTTAACAAGTTACTGGTTCAACCAGTGGGTGAGTGGTCCAATCGGTGGGTCACTAAATATACTTAAATATTATATTTCATAATTTTTGATATGGTTGAAACTATAATAAACTATGTCATAATAAATACTCAGTTAGTCTAATTTATTATAAAATCATTAATTATTATAAGAATTAACAAAATCTAAATTTAATTAGTAATCTACCAAATTTCAAGTATAAAATTTTATCTAAGTGTAGTTATCTAGTTTATTTATGAATTTTAAGTGCAAAAAGTTATTAAGAATGATATTTGTCTTTAAAATGAATTGTGTAATATGCTATTTTTTAAATCCATTCATAACTTATAGAATTTGGGGAATAATAAAATTTTATTAAAAGATTCCAAAATAATTTTGTTTTGAAGAAATAAAATAAGAATAAAGGTCTAATATATAATATAGAAGGGCTTATTGCTGATTCGGCGGTGAGCGCGCTTCATTCTTGTGGTTGAGGTCCGAGGTTCAATTCTCCATCGCAACATCTTCTAAAAATTTTTAACACAATAACCGGGTTCCTTACAAAACTGTCCGGTTCAATCGAGTTGACCGGTTGAACCGTCGGTCTATTGACAAGTCAACGGGTTTCTTGCACAAACAATCCCATTAACAACCCAGCCCGGTTTCATGGCCGGTTCACCGGGTTGACCGGTTGAACTGCCGAACCAAGCCGAGTTTAATAACTATGGTCTCAATTTAGAAGTTATTTTTTTTCCACTGTAACTTTAGAAGTTTGTAATGATGTAAAATCACAACTAATACTAGCCGGTCGTTGCAAGTCCATAGCATTATATTTAGGGATAATTTCAAAAACCTCCCTTGAGGTTTCTGATAATTTCATTGCCCTCCCCTATTAGTCATTTGGGGTCCAATGCTTATCTCGTGGATAGTGAAATGACTTTATTGTCCTTACGATTTAGGAAATATTACGTATTTATATGGAGAGAAACAATTGAGTCACTTGAACTAAATTAACCATGATTTGGAATATAAAAAATTTGAAAATCTTGAATACTATAAAACTCTTGAAAATCTTGAAAACTAAATTTTATAATGATAATTGTTAACATTTAAAAATTCTTTTTCTATATTACAGTAGTTATTGTAATTTCTTTCTCCTAAAAAAGATTAAAACTCCTATTGAAATATTATTATTTCATAAATTTTTCATAAGAATAACAAGATGAATATTAAAATATACAAAAAAGAGTGTAAAGTATTAAAATATGTTTACAATTAGATTTTATTAAGTTGTGGATAAAATGTAACTACACATAATATATTCTTTCCTTTCTTTTCCAAAATTTTTTATATTTCTTTTCTTTTCTTTATATACGTAATCCAAACAAGATGATTAGCAAAAAAAATTTATACTTTGATTTATTTGCTTTGCCATTAAAATCATATCCTTTTTATTAATCCAAACGTTGCTTGAGATTTTTTTTTAATTACAAATGATGGAAATTTCTTGTTAATCATGTGAAATAATGGACCCCAGAAGTTACAGAAATAATCCAAAAACATAACTTATTTTAGCATATTCTATATATTTTTATCATTAGCCATTTATTGTGATTTTTCTTTCTTGAAAAGGCCAAATTTGTCTTGTTCAATTCCTATTCAGAATCTTTCAAATTATGATACTAAGAGTTTAGGAATTTAACGTGTAAATCTTGATTCCAAATTAACAAGTTTTCCTCTCCAATACTTTGATTTTGCCATTTTATGTAGTTCTATGAAAAATAGTCATTGTTACTAAATTCTATTATACTCATGCTAGCTAGAGTTTAGTCTTTATTTTCTATTTTTAACTAATATTTCCTTTTGATTATAAGTCAACCAACTGGTAATAAGTTAAGGGGTACTTTTGATATGAAATATTCTTCTCAATCTTGAAATCATTTTTATTGTTATTTTTTTTTAATTGGACTAATTTTTACAAGAATATTAGTTTTAAGGGAGGTTAATAATATTTAGAAAACCTTAGAAGAGGACAGTGAAATTGTCATAAACCTTAGGGAGGTTTTTGAAATTATCCCTTATATTTATGGCTGAGATTGGCTAAAGTATGTGCATGGATTAAAGGGTAAATTTGTCATTTCATTTATTCCATCTATCGATTTCAAACGGTGTCAGTGACAAGGGAGGTAGGTGTAATATGGCTACACCTTAGGGTTTGATTCGTAATTTGGTTATACCTCAAGGGAGGTAGATGTAATTTGTAACAGCCCCACTTTCCCCTAAGGCGAACCAAAGGGGTTAGCGGACTGCCTGCCCAACTCTCGCCAGGACTACGGTACAGTTTACGTCGATCTATAACGTTCCGGAACTTACCATCGCGCGCAAACAAGTCAAAAACACAAAATAAAAAAAACGAAAATTTGCCCCGAAGATGAATAGTGCAGACCACGTCAGAATCCGGCCAGAATCTGGCCGGATTACCGGCCGGATTCTCGGCCGGATACAAGGCAGTGAGCAATCCAAAATTTTTCGAAAACTTTTCACAATCCGGCCGCTAATCCGGCCAGTTTCTGGCCGGATTCCCGGCCGGATTCAGGCCAGAGCCTTTCCGCCAAAAATTTTTCTTCTGCCGTATGCAGGCCGAAGCGTTCCGAAGTTCATCCAAACATCAATTTAACATATACATATGGAAATCCGACATCGTCAAGCCAAAACGGCATACCAAAATAGCTATTTAGTTCATACATAAACAAGTAGCCATTTACACACCAAGCATTGGTGAATCAAAACACTTAGGGTTTTCACTCCCAAGGAGCTAATCAAAATACATATACATGAGCTCAACTTGTCATAATTCCTGTAAGGAAAACAAATGGAACGGGATGAGCTAAAGCCCAGTGAGTTACTACCACATAAGCAACTAAGAGCATATAGCATAACCTTTCATTTCAAGTACACAATTAAGGAATGAAACACATCGATAAAAGGATACGGACGGCTCTCAAGAGCCCATTTCCACGCTTCCATTCTTGATCCAACCTCATTGACCCTCCGTCAATGTTGAAGAGTAACCAACCGTAGACTCCTCTTCTCTCCCATTCCTTCCACCAAACATCCCCCTACCGGGCCCGCACTCCAAACACTTGCACTGTGGTATTACTCGAGTATACCGGAATCAAGAGTCTCTCATACTACAAGATTCCTTATAACTTTACCCAAGGCTCATTAATTGTCACGACCAAACCCTTGTCGGCTCGATTCAATCAACTACCAATGGGGTTGAGCTCAATGATAACATTTGTAGTCGTTGGATACTTGTCCAATCGATACCAAGTCATGTATTTCATTTCATATATCAGTTCATATAACTTTCCAATAACTTTTCAATAACATGTGAAACAATAAGTGAGAGTGATAAAGTACACTCTCACATCAATCCATTAACATACAACATCTCAAGTTCAAATATCAAAGCCATATAGTAGCACACAAGTGAGTAGTACACTCACCAATCAATTAAGTGCTATTTCATGCACTTCCGTCAGGAGAATGTCGTGAGCTATCGTCACGCCCTAGAACATGTAAACAAATACCATAAGACTCGATAACGAGTCATAAAGTCAAACCAATTATCGCCCAATAGGGTTTCATGCATGGAAATTCAAGGGTTAAATACTTAACCTTTACTCAAGTCGAGAATATAGTTTTCTAAATCTCGAGTAAAAAATTCGGGCAGCATGCCCTTTGTGTTTACCAAATTTTCCAGCCATAAGGCTTCATTATTTTTCTTCAATCACAACCCAACAACACACATATAAGCATTTCATGTCAAGAGCCGTTCCATAGGCTCACAATATCATAAAACAAGAAACCATACCGAGCCATAAACAACACCAATTCACAACCCCAATAGGGTTTTATAAACATATACAAGCATGAAAGCAAACCAGAAATTAAGAAAGGCTTTAATGTTGGCCTTGATAAGAAAACCGGTTTTGACGTCATAATGCGGTAATGGCACAACTCTCACTACAATTATCGGTTAGGGGTGTAAGACCCACCGTTTCGAAGCTATGGGACAGGGCTACAACAATGTAGAAGGTCACTCAATCCAGTTCCTGACCCAACTAGGTCAAAAATGCCAAACACTAAACCAGAATCACCAAAACAGGTTTGCAAAACACAGAAAACTGTAATCGGTATATCTCAGTCCATACAAGTCCAAATGCCGAAATTCCAAAGGCATAAGTTATTTAAGACATCCAGCTACATTTCATCAGAAGACACCAACTCCAAAATCAAAACCAATTCCAGTCAAAACAGTCAATTACTATCGCAGTTCGGACCTTCTGTGCACCAAAAACAGCAACAGTAAAAACGGCATAACTCACTCTACACTTGGCCAATTGCCCTGAAATTTTGTAGGCACACTAAACTCATCACTACCTACAACTTTCATGTTTTGAGGAAAGTCCAATTCGGCCTCTAGCTATGACCTAAAATTTCGGACAGAATAGGGGTTCAAGAACCCTAACTTTTCACATTTCATTCCAAATCCAAAATTGATTGCATTTAACAACAATTCACACCTACTAGAGCCAAAGCCCCTTATTACCAACCATCATACTAGTCCAAAACATCAAAATCATATGAAACCAGAAAATTCATCATAAAATGGAAAACTTCACCAAATCAAGCCAAACCAAGAAATAAATCATATAATCCAACACTCAAGCCACTTCTAAGCATAATATAACCATCATTAGGTGTAGTAGGGTGTTCAAGCATCACTTACCAAGAAATTAAGAGAGATAGAGAGGTTGGCCACCTTAGAGCTTCAAAACAACTTCACCAAGCAACTTACTATCACTAGAAGATAAGGTTTTATGGAGTAGAATCTAGTCTAAGCCTTTGTTCATGGAAGATTGAAGCTTATGGAAGCTTGAAAGTTAGGAAATTGTCTTCTTCTTTGAGAGAGAGAGAGCCGGCCATCAAGGGTGCAAAAATGGTGAATTTTGTGCAATTTTTTGAGATATTTAACCTTTGGTCAAAAAAGTCAAAATTGTGAATAGTAATTCTTAAAAGGCATCAAATGAGAAGGTGACACTTGTTACCTCCTTAAATGCATTCCTATCTTTCTTTTCTCTCTCACATCAATCACTTCACACTCTCTACTAATCTCTTAACACCCGATAAATTTTACACAGTATCCGAAACTTAACCTTATTGGCCGAATTTTTCCGAACTTTTCGCACTAGCGGGTCCCACGTCCAATATATATTCTTAATTTTCTAAAAACTCTCCAATACTAGAAAAATCATCTAAAAACTATAATTACTCATAAAATCCACTAAGAAAATATTTCTAAGCCAGAAAATGCAGAAAACATGCAATTAAAGGGAAATAAACCCTAGGAAAATAATTAGGGTTTTACGGGTTCTCACACTCTCCCCCCCTTAAAAGAATTTCGTCCTCGAAATTTTCCTTCAAATTTAAAGTAACCAATGGCCTGTACCTTCTCCGTCTTCAGAGTCAGAAGAAACGAGGTTCTTCGTTCCAGTCCCTTCTCCACTTGACGGTGCAGGGTCGGTCTGGGTTGGTTGTTGAGTTCTTTTCTTTTTCCGCACTTTAATCGGGCAATATGCAATTCGATGCTCGATGCTCCCACAGCGCAGACATCTCCTCCCCTTTCTCCAACAATCATTCTCAGTGTGATTGGCCTTTCCGCAATAGTCACAAGTCAAGTGGACAGTCATATTTTTGCTTACCGCCCCCATTATCCATGGCGGCCCGAATAACTGGTTCACTTTCTGTACTTTAGAAGGTGTTATTGCTTCGCTAGGTTCCTTACTCACGCTACCCACTGCACCCCTTTTCCGTATTTGGGAAACTTTCACTTGCACCTTTGCATTCTTGATGCATTGAGCCTTTTCCAGGGCCTCCTCGGAAATCCCTTCATATTTCCTTTTTAGCTCTAAGTTTTTGTGCAGGAGCTCAATTTTCTCTGTATACTCGTGCTTCCAGCGCCCTTCCCAGTATGCGACTAGGTTCTTTTGGACTTCTATTTCGTCTCGAAGACCCCCGATTTCATTATACATCTCAACCCTACGTGCCATTTTACAGAGTTGCTGGACCTCAGATGGTAGCCTGTTGGCAAAACAATGGGTCATAAGAAAGTCTTGAATACCAGTAGCACTCTTGGTCCATGTTCGGTTTAGGTGTTGTTTCCTCCCTTTCTTCTCTTTGACTCTTGGTCTCGTTTTGTGTCACTGCTATGACCATGTCCGCGGGTTTTTTTTTTTTTTTTTTTTTTTTTTTTCCAAAAGGGGTACTTCCATGCATGAATGCAATACATGGACTAACATAACAAAATCTATCATACCAAGTAACACGTTATAACACGTTATAAGCAAGTAACACGTTATATCATAGTGCATATAACACGTTATATGAAAAGATGGATAAGCAAGTAAGCACATATAACATAGTACATATAGACTGCGTAATATACAGTCGCAAAGTCATCCCAGTACCAGCCCGTCTGGTCTCTCACGTCACTTACTATCCAAACTAGATATCCATTGATCTCTTGTGCTCATTTTAGTCAGACAAAGCCTGTTCACGTTTCCAAAATACAAGGCTTGTTTCCAAAACACAGGGTTCAAATACCTAGTAGCTTGCATCACCTCAATTCTGGGGTACTCGGGCACGAGAATCCGAAATAAGATAGTTCACATCTCGAGCTGGCCAGTCCCAAGAGTAAACCATCTACAAATCAAAATTCCTGTCCGACATACTTATCTAGGGTCCTTAAATATCATGAGAAAGATTAAAGACCTATAACACTTCAAGGTTCATAGCTTATGCTCAAACGAGCACTTAAACATATTCATGAAATTAGGACCACAACACCACTTGGCCCAGTCTCACTTCGCGCAGAGACCACGCGACGTGGCTCTGATACCACCTGTAACAGCCCCACTTTCCCCTAAGGCGAACCAAAGGGGTTAGCGGACTGCCTGCCCAACTCTCGCCAGGACTACGGTACAGTTTACGTCGATCTATAACGTTCCGGAACTTACCATCGCGCGCAAACAAGTCAAAAACACAAAATAAAAAAAACGAAAATTTGCCCCGAAGATGAATAGTGCAGACCACGTCAGAATCCGGCCAGAATCTGGCCGGATTACCGGCCGGATTCTCGGCCGGATACAAGGCAGTGAGCAATCCAAAATTTTTCGAAAACTTTTCACAATCCGGCCGCTAATCCGGCCAGTTTCTGGCCGGATTCCCGGCCGGATTCAGGCCAGAGCCTTTCCGCCAAAAATTTTTCTTCTGCCGTATGCAGGCCGAAGCGTTCCGAAGTTCATCCAAACATCAATTTAACATATACATATGGAAATCCGACATCGTCAAGCCAAAACGGCATACCAAAATAGCTATTTAGTTCATACATAAACAAGTAGCCATTTACACACCAAGCATTGGTGAATCAAAACACTTAGGGTTTTCACTCCCAAGGAGCTAATCAAAATACATATACATGAGCTCAACTTGTCATAATTCCTGTAAGGAAAACAAATGGAACGGGATGAGCTAAAGCCCAGTGAGTTACTACCACATAAGCAACTAAGAGCATATAGCATAACCTTTCATTTCAAGTACACAATTAAGGAATGAAACACATCGATAAAAGGATACGGACGGCTCTCAAGAGCCCATTTCCACGCTTCCATTCTTGATCCAACCTCATTGACCCTCCGTCAATGTTGAAGAGTAACCAACCGTAGACTCCTCTTCTCTCCCATTCCTTCCACCAAACATCCCCCTACCGGGCCCGCACTCCAAACACTTGCACTGTGGTATTACTCGAGTATACCGGAATCAAGAGTCTCTCATACTACAAGATTCCTTATAACTTTACCCAAGGCTCATTAATTGTCACGACCAAACCCTTGTCGGCTCGATTCAATCAACTACCAATGGGGTTGAGCTCAATGATAACATTTGTAGTCGTTGGATACTTGTCCAATCGATACCAAGTCATGTATTTCATTTCATATATCAGTTCATATAACTTTCCAATAACTTTTCAATAACATGTGAAACAATAAGTGAGAGTGATAAAGTACACTCTCACATCAATCCATTAACATACAACATCTCAAGTTCAAATATCAAAGCCATATAGTAGCACACAAGTGAGTAGTACACTCACCAATCAATTAAGTGCTATTTCATGCACTTCCGTCAGGAGAATGTCGTGAGCTATCGTCACGCCCTAGAACATGTAAACAAATACCATAAGACTCGATAACGAGTCATAAAGTCAAACCAATTATCGCCCAATAGGGTTTCATGCATGGAAATTCAAGGGTTAAATACTTAACCTTTACTCAAGTCGAGAATATAGTTTTCTAAATCTCGAGTAAAAAATTCGGGCAGCATGCCCTTTGTGTTTACCAAATTTTCCAGCCATAAGGCTTCATTATTTTTCTTCAATCACAACCCAACAACACACATATAAGCATTTCATGTCAAGAGCCGTTCCATAGGCTCACAATATCATAAAACAAGAAACCATACCGAGCCATAAACAACACCAATTCACAACCCCAATAGGGTTTTATAAACATATACAAGCATGAAAGCAAACCAGAAATTAAGAAAGGCTTTAATGTTGGCCTTGATAAGAAAACCGGTTTTGACGTCATAATGCGGTAATGGCACAACTCTCACTACAATTATCGGTTAGGGGTGTAAGACCCACCGTTTCGAAGCTATGGGACAGGGCTACAACAATGTAGAAGGTCACTCAATCCAGTTCCTGACCCAACTAGGTCAAAAATGCCAAACACTAAACCAGAATCACCAAAACAGGTTTGCAAAACACAGAAAACTGTAATCGGTATATCTCAGTCCATACAAGTCCAAATGCCGAAATTCCAAAGGCATAAGTTATTTAAGACATCCAGCTACATTTCATCAGAAGACACCAACTCCAAAATCAAAACCAATTCCAGTCAAAACAGTCAATTACTATCGCAGTTCGGACCTTCTGTGCACCAAAAACAGCAACAGTAAAAACGGCATAACTCACTCTACACTTGGCCAATTGCCCTGAAATTTTGTAGGCACACTAAACTCATCACTACCTACAACTTTCATGTTTTGAGGAAAGTCCAATTCGGCCTCTAGCTATGACCTAAAATTTCGGACAGAATAGGGGTTCAAGAACCCTAACTTTTCACATTTCATTCCAAATCCAAAATTGATTGCATTTAACAACAATTCACACCTACTAGAGCCAAAGCCCCTTATTACCAACCATCATACTAGTCCAAAACATCAAAATCATATGAAACCAGAAAATTCATCATAAAATGGAAAACTTCACCAAATCAAGCCAAACCAAGAAATAAATCATATAATCCAACACTCAAGCCACTTCTAAGCATAATATAACCATCATTAGGTGTAGTAGGGTGTTCAAGCATCACTTACCAAGAAATTAAGAGAGATAGAGAGGTTGGCCACCTTAGAGCTTCAAAACAACTTCACCAAGCAACTTACTATCACTAGAAGATAAGGTTTTATGGAGTAGAATCTAGTCTAAGCCTTTGTTCATGGAAGATTGAAGCTTATGGAAGCTTGAAAGTTAGGAAATTGTCTTCTTCTTTGAGAGAGAGAGAGCCGGCCATCAAGGGTGCAAAAATGGTGAATTTTGTGCAATTTTTTGAGATATTTAACCTTTGGTCAAAAAAGTCAAAATTGTGAATAGTAATTCTTAAAAGGCATCAAATGAGAAGGTGACACTTGTTACCTCCTTAAATGCATTCCTATCTTTCTTTTCTCTCTCACATCAATCACTTCACACTCTCTACTAATCTCTTAACACCCGATAAATTTTACACAGTATCCGAAACTTAACCTTATTGGCCGAATTTTTCCGAACTTTTCGCACTAGCGGGTCCCACGTCCAATATATATTCTTAATTTTCTAAAAACTCTCCAATACTAGAAAAATCATCTAAAAACTATAATTACTCATAAAATCCACTAAGAAAATATTTCTAAGCCAGAAAATGCAGAAAACATGCAATTAAAGGGAAATAAACCCTAGGAAAATAATTAGGGTTTTACGGGTTCTCACACTCTCCCCCCCTTAAAAGAATTTCGTCCTCGAAATTTTCCTTCAAATTTAAAGTAACCAATGGCCTGTACCTTCTCCGTCTTCAGAGTCAGAAGAAACGAGGTTCTTCGTTCCAGTCCCTTCTCCACTTGACGGTGCAGGGTCGGTCTGGGTTGGTTGTTGAGTTCTTTTCTTTTTCCGCACTTTAATCGGGCAATATGCAATTCGATGCTCGATGCTCCCACAGCGCAGACATCTCCTCCCCTTTCTCCAACAATCATTCTCAGTGTGATTGGCCTTTCCGCAATAGTCACAAGTCAAGTGGACAGTCATATTTTTGCTTACCGCCCCCATTATCCATGGCGGCCCGAATAACTGGTTCACTTTCTGTACTTTAGAAGGTGTTATTGCTTCGCTAGGTTCCTTACTCACGCTACCCACTGCACCCCTTTTCCGTATTTGGGAAACTTTCACTTGCACCTTTGCATTCTTGATGCATTGAGCCTTTTCCAGGGCCTCCTCGGAAATCCCTTCATATTTCCTTTTTAGCTCTAAGTTTTTGTGCAGGAGCTCAATTTTCTCTGTATACTCGTGCTTCCAGCGCCCTTCCCAGTATGCGACTAGGTTCTTTTGGACTTCTATTTCGTCTCGAAGACCCCCGATTTCATTATACATCTCAACCCTACGTGCCATTTTACAGAGTTGCTGGACCTCAGATGGTAGCCTGTTGGCAAAACAATGGGTCATAAGAAAGTCTTGAATACCAGTAGCACTCTTGGTCCATGTTCGGTTTAGGTGTTGTTTCCTCCCTTTCTTCTCTTTGACTCTTGGTCTCGTTTTGTGTCACTGCTATGACCATGTCCGCGGGTTTTTTTTTTTTTTTTTTTTTTTTTTTTCCAAAAGGGGTACTTCCATGCATGAATGCAATACATGGACTAACATAACAAAATCTATCATACCAAGTAACACGTTATAACACGTTATAAGCAAGTAACACGTTATATCATAGTGCATATAACACGTTATATGAAAAGATGGATAAGCAAGTAAGCACATATAACATAGTACATATAGACTGCGTAATATACAGTCGCAAAGTCATCCCAGTACCAGCCCGTCTGGTCTCTCACGTCACTTACTATCCAAACTAGATATCCATTGATCTCTTGTGCTCATTTTAGTCAGACAAAGCCTGTTCACGTTTCCAAAATACAAGGCTTGTTTCCAAAACACAGGGTTCAAATACCTAGTAGCTTGCATCACCTCAATTCTGGGGTACTCGGGCACGAGAATCCGAAATAAGATAGTTCACATCTCGAGCTGGCCAGTCCCAAGAGTAAACCATCTACAAATCAAAATTCCTGTCCGACATACTTATCTAGGGTCCTTAAATATCATGAGAAAGATTAAAGACCTATAACACTTCAAGGTTCATAGCTTATGCTCAAACGAGCACTTAAACATATTCATGAAATTAGGACCACAACACCACTTGGCCCAGTCTCACTTCGCGCAGAGACCACGCGACGTGGCTCTGATACCACCTGTAACAGCCCCACTTTCCCCTAAGGCGAACCAAAGGGGTTAGCGGACTGCCTGCCCAACTCTCGCCAGGACTACGGTACAGTTTACGTCGATCTATAACGTTCCGGAACTTACCATCGCGCGCAAACAAGTCAAAAACACAAAATAAAAAAAACGAAAATTTGCCCCGAAGATGAATAGTGCAGACCACGTCAGAATCCGGCCAGAATCTGGCCGGATTACCGGCCGGATTCTCGGCCGGATACAAGGCAGTGAGCAATCCAAAATTTTTCGAAAACTTTTCACAATCCGGCCGCTAATCCGGCCAGTTTCTGGCCGGATTCCCGGCCGGATTCAGGCCAGAGCCTTTTCGCCAAAAATTTTTCTTCTGCCGTATGCAGGCCGAAGCGTTCCGAAGTTCATCCAAACATCAATTTAACATATACATATGGAAATCCGACATCGTCAAGCCAAAACGGCATACCAAAATAGCTATTTAGTTCATACATAAACAAGTAGCCATTTACACACCAAGCATTGGTGAATCAAAACACTTAGGGTTTTCACTCCCAAGGAGCTAATCAAAATACATATACATGAGCTCAACTTGTCATAATTCCTGTAAGGAAAACAAATGGAACGGGATGAGCTAAAGCCCAGTGAGTTACTACCACATAAGCAACTAAGAGCATATAGCATAACCTTTCATTTCAAGTACACAATTAAGGAATGAAACACATCGATAAAAGGATACGGACGGCTCTCAAGAGCCCATTTCCACGCTTCCATTCTTGATCCAACCTCATTGACCCTCCGTCAATGTTGAAGAGTAACCAACCGTAGACTCCTCTTCTCTCCCATTCCTTCCACCAAACATCCCCCTACCGGGCCCGCACTCCAAACACTTGCACTGTGGTATTACTCGAGTATACCGGAATCAAGAGTCTCTCATACTACAAGATTCCTTATAACTTTACCCAAGGCTCATTAATTGTCACGACCAAACCCTTGTCGGCTCGATTCAATCAACTACCAATGGGGTTGAGCTCAATGATAACATTTGTAGTCGTTGGATACTTGTCCAATCGATACCAAGTCATGTATTTCATTTCATATATCAGTTCATATAACTTTCCAATAACTTTTCAATAACATGTGAAACAATAAGTGAGAGTGATAAAGTACACTCTCACATCAATCCATTAACATACAACATCTCAAGTTCAAATATCAAAGCCATATAGTAGCACACAAGTGAGTAGTACACTCACCAATCAATTAAGTGCTATTTCATGCACTTCCGTCAGGAGAATGTCGTGAGCTATCGTCACGCCCTAGAACATGTAAACAAATACCATAAGACTCGATAACGAGTCATAAAGTCAAACCAATTATCGCCCAATAGGGTTTCATGCATGGAAATTCAAGGGTTAAATACTTAACCTTTACTCAAGTCGAGAATATAGTTTTCTAAATCTCGAGTAAAAAATTCGGGCAGCATGCCCTTTGTGTTTACCAAATTTTCCAGCCATAAGGCTTCATTATTTTTCTTCAATCACAACCCAACAACACACATATAAGCATTTCATGTCAAGAGCCGTTCCATAGGCTCACAATATCATAAAACAAGAAACCATACCGAGCCATAAACAACACCAATTCACAACCCCAATAGGGTTTTATAAACATATACAAGCATGAAAGCAAACCAGAAATTAAGAAAGGCTTTAATGTTGGCCTTGATAAGAAAACCGGTTTTGACGTCATAATGCGGTAATGGCACAACTCTCACTACAATTATCGGTTAGGGGTGTAAGACCCACCGTTTCGAAGCTATGGGACAGGGCTACAACAATGTAGAAGGTCACTCAATCCAGTTCCTGACCCAACTAGGTCAAAAATGCCAAACACTAAACCAGAATCACCAAAACAGGTTTGCAAAACACAGAAAACTGTAATCGGTATATCTCAGTCCATACAAGTCCAAATGCCGAAATTCCAAAGGCATAAGTTATTTAAGACATCCAGCTACATTTCATCAGAAGACACCAACTCCAAAATCAAAACCAATTCCAGTCAAAACAGTCAATTACTATCGCAGTTCGGACCTTCTGTGCACCAAAAACAGCAACAGTAAAAACGGCATAACTCACTCTACACTTGGCCAATTGCCCTGAAATTTTGTAGGCACACTAAACTCATCACTACCTACAACTTTCATGTTTTGAGGAAAGTCCAATTCGGCCTCTAGCTATGACCTAAAATTTCGGACAGAATAGGGGTTCAAGAACCCTAACTTTTCACATTTCATTCCAAATCCAAAATTGATTGCATTTAACAACAATTCACACCTACTAGAGCCAAAGCCCCTTATTACCAACCATCATACTAGTCCAAAACATCAAAATCATATGAAACCAGAAAATTCATCATAAAATGGAAAACTTCACCAAATCAAGCCAAACCAAGAAATAAATCATATAATCCAACACTCAAGCCACTTCTAAGCATAATATAACCATCATTAGGTGTAGTAGGGTGTTCAAGCATCACTTACCAAGAAATTAAGAGAGATAGAGAGGTTGGCCACCTTAGAGCTTCAAAACAACTTCACCAAGCAACTTACTATCACTAGAAGATAAGGTTTTATGGAGTAGAATCTAGTCTAAGCCTTTGTTCATGGAAGATTGAAGCTTATGGAAGCTTGAAAGTTAGGAAATTGTCTTCTTCTTTGAGAGAGAGAGAGCCGGCCATCAAGGGTGCAAAAATGGTGAATTTTGTGCAATTTTTTGAGATATTTAACCTTTGGTCAAAAAAGTCAAAATTGTGAATAGTAATTCTTAAAAGGCATCAAATGAGAAGGTGACACTTGTTACCTCCTTAAATGCATTCCTATCTTTCTTTTCTCTCTCACATCAATCACTTCACACTCTCTACTAATCTCTTAACACCCGATAAATTTTACACAGTATCCGAAACTTAACCTTATTGGCCGAATTTTTCCGAACTTTTCGCACTAGCGGGTCCCACGTCCAATATATATTCTTAATTTTCTAAAAACTCTCCAATACTAGAAAAATCATCTAAAAACTATAATTACTCATAAAATCCACTAAGAAAATATTTCTAAGCCAGAAAATACAGAAAACATGCAATTAAAGGGAAATAAACCCTAGGAAAATAATTAGGGTTTTACGGGTTCTCACATAATTAACCAAAATTTTTTACATGTTTACATGCAAGGGATTGCACAAATTTGAGAAAAAAAAAGTTAGGTATAAATTAAGTACACACTAACAAATACCAACTCGACATGCATTAGAAAAACCTTTTAATTTTCACTTGTTTTTGTTAGATGACACGTATATCTTCAGTTTTTGTATTGGTTAGTAAAGGATCTGATAAACTTGTTAGATCATAGATGACACATATATCTTCAGCTTTTTACATCGTTACTAGTTTTTTTTTACATCATTACTAGTTAGTAAAGGATTTGATAAACTTTTATAGCTGTTAACTAAACAATACGCAAAATTGAACAAACTCAAAAAATCAAATTGCATAAAAAATGAGAATTTTTTATGAATTTTCTGTTGTATTTTTTAATTTTCTACTATATATTACGTTTTTAAAACTGTTGTATTTATTTTTTATTAAATTAATAGTTATTGAATTTTAAGGAAACAAAAAAGAAATAAAATATGATATTTATGAAAGAGAAATAGTAATATAATAAAAAGTAGAATAGAGAGCGACATAGAGAATAGGACAAAAGATGCATTGCGATAGAAATATATGCAATTCAAATGCAGCTGAAGGGCAGGGTAATGATGTTAAAGTTTTAGATAGGTCTTCTTATTAAAGTGCCGAAATATAAAGGTGGTTAAATGGATAGTATTAGTTAGCTGGAAATTATAAGAAAAACAAATATATTCGTTCGGGTCACATTGAATTACTAAACACAAATAACTCAATTTAATAAGCCATTGGGGTGGTCAAGAGAGGATTGTTATATTCCTCCCGGCTGTCAGATTCAAAATTAGAATTTTGTACTTGATAATTGAGGATGGAATTATGGAAAGAGTGTGAAGAGAAATGGGAGGATTTAAAAAAAAAAACTCAATTTAATAGATTTAATGCTGTTAAAATTAATATTTTAGTATTCTCTTCTCCTTTCCACGACAAAAATAGTCCTCATCATCTCTACCATTTAAGGTCTTAAGGTGTTCAATTCTCATCCTAACTTCTTTCATGTTTTTGCCTCTCCGAAAGTTGCAAGGTACGCAGAAGAACACAGAAAACTAGTTGAAGTCATAACTTGATTGATATACCTCTACAGCATTTCATCTTGAATTCCCAAAACTCGGGCATGATTGACGGAAGCTGGATCATCTTCCACATAATTCTCTGGCATGTAGAGAGATAACAAAATCGATCCCGAAATAGCTTAGAATAATCTAAGCAGTCAAAACCTTAGTGGGTAACATATAGGCAAAATTAATTTCAGATTTGATTATTTGACCAAAATATTATTGCTCGTCTGTATTTCATTCATGCTTGGCCGGGTCTCTTGATCCAGCATAGAATAGACGGGAAAATCCAGAAGTAGATAAACATTCGATGGCATTGATGGTTCCTAACAATGTCGCTCTTGGATCAAAATTCTCAACAAATGGCCGTTGGATTAAGTGAGAAGGAGTTTAATATTTCTTAAATAAGACCTCAAATTCAATTTTTTGTATATTAAAAAAAAAAAACTTTAGGAGGATCACTCTCAAAAGAGTTTGAGGGGGGACAATTGGGGCGGGGTCGGGGCGGGAGTTGGGGCGGGGGCGGGGACGGGGGTATATTCCCCTGCCCCAACCCCCGCACCGCCACCTGTTTGAAACAAAAAAAAAACATATATATATATGGACATAATTATATATATAATGATATTATCAAGTATACTACTAATTATATATGTTTATTAATAAAAATTATTAATTATTTATACTAAATTTATTAATACATTTATATTAATTTCCTAACTACATTTAATACAATAACCCTTTTTTTAAAAAAAAACATAATAATAATTTAGTGATTGTATTTGTATCAAAAGTGAAAACTTGATTATTTTAGTTATATTTTTTTATCATATTAGATTGTATTCAAATAACTTTTGTTTAATTATTTTTATGAGTTTCAATTGTGAAGTTACAATGAATAATAATTTGATGATTTGTTGATATTTTAGTACTTAATTATTTGCTCAAATTTAATTATAATAAATTATATAATATATTTTTTTTAACCCCGCAGAAGAAGCGGGGCGGAGCGGGGGAAGTCGGGGGTGGGGATAGGGGGTAATTAATAGGCAATCCCCCGCCCCATCCTATTGACAGTACTCGGGATTCGGATCCCCCGCCCCACCCCGCCTCATTGTCACCCCTATTGACAGTACACGGGATTCAGAATTAGTCGAAACCTAATATGACCAGCAGACATCCAAAAACTTTACACACAAAAAAATAAAAAAGAAACAAAATTCTCAAAGTCAACTAGCTTTGGAAATGATGTTTAAATGAGTGAGTTCCACGGAATAATCATAAAACGAAAAGTAGATGTCTGCTACTGTAAAAATTAGTGCTGGGCCCGATGAGCTTGGAAAATTTACAATCCTCAGCTCCCATTTTCTTCCATTGACAGATTTCATTCAACAATCCAAGTTTACATACATTGCATCAGCACCCTCTCCATCAAAAACCAAAAAGATCACATCCTCTTTGGTTTATCTGTACCCTTATGATATATCTTTCATCCTCTTTTTTCTTTTTGGATGGGATGAACTGAATTCTATTATGTGATTGTATTCATAACGTTTGGAAAAAAAAAAAAAAACTTCACCCTATTATGCTGGCTCCACATATTACACAGAGATAGAGTACTACAACTGGTCATATCAAAGTTGATCCGGGCATGGGTTAATTCACTCATTTAGATGGAATCCGTCACAAATCAGATTAGTGAGTGGAGATTAGAAGCCCTTCTCAATAATTCATCGACAAAAACCAAATTTTTTTTTGCCTTACTGCATGCCCGAGATTCAAACAATCGAACAAGAGATTATTTGAAATATTATTTAAAATAATTATTATACTATTTTTTATAATGTGATATACGTAAAATAAAAAAGTATATTAAAAAATATGTTTGTAATGCAAATCGATAATTTTTTAACAAATAATTCCCATCTAAACACGCTCTTAATAGCACTCAGTTCCACTTTTTGAACCCTCAATAAAAGAATGAAATGGACCGGAAAATTCCAACCAAGATAAGCTAAATATATCGTAGGCTCCATGCTTGCAGTAATAAAATAAAATGTGAGCTTTGAGCATATATTGAGAGCACGAGCAATAATGAGACAAATGATCAAAAGCTAACTCTTGAAAGACTTTTTTGGCGCAGGCTGACAGCATATAGCCGACGACTGAGCTGCTCTATATATCTTAAGAAATGTCCTACCTAACTTTTCTTGTCCTTTTTTCGATTTAAATTTATGTAATTATTTGTTGTTACCTGGTACTACTATTTTGATACCCTAATCAACAATCCATCTAAAATTAAAGAAAGAATTGCACACATCCACTGCAAAAAAAAAAAAAAGAAGAATGAAAAAAAATCCACTTCCAACGCAAAGTAGTAAAACGACAGCAATTCAGCAAATCGCAGACACTGACAATACGGCACCGTTAGCCATATTGCTGATAACTTGAACTTGAAGTATGAGCAGTACTTGATGAAATTGAAACTCCACAGCCGCCCGCATCCTGAGAATAGCTGGCACCAGCAGCCGCCCCCCCAGCGGAGTAAGAACTTCCACCTTCTCCTCCTCCACCACCAGCAGCCCCTCCGGCAGTGTAAGAACTACCACCTCCTCCTCCACCAGCAGCGTAAGAACTAGAACTACCACCTCCTCCCTCAATCTCCTCCACTACTACAACTTCTTCTACGTAAGTACTTGTTGGTTCCTCAACGCAAGGAGCTGGAGGAACGATGATTGGCTTCTTCTTTCTCTTGGCGAAGCAAAAGAGAGCGACTGCAAGAAATGCAAGGAAGAATACACCCCCCACCGAGACACATACAGCAATTATAGTTGTATGGTGATGGTGGTGGTGGCCTCCACCGCCGCCGCCTGGTGCAGGTGGAAGCGCAGTATGATTTTGGGAGGGTGGCATAGCATTTGGTGATGGTACTGGAGGTGGAAATTGATGGGATGTTGGAGTAGGAGGAGTTGGTGCTGGTGAATGCCGTGGCGGTGGTGGAATAGACGCCGGTGTTGGAGTTGGACCAGTTGGTGGATGATGTGGTGTTGGTGAAGCAGGTTTAGGTGTTGGACTTGGCGACTGATGCGGTGGTGGTGACGAAGGTGCAGGTGTCGGGCTTGGCGAATGCGGTGGTGGCAGGGAAGAAGGCCTCGGTGTTGGGCTTGGTGAAGTCGGTGGTGGTGAACTAGGTGCTGGTGTTGGGCTTGGCGAATTATGCGGTGGAGGGGGTGTAGGTATTGGTGTTGGGCTTGGTGAAGTAGGCGGCGGCGGTGAACTAGGCATTGGTGATGGACTTGGTGAAGTATGTGGCTGTGGTGGCGAACTAGGCGTTGGAGTTGGGCTTGGGGAAGTATGTGGCGGTGGTGGTGAACCGGGTGTTGGAGTTGGGGGTGGTGAATTACTAGGTGGTGGTGCTAGGCTTGGTGAATTAGGTGGTTGTGCTTGCGGTGCCAATGGTGCAGGTCCACCAGGAGGTGACAGTGGTGGAGCGGTAGGACCATTAGAAGGTTTTGGTGGTGGTGCAACTTTTGGGGGTGGAGGTGGTGGGGATGATACTGTTGTGTTGCATGGAGGTGGGGGTGGAGGCGGGGGCGCATAATTACATGGAACAGGTGGAGGGGGAGGGGGAGGGGGTGGGGGTGGTGGAGGTGGTGCATGATTGCATGGGACAGGAGGAGGTGGTGCATGATTGCATGGGACAGGAGGAGGTGGTGGTGGAGAATAATATGGATACGCCATATGAATGCTTTTGAGAAGAGGCATTATTGCTCCGAGAATTGGTTGCCTGATTACTTTAGTGTGGATATGTTCTTCTATGCTCTGCAGTCCAACGAGGAGCGCGGAAAATGCGCAGGGGCTATCTATATATACACATATTTTAGTGAAGAGCGATGATAAGCAAATGCTTGTTGGAATATAAAAGTAATCAAGTAGAGGGTGTTTATACTAACAATTCAAGAATTAATGAACTGTGTTCATATTCAAAATAATAGTAGTTGATTTGGAATGTGGAACTCGCAAATTGCTCCTATATCTCTTTGACATTTCTTACTTGGAAGGAACTAACAAACATGCTTGCTCGATAAAAGACCACACCCAAAAAAAAAATTAAAAGAAAAAGGTACACTGGAGTTGTGTTGCACCACCTTCAAAATTCAATTATACCATAGTAAGAAAGTTAACCAAGGCCGGGTTGGATCAGTTGGATCCTCTGTGCCACTACTCGATGTCAAATCCAGTGTCAATCCCACTAATCACGTGATGGTAGAAGAAATTTAAATAAACAACATATGATAAATTAAATAAATAGGACACTTGACATAAATATAGAAGTGGCACTGAATTGTCACTGAAAAAGTGGCACTGAGGATCCCGTATGGGGTTGGATGTATGTATGTACCCTCAATGAAGTTAAACTAAAACAACCTAATTAAGAGTGATTCTTAATCCTGTTGGCTAACTTGTTTAGATGTTGATTATACGTAGACTGGACCCACATCTCTTATTAATTGTTATAGACTTATTTATTCTAGTAAAATATGGTTTAGGAACTTGAGAGAGAGCTGAGGTTAAGCCATTTGACACGGGCAAAATTAAGCAAGAAGAGCGATTTCTTGTGAATGTTATTGCTTTGAATTTCAATGAACAAGACCTACAAGCTGCAGATTGCTGGAAATGCACGGAACATTCATTTCTAGACATCTGAAACCACGCAATACAGCAATTCAAAAATACTCTTCTTAATTGTTGTTACTTGTTTAAAACAAAAAATGAGACTGTATGCCAGCTTATAGGACAACGATGTTAAGTGGTAAATTTTATCAGGTGAATTATAGATACTGTTAAAGAAATTTACTAGAGTAGCTAAGTGTAGTTAAATTTTGATATTTGAGAAAAAAAAACTTTTATCGAATAATCTCACGGTTATTACAACAAAATTCACCACTACAATATCAACAATTAACCGATGTAATTAATCATCGAATTGTGGGGCGTTGAGCATTTTCCTCTAATCTAAAGCCATTCATGTCGCGGCGCACGTCGTTCATTCTAATTCAAGTCGTATTTGTCAAGCCTAAATAACATTAATATTATTAGCTATCCTCGAGCACATATATGGAATGATAATCCACGGTGTAAAACATGTTTTTGACTCTAATCAGTTGGTCGCTTTTAGTGTGTTTTAGAGATTAAAGACTCCAAAGTTGGGTACCACCTTATCCATTCATAGCATCATTATCCCTAGTTAAATGAGATTAAGACATGAGTCCTTTTTTTTTTTGTTAACACAATTCAACACTTAAATTTAATGGATTTAGATCTTAATATATTCAATCCGTTTGATAACTAAAAATTGAACATTTGAATTAATTAAATGGTACTAAATTTTCTAGACAAAACTTACTACCAAAATGAAATGATAAGCTATTCACTTATCATTGAACGTGATATGCACTCAAATGTATTAGAATTAATACTTAATGAATTCAATAAATTAATGAATTCAGACTTCAAATTTCAAATTTTAAATTTCAATTTTCACACTTCAATTTTATCAAACACACGCTGTATCAAACGCACACTAAGACATGAGTCAGTGAATTGAAAATTAAACCAGTGATAAACCAATAGTCTGCTTCAAATGTAGCACCTAGCTAGCTAGTGCGGTCAACGACCTTGAAGATGTCGAAGAAAGTTCTTTCTCTATAATTCCAAAGACATCAACTCTATAGAAGGGCTCGTGCATCTTGTGTCAGCTAATAGCTAGTCCCGCCGAGAAGTCAATTTGGACTGCTGTATATGGAACCAACGTTTTTGTTTTGTTTTTTTTTTTTTGAAGGATGGAACCAACTTTAAGACAAACTCTAGGGGCCGTCTACTTTAGTCTACAGTGCTCTCAATAGCCAATAGCCTACCAAAGTTTTGCACCTCATTAATTGCCTCATTAAATGAGATTAGTCTCTGTTCAGCACTGTTTTGCACCTCATTAAAAATAATAGCCTACCAAAGTTTTTTTTTTTTTTTAGTAGGTACGGAAAAACACCAAAATAAATCTACTTCGATCAGAGAATTTACTTGTCAGTAAAATTTAGAAAACCTGACCCTGAATAAAGAAGTAATGCAAAAACTGAACTGTAAGTTTTGCTGTATTTTGAAGTCAAAAGGTGCTTTATTTGGGCATGTTTAGTAGGGGTTGGTTGCATATCGTAAAAAATTTCATTGTGCACCTAATACTCCAAAGCACAAGTGTCGTGTGTTAATTTGCAAGAGGCCAAGTTGGACTTTCTGAGAATTAATTAATGTCAAGACGAAGTTTCGTTTAGAGGATGACCTTTTTTATTTTCTTTCTTTTATTATTAGTAATGATTCCAGATTCGAGGTTGTCTGTCCTTTATAAGTCCACCATCTATTTTGTAAGGGAAATAATAATATTGGCACCTTTTAAAAAATCTCAAACATTTCTTAAATATAATGCTAATATAATTTTTCATTTTGTAGTGCTCTCAAAATACACAAAAATTATCCTATAGCTAGTATCCTCGGAAATGGGGTAGGGACGGTCATTCTGAGCAGTTAATGGTGGTCCAGATAACAAGTTGTGCATCGATTTTCACACCGTGTGTGGGACCCGCAAAATTTTGTACTAAAGTTACACGTTGTGCAAATAAAGTTACACCGTGTGTAACTAAAATTACGCGCTGTCGAAAATGGTCAAAACCGTTGGGAACAGTTGCACCTGCAACCGTCCGTGCCCCTTGTCCATTATCCTCCGACAATTACAATACATAGCTAACCTAGTGAAAGATCCAAGTCAATCATTATTGTCCCTTTATGATGTCTTTATATATTAAATTCGTCCTTAATTTTCTTCTTTCTTCTTCTTTTTCCCCTTTGGAGTTAGGTTCTATTTGAGGCTGGTCAAATAATGATAGAGATATCACTACCGACCACGAAAATAATCGCGTAGCTGGCAAGTTATATAAAATTCTATGCCAATTTCGCATGACTTAAATCGCTCGTTCTCCATATTTATATTCTTTTTGTAATTTGGCAACGTGTGTCATCGTTTCTTGTCTAGTTTCTAAATTCCAAAAGTACGATGGTGCTGGATGGATTATCGAAAAAAGTATTCTTTTTTCTTTTGTATGAAACATTGACCAAGAATTTTGAACAAATATAAACAATGTTTAACAACACGAGGACCAAAGTATATACAACCAAAATTTAGCAAGAAGGTTGATTGCATGTCCCAATTAGTTAACACATGAAGAAGCAACTAGAATTTTTCTGCAATTAATTAAATTAGATTATATATTCTTCGTAATGCATATGCCAAATAATTGGTGAATTGAAATAGAGGGATTGTGCCCATTACTTTGTACTATTAATCCTCAACTAGAGATGTGAATGCAATCGTTGTTGAAAGCGTTGAAGATCGACTTCCTGCAAAATACTAACGTGTACAAGAACTATCTTCTTTCATTTCACGAAATATTTAAATGGTCCAACCTAGATACCTAAAATGCGAGTTCAATTCCTTTTTTTTTTTTTTTTTTTTTGTAATTCCGAATGAATGGATAGCAAATACGAAATAGATAATTGTTGGCCGGTCAATAGCATGCTACATTCATTAGAAAAATGATTAATCTTGTACGCACTAATAGTGTATACACTCTTATGGTTGAATGCATCAGAATTAATCTGAATTTGAATTCAAAATCTAAATTTTACATGTGCCATGCATATGATCATGATAGTATATACACTGTTGATATATATAAAAATTAGTTTTAGAAGAAAGGAACATCAAACACTTCAAAACTTTGAATTACTTTCATAGCACTCATGCAAATAAACTAACACAATGTATAGCAGTACTTTTGCAACTTAGTTAATAAAAATTTTCACTTATAATTAGGAGGTTATGCGTTCGAATCATTAAAAAAATAAGTGAAAAATCACTATTGATCATTTTTTAAAAGAAAAAATAAAAATATTTATACAAGCTAGAGCCTAGAGCAGTTGGTGGATGGAGATGTTGTGCCTCATTTCACACGTGAAATATAGGACTAAAGTTTTAAACTCACGAGGCAATTGAAGAGTCAATACCATGAGAGAGTCACTTGTTTATGTTAGAAGCTTATTTATTTTCTAATTTATTTACTAACTAACAAGTAGTAAATTTATGCCCTCTAAATTTCTAAAACAAGAAAGACCCATTTTAGATCTCAAGTTTTCAAAAACTATAGGGTTCAAAAACTTTTGACTGCAAATGTTCCATGTGGTTTATGTGTTTTCTGGAATGTATTTTGAGGTATTTTAAAAACTTAAAATTTTATTATTGTATTTTTTTAATTTTTCTCTACCATCACATACCATTGCCACTACCTCTCCTCTCTCCTCCTCCTTCCTCCACTATCGCCATCGCCCCTCTCCCCTCTCTCTTCCTCTCTCCTCTCTCTTCGGCTTCCTCTCCCTCATTTCTTTTTCATTTTCATCTTGATCTTCCTCTTCCTTCCTCTCTTTCCCCCTTCCCTTCCTCCCCTCTTCTCCCACAAACCCCCTCCCCTCTCTCCCCCTCTTTGGCCGCATCAATCGCTACAAGAATCCAGTTGGAATCGACACGATGAAAGGGGCATGACCCTTCTCCTATTCCTCCCTCTCTCAATGAGAGAAGAAGGGAAGAGGATTACTGAAGAAGGGAAGGAAAGAGAGCGAAGAAGAGGAGAGAGAGGAAAAGGAAGGAGAATTGAAGAGGAAAAAGGTGGAGGAAAAGGAAGATCAAGAAGAGATGATGACAAAGGGTCGATAATGGCAGTAGATGAGGGATGTGGGGAGGGACGATGGTCGGTAGAAGAAAAAAAGATGATACGATTTATTTTATTGTATTTTTATTAGGTACATTTGAAATTATTTGTATTTGGAGTATTTTTGAAGTGCTTTTAGAGTCGGTCACTGTAGACCATGAAAACAAAAACTTGTATTCAAATACAAGCTCACCTAAGCAGAGCCATAATCATTAGATACAAAACAAGTCTTTATTCTTTGCCAATCTTTTTTTTTCAGGAACATTAATAGTTTGGATGTAGGAAGGTAAAAATGTTAAACACAGCAAAACAGTAATAAAAAGAAGGGTTTTTCTAACGAATCTCTTTAAGGCACTCGTTAACGCACCTACTATTCACCTAACTTACCTTATATATATATATATATATATATATATATATATACTAACAATTATTATCGTCTCTTGCATTTATATACTTTCCTTATTTAATTTTGTCTATATATATATATATACTAACAATTATTATCGTCTCTTGCATTTATATACTTTCCTTATTTAATCTTGTCTATCCTTTATACCGGTTAGACAAACCGTAGAAAGAAAGCTTTAGGGAAGTGAAAGAGTCCAGCCGAGGAAACATTCCAAGAAATGGTGTGGCCCAGGTCCGTATTCAAGAACAGTAGATGCAAATAGCCCAAATCAGGGTGGGCTTTGGTTGATACCTGCAAGCTCACATGGTAGGAATATTTAATTAGCCCGGCAATACAAAGCTCTCCAATTTAACATTTCAACATCACACGTACTTATCTGCCCTCAATCCTTGAATTTTCTTCAACCCAAAATAATAAGTGACTATTGATGGATCTTATGCACATATACTTTGTCTATTTGTTTAATATATACCAAAGTAGACTTTTACAACCATTGAATTACCCCATTACAAGAGTGAATTTAAAGAACAATTCATCACTCAACTTTTGATGGCTTTCTTTTAATCAAATTGATTCAATATTGCTAAAATAAAAGGTCACATAATAAGTTGACCAGTAGTACAAGAAGATCTTCAAAATACTAATTAAGCAATACATAAATGTTGGCAATTGATTTCACATTATTATTTTAACTTTTAATATTGCCACAAAGCAAAAGATCGGTAGTATAAGGTAAGAATTTGCTTCAACAATCGTACTTGAAAATAGTTTTACTCCGCTTTTTCATTCTTAGACTGTGTCACCTTCTTGAAATGCAGAAATTTCCTTTAATTCAGTTACCAAGTTAACACTTAGATATATTTTTCGTAATAAAATCTTCACGTGGTGTTATCTATCTTTCCCTTTTTTTTTTTTGCAAATTGTCTGGTTATAAGTAATTATGATATGAGTCACATTTTTATTCAATTAGAAATATCCTAGTCATATAAATATACACAAAAATATATTACCCAAAAATGGACATGGGAGGGGTGATACGAGTAGTGCTTTAATGATAGCACTCAAAAAGGTAAATTTTGGAATATAACTCGAGAAAAGCATAGTTTTATTTATTACTAAATTGCTTATTTGGCTTAAGCATTCCTTAGGTAAGCATACAAGAGTTCATAGATAATTATCGTTTCCAAAAAAAAAAAATACAAGAGTTCATAGATGACAGAAGCAGAAGGAAAATACCGCGGTTGACGTTCAGTCGCCGAGTTGTCTTGTGGCATGTTTTCCTGGGACTCCAGCACCAGCACAGAGTACAATGCACTCTCAAAAAATGACACCCGCGGAGGAGCCTTTGCTTAGTTCAACCTCTGACGATAACCAGCTCCGCTTCCACACCTCCCACTACCAGCAGCTCCAGCACCAACGAGATGAAGAATCATTGGATGAAACCCAAAGCCTCGTTCAAGAAATATGGTTAGAAAACAAGAAAATATGGCAAATTGCGGGTCCTTCTAGCTTCGCCCGAGTAGCTATGTTCTCACTCACCGTCATCACCCAATCTTTCGCCGGCCATCTTGGCAACCGTGACCTCGCCGCTATCTCCATTGTCACCACCGTCCTGATCTCCATTACCTTCGGCTTCCTGGTAAGTCAAAGCAATCTAACTTTTTCTTTTCTTTCCTTTTCTTCTCTCTCAATTTATAAGTAGATCAGTATTCGTGAACTTGGGCCGTAAATGTAAATGCGAATGTAAGAGGCACTAAATACGAATGCGTGCATTTAATACATGGTCAATTACTCGTGTATGCTGAACTAGCGCCAATTGGAAACCCTGGTAGAAAAATTTGTAAACTAACCATAGTTGTAAGATATGAATAGTCGGCTATGGAGTAACAGAAAAAACATTTGATTAAACATTATAGTACTAGGTGGTCTAGTTGTTCAGTGGAAGGGGATAAGTTTTCTTGACATTGTTTGCTTTTTTCACTTGTTAGTCTAGGCTAACAACCGGTCAAATTATTTATTCAATTTTTGTTTGACTTTCGAAAAAACTGTGAATGAAGTTTGTGGCTCATTTTGATCTCTTCATTGTGCTTTTCTTGGAATTTTATACAACTCGGTACATATTTAAATTTTCTGGGCAGTCCCAGTAAGAACACCTGGGCATAACTCGACTGATGTTTTCCAGCGACACTTTAATAGACTTCAATTCTGTGACTTGCGAACATTCTACTATGAATGGCTGGAGCAAAGGGGCATCTATTTGCTATTGCAACATCATTTTGTTGTATTTGGCATGCGTATCGACACTAACATGTAATCAGTGTTCCAGCTGGGTATGGCTAGTGCACTCGAAACACTGTGTGGAAAAGCCTATGGAGCTAAACAATACCACATGTTGGGTATATATTTGCAGCGGTCATGGGTTGTTTTATCCATTAGCTCCATAGTTCTGTTGCCTCTTTTTCTATTTGCTACACCCATAATAAAGTTCACGGGGCAGTCAGAAGCAGTATCTGAACTAACAGGTGAGGTGGCTCTGTGGCTTATTCCAATGCACTTAAGCTTCCCCTTTCAGTTTACGTTGATGAGATTCTTGCAATGCCAGTTGAAGACGGGGATGATTGCTTGGCTGTCTGGTGGGGTGCTTGTTGTCCATGTGCTATTGAGTTGGATATTTGTTGGTTGCATGAGAGTTGGAATTACTGGTGCTGCAGTTATACTTGATCTTTCTTGGTGGCTTTCTGTCGTGGGATTGTTTAGTTATAGTGTATTTGGTGGGTGCCCTCATTCTTGGACTGGATTTTCCAAGCAAGCATTTCATGGGCTTTGGGAGTTCTTCAAACTCTCTTTTGCTTCTGGTGTCATGCTCTCGTATGTTTCCCGCTCCTCTTTCCTTGAACTTGAGATAATTTGACTTATATGACTAACACTTCTGATCTATGTCTACTGTTTCAGATTGGAGAATTTCTTTTATAGAGTGCTGATTATTGTCTCAGGGAATATGGAATTTGCTGAGGTTGCTGTTGATGCCCTGTCAATCTGGTTGGTTTTCGGTACTTTGTTGATCTTATTTTTGTTTCCTGCTATTTGTTTAGATGCTTATGTAGTTTCTTCTTCCTTTGACAGCATTACGATGTATGCTTGGGAATCCATGATCCCTCTTGGGTTTTTTGCTGCAACTGGGTATTTTTTTTTTTTTTGTAACTTTCATTCAATTTTTCACTTTGTTTCCATTCTTGAAGTTTCAATACCATACCAAAATTCTGAAGTGAAGTGCCGAGTTGTATATCATATGACAGAGGAAAAGAGAGAGAGAGATTGGAGACTCCTACCATAAATATACACAAATTTTGGATATATGACATTATACTTGGTACATCTTGTTGACGTTGTTCAAAGATACAAATCAGAAATATAGATCCAAAAACTTGCATACAGGGTTCCAAACGAACCTCTCTATGGAAAAAGAAAAATAAAATCTCTAATGCCCTTTCACTTGATTATTTGCCTAAACCACATGTATTCCACTTGTAATAAGTCGGGAAATTTGGTAAAATAGAGGAACCTATTGAAATCCTTAGCAATTGAAAATGCTCCCTCAAAATGGGGAAAGAATAGCCTATTTTTGAAGATAATCATACCTCTTTCTTAAGTGATTTAGCTTTGAGTGGTCCTTTCAAGCATAAGTTTGTCCTCAACTGTAACTCGAAGAATGCAAAACTGCAATTGATTCTATCAACCAGATAGTTTATTCTAGTACATGATTTCTTATTTTGATATGTTTGTTACTTTCTTTGTTAAAAATAGATATGATCTAGCAATAATAGACCATTCATTATCTTCTTTTTAGATGGCTGTTACAACTGAATGGTATTCTAAGTTCTGTTTGATGTGTGATGGCTCATGCATCCAGGGTGCGGGTGGCATATGAACTTGGGGCAGAAAGCAATAGAGGTGCCAAGTTTGCTACCAAAGTGTCATTGTTAAACGCTATAGCATTGGGTGTCATGTTTTCTTTACTTGTCATGATAGTCCCTGACAAGCTTGCAATGATCTTCACATCAAGTAGTTCTGTCACAAAGATGGTTCATGAGCTTTCACCCTTTTTAGCGATTACCATTCTTGTCAATGGAATCCAGTCCATTCTTTCAGGTGAAGAAACCTCAAAATCTATAAACCTGATGATTCAGATAGAGTATGAACACAAATTGAGAAAATTGAACAGGAGAACATAAATTGGCTAGCATAATTCATCATTATGCTCCAAATATAACATTTCAGGAGTAGCTGTTGGATATGGCTGGCAAGCACCGGTGGCATTTGTGAATGTAGGAAGCTATTACATTGTTGGAATGCCTCTTGGGATTGTCTTGGGATGGTGTCTGAAGTTTGGAATCAAGGTATATGCCAATAGAGCCAGTTAAAATTTTGAATTTGAATCTTCTATGTATTAAGCTCTCATAGAACATGAGGTAAAATTTGCAAATGTAATGTGAGGTGTTCTTTTCCAAACCAAATGTTTTCTGAAGTCTTTTGCTATTTCTTATAGTTTTCCAATGCTCCTAGTTGTTCTTCAGTTACTCTGTGATTAACCTCACATGTATTTTAATTCAACAGGGCATCTGGGCTGGAATGATAATTGGGACCATTGTTCAGACATTTATTCTCGTCATTATCACAATCAGGTTTCAAGGCGAAAACGAGGTAAACTTTCAATCTGAGCCTGGCTACTCTTGATCAACACTACCCTTGGGCAATATTGAAATTCATTGCAAAAGACATTCGAAGAGAACAAAGTTTGGAGCCTTAATTTGTATCTCAGGATTGGAAATTGAACATAAAACCTCTGTTTGATGGGTTCAGATTTCACAGCCAAACTGAAATGGGTGTGAGACTAAAGTTTTGATCAAACTTAGCCTTCCGTATACAAGGGTTATGGATACAATTTCCTTCCTTATGTGTATTGTTGCAGGCACAGCACGATTCGATTCAAGTGAAGATTTGACGGGCTTCCAATTACTTATACTGCAAATTCATCTGCCAAATTATGGACTAGTCAACTTGAAAATTATCCAGAACTTCTAATGCATGGCTGCAAACCCCAGCATTTCTTGAGATCAAAGCGGACAATCACAGATGACATTTCAAATACGTGGAGCTATGATGCTGTTTTTTGGCTTCCACAGGGATATGCTGTTAGAGAGCCATCTGAAATTCAATTATATATAGATATATATATTCCTTTTGGACAAACTTCGGTAACCTCGTATTGTTATTTTGCTTGGTGCTTATAACTCTCAAGTCATCTGTACTAGTCTGAATATTCTTTGAAAGAAATCAACTGGGAATTGTGGAATCTTTTGGTTTTGGACAAACTGGTAGCTTACATTGTTATGTTGCTTGGTACTTAATATCACTCTCAACTCATCTGTCCTAGCCTATATATTCCTATATGTTCTTTGGGGAATATGCAAGTAGTTGAGATGGCTCCGGTTGGTATAATGGAAGAGTAGTTGATGCTTAAAAGAAAAAATTACAGGAAAAGCAAAAAAAAAAAAAAAAAAAAACGATTGCAACCGCCATCCTTGGTCGTTACTCGTCCGTTAAAAGTCATATAATCCTAGTAACCATTTGTGATATTTGGAGTGTCATAAATGAGTAAATGCCAAATGTGGAGTCATACTAGGATTGACCACCACTTTAACGCACACATTGCTCTAAACAACTAATAATCCATAAAAATAGCCACGCATATGCAGTAACCTTCCAATATCTACATGCTCCTTCGCAAGCTCTCACTTTTCTACGCTTCAAACTCCATCATCTCATCCTTCTCCTCCCTATTTAATCTATATCTTTTGCTATCTCTTCCTTGATCATAATTAACCCTCTTTTGCTCTCACAAATTCTATCTCTTTGGCTGGCTCCAAGGCTTTTAGAAGTTTTGATTGACAATGGCGGGTGTTTCTAGGATTGAAGAACTTCATCAACCATTGTTGCATGAAGTAGAATCGAATTGTTTGAATAATAACGACGGGGGAGTTCAAGAAAATGAAGATGCTGAGGCAACAAACCTCAAGAATAGGATGTATATAGAATCAAAGAAGCTATGGCAAATAGTAGGACCGGCCATTTTCAGCCGGATTGCCTCTTAGTCAATGAACGTTGCCACCCAAGCCTTTGCAGGCCACCTTGGTGATGTTGAACTAGCTTCCATCTCCATTGCCAACACTGTTATTGTGGGCTTCAATTTTGGTCTACTGGTATTTTTCTTTCTCAAAAGTATATGCAAAAGGTTGTCCTTTTCTACGTGCTTTCCTTTTTGTCATGTTTTTGTAATTCTATGCTAGGGTGTTTCCATTGTACCAACCATAGACCCCACGAAGTGCTAAAGGCCTGTACACCAGTATTCCCAGCCATTTTTCTCTCTAGCTTAGGAGTATTACCTAACAAAGCCGGACGAAAGTGTTGAATGAAAATTCAAATTTTATCATGGTTTAAGCTGAAAATAAAAGCTAGCTACTCCTCTTTTTAGGCACTCTAATAGATTAATAGACTACAAGGAATGCTGGCATTATCATCAATCATTCCTATTTTGGAAGTATACTAGTAAATAAAACCTTTCGTTTGATCTTATAAGAACTCTTTCCTGTTGTTAGAAAATTGAGAGTAGAGTTCAATAAACGTTAACTCTTGTTATGTCATTTCTGAAAGATGACTGTCGAGATTTTCCATAAAGAAGTTTCTTTGTCGGATGGAAAAATTTTTCATTTTATTTTACAATGGCAAGGTACAAATTTTTTGTTGGTTCACTCAAATTGGCTCCTAACTAAAGCTAACACAAATTAATAGAAACTGCATTTGTCCAATTTGGCAAGACATGAGGAGGGCTGTACAATCCTTTGTACAGACTAAAGGTCCTTAAATCAGATCTTTTCAGTCTCTTGAATCAGTATGAAGAGGAAATTAGTCCCGCTGCAATTATTTCTCGTAGCATTAGTTAAAGATGTCACCTACAGGTTGCAACATTGAAATTGTGTCCCACTTTGTGAAGTTGGAGCATTAGTTAAAGATGTCACCTACAGGTTGCAACATTGAAAATGCGTCCCACTTTGTGAAGTTGGAGATGAACGTACAACCTGAAGTTTCGACAGAAAATGAATGTAAAATTTTGTGTCTTCGCTGACTGATGAGCTTTAGATGGAGTCAAGGAGAATCCAATAATTAAACTAACGTGATATTCCATTTCTTTCCAGAATACTGGTTTAAATATGAATCCATGTGTTTCCATCTTCTGTGAACTGAGCATATTCTAAAACCATGAACTAGTTAGGAATGGCAAGTGCATTGGAGACGCTGTGTGGGCAGGCATATGGGGCAAAGAATTACCACATGTTGGGCATATATCTACAGAGGTCGTGGATTGTCCTCTTTATTGGTTGCGTCATCCTACTGCCTTTGTATTTTTATGCCACTCCAGTTTTGAAGCTTTTAGGACAACCTGATGACGTAGCGGAACAATCTGGAACGGTGGCTATGTGGTTCATTCCATTACACTTCAGCTTTGCATTTCAATGCACATTGCAGAGATTCTTGCAAAGCCAGCTGAAAACAGCAGTTCTTGCTTGGGTCTCTTTGGTGGCTCTAGTGGTTCATGTGCTTATGTGTTGGCTTTTGGTTTATCATTTTGAGCTGGGGATTGTGGGTACTGCAATTACATTAGATGTCTCTTGGTGGATTTTAGTCCTTGGGTTGTTTGGTCATGTTGTTTTGGGTGGTTGCCCTGAAACTTGGAATGGTTTCTCTATGCAAGCCTTTTCTGGGCTTTGGGAATTCCTGAAAGTCTCCACTGCATCCGGTATCATGCTTTGGTAAGTTTATGCCTTTCATTTCCCCTTCCCCATGATATATTCCAAAAAATCATTATGTCTAATTGTCTCATGCAGTGTGGAGAATTGGTATTATAGAATATTGATCTTAATGACAGGAAACTTAGAAAATGCTACAATCACAGTTGGGGCGTTGTCTATTTGGTATGTCATCTTACTGCGGCATATGTCATTCATTAGAATATATTCAGTTTAGGTTTACTTTAAAGATTTTGTCTTCATGTTTCTTCTACGTTCGGCTTAGATCAGATGTTCTATTATGTGAATTCAAAATAATCTGTGCCTGGCAACTGTCTTTAACAGCATGAGCATTAATGGTTGGGAAATGATGATTCCTCTGGCCTTCTTTGCTGCAACAGGGTACTGTATCACATTCACTTCCTCATTATCTCACAAAACTTGCTATAGAAAAATTTTTTTGAGTCTAGACAGCAATCAATACCCTGGAAAAGAGAGGGCTAATGTCCTTGAGAATCGAATAAGTAGTGGCAGATTTTTATCAGTCATATACACTTCCCATTTTCCCCTACTTCCTTCTAGACAAAGATACTTTTCAGTTGTAATGAAAATGTTTAAAACATGGTAGTAATCAAACTGTTGGGAGTTATGGCTAACTCAAGTAAATACAGACATTCATGGATATTGTTGATCCATTTTGTATGTTTTGCAAAACAATGGTGCAGGCTTAAGGATAACCAGCAGTTATTATATGGTGGAAATATTATCCGAAAGAGGATTTTTAGCCATATATCTAACCTATTTAATGTGAAAAGCGCAGAGTAAGGGTTGCCAATGAGCTAGGGGGAGGAGATGGAAAGGCAGCAAAGTTTGCAACTATTGTTTCTGTTGTACAATCAACATTAATCGGTTTCTTTTTCTGCGGGTTGACAATGATGTTTCATGATAAGATTGCACTAATTTTTACATCAAGTGCTGAAGTCATTGAGGCAGTTGACCGACTCTCCTACCTCTTGGCTATCACGATTTTGCTCAACAGCGTTCAACCTGTTCTATCAGGTTAATCTACTATGCTTTTTGGTGGTGAAGTTGGCTCTGATTCGGATTAGGGGAAATGTCTTAAGAAGTGTCTGCTGGATTTAATTTAGGGGTGGCTGTTGGATCAGGCTGGCAATCATCTGTTGCCTACATAAATCTCGGCTGCTACTACCTTATTGGACTTCCATTGGGAGCGGCTATGGGTTGGCTCTTCAATTTGGGAGTCGAGGTACGTTATATTCATCCACAGGAGTCACAGCTGCCACTAAATTTCTCCTAACTTATGATTGGTAATTAGTAAAACTTTTAGCAATGGCATTTTGCTTTCATCCAATAGTTGCTATGGACAGGCCAGAACAATGGACATCACATTTTTATGCGTCTTCCAAATTCAATTTGGAAAATCAGGGAACATGGGGAGGAATGATTCTTGGTGGGACGGCAGTGCAGACAGTAATACTAGCTATCAAAACTGTCAAGTGCAATTGGGATGAAGAGGTGGACTGTCTACAGCACTCTCGCTCTTTTTGTCTTTTTAAGCTACTTCTCTTGTTCAGATCTTTCATCGCATGTAAATTTCAGGCCAAGCGAGCTGTTGCAGGGGTTCAAAAACTGTCCTGGTGATCAAAAGACGTGATCTCTTGAAGCAGAGACTTCACAATCATTGTGGTGGGTGAATTTTCAACAGTTTGATTAAGTGGATACGACCATCCAGGGTGTTACTTTTCAGTTTAAAGAGACATATATTGGTGTAGTATCTTCGTTGAGAAATATTCAACTTCTCATAGCATAATTAGGAGCGAGATGCAGACATGCATTTTAATAGATCCGTAGTTTTGTAGCGTGAGTAGAAAAGTAGCTGGACAAAGTTAACCATCAAAGGTTACTTGATCTGCTTGGCCGATTTGCAAAGATTAAAGCCAAAATGGTATCAAGAGCTTTTATCTTAGTTTATATTACTCTAAATTCCGACAAAGTAATATCAAGTGCTTTTATCTCAAGAAAGTGTGGCATTTTGTTGAGTGTATGTGGTGAGAATATTTTATAATTAAAACCAAAATGTTGAGACAAAACTTTTTTGTCTAATGCTCCAACTTTTAATGGTGAAATTTACTAAATCTGGGGAGTAAAATTTTAGACTTATTTTGGTAATCAATGATCTATGATTTATGGAAGGTGGCGGAGACAGATTTTGTTCCAGCACTATTTGAAGATTTGATAGATAAACAAATTAGAGATCACAAGGTTATAGAGTTAGACAGCAATCGAAGGCCAACATTGGCATATCATTTTTTTTGGTGCCGTTGTCACAAGAATAATGGCTAGCTTGTGTTATTTATAATTTAGTTGAGAATGAATTATTCTCAATTAACATAAAAGGAATAAATTTCACTTTGAATTGGCCAGATTTTGATAATTCTAAAATAGAGTATGATAAAACCAAGAATTTAGAACTTGAAAGAATTCAAGAGGGGCTCTCTGATAAGTTAAAAGGTGTCAAATCGATTCCTATATTCATTAAGAGTAAAATGTTGCTATTTTTGGATCTACAGTTGTGAAGGTGATGACAAAGAGTAACGGTGATGTCTAAGTTTATAAAAAATTATACAGAAAATTTGAAGGTTGTTCTATATATCCCACAACAATCATTTTTCATGTGTTTCATATTTTCTGTTTAGGTTTAAATATCGTATAAGGGTGTTCGATTTTGAACCTATAAACAAATTATTTAAATGTATCAAAGAAGCCATCTTTTATTTTGAAGTTTGGTGCAACAAACCAAAAGAAGCAGTAGTATTTTAGTGCAAGGCTAATCATCAATTTGCACAAGAAGACGAAAGAAAAAGTTTGTTGTAAGGCTAATCATCTGTTTGTAGACATTCTCTCAAAAATCTTCTCCAAGATAAGATTTGAGAATTTAAGAGGACAATTGGGAATTTATAGCAAAAGTAGCAAGAAGGGAGCGTTGGATTATGCAACTTATCTGCAAATTTTTTAGCACTAGGATAAATAAAATAATTGTTGAATAAATTAGGCCCTGTTCCACAATTTTAGTATTTAATTATTTCTAGTTTGTTAAAATTTCAAAAATTTTGTTTAGGAGATTTTTTAACAGAAGATTAGATGAGTTGTTAACTTTTTTTTTTTTTTTTGGTTGGGATTTGTTAAGAGATATTTGTGATTAGTTTATTGTTCTACGTCTATTAAATAAAAAATTGATGAATGAAAAAGAGAGTCATTATTATTTTACACCACAAACTAAAGTATTGTTTCTTTCTTAGTTTATAATCTAAATACCTACAGGTTCGCCGTGGACTTGACGAGGTATAAGCACACAATATGACAGCCAAAATTATCTTCTTTTTTTATCCACTTTGATCTTGATCAGGTCAAGTAATCACCATTCAGACCAACATTTTAGCTGAAAAATAGTTGAACAATTCCTCAATTCTCCAATTTCAAGATTAATCAAATGATATTGAGATCGGACACTGGCCCAAAAAAAAAAAAAAAACCGTTTCCTTGAAAAAATAACTTCTGGAGAATCAAATTAGCAGCAAAACTCTTAGTAACAAGATAATTTTTGTTGCATGTACATTTTGGTAGTGTTTCAACTTTCAATTGACAAAGATGAATTTTTTGACCGAGGTTCTAAGATTATCGTCATTTTATTGAACTTTGGAGGAATGTTTGTAGCTAAAATGCTATTTTTCACTCGTTTGGCAACCTTTGTAAGGTTTCTCACATATCTGATTCTGCTGTTCTCCACCGACTTAAGTGTTTTATGGCTACTGTTGCTTAGACTTCAAAACTTCCGCCAACCAAAAAGCACATGTAAACGGAAAGTTAATGAGTTATACCGGATTTTGACTCAACTTGTAATATTAAAATCTCTCCTTTTTGTTGCTACTGTACTGTCCAATGTCAAACTCGTAGTTGATTGGTTAAATTGGATCTCAACTGAAAGCAGCATATGTCTCGATAGATTGTAAAAGACTTTCTGGGAAAATGTATGGGAAATTTGTCAAATTGGTCCCTAACATTTATTAAAAATACTTTTTTAGTCTCTAACATATAAAATCAGCCAAAATTATCCCTCACACTTAAATTGTGATCCAATTTAGTCCTAATGCTCATTTTTGCTCATTTCTCCGACTAAAAATAACACGCATCTCTTACGTGATTATATTTTTAGGGGTAAAACCGGAAAACACATTTCATTACAGGTTGAAAGTAAAAGGATAGGGGACCACCTGACTTTGTCAGTAGGCAAAGCATCTCCAGCTGCAACACCACCTTCCCGGACACCCACCACCTCCTCCTCCTCCTCCTCCTTGACTAATTGTTGTTGTTGTTGTTGTTGTTCCAGTTCAGCAGCAGCGGAAAACGGAGAAGGAAGAGGAGGAGCAGCAACAGCAACAGCCTGTGATTCTGTTAACCTGGCTAGTACGGCAAAAGACATCCCTCCAAGGACATTGTTTAAGCACCTCAAAACGACAACGAAGCTTTTGAAGAGAAAAGAGGGAAGGCCCTTGGCAAGCAGAAACTCGATGCCGTTGAGGACTTGGTATCTGAAGTTGCTGCTGACACCCATGTGGACGGCCCAGGTGAAAGCGTTCAAAGGCGTCGGAGGAGGCTTGTTGGGGGTCTGGAAATTGGGATCCATCTTCTTCCTCATCTTGATCAGGGCATTGGAGATGGCAGTTCCCACGAGTTCGGCAGCGAAGCCCGCAGCTGCAAAGAGGGTACCTTTGTACACAAAAGTCCCCATCCGACTGAAATACGCCGTAAGCCCCCGGCTTGAACATGTGGCTGGGAGGACAGGCGGCGAAGATGGAGGGGAGGCGGCCAGAAGAAGAAGCGTCCCCAGCCCCTGCGGTGCGTGCCAGGAGATACATAAGCAGGAAATTGAGAATGGAGCCGACGACGAGGGTGGAGAAAACGAAATCCAGTTCATTAAGGCCGAAATTAGGATGAGATGCCATGTCCCCAAGCACGCAGGCCGTCACACTCTACAGCTTTGTCTTCGTCATCATCATCACTAACATTTCCAAGTTATGATTGTTAATTAAGGGATGCAATTTAGGGTTTCTTGAAACTGTAATTTGAGGGGGAAAGGTGAAAAGGCAGTGGTGGTCCCCTATCCTTTTACTTTCAATTTTGAAAATGTGTTTTCAAGTTTTGCCCTAAAAATATGATCACATGGGAGAGGCGTGCTATTTTAGTCGGAGAAATTAGCAAAAACGAGCATTAGGACCAAATTGGATCACAATTTAAATGTGAGGGATAATTTTGGCTGATTTTATATGTTAGGGACTAAAAAAGTATTTTTGGTAAATATTAGGGACCAATTTGACAAATTTCCCCAAAATGCATTATACCCTATTTACTCTTCTTAATAGTAGGACCGCAAAGTAGAGATCTTAGAATAGGTTGGTGTAAATAGTCATGCGGAGAAACTTGCTATGGTCAGGGTCATAGATTTTAGCTCTGAGTTTGAATGAAAGATGCCAGAAACAGATACAGAAAAGGATTCAAAATGAAAACAAACAAAAGGGTTTTTGTTAGTTAAGTCAACAAGTACTTACAAAATGCGGTATCTGGAGATCCCTGGATTGAAATCTGAGGGAGACTTGCCGCCGGAAGAAAGAGACTTGAAAGATGACATTCCCCTGAAGAAATCAGGAGCCATTGGTAGTAATACTGATGATGCAGACGACTATGGAGACACTGCATTCCTCTTGACCAACTCAAAGCCTTTCGAGGTTGAACACTCTACAGAGCCTGGTCAGGAGCTCTTCAAAAGAACAGGTAACACTGCCTAATTCCTACCTAATTTGTTGGGTTCTCAAGAATCGAACATATGGCCTGATGCTTAAAAGTCTTTGTTCTGCTTCTAATTAATGCCATCCCCCTTCAAACTTCCTCCTTATTACTTCCCTTAGTCCTCATTGGTTGATTGGTTTCTATCTGTCTTTGTTTATCCCATTGTTTTTCGGGGATTTTACTGTGAACTTAACTGATTATTTCTGATTTTATTTTTGTGGTTTTGGCATGAATTTTATTGCAGGGACAATATGGACTGCAACAGCACATATAATAACAGGAGTAATAGGGGCAGGTGTACTGTCACTTGCATGGAGCACCGCCCAGCTTGGGTGGATTGCAGGTCCATTGTCCATGATATTCTTTGCCCTCATCACCCTCATTTCCACTCTCCTGCTTTGTGAGTGCTACATGACCCCTGATCCCGAATGCGGTCCAATCAGACACGGTTCCCTCACAGGAGCCGTCAAATTCTTCTTGGGTTAGTAGTCATTAAGTTTAGCATTCTGTTGTTGATTTTGAAGGAATGAATAGAATAAGAAAGGGGTCATTTTCTTGATTTATTTCTTCCTGTCGGTATTCTTGTTGGTAGCCATTAAATACTATTTCACGTAATCTTTTTTGTACATTGAGGAAAAAACTCTCATGGGATTATAGGATGTAGGAATTTGTGGGATGATTTATTCGGATCCCTTGTTCTGGTCTCTTTCAGTGCTGAAGATTCTACAGGGACCTTTGTTTTTGTTACCATCTGCTAAGAGAGATGTAATAATTGAATTAAGGTGCTGTAGAAATTATGAAGCTGTACAAACAGTTTCAGTGCTGAAGATTCTGCAGGAATCATGGCTACTGTCTGTAAAGAGTGCTGTAATTGAATTAAGGGAATCTGCAACTATTAAGCTGTACAAAGACGTTTTAATACCTATTATCTGTTCAATGTTCTCGTTGAAAAAGTAATCATCTAATAGCTTGGTCTTATCATATTTTTGAAAAAAGAGTCGTTGAGGTTAATAACGTCAGAGGAGATATTTGTTATAATTTTGACTCTTGGAAATTTATTTCAGGAGAGAAGAGGCACAGGATATGTGCAATTTTTGTTCTGGAGAGCTTATATGGCACTGCTGTTGCATATACCATCACAGTAGTTGAAAGTGCTAGGTACTCTTGTAAGCATTCCAACTCCTTGCCTTAGATGCACGACATTGTACTGCGATTCAATGCCTTTGCTTAAAATTGCTCTTAACTGCTAGAGCCACTATTTTTGAAGTTTTGGATTTTTCTTATTAATCTTGGCTTCTGATTCATTACATTAGATGATGAAAAAGTTGAATTTGAGCGATCCTGGAGAAGTCTTTGCATAGCAAAGTTTTATTTTTCAGAAAAATTGGCACAAATGGCATGTTCTAGCATTAATCTATCTGTCAAATAGCTACCAGGAAGCTGAGTCAAACAGTGCAAAATTATCATGTGTGGTTTCCTTATTCACTCTTAATTCTTGGCTAAAGACTCTTTATAGATGTTGGTCAATCCAAGACTAATGTAATCTTTCTTGATGTTTTGGTTCTGTTTTGACAATTTCCGCAGTGCAATAAAGAAATCAAACTGTTATCACATAGAAGGGCACAATAGTAGTTGCGGGCATGTCAATGCTAATATGCTTATGCTAATCTTTGGGGCGGTTCAGATTTTAGTGTCTCAGATACCAGATTTCCATAACATGGCGTGGTTGTCTATTGTTGCTGCTGTTATGTCCTTCACCTATGCTTTCATTGGATTTGCACTTGGCCTTGCAAAAACCATTGGTAATAAGACTAAATTTCTTTTTGCTGGCAGATTTCAGTTTCTAATTTGAGTTATGACCATTACATGTTGTATGTACTCTTACCATAAGTTCTGCAGGAAATGGGATGGTCATGGGCAGCATTTCTGGAGTTCCAGCAGGTAGTGGAGCAGAAAAGTTGTGGTTAGTCTTTCAAGGAATTGCGGACATAGCTTTTGCATATCCCTATTCAGTTATTCTTCTGGAGATACAGGTTGAAAATCCAAACTTCTCTGGATGCCAAAGTTTTTTCTGTATGAATTTTGATGCCTGGAGGAATTAAAGATTAGTTTGCATTCAGGACACATTGAAGTCACCTCCATCTGAAACCCAGAGCATGAAAAAGGCCTCTAGCATTTCAATCGCGACCACCACTATCTTTTACCTATGTTGCGGATGCTTTGGATATGCAGCCTTTGGAGACAAAACCCCTGGAAACCTCTTGACAGGATTTGGCTTCTACGAGCCATATTGGCTTGTCGATTTTGCCAATGCTTGCATTATTCTGCACCTTGTTGGGGGATATCAGGTACCTTACGCTATTTAGACTAAAAGAAAAACACTTAAGGTTCTTGTTTCACTCTGGTCTTAGAAGGGTCTAACAAGGGCCTCTCCGGTTGATTTTGTCCAGTTTGGTCTAATTGTTGAATCCTTTTTGCATAATTTCATGCAAGTTTGGTATAATTGTGAATTAGTTGTATGAGTTGACAAAATTCACGTTTATGCCAAAGTTGAACCATTTTATGCTGATGGCAAGAATTACATAACTGGAGAAGCCTCTCGGATCCCTGATTCTCACCATCCTTGCATATTTCCCCCATGCAGCTGGTATGCCAAGTAATCTTTGCACTCGTAGAAAAGTGGTTTGCTGCTGAGTACCCAAACAGCGCACTGAGGAAGAATTTAGATTTGAAGCTCCCAATGTTTCCAAAATTTGAGTTGAATATGTTTAGGTTTGTGTTCAGAACCGCATTTGTGGTGACTGCAACTGGAAATGCAATGCTATTCCCGTACTTCAATCAAGTATTGGGGGTCCTGGGAGCCTTGAACTTTTGGTCTCTTGGCATATACTTCCCCGTGGAAATGTATATTGTGCAGAAAAAGATTGGCGCTTGGACAAGAAAATGGGTTCTTCTTGAAGTTTTTAGCCTCGTTTGCATGGTTATTTCGGTAGTGGCCTTGATTGGGTCGGTCGAAGGACTGATAAGGGCTAAATTAAGCTGACAAAAAATTTGCACCAAAGTGGTGATGAATTACTCAGATTTCGTTATATGAACAAATTCGTTAATCACTCAGATTCCTGTAGTTCACAAATGCACCCATTCACTAACACACTCGCATCTTGCCACATTATAACGGATAGAAAGGTTAAATATGTTATTAGCACACACATTGCAATCAAAGATTTCTAAGTTTTTTTTTTTTTTTTTTTTTGTGGTTTCTACATTAATGGTTCTCTGAAGTAAAGTTTCTATGTATCCTTTATCTAATCTTAAATACAACTGTAATAAGGAATTATCCTTTTAGTTTTTTTTTTTTCATTTTTCTGGAGAAACTCTGCATTTTGAAACAAAAATAGACTAGAACATATGCTTTATTCGTGGTAGGAATTGTCTTTTTACGTAGAAAAGTTACTGGAATACTTTGAAGAGCGAATCATAAAATTTGGATCCAACGTACAAAGGAGATGTAAAAAGATATTCATGACTATGTTGTTTCACATGAAAGAACCTAATCAAGATGAAAGTATTAAGAAAAATATTAGAAGATATTATTTACAAAAGAGGTGTGGTTGTACCTCTACGATCATACTCAACGAATATGAAGAAGAAAGGTGCCAATTAGACGATAATGCCAAGGCAAATAAAAGATTTAGGCAAGAAATGGATTTCTTTACATGGCATAATATCAGAATATGATAGAAGGCTGAAGCAAGACAATTTAACAAAAGGATAATGTCTCTTTTTTTTTTTATGATTTTATGTAAAATAGTAGATTATAAACTCTCTGTTATCCACAAAGGGTGGCTGACAGTCACCAAACTGAAATATTACGAGTATAAGTTCTTCCCACCCAAGCCCCTCCCCCCCCCCCCCCCCCCCCCCCCCCTTTTTCCTTCTCAAAGTTCATCATGTTAGAGCTTAGAAGTGTTTTACAGCTTTAGAAAGGTAAAGAAATCCCGGGTAGTACATTTTGTTGTTCAACCTTTACTTTTCCAGGAACCATGTCCCATAACCCTTTGATGAATCATCTCAAAGTGGCGTCAATAAAAATCCTGTTTCAGCAACGGATGTGGTTTTGGCCATGGCCTTTTGCTTTACTAACAAATATTTGCCAGGTTTTGCAGGGACATAATCTGATATCACACCGATAGCAATAATCTATTTACATTGTTCCATTGACGCCTAATCGAAGTAAATTGCCATTCTTTCAATTACTTCATGTATTAACTCAGGTTTTAATGTCAAAAAAAAAAAAAAAATCTCAGCATTATCAAAGTGTAGTGTCAAATTTTCATATTCTTAGACTAGGCATCCTTACAAATTTCGTGGGCTTACTAGGAATAAAAGAAAGACTCGTATTTGAGGAAGGAACAGGAACTAAGCCGGGTGGTAGTTTGTCTCCCTTTAACTTGAAAGTTTAAAGGGCAAATTACATTCTACCCCCTGTGATTTAGCCTTTTTTAACACAACCCCCCTATGATTTCAAAAACTATACATAACCCCCTCATGGTTTGGATTAAAGTGTCAAAGTAACGGAAATAGTCATTTGTAATGGAACTTCTAAAAATGTCGAAATTATCCTTATAAATACATGACACATTAACCCCGTATAATTTTTATATTTTACTATATAAGCCCCTTATAGTTTAATACTTTACCATATAACTCCCTTATAGTTTTCAAAATATACACATAACCCCCCTTGGTTAATAAATAATTTTCAACTTTACATAAGGGTATTTTTGATACTTTAGGTGACTCCGTTAAGAATATGATCATTCCCGTCACTTTGACACTTTAATCTAAACCATGAGGGGGTTATGTATAGCTTTTGAAACTATAAGGGGATCATGTAAAAAAAGGTTAAACCACAGGGGAATAAAGTGAAATTTGCCCAAGTTTAAAAGATGTCGCTTATATGTTAAAATTTCTGAAATTTTATTTGAAAATTTATGTTAACTCCAAGGTTTATATATCTTGATGAAGCTCGCCCATTCAAAATAAGAGCTCTGTTGTCTCTGCTTGTTTGAAGCAGAGAACCCTTGGCAATAATTAAGGCGACCGCATTCCCATGTTACCCACCAGCACTCTTCCGCAAGGAGACCATTCCCAGAAGCCAGAACACTTGCCTCTGCCCATACCCTTGCCTCAAGCTACGTGCAAGATCAATTCTGCAACGTAGGTTGAAATACCAAGCAAGTTGAGGATATTTAAATAGACCTAGCCTCATAGTGGATGATACATGCATAAAATTAATGTATTAGTCGAATCCTAGTTATGCGTCAAGTGGGAATACCGGCGCATAATACACCTACGCATGCATTCGAGGGAGAAAACACAAACTTGCATGATTGCATCTGCATTGCTAATTCATTTTAAGGGAGAGCTTGTATGCTGTAGGAAGTGAAAAAGGAAGAGGAAGAAGAATGAAAGTGAGAGAGTAAATAAAATTAGAAATGGTTTTAAGGAGATTTTTTTTCTATTAAAATTAAAGTTCCTCCATGTAAATAAAATAGAGACAAAGTGAAAGTTGTTTTAGGCAATTCAATATGCCGGAAGAGGTCAATGCAATTTTTAGAATTACAAAGAAGCTACGTGAAATTATCACAGATCTCAAGGGGGGTTTCTGAATTTATCCCTTGTGATACCGTAAGCTATTCACTTAATCTTCTAAAACTTGCTAAAAAATATTTGAGACTAAGATGAATAATCAAAACTTGGGCAGAGTAATGGAATTTGATGGCACTGATTAATAAAATAAGATAATAGGATTTGCCCCTTAATTTGGGTGCATATGATTTTGAGCATCAATGAATGGGAGATTTAATAATAATAATGATTCCATTCTTTTGTATTCCCCCCTGTTGTTAATTCATAATGTCCGCTTTCTACTATTCTACTCAATGCAGTTCTTTCCCTCTCTCTTTTGCTCCCCATCTTCGCCTTCTTAGCTGGATGTGGACGATATCAAATGTCTGATTGTATTCTCCATGATCCTAGGAGGAGGATATGGCGATCTATAATTTTGGTCAGCAATTTGCGTGGAGCTTTTATTGCGTTCTTGATGCAGTCAAGCACTAATGTTTTAATTACGCAATGTGAAGTCTGAATACTCCAAATAGTACGCTAAAAAGGGAACAATATATAACTACAGATTGCAAATTAATTTGAAATTTCCGTTCATATAATTGGTTCTGATACTCCCACTGAACTCTTTTTCTTTCGTACTATCTGAGCTAGTACAGATCATAAGTTGATTCAATGCAAGTAGAGGAAATAAATAACGTCCATGTTTTCAGGATCTAAGAGCACTGATACAGACAAATTCATCGTCACCGAAGTTAGTATCTACTTCTCGAAAGTCAGATATAGCAGCTAAGGGTTCCGCTGTGTTTAAGTATGGCATAATTTTAGATTTGAAAACTGTGTTAAAATGACGAGAATCCCATTTCTTCAATCCCCCAATCCATTTACCACTGGTTTAACTATAAAATGGGAACCTAAAATACATTGCTGCTTGTGATGCCGCCATTGTCATCATTGCTAAAACCATTTATGATCCTTAACATAATTGAATAATTTCTAACCAGTTCTGTTAATTTAGAAATCAGATTTTTTTTAGGGATAATTTTTGAAACTTCCCCTGAGGTTTCTGATGATTGTAGTCACCTCCCCTGAGATTTGAAAAAATTATACGTACTTCCATTAATGTTATGAAAAGACTATAATGGTCTTCACAAATTCTACAAATTCTAAGTAAAAAATGGGTTTAAAAGAGGAAAAAGGAAACTTTTTCTCACTAACACTTAGTTCTCCAAAAGAAGCTCTAACTCATAAGAATATATTTGTTAAAAGGAGTATTTTCACAAATCACTTAACAAAAAAAAAAAAAGAAAAATTCATGTTCAAATACAAAGAAAGGATGCCTTCAAAACATGAGTCAAATTTTCGGCAAAGAACTATTTTGAAATTTTTACCTAGTAGATAACAGTGATATCTGACTTCTTTTATTGTTTAATTTGTTTTACAAATCAGATAAAGGCAATATAGGATATTCATTGGATTTTTTGCTCTTACATCACCATTTGTTACCAAGACATAATTTTTTGTGTGTGTGTGTGGGGGGGAGGGGTGTTGGGTTTGTAAAATTTCAAATCTCATCTTGCAATTATTAGAAACCTCGAGGGAGGTTTTTGAAATTATTCTTTTATTGGGGCAAATTACATTTTACCCCTTATGATATAGTGTTTTTGTACATAATCCCCTATGATTTCAAAAACTATTTATGACCCACTCATAGTTTGAATTAAAGTGTTAAAGTAACGGAATTTACAATCCATAACTAATTCACCTGAAATGTCAAAAATACCCTATGTAAAGTTGAAAATTATTTTGTTTTGGCACTTCATACTTCAAAGTGTGAATATCAGTTGTTTTCATAAGTGGTACTAGTAAAATAATAGTATAATCGACTAGCAGTTAGTACATATAGAGAGTAGCAGCTTAAAAAAATAAAAAATAAATAAAAAGATTACTTTATTTTAAAACCACACCTATTTAACGAGAGTTAGACCGATGGATCGCTAAGAGGCTTCTGTTTCTTCACTTGCTGTCTGACTCATAACTAGCTAGCCAAGAATTTTTCAAGAAACCAGCTTCAACATGGAAGAAGGACTGAAGAAGCATTTGCTACAAGCTGATCAGAATGGATTCAAATGCTTGATAGATGTGCACCATAAGGATGAAGCGAATGATGATGAGGAAAAAGATCTTAAAACAAGGGTGATTATTGAATCAAAAAAGCTATGGCAAGTTGCTGGCCCGGCCATCATCACCCGCTTAGCCAATTACTCCATGAATGTCGTCACACAAGCCTTCGCTGGCCACCTTGGTGATGTAGAACTAGCTTCAATTTCCATAGCTAACAATGTCATTGTTGCTTTCAACTTCGGCCTTCTGGTTAGTTATTCCCATCACATTCCCAAATAGAATATCTAGACAAATTGTAAGACCATAAATACTCATACATATAAATGAGATGAGAAATCATATAGCACAATGCATTAGCCCGATTGCTTTTATACTTGGAAAGTAAGAATACAGAAGTTCGAGTATTATAAAAAGGTTGCAGGTTGGCTGTGCAGGGTTCTAACTTCTAAGTCTTTTTAAAAAAAATAATAATTTTCAGCTTGGAATGGCAACAGCATTGGAGACACTATGTGGACAAGCATTTGGAGCCAAGAGGTACAATTTACTAGGCATATACTTGCAAAGGTCGTGGATCGTTCTGCTTCTGGCGAGCATTTTATTATTGCCAATGTACATTTACGCCACACCAATCTTGAAGCTGTTTGGCCAACCGGAAGACGTAGCTGAGCTATCTGGATTAATCTCAATTTGGTTCATACCCCAACATTTAGGCATTGCATTTCAATGCTCAATGCAGAGATTCTTGCAGAGTCAACTCAAGAGTGATGTGGTGGCATATATCACAACGTTTACCTTGGTGTTTCACGTGTTCATTAGTTGGCTTATGGTTCATCATTTTCAGCTTGGAGTGATAGGTGCGGCCGTTGCTTTGGACATCTCTTGGTGGGTTTCGGTCTTCGGCTTGTTGATTTATGTTGTCGGTGGTTGGTGTCCTCTAACATGGACTGGATTTTCCGTGGAAGCCTTCTCGGGGCTTTGGGAGTTTCTCAAAGTTTCTTCTGCTTCAGGAATCATGCTTTGGTACGTATACTTGTGCTGTTTAATGTTTATGATGAGGTAATGGATTTTCCAATTACTAGCTAATGTTGTTGGCTCTAGTCAAGTCCATAGTCAGCGGGAGATTGCGGCACTAGAATAATCACCGTCAGCATCAATGTATCCGTATTGGTTTCTACGAGGGAAGCTGTAATTTGATCATGACTATACATATAAATGCTATCATCACGGGATAGAGTGCAAAGTGCAAACTTTGATGAATGAATTCCCCCCTTTTGTGGTTAAATCCTTCGATAATCACCTAAATTGTAGATGTTTTAACTTTTAACAGGTACAAAATACGCAATTAGGCTGAATCTTTCACTGATTCTAGTTCAACTAACTACTTGGTTAACTAAATTGAGGTGCGAATGTATATATTAATAATGAGAAGAAGACTAGCAAATCAACAAGTACCAATTTCTATTAACCCTTTTTAATTTACTGAGCTTGTGTTTATATTTATATTGACACTTGCAGCTTGGAGTTTTGGTACTATCGAATTTTGCTACTAATGACTGGCAACCTAAAGAACGCCACTATAGCTGTCGATGCACTATCAATATGGTATGATATTTTCATCCCAGTATTGGTTTTCTTTTTCTTTTATATTTATTGGGAGAAAGGGTTTCATTTTTACTAGACAATTCCAAGCTAGCTTCCTTCTAAAATGGTGAAGATTTCAGATGATTATAACATATTGAACTCCTTGGGAGTCATGAAAAGTGCATGTTTCATATGACTTCTTATTTTGGCTGTGTCTGGTTTTTGATTGGAAGCATGAGCATCAATGGATGGGAAATGATGATTCCATTAGCCTTTCTGGCAGCAACCGGGTAATCTGATGACCTTCTCTTCTACTAGTTCAATACATTTTCTATCTCACCTGCTTTCTTTAATCTTAACAAAATATTTCTGCTAAACAAGTTTGTTTGATTTCCCTTAAAGTTATCAAAATATTTTTTATCAAATAGATTTGATTTTTTTTTTCGAATGAGAATGCTGGAAAATATTTTTGACACATAAAATTTTTGATTTTCTAAATTTTGGGGAATGTGCCCCCGCCATGCATGTTACCATTGTCTTATCCACAATGGTGAAAATAAAGGGTTTATTCTAAAACGCAAGCAATTTCAGAGGTCTTACATATGGTGTCGTTTACGTTGAAAATTTGCAGAGTGAGAGTAGCGAATGAGCTAGGTGCAGGAAATGGAAAAGGAGCAAAATTTGCAGCCAAGGTGTCCTTGGTTCAATCCAATATTATGGGGATCATTTTCTGTGTGCTTATACTGATATTCCATCAGCAGTTGGCCCTCATCTTTTCATATAGCAAAGCTGTGATTAAAGCTACCGATAAATTTTCACTTCTTATGGCTCTTACCATTCTGCTCAACAGCATACAACCAGTTTTGTCAGGTAAGAATTCGAACAATTTTTCATCCTTCTGTATTTCATACAAATCCAGCAACAGAATTATGCAAAAACGAAAAGCAATAACGAGAGGACTTTTTAAGTTTTCACTACAGCCAAGATGCTCAATTACGTACTTTTTCACCTCTATTTCTTTATTACATCAAGTGATCTAGCCAACTTCTTCTCCATTTGGCAGGGATCGCCATTGGATCAGGGTGGCAATCATTGGTTGCCTACGTTAACTTAGGATCCTACTACGTTGTGGGAGTCCCGCTTGGTGTAGTTATGGGTTGGGTATTCAATTTTGGTGTTGAGGTATGTTTGTCCGTATTTTGCACTTTTTTTTTTTTTTTTTTTTTTGTGGTTGCTTTTGGGGACAGGTGAGGAAATGCATTCAGTAGCATTTAATAGAGAAATAAGAAGACTGGTAACGGACTAATGAGTTTAAACCCAAAATAGAAAAATTAGTCTGTGATCTCCAAGACATATAGAATGAGAGAGTAGAACTAAATTTTTTGTTTTTAGGCAAAATATGACAAATTTAATAACTAGTAGCATGAAGTATGACTATGACCATTATAAAAATGACCATCATAGTTAGTAAAATAGAGGATGTGTATCATATGAGATATTATACGTGCGCATATATATTATGGAAATTTTTTTTCATAAGTACAATTAAAATTTTGGCACAAAATTATGCATATAAACTCGTACGTGAATAGTATGAATATATTTGAAAGTTATGAAACTAAATATAGGTTAAAATTACTGTATTTTTTTCAATGATTGTGCTATATTATACCAATTTTAATTCTTATCCTTATGCATGAGATGTTAAATTTATCAAAATTTTATCACCTTATTATTCTTATATATATATATAAATCTACAGAATTATGTTATGTGTCACTATCATTTTGTATATAACTACTTAATCTTATTTAAATTTTTTTTTTCAAAAATTGAAGTATAATTTAAAGTATAATACATCAAAAGTTTATTACATATTTTGACGATCAATTAAAATGTACGAGCATTTTTAAAAGAAAGTACAATAAAAAAACGAGTATAAGTGAGAGATTTCGAGTTCGAATCCTATCATTCACACTAAAAAAGAAAGAGTATTTTGCACAATTTTTTTTTGAAATGTATGAAATACAAAAATTTTTATGAATTATATGGATGAACATGTATTATACGGATATAATACAAGTATTCACTAGCAAGGACTACACATAAACTTGTTGAGTTCCATAAGGATAGAAAATGAACTAGAACAACAAAACAATATTGGGCTGTTCCTTAACTTGACAAAAATTTTCTAACTAGTGAACTGGCCCGACCAAAAACTTGAACGGAATCGCTTTGATCCTAGCCCATTTCAGCCCAACTTAAGTAAATTCCCAACCAGAAGTGCGTTATAAACCGATATTTGGAGACAACAAAGTTCCTGCAGAACCAACCCATTTGACTCCGATAGCCCATGAGTATACGTAGGCACAGCAAACAAAATCAGATTACGAATTTAACTCGAAGAATTTTCTGCAGTCCCCAAGTTGCTAGTAGTAATTTCCCAGGTAATTGTTTTTATTTTTAGCTAGAACGAAAGATATAGATTTTTTTTTTTTGTTGCTAAAAGATAGAGATATTAGAATAATCAAAAAGGGTGCCAAGAACAAATATGGGAGTGCCTATCGACGATTTAATGTGAAGTTACTTCAAGAGTACACTTGGTCTCACCAATGCTTTGAATTAATGAAAAGAGAGAATCGCAGTTTTAGTTCCAAATGTTTAGGGTGTAAGTGCTTTTAGTCCCTATAGTTTGGATGAAAATAAATATAACTTCAAATGTTCCAAATTTTATGCGCATGTAGTCCTAATGATTAATTTTTACCAATTACTATCGAAATCAAGTCATATGCTAGTAAGTAATTTTTGAAAAAAAATTTTAAAAAAATATTACTTACCATAATCTATGATAAAAGATGACTAATTATTCATATGTTGATTACGTAAGTAATTAGTCTTTAACCTAATTTTTTTTTGTCAACTGAATGCTTTTTTTAGGCTAAAGTCTTATTGCTCACGTGATCAGCAACCAAGTAATCTGTCCTTTTTTATTATAAATTATGGCCAATAATATTTATTTCAAATTTTTTTAAAATTCTTTTTAAAAAATTAATTACCGATACGTAGCAGCATGTGATTGGATTCAGATAGCAATTGGTAAAAAATCAGTTAATAGGATTAGATGTATTTAGAGATTAAACCATTTGGAACTACATTTACTTTCTTCCCCACTTTAGGAACTAGAAGCGTTCATGATCCAAACATTTGGGACTAAAACTTCATTTTCCTCTTAATGAAAAACCAGGGAATTTGGGGCGCAATGATCTTTGGTGGAACTGCTTTGCAAACAGGAATTCTTGCTGTCATTGCATTGCGTCGAGATTGGGACAACGAGGTCTTTCCTTGGAACAAATCTCCCCCAAATTGTTGTGCTTGTTAACATTTTAATTTTTAAAACTAAAATTTTCTTCATTTTATTGGCATTGACTTACAGGCTAGACAGGCAATATCGCATGGATGATCAACCAAATCGTATAAATGCCATACAACAGATCACGTATCCCACTGGCAACCTCTCACAGGAATGATCTGTCAGCGTCCATGGCCTTGAATAACAAATAATAAACAGTCTCACAACAAAACCGAAATTGACAAAAAGAAATGTATAGCAGATCCTATTCCAGAGAACAATTCTTGAAATGAAATTTATAGTAGTATTTTAGAGTTGGAAATTAAGTGTATTATTCACAGCATTTCATATTTGGAGATTAAACCTCACACTTTCTCGCTTTAAATCTTGATCTTTCTAGCAGTTAGCAGATGCACAAGAAGGGGTCCCAAGTAACCTTGATCTGATGATATGTTCCAGAGACCTGCTCTTGCCCATGTGACACCAAACTAATCTGATTTAAGTATGGACTGTATTAGTTTTTTTTCTTTTTTCCGTGCTCAATTATAAAATACTATTCGATCGAGAATTCTCTTTCTTTGTTGTTTATCAAACTTTGAAGGGCAACGACAAGAGCTTTATTAGTCCCCCACCCCTCTAAAAAAAGACAGAAAAAAAGAAAAGAAAACTAGGAGGGTAGTTGCTCCATCATTAATCCTTTCATTTTCTTTATGGAGATTGTTAACAAATGATATAATAGATGTAATTGGATTTTCCCTTCTGTTGTTTGCATGTCATAGTCAAGAAAGACAAGCACGCAACTGTGGAAATCTTGGTTCAGCAGACAAATTTGCTGTTGGTTTAGGTTTAGTGAGTATTTCTCCTACTTGGATTTAAAATAGCTCAAAGGAAGTGTACAATACTTGAAGCATGAATAAACGAAGCGCTCTACATGGTAGTCAAAATAATGACTAGTATTTTTTTCTAAAAAAAAAAAAAGGAAGTTACTAGTTATAACTCAAAGATAAAATACAAGTACAATAAGATATAACCTAGAGCCTGTTCGGATTGGAGATTTTGAGAGTTTTGTAGAAAAGTACTATACCGTAATAATGTGATGTGAGTAAGATAAAAAGATAATTGAAAAATACATCAAGAGAATATTTTTACAAATTTTTTTGGGAAACTCACAATCCAAAGGGGATCTTAGAATAATAATTTATAAATAAAAAATAAAGAGATCAGGGCCTATCCAATTGATTTTGTCCAGTTTGGTCTAGTAATTGTAATTCTTACAGCTTTTAGCATAAACTCATACACCTTTTGGATAATCGTGAATTAGTTATATGAATTAATAAATTTTACATTTACACCAAATTTGTACTATTTTACATGAAATGTTATATAAATTACATAATCGGACAGAATTAGACAAAAGTTCAACTGAAGAGGCCCCTGATCCTAAAAGAAATTACAAAATATTTACGTATAACTGAGATCTTCTAGTTCAGTTAAAAAGATAACAGTTTTTGTGTAAAAAATTTTAGAAATTTTAGCAGTTAAACTTTCAGTTAAATGTTCAAAATTAAGGAAAACTAAGGAAACAAATTAACAAGTGCAGCTTAATTTAAACTCCTGGAAAATAGTCATGTCTTGAAGTCACTTAAATGTGGGTAGTTGGACTAACTTGGTGAATCGTCTCGTACAGTAACTTAAATTCCCGGCTTGGAAGGTGAGTTTTTTAGAAATTTATCTAAAACTTTACTGTAGCGCACTGTAGAAGTTTTTCAAAAAATTTTTAGAGTGTGTAAATTTTTGAATATTTTGAAATGTATAGTTTAAAAACTTTGAGAAGTTTTTTGAGGTTACTGTAGTTAAAGTTTTTAAAATATTTGTAGCAGACAAACTTGCCAAAAAACTTATAGAGAAAAACGCAGGCCATGCAAGGCAATGCAAATGGGGTCAGTCTACTCAGACCGTCTAGGTTGTGAGGAAGAATAATGGTCCGTATTGAACGCGCAAGAAATGGAATTAAGATATACATGCTTTCCCTCAAGTCAAAACAAAACGCTCCGATCCAGACAATTTGGCATACTTGAATTTGTTTACCACTTCGCCTCTCCCAAGATGCAACATACCCGTAGATTCTTCATGAAGGAATGTAGACCCACATGAATTAAAAGACCCAAAATAAAAAAGGAAGCACAAACATGCATGATTATAACTAAAATGGTCAGCCACTATCATATAAAGAAATTTTCAGATGCCATGCAAAAAAGCTGTTCTTGTGAATAATTGTCGACTGGATTGTAGTGATCATGTCCTTTCCGCTGTTAGCAAGCTTTCGTTTAAATTAATTCCAGCTATTTTACACATGTTTTTTGGCTAGGATTCAATCATGCTGGGGACCAAAGCCCTAATCATCCATTTCTTTTTAACTTTCCAGAATTAAAAAGCTTGTTTAGGGCCATGGATGAACAGTGAAATTATAAATGTCTACGATGGATCGAGGATCACGAGACGACCTTGTTGTTTGGCCTGTGCCCAATGAATCGACGCATCCTGCTGTGTCTTTTAGGCTTTAAATCAACCTCCCCCAGTCTCCAGCCACCTTCTCCTCTCATATTATTATGATATACATATATATATATATATATATATATATATATATATATATATATAACAAGGGTCCTGAAAAGAATCATGCTATGTAAACAATGAAAATATGGTTATAAAGGACCGAGATTGAGACATGTTACGCAGAAGAAATTAGGATCAATTAATGGGCTTCACCAAAATCATTGTCCTTTGATTATTGAAGAAATTTAGATGAGAATGCATCGTTCAAAGTAAGATTAAAAATCTTCGTTCAACTAAGCTAGTATGAAAAGCTAGCCCCTCGGGCACAGAACGGCTGGCTATGGAATAGCCTCATTAGACCCAGGTCGTGTGGTAGATTCTGACTCTCCTACCGTCTCATGTATCCTTAGGAGGCGAGGTGCACAGGCGCAGGGAAATTAATCTGGCAAAAGTTGGAACATTTCCTGTGTTGACAAAAAAAGAAAAAAAAAGCTAGTATGAAGTTATTATGCTTTTTCAGAACCTATATATGGAAGTTGTATTGAATGAAATAACGAGTTTTTTTTTTAAATATATATATTAAGCAATATCTTAGGGGGTAAAGAATAAAATTTGAATCAAAGTCTGGCAAGTACATATTTTTCTGAAGTTGTTGCATGATGCATTCAAGAATTACTGGCTTTCCATGATGGACAAAACTCTACTAAAAATATTGGTATAATACAGGAATTTGAGGGATCTCGGAAAGATGGAGAATGAGGGTTCGAACTAAATAAGCATTAAATTTTCACCAGTGTCCTAATGGTTAAAAGAAACAAAAATGAGAAATAAGAAGTGCTCCCAAAAAAAAAAAAAGAAATGCAAAAAGCTAGCAAACTAGTTTCTCTATTTTTTTAAAAAATAAAAGTAAAAAGTTTATAAACTTGAAAATAAGTACTTGATGGCGGGGAATTTAAACCTAACCTCCTGATAAAATAAATAGTGGGAGTGTTATTAACAAATTTCATTTGAAATTTAGCATTATAATTTAACATGTACTCTTGTGATGTTTCTCTAAATGGTTATATGACGATGGATGTTATACATTTAAAGGTGCTATCAAGAACTCACCAATTGCATACATCTTAGGACATGATATGAGTTTCAACTTTCATCTAAATCGATTTTCTTTTTTTTTTTGGGCAAATTTTGGTCCTTATTTATTCATGTATATCCCGACTTTGTTTGAAATCTTAAACCTAACGTGGGACTATAAGAATAGGAGTTTTAGATCTAAATTAAAAGCGGTGGACCCAAATTAATTTAGCGTAGATCTGATATTGCTTTTGGGCAGCGTAGCTTCTCTAATGCACACATTATTTTGTCTAGACTCCAAATCGACAAATCTTCCTACGTAGGTTGTGTAACTTAGTATGTCTGAAACCTTCTGCGCTATGCCAGGCACATGGCATTGCATCATTGGGATATATAAAATTCATTGACTGCAAAATTGAACAAAGTCCGTGATTTTCGATCTGCATCCCTTTCTGTCTTTCTTATTTTTAACCGTAATGATAATATTTTTATAATCTAATTTATTCTAATTTAAGAGAATGAAAGGCTAAAGAAAATATGTATAAGATGCATCCCTTTCTGTCACTGTAGATAAATTACATGTCCAATGTACGAAATGCATGAAAAATATCGATTTACCTCACTTTTTGCAGGTGGCAGGGATCATGGATGAGAAAGTACGTGGCTTGGGAGTATAAATCACATTCAAGGGAGGCAAACAGTGGCGGTGTCAAGAACTTTATTCAAATTTCTTGATATCTAGATTTTTCTGAAAATTTCATCAACGAGTGCGCAGGCATTCGTTTGGACCGGCAATGGTTCATCGTGTTCCCTTTGACCTCTTTAGGTCTTCTCTCCCCCTAATATAGAATAAGAGTAAGTGTAAAATAGAATCTATCGTGTCTGCAAAAAGAAAAAGTCAAGATCTTTATTGAGGGGGTGCAATAATATTAGTTTAGACTTATAAGATGTTGGTTTGTAGATTTTTGGAATAACTAAATATTTGTTGCAGTAAACATGCAAGTAAAGATTCATTATTAATTAGCTCATTCAATGGTATAAAATTATGCATAAAAATACAAATTGTATATTCTAATTAACATATACAATTGGCAAATAATTTGTACACAATCAAACTATTAAATGAAATGGAAAATGTAAAAAAGTTAAATATTAAATAAATACCATTTTCTTACAAAAGAAACGAATTACATTTGATAGAAAGGAAACAAATAACATCATGTAATATATTTTTAGTTCTAGGTTTACCACTATGAAAATAAAGAGGACAATTGTAAAAAATTATAACAATTTGGGGGGGGGGGGTTAATTATGAGATTAGAAGGAATCCTACCAAAACTCAGGGGACAAGAGAGAGACAATATTATAATATTTAAAATTTTTATAGGCTGTATTAGAGTTTTTCAAAAGTTGAAGGGGTGTCGCCACTAGGGGCAAAATATTAAGTGAAATTTCATCATTTGAAGTCCTTCATCCTCTTCTTGTAGCTAATCCCACCCATTTGCTTAGGTGATGTACGAGGAGTTAATTTTGTTAGCATGCTTGTAGTCACTTATAATTTTTTTGTCAATTAAATTTTTTCCCTTCCAAAAAATCAAGAATTAATAAAAAACTTTAGTCGCTAGATTTTGTTACTAAACTTTTTTTCCCTATTTTGGGCACATGATGAAATATATATTTCATATCTAATTTAATTTGCTAGTGGACACAATGAATCAACTTTTATTTCACAGAGCGCCTGGCTATTTGCAGGTAATCACTACTAATTCGTAGCAGAAAATCTCGGCCGGTGCTCCTTTTCATTGTTGAATTTATATCCATCCCTTTACACGAAGTTGTAATTCCAAAAAAAAAAAAAAGGGGGTCATATTTCGGTCTTTTTACATGAGTAAAAGGTCAGTCCACTCAGGAGTGCCAATAGCAACTCCTTACTAAATTCATATTGCCAGATGGCCACAAAGTTGTATATAAAGTATCCACTTTCATGATAAGCACCACCCATCATTTCCTAACTTCACTCTGCTAAATAATTGAGGGTGGATGGTTTTAGGATACCAGGTTTAGGATGGAGAGTGCCAAGAGCAATGAGATTATTCAGCCACTATTAGTGCAAGATTCGGCGTTAAGTACAAATAGCCGGGAGAAGTACATACCAGCTGAAGGTTCAGGAGGAGACCTTAGCAGCAGGGTGTGGACAGAATCAAAGAAGCTATGGCACATAGTTGGGCCATCCATCTTCTCCCGCGTCGTCTCCTACTCCATGAACGTAATCACTCAAGCCTTTGCCGGCCACCTTGGTGAGGTTGAACTAGCTTCAGTCTCCATCGCCAACACTGTCATTGTAGGATTCAATTTCGGGTTCTTGGTACGCACATTTTATTTATCCCTTTTGATGCTAACTCACTAACAGGACCATGAACCACATTAATGTCACAAATTTGGTACTACTATTACCATATGTATTGTTTTCTTGAAAGATGAAAACGGATCTCTGAATGATCAACCTCTTTGATTCATATGTTGTTGATTTTAGACTACAAATTAAGGGATCCTAGTGGCCATCGGTTTCTCTTACTTTTCTCCCATTATGAAGGGAATTGAATAACCAGTCGTCCTAGGCGCGCGAGTTGGTATCGGGTAATATTCAGGATGTGTATAGTAATGCACAAGATGCAGTTCCACCTCCTGTGGTCGGGACTCCGGAGACGAGTTTCTAGCAAGTCATAAGTATATAAACATTTATCCAACTTTACATAAGTAAATCCAACATGAACATAAATATTTATGCAGCCATAAGATTTTGATTTGCAAGTATAATTAAGAAAATTAATCTATGCTTGTTGGTTATTGTTTATGATTGTCGATTACTCCATTTCAGCTGGGAATGGCGAGCGCATTGGAAACCTTATGTGGACAGGCCTTTGGGGCTAAAAGGTACCACTTGTTAGGCACATACATGCAAAGATCATGGATAGTTCTATCCATCTGTTGCTTCATGTTGTTGCCATTCTACTTGTACGCCACGCCCGTTTTGAAGTTGCTAGGCCAGCCGGACGAAGTCGCCGAGCTATCGGGGCAGCTTGCCTTGTGGTTTGTTCCGATGCATTTCAGCTTTGCACTTCAGTGCCCGTTACAGAGATTCTTGCAGAGCCAGCTGAAGACTGGGGTCCTGGTGTGGGCATCTCTGGCAGCTCTTGTGATTCACGTGATTATTAGTTGGGTTTTTGTGTATCAATTTGACATGGGTGTAATTGGAGCTGCTGTTGCCTTGGATATATCTTGGTGGGTTTTGGTTTTGGGTATGTTGGGATATACTGTTTGGGGTGGGTGTCCTCAAACATGGACTGGTTTCTCTATGCAGGCCTTTTCTGGTCTTTGGGAGTTTACAAGACTTTCTGCTGCTGCTGGTGTAATGCTTTGGTACTGTGCCTTTACTCTTTCCTTACTCTGATTGATTAGAATTCTTTTTGTGTTGTTCTTTTCTTCTCAACTGATTCATTGTGCAGTTTGGAGAATTGGTATTATAGAATATTGATATTGATGACCGGCAACCTAAAGAATGCAACTATTGCCGTGGATGCTCTCTCCGTCTGGTGCGTATTTTTTATCTAAAGATCTGCAGTAATTGGTTAGATAAATCTGCTCTAGCTAGCAAAATTGATGGACTAGGTAAAAATTAAAAAAAATTAATAAAGTCAAGGCTTGAGCCTGTAATTAGGATTCGGACTTCACTCTCTTCCTACCACAACCTAACATAGCCAAAAACAAATGTGTTAAATATGTTTCTTTGCAATTTTGGCAGCATGGGAATCAATGGCTGGGAAATGATGATTCCTCTAGCATTCTTTGCGGCAACCGGGTACTATCTCGAATTCCTTTTGTTGGCCAAACATATGAGCAATAACATTGGATGGATCGATGTTTAATTTCAACTGTTCTTGAATGGTTAAAAGCTTTGTTGTTGTTGAGGAGCATAACTAAGAGAGGTTCTCAGGAAGAAATTAAATAGGACCAGTGTTTAAATGCAAGGATGGACAATTAATTTAAGTATGTCCATCTCTATGATAATTTTGATATAAGTTAGATAATAGTTGTTAAAGAAAACCTAGTTAAAATGCTTTAGATTTTCTGGCCACAAAAATTAATTAAATTGGATATAAAGCAATAAATTAAAAAAAAACTATTTAAAATAGCTTCAAGCTTTTCTATCCACAACACCTCATTAATTTGGATGTAAACCAGTATATGACAATATATTCTTAGTACTTGGGACATTGTAACGTTGAAAGTTTCCCCTTGAAAAATGATTTTAACAAAACAACAACTGCAGCAATAATAATAATTAGAAAAGGTTATTTAGTCCAATAACAAGCAAGGTCGCACTTCACAAAGTTTTTGTCATAGAAAAATTTAGGCTAATTTAACTGTTTATTTCAAGTTAATATTTTCATTTTGCCCAAACACAAGTAATATTAGCAATGGGTTGGACAGTATATATGGCAAGAGGGCGTGTAAGTAAGACATCTCGAGTTCGAAATCTCCCACTTATACTAAAAAAAAATGTGTAATATTAGCAAATGTATTTCCCTAGCGTATATTTTTGGATTTTCATTTTTGTTTGCATCTGAAATGCTGATCCAGGGAAAATTGCTTTCTGTCTTCTAATTATCAAAATTTTGATGACAGAGTAAGGGTAGCCAATGAACTCGGTGCGGGGAACGGAAAGGCAGCGAAATTTGCAGCAAAAGTGGCAGTTATCCAATCAACAGTGATAGGCATCATCTTCTGCGGCCTTATTCTGTTGCTCCATAACCAAATTGCTTACATTTTCTCATCAAGTTCTCAAGTTATTGCTGCAGTGAACAAGTTCTCGTACCTCTTAGCTCTCACCATTCTTCTCAACAGTGTTCAACCGGTGCTCTCCGGTTAGAGATTCCTCCAGTTGTTTGCCTGTTATTCAATTTCATTAAAGATTTATTAAAGTCTTTATTTTGGGTCAACAAAATTTCATATGTTTTTCTTTTTTAATTATCAAAATTTGCAGGTGTAGCTGTAGGATCTGGTTGGCAAGCTTGGGTTGCATACGTGAATTTGACTTGTTATTATGTAGTTGGGATTCCCGCGGGAATCGTACTCGGTTGGTTCTTAGACTTGGGTGTTGAGGTAAGCCAATCTGCTTCTAATTCTTTGCGATAGCGTTATACTTGAATTGGGAAACAAATTACTACTCAAAATTCTTTGGATTAATTCTATTTTACACCCTTCAACTATATTTTGATTTCTATTTTGGTCCCTAAACATTAAATTATGACACTTTAACATCTAAATTATACCGCAATTCTCAATTTAGTCCCTAAACTCCTTTTCTAATTTTGGAATTTTTTAGGTTATTGTTCAAGCTATTTGCTGCTTACTTGACTTATATTCTGCCATTTTCGGAGATTCTATCAACAATTGTCCGTGATTCTCAATTTGATCCCTAAAACTCCTTTCTTCCCTCCTAATTTTGGAAATTTTTGGGTTATTATTTATTTATTTATTTTTTGCCATTCACTTGATAATATTCCATTAGTTTTGGGAATTCTGTTAATAATTGTCCTTAAGTTAGACGGTTTTTATAGTTTAGGAATTAAAAGCGTTCAAATTTTTAGTTTGGAGACCAAAGTAAAAATTAATATATAATTGAGGGACACAGAATAAAATTACCGCATTATTTGAAGTAAACTTCAATTGAAACCCCTCTTGTGGGTAACTTTACCACTTCTACACGAATGTTTTATGTGCTCATGTCACTCTTCAAAATACTAACAAGTGATTTCTCATTTCACGTCCAAACTCGAAAGTGATATTGGCATTGCCACTCTCGAAAATTCAAGTAATGCATAGTAAGTTGTCAATAGCACTATACGTATGAATTTGATCTGATTACAGATACACGAAGGGTAAAAAATACTTGGATGTTGTAGTAGCAAGTCATGCCAAGAACTAGGATGTGGATTAAAATGCAGGGAAGAACAAGGCATACGCTTGTACAAAATCCAATGCTTCAATTAATGTGGAACTTTTCTATCTCTTCACCTCATCTACCCCTTCTCATAAATAGTAGCGGAGCCAAGAACTATAGCCAGTAGAGGTAGCATTATACACCTAAAATAATGTTCTTATTATGCAAGAAAATATCAAATAAAAATAAGATTTTTATTATTGAGTTTTTGTGTTTTGAAAGTATCAAAGCTATTCTTTATCCAAATAGAAACCAAATTTGTGTTTTAATAGTTTCAAAACATTTGTGCTGTAGAAGAGATATCTAAAAGAAATTGATTGTTTAGAGAGCTAATGCAAGAGGAATGAGAATTTCTTATAATATAAGAGGGCAATATAAAGGAAAAAAAAGGGTATTTTTTAAAATTGAGGGGGCGCAATTATAATAGAAACATAAAAATTTATAAAAGTGTCAAGACTATTCTTGAAATTTTGCAAAGTTAAGGGGGTGCAAGTACACACCCTCATCACAATGTGGCTCCGCCACTACTCACAGAGCATTTGAGACAAAAGCATCCCCACAATTAGAGACATTATTATTGTTTCTTTGTTTCTTTTTCTTGATTGCCTGCCTTTTCTTTTCTTCCTCTTTTACAAAACCAAACTATGAGGGGGCTTTGTTTTAGGGATCTCACGCCATTCTATGTTCAGATAATTTTTTGTAATGTACGAGTTATTTCATTTAAAGAATTTATTCCAGGAACAAAGCTTCAAGTACTAACACAATTTTAAATTATTATTTTAAATAAACATTATTGAACCAGTGTCAGGAACTAGAGACACGCTCTCTTTCATTTATTATAATACACGCACATACACACATTTATGACGAAAGAAACCTCTTCAAATTTAGATTTTTTCTTTTCCTCCAAAATTATACTCCCTCCGTCCCACTTTGATAGTTTTGTTTTCCTTTTTCGTTTGTCCCAAATTGTAGTCCACTTTCTAATTGAAGAATGTAGTTGTATTTTAATTTTCCTAAAATACTCTTATTGGAAGAAATCTGTCAATTGTCCAATTTTACGCAAAATTGGATAGATTAGGAACCAAATGTACTTTTTGAAATAGATTGAGGACCAGTTCCGTGCATGGGTAATACATTAGGCATTAAAACTACAATTCTTCCTATAATCTTCATAGGAACATCACTTTTATTAGGTTGTAGTGGAGGAATTAATCCCTCATCTGTACATAGAGCATCCTAAAATTCCTATTACTAGGACAAAGCTACCATCCCATGTACGTTTACTATCATCAGATCGTGGCACCAATTGATACATGGTCCAAAATTTTGAGTCTTAGGCATATAAATGTTGGCAATTTTTGCCTTTAATATCGTCCTAACCACTAGAAATTACAAAATAAAAGAAGGCTAAAGATTGTGAATAATGTTGGTTTAAAGTTTAAGCCTTTGAAATCCATCCACTCATCCAGGGTATCTGGGGCGGAATGATCGTTGGTGGAACTGCTGTGCAGACAGGGATACTAGCCATAATAACCATCCATCGCGACTGGGAAAAAGAGGTAAGTAATAGTTAGACTTAAATACCCATTAATCTCAACTAAAAGCTCTCTATTGTTGTGGATTAATCTTACTCTAAAGATTTTTCTGGGTTTTTGCAGGCTGAAAATGCTTCCAGGAATATCCAAAAATTGTCATGTCCAATTCCTGATTTGTTATCATGACTTGTAGACTGAATTTGTGGCACGGTGGAGTTGCCTGGTTTTTTTGATTGAAGCTTTTCAGTTGTCAAGAATATCTCATACCATTAGAGAATTCGTCAAAAATTTATCTAGTGGACTGCGAATAAATTTTGTCAATAATGTCAAAAATATGTTTAGCAGTGCATTTTTTTTTCCTGATTATTCCCTGATCATTATCAATGTCTCGTTTAATCGGTCCCTTTATACATTTGTCATGATTTGAAATGACATCCGTTAGATTTAAGTAAGCTTATTACATTAAAGCTGGTGATCTATAAATGCAAGGAATTAGAGAAGTTTAACATAAGAACCTATCTCCGGTTCCTTTTAACAATCACCAGCACACATTTATTAGTGATTATCAACATCTGTCTCCAAGTAACAAGAGCTGGTTAGGAGCAACTGAGACAAGTTTCCAATTGGAATAATTATCCATTTATCAGACACAAAATTAAGCAAAGTAAATACTATCCGATTAATGCATTTACAACACTAGTGCAGATGAAGATTTCCTCCCCCCCTGTTCTCTTCATGTCCTAATTGTGATTAACTCTAAAACTTTTCATTAAAGAACTCAAGGGTTCTTTGGCCCATTCGTTGCTAGAAAAGGGTAGTCTACTCGTTACATCAACCTTTTTTTTGGACACTGTACTCAAACATAATGTTTAACTTGCCATGCGGGGGCAAAATGTTTATTCTTTTAGTTCAGGTGGGCAAAGTGAGATTAATCCTATAATTCAGGAGGGCAAAGTTTTATTAACCCATGCAAATATTACCCGCATACCAAGCTAATTCACCTCATATATTATTTATGGGATAATTTCAGAAACCCCCCTGAATTTTTTGATAATTTCGCTGAGCTCCCCTAAAATTTTAAAAATTACACTTACCTCCCTTATCCATCTAAAATGACAATACTAGCCTTAACATTTAAATAAAACTTTGTTTGGTATGTATATAAATGGAATGGGATTTATAATTATTGTTTCTTTTCATTTTCTCTTCTTGTTCCTCATTTTTTATATTTTTTACTAGTAAAACTATGGAAATATAAACACCAACATTAAATGTCAAACTAGTGACTTTTTTTTTTTGAAATTTAATATGATCCAACTTTTATTTGTCAATCCTTTTTTTCTTTTTTTTGTGTATTAGAAGCAATACTAACTCAAAAATAAAGGTCCAAAACTACTATTGAAAAGCATTATGATAGTTTCACGGATCTAAAAGCAACCAACTCTAAAAGCATTATGATGACACTCTCTTCTCTAATTTAGAAAGAATAAATTTGATATTGAAAAATATTTTATCATAGTATAGAATTATTGTCATTATTGCTTATGAAACAATAAATTTGGTATTGAAAACTTGACAATCCATTCTCATACATAGACTAAATATATTATTATTGCTTTAGAAAGTAATGAATTTTATAAGGTGAGGGTATTTTGGGGTATTCAATTAAATTTTTTACTAAGTCCAAAGTTTGGTTACAAAAAGAGTCAAATCATGGGAGAGAAGTGTAATTTTTAAAAGGTCAAGGGATCTTAGTGAAATTGTCAGATACCTCAGGGGAGGTTTATGAAATTATCCCAAGATTATTTGATAGCTGGGATAGATTTAACGATGGATAATATCTCAAAAACAATTTAAGAAAGGGTTTTTTTAACTGGTGCCCTATGGTTATTTGTTGATACACTTACATTTCACCCCAACCTACCATATATATATGCACACACTAATAAATACTACTTTCTCTTGCATTTATACACTTTTTCTGATTAATCTCTTTGCATTTATATGTTTTCCCTAATTAATCTTATATTTCTAAAAATCTAACACTTGAAATACATTTTAATAGTCACCGTTAAACAGGCCGTTTAAAAAGTTAAGTAGACACCAATTGAAAGCCTAGGGCCAATTCTTGAACAAAGGATCTCTCATTCTTGGGGCTTGTATTTGATTTCTTAGTTGTGGTTTAATTTAGAGAATTAAACAGATTGTGAGAAGAATAAATATACATATTGACTTATTTGAACATTATTTTTTTGAATGACAAAAAATCGATAATCTATAATCACCCAAACTGTAGTTTTCGCTGATTTTAATTATTCTCTATAATCAGTTTATATAATTAGATTTTATAAAGTCTAAAGCAATCAGGAACAAGGCCTAAATCTTTTTTATCTAGAAGTGACATGCATGTAAATTGACTCGCTCAATTTTGTTCTCCTTTTTTTTTTTCAAAACTAAGGTAAATTAAAGTTTTAGTGGACAGTAAGTTCGCTAATTGAGTGTTAATACATCTACAGGGGTAGTTGTTGGATCCGGATGGCAAACAAGTGTTGCATACATTAATCTATGCTGCTGCTATCTTGTTGGGCTTCCCCTTAGTGCTCCCTTGGGCTTGGTTTTTGGATGGGTGTTCAGGTATGTATACATGTTGACTTTCTCTGACTATGTTATACGTATACTTTGCAATCAGCACTTCAGCAGAAGAGTTGGCTTTTAATGCATAAAACAAATCAAGGTTTTTTTTTTTTTTTTTTTTTTTTGGTTGAAGGAAATCAAGGTTTTTACTCTAACAGAAGCCTACAGAGATGTTAATTAGGCAACCTTGATATCCCTATTCCCTAGTTTTCAGTTCGACCATGATGTTAAGGCCTGACGTAAGTCAAAAGGAATTGCGTTGCATTTCCTTTTTCTTAGTTATTGCATGGCATATAAAGACTAAGAAAATTAAGGATACTGCAAAGTAGCTTTTATTCATGTATATCGAGACTCATTCGGGTTTAAACAGGAGATGTGCTAGGGCTAAAACACTAAAGGTGTATTTGATAAAATTAAAATATGAAATTTCAATTCTAAAATTTGAATATGTTAGATTACTAAATTGTTTAGTATTGAAATCTTACTTTTGAGCATATTTTGCATTAAGTGATAAGTGAATATTTTATCGTTTATTTTTTGGTTAAAAGCAAATAATTAGAACTTCTTGTGTTAGGAAAATGATATATTTTTTTTCCGACAGTTGAGAAAAGCAAATAATGGCTTTTTTTGCTTTTCTTTCCTTTTTTTTTTTTTTTTTGATAAGTGGGAGATTATGAATTCAGAATCTCCTATTTACAATCCATCACATCTTATCATCCAATCCAACTTTCCCTCCCAAATAATGGCCTTTATACTTGATTAAATGGTAAATATTTGCTTATATGTCAAGTAACCACGATATTTCATACAGCCAGTATTGCATGCAAATATATTGAAAGAGACGTTAACTTTTAACACTAGTGATTGTTAAATAAATACGGATCAATTCTACTTTGCACCATTCAACTGTACATAAATTTTCACTTTGGTTTCAAAAATTTTAAATGAGACACTTAAATTCCTAAAACATAAAATATGTCTCACTTAAGTAAATCATTGACAGAAGTAAGACAGATTTTATACTTATATAGGATAATTAAATTTTATACTTTAGAGACTACAATGTGAATTAAAATTTTTTTTTTGACAGATTTCAAAGACTAAGGCGCTCTCATACCTTAGGGACTAAAGCACCTCATTAACTTAACAATAATTGAGGTCTTTCACAATATGAAGCATTTGCACCACTTGGGGTCTTTTATAATTGTAGATGAGCCAAGCAGTAGCTCCAATCCAGTCTTGTAACACCCCCAACAAGCATCCAAAAATGCCATGTGATTTCAAGAAGACTTCTGAGGAAAACGATAAGTCGGTAATGGATTAGGTACCAATTGGGACAATATAAGGAAGTCCAACAGACTAATTCAAAGAAACACGCAGTGCATCTATTCTCCACTTGGCTGCCGCCTCAAAAACAATAACAAGGAATGAAGTGTCTGCTGTCTCTAACTTTTCGTAAAATTCTGCAGGCTGCCATTTTAGATTTTAGTAGTACTATAAAATGACTTGTAAATTTCGCCGGGACTAAACAATGAATGGTTAAACAGTTGACTTTTTTTTTCCTTTTTCTTTTTTTTAATCATTTTTTCCTCTCGTTTCTATTAAAACGAAATGATTAAACTGGTGGTATTTCTTGACCGTCATCATAAATACCTCTCATGACTTTCAAGTTTGCAATGCCCTCCGATCTAGAGGAATCGGAGCTAAATTTAGCAATACCGGTCCATGTTTTGGAATCACCTACCTGTTTAATTGAATTGAAATCTTCTGGTACATTTCAATTAAAGCTCATAATTTACTAGTTGGAGTTTTTAAAATCCACAACTAAATTTTTTTTTTTTTAAAAAAAAAAACTGAACTCCCATGGAAAATTGCTTTCAAAGTATTGGAAATTTAGTGATTTAGTGTAGACGAAAAATGACTTGTGGCAAAGAGTTTGCAAAATGGCCATAAAACAAACCAATTCATCTACGTGATAGGTTTATGGATTGCATTAAGGCGAAAATTCAGACAAATGGCAGATGCAAGAACTTATGAAAGTTCTCATACGATTACGTAAAATCTTCCGCAGCCACAATAAAATTAAAAGCCCAAGCCAATCAACTTCAAGAATTGTTGCCCCGTTATTACTTATTATATTCGTTCACGCTACGGCGGCCGAAACAGTTAACCATTGACTTCTACAGGGCGAGAGCTTGATTACCTCACTCGTTCCCATAACTCGCTGATCAACAAACCGAGTTAGCTCAGTTGTTTCATCTTTCCATCCCTTCCACACCACCATTCTTCCTCTATCTCGCTTCTCATTCAGCTCCTCCAGTCCCACTCTGGTTTGTCTGACCAAATCCCAAAATTCATCGTTTCTTTTCCTGTTTGCAAACATTTCCACTAGCCTCATCCTGCAGTCCTCCAGCCTCTTCAAACAGCATATCAACTCGGCCAAGTCATCGTAGCTCATCCTCGCCGTCCGGTCACCTAACTCATTGAGTCTCGTGATAATTTGATGCTGAGTAAAACGATAGTCCTCGCTCACCAATAACATGAATTCGTGCACCAAATCCAATCTTTGGTAATGTAACGACTCAGGTGCAGCACAAATCCCTTCAACCATGCACACAAGAGAATCAATTTCTTTCAGTAAATCGCAGTCTGGTGGTCGAATAGCAATCTTGTTATTTCCATTTTCTTGAAACTTTGAAGATGAGGAGGTGCAACAGAGGTAGCAACCTAAAATCCTGGCAGTGATCAAGTTACGTTCCAAAACACTAGCGTACCACCGGACCCATTGGGACAATTCCCAATTTTCAAGGTTGCTTTTGTTACTAAACCTCGTAAGCTTGAGAGAATTTTGACCGCCGGTCAAAGGGTAGAGAGAGAGCTGTTCCTTGAGGATGAAGGAACCGTGGGTAATGATGTTGTGCAGGATGAAGAGGCATTTCAGTGCCACGTAAGGGCTCCGAGTGTTGTGAAGACGGTCTAGGACAGCTTCAACGCATGCGCATGCAAGGGGAAGATTAACATCGTGGCCGAGGCTGAGGATGGCGTCTAGTTGGTGCTCCGGTGGGGCGGCGGTGGAGCTGTGGCTGGTGGCGCGGAGGATGGAGATTTTTATCGAAGAAACGGTGCGTTTTGTGGTTAAGTTTGCTTTGATTAGTGAAGCGTTGTCTTTGAGGCGGCCTATGAATTCTCGCAGCTTTCTTGGCCGAGCCATTTTTGGCGAGAGGGACAGAGATTTGCTAATAATTTTAGCGAGTGACCTTTGATGAAGTCTCTGTATGGAACTTTTCTGCTTACAAAGAATGATAAGATGGATTTCATTTTTTTCAACTTGTCTTAAATTTATATGGGGGAATGGCTCGAGATTCCTATTTCCTTCGGTTGCATTTCCACGATGTTTCCTGATGGGCAGTGACTAAAACAAAAGAATAGAAAAAAAAAAAAATATATATATATATATATATATTCGACTATTCGACTATTTCCTTTCTAATCAATAACTTGGTCAAGCATTATTTGTACCATAAATTTAAGGGATAATTACACAAACCTCCCTTGAGATTTCTAACAATTTCACTCGGCTCCCCTCAAATTTAAAAAATTACACTTACCTCCCTTGACATATTAAAATATCTATAATGCCCTCCACTTGGCAAACAATTTTAAATTTAAGGCAATAAATTTACAAAACCCATAAAAAATCTATTTTCTATCTCTTGTCTATTTTTGCTCTCTTTTCTAATTAATATAATCTCTTTTATTATCTCCAATTTTTGTGGATATTAGCAAATTGAAATTATAAAATCAATAGAGAGAGTAGATTATATCTTAAATTAGAAGGAAATAAAGAGACTCACAGTGATAGAGAAATAAATAATGAAATTGATAATTGAAATAAAAAGAAGAACTAAAGGTGTGGAATTTGTCTTTTTTTTTTGTTGCAAGAAAATTTTTTATAAAATGTCAATAATTACATAAGGGTTTCTTTTATTGGATTAGAAATTTTTTATTATGATTTTATTATGGAGGTAAAATTTATTCTCTATTTTTGAGATATCAATATTTTTAAGGTTGTAGAAGGGTTATAATGGCGGTTCTAGATCAAATTAGTTTGTATTGAAAAGGTATTTTAGCATTGATATTTAATTTTGGGGTACAATTGGTTGTCAATAAGGTTTGTGTGTGTGTGTGTCTTTTATTTTTTTGTTTTTTGCTTGGAGAGTATTGATACTATATATACAATTTGAAATTTTTTGGATGGCTATTTGATTTTAGAACTTATGCTTGAATGGTTTATAAGGATTAGATTTGTTGATTTATACAAAGTGCGGAAGAAAATTATTGAGTATACAATATTTTTCTTTCTTAGTTTTGTATAAAAAGGTAATTTAGGATTTTTTTGTTAAAAAAAAATCTATTTCATTGGACCTATGTTGTTGCTAAACAGTAAAAGTAGAGGAGATATATGTAATTTTTAAAATTTGAAGGGAGCTCTCTGTAATTGTTAAAAATCTCTGGGGGGTTTGTGAAATTTTCCGTAAATTTAAATATAGGGAAAAATTTTTAGCCAACAGATACAACGAAATAACAATTTTAGCTTATCAAAAAGCAAAGTCGTAGTCTCTTAATTTCCTGGAAAAACCCCACAAGTTGATAATAAAAATTTTATATTGGTGAATAATGCAAAGACTTGTATGTATACTCCGCGGAAAAGAAACTATTGGGAAGAAGCATCCTTAAGGAATTACTAGATATATACTAGGTCAGGTCATCATTTAAAATTTTCTGTCACTGTCACGACATAATTATTGGTGAAACCTTAAGCCGACAGAAAACAGGCTTGAGATCCTGTGTCTAAAACGTCTATCCAAAGTTCCCTGTCCAAATGCTACCGACGCCGTTTCATTCACAAAAAATTAATGGCGTAACATATTTTGACTTGGCTAAGTAGTCTGTTTATGATAAACACTGCTTCTTCCCTCAACACTTGTTGGACGGCAAATTAGGTCAAGCTTTCAAATCATGGACACTTGTTCATGCAAACCGCGTAAAACATTAAAAGTTTTGTTTCTTTGAGAAGTATCCCATATCGAAAGCAAAGCGATGGTTAAGCTCTGATGTGCAAATTCTGATTGGATCAGTCGTCGTCTTCATCATCACCCCATTATTAGCATTATCTGGTATACCTTTAATTTGTAATAGGGCTTAAACCCAGGCTCTTCGAACAATTCTTACGTACGTACGATATCAAATCAACACTAAAAATTGGAAACTCTGATGGGGCCTTCTGATATTTCTGAAGAAATCTGTGCTAAGCGTTTCTTCTACATTCTCCTTCAGTTCTGTCGCAATAAGAAAACGTATATTCAATCTATGTCCTCTAATTAAGGCTTATTATTGTCTTTTACCTTTTTTTTTTTTTTCAAATTCAGGGGAGATGGCAAGCTTTATATGAGAAAAGAACGAAGGAGATATATTTAGACTTCAAATGGAGATACTATGGTTATCTTGCTCGTATCCTTAACAGTAACTTTGGTTTTGTTATTGCGTTGCATCTCGTGGTTTTGGACTTGAATGTATTATTTAGGTTGAAGTCCTAGGAGTTAGAAATTTTAAGGTTGAGAGAAATTTTAAGGTTGAGATGTCACCATATACAAGTTTTTGTATCCACTATTTGGTACTTCATTTATTGAATATTGAGTTGCAATTTTCATTATTTGTGGGTTATATTGTTGATTATATTACTCTCGTCATTTATGGATTCTTTGTAATATATTTTTTTTTTTTAAAAAAGGGTCCTAACTAACATTAATTAAATTAGATTAACTAATATTGTTGGGTTGGACAACTAAATTGGGCTAATGTTGAAAGATTAGGGTAACATTTGGAACTAGGCTTTACCAATACAAGAAGCCCAACATTAATTCGTCTTCATATGATAGCAAGCTCGGCTGGATTTGTTGATTCCGATAGCACTAACCAAGATTTATTTGTTGTTTCCATAGGGAAGGGAGTATGGCTTGGCAGAGGCTAGCAAAATTTGCTATGGAGCTAGTTAATGAAATTAGATGGAACTCTAATTTCCCAATATCGCTGTTAGATTTATGGAGCGAAGATTGGATTGGATGGTAAGATGGAAGGGATCATAAATAACAAATCTATGTTCGAATCCTATTATTTATCCAAAAAAACAAAGACCAGAATGATATGAGGATAGTGGCCCCTTTTGTAACTAATACTTGTAATAGTGTGTGTATATATATATACACACATATATATATAATGTTATCGTTTTGAAAAAAAAAAAAAATTGACATGCAACCTTCAGCAACCAAATGTGGTTATTTGGACAAAAGTCTTTTCTAACATCTCCTAAATCAAAAGAAAAATGTCAATATCATTCGTGAATTAGGATATACAAATTAATGCACACAGCTACAAAGACCGACAGTGAACTTGTCGTTGTGGTGATGAAAAGAAATATCCCGCATGCGTTGTCGGAAATCCAGCCTTTGTTCTTAGATTTTCCAAATTCTGCTTTTAAGATATTTGCTTGAATAAAACTTGACAAAAGATTACAGAAATAGAACCTTTGAATCCTATTTGTGATCCTTGTGCTGTGGTGGTGGTACTACTCAGTACAAACCATATGAAATTAACTAAATAAATAATAGCCGTCAATTGGGTCTCAATTACTCATTTGTTGACATAACAAGGAGCAATGAAGTTATACTTGAAGATTCATATGTTGTTCGTTATAACTTTGTTCAAGGCAGATCTTTTGAGAAGGTTTATAGGCAGTTATGGATATTCATAACGACATAAATGCTTCATTCGAAATTTTTATTTTGAAAACTGTAATTGAAAAGGTACTATATATAGTCCCCTACTATGAACAAAAAGTGTATTAAAGGAGACTCCACTAATGCAGTTTATTGGAGCACACGGTTAAATATCCTTGAGATTGACTTCAAATTGAAGCAAACAAAACAAGGGAAGAAATGCTTTAATTTCGCTTTCCTTCGAATTTTAGTCTTGTCTAACATCATCATTTAGTTACAGAACATACAAGGCTTCTCATTACTTACGACTAGAGGTGGCAAAATGGGCGGGATGGGCGGGATTTGCTTGGGTTTGAAATGGAACCGAGTCATATGGGTTTGGGCCCAATCTTACCCATATGTGTTTTGGAACTAACTTGGGCGGGATCATTTTGGGATGGGTTTAGATTGATCCCGCCCAATACCCAAATCCATTTTCTACATATTTTTTTTCCTTTAATTCATTTTTTATTTTTATATAATTTTAATATTTTTGATTTATTAAATTTCTTTTAGTTTTATTAAATAAACATGCAAGTGCTTTATACTCAAGATTCCCACCAAAAATTGGATTAACAAATAAAGGAAAAGATAGATATACAGCCATATTCCAACATATATCAAGATGGCCAAGGTCCTTAGGATGTTGAATATTTATCCTTATCATTATCCAAGGATGACAGGTCTAAACTAACTGAAATGCTGGAAATTCTTGTGGATAATGACTAGGAAGACTACTAGATTATATTCGATGGTATAACTATAAAAATTGTTAAAGATAATTTTTGAATCTAAGATTCCGTTTGGATTGACTTTTTTTTCAAAAAATAAGTTTTTCAAATACAATGTTACAGTAATATACAATAACTCAAGAAACATCCCATCCATATTAATATATCAAATATTTCAAAAAAATTTTATAGTAAAAATTTTTCATATACACTGCTACAATAAAATATTTCAAAAACACCTACCAAAAACAGCTAATCCAAACGGAGCCCTTGCCATTTGAGCCCAATGGGTACCCAAGTATTTCCCATCCTTTCCCATTCATTAATGGGTATAGTTGGGATGTGTCCCAACTTAAACCCAATACCAAATTATAATACCCATCCCACCCAAAGTTCCTTTGGGCATGGGTAGCCCATTGGGACTTGGGACAAATTGCCAGCTCTACTTACGACCCAACCGAGAAGAGGTGGACGATCACACAAATTTTCCATTTCATCCAATATGGGTTTTGACAAACATGATTGTTGCTGAACTGCTATATTAACTTTTTGAAGGTAAATATTTAAGGATGATACCAACCCAAAAAAAAATATTTAAGGATGACTATTTACAAGTAATTAAAAACAAAATTGGTTGTAAAAAAGAAGATAAATTGAGTCCAATACTTAATCTATAGTACAGAAATTTGATTAGTTCACAACTTTAAACCGGACTATTATCTGGTCTTAACCTATTGAACGATCTTTCCCCATCAACCTCTTTCTGAGCACTGCTAAACAAACGTTCAAATGATGTTTTAAAATTCTTACCGGACCTAAACAAGCTCTTGGGGTTTCCTGCTGACTCTTCCCCACTATGGTTAACTACATCGTTGGTCGAACCAGTACGAGAGAAGAAAGGCGGGTTAATTGTAAAACCCCACCTATCAAATCGGCCAACTTGATCCAACCGTTCATAATCTATTGAATTATTCCGTGTTCCACCACCACCACTTTCACTCCTTCTATACCCCTTTGTGGAGCTTCTAATTCGAGTAAAAGCCACACAACTCTTCGCCCTGCTTAACTCTGAGTTAATTAAACGGTTTTTTATGTCCTCCGGTAATCTTAGTGTAAATCTCTCACAATCTTCACCTGGTTGAATCACTGAGTGACCAGTTGAGTGTGATCGAGGAAATTTTTCATTAACTCGCAATTTTTTCGTGTGAGTATGAATGGTTGGTTCAGACAAGTTTATCACCTCGGGTGAACCAATATGGATATCAATAGCCACATTACCGGTTTGAGAAGTCGAGTTATTGAAACCTTGGGTCGATATGGAGTTGGATGACAGATTGACAACCGGTTCATGAGTGTCTGAACCACGGTCATCATCATCCAGTTCGACCGGATCCACAACAAGGTTGGCCCGGCAAACGGGGCAGGTGAAGTGGGATGCCAGCCAAGCTCCGATACAGTCTGGATGGAAGACGTGAGAGCATTTGGGAAGCAAACGGAGCGTTTCATCGTCCTCAAACTCGTTTAAACAAACAGCGCATTCTAGCGCACCGTTGCCCAGCTTGAGCCCTTTAACATCGGAATATAAGAACATGGGGAAGGTGTCTATAACTGAAGAGTCGAGCCCACGAGCCGCTGCCCGACGTAAGCGACGGCGTGAGCCAAGGTTGTAATCTTCGGTTATGGCGTCGAGGCTATGCTCGGAACAATGGCGGATGGACACGGAGACGCACCCCATTATGAAGAAAGCACTTATAAGGCAGACAAAAATGATTGCCATCGAGGGGTTTACTCTAAGTTTTGTGTCAAATGAAAAGCTTTCTGACTTTGACGGCGGTGGCGGCGGCAGCGGCAGAGGAAAAGATGATGATGGTAGAGTTTCGTTTTGGGCGGCTGCATTTTGTAAGAGAAGTGGGAGAGCGAGAACCATGAGAACCAATTTGAGTTTGATTACTGCATGGCTGAGTTGGCAAAGAAAACATAGGAAAGAATCCTATGTTTTGGGTGCGTTTTCATTTCCTCGGCGAATCAGTTGGAGGCTCTAGTTTCACACATCTATGCAGTACATTTTTTGTGCGCTGAGATGAAAATTTTGTGGGAATGTTTGAGCCGAAGAGGGGGCAGAAAAAAAGCGTTAAATAAGGAGGGGAATTTGGTGGAGGGGTCCGGCGAAGTGCCTTGAGCTTTAAGATAAAATGAGATAGTATCATTTCTCCTGTTTTGGGTGATTTGACCCGGCAGTTCATAGGGACAAAAACAATTTAAAAAAAAAAAAGGTGGGTGTGGAGAGTGAAGTGTGGGACTTGAATTGGCAATTGGCATATCGACAATATACCAACTAGGACAAGATATATAGCAAGGGATGCCAAGTGAAATACAATGAGGATTAGAGTCCATCATCGATAAGTTACTGGTTTTTCTTAGAAAATGTGCATTTGAATTGAGGAAAATATTTATCCATCTGTTCAATACTTCAATTTTGGATGGAATTAGTCCAAACTCGTACTGTCTCAATAGAATTGTTTCTTGTGCCTTTCCTTTCAGTAACTAAGACTAGGGGACCCGTCCGGGGAACTGCAAGGGTGCTTATAGGGCGAGACCTGCTCGCTTTTACTCTCAAGAGAAAGTCATTTGCTCAAAATAAAATGGCTGGTTTTTGAGGGGTTAATGAATATCTATATTGAGAATATGATTATGTAAGATGTAAAACCACACTATAGTTTTTCACGTGTCTTTATTTTTTAATGAAGTACACTTTGTAACATTAAAACCACACTATAATTTCACGTCTGATTGCATTATAGTGGAGTACTGAGTAACAGAAAGGTTGGAGTCAGATTAATAGTTAATTCCTCACTTGCTTCCAGGTATTGGCTCTCATCTACTATAAGAATCAAGTGCACCTGCTATACTTAAACCTTTTCCTAACTCTTCTAGTTTAGACAACAATCCATTCTTTAAGACATCATGAGTTGGTTACTAATTAATACTAAGCACTAAAGAAGTAAAGATTCCAGAACAAAAGGATGGCCCAAAAAAAAAAATTTTTTTTTTTTTTTTTTTTTTTTTGCAACTTTGCAACAGAGAATATGTTACACAACGTTGGGTAAATTGTAGCAAGTGTAAAGGTGCCAGTACTAAAAACTACATATGTGCCGTTAGAATTATTTTTAAGCGGAATGATTTAAATTCAAAATCTTTTTTTTTTTTACAAACCTTCCATTTTACTGTCCAATCTAACCCTCGTTCAAACTACTTTTACAAGCTTGATGGTTGTCAACATTGTCTTGTCTGGATGTAATTCTTTGTCCAAAAAGACTTTAAATTTATCCGAAATAAGAACGATTCCAATGAATCAAGAAAAAAGAGGGTCCGATCCATTTTGTCCAACAAAAGTTTTAAACGTAGTTGCGTGTGTGATCATCGAATGGTCCACGCCTCCACAGAACGGAGATGGAGAATATGGAAGCGGCCATCATAGAATGGTAGTTGTTGTAACTTGCCAGTCAAACTAAGAAGCTCCCAACAACTGTTCTTGGCACGTACGCTATGTAGATTGGGTGACTACTGCATCATAAGCAACAAGCAAAGCAATGGATAATCATGGTTCATTACCTCCATGAACAATGCTTGCACGTCCGCCTTAAAAAGGTTTGCTTATCACTTTATCTCACCAAGAGGAATTTTTGTCTTTTTTTTTTTTTGAGAGAGAGAAAATTTTGTCATATAAACCAAATGTAATCAGATTAGGAGTTTTAATAGATTTGACATGTGTTTTTTCTTTTACATTTTGTTAAGATTTTGCAACTCATATATTTGTTGTTATTGATATTTTGGCATGATCCAAGGTTGTAAACAAATGAAATTGGATTGAACTTCTGAGTCGTCAAGTTGATTCAAATTTTGAGCTAATCTCGATTTTATTTGAGCTTAAAATTTAAACTTCAGTTTGATTTGATTTAATATTCGATAAGTTCGAGTTTGATTCAAGAGCTCAAAATTTTATTTAATTTTTAATTTTATCAATAATGTATATAATAAAATAATAGATATGTAATTTCAGTCAAAATCTCAATAAGTCGAACTTGAATTGAATCCAAATTATTAGTTAAGGGCTTGGTTCATTTACACCCTATTACGATTCATTTCATAGTTATAGTTGTCTGTTTTACAATCCCAATAAACTTCTTAATGGGATTTCCTTATTTGTAATACGTATAGAGTAGACGAAGATAAAGACCATAATCCTATCGATACATAAATATTCTGATCATTTTGTTCTTCAAAAATATTTTCTATTTTATAACTTTATCATTACTTACAAAATTTGACATAAGTACAAAATTTGAATTTTCACTTTTAAATTACAAATCAAAATCACTATTATTATTTTTGAAGTTGTAATCATTAGGATTTTCATGTTTGTTGGTTGCAAGAACTTTGATTTGGATATTGTATACATCATGTTCAAATCTTCTAATTGTTTTGAAATGTGTATAGAACTTAGTGTATTTGGAATATGCACTATTTGGACAAAGAAATATTTATTTTGTCAACACTTTTTTATTTATTTATTTTTTATTTAAGAAAAGGTTTCAAGCCTTACAAGAAACAAGAGCGAAAGTAGAAATTGAGAGTTGAACCAAAGACACTCTTTATTTTGCAAACATATTTTATCTCACATATTTCACGTATCAAAATAATTGTTAACAAATAAAAACATTTTTCCAAAATAATATTCAAACAAAACACATATTGATTCAATGTTTTGTCTAATGCGAGTGTATTTGGGTCAGTTAGGCCCATCCACAAGAGTTTATACAGGCCTTGTGGGAAAACTAGAAGCCCGTATACAAGATTAATAGGATGAGCACATTTATTTCTTGGACACCATTGTCATTGGTCAGGGGTCAGGGTGTCAATTTCCATTGTCATCCATCTTCAACCTGCTAAGGCTGATAGGATCCATGTTTAAGGCCATTTTACATGTAACCCTAAATTGATCAGATAGTTGATCCAATTGTGATGGCAGATTAAGAAAGATGAAAGGGTTTAAGTACCTTTTTCTCTCTTTTATAAAATAAAAAAAAAAGTATACATTTTTCTAATTTTTTCTCTCCACTAGCTCTCGAATTTCAAAAGTTGACAAATTATTTTCAAAAAAAAAAAAATAAAAGAATTCGTGATCAAATGAAAGTTTGAAAAATAGAATATGTTAAGTAACTTCTTTTATAAATACTGTAATTGTAGTGAAGTAGGGTTTAAAGTTTTGCAAGTTGTGAAGTGTATGTAAAAAACGGAGCAATTTTAAAGTCATACGAATGGTTGATTTTAGAATTGTATAAAGTTCCAATTTCTATGAGAAGAAAATTTCAACAAAAACTCAGAAAGTCAATGAAAAAAACAAGAGGAAATTTGGTTGGCCGAGGAATTTGTCAACAGCTCTTGTCATAAATCATCATAAAAGAGCACGCCCCAGCGTCCAATATGGTGTCCTTATTTGTTGCTAGGAAATTCGTCTTTTTAGGAGGTTGACTCATGTATAGACAACAAAAAATAATTAATGAAGAAAGCAGAGCCTAAAAAACTACGTTGGCTAACTGCTGGTTGTCATCAGCTATTTTCTAGAAAAATTATTCTAAATAATCTACTATCCAAACACATTCGACTGTAAACAAAAATTGTAGTTATGAAAACTAAGCTTTGTTTGGATTACATTTTCTTGAATTTTTTATAGAAAAATTACTGTAGTGATTTGATGTATGTGAATGTAATTACAGAAAACGACGTAATTTTTCGATAAAAAAGACTGTTCAAACGAGGCCTAAGGTCTTGACCGATTTAAGAGACTAGTACACTAAACTCCATAATTGTTAAGAATCTCTCGTTTGAATTGATATTTTCTGTAATTTTGATAAAAAAAAAAAAGTTATAAAAATTTAATATATGTAAAGTAAAAAAAATTAAAAAATAACTTTTATATGTCTGCATAAAACGTAATTAAACTACATGTTACCGTGGCCCGTGGAATCCATGGTTTTTCAGGCGCTTCTGATATGCAGAGTGGTATTGTACCCTGCGCCGCGGTTTAGACGGTTTGCCCGCGCGAAGACGGCAGAAAGGCGGGTCCCGCCAGATGTAGAGGCTGCACACACGTGTACGGCCGGTTGTAGACAAGTTGATGCTCGTCCAAAAGAACCCGACGAATCCACCCGTCACTTCATCTTTCACACGATGGGCTTACCGTACACCATTTTATGCGGTCACTGCGGCCGTGCCGACGTGATGAAGTTTTTGGTGCATTTACGTTGCATGTGCACAAGATTACAAGTATGGGTGTGGTTTGATTGGAGATTATTTGAAAATATATTTTATCTAGATGGATTTCTTTTAGTGAGTGTCTAATGAATAGCTATTAACGCTTCTATATTTCATATATTTTATTATGTGTATACACATATTAATAATTATTATCTTTCGTTATATTTACACTCTAATTAATTTTATTTTTTTTAAAATCTCACGTCAGAATTACATTTTAATGAATGGAGCGCTCGTTAGACTGACCATATTTAAAATGATATTGTAGTATTTTTGTATAAAATAATATACGTGAAATAAAAATGTATTGAAAAAAAATAAAAAAAAAAGTAGTTGGCAACCAAACAAACTCATTATTTTTCTATTTTTCTTTTCTTCTTTGCATCTCTTCTTCTTTTTGTTTTAAAATTCTAAGTTTGCACTGAGAGAGAGAGAGAGTGTGTGAAAACAAAAAAAAACTATGTGTACTATGTGCATTGTAAAGTCATGCATAAATTTTCCTCAAGTCAAGATTATTTGATATTCTTAATATATCTATATTTTTTTTTTTATGTGTGTGTATGCATATTATAGGATTTCAGTTTAAAAATTGTGTGGATTGTATAATAGTATATTGCAACTAATTTAGTCCCTACCTCAGGGGAGGAATGGATTGGATGGTTTGGAGAACGGAGTATAAAGTGAGAATTTATAAATTCGATCCCTCCCACTTATACTTAAAAAAAAATTGTTCCCACCTTTCATTTTGCTGTGTGCATTTTAGTCATTTCATTTAGTCATTGGTGTTTAGAACAAACAGCAGTTATCTCTTTTTTTCTTTTTTTTTTTTGAATTGTAATAGCAATTGCAATACGTAATCTAAAGGAGCAACAGGCTGAGTGTGGCGTACTATTTGATCTTTGAGCATAAATACTTGGTTTATGAAGCTTTTACATATTGGCTTACATTTCTCAACCAAAGATTTAGTATTACACTCAAAGCTCACCCCCAGACTTTACCATCTAATGAAGTATTGGTTTAACTATAGAAGTAGATTACTAAGTTTCCACGATACAAATTTTCAAAAGAAAAAGAATGGTTCCAAGAATACAATATACATTACCCTCTTATTAGTAATTGTTTTCTTTTTTGTCATCTTGACAGTCCAATTGCAAACTATATATTCTTCTGCAGATGGAGAATTCCTAGCTAGCACTCTTTAAGTTCTTTACTCGAGAGTTGACATAGCTTCGAAAATTAATCTGTTTCATACCATCAGCAAAATGCTGCGACAATTGACACACAGTTCTTTTCGTTGTCTATCTCCATTAGTATTTTTGTCGGATGGTAGTACTGCAATTGCAACTTCGTGCTTCAACCAAATTCGTGTCTGTTACATCTCAAGATCTCAATAATATTGGGTATTCAATTCGCTCCCGGAAATAAAAATTTCGTAATTATTTTTGGATACTTTATGGATCTGGCTAGGCCATTGTATATGGATGTGAAGGTACATTTCTTATTTTGAAACAAAAGTTCCAATGAGAGATTGATTGAGTTAATGGGACAATATTATTTGACACAAGAAATATACTAGATTGCAATAATGAACATGACATGTTCAGATCGATATGATGTCGAGAACCACGAACGAACAAAACTAACTATTAATGGAGTAACAACTACCAACGAGACAGAGGTACTGTTTGTCACAAACAAGCATCATTTTTTACACTTAAAACTATGCTGGCTTTCTAAACTTGAAAGAAAAGAAACCTCTTTTCCATCTTGTAATTACACACTTACCTCCTCTATGAACTCTGGTTGAATATATGTTTATTCATTATTTTATTCCTTATCAATTAGTGTTTCACGTTGCATATATTATATCACAAAAAATATTACAGTAACTCCAACCGTATCAAGCAAGATCGTGTAGTTTGCAAACTGGATTGGCAGCACAAGACATATATATTGGCGACAAATCTTAGGGGAAATCACTGTAAATGATCTCTTAAAGAAAAGTTTCAGACACCAAATAATCAATTAATGACCTGTTCAACTCAATGGAAGTATGTTATAAACATGGATGGGTGGCAATCTAGGACTCGATACGTGGGGAATTGTTTGTTTTTTGCACCAAATTAATCCTGATTTAAGTATTAAAGGAGGATCAATTTCTCTTCTGATTAGTCCATACCACCAATCAAGTCCCCAGAAAAAACCATGAAACTACTAAGGATTAATGATTGATGAATATTAAAATGAGAAGAAAAATTGTGAACTGTTTTAGGGCAGAATTTAATCTGGAATCTCAACGTGCCAAAATTCAAGAAAAACGGAATGTCGCTACTTGCTACTTGCGAAAGTACTTGAACGGCGCCGGATCTAAATCATAAGAGAATCTTCGCCTTCATGCTTTCATAAAAAATTCAGTAGCAGGTTCGCAGAATTTGAGGTCCCAACTTTTGCAGTTTCTTAAATAACTCAACAGGGCATGTTCGTCTTGACCTCGAAAGAAAATGACAAAGAAGGAGGAGGGGGGGAGGTGGCATGGAACTGATGAACCATGATTTTTCATGACAAAAGAACTACAACACAGATGTTCCATCACCTGTGATGTTGCACAGGGTAAGTCTACAAGAATACTACAACATAGTATTCTACTTGGTTTCAAAAAGTTCATCAATTTGGCTAATATTCAAGTATATACCTGGTCTCCATTTTCCCCTTGAATTAGGAAAAGTTTTTATTAATCATGTCTTGCTGTTAAGCGTTGCCCTCTTGTTTTACTATCATACATCTACTGATTGATCAGTGTCCATCCCGACAAGACTAAAACTGACATAACAATTAAAAGAAAAAAAAAAAAGAAAAACAAAGATGGAACGAAAGGTTCCCCACATGTCTAGGTTAGAGTACGGAACTTAACCGCAGTTCACGCTGAGAACACATGCCATTAGAATTTTAAAACATTAGATTAATCGCCTAAAACCAGGATTAAGTTTGGTTTTATATAGGACGATGAGTTGTAATTATAAGGACATGGGTAGGAGCCACCAGGTTTTGTTACTTTGTAACAATGACATAGCCTAGCTAAGACAGAAATTAAAGTTGAGGGCTTAGACTTGACCAATAGTCCCACCTTCATTGACAAGAAATCAGTCTTTTCTGCTGTATATCTACTCACTTCTTTACTTGCTTTGACCAAATTAGAACTAAAACTCTGAATTAGATGAAATATACAAGATCTTCTTCAAGGAAAAGGGCCCTCCAATTAATCTTCTGTTAATGGTTTCAACCAGCTAAAGGGGTAGGACTCGGGAGAGGGAGAATAAATCCAACTAAATAGAGTGCTTTTTTTTTTTTTTTCCTTTTTTCCCTGGCAAACATTGTAGACTGGCATCAAAAGTGCTACAGGGTGCTGATTACAACATTGTTCCTATTGCTAATGCAGACATTTTATAATCTCGAACTCGTTTACGTGTATCTTTCCTTGGAAAATCTCAAGATTTGATTAATAAATTGGTATTACTGCCAGTCAAGTTGCATTCTCTAATTGACTTCATCAGACATCGAGTGTCTTAAACAAGACAAGAATGTTATTGATACATACAAAATAATGCCAGATGGGATGCTCCCTTTCCCCTATATTAATTAAATCAGAGGACAAAATACCGTAGTTCTAAAAAATATTCCTCCAACATTTTCCTTTTTATCTTGTTAAAAAAGTCAAGTAAAGAATGAATGATAACTATAAAGTATTCCGCCGGAGACTTACATAGGCTGCACAAAACGATGCTGCCAAAATGTCTTATCCAATGGTACGTTAATACGTAAAAATGCTGCAGGAATGCAAATCCACTTAAACTATCCTCTTAGTTTGTGAAATTCAAGTAACGCGTGCGTACTCATCCCATCAATTTTTCTTTGCCTGTGTGGGAATTTGTCTTCGTAACTAAAATTATTGAAACAAGTAAGATTCCAACATTTCGTTGAAACTAGAAAATGGAGATGCATGGTAAGAAATGAAACAAGAAAGAATGTCCTATTGAGAAGATGTAGTATAACTTTGGCAATGTTGGTTAAACTTAATGCTAATGACTGCAGTACTAGCAGTGCTAGTTTAACAGAGCGACACGACAGTAGTCTTGGGAAGGCAAGCGTGAGAGAGGAGGAGAGAAAGAGAGGGCCGTAGTTAGTAGTCTTGATCGTAGATGATAGCAGAATGGGCGGCAGAGTTCGTAAGGTCACATGGATTCCTCTGGCAGCAGATGTCCAAACCTTAGTCTCATCCGTCATCTCTCTCACACACACTTCGACACCTACACTCCTTTTTTCCAGATCTTGCAACAGAATCTCTGAGCCAGCGTCAACTTTTCGTCAGCGTCTCTCTTCTTCCGTGCCAGTGTCCGACCATATTATTACCAAATGAAACTAGGGCTTTTCACAGTCCTCGGGGGACGTCCGTCTCCCCCGAATAATGCAATGCACCACCTACTTGCTGCCACCACTCAAGTGACTAAATCACCCCTACTTTATCAGTTTTTTTCCCCCCGCAAAAATTCACTTGTATTATAAACATATTTATTAATTACCGTTTTATTTCCTCAATCACAATATTGTCTCACATATATAATATTACAAAACAGTGTTATAGTATTATTATAAAATGTTGTGATGAACTATATTTTGTCTTCCAAAACTATAGACATATATACTTTACTACTTACAGTTAATAGTTAATAGGGTTAAGACAAAGGTACCTTTTGCATACTCTTGGTTAATTTTTGAGCGCACACATTTATAGAACAATTGTAACCTAATAAATGAATATTTTTTCAGCAATTGCTAAATCATTTTCAACACCACTACACGATGTACTTGACCTTTTAGTAGTAAAAAAATAAAATAAAATTCTACAAGAAAAATGTTTAAGCAACTCGAAGGGCTTATCTCAATGTCGATAATGGTGCTTATTTTAAATTATATAAAATTAGTGAGTACATTCGGAGAGAAGATTATTTGTAAGAATTTTTTTATTGTATCACTATTTTAATGTGATTTATGTGAAATAAAAAGGTTATAAAGAAACTATAAGTGCTTTAGAAAATGTGTTTAGAGAATCTCAATTTGTTTACCAAATAAATTAGATTCCAAATAGTAAAGCAAGTTACGAATGTGTCATACAAGTACTAATTAGCATCTTATTGACTCATGATTAGAATCTTGTGAGAGCTGCAAGGTAAGTGAAAATTATTAAAACTAATTCGTTTATAATTTAAAGCAAAAAGAAAAGTGACAAAAAACCGGTTAGAAGCTTTGGGAAATTTCTTTTAATTTTTTATATCACGTGATTCGGTGCTTTTCTTTTCAATAAGGCGTTTCATATTTTGATCTAAAGTGTGGCATTATCCAACAGGCATTCTGTACGAGTGTTCAAGTCATTTCATCAAAATTTTGAATGGAAAGGTTATCATTAATGCTTGACTAGTCAACATAGGGGGGCAAAGTTTATAAGTTTGAAGTTAGAGGGGCAAATTGTAATTAATCCAAAAAAAAATTTCAAGTAATTTTCCATCCAATCACAGTCGTGTATTTAATAAGGCAGGTTCCAGCTTTTGGATGCCGTTCAGCGCCAAGGTACTCGGTTTATCTCAAAGAGGTGATTCCAATGATTAATTTGCTCATAATAGGAATCGACCTTAAATCCTCTTATTTTCTAATAGGAATACTGTCGAGATGCATGATTATCAGTTGGAGGACAAAGCCCTCAAGGTAAGTGTCCATAGACTAACCCAAACAAATTAGAATTGTTAATAACTCTTGTTTATGCATGGATTACATGACGCTTTTCCTGATTTATGCTATTATCTTGTTACTTGTATAGAAGACAAATAAGTCAATTCATAATGCTAAGAATTCATAATGCTAACATATTATTGAAATTCATTCTTGATTTACAAGAAACGATAACAAACAAAAACTTGGGAAAAAAAATTATTACCATTTTTACGTCTACAATACCTATGCATAAAACACGATATCAGTCCGAATTGTACATATTAAACTAAGGAATATTGTGAATTCGAATCGGTCCCGTCTTATAAGGACACATGAGTAAGGGCTGTTCAAAAGAAAATTAAAGTATAGTGCCCAAATCATGTATATATTAAGAGAATAATATGCAAAAAAGACTTGCACCAATTGTTTACTCAAAGGTTACGTATTGAACAAGGTCCCACAGCTTGGTTTACCTTGTTTGTGAATCTATAAAGGGTCATGAGCATTATTACTGTGCTATCTATGCATTGGCGAGAAAGGAGAAACTGTATGAAGCTATGTGGTATGGTAGTACTAAGAGAATTCTCCATATTGGGCTTTACAAATAAAAATTCTGATGATGAGTTATGACTAGTCCAACTTACGACGTCACGTGTAAATCACTGTAACTTTACTTGTTTGATTAAGGGTCTCTCTCCTTTCCTCTCCTCTCAGTGAGTCAGTGTCTCTCTCTCTCTCTGTCTATAAGAGCTTATGCAAAAGCAATTCATTTTCCTCACAAAGGGAATGGGAATGAATAAAAGCCTAATTTGTTTGGTCTTTTGGCTTTCTCCTTCTTGGTCTTATGCATGAACCTTCCTATATAAGATGTCAATTTTCGTCAAGCTAGTAAGCATATTACTATAGCTTTAATCTTCTTCTCCTCCTATTTTTCTCCTTGGGCCCTTTTATTCTACTTTTGCTGCTTGATGCTCATACTCCTACCCTCTCCACAAACATGCTCGTCTATTTGTGGCAAGAGAGAGAGAGAAAAGAATAGAGTAGTTGAGAGGAAAGCCACAAGGGAACTAAAATAGCAGCAACCAAGGAAATTAAAGAAAATGGCCCTTGATGCTGCAATTCATATGCAAGATTCATTTGGCTACTTCTTCAAGGAATTTTACACGTCGGGAGGAGGAGGAGGAGGTGGAGGAGCAAATGGTGGATGGGGCTATGGCTATGGCTTTGGCTTGCAAGAAGAAAAGGGTTTTGTAGAGATGTTGGATAGTGGCATGGACCATAATTTACACGGGAATTGGGAGTCTTCATCTTCATCAGTTGTGATGCAAAATGTGAAGGAATATTGGGATCCGAATTCCTCACCGGAGGCTTGCACAGCTGACCAACTCCTTTTAGAAGGCGGCTCCCCTACGATGGAAGAGCCACCAGAGTCTGCACCTACCCCGGCTGCAGGCAAGAGAAAAAGAAGGCGCACTAGAACTTGCAAGAACAAAGAAGAATTGGAGAATCAGAGGATGACACACATTGCTGTTGAGCGGAATCGACGGAAACAAATGAATGATTATCTTGCAGTTATTCGATCCATGATGCCACCTTCCTATGTTCAAAGGGTAACAATAATTCATTCTTCAAAATCTAATCAGCACAATAATATGATACTTAAAATAATTTCTTTTTGAAGAATCTTAAATTATGGACGAATGTTGCTATTCCTTACCCTGTTATTGTCTTTAAAAGAAACATGTGCAGCCCATCAGGTAAATAATTGGACTCTTTTTGTTTCCGTGAAAAGCGTCACATAACCCCAAAAAAAAAAAAAAAATTTCATGTTCAATGTTTATTATCGTTTTCATGAAAGAGACATGATCAAAAGCAATTAAACGGTTTGTCTTATCATTTCGGAATGCATAAAAACTAGTGCTATATGGCTTGTCAATCTGTTTTCAAATAAAACAGCTGATTCAATAGTCACAAAGCTATAGTATGTGGACTACAGTAAGTAGTGCAGCATAACTTTCTTTAATTTTTCTTTTTCCTCTTAAATTCCTATTTCAGGGAGACCAAGCCTCAATAATTGGAGGAGCAATTAATTTCGTAAAGGAGCTTGAACAGCATCTTCAAACCCTAGAGGCACAGAGGAGGAGAAATAGCCAACAAGAACAAGAAAATGGAATGTCACCACCACTTTTTGCTGATTTCTTTACCTTCCCACAATATTCAACGCGGTCATCTTCAACTACTCTTCACTCTAACACCATCAATTCACCAGTGACCACCACCACAAGTGATCATCAGCCACAGCCTAGTAGGGCAGCAACTGATCAGAGCCCGTCAGCGCTAGCAGACATCGAGGTCACAATGGCCGAAAGCCATGCCAACCTCAAGATTCTTTCAAAGAGACGTCCAAGACAGCTCTTGAAGCTAGTCGCTGGGCTTCAGTTGCTTTGGCTCACTATTCTCCACCTTAATGTCACAACAACACTTGACCAAAAGGTTCTCTACTCTATCAGTGTTAAGGTTGGTTCATTTTCTTACTCATGATTTATTTATATATACTTGACAAAGATACATTCAAACCCACTGGCTATTTTCACGTCTTTATTTTTTTTTTTTTGGCTTCTTATCTACGATAACTTTCCATTTAAACATTTTTTTTGAGGAAAAAATGTACTAATCAATTTGTGGCTAATTATTATAATCTCTTGAAATAAACAGCTTGAGGAAGGGTGCCAGCTAACAACAATAGATGAAATAGCTGATGCTGTGAATCACTTACTGGGCAGAATTGAAGAAGGAGCTGTTTGAAGCTGAAACCCTGAAATTTTTTAATGTGTTGGGTTGAATTTTTGTCCAAGAGATATTCTGGCCTCTAGTTTCTTGCTTCATTCCCCCACCTTAATCACTTACTTCTCTTTTTAATATCTATATATATATATATATATAATTTTCTAATTCTCCTGGTTGTGGTGGTGGTGGGGGGACGTCTTTGTAATATTGATGTGTCTCTTAGCTAGTTGGTTATAATGGGACGAAATATTCTGTCATGTGCATGCAGTACTCTCTGTTAGCCCTCCAGGCGTCCGATCATTCATCCCGTGGTGCCTGTTCTGTTCCATGCGGCTTTCTGGGAAGAAAAAATTGTAGTTTAAGATTGAAATGAATAAAATTTTAGATGTGGATTGAAGTCCCAATTTTTTTTTTGTCTTTTCTTTTCCTTTTTCTTTTGACCTACAAGAATGGTGTCCCATGACTGGAACAGTGGAAGTTGAACATTCTCGTACATGAATCTGGAGGAGTTCAAAATTCTTGTCGTTGAAATTTTAAAAAAGAAAATCATTTGCAACAAAGCGCCTGAATTCTTCCAAATTCTAGTAAAGCCACAAGACTTCTTTCAAATACAAATTTCCAGTTTTTACCGTTCTTAATTATCTTTCTCAAATAGGTGAACACTGAATGTCATGTCATGCACTGTTGATGTTCTCTTTTTATTCCTTTCTTTCTTGATTTTGAAACAAAAATTAAGCATAAAATATAGTAAATTCTCCTGGGGTGGTTTGTCTATGGCACGCACAAAAACCATTTCTTGATTTTGAAAAAAAAAAAATTAACGGTAGAAACCGAATGCTTGTCTCCCTTTGTTTATTTTTTTCCCTTTTACTATTCTTGAGGTTCATTATTAGCAACACAGTTTCTATTTGGTAACAAATTATTAGACAATATAAATGGGCTGAGACATGTATATGAACCGTGAAGCAGTTAAGAGAAGCCGAACGCATCTGTTTGGCTATTAGATGACAATGTACAAGTACTCTCCCAACTTTCTTGAAAAGAAATTGGCTTAATAGAAATATTCAGGGCCACAAACTAGTCCTCTTTCTGCTATTGCTCCCATCAAACAAGACAAGCATCGCGAATTCAAAAACTAATGAATTAAGAAACTGAACGTATTTCAGAGTAAAACTAAAGTAGTACTACTTTCCTTAAAAAAAAAAAAAAGAGGAAAGAAGAAGACAAAGATATATAAGGGAAAAAATTCAGTTGAACAAGTGAAACCATTCCAAGGTAGATCAAAGCAGAAATCTTATAAAGTTAATTAAACATCTAATACTTGTTCTTGATTGATTATCTTAACTGATTATATATTCTGATTTTAGATAATCAATTTTTGTGATGTTCTCGATTGCTTTTTATACTCTAGTTATAGATTTTTTTTTGTAATGGCCAAAAAAGGTAAAATCTATAACCATCGAAATAGAAAAGTTTTTCGCTGATTCTAATTATTCTCCATAATCAATTTTTATAATTAGATATTATAAAATCTAAACAACCGAGAACAAAACCATAATTGTGAGACTCAACATGACATTTTATTGAGATATCAAATGTTCTGCGTACCTAATTGTATTTCATTGAATAATATATCCTCCGATTGGAAATTGTTATTCTATGAAGTGGTTAATGGAGATCGAGCGACAAGTTGGGTGCTCTATTTTTTTTTTTGTCGAGATCATTCTCTAAGCTGATATTGTGACTATTTTAAAGTTTAAACCTAACAAAAAAAAAAAAAAAAAAAAACCTACCTAAGGACCCATTAGTTTGGAGATATAATTGTCATGAAATTAGTTCTCTATGAAGGGTGTTTTAGAAAGTTTTGTTAGTATCCGTAGGCATGATTCTGTCTTTGATTCATGAGGTGTTAGATTCGCCATCTCTTTGTCTCCTTTGCAATGGGTTAAAGCCCCACGTTGACGAGCGTGCATCCGTTCACATTGTACACAGAATAAACAATGATGCTATGCAGATGCTGACGGCCTGATCAGCAGCTAGGAGATGTGGGGAAAATTCTAGCTACCTTCAGCCGTCTCCCTCCCAGCAATTAACACTGACTAGAACTGTCATTATTATTGCTCATCATATCATGTTGACGTTTTACATTCTTTTTCCTCTTTGGCCAAATGATTTGAGTTTCCTTTGGAAAATTGAAAAGGGAAAGAAACGTAAAGCATTTGATTTGGGTTCAGACTGGCCGTGATGCATGGTTTTTCTTTATTTGGATGATGACTGCTATTAGAATTCTTCTTGCTGACATTTTTTCTTTCTGAAGATGTAAAGGGATGCACTCATTCTGGCAGACTGGAAAAGGCGATAAAGAATCTAAACTCCACTGCTTAAAGCATATTCAAATGACTCCCAAGTGTTGCAAATTTAGCACTCTCATGATAGATTAGATCTGTTTTGAGTCAATTTCTCCAAATCTTAGGACGACCGGCTAGTACTTGATCAGTACATTTATCAAGACTTAAATACCTCAATCCGAACAGAAGATATTATGGCTATTTTCTTTTTTATTTCCTTAAAAAAAATTAAAAACAATAGTGATCTCCCTAGCTACTATCTCCTTGATGACCTCTCGGCAAACATCTTATCAACTAGACTGAATTTCGCTGTTATAGTAATTTTTAATATGAAAGTCTAGAATTTTAATGGGATGTGTTCCTAAGTTTCAAAATACTTACCTTCTTCTCAAATAGCTAAGCAAATTTTGGTACAAAATCAAATATTCTTTGGGACACGTTGACATTGATGGTTCAATCTCTCATTCCTTTTCTTTCTGTTTTACCACATTAGAGAATCAGAGGTAAAATCAGGTACTAATGATAACTCAGGAGCGATGAATGTTGGGAACAGAGAACGCACACGGGAGAACACTATCATCATATTTGTTTGCCACACAAACAATCATAAGGGGATTGACCCTCTGAACAGGTTGATGTCAAACCAAACGAGAAGCAACATCACCGGTCTCATGAGTTCTTTCTCGTGCTTCTCCACGGCATCGATCACAAGAATCTACTCGGCTACCAGCCATGAAAGTTCATTCTTCCTAAACATAGCTCAGTTTTATTTCTCAACAGGCGATTATATATAGTTCCCAATTTTTTTTTTAAGAAAAATAAGAAGTAATATAGTAGAAGAATTTTTTCGAACAAAACCAAACCCATCTTAAATTTATAAATATAATTAGATTAATCTTTACAGCACGGTCAATCCACACGATGCATGTAATATGTGCAAAAGTTATAATTTAAAATTTGGAGGAAGATTATGCATCATCATATATTCAAACCTGCAGCATCATATATTATGCTGCAGGAAAGATTAATCCAAGGTTGTATAAGATGATGCTCTCGTACATCTTGGTAGTTGCATTGACCTTATAGAATCAAACGCTAATAATTTCTTTTAAGAAAAAGTTCATTTTGATGCTACCAACAAGTGAGTCTTTCTCCGGCAAAAGCAAACAACTTTTCAACTATTCGTATGTTCTTGTCACGTATAAATGCTTCATATGCGAACAGAGTATGGAAGTAAAGTCCACAAATCTTCCAAGTAAGTTACTCATGCATTCATTGTATCATATTATATTACTGCAAATAAAGCAATCCTGCTTTAGGAGATAGAGCTCATGTGATTAATGAAGATGACCAGTGATAGGACTTAAAGTTGTACGTAAAAGGCTTAAAAAGGTATCATGCTTTCTGATAAATCTCTGAACTCTTCCCCATAGAGTGGCAGCCCCGCTAGTATTTTATTTTTATCCCCTTCTCTCTTCATTCCATCTTTTAAACTTTTTGATCATCGATAACGCTTTCTCTTGGTTTTCTTCACTTTGATTTGGACAATGTTGGCAATCGGCTCTGTCTGTCTCCAAATATCAAATCTTCGCCAAATGGTCTTTTAAAGCTATGGGGCTTTTTAAATGATTTATAGAGATGGGGGCAAGTCTAATGACATGAATCGAATAAACTAGGGTATTAATGTTCATGTGTTGGAATCCGTCAGAAATAAGGTGAAGATGTCTCATTTAACTTTAAAAAATATGTCTTTGCATTTAAGAACTAGTATTTTAAATTTAGATTGAAATTAATTGTCGTCCTTCGGGAAAAAAGAACAAAAAACTAAATAATCGACCGACTCAATTTAGATTGAATATCGGTACAACAGATTTCCAAAAAATTGAATTTTTAATTTCCAAATTCTCAATTACCGACCGAATTACCGAATTTCACATTTTAGTAAAACACATGTTTCATATATTGCATACCTACCAATATATCATATTACATATTGATCTATATGTGAGTAATGTTATAAGTTAGATTTCGTGCTTTTACACAAAGCTTAAATGTGTATTAGTTAAGTAATTAATAACTTCTACAATGCTAATTACACATTAAATATTCTAACTAATCTCTATTAGAAAATTGTATTTTAAAATTTTGGATATCACCTATTCTTCTGAAATTCAATTATTAATATCCACATTACCAAGTAAAAAAATTTGAATAGTGATTGGATGTTAGTCTTGTAGAGAAAAACTAAACTTTTTATGTTCAAATTATTGATTATAGGCTGAAGAACACCCTTACCCATTAATGGATACATTGTCAGTTTAGAAAAGATAAATCCCGTATTTCGCTTGTGCAAAATAACGTTGTCAGCTCCAACCTTTAAAATGGTACTAGTATTCTGCACTAAAGATAAAGAATGCATATGGCAAGCCTTTATTTAATTTGGACCTTTAGACGTTTCACTCATTTTTGGACCCAAGGTGTCAGCCAGCCCAAGCCGAAGATTTTCTACCACCCACTCTATCCTGTGCTTCCACAATGCTGACCCTCTGAATTCTCTCACTTTCATAGGCCCAAACTTCAAGCAATCATTAAATGCCTCTCTACGCTTGAGCCCAATCTTCAATGGAAAAATATTTGGTCCATCATTGATACAGCGAGGCACTCTAAAATACTCCAAAAATAATTCAAATATACAAAATCACAGAAATAAAAAAAAATAATAAATATAGCAATTCCTAGTCCTACCACTTACTTTCTCCTTCCACCTACCACACACCACCACTCACTGTCATTGCCCCTCCTATCCTCCTTACTCCTTTGCGTACCACCGTCCCTTTTCCCTTCCTTCTCCTCCTCCTCCTTTTTTTCTCCTCCTCTCTCTTCCTTTTTCTCCTTTCCCCTTCTTTCTTCTCTTCCCTCCTCCCTTTACCTCTCTTCCTCTTCCTTGGCAACTCCCCTTACAACTGGAGGAGAAAGGAAAAAAAGGGAGGGGCAATGGCGACTATGGAGGAGAGAGGAAGAAGGAGAGAAGAGGCAGCGGTAGTGGTGGTGGAGAGTTAGCAAATTTTTAAAAATATCTCAATAAAATTTTAAATTTCAAAAACGCCTTAAAATATATCTCGAAAAACACTAAATTTATACGAACTATCTGTAGTGGTAAGTTTTTGAAATACAATGTTATAGTAAAATTTTGCAAAAATTTCCAAAAACACCTAATCCACATGATGGTAAGTATTTGAAATACAGTGCTATAGTAAAATTGTCTTGTGTGGGATGCATCACTTTTACATGGGTGAGCTCTTCTTCGGTAGGGTTTCTCCCCAATTTCCCTTAATGCACATTTAGAGAAAAGTCTATAGTTCCTTTAAGGAATCATTCCCTTAATTTCTATCTCTTAATAATAGTAATACTTTAAATTAAAAAAAAATAAAGTTCAAACAATTTAAGAGTCTAAAAAATTAATTTCATCATGCAATGGTGAATTTAACTTGAGAGTATGATATCCAAAAGTGATTATAGATACTCCCCACATTTAGATGCTTGACAGTTGACACATGTATTTATATAATACCAAGGGTTGAAATCGATTATAGCTAATGATGGTCTTAACTTTAGTTAAATATAGTCAAACTTCCTAATTCAGATCTCAATAATTTTCTTACCAATTTGCTACACAAAAATCTTATCACACCACAACCACTGATTGCACCTAATAATCATGACGTAAAGAAAAAATACATAAAAGAATTCGTGTTAGTGCACTGTGAAAATTAAATAGAGAAGGTGCATAATTTTTTTTACTCGCAATCACACACCAATGATTGAGACTAGTAAGAGGTGGGATATTCGCGGTATCAGAATGCATCAATCAAGTATGATTAAATGGTGACGGTGGCAAGACCATTGTTGATTATCTTGCAGGTAGAGTTGAGCCTAATCGTTCATCAGCGTTCTTGCCAATACATCGCAGGAAAGAAATGAATTGCAAATTGGATTTCCTCCACGCAAGAAGGTGATGGGCTATTAGCACCTGAAAGCCAAGTTCGAAGAACATATGATGTTATCCACCCTTTATGCACATAGAAATTTGAAATGAAATGATTGCAACAAAATAGAAGAAGATGGCTAATTCAAAAAATCTTCAACAATTTACAAGCAATTTTAGAACCGTATCAATTGGTAAATCCAATTGCGAGTTGACTGGATATCTTGACAGAATCAAATGAATTTCAGACCTAGACTGTCCCCGTCCCTTTCGTGATGCATATTACACTTCTGCATTTACCTCTTGGTATAATTTGGACTAACTTTTTCCGCAGCTTGAAATTGGCGAATTTGTAAACAGCTCTTGTACGGTACTTTTCTTGCTAGTGTTACAAGCCAATGGGTATCACTCTGTTTTGCATTGAGCCAAAATTCTTCAGGAATATGCCATCTTCACAAGGGAAGTGATGAGTTGCTTCTTGAACTTTGCCTGGATAAAAATGACCTCCCAGCATATGAAAACGATCTCTTCATCCTAACAGGTCCCATATGCAGAAATTGTGTAATTGAAGAACTCCCATTGCTAATCCTAGGCGTCCTAGAATTTTCACCGACGACGCTCTCTCCAGAAACATGGTCTGCCTCAACATCTTGATCCACTGGGGTATCCTCAAATTCAGCCAACCGCATGTTAGCAACAGCACCATTGATATTTGCAGCCAACAAAGAATCCACTGAAACAGACCTTCTCATTGGTTGCATCTCAAATTTCCCTCCCTCCATCATCGATTTATCGTGTGAATCATCAGTTACCCAAAATTTTGCAGCTTCCACAACCCGTCCATCCTGATGAACCTCTGGAAATTCAGTGATTTCCCCTGTAGGACCTCCCCCGTTTTCACGAAATTCATTTTCCCTTGTATGATTAGTACTCAATTCTTCATCATCTTCCGGATTCTCCACCTGGGAAGCTTCACCCGGGCGCATGTTATGAGAATTAATCCCAACTGAAGCCACCACAGGAGTAGCTGCGGCACTGGAAACAATACCAGCACGACAAACGGGACAATTTGTGTGAGACCTCAACCAGGCATCGATGCAAGGAACGTGAAAGGCATGGCTACATTTTGGTAACAACCTAAGAGTTTCATCATCTCGAAACTCATTCAAACAAACCGAGCACTCAGTCCCTTCGATGAAGTTATCACCTTTCTTGTACCTGAAAATCGTGATAGCTTCAATAACTGATGGCTGTAGACCAATCGTGTTTATGTACCAAATGGGATGATCAATGCCCGGGCCACGATTTTCATTCAGGAACTCTTCATCAGCAGCTCCTCGCTGCTGTTGCCGCGGCCTAGAACGATTACATGCCAAGAAATACTTGACCACTATAAAATAGTAGCAGACAAGAAGGAAGCAGCTAGCAAACGACGTTCCTAAGACTATGACAAGAGGGGAAACGTGATGGCCTTGTTTAGCTGACGAATTGTGAGCTATTGGTGGTGGCACCGTTGCCGGAGGAGGTATTGAGTATGTATAAGGATAGCAACCCTCCTGGCATGTTGAACCGCAAATCTCTGGACAAGAAATGGTGTCGTTACCTTTCGTAAATGGATGTAATTTTCTGTGCCTCATCAGTGCTGTGTGGGGGAAGAATTGAGGGTAGAAGATAGGAAGGGACTGAGGGAGACGAGGAATATTATTGTTTTGGTCAGTTGATTTTCTTGAACAATGAAGAGGAAATTTGGTTGCATTAGCGTTGAAACGAGGCAGTGTTTTAGACTAAAGAAACTCCGGATTTCGTACTTTAGTTGCCACGTTGTGTTCATAGGTGAAGAAAATAATATGCAAATCTTTTTTCAAGTTCTCGTGGAAGACTTTTCTGTGTTTGAGTTAATTGTATTATTCATCAACTGATGACGGTCTCTCGTCATTTTCCTTTCTTTCTTTTTTTTTTTTATTGTTTAGAATCAAGTCTTTTTGTCAAATTGAAAATTCTGCAGCTCAATTTGTTAGCCACAGAAAATCAGTGCTACCAACTACCAACCTGCCATGCTGCAAAACATAGCACGGTCCTGGCCTTAAATTATTTTCCAATATTCTCACAAGAAGTCCTGGCCTCTATCATAGCACTAGGACTGCAAACGAACCGAATCAAGTCGAGTTTTGATCTAATCGAGTCGAAATTCGACATAATTTCATTGAACTCGAACTCGAGGTCGACGAGCTGACAATTTCAAGCTTGAGCTTGAGTTCGACTTGATTCGAGCCGAGCTCGAGTTCGAAAAAAATAAAAAATAATTATTTTATTTTTTAAAAAATAAATAAAATAAATATTTTTTTTCTTAATAAATAATAAAATATTAAGGATATATATGTAATTTTATTATTAAAATTTAAAAAATATAAAATATATATATACTTAAAATTAAAAATATTTATATACTTAAAATTAAAAAAATAATATATATATATATATATATATATATATATATATATATATATATATATATATATATATATATATATACTCGAGCTCACGACGAGCTTAATATTTTGAGCTCGAGTTCGAGCTCGATTTCTACTCGAGCCAACCCGAACTCGACTCAAGTTTGATATTGATCGAGTTCGAGTCGAGCTTGACCCGCTCGCGAGCGGCTCGATTCGTTTGCAGCCCTACATAGCACAATATACTAACGAACTTCTGAAAATTATCACCTACTCACCCTGTCTCCCCTTTCTCCACGCACAATAATAATAATAACCACTCGCCAAGTCAAGTCTATGTATGATGTGGGTACAAAGAAAACAGCTACATGTACACATGAAAAAAAATTAAATTAAATTAAATTTTATATACACTGACCGTGTATGCACTATCACGGTTGGATATACGACACATATGCAAAATTTGAGTTTCACATTCAAATTCGAATTATGTGTCATGCATCTTAATGGTAAAAATATATACATTATCAGTGTGTAAAAGATTAATCCAAAAAATTATGAGTGGTTCTTCCAAACTGACTGACTACTAACTACATACAAACAACAGGATTGTTACGAGCAAAACTTAATTTCAATATGCGCACAATGTGTATAAATTTTATCTTTTGAGCCAACTGTTATTAGTATTATACTCATGAATGCTGCTCTGAACTTTCATGGGATTTATGCAATAACAGTCCTTTTTTTCTTTTCTTTTCTTTTTTTTTGGGGTCATTTGTTTCGTAGTTGTTGTTCGATGTGGAGAGGCCAGGACTCAGGAGGAGTGATTAAGGTGGGTGTTGAGTATTGAACAGTGAGACAGCCCTTTCAACTTTCATGATGTTTGCCTGTTTGGTGATAAGTCCACATCAGATGTATATTTTACGCAACAATTTGTTTGGTTGGTGAAAATCAAAAGTTAGTGAGCCAAATCAGGCGGTGAATTATATGTCACGATCCCTTCCCTTCCCTTCCCTTCCCCCACACACACAACCCACAAAAAAATATGTCACGAAATGGTCAGTCGGTGGCCGTCGTCGGAATGGACTTTATATCTTCAATGTTTATCCAAATTTCTCATGATCTATCCTATAGACGGTGTTTGTTCACCTAGAACGTTAATCCATCAATGGACGTTTCGTATATGGATTGAGACATTACCGAGGAATCCAATTTGCTATCACCTATCTATTTTGGACGTATGTATCTAAAAATATGTATTGCTACTTCATTTTTTTTTTCACTTGTTTGTTTTCCGGATAAGAGGTAGGGGATACTCAAATTGGCATCTAAGTCTGATACTGAAAAATTCATTACTCAAATAATTAGCAAGAGAAATGACTAGTTTTCTCTTCTATATATAACAAGTTAAACATCTTATCTTACAATATATAATGGGGAGAAGTCACTTTTTAGTGTAAACACATAGTCAGAGAATTAAAGATTTAAAGGGAAAAAAAACAACTTTTTGGATGCAAAAATAAATTTTCTCAAGTTTCAAAATGCTTTTCCTGACCAAAAAAGGCAATATACATATGTGTGTGTGTATATATATATATATATATATATATATATATATATATATATATATAATATATATAGGCCCGTTTGGCAAGTGAGTTTTTTGGGTGTTTGTTTAAAACTTTACTGTAACTTATTGTAGAAGTTTTTAAAAAAAATTTTGAAGTGCGTAAATTTTTGAATATTTTGAAATGTATGTTTAAAAACTTTGAAAAGTTTTGTGAGGTTACAAACAAGACCAAAAAAAACTTGGTAAAAACTCAAGTCAAAAACTTGTAGCAGACAAACTTGGTAAAAAACTCAAGTGCCAAACAAGGCCTATATAAATATGTATATGAAGTAGGCCTCGAGCTGCTCGCTCGCTTTGATATGAAAGTCAGCCCAAGCCCAATAGTTCTCCGTGAATCAATAAAGCAACCTTCTCCTGCTCTGGACAGTCTGAACGACCCACTGGACGGGACTAAGTCTGTCCTTTCTTGGGCCAAAATATATGAGGTGATTCATGGACCGAGCCTACGACACTCTGTGGCTTCATGCATTGTTTGACGAAAAATATATTCATATATTTCAATAATTGCGAGGAATGCAGCATAGTTACTTAAATCTTGTTGTGCACTTTTCGGGCCATTGAAAATATGTGAAACCTAGTGGGTGCGCCAATTAAATGAGAAAATGCACATCTTGTGATTCTTGCACAAGTTTCTAATCTATTTTGATATATACCTTCTCATATCATCAAACTAAAATTTGTTCAACGTTATAGTAAGTTTTTTTTATACACCGTAAGTGTAAAATTTTTTGCATACTAACAAATTTAGGTCATGATTAATAATATGAATTTGACTTTAAAATCTAAATCATGTAGATGTAGTGTACATCTATAGCTAGCTTTTAGTGTAAAAAAAAAAAAAAAAATCATTGCACTGTCAGTGCGTAAAAAGTTAATTTTAAATGTTACTGAAATTTTGAGTGATAATGTAAGTTAGAGTAGGAATAATGTAAAAATATTACAGATTTGGGGAAAAAAATCAAGCTACCAACTATGTTATTTCACACATAGGGTTCTTCCAGTATTCAATCCTTAATTGGGGTAAATCAATTCTTAGTATGTGTTGATCTCCTCCCACCTTTCTTATTTTAAAAAACAAAAACATTTAGACAAAAGAAAACCAAGTGCTACAATTTTTGTCAATATAATCGATCTTCCTCCTCCGGATCACGTGTATTTCATTGCTTTCAAGCCAATAATGATATAGCTAATTCAAAAATACACTTTCAACCCTATCCTGCCAACCAAGAGAAAAGAAAACAAAAGTATTACTACTATTTACTACATTGATTTTTCTCAAAAAAAGAGAAAAGAAATATTGAAGTCTCAATCATGTATAATATCTCAATCCTCGTTATGTTGCTATTGTTGCAGTTATTGAAATTGCTAAAGTTTTCAATTATCTGAATTTTTGGAACTATCTATTAGTCAATGTGCTTAATGGTGAATTAAGAGATTATGAAACAATTACTTTTAACCCTATAGAATTATTACCCCATAAACCTTTAAACCTTTCAACTTTATGAATTAATTTCAGCGGTATTTTTAGAAACCTCCCCCGAGGTTTCTTATAATATCACTAGCTCTTCTGAGATTTTTAAAATCTCACTTATCTCTCTTGAATTGACATTTCTTGTAATATTTTAACCCATTTTGCAGGAAATACAAGAAAGATAAAACATTTATTCTAATATTACCCTTATATTATCCTACTTATAAAATTTATAAGAAAGCAGCATTTCTTATACTTTATTGAACGAAAAAAATGGAGAAAAGAAAAAATTGTTCCTCCGTGTCAATTTTTCTAGGATTGAATAGAGGATTGCAGGTTCTAATCATTTACTTTAGTTAAAGAATTTGTGGGCAAGTACAACGAAATTGTTTAGTCTTAGTAATCTGATTTTTCGCACAATAATTAGTGAACAATGGAATTTGAATACAAATGATAGCATGATTCGACGAACGGCAGTGATTTGGTTTCCAATACCAGAAAGGTTCAATTTTTTTTATGTATTTGAATACGTTTTCCAATTATAGGAAGCAAAATTTTATCTTTTGCCATTGCAAAACTATATGTAGACAAGCACAACCAATTTTAATGCTGTACTTTGTTGTGCCCTTCCCCTCCCTCCCCCCCCCCCCCCCTCTCTTAAAACCATTAAAGGTAGAACTAAAAATTGAACCAAAAAGACCAAATCGAATTCAACTCACGTAGAGTTTGTTCAAATTTGGTTCGCCAATTAATCAAATTAAACATGAACAAATATGTTGCATTCAAAAAAAAATTTATACTTGCCTTTGACTTGACTCAAGGAGCAATATTTGAGATTTTCCCCAAAAATATTCAAGCTTTTAGCTCGATAGATAAACAAACCAGGTTTGAATATAATTCCAAATTCGTTAAAATAAACAAATAAGTTTGAACTCTAAAGCATTTGACTTGAGTAAATTCATTTATATCTCTAGTTAAAAAAATACGAAACTACTAAGATATTAAAAGATCATATCACATACACATTTAATACTTAATCCATTTGAATGTATGCTTAATTTACTTGACCAAAATTCTTTAGTTCATTTTTCGTTTAAGATCCTTCTAGCGTTCAATCCTATACCTTTTAAAAAAAAAATCTTCGATAGGGTTGATTTTCTGCTTTTCTAGGTGTGCTGATTTACCTTCCGGAGACCATGTGTTTCTCATTGATTTCAATCCAACACTGGCTTGATTTTTAAAAAAAAAAAAAAAAAAAAAAAGGAGATCCAAAATAATGACGTCCCTATTTCAAATTTGTCCTTTCAACCAATGTGCAATGATGCCCGAGGCAACTTGTCTTGATTATTCCAAGAAATATAATTATGTGTATTTCAATGTGGATAGTATACTTATCAAAAATCAGGTCTTTGGAGTAGCTACGAATTGTTTTCATCTAATTTCTTTGTGTCCAACTATAAATGGAGACATTATAAAAAGATATGATTTATTTACAGAGCCTATGACTATTACCCAAATAAACCTGGTTATGCCTCCAACTTTGAACATTTACCTTTTTTCCTGTTTGGGCCAAATCTGAAATAATTGTTCTCTATCTGTTGATTAAACCATAGAAAAGAAAGAAATTGAACTGTTTTCTCAAAGTTCTCGAGAAAGTTATTTAATTTCTAAAACAATTTTAACAAACCTATACTCTATTTGAATACCGAGCCAAAGGAGAACTTTGAATTCATTCTAAAAGGAACAAACTTCTCTACGAGAAAAAAAAAGATGAAGAAAAAATTTTATAAGGAATAATCTGATGATTAGGTAGTGAAGGAAAAACAAGTACTTCTTTTGATGATTATGTAGCATGGATTGATCCTTCCCAAACCTCTACCATTATATATAGCGGATTAATCTTGTGCCGTAAAACAACTATTTCCTAAAACGGGAGCTAAAATTTGATCAACGAGTAGAATTTTAACAATCTAATCACCATAAAATTTTGTTTTTTCGTTAAAGACTCTTGGTTACGAAATTAAAAATTTTTTGCTACCAAAGTTTGGATGGCTAAATGTCAATCTTCTCGTAGTGAGTAAGCAATATCCAAAAAAGTACAACGAGAATAATTCACAGGTAAATATTCCAAAAAAAGAAAAGGAGAAAAAAAGAGAGAACAGTCAAACTCAAAGTTGATACTGGATAATGCTCATTCTGGGGTTCATAGCTCTTAGGGACCAATCAGTGCATGACCGTGAGAAACGTGTCAACGTTTATAAGCAATATTCTTTTGAAGCCACCGTGTATTGAAGAAAAACGTGCTACCAATGTCACTTCTCAAGAAGAAAAACGTTTCAAACGAGAAGCTCTTCTAGGTTCTTTTCCTTTAAATTTTACTCGTATAAAAAATACCAAAAAATTATTTTTAGATTATTGGGAGGTACTTTCGTCCTCCGCCAACGGTTGGATAGTCAACGAAGCCATCCTTTTTTTTTTTATAAATACACAGCATCTACTGTAATAGCAACCAAACCACCAATCAAGGAATCCAAACTTGCATCAAGATATTTCCATAGGCCTTCTTCAAGTCGACATATTTTACGGTTCAAATAATATACTACTGCAAAAGCTGCTGAACAAAGGTTGAGAAATGAGTACATCCATCCTTTTGTGTAGTTCCACTCCAACTGGCCTTCATAGGCGTAGAGTTGTCACATTGAATCGCGCTTTGGACTTGGCTATCTTAGCTCAGAAAAGGTCCCTCTTTTTTGCGGGTTGCCAGAGCTTGATTCATCCAAGCCATGGAGTGCAAATAATGAACAAGAGCAACAGGTATATATATATATATACTCATTGATTGTTTCTGTGAGAACCCGAAAATTTTCTGAATTTCTAGGCCTTAGCAATACTAGGAAAACAGGTAACAAAGTATACTTGTACTTGGTTGGATTGTGACGGGGCAGCGGCCCTTCATCTCGTTTTGATTTTTTCGTGGAAACGTTGTACTAAACATTGATTGTATCTTTTAGTTCGGTTCAATTGAGTTTTGAATATTATCTTCTCGAAGTTCTTTTGAGCGTCTGGTAAGGTTTTCGTTTGTTCCGGATCCGTAGTTTCGGCGAGAGTTGTGCAGGTGGTCTACCGAACCCTTTGGTTCGTCTTAGAGTAAGGTGGGGCTGAATTTCCGTTTCAAAAAATCCATGATCATTGATCAACATGAACACAAAATGCAATTTTATTAACAACTATATACATTTCTTTTTGTTTTGATTAGGAAATTCGCAGTATTCAACGGTGTTCTACCGGGTGTTCCTCTACCTTCAGAGCCCCCTCCTTCAGATTCCTGGTAAGTTCATTAAAATGATAAAATCCAACCTCTAATAGGAAACCTCCTGTTTGAAAAAACAATTTAATAGGAAACCTCCTGGGATCGATGTTCAAAGAACTAGATGCATTTTGAATTTTCTTCCGCTTTCTTGGTTGACTTACCGAATGCTGATGGTAGAATCATTTTTTTTCCTGATGAACTGGCAGGAATGGATGGATTCTGGGGGCAGTATTAACATTCGTTTTGCCCTTCCTGGCTAACAAATGGGGGCCATTGTTGAAAGTCAAAGGTAAGGCTCTTCTTCTAAGTTCTAAGTGGTTTATCTGTCTTCGTATTTCTTGTGTTATAAGTAACGGCTTGTACTTGGCTTCCTAAGCAATGAATCGCATTGAAATTTTGTCATCTACAGATGAAGTTGACACTGCAGTACAGACGGTGGAGAACGTAGCGGACGCTGTGGAAAAGGTGGCGGAGCAAGTGGAAAAGGCGGCGGAAGATATAGTCGAAGGCCTTCCAGCTGGAAAACTTAAAAATGCTGTTACCTTCATTGGAAATGTAGCTGATAAGATTGATGATACAGCAGAAGTGCTGGGTGATGTCATTGATAAGGTTAGCCTAATATACTTGATTAATTTACGTTTTAGTATTGTTTTAGTGCGTTAATGATAAAATTAAGTTTGGTCAAATCTCATTGTCATCAAAGTTTGATCACATCAATATAATTGAAATCTTAGTCTACTATTAAATTTAGTGCCATGCAACTTGTTCTTAGGCTGGCGGCTACAAAAATGACCCTACTTCTTGTTGTCTTAATCGTAAAATGCAAACATCTTTGGTTTACCTGCCCTGGAAGGAAAATGCCCCAGTCACGTAGGAATCTTGCTCCGTTTGGATTATCTATTTTTTGGAGTGTTTTAAAAAATTTGATTGTAGCAGAGCTTTTAAATTATATTTTGGGATATTTTCAGAAAATATTTTGAAATATTTAAGAGTAGATGAGTTTCTAAAATATATATTGAGATATTTTTTAAAATTTTAAACTAATTTTTAGATTACCTTTTAGAATACTTTTTAAAAATTGGAATTGTATTTGAAAAACACTGCCAATTCTGTATTATAAAAATTAGACAATCTACTTACTGTGTCGTGTTTGCGCGATTGAGGTTAAATTAAAAACTAATGTTGAAAAGTGGATGCAGGTTCAAGAAGTGGGAGACCAAGTGGAATCAGCCCTTGATGGAGAAAAAGAAGCGATCCTTGATAAAGCAAAGGAGCCTGCCAAAGAAGTGAAAGCTGAGGCTTGAACACTTAGAAAATACTCTTTTCCCTAGTGCAATTGTACAAGATTTGCTAGAAAGAAAACGCTATGTAGAAAGGTCAAAAGTTGAAAGGTGCATTGAAAAGTATTCATTTTCTCGTTCTACTTTCTTATCTACAGCTTTGGGGATTTGATTGATTAAGAAACTGTGCTTTGACGACAAAATTAGACGAATTTCATTTCTCCACGGGGGCACATTCTGTACTATTTTTTTTAAATTTTTTTAAGATCCAATAACTATTAACTAACTAAAAAATAAACACAGAGCCTCAAAAAATAATATATAATAAAAAATTAAAAAACACAGCAAAAAATTCATAAAAAAACTCAATTTTTTATGCATATTGATTTTTTGAGTTTGTTAAATTTTATATATTATTCAGTTAATAGTTATTAGATTTTAAAAAAATAAAAAAATAGTCATATAATAAAAAATAGCACAGAAAATGAGATAGAAAATCGAGCTAACAAAACAAATACTAAGTATATCAATGGGAAACAAAAAAAGGCAAACTCAAAATGAGCATTTTCCAATGAAAAAGAGGCTGCTTTCAAAGAAGCATAGAAACAAAAAGTGACCCATCTGTGTGATTCACAAAAGAGAACAATAAGTCAACAAAAGTTAGGGTCAGAAAACAACAAAATTACAAAGCAACCAAGCAAATATAACATACATGTTGAATGAATGAAGGGAAAATAAGACAACACTTAAGGCTAAACTAATACTCATGAATAGCTAAGGTTGCCCATCTCTGCGGATCACAAGGGGCAACAATGACGCAAACAGAAGAGAAACAAAGAACAAATAAATTACAAAGGAACCACACAAGTAGAGCATGCATCTTCTGGCGGCCTAACAGCAAATGGTGTTATCGAAAAATGAAGAAATACTAAGGTTAATGCTAATCACATGAGCAATTGGCAAGGGACTGATGCAAATGGACCGTAATAGCCCAAACATATCAACCAATACCGAAACACTCTTTTACTGATCATTCAGCCAACTCTCCCTTTTAGATACAGTGTTTTTTGCGAAAATAACACTCTTGCTAAAAAATATTTTCAATGTGATTCACTTTCAAATTTTATTCCCATAATAATATTATTATTGTCGTCTAACTATCCTGATTGTCATGTAGGATAACGAAAAATGAAAGTTCTACTATAGTTTATAGTTTTTAACATGAACTAAAAATTTAAATTTTTTTATTGTAGAGGCACAAAAAGATTACATAACTTTTATAATTTCCTTATAATTATTTAAAATAAATTCTACCATTATTGACCTTGCTATTATTGGTCTCTAAGTTTTTTAAATGTATCAAACCTATTGCATATATTTTTTCAAAAAATAAATTTTAAAAATACAAAATTGCAACAAAAATTGTAAGCAATTACAAAAACTTTAAGTCTATTATATTTGTTTATATCCTTCCTACTCCTTGAAAAGACAAGAGAATAATCTTCATTTGCCTGGAGATTATTGACCCGAGAAGCATATTTTTTAGATGTTGTTAATATAAATATTGGTTTTTTAGAATTACGTTTGACAAAAGAAAGATAACGAAAGAAAAAAAAATACAGAAAGGTTTAGAGAGAAAGTTGAAGAAGATATTAGATGGGAAAAAGAAATAGAGGGTGTCTTTATCTTCATCATGGCACATATGCAGCCTAAGTGGCAAAAAAATGATCATAAAAGTAATGAATTTTAAATTTAGGTTACTTTAGGTATATGTTTTGGGAGAAGAGTTATTTTGACAATAAACTCGCTAGATATATGTGTGCGTAAGTATATGAAGTAGGCCTCGAGCTGCTCGCTCGCTCTGATATGAAAGTCAGCCCAAGCCCAATAGTTCTCCGTGAATCAATAAAGTAACCTTCTCCTACTCTGGACATTCTGAACGACCCACTGGACGGGACTAAGTCGGTCCTTTCTTGGGTCACAATATAGGAGCTGATTCATGGACCGAGCCTACTACACTCTGCGGAGAAGACATAGTCATGCATTGTTTGACGAAAAATATATTCATATATTTCAATAATTGCGAGGAATGCAGCATAGTTACTTAAATCTTGTTGTGCACTTTTCGGGCCATTGAAAATATGTGAAACCTAGTGGGTGCGCCAATTAAATGAGAAAATGCACATCTTGTGATTCTTGCACAAGTTTCTAATCTATTTTGATATATACCTTCTCATATCATCAAACTAAAATTTGTTCAACGTTATAGTAAGTTTTTTTTATACACCGTAAGTGTAAAATTTTTTGCATACTAACAAATTTAGGTCATGATTAATAATATGAATTTGACTTTAAAATCTAAATCATGTAGATGTAGTGTACATCTATAGCTAGCTTTTAGTGTAAAAAAAAAAAAAAAAATCATTGCACTGTCAGTGCGTAAAAAGTTAATTTTAAATGTTACTGAAATTTTGAGTGATAATGTAAGTTAGAGTAGGAATAATGTAAAAATATTACAGATTTGGGGAAAAAAAATCAAGCTACCAACTATGTTATTTCACACATAGGGTTCTTCCAGTATTCAATCCTTAATTGGGGTAAATCAATTCTTAGTATGTGTTGATCTCCTCCCACCTTTCTTATTTTAAAAAACAAAAACATTTAGACAAAAGAAAACCAAGTGCTACAATTTTTGTCAATATAATCGATCTTCCTCCTCCGGATCACGTGTATTTCATTGCTTTCAAGCCAATAATGATATAGCTAATTCAAAAATACACTTTCAACCCTATCCTGCCAACCAAGAGAAAAGAAAACAAAAGTATTACTACTATTTACTACATTGATTTTTCTCAAAAAAAGAGAAAAGAAATATTGAAGTCTCAATCATGTATAATATCTCAATCCTCGTTATGTTGCTATTGTTGCAGTTATCGAAATTGCTAAAGTTTTCAATTATCTGAATTTTTAGAACTATCAATTAGTCAATGTGCTTAATGGTGAATTAAGAGATTATGAAACAATTACTTTTAACCCTATAGAATTATTGCCCCATAAACCTTTAAACCTTTCAACTTTATGGGTTAATTTCATCTGTTGGGATAAGTACGAGACAGTTATCAAGTTTATCTATGATCAGAAGAAAAAGTAAAAAGTTGAAAGAAAATAAATTATTATGAACTATGAAGTCTGCAAATGAATAGTACCCCTCATCATGAAACAAATCAGACAATGTAGCACGGATTGCATTCTTGACCCGTCTATGTCTTCTACATTTCTACTTCTAGAAAATTCGAGAAATTCTTTAATCTTCCACCCTCCATCATCCTTTTCTGGAAAAAGAAATATGCTAATCCAAGATTAACAACTGACTTTTGATAATTAGCAAGTGAAGAACATGAAGTAAAAATCTCTTTGACAGGGAGAAGATAAATCCATAAGACAAATTTAAGTTGCAAATAGCCAAGGGAAGAATATTAAAAGTTACTATTCATGAAGCTGATGCGTGCAAACGTTTTCTATGGAAACACGTTTCCGTCTTTGTCTTAGAACAAGTCAAAAACGTCGATAGTAGAAACGATTATAAGACACGCTAAATGAATGGAAAATATTTAAGTACGTCGAACATACGGTTTCCCCAACTATTTTGACCAAATTTCCTTTGTTTCGTTTTAATATTCCTCCAACAAGAACGAGCTCATCTCCTTGACAAGTTAACACAAAAATTGCGATTCAAGAAATCCAATTCTTGCATACAAATAATTTACTTACTACTCCAATTCTAACTGAATCCCTGGTTGAGAAATGAGTGGATCCTTCTTTTTGGGCAGTTTAACTTCGAGAGGGCTTATTACCAAGCCCTCCAGTTGTGATAAATATACTAGGCGTCGAGGCCTCTTTTTAAATCCTGGCTCCAATTTGGGTATCTTAGCACCCCAAAAAAATCCCATGTATTTTCTTGGTCACCAAAGCCTGATTCATCTCAGCCGTGAAGTGCAAAGAAAGAATGAGAGGCAGAGGTACTTGGTCGGATTTTATTTTTGAGTACTTAGTCGGATTCAGATTTCGAAGGAGTCACGATCACCCGACCGTCGGCACAAATGTTTCAGTAGCAACCTCTCTAATTCTACACTCTTTGTATGTTAGGAATTTTGCAGTGTACAACAGTGTTCAACCAGAAGTTCCTCCACCTTCTGGACCACCTTCTTCAGATCCTTTGTAAGTCCATTAAAATCCCACCTCTAGGAAGCCAGGGCATTAGGATAATCGTAATAGTTTTTGATGCACTTCTTCTTTTGTTCCATTTTATTCATTTCTGGTAATGGAAATCTATCTGCTGATGACCTAACAGGAAAGGCTGGATTATCGGAATCGTATTAACCGTGGTTATACCTTTCTTGGTGCAAAAATGCGGGAAAACATTTTTGAGACTTGAAAGTAAGACCTCGATCCAAAGTCGGCTTCCATTAAATTTTCTCTTAAGCCTTGTAATTTTCTTTTGCTTTTTTTTTTTTTTTTTGGATTTGTAACTTTTACTTACATTTCTATCTAAATCTTTTGAATTTTTTGGCACCTATTAGATAAAGTTGTTGCAGTTGTAGAGAAGGTGGAGGATGCAGTGGAAGGTGTCGAAAAGGTAGCGGAGAAAGTAGAAAAAGTAGCGGAAAATGTAGCCGATCATCTTCCAGAAGGAGAACTCAAAAATGCTGCAATCTTCGTTGAAAAGGTAGCAGATCGGGTTGATGATACAGCAGAAGTCGTTGAAAAAACCATCGACAAGGTTAACCTAATACACTTGATTGCTTAACTTTTTCCTATTGGTTTACAGCATCCAAACTCCCAAGTAGCTGGTCAATTCTATTCATTGTTTCTTTTTCTGTGCCTGACAAAGTCCTTATTCTAGTTTTAGTTGTAGGGAAAACTTGTTCTTGGTTTGGCGGCTATAGACAAAATTACTCCATTGCTCGTCTTAGTCGTAGAAATGCAAGTTTTTGCTGTCGAGGCTAAGAAGTAATGTTGAAATGTGACCGCAGGTTGAAGAAGTGGAAGAAGAGGCAGAATCAGCCGTTGAATCAGCACTTGAAAAAAAAGATGCAGTCCCTAATGAAGCAAAGGAGACTGCCAAAGAGCTAAAGAAGTGAAAGTTGTAGGCTTGAACACTTAATTAATTAACCGACAAATTACTTTTTCAGTTGGTTCACAAATGACACAAGTATAAAATTTGCTTGTAATTTTTGATGGATAGAATGGAGCTAGCTATTACTATATTAGAATTTGTATATTGTAGAGATTAGTTTTTAAAGCTTATTCAACTACGGTAGTTAAATTGTTTTGTGTAAACCAAGGTTTTAGAAGAGCATGGCAGATTAGAACACAACTGTTAAGTGCAAGAATGTTTGATCGACATTTCGATAATGCACAGCTGCCAAGAAAGCAGCATTTCTTATACTTTATTGAACGAAAAAAATGGAGAAAAGAAAAAATTGATCCTCCAAGTCAATTTTTCTAGGATTTAATAGAGGATTGCAGGTTCTAATCATTTACTTTAGTTAAAGAATTTGGGGGCAAGCACAACGAAATTGTTTCGTCTTAGTAATCTGATTTTTCGCGCAATAATTAGTGAACAATGGAATTTGAATAAAAATTATAGCACGATTCGATGAGTGGCAGTGGTTTGGTTTCCAATACGAGAAAGGTTCAATTTTTTTTTTATATATTTGAATCCGTTTTCCAATTATAGGAAGCAAAATTTTATCTTTTTTCATTGCAAAATTATATGTTGACAAGCACAACTAGTTTTAATGCTGTATTTTGTTGTGCCCTTCCCCACCCCCCCCCCCTCTCAAACCATTAAAGGTAGAGCTAAAAATTGAACCATTGATTAAAGCATAGAAAAGAAATTTTCTCAAAATTCTTGAGAAAGCTATTTAATTTCTAAAACAATTTTAACAAACCTATACTCTATTTGAATACCGAGCCAAAGGAGAACCTTGAATTCATTCTAAAAGGAACAAACTTCTCTACGAGAAAAAAAAAAGATAAAGAAAAAATTTTATAAGGAATAATCTGATGATTAGGTAGTGAAGGAAAAGCAAGTACTTCTTTTGATGATTATGTAGAATGGATTGATTCTTATCGAACCACTACTATTATATATATAGTGGATTAATCTTGTGGCCTAAAACAACTCTTTTCCAAAATGGGGTTAAATTCTAATCAACGGGTAACAGTTTATCAATTTAGTCACTATAAAATTTTGTCGTCGTTAAAGACTTTTGGCCATGAAATTAAAAATTTTTTGCTACCAAAGTTTGGATGGCTAAATGTCAATCTTCTAGTTGTGAGTAAGCAATATCCAAAAAAGTACCGCGAGAATAATTCAAAGGTAAATATTCCAAAAAAAAGAAAAGGAGAAAAAAGAGAGAACGGTCACAGTTGATAATGGATGATGCTCATTCTGGGATTCATGGCTCTTCGGGACCAATCAGTGCATGACCGTGAGAAACGTGTCAGCGTTTATAATATTCTTTGGGAAAATACCGGTTTTCATCCCCAAACTTTGGGCACAAGACACATTTCGTCCCTCATCTTTTGGGCATGACACATTTGGTGTCTGAATTAACAATTTTTGATCAAATGTCATCCTCAAACGGCAATTTAACCAACATTTAACGGACCGTTAAGTAAATGTGGCTAACCGAAGCAAAATCAAGTGGAAAATGACGTTGTGTTCATTTCCTCTGCAAATTTCCAAGACTAAGCTCCTACTGCAAATTTCTCCGAGAGTAAACCCCCTCTTCCAATTATAAATATATAATTATAATTATATAATACATATAAATATTACTTATACTAATATTTTATATAATTATAATGTATATTAGATATAAAATTTAATCATTATATAACCTTATATTCATAATAATAAATATAATTATAATTATATAATTTATTGATATTATATACACATATATATTATAAGGGATAATTTCATAAACTTCCCCTAAATTAGCTTATGGAAAAATGGGAAAATGGATAATTTATGGAGAAAAGCCATAAAGAGCTGGTGTTTTATTGGAGAACTGGTTTATTTTTATTTTATCTGATAAATAAATTTGTTTATGAAAAAATGGGTACTCTGTTCTTATAATAGAGGAAAGCCATAAAGAGTTGAAGTTTTATTGGAAAACGAGTTTATTTTTATTTTATTTGATAAATAAATTTATTTATGAAAAAATGGGTACTCTGTTCTTATAATGGAGGAAAACCCTAAAGAGCTAGTCTTTTAGGGGAAAGCGATACTTTACAGAAAGTGATCGCGATTTGGTTTATGAAATTATCCAAAAAAACAATTTAGAATGAATTTGTTTATTTAATTAAATAATTATTATATATATTTACATAATGCATTATATAATTATACTAATATATTTTATGAGTATAAAGTATATTATATATTAATTATAATTTTTAGTATATTTATCATAATAAATATAAATATAATTATATAATATATTATTACTATATACACATATATATTAAAATATATGCACATATAATATACATTTATAAATATATTATTAGGGTATATACCCTAATAACTATAATATATTTAGGGTAATAACTATAATAACTATAATAACTATACCCTAATAACTCTAATATATTTAGAGTAATAACTATAATATATTTTTATATATATATTTATAAATATATATTGTATGTGCATATATTTATAATATATATGTGTGTATAGTAATAATATATTATATAATTATAATTATATTTATTATTATAAATATTCTAATATATACTAAAAATTATAATTAATATATAATATACTTTATAATTATATAATATATTAGTATAATTAATATTTATATATATAATATAGTTATAATTATATATTTTATAATAATATTAGTATAATTATATAATGCATTATATAAATATATATAATAATTATTTAATTAAATAAACAAATTCATTCTAATTTTTTTTTTGGATAATTTCGTAAACCAAATCGCGGTCATTTTCTATAAAGTATCACTTTTTCATAAAAGACTAGCTCTTTAGGGTTTTCCTCCATTATAAGAACAGAGTACCCATTTTTTCATAAATAAATTTATTTATCGAATAAAATAAAAATAAACTTGTTTTCGAATAAAACTTCAGCTCTTTATGGCTTTCCTCTATTATAAGAACAGAGTACCAATTTTTTCATAAACAAATTTATTTATCGAATAAAATAAAAATAAACCAGTTCTCCAATAAAACACCAGCTCTTTACGACTTTTCTCCATAAATTATCCATTTTACCATTTTTCCATAAGCTAATTTAGGGGAGGTTTCTGAAATTATCCCTTATAATATATATGTGTATATAATATTAATAAATTAGATAATTATATTTATATTTATTATTATGAATATAAATTTATATAATGATTAGATTTAATATCTAATATACATTATAGTTATATAAAATATTAGTATAAGTAATATTTATATGTATTATATAATTATAATTATATATTTATAATTGGAAGAGGGGGTTTACTCTCGGAGAAATTTGCAGTAGGAGTTTAGTCTTGGAAATTTGCAGAGGAAGTTGTTGAAGTGAAAGAAAAAGGGAAAGTGAAGACAACGTCATTTTTCACCTGATTTTGCTTCAAATAGCCACATTTACTTAACGGTCCGTTAAAGGTTGGCTAAATTGCCGTCTGAGGATGACATTTGGTCAAAAATTGTTAATTCAGACACCAAATGTGTCAAGCCCGAAAAATGAGGGACGAAATGTGTCTTGTGCCCAAAGTTTGGGGATGAAAACCGGTATTTTCCCATATTCTTTTGAAGGCCACCGTGTATTGACTGGCCCGTGCTTTCAATAATGTAACTTCTCAAGAAGAAAAACGTTTCAAACAAGAAACTCTTCTAGGTTCTTTTCCTTTAAATTTTACTCGTATGAAAAATACCAAAAAATTATTTTTAGGTTATTGGGAGGTACTTTCGTTCTCCGCCGACCGTTGGATAGTCAACGAAGCCATCCTTGTTTTGTTTTCCTTTTTAAGGTTGTTTGTTTTATAAATACACAACATCTATTGTAATAGCAACCAAACCACCAATCAAGGAATCCAAACTTGCATCAAGATTTTTGCATAGGTCTTCTTCAAGTCGACATATTTTACGGTTCAAATAATATACTACTGCAGAACCTGCTGAACAAAGGTTGAGAAATGAGTACATCCATCCTTTTGTGTAGTTCCACTCCAACTGGCCTTCGTAGGAGTGGAGGTTTCACACTGAATCGCCCTTTGGACTTGGCTATCTTAGCTCAGAAAAGGTCCCTCTTTTTTGCGGGTTGCCAGAGCTTGATTCATCCAAGCCATGGAGTGCAAATAATGAACAAGAGCAACAGGTATATATATATATATACTCATTGATTGTTTCCGTTTCGAAAAATCCATGATCATTGATCAACACGAACACAAAATGCAATTTTACTAACAACTATATACATTTCTTTTTGTTTTGATTAGGAAATTCGCAGTATTCAACAGTGTTCAACCTTCAGGACCCCCTTCTTCAGGTTCCTGGTAAGTTCATTAAAATGATAAAATCCAACCTCTAGTAGGAAACCTCCTGTTTGAAAAAACAATTTAATAGGAAACTTCCTGGGATCGATGTTCAAAGAACTAGATGCATTTTGAATTTTCTTCCGCTTTCTTGGTTGACTTACCGAATGCTGATGGTAGAATCATTTTTGCCTGATGAACTGGCAGGAATGGATGGATTCTGGGGGCAGTTTTAACATTCGTTTTGCCCTTCTTGACTAACAAATGGGGGCCATTGTTGAAAATCAAAAGTAAGGCTCTTCTTCTAAGTGGTTTATCTGTCTTCGAATTTCTTGTGTTACAAGTAACGGCTTGTACTTGGCTTCCTAAGCAATTAATCGCATTGAAATTTTGTCATCTACAGATGAATTTGAGACTGCAGTACAGACGGTGGAGAACGTAGTGGACGCTGTAGAAAAGGTGGCGGAGCAAGTGGAAAAGGTGGCGGAAGATATAGCCGAAGGCCTTCCAGCTGGAAAACTTAAAAATGCTGTTACCTTCATTGAAAATGTAGCTGATCAGATTGATGATACAGCAGAAGTGGTTGGTGATGCCATTGATAAGGTCAGCCTAATATACTTGATTAATTTACGTTTTAGTATTGTTTTAGTACGTTAATGATAAAATTAGGTTTGGTCAAATCTCATTAATTATCATCAAAGTTTGATCAGACTAATATAATTGAAATCTTAGTCTACTATTAAATTCAGTGCCATGCAACTTGTTCTTACGCTGGCGGATACAAAAATGACCCTACTTCTTGTTGTCTTAATCGTAAAATGCAAACATCTTTGGTTTACCTGCCCCGGAAGGAAAATGCCCCAGTCACGTAGGAATGCAAAAAGATGCTATTATAAAAATTAGACAATGTACTTACTGTGTCGTGTTTGCGATTGAGGTTAAATTAAAAACTAATGTTGAAAAGTGAATGCAGGTTCAAGAAGTTGAAGAACAGGTGGAATCAGCTGTTGAATCAGCCCTTGATGGAGAAAAAGAAGCCATCCCTGATGAAGCAAAGGAGCCTGCCAAAGAAGTGAAAGCTGAGACTTGAACACTTAGAAAGAAATGACACATGCACCAAATTAATTAATTAATTAGCCTGTAAATGTTGACGGAAATAGTTCATGAATTACTATCAAAATTTGTTTATTGTTTGCAACAGGGGTTTTCGTCCTTGTTAACCCTATTGATTATGCACATTTTCAAATGTTAAGTACGTATAATATATATATATATATATATATATATATTCCCTAGTGTAATTGTACAAGATTTGCTAGAAAGGAGAACAATTGTTCATGAATAATTTTCTTCAATCAAAATCACTTGCTATACTTGCTGTTGTAACTTTTTAGTCTTGATAATTTTAAGACAATCAAAAAAAATTATAACTTATTCAAATAGAACTAGACACCTTTAACTAATCGGAAAAAAAAAAGTTGGTTAGTTGGTCCGTCAAACTTTCCATGTGGAATTGTTCTGATGCCCAAACAATTCAACGCGTTCTCCCAATGGCCAATTTTGGTGCAATATTCTATGGAGGCGGCTGCTCTGGAGTGGAAGTTGTTGTGAGGGATGAATGTGATAATTATTTTATTGCTGGTATTTCTCACAAAATTTTAAGTATCTTTGCTCCTGAAGTAATTGAAGCATATGCTTCAAAATTAGCAATCACTTTATCACTTGCAAGTTCCTAAGGTTGTTTTAGAGGGAGACTTTGAAAATCATCAATATGCTTAAAAATCTAAAAAACCGATGATTCAGCCTATGGAATTCTGCTAGATGATGTCTAAGAGTTTGTTTGGACAAAGAGAATTTGGAAAAAAAAATTTTGCCTCACGAATCTCAATTACCTTTTTATCTTTCCAATCACCTTTTTATCTCATATACATCACATCACAAAAAATACTACAGTAAATATCTCAAATAAATCATCCAAATAAACTCTTATCCAAACAAACTCTTTGTTATTTTACAGAATTTTGCCATTTGCGAAGCTAATTGGGTTTCTAGATGATATCAAGTTTCGCTTCTGGATGAGTCAATGCGTGTTGACTGCGCACACCCTCAGGCCAAAACAATGAAGGTGCTAATTGGGTTGAGATTGAAAAGCCTCAGGCTCAAGCAAACAAGCTTGGAATAAAAAAAGAAAACATTATGTAGAAAGGTCAAAAGTTAAAAGGTACATTGAAAAGTTTCATTTTCTTGTTCTACGTTCTTATCTGTAGCTTTGGAGATTGATTGATTAAGAAACTGTGCTTTGACGATAAAATTAGACGACTTTCATTTCTCCACATGGGCAAACAAACACACAACGCATTCTGTTTCATTTTCTGTGCCACTCTCTATTTCACTTTTTATTATATTACTATCTCTCATTCATAAATATCATATTTTAGTTCTTTTTTATTTTCTTAAAATTCAATAACTATTAACTAAGTAATAAATAAATACAATAGTTTCAAAAAAGTAATATATAATAGAAAATTAAAAAATACAGGAGAAAATTCATAAAAAAAAAATCTCATTTTTTATGCATTTTGATTTTTTGAGTTTGTTAAATTTTATGTATTACTCAGTTAATAGTTATTGGATTTGAAGGAAATAAAAAAAATAAAACATGATATTTATGAAAAAAAAATAACAATATAATAAAAAATGATATAGAAAATGAGGAAAAAGATCCATTGCAAAACAAATAGTAAGTATGACTTTGTCACGTTTCGGTGGCAACTAGCTGGATTCGTATCTTTCTTATGTATATCCAATTAGTCAAGACTCAAGAAGCGAGAAAGACGTATCTGCCATTTTATATTTCATATTTGGACCGTTATCATGTTTCAAGCAATCTCCCATCGCATTTATTAGTTTGATGTCGAAATAATAATGGAAACCCCATTTTGAATTAGTCCTAGGGTTTGTTTGGATTCATTGTTTTTGAGTCTGTTTTTGAAAAACTGTTTTTCACATTCCAAATGCTACAGTAATGTGTATTTCAAAAACAACTCCAAAAACACTATATCCAAACAATATATCAAAAACAACTCCAAATACATATTTAATATGTTTATTTCAATTTGTATATTTCAATTATGTATAGGATATATATATTATATTAATTTATATTTTATTTTATATAAAATATATTTTTATATTTCTATAATATATTTATACAAATATTATGTATTATATAAATTATATATAATATAAATATGTAATTATACAAATTTATGAATATTAAATATTAAAAATTATATATTTAATATATACATAATATATATGTTTATGTATATTTATAATATACATTTATATTATGTATTATATATAATATTATGCATTTATACATTTATATTAATATACATAATATTAATTATACATTTATACATGATATTAATACCTTTATACATTTATATTTATTATATTAATACACCTATACATAATATTAATATATATATTTATAATATATTAATTTATACATTTATAATTTATACACATTTATAATAACATACATTTATACATTTATAAATACATTTATATTATGTATTATATATAATATAAATGCATTTATAAATACAAAAATGCATTTATTTATAAATATATATAAATGTATTATAAATACATAAATGTATATAAATATATAAATATAAAAATTATAATTTATAATTTATAATTTATACATTTAAATAATATTCACTTATAATTTATATATTTATAATAATATACATTTATATATTTATTTATAAATATATATAAATATTTATTTATAAATATATATAAATATTTATTTATAAATATATGTAAATATTCATTTATAAATATATGTAAATATTCATTTATAAATATATATAAATATTGATTTATAAATATATGTAAATATTCATTTATAAATATATATAAATATTGATTTATAAATATATGTAAATATTTATTTATAAATATATGTAAATATTCATTTATAAATATATGTAAATATTCATTTATAAATATATATAAATATTTATTTATAAATATATGTAAATATTCATTTATAAATGTATATAAATATTTATTTATAAATATATATAAATATTCATTTATAAATATATATAAATATTCATTTATAAATATTTATAAATATTCATTTATAAATATTTATAAAGGTATTTACAAAAATATATAAATATATTTATAAATAAATATATAATTTATAATTTATAATTTATACATTTATATAATATTCATTTACACATTTATAAAAATATTTATATTATGTATTATATATAATATAATACATTTATAATACATTTACATATATTTATATAAATATATAAATATATTTATCTATAAATATTTATAAATGTATTATAAATGCATAAATGTATATAAATATAAAAATATATAAATTATAAATTATAATTTATACATTTATATGATATTCATTTATAATTTATATATTTATAAATGTATTTATATTATTTATTATATATAATATAATACATTTATATTTATTTATAAATATATAAATTTATTTATTTATAAATATTTATAAATGTATTATAAATGCATAAATGTATATAAATATAATAATATAAAAATTGGAAATTATAATTTATACATTTTTACATTTATATGATATTCATTTATAATTTATACATTTATAATTTATATATTTTTATATAAATATATAAATATATTTATTTATAAATATTTATAAAAGTATTATAAATGCATAAATATTTATTGTTATAAAAATATAAAAATTATAAATTATAAAAACACTTGAAAATATGTTTTAAAAATACATCTAAAAATAATCCATAAAACATCTACAGTAAAAGTTTTTCATATAGTTTTTGAAAAACAACCCCAAAAATAACTAATCCAAACGGACTTGTATTTGAAAAACGAAATGCTACAGTGCTGTTTTTGAAAAACAACCCCAAAAACAGCTAATCCAAACGGACCCCTAGATTTCTCCTCCTCTTACTTTTCTTTAGACATTATTGTCAAGAGACAACTGGACTTTTCTTTTCTTTCCTTTCCTTTTCCTCCATTTTCATGACAAACTCCGAATACGTATCGTTATGGACAATGAGTAGTAGGCTTATTACTAGTCTAAAGTCCTTGGATCCATGACAATGCGATTTATTTTGCTCCTAATCATGGGGACAAATTAGCAATTGTAGGTTCAGAGTTACTATAACAAAATCCAAGAAGAATGACACTGCACTTTGCAACCCGGACCGCGCTGGCGGAGGCTGGATTTAAAGCTTTGCAAGAGATTTGTGCCGCACGACAGATCTTAATCTTATGGCTGAATGTTGGGGACTCAGAGATGAATTTGAACGTGCACAATCTCTTTACATTAATCAGTTAATTGTTGAATTTGATTGTGAAAATTTGTGCTTCTGGAAAATATTAATCAAATGAGTCATGATCTTGCTCCTCTATGTTTCATGATAAACTCCGAATACGTATCATTGATTCATTATGGACAATGACTAGTAGCGTTATTACTAGTCTAAATTGCATGCGATTGATTTTGCTCCTAATTTTCAACGAACACCACATTGAGGATCAGACAACTAATTGGTCGGTCACATTAAGAAAGTTCGGTAACAAGTAATCTAAGTACTATTTTCCTAGAACTGGTTGTTGGACGTATTATTCCAAAACTTAAGACCCTCACTGTAAATTATAAATTCAATCCAAGTGAACTTGTTCAATTGACCACCAGCACGTCGTGTGATTTTGCAATTTTACTATCCTGAGATCTAATCAATTCGCCCCGTTGCAGGTCCACACCGTACCAGACCAGACCAACTACCCCGCCAGAGACCCTTTACAGAGACAATTTTAACCAGGCTCAGACTCACATTTTTCAGACCCTTTACAGAGACAATAAACAGGGACACACGTCGTAAGTCGAAATGTGTATTACAAAAAGTGGAGAAAGAATTCATTGAAGTGGAGCAAATCCTTCCCACAGCTGCAAAAGATAACTTAAAACCATTCCCCCATTAGAAAAACTTTGCATATTATATTGCCTCTCTCTATCTCTCTCTCTCTCTCATAATTAAACAAGAAAGAAAACCTTAATTGCTAGTGAAGACCGAAGACCTTTGTTAATTCATCCATGGCATCATCGTCTGTTCTTTATACTAACTTTTTTACCGGTCTTCTTGACATCAAGTCATGCAAGAGATCTCGATCTTCCATCTTCCAGCACCCTTTATCAAAACATGAGGTTCCAAGATCACTACCCAAAAATGGAAGCTTGCAGTACCTCGGGACCAGCTTGGAGATCGCACCAATTAACAGAAGATCAAACAAGTAGAACTACTTGCTTTACCCTTTAAACTTCCAAATCTATAGGAATCTTTTTCTTTCCTTTAGCTCTGATTCCAGATCCATGTTGCTAACATTTGGAACTGTTTCGGCCACGCAGGGACTTTGCCGTCTACTGCACTCCCCCAGAAGCAGGCGGGATCTTTCCATTTTGGCCCCTTACAGAAAACTTTTGGCCCCCTACAGAACATTCTTGGTATGTGAAACTAAATTCTTGGTAAATTTGTTAGAGTATACTTTTGTTTGTATTATTAAAGTTTTGCAAACAACTAATTAAGATCAGAAATCTTTAATTTGCAGGACTTGGCTACTAGGCTTGGTGGCATTAGTACCCGTGGCTGCCCAAAGATTGTTAACGTTGACCAGTAAGGATCAGAGCGTTACCACGTAAAAAATAAATAAAAAGGATATAGAGTGAAAGATTGGGGGGGGGGGGGGGGGGGCTTGATGGATTATGACTCTTAATGGTTTAATATTGCACAGAGGAAGTGGATACCGTGGCTGAGACGGTGGAGAAAATGGCAGAATCCGTGGAAAACGTGGCGGAGGACGTGGAGAAGATGGCGGAGGATTTTGCCGAGAAGCTCCCAGAAGGCAGTAAACTCAAGCAAGTTGTTGCTTTTGTTGAAAATGCTGCCAAAGAAACGGAAAAGGATGCTCAACTGGCTCAAGATTTCATGGACAAGGTTTGTCTTGATGCCATTCTTTTACTCCGCTGATTATGTTCAGAGTCCTGTATAGTTTACTTGCTAAATAACAGTACTCAATTCAGGGAATAGGTTATCTTCTTTTTCCGTTCAAATTTTCAAAGCTATCTTTGTTATTGACTTTTTGGTTTACATCCCATTAACAAAAGGTGGGTACTCAATTTTAGGCCGAGGGAGTACCTATCTGTGGACGCAAATGTTTTGAATGAATTGTGGAAAGTACTTAATAATTTTTTTTTTTATAAATCATCATAATTTTATTGAAATCTGTACTAATGGCAAAACTTCTCTCATCAAACATACACAGATATAAAAGATCAGATCTGAAGAACGGATACCACAGATCTGAAGATCAGATAAAAATAAGTTGAATGGGTACTACAGATCTGAAGATCAGATAAAAATAAGTTGTGGAACTAGTGTAATTTCTCTTTGGAAATGATCAATGATGGAAATTCTTTTAACTACAAATGGGGATAAATTAGCTAAACTCTTTTGACTTTTGTCACAATTAGAAGATCTCCCAACTTATTTTTAAGACTTCATGTGTCTCAATATCTGTCTTCTAAAGTTACTTTTGGCTATTTTGCATGGTTACCGTTATTAATGCTTTAATAGCTTCTCCCTCAGACCTAATCATAATACTTGATGCCAATTTCAAAAATCAAAGGCATAATTCTAATTGGGACGTTTAAGCTGTTGTGTTGTCCCTATTTTTTTTTTTTTTTCTTATCTAAATTTCTAGTGAGATACTGATATGTAACTATTAGGACAGCTCTATTATCTTTAGTTCGATTTTCTCTAGCATTTGTTTTTTTTTTTTTGTCCTTTTTCTTTATTATTATTATTTTTTAATTTTGCTATAAACTTTGAAGTTTGCATACAAATTTTTCTCAATGAAATCGATAACTCAGGTTGAGGAAGTGGATGAGCAAGTGGAATCTATGCTCACAAATGGATCAAAAGGCACTGTGAAAGCAGCAGCAAATGATCAAAAGTAGACAGATTCCTCAACTGCGCAGTGGGCCGGACATGCATGTTGTAACATTTTGTCTGTAAAGTCATTCACTACTTTGTTAGTAAAGTCTTCTTTTTTAGCTCATTAATAATAATAAGATCTAGTTATGTCACTCTATCCTTGAGATAATTCATGTTTGTTAGTCGATTTGTTAGTTCTTTTGGCACTAGAAATTCTTGTACCAAACCTGTTGTTTATATATACCATGTTCTTTAGGCCTTGTTTGGATTGCTTGTTTCCGTCGGAAAATATTGTCGTTTTTCGTGATCACATTTCCCTATCACCTTTTACGCTACAGTAATTTTTCCATGAAAAATGACGGAAAATGCAATCCAAACGCAACCTAACTTTTCCGATGTATGGAAGAAAAACAACTAAGTGTTGCAAGGCATAACTAACCTGTTATTTATAAAGCATTGCTGCAAATTGACAAGCACTTGGAAAGTGGAATTCTTCACAAGCTTTGACAAGATATGAGAGTGGTCCAATTACTCCAATGCCAAGATTTAATATCAAAAAGTCGTCCTATAGATTTTTGTTTTTTTGTGTCATAGACTTTAGTGGAATTAATCTAGTGAGAAAAAGCTACTTATGTTGCAAATTAAAAACAAAAAGGAAAAGACACTGCAATAGGTTGGAGAGTCTTGACCATGCATATGCATAAACTTGACTGCCAATGTTCGATCGGTGGGCAGCACCTAGTTTAGGGCAAGTGTGAATTTACCTGGAGTAAAATATAAAACCAAACTTGTACATAATTATAATTAGTTGATACTTAAAGGTGTCAGTGACCCTAGACATGAATACATAAATAAAATGTTTGAGGTGCCGTGCACTTTTATACACACCATCTGCATCTCTCCGATCAATGCATGACACCATACTCCATTTCCTCCAATCCATGTTGATGAATTAGTTGTTAATTGATAGCAATTAATTAAGCCAACAAGCTTTTCTACCCATATGTATTTAAATTATAAAATGTTACCGTCAACCTTATCTTTTTTTTTTTTTGGCATAAAAAAGTTTGGCAGAGTTCAGACGGGTCACCACTACGATCGCTTACAGAAATTCTTACAGATCGCCTATCAATACAGCTATTACATCGGTAGTGGATTCGAATCACCAACTAAAACAACCCTCACATTAGAACACTATTTTTTGTGAGAAAGTGATTCGTTTTTATAAACTAAACCGACTTATGTTGGAATTGCCATCAACTAACCCATGTAGTTCCTTGCGGTACAAATTAGTCAAACATGCAGGGGGGCAAGAACATGGCCACAGATTTAGATCTCTTTCGCGGGATTCCCCGTTTGCAGCAAGAAGTGTTCTTTCCTCTTAATTGCGGAAATTTAGACAAGCCTTTTTAGTTTTTATCTCAATATTCAATAGTGTATTTTGATATATTGTTTGTGTCGATGGCAAAATCCCTTGTCACCTACAGTTCTTCCATTAGTCACGAGTACTTCAGGGCTCGTAACCTCTCCTATGCTGCACCTTTCTTACTTCTTCTGCCCACAGCAAATTAAGAACAAGGCTTCATCTTGCTGCTTCCGGAAAAACCAACTATTGTCGCCATATGATCAAAACAAATCTAAGAGGTTGGTATTAGCATGTGATTAATTTTGTGTGCATGCGCAGGTTTTAATTTCGCTGATGATCGTATGCTCGTTATTATTGAGTGCTGAAAGATGGTTTTGCAATTGTTTGTTTGATTGCCTTTATATTTGTTGCATCGAGGAACTCACTAGTTGTTTACAGCAATGTTCAGCCAGGGGTTCCTCTTCCTCCTCAACCACCTCCAAGTTCCTGGTATTTTGAAATTCACTTCTACTACTTGAGAGAATAAGGGAATGTGACATTGCTCACAATGAATTAATTTCTTGCTAATTTAAATGGTGGGGTTGCATTTGAAAACATCTTTGCCGGAAAAGTAGGAACTCTGGCCATTGTTGAAACTTAAAAGTATGGGAGTAATTAATTGCTTTCCCTTGGTTTTGTAATTGATCAACACCACATTTTCCTTAGTTTTGCTATTAAGCCCCAGAATTTTGTTTCTAGTACTGCATTACATGTAGAGGTGTCAAAATGGGTGACTTGGGCGGGTTTGGGTTGGGTAAAATGGGTAATGGGTATAAGTGAGTCAACTCATTTATACCCATTTAATTAGATGGGTATAAATGGGTAAGTCAAAAAATGAATTGGGTAACCCAATTACCCATTTATAACCCATTTATTTTAACTTTTTGTAAACTCATTTAAATTCATTTTTACAAACTAAGTTATCAATTTATACCGCTCTTTGTACCCATCATTAGTTTTAAATATTTACTTATAATGCTCAATAAGCCTAATTACCAATTTTTTTCCATTTATACTCTATGTCGCAAAATTACATATTATTTAATAATTGAATAATAAGAATATAAAATTTTGAACTAAGTACTATAAAACTTAATCTAAAAACTTAATCTAAAAATTTTGAACCCCTAACATTTTTTTCATATATAAATTGAAATTTTCATTTTAGAAAAATAAGAAAAGAGGCTAAAACTTATCATAAATTTGTAGTGCTAAAAAATGAGCAAGTTAACAAATTCAGAGAAAATAAAATAATAAGATAAAACCAACAAATAATAATAATAATGAAACAAAAGTAGTTAACATCATGACAAAATAAAAAATCTGAAAAAAATGGGTGGGGGAAGAGAAGAGACTTAGGGGAAGAGAATTCTAAATGAGTTAATTGGGTTTGATTGGTTACCCAATAATATCCATTTATTATATGGGTATTATTGGATAACCCATTCATACCCATATACAAAAATTTAAGATACTTATACCCATCTATTCATGGCTAATTTCTAAGATTATATGTAAAAAAAAAAAAAAAAACTTCGCACAAATGTACGCCTGACAGACTCTATTTCTGATTCTATACCTGCCGTGCTGAGTCGAATAAATTGTCAGAGCCCTCAACCCCTCTGCAATAAGTTCAGTGCACTAAGCGGCCCACCTTTTTTTTTTTAATAACCCTGTCCCCATCCATATTGACTGGACACGGCTGGGGACACCAAGTCCAAAAAAAAAAGGCGCTGCTCAGCCTCGTAAGCATCACGTTCCAAGGTTTTTGCCTTCAAGTTTAAGTATTCTGCTATGCCCATGTTTTTCACTTGATTCTTCATCTTTTTGTTTCTTACCTTTTCCTTTTTGTCTTTTATCTTTTCCATTTTGTTTCTCAATTAGACCGTTCTTTTTAATTTGGATATTCCAAATTTTCATTTTTGTTCATTTTTGCTTTTTTTTTCCCTGGGGTTTAATTTAGGGCACAACGTAAATCAAACAACAAATTTCAATCTACGATATAAACTTGAAAAAAAAGTTGAAACAGATATGAATCTGTTTACAAAGAGTAGAGAATTTGTGGATTCAGCTTGGGAAACTTGCGAGTAGACTTAAATTAAATCGGATCCCAAACAAATTTACTTAAACCCCAATTTATACCTGAAAAGTCAGAATTAATTCACCAAAATACAGATTAACATCATAAAGAAAGGCCAGGACTCAAAAATGAAAAATTATATCCATTTTTTTGCAAATGTTGACGCCCTAGCATAATTATGTAAGAGTTAGGGGACAAATTATAAATATAAATTATGGACTTAGATGAAAATCAATGAGCATAAGAACACAATAAAGTTTTTACAAAATTAAAGAATGCCTAAAGTTTTAGGCATTCTTCATGGATTTTGCAGCATTTGCATTTTGGCCATTAGAATTAAAAATACCGGGTTGGGGGTACGTCGGACAAAGGCTGACAAAGCGCCTTTTTTTTTTTGGACTTGGTGTCCCCAGCCGTGTCCAGTCAACACGAATGGGGACAGGGTTATTAAAAAAAAAAAGGTGGGCCGCTTAGTGCACTGAACTTGTTGCAGAGGGGTTGAGGGCTCTGACAATTTATTCTGCTGCCGGTATAGAATTAGAAACAGAGTCTGTCAGGCGTACATTTGTGCGAAGTTTTTTTTTTTTACATATAATCTAAGAAATTAGCCTCTATTCATGGGTGGGTATGGGTAAATTTAATTAAATGAGTTGGTTTGTCACCTATAATTACATTTACATGCTACTTTTTTAGTAATACTCCGTCTGAGATTTGAGAAACTCATGAACTTATGTGCTTAATTGGAAGGAAGTTTCTCTTCCTTCTCTGTTGAACTTTTCAAATCAAGATCTTTTTCATCTCTCCCATGGGAGAGAGACCAAATCTAGTTTTTTCCCATGGGAGGAAGTACATTTTATAGTTTTTAGTTTATCTTATTTGAATAAATTCTCCCATAAAATTTCCTAATAAGAGATTCTTTTCTCCTAAGATCTCCTAGTGAGAGTTTCTTCTCTCCTAAATTGTTCTAGCGAGAGTTTTATTCTCTTCTTAGATTTTTTCTTGTGAGAGTTTTTTAGGTTTTTATCTTTGTGAAATTTGAGACTTTTAAATTTATATTCTAGTTTCTCAGATCTGCAATTTCTCGATTATTGTTAGATCTAAATTTCTCTTTAAACTTGAATCAATTTTAATCAGATCTGATTATCAGCAGATATGCACTGATGTATTGGGTTACAATGATTCATCCAGATGGGAGATATATAGGAGCATCAATGTCATTTTTATTTATATTATTTTTTTAGATCTATTATATCTGTTAATTTCAGATCTATATGTATCTATGTCATGTTTGTTTGCACTATTTTCTGCCATTTAATACAGATTTATTTAAATGGAATGATCTTTTCTGTCAAAAGAAAAAACTAATTAACATACAAAGTTGAAAGAGCTGTGGAGACGGGTAGAAAAGACAGCAGAAGCAGTGGAAAAAGTGGCAAACCAAATAATTGACCAACTTCCAGAAAGCCAAAAACTGAGAAATGTTGTGATTTCTATTGAAAAGGTGGGCGAAGCCGTGGATAAAGATGCTCATCTTGTTGGAAATTTCGTTGAAAGGGTTTGGCCTAAGACACTTGGTTAATTAAAGCATTTACAAATAATATACTATTCCACTAAAAATAATTGATGAAGCCAAGGAATCTGCAAAAGCCAAAGAAGCGAAAGCCCGGAAGAAGAAAACCAAACCTACAGATATTTAAATGCATAAACTATACAGGGACCTACAAATCTAAATTGTAAGTGAATGGTACATAATAGAAAGTCACATTTGTTAGTTGATAGTGTTAATTACTGCTTCTTATCTTGTAATTTTCACGCTTATCCTGAAATTTACCGTGTTCATTTCTATTAATAGTAGGTAAGGTCAATGGATATAGAAAATTTGTTAAGCATTTAATTGCCGGCCTCTCAATTGAGATGTGACTTGCGAGTAGTTTTTTATGTATATTTAAGCTTGGAGTAGGAAAAAAGTTTCGAGACATCCGAAGAGGCTGGTTTTCAGTGCTGCAATTTACTATCATCTATAGAGGGCTAGGAACCAAGCTGCATTTCGCCAAACCTCTATGGCTGCTGTAGCTATTTTTGTATTCAATTCAACTCTCTCTGCTGTTCGAGATGTTGTAGCAGCAGGATTCAGTAAAGTTCCATTGTCCAAAGATAATTGGGAACTAATTATGGAACTTGGGCTGCCGTATAGTTGTTTTAACTGGCGGTCAATTATATAGTTTAGTTGCTGACTCTTTGTATTTAGCGCTAGTTTGATAACTCTACTTAATGCTAAAAATTAATTCATTTAAAATTTTTTGAATTCAGTATGTTTGATAATAGAAATGTCTTACCACTTAATATATTAAGCACTTACAAATTTTTTAGTGAAAAATTTTCACTGAATTTTTGGAATTGGCTGCACACACTATAACTCTCGTACATATAACACATTCTCGTATATGTTCTTGCAAAAAATACATATGTTCTCTTTCTGTTCACGTGCGTGCACGTATGCAAATATACACTCTCCTACGCAATATTCACATTTAAACACCACCTCTAAATTGTTTCATTATTTTCTATTTCTCTCAAACACACACATACATACTTTTCTTTCTCTCTAGATGCACAAATAAAGGAAATCTTTTTAAAGATAAAAAAATATTATTTCTACTATATTTCAATTCAGCAATATAATTCGATTACTTATCAAACAAATATAATTTAATCAATTCAATAAATTAATACTTTCAGCATTTATTTTTCATAATTCAAATTTCAAACTTCAGTCTTATAAAACAAGCCCTTAGGGTTCGTGTAATTCATAGGATAACAAAAGATTGAATTAATCATCCTGTTTTTTTTGGTTGTATTTTACATACGGAATGACATTTCCCAACTAACCGAATTAATTCTCTATTCATGAGATAAAATAATCCAATGAAGGAGGCGGTAGGATGACTAAGAGATAGGATGATGAAATTTTAAACTAATTTATCCTTATAAATAATATAAATTTATACTTTCATAATTATATAACCTTACCCTCACATGATAATATAACATGAATGGACTAATTTGCCTCTACTAATTAATTTAAATTTTTTTTGACTAATTTACCCCTACTACTAACATAACAATATTTGGACTAATTTGTCCTACGAATGATATAAATTCATATTGAATATTATATAACCATACTCTTACATAATAATATGATAATAAATTGACTAATTTTTCCCTTCTAATTATATTAAAATTTTTTGACTATTTGCCCCTATTCATTATTTTAAAATTTTTGACAAATTTACCCCTATTATTAATTTAATGTTTTTGACTAATTTGCCCCTATTTACATCATAACAAAATGACTATATTGCCCCTGAACTAAATTACCCTTACTAGCTTTATTTTCTCAATTAAATTCTATATAAATACATAACCTTGTCAATTGGGTATTGCCAATGAGGGTTTCAATAAAGCCCAAACTCAGTCCAAAAAAAATATTCTATATTGGCTTGAACTTGGCTCGTTTAAGACTTTTAAATGGGTTGGATTTTGTTCAATTGAATCCTAACTTAACCAAAACTGATCCATTATTTTATTGAATTTCAATTTTAGATTAAAAAACTAGGTTAAAACTTATTTTTAAGGGACCGAATGGACTGAGTTTAAGTGAATGCAAATTTTTATATATCAAAATCCTTGATTCACTTCATAATTCTATAGTCTCAAATTACTTTATTTTAATAAAAGTTATAAATTATTAAATTATTTTATTAGAACAATCCTACTAATTAAGGGGTATTTTGGTCATTAAAATAGTAACCATATCTCATCCAATTTCCAACTAAACACAAGATAGGATTATTTCCCAATATATTCTATACAACCTAGAATCAACCAAACACTAGATGACTTGAATTATTAATCCAAGGATGATTCAACCCAAGATTAATAATCCGAAAATGAGTCATCCCATCTCATTCAATCCATGAACCAAACGAACCCTTAGTTTAGTGTGTTTCTAATGTTATTGGAAATTTGGAATGTGCATTTCTGTGTACACTCTTTCTTGGTTGATCCATGGAAAGTGAAAAGGTTGCTCAAAAAACAAAAAGAAAAGAAACTATTAATGCTTTAAAGTTATTACTCACATAATCAATTGCAATATTTTTGCACATGAAATTTTACCTTTTACTTAAATTATTAAATACAACATCGGATTCACTTCTTATTTCAGGACACTAAATAGACAAACCCAACGTAAAAAAGTATAACCTGTATTTTGTAGAGATTTACTGACAAAATTACAACACAAACTTTTAGTTCAAAATCTCATAACATTTATTGACATGCAAATACAATCAATTAATAGGTCATTTTTTAAAAAAAAAACCACACACACGAGGAGCCTCTAGAAAGGGGAATAAACCAATTAAGGAAAGAAAAAGGATAAAAATTAAAAAGAAAAGAAAAGAAATAGTTTCGCTCCCTAAAAAAAAAAACTCCTAGTCCACTGTGATGCGCCCACGTGCACTTCTCCACCATCTTCACCATCGAAATTAAAACAAAAGATCCCAATTCTCCAACGGCTCTCCCACAGTACCAAACCGTCTCACTCCCTCCGATTCAAATTCTGCAAAACCTCCCAAGAACACCGCCACAGTTCTTCTTCACACCCAAAACCCTAGCTTTTATTCCCTAGGGTTTCTTTTCTTCTCCATATTATCTGATATTTCCCTGAAAAAGTTGATCCAACATCGTGTATTCGTTTTTGCTGGGGTTTCAATTCTTGTTAAAAAGTTCAAGAATGGATCTTTCTCAAGAAACCGAAGACTTCCTTCGAGAATCGGTGGAATATACCCTCGGCTTGCCGGTCTCGACTCAGACTCTGCAATTAAAGCTTCGCGCCGCGGAAGAAGCCCAATATCATCTTCGCAATCAGTATCTTCATCTCCAATCGAAACTCAGAGAAAAAGATGAAATCATCGAGCGAGCTAGGGTTTGTAATTTTTTTTAATTTTTGTTATTTCCCCTGATTAATTGGAAAATAATGCAAATTTCTGGGGCTTTTAGGGTTTTATTGATGTTTCTTGTGGAACTTTTTAGGCGGAGGCTACTCTGAATGCGCAGGCGTTGAAGAAATTTGTGGAGGAGAATCAGAAGTTGGCAATGGAATGTGCCAATTTGTTGGGGCAGTGTAAGAGGTGGGAGAGAGAGTGCTCGTTGTATGATCACGATCGCGAGGCATTGATGGATTTTGGAAATGAGGCGGATGAGAGAGCTAAAGAGGCTGAGGTTCGAGTTCATGAGTTGGAAGACGAGGTGAAGACGTTATCAGAGGAATTGCAATTTTACAAGTATCAGTATGATGAACAATCGGTAAAAGTTCGATCCTTTCCCTCCATTTTGTGTAACAGGATCCAATGGAGTAATTAATTTCAGTTGTAAAATGTTTATCTGGTATTTGGATTCTTAAAGAAGACAAAAATGGGGTTGGCCCGAAACTTGAATGTCATCTATTGTTTTAATAAGGAACATGGAACTACGTTTTTATTTGTTCACGGCATGGGATTTTATCCTTCTTAGTTGTAAAATATTTTTATGACTTCATTGATTATTACCTATTCATCTGGTATGGTCACTGAATAATCTTGAATTGACATGATGAAATGCAAAATTGTTTTGTATATGTTTAGCTTGAAGATTCTGTTGTACTTCGTTTAATGGATGACAATAATTTATATATGTTTGCTGTAACTGACTGCCTGCTGGTTGATGAATAATATTGGCATGGTGAATAGTAGTTTTGATGTTTTGCATGGATTTATTTGGTTTTCCTTTCTATGGATATAGAGACTTCAAACTAGTTTAGCTGAAATCCAACAGCGACTTTGAAAAGGAAACTGTTTTAAGTTGGGGTTTTTATTGCTGAATTTTGAACTTGATATTGATGCTGAATTTAATCATTCCCGAAATTTTTCAATAATTATGGAGTGATTTAAGGTGTCAATCTTTATATGAAGCCTGAAAGAGTTTTTGAAACATATCAAGTATCGTGAGGTTTTTGCATTATCTAATAATTGATTATAATGATTCTCCGGAATAGAGGTCTACGTGCTGTAAAGGACTTTAAAAGAACACACCAACTGTTGAACCTTGATCCCCCTACGTATTAGTGGTTTTTAGATTTTTTTTTTAAGCATGCAGCTATATGATCACCTTTTGCAACAGGACTATGCTTTTAAATGAAAAGCATGCCCTGTGATTTCTCAGCTGGCTGATTAAATGAAAAGATCTTAGTCTTGCTGAACTGGTAAAAATTGGCCTTTGGTGTAGTGATAACTTTTGTTTCATGTACCCTTCTGGCTTAGCTTGTATGCTTTGATGATACCTTCTGACTATGCTTTTAAGTTACCCTGTGATTTCTTGGCTGGCTGATTAAATGAAAAGATCTTAGTCTTGCTGAACGGGTAAAAAATTGGCCTTTGGTGTAGTGATGACTTTTGTTTCATGTACCCTTCTGGCTTAGCTTGTATGCTTTGATGATACCTTGGTTTTACTGAATTATCTTCTCAAAGGTTTTCTAGGTGTGTAATCTGTGCAGAATTTAGGAACCAGGCAGCTGATGCCAAAAATGTGGAAACAACGTGCAGTTTTATAATATCAAATAATACTAACTTAGTTCACATTGTGTGCTGTGGCTCAAAAAATTGCACCTCTAATTATTTATAGATCTGATGTGTACTTTTTATTGTAAACATTCATTTTATGTGGCTCTTCATTTTGTATCATCAGCATCTTTATTTTTTTTAATTGGATAAAGGCTTTAATATCTTATTTGAGCATCTTGGCTGCCTTGATCTCTTTAGTTTAAAATTTCCCATCGAGTTACGTCTTTATCCAATATATGTAGCTTAATAAATGTATACCTGTCTAGTTGATAAAAATTACCGGTTCAAAGTTGTCTTTTGAATGAAATACCAGGATTAAGCAATCAGAGAGTAAATTGAAACAATCTCGACAATTTAGAGTATACTTAATGAAAATTAAGCTTCTATTGGACAACATCCTTGCAATGGTTGATGATTCTCTCAGAGCAGAAGGCTTACCTGTAGAGTATGATGATTTTTTTACTCAATGTAGCTTATGTGGCATAGATGTGTTTCTTTACTGTTTCTTTTAGAGTTAATTACTTCAAATGCTGGAGCTATCTTTTGCCCTTTATTCTGGGCAAAAGCTGGGGTGGTGTATCACATGTTTGATGAATCTGCACTTGATATCTGGTATTAATTTATTGGTTCACATTATGGTTAGAGTTAATGGAAGCTATCTAGATAATTATTGCTTATCAAAAGTAATTTTTGTGTGTTGCTGTGAATCTTACAAGTGGACGTGTGTGGCACAGATAAATCTGTCTTCTTTTATGTGGATAGTATTATGAGATGAAAATTTGTTAATGTAAGCATCTAAACTAAATAAAGCTCACATTGAGGCTCATTGTCATACCTGAAGGTTGGTACATCAGGAGAGGCCGCAGCGACAGAACAAATGTTACTTGAGTCACTATTGGCTTCTGCACTTGGAAAAGACAATGTCATGTCAACAGCGCGTTCATTTCTAGAATCTAATCGTGGAGTTGATGTGTTTGAAAGGATGTTGAGCCTGTGGAATAGGTAAGATTGACAATCAAATCTATGATGGTATTGCTATATCATATACTTTACAATATTCCAATAAAATAATCTTGTTGCAGTTTTTTTCTGATTTGACTGATATTTCTTTTTCCATTGGTAGCTTGAGACCGTCAACACAGAAGGTGTTAGCTTTGGTGGCTGAGTTGACGAGTTTGGAGAAACACAAGGAACATTTAAGAGTCAACCTTGATAGGGCTGAGGAGGAGGTAAGCTTTCGTTTGAAAGGTGTGCCAAGTTCATGTCAGCGTGTTGTTTACGAAGCTCTGTTTTCTGACCTTAGGTGAAGGTGTTGTTTGAAGAAAACAACATCCTGGATGAGGAGAACAAAAAGTTAATGAGGCAACTCCACAGAGAACGAAATCTACATGGCTCTGGCGGAAAACATTCTGGCAGCGTTTCTTCAAAGGTTAGAGAAAATTAGTTGCATATTGTAGGCCAAAATTATAATTGGTGATAGATGCTCAAAACAAGTGCTTGCTGGCACCTCTATACTTGCTATAATGTGTAGTGTTGAAATGATTAATTGAATTTCTTCTTTCTATACAGGGTAACAAGAGAAAGTCCAGCCGCAAGATGTGCAGCCAAGTTGAGAAGAAAATTGATTTCGGTGATGCTGATTCACTAAGACAACCATTATCACCTTTGCAACAGTACTCGCCTGAAAGCAGGATGCACAAAAAGTAGCAAACATACTCTGTTTCTCGACAATGTTGTTGCAATTTTTTTTTTTTGCCTTTATTTAGTAAAATCTCTTTGTGATTCTATTGTATCAGAAATACCGTTCATCTTACTAAAATGTGTTTCAATGAACCTATTCATACTTGATAAATCACATGCTTGTAAAGTTATTTTTTTCTGTCCTAAACAAAATTTTTTTTAATCATTATGTTGCAGCCCAATGGAAATATTTTTCATTCTGTGGTTATGTTGATTGTTGGCACAGTGTATTGAACTAAAATCTTGAAAGTAGACTTGGGATTGTCTTTTTCTTTTTTTTTTGACCAAATAATGGCAGAGATGTCAATGACGGTAGAGGTATTCTATCATGGCTAATTGGCTATAGTTGGTTCTGTTAACGGTTCTACGGGTGCATTCGGATCAAGTCAAGCTCAAACAACAAGGTAAAATAATTGAGCTCGAGCTCGTCAAACTTTTAGAAGTCGAGTTCAAGGTCGATTTCAGTTTACCTTACTCAAGCTCAAGTTTAATTAAATCTAATCGAGTCAAATTGAACTTAATCAAGTCTATTCAAATGTAATCGAATTTAATCGAGCCTATTCGAGTTTAATCAAACTCACGTAATAAAAATTAATATTTTATATAAAATTTTAAATAAATGATATTATTGACATTTCACAATAATAAATATTAAAAAATTAAAAGATATATATATATATTATAAAAAGCTCAATTAGACTTGTCGACCTTGCAAATAAAAAATATTGGAGTTCGATCTTGACTCGTGAGCTCAAACGAGTAGTTCGAACTCGATCAAAATGAACTCAAATCGAGTTATTGACCAAATAGTTCGCGAGATCGAGTCGAATTACTTGGCTCAACATCACCTACAGTGAGTTGCTTTTTAAAATTTCAATCCGTCCTTGCATTTATGGTACGACATTAATTTTGTCACATTTCTGAAGTTACACTTCTCTAGCTGGTAATTCCACCTTATTTGTGATGAACTATTTTCTATCAGCACAATAACATGTAAGAATTTGGGGTTGTACATTAGCACTGTTTTCCTTTCCTATTTTCTTAGATAAAATGTGTTTGGTTAAGTACATCTCAATCGTTCCTCAAAACAATATTTTACCAATTCCGGTCCTAAATCCTAATACTTCCCAGTGGTCCGTAGCCATTCAAATTAACAATAAGAGGCAAGAATGCAAAAAAATTAAAAATCTAAAAAAAAAAAGGGTTTCAGATCTTCATACATAAACATTGCCACGTCATTTAAATTAAGAACCTGAAATTTCGTTTATTTAGCTATACAATAGTTAATTCCTGAGATCATAAAAAATGCTCAAATTATTTATAGAAAATAAAGGATATTTTTTTTCATTATATATATGCTTGTATATAAAATAAAGGATATTTTTCATTATATAAATACAATTATTTGTTATTCAGATAATTTTTTGTCATGTTCCCCCTTATCCAATCGCTCTGGTTCTCTCGTCGTTCTCCCTTCCTTTCCTCAACTCCTCTATTTCCTCCCCTTTTGAAACAGGGTACCCAACCCCACAAACCATGAAAAGTCATTAGATTTTTCTTTTCAACCTTGATTTCTCTACCCATAAATGGCACTTCTTCGTCTTCTCCATTTGCCATCATGTCCCACAAACTTCTTCTGCTTCCACCAGAACCTTTCCTCAGCTTCACCACAACCCTCCACTCACAAACCTCCCACACTCAACGCCACTCTCTCTTTTCCCTCTCTTTCATTCAAACTCCCATTTAAGTCCCAAAGATTCAATCTTTTTGAGTTCCAAGTCCCTTTTTCAGCCCAAGCCCAACCCATTACTCAAAATTCAGAAAATGCAGAAAAAGATAACCAAGAAGAAGAAGAAGACGACGAAGGAGAAGGAGAAGAAGAAGAATTCTCTAAAACCAGAATTTTAGCTCAGAATGTTCCATGGACCTCCACTGTAGATGATCTTCGTCCTCTCTTTGAGAAGTATGGTACTGTTGTGGACATTGAGGTTGGTTTTCATTGCTTTTTGTTCAACTTCCAAAAAACAAAAAATACAACTTATGCTCAATCTAGATTGTGTTTTTTTTCTTTTTAGCTTGTTTTGTTTGCTTTAAACATAACGGCTCCAGTTATATCTTGATTTTCTTGATAATCAGTGGAATGAATGTCTGAATTGTGAAAAATGTTAATATTCTGAATGATTTTGTTTTTGTTTTTATTTTTTCGTTTGTTTAAGCTGTCAATGTATAACAAGACCAGAAACAGGGGTTTGGCATTTGTTTCAATGGCTTCACATGAGGAAGCTCTGGCTGCTTTCAGGAATCTCGAATCGTATGTAAGCATATTCGATAAATCTTGGCTGTTTCTGGACATTGTATTTTTCATGGGATTATGTAAAATTCTGGTTATGTTGTGAATAGGATTATCAGGGTAGAGTGTTAAAGCTGAGTTGGGCTAAGCCGAAGAAAATCAAACCTGCTGCTCCTCCAAAGCCAAAGACATTGCCAATACACAACTTATTTGTGGCAAATTTACACTTTGCAGCCCGTGCCAAAGATCTCAAAGAGTTTTTCAATGCTAATAATGGAAATGTTGTTTCTGCTGAGATTATTTTTCAAGATAATCCTAGACGGTCTGCTGGTTATGGATTTGTTTCCTTCAATACTAAGGAGGAGGCTGAGGCTGCACTAGTAGGTTTTCAAGGGAAGGTAATCTTAGGTTTTATGCTTATTTCTTCTGATGTCATTTGATGTTGAAGGTTTATTGCACATCTGTATTTCTTTTTATGTTTTTTAGTTTCTCTAATCTATATTGAAGTGAAGAGCCTTTTCTCTTGTTGAACACTGAGAAAGTCCTTTGCTGCAGGAGTTTATGGGGAGGCCAATTCGAGTGGCACGCAGTAGAGGATTTTTAAGACCACAAACAAAAGCTGATGTTCAATCTGATATTACCACAGCTAAGTCAAATTCTTTAGAGAATTGAGAGATCCCTAATGGAGCATGAAGGTTAATTAGTTTATAGATGTGTTTTATATTTCTTGTAAAATTCTACTTACAAACTGCTAGATGCACTCAATTTTGTATAAGCATCTTGAGCTGAATTTTGAAGTTTCAGTTAGTTTTTCTTTTAGTTTTGTATTTAAAATACATTATCTTTTCTTTCTTTTTTTTAAAAAAAAAATCTTTTCTAGTGGCCTTTTGGGGGAAAGGAATGCAGATGTTTCCTTGTGTTACCAAAATGGTTGGCCTGGAGTAATCTTTCATTGAAAAAAAATATCCTCAACTCTCCTCAACTTATGAGCTAATTGTGTTTGCTTGCACATGCAATTTAGCATGTCATCCAGTCATAAGCATGGTGTTAAAAGTCTATGTTCAGTTCATTTTTATTTTTCTAATTTCTCATATAGGCAAATGGATATTAAATTTCCTAATTGGCAAGTGGAAAGGATATTCAAATTAACACTTGTGCACTCCATACTTTGTCATCAAGGTGGTATAGCTTGTACTATATCCCTAACTATTGCCAATTGTCTACTGGAGCTTGAATCCCCTCTTCACTTCTACTTGTTTGCATTAAACTGAAACTTTTTCTTCTATTAGAAAGGGAAGTTAGAAACTACAGAAACAGAGTTGTAGCATGTACTGATAAAGTCGAATTAAATTGATGAGATAAGAAATTCTGAGTGGCCATGTCCTTTGAAAAGAACAAGAAGATTGTATCCACAGATGAAAGAGCGGAAGAAAGATTGGCAAGGTGATCTGTGTCTATCAAATTCCATTAATGTTTGTGATCTTATACCCATTTCCATTTCTCTAGAATCAACTAACTAAACAAGTGGGAGAAGTTTCTGAATATCATAGAAACGGGCACTTGCAGTCTGGTTCTCACTTTTCCTTACCATTGTCAACCAGCAGTGACTAGGATTGGTTGGGCTGGGCTGCTTTCTAATTCTCTTGCTTTCTGTCATTACCGAAATAAGATTCCTAGTTAGACCAGCTGAAACTGCTGGTTCTGTCTGGCTTTGCAAACAATTTAAGTTTGTATCTTAAACTTTGCGTTATGATGGTATTGTCCTTAATTCAGCAAAAAGGAAGTAATCTCACTGACAAGCTGTTGCCTCTCTCTCTCTCTCTCTCCCCCTCTCCCTGTGTCTAATAATAGCAACTGTATTTGCTATGGTATTACCTCTTCGCAAGAAGCATCTGAAGGACAATTGATTATGAAGTACTACTCAATGGAAGACTTGTTTTCATTATTTGGATGAAGTAGACTTGTGAATATGGCATATTAAATTACTAAAGTTGACTATGGAGCGAGAATATACACATACACACACACACATTTGCCAGTTAAAGCAGGAGAGCAAACAGCATGTATTTCTGGGGTTACTATCTAAGGGCGTTTGGAATAGCTGAAGGGACACCAATGTTTCTGTATTACACTAGTTGCAGAAAATTGCCTGCCTCACAGTTGCTGAGGCTGGCTGAAGACTCAGATTGTTCTGAGCTGATGTGGCTCAATCAGGGTCAAAAACTGACCTTAGCAATTGCCTTGAGGCAGCGCCCAGTTAGAGATGTATCTGTTCTGACACTTTCCTGTTATAGTGTAAGAAAATTCTGTTTATGTTTCAATCATGCTTCCATACGCTCAACCAGTGCTGTTCATGTTGTTAATAGGCAATGTGCTCTCTGTGAAATGACAACTGTTATTGTAAAACTTTGTTTCAAATAATTACCCATCCTTAATCTGGAATGACATTTGATTCTATGCTTATGAAAGATGACTAGTATTAGGAGACTTTGAAAAGCTACTTGCACTTGTTGTGTCTCCTCTGTCCCTTACTAACTTTATTTGTCCAAAGTGGGAAGGGAGAGGTGGTGTCAAAGAACTGTATGTGACTAAGTTTTGGCCTTTGCATTTCAGCCATGCATTGTTTGGGATGTTTACTTAAATTAGCTTGCATTTGCTGTTTTAGGTTATGATACTTTCATATCATGAACTTCAATAGAACTTGCTTTTTGCTTTGGTGATTTTTGGCAATATGCATGATTTGATTGTTTTTCCAAGGCCTATCTAGTTTAGATACTCTTGTTGAAAGTGTCATCCTTTATCGCTTCCCCCCCCCCTCTTCAAATGATGCTTGTTGGAAATAAGAATTTGAGAGGTTGATTATGAATTAGCTTATATATTATGCATGAACTGGATTATCTACTCCGTACAGGATAATAGATTCTAGTCTGTTTCCGATAGATGTTTTGCTTGAGCACTCTGTTTAGGGTATTATAGATGTAGATAACTTTTGAGTAAACAAGGATTATTTGCTGGCACTTGGCATTTACATCAGGAAATCAAAAGTTTCTTTTCTTAGAGGAAAGTGAAACTAAGGTCTCCAAATTACCAAATTTTGGCAGATTTAAGGTCTCTAAGGAAATCATGCACAGACAAGGAGAGGGTGTAGAAGAACTGAGCTTGTCTGAGGTGGGACTAATAACTACTATCACTTTAACTTTGTCAAACATTTACGTATTGCCTGACCTTGAACTACTGATATGTGTTGTTACTGCAACTTAATTGGAGAGCTTCTTTAAGTTTCATTACAAGGGTCACTTATCTTCAAAATAGGATTCATTTGTCATCAGAAATATCTACAAGCAACATACCAAATATCACTTCTGTTATTTGCTCATCTTGGTGGGTTTTCCAGAATGATGCTTTTCTGCTTATCATCTTGAACTAGTCATGAAAATTTGAGTGTCGTGTTAAAAGATCATCACTACTCTCAAATCAACAAAGCTCCTGTGCAGTAATTTGTTGAAACTTAAAAAAAGTCACTGATTTAACAAAGTAGGATGGGCAGGCTGGTCATTCACCAGGAATGAGCTGAGTTCTGATTTCGTGCATGCTAAAGCGACCACTCATCCCCCTATTAATTTTCCTTCCTTAAATGATGCAAGAACCAACCATGCTTAATGCCAGTTTGCTATTAAGAATAGCAACCTTTTCCTCTTCTCCTACTACGTGGCTGATACGAAATCAGTTAGAATGTCATAGTCTTGTAACTAAATTCGTACTGTTCTTTCAAAGGTAATAATGATTCTGATAGTCTTAGACTATTTATTCTTGGTCCTGAAGTTAACATTTTTACTGAACTTGGAAACGTCATTCAAGTAATGCCGCTAAACTAGAAGAAATGGCGTTAAAAAAAGCTGCAATCTCTGTTTTGAAATTTGTTGTCCTTCGTCGTTGATTAAAATTTGCTGTCTACTGAAGTAAGCATCAGCATTCATGCATATTTATGAGTCTTTTTTTTTTTTTTTCAAAGTCATCCCATTGAATGGATTTCCAGCTACTGGGGCTCAACCTGTGAATCATATTTCAGCATTGCATCCGAGAAGAATGCCATTTATGGATGATAGGTGCGCTTTCAGGATTTCCACTCTTACATTTTCATGGTAATTTTCTCTGCTGTCACGCTTAGGTGGCCAAGAAGTTTAGAAATAGGCAGAGGGATGGAAGAATCAGGTGATTTAATTCAAAAAGAATGAGAATTATGGTAGGAAAGTAGGAACTAGGAACCAGAAATGTATGCATGAAACAAAAGAGCAGCAGTTGCTCCAAATTTTTCCGCCCCAGAGGCTGGCTAACTTCCCCAACCACTCACATACTTCCGCGTTCACCAAAAAGTATAGGATACCATGGGATGTGGCGGGACCATTTGATGTTGTAAGTGCGTTGTTAGGTGAGGTCTGTTGTGTTAAATGTATCAGTGTGCAACTGTTTAGCCAAGAATTTTTCAAAGAGGTTAATCAAGCTTTCTTGCAGGGAAAAAATGGATTTCTTAGCCACAAAACTTCACCTTTTACTTTTGTTGAAAAATTGAAGAGGGGGGGGGGGGGGTTAGGTTAATTGTTAGGGTCAAAATGTGGAATTCCCTGTTGGAAGTTGTAGTAGCAATGAAACAAATGAAGCTCAAAAAAAAAAAAAAAAAAAAAGCAGAGAGTGAAAAATCAAAGAAGATACTCATGAGTCATAATGACCAGCATCCATGTATCCAGCTGAACAGGATAAAGACTTCCACTTTCTTAGTTACCACTTCCGTCTTTTATTCATCATATGTAACTTTCGAATCCTGATCATATGACAATAGCTTTATGGTCTGAATTCTGAGAGCTCCATCCCCTTTTTTTGCTTCTTTTTTTTTTGTTGCTTATCTTATCTTTTGGTATGAGTAGGGCTCGCGAGTATGTTTGATTTGGCCCTTGGCATGATTATGTTCTCATCTAATGATGAGTGTAGGGAATCATTTTTCTTTCTCTCTCTCTTTGTTTTTTAAAAAAAATTTTGGGCATAGAGAATTTCTTTTCACCAACTTCAGAAATATCTAATGTTGGCCCTTGAACTTTGTAATTGCATTAGGCAAGATGCATACGCAAGAAGACAGAGAAAGATAACTAATAATAACTAAGGGTGGTAATTTGCTTGCTGAAGCATCAGACGTCCAGTTCCCTCTTTTGACAATTTTGGTTCTCTGTTTTTCCTGTGCTCTTCTGGAGACCGGTTTTTTTTTTTTCCACAAGTCTTTATTTGCATAATACAGTAAAGACGAAAATTACTCCACGAATTAATATTGGATACTTCAAAATATACCATGTTCTTTGAAGGTGGAAAAATGACGAAATTAATAGCCACTTTATGCAAGAAGTAGGTATAGAGTCTAACCGAAGTTATCCCCATGAATGACTTCCTTTACAACCATGCACATAATCCTTACAAAATTAAGCGAACAACTCCATTTCCTTTTGTGTCATTATATAAGGGAACTCCCATTTCCCCCAGTTATCATCAATAACCAATACCATAGTCAAAAAAAACCTATATTGGATCCCTCTCCCACCACTTCTATTCATCCACCATGGCAAAACAAAGTTCTGGGATTTTATGCTTGATCCTGATCGCTTTTGCTGCTGTTCCAAGTTGGGCAACTGATTACACAGTTGGAGACACTTCTGGTTGGGCACTAGGGATTGATTATACCTCATGGACTGGTGGGAAGACCTTCAAAGTTGGCGACAACCTTGGTAAACTCTCTCAGCTTTCAAACCAGGAACAACTTACGTTACATTTGTTTTCTTAATTTTGGACATGGTGAAAGCATAAAGGAGGTGAGGATCAAATCCTAGAAAGAGCAACGACTAACTTATAGTAACAACCACACTGGCCCTTTGCGTCCTATTTTTACAGGCTAGCTAGGAACGTCCATTCTAGGAATTTGTTGAGCATGGATCTTGAAATTGGCGTTGTTCATTTTGTTATTGTAACCAAATCAATTCGTATTTTACGACATTACCTTGTTTTTTGGGAATGAATATACACAATTAAACCTGGTAAGGACATCCATTAGCCAACTTTTGCATCCTACATTTCACGATCTTACTAGCAGTAGTGATCCTAGTATTTTCTTGAGCATGTACAAGTCTTGAAATTTGTATTTATTCTTCTTCTGCACTTTTTTTTTTTTTTTTTCAATTTGCAGTATTCAATTATGCAACTAGCCATACCGTGGATGAAGTGACACAAAGTGATTATGGCACATGCGCAGTGGGAAATGCCATTAGTACAGACAACACAGGCGCAACTACCATCCCTCTCAAAACTCCCGGGACACATTATTTCATCTGTGGTGTCGTTGGCCACTGCGGCGGTGGGATGAAGTTATCCGTCACCGTGACAGGAGGAGGACCTACTGCATCTCCACCAGCTGGAAGCGGAACAACTACTTCTCCATCATCTGGCACCACTACTACTCCGGCAACCGCTACAACTACCCTAACACCACCTTCAAGCACCACAACTACTACCCAGCCATCGTCTTCAGCAGCTCTCACTCCATTTGGAGCCTTGTTTTTCACTTTGGTAGCTCTGATTTCTAAGTTGGTTATGTCTTAAAAGCTTAGCAAGAGGGCTAGTAGTACTTACTCTAGCCAGGATAGAGGCAGTGCCATTTTCCTGTTCTTTTGTGTTATTCAATCCTTGCTTTTCTCTTGTACTTTTTGTTGAGGTTGTCTTTGTCCTTGATTAATTAGCTTAATTAATAATTGTCCCATTTATTGGTTTAGTTGTTTATACTGAACAATTTGCAATTGGACATTCAGATTTGGGGTTGGGGGGGGGGTGGTGGATCTTCAAGAAAACCTTCAATATTTTACCATGGATGGCTGCTATTGACAAATTTTATTTTGTGCAATGAACTCTCTTTTCTACCCACCAAAAAAGAAGAAGAAGACGAAGAACATTTAGCCATGGATAATATTGAGATGGAATCATGGAAATGAGGCAAATGTATATTCAAAAATAGGTCCTAGGGCGTCATTCAATTAGCTGGTAGACTCTGTCTAATCCTTCTAACACCTTTGTAGCAAGCAAATTTTGGTAAATTTAGAATTACTCTTTAGTATTTACCAAAAGGACGAATATTATGAAGGGTGGCAAAGATTTCAAAATTCATATGAAGGCCGAAATTTTGTACTGGAAATTCAATAAGATAAATTATACGTACTTTTGTGGTTTGCATAACATCCCAAGAGCCTTGGTTCCTGCGACTAGGCCTGTCAACGGGCCGGAATTTATTATTTCATACCCGGACCCGGCACACTATATCGGATCCGGATCCGACCCGTTTACCCAACGGGTCTTTTACTCTATGTTCCGGATCCGGATCCGACGGGTCCCGGATCCGGATTCGGGTCTACCCGAAAAAAACTAACAAAATTTATAATTCCTAACAAAAATGAGAAAAAAATATATTTATAAATTAATTTCTAACTAATACAAAAAAAATCAAATAAGAAAAGAAATCAAATTAACCTTACTCAAATACATCACCCTAATCAAATTATATTGATTAGGATCCGGGTCCAATTATATTGATTACTCAAATATATCATCCTAATCAAATTTAAATATATATTTTAAATTATTAATCCATTTATATCCGGATCTGGGTCCAATACGGGTCGGAATACTATATTCCGTATCCGACCCGTTTTTTTGTTTGACAAAACGGATCCGGATCCGGGTCCGGATAACAGAATTAAATCCCTACCCATACCCGGATAAATTTGACGGATCCGGTCACAGCCCTACCTGCGACGAAGCTCCATCAGCAACCCCTGGATAAAAATTCCTCTTGGTAATGGCATTTCTACTTCTATGGTCACACTACTCTTACACGATTTCTTTAGTTTAGGGTAAGTAGTAATAAATCCCCTTAAAGTTTTGGTCTCAAAACCCCTTCGCTTCCCAACCTTTATTTTTGAGCATTTTGCCCAATTCCATCAGTCAAAAGCAACGTTTGACTGTTACAAATTACTAAGGCCTTATTTGGATTGTAAATATTTAAAGAAAATTTTTTACGTTTTTCGTTAATATATTTTTTAATAACCTTTTTATCTCACATAAATCAAATTTTTATAATATACTTTTCTATAAAAACTCCAAAAAAATAACAATCCAAAAGGGTTCTGTACTTTTGAAAACGAGGGTTCTGTACTTTTGAAAACGCCCATGTTTCTAGTAGTTGGAACTTTTAGACAAAATTACACTGGTGGGTTGCTATATCATTTTTCTTTTGACAAATAAATGGCTAAATGCCATTAAAAAAGTCCAAAAATTTTTTAGTCAAATGTTGGTACTAGTTTATTTGTGTTATTTATTGAAATTCGTTTACATAAAAAGTAATTGATTTGGTAATTTTTTTAGTGTTACTTATTGAAAACTTTTGCAAAAAATCTAATTAACTTTTTTATAGACTCATAAAGCATGTAATTTTTTCAAGTTTTTGTATCCAAAAATCTTGAAGTCAAAGGAGATTGGTAGCACATTGCAAAATTGCTAGCTGAAAAAACAACTCTTTAGTAATAGATGGATACGAGAATAAAGAACACATTGAAGGATAGATCCTGAATATATACGTTTTTTATTTGTAATTACATTAGCTGTGTATATGTACATACATAATCCCAAGTCCAAAAAAATATTGTACATTTCTTGATGTTAGGACAAGGGTAATTTTTCAAAAAAGTTTCAACTAGCAAGAATAAGGGCACTTTTAGGAGTTCAGTAATTTGTAATGGTCAAATATTACTTTTGACCGACGAAAGAGGACAAAGTGCTCAAAAATAAGGATTAGGGGGTAAAGTACTCAAAAATAAAGATTAAGAGGTACTGCAATTTAGCCTTTAGTTTATAATAATAGTAAAATTATTTTTTTAAACTTTTCTAAATAAAATACATGTTGCCCCCATACTTTACAAATTTCATGTATACACACCTCATTGTCGAGGAATTTGGCATAGATATCACCATGGGGCCTTTTATGTTTAATTCTTTTTTCCCTGGTGGTAAACTAATAATTTAAACAAATGGAATGATATAATGTGCAACTCATTGTCGAGGAATTTGGCATAGATGCCACGAAGGGTCTTTTTTTTTTTTAAACTTCTTTTTTAGGCAGTAATCTAATTTAAGCAAAGAAAAACAATAACCAAGCATGATCACCACTAATTTAGAGTTGATAAATTATTTAACTTTGATATATGCTCATTAGCGAGGCATTATATAATTTACCAGTCATTGAAAATTGCAAAAATAGGCTTTATGGCATGTAGTGGCAGTCAAAATTGCAAATAGACTGAGTTAAAGTCACTTGGAATGGAGACTGAGCTATAAATAATAGTTTGCTCGACTGGCTTGGAATGGTAGTAGGCTTGCGGTCGTTTTAGAAAAAGAAAATGTACATGATTAAACTAACCTTTTCTCTTTGTTGTTATGTCAATAAGGGCATATTAGGATTTTTGAAGAGAAATGTGGTATATCGGGTCTATATAAAAATAGAGGAGGTAGGTAGAGTTACTATCGAGCCGAGTCGAGCTCGAGTAGCACCATACTCGAACTCAAACTCGATCAGAATCAGTGCTACTCGAGCTCAAGCTCGAGCTCGAACGAGTAAATAAATTTGGATTCGAGCTCGACTCAATAAAATAAAATTAAACTCGAGCTCAACTCATTTGAGCTTGAGTAAGCTCAAGTAAATATCAAGCCCGATCTACTCGAGCTCAAGCTCGAGTTTTCAACTAAACCTATTAATTTTTTTCAAAATATATAATATATAATATGAATATAATATAAATATATAATATAAATATAATATGAAAACTTGATTAAGCTCGTTGAGCACTTGAGTATTTATTTTTGGAGCTCAAACTCGACTTGTTGAATGTAACGAGTAGCTCGAACTCGGTTTGACCGAGCAAATCGAGCTCGAGCCAAGCTTTTGACCAAGCCGCTCGCAAGCTACTCGCGAGCAGCTTGACTTGATTGCACCCCTAGAGGTAGGTGTAATTTTTAAAAATTAAAAGGAGGTGGCTGCAATTGTTATAAACCTTAGGGGAGGTTTGTGAAATTATCCCACTGTTTAACTTTGATATATGCTCATTAGCGAGGCATTATATAATTTACCAGTCATTGAAAACTGCAAATAGGTTTTATGGCATGTGGTTTGACGTCATATTTACCACTCAAAATTGCAAATAGACTTTGTGATTTGACGTCATATTTTCTTTGCTGAGCCATTTATAATTAAGTAAGCCATAATTTGAATTAATCTACCATGAGTCGTGCCAAACTCAGTGGGTTTGTTTGGATTCACATAATTTCAGATAAAATAATTTACTTTACAAATTTCAATCACCTTTTCATATCACACACGTTAAATTACAAAAAGTACTACAGTAATTATCTCAAATAAATCATCCAAATACACTCCTATCCAAACAAACCCAGTGCCTTAGAATTGTAGTTCGAAATTCTTACCCAATGCTATCGTGCATCTCTAGTTATTACCTAATATTACGTGTATCCAAGATGGACAGTACATAGTAATGGACTTGTCAAAAAATTTGGGTCAGTCCTGCAGTTCATCGGGCTTTCTTTGACCCAATATTTGAAAGCCCAATATCTACTACAATTAATTTTCATGTTCAATGTAAACTAATTTTGAGTTTTGGAATCTTTTAAAAAAAATTGATGATAAGTTTGCTCTATCATTCATATTTAATAATTCTTAATTTTCAGTCTATAGCGTGAATTCCACGGCAGGCAATTGTGTCCTTGCATGAAAAATGTAAGATCTGATACAATTGGCAGCTGAACGGATGTTGTAAACACAAATGATTAACTTGCTATGTTGTTCATATTCAAGTAATAACTAACCATTTTTTTTTTATATGGTTCATCATGAAACTTTAAACTCCACGTTGCAACTTCATATTGGCATGGACGACAAAAGTTGATTTGCAGTTGGTGTTAAAAAGATGGGTTGCCTGTATACAACTTTTTTGAAATTCTTAATTGAGATTTGCCAACATGAATTGATACCAGATTCAATAGCAACTAATTTTGCCATTTTCTTCTTTTGTGGTGATAACCCAACTGACAGCTCAACGAAATTCAAAACTACAACAGGCACTAAATTAATAATTAATATAAATATTTTTTAGAACAGAGAAAAAGTGTAAAATGGAAATGGATCAACTTTAAAAATTAACCATCTAATTTTTCAACCAAATTTTGAATATTGAGAATAGTTTGTGGATAAAATTCAAATGTTTAAAAGTAGTTTTGAAGGATAAAATCCAATAAATGGTGAAATCCTAAATAGTTATGTCTGCCACAAATTCGAAAAGATAATTAAGCCAATTTGAAATTTGATAATTATAGGAGCCATTGCAATCCGAACCTGAAGTGTCTTAAATATAAAAACCTCTAAAATTAGGTCTTGGCTTTTCATGAAGGTATTATAAATTTTCCTGTCAGCGTCCAAATGGAATGTTAGCCTGAATAGGCCCAATGAGTCACTGACCCTAATCATTATATACAGGTCTTACGAGTCCCATCCAGAATATGAATGCTGAGATATTTGCTAGATAGGAATTACATGTTACAATATTGTCAATAAATGCTTAAACTTTTATAGATAGAATTACAATTGTATTTATGCGGTTACAGTCTTCGATCTATATGATTACTTTATTGATCAACGGTCCTCAAAAGTGATGGTGATTTATTCAATTGAAAATCTCCAGGCCATGCGATCACATACTTTATTGATCAACGGTCCATATAAAAGTGAGGGTGATTGATTCAATTGATCGTAGACTTCAAAATGCTAAAATCTACACCTGATGTATAAATTGCGAAATTAGTTAGTGTAATAACATCCAAACTATGCGAATTGTGATCAAAAAATTCATGTGTTTTATGAATGTAGTGGTGTTTGGATCAAGGATTTTGAATGGATTTGAATTTCAAAACCTCCACCACCACACCAAATCCACTTATGATGCATTTGTATTCAAAGCACAATCTCATTTCAAATTCTTCATCTCAATTATCTTCCAATCACAATCATCATTCCGATTACCATCATAGTGATGCAATGCATTTGTAATTAAAACACATTTCCTTCTCTTCCAACTTCACCATGACCATGCTTTTGGAGCAGACACAAGAACTACTACAATTTGCTTTATTTTGTGGAGGAGGAGAGAATACATGCAACGTGAACAACCTACTGGTATTTAATCTACTATTTCTAGAATAGTTAACCATCAAGAGAGTTTTAAACTTCTATTTGAACGTAGACCAAGAGATTAAACTCATTATCTATGTTCTAAAAATCAAGACTTTTCTAAAAATGTCATCAACTGATGCCTATGCACCCGTCCGAATCGGTGATAGTTCAAATCCCTTCAAATTCTCCTCGAGTCTCTTCAAGTCTTCCCTTAACCTAATACACAGTAAATTTAGGTCTATGATGTCCGGGGAAATAAAAAAACCCTACTAGTATTTGTTTACTAGACTAGTCATGGAAGGTCGGTTTTTAACCCCAAATGTTGGTTGGTGTATTTTGTGACAACTGTTTAAAATCCGACGACCATCTTTAGGCATTGACACCAAAACAAACAAGGCAACAAACTTGTTTAATACTAGTAATCTTTTGGGGGCTCCCACCCTTGGCGCTATGACGACGGAGGAGCACATGGGGGGCTTTTCTGTACGATAAGGTTCCCCAACAGCTGTTCTCTCCACGTGACACACACACACTAAAGCAGTTTCCAGACTCCCATAAAAAGCATAAATAAACATACTTCATCATTTACCTAAACAGGCACCAAAATTCAAAAAAAAAAAAAAAAAAAAAACTCTCGCCACAGCACCACACCCAGAAACGGTGCAGACTTCTTTTAGATATTTTGATGACGCCTTGGCCTCTACTTAGAGACAAATTGCGAAGTCACACACTGTCGATTATGGGTCAAACGAACAGTTTAATTATTACTGTTTCGAAAATATTAACGCTGTACAATTATCACAAAAGTTTTTTTTTTTTTTTTTACAAAAAAGTTTAATTATCACAAAAGCTATGATAATACTTGGAAGTTAATTTGAGCTTACCCAAAAATAATGATCCGTTCGATAAGTGTTAGATAATGATGACAATTAATATAAAAAAGCGCTGACGATTACTGTATATATTTGTTTCACGGGATTAATTATCTGAAAATCAAAATAAGATACTAATAATTATTTTTTCCCGTACTAGAATTAGTAAAAGAACTGTGTGTTACTCTACTAACACGAATATCAAAATTAGTAACAAAATATTATAAAAAAAAAGAATCCATAATAATAATAAATCAACAATAATGATAATAAATCAAGTGCACAGACCAAAAGGCAAAAAAAAAAAAAGAGTAAATCAAAATAATGTACTCATCATCAGCGTCACCAGAGCTACTATCATCACTACCACTGTCGTCACCGTAAAATGATTAAAAAAAAAAAGAACAATAAATATAGATGCTAAAGAAAGTCTAGTGGAAAACAAATCTCGCCGGATCGGAGAAGATCTAGAACAACAAGGCGGCAGCAAGGAATGCTACGCCAGCAGATCCAACGACGGTGACTCTGTTCAATGCAGCACCGTTACCAGGAGTGGAAGCGGGAGCACCGTTAGGAGTGGAAGCTGGAGCACCAGAAGGATTGCCAGCGATGGACGACGGAGAAGTAGCAGAAGGACCAGAGGCAGGGGTAGCAACGGTTGAAGGCGATGGTGGAGAAGCCGCGGGACCGGCGGTTGGCGAGGTCTTGGGAGCGGAAACCGGTGACGTCGCAGCAGCGGAGGGAGTCGGTGCGGTAACTGCCTTGTTTGGTGATGCTGCTGGAGCCGGTGATTTCTTCGGTGAAGCCGCCGGTGATGCTCCCGGTGCTTGAGCCACCGCTGCTCCAACCACAACAGCGAACATCATCAAAGCCAAAACCACTCTTGAAAAAGCCATGTTGTAAACAGAGAGAGAACAAACAAAGGTTTTCTCAACAGAGGAAAGAAAAAGAGAAAGCGAGCAGCTTTAGCACGCAGTATAGGGCGAGAGACGAGGATTTCTGTAGCGGGGATCTGAGGAGTCGTAAAGGGTAGGAGGAGGATATATATAGTGGTACGAGAGGGAAAAACAGGACTACTTTTTAATTAAGAAAACTAAGTCGGTTTAAGGAAATACAATAATAAATGTTGGGAAATTTTAAGGAAGCCGTAAATTGGACCTGGGAGCTAATGATTGGATGACAACTGGACCACAGGCTGGGGAAAGTCGGGGCGGTGATGGGGAGAGTTGGAGACGCGGTAGGGTTGCTTTTTTGAAGTGATCTGTAGCGCACGCGTGGAAGGCCGTGTGGATCGGACGGGTGAAGTTGGTTTGGGAAAGAAAGATTCTGAGGACCGTTGGATCATTAAATTAAAAAATAAATACTACTATTGTGACAAATGTTTTCTGGTTACCGTTATGATTGGCACGTTGGGCAGGGCGATGAGGGGGACAGGGAGGACAATTATGCTTTTCTTTGTAATTAATAATGATTATGATTACGACTTCCAACGGAAAATTACAGATCATAGATTTGTTTAAATTTAAATGTTTTCTGTGATAGGGATGGTCAATAATTTTGTTGCATTTGCATGCATGTATTAATTTAATTTGTGTTGTAAAGTTAGAATTAAAAAAAATATACGCATCACAGTTGGTATTATTTTATTGTATTAGCAGCTGAGAAAAACTATATGACTGTGTGTGGATGGGGTTGTTAATTGAAACAAAACAAAATACTAGCTGTAATTCAAGTTCTTTAACATTCATATCATCGTAAGTCAGAACTAACTAAAGAAATAACTAACCACTGAACTAACTAAAGTCTGCCTTTGAACTGTAAGTCAGAAGTTCGAACCCTACCTGTAATGAAAAAAATTCAAAAAAGTGTCAGAACACCGCTTTAATCTAATAGGTTCTTATACCTACTAACCCCTCGTATTAAAATGTTAAGCTGAATCACAAACTAATGGATGTTGGATGTAGATCAAGACTTCAAGAGTTGAAAGACATGCATTGAAGAGCTGAATTACAAATCCAAACCAGGAGTAAGGTTTTCAAAAGCTTAAACAAGTGCACGCCACCAGTTTCTTAAAAATTTTTTTTGTTGGGGGGGGGGGGGGGGATGCATAAATCAATACAGTTGTTCTGAACGACTAATTTGGTGTGTCAACTGTCAATAATGAATAAGACGTTAACTGGCACAAGTGTTTGGTCTTTGTTTCAAGAATCGCTTTAGACAATTGTGCTTTGCGGAGAGAATACACAGATACTAGAATAAATTCCCACAAAACATGTGCTATAACCCATCGCAAGGGGGACGAAGCCACGAAGAGCACGCTAGTATAGGACACAACATTGCCAAACCAGCTATCATAAGGTTGATTGTAAGTAGCCAAGCTTGTCGGGAATGAAATATTTTGTTCATAATATGCTTGCTTTTTTTTTTTTTTTTTTTATTCTTTTTACCGTGACAAACTGATCTGTGATTTAGGTGTGTTAACGTTAACGAGTGCCTACTTTCATTAGAAAAATTCTTAATATGATAGATTAAGTGTGATTTAGGAATACTAACCCATTAAAAAAAACACTCACTAAAGAAATCCTTCGAATAAATGCTGATACGATAGTAACTTCATAGCGGCTACTTGCTAGATGGAATCGTTTGAGACGTCCATATAGATCGAGTTTGATTCAGGGATCACAAATTTTTTGCTGCCGGGTTACTCTATCAGAACCAATTAAGTCACACCTTTTACAGAATTCCTCGTGGGATTTTTTCTTGACAAGAAAAGAGTTTCTGGAGAATGTCCTAATTTCCAAAGTCTACAAAAAGGGCATTGCAAATCTTTTGCTTGTTGATTAATTAAATTGGGTCTGTTGATTCAAGGGAACTTCTGTCTTCCCATCGTACCAAAATTATATATGAATATTTCGTCTTTAAGACTATATTAACTTTTCTTGTCTTGTACTAGTTGATTGAGCTTCTTAAAGCTAGCATGCTGTGAATTTGGCTTGCCGTATAATAATGGTGAACAATCCAATTTAAGCTAAGCTCCATAAGTCCATGGTATTTTGGTCATATGAACGAGTCCAAGTTTCCATATTAACTAATATTGTCAAAACCCAAGGAAAAGATGGAAGATATAACTTTTACCATATTCGTGAAAGCTTGAACATAATTATCTCCACTTTTCCAATTCTCGACAAACCTTGAAGTTGAAGGAAGGAAAGATAAGGGTTTACTTCTCTTAGCGTAAATTGCTGCTGATTTTATTAGTTTTGTTAACCACTACTCCAACTTGTTCCTTTCCGTGTTGGGGTAGGAAGCGTGTTGTTCATCATTTGTTTCACGCGTTTACTTAGTACCGAAAAGATATATTAATTCCAAGCCCATGCCTAATAAACCCAAAGAAAAAAAAATTGAACATATACCATTTCCAGGAACCAGCTACTCATAGAGTTGTTGGCCACCAAGAAAGTTTTAAGGCCATGTTTGACAATCCAATTTAAATTTAATGGATTCATATTTTAATATATTCGAACCGATTGCTAACTAAAAATTGAACATCTGAATTAATTAAGTGGCACTGAGGCAAAACTTGCTTTCAAAATTAAGTGATAAACTACTCACTTATCACTAATATATGATATACACTCAAATATATTAAATTTAATATTTAATAGATTCATATTTCAGATTTTAGACTTCGATTTTCAGACTTCAATTTTATCAAATGCACCTACTTGGGTCTAAATCCAAGTTTTTTAGAAAAATTTCGCCAGCGACGAGTGCCTACGGACTAGGGGTGGTTCAATTCCGCCGGATTTTTTCGTTGATTCCTTTGGATCTCCCCCTTCCTTAATATAGAGTAGGAATAGTTGTAGAATATAATTTATCGTATTCGAAAAAAAAAAAAACCATTTCCAAGTCTTTTCGTGGTTGTGGTCATTTATGAGAGATTCAGAAAACATATAATCTGCCCAATATTTGCCATTTGGACAATGGACATCCTTCATAGTTCATTCTATCCCTCTTGTTTCGCAGATCTTCAATCAAGATTTATAGCTCACACTGCTTTAGTTTCTTTTAACATCCCGCTAATAGTTCCTGATAGGCAAATTTTTACCAAAACACATCGACTTCTTATTGGAAGTTTTGAAGTTTAAGGTTAGTTCGCACAGTCGCAAGCAACATGTTTTTATGAACAATAGTTAAGTAGTAAATCTTAACCATTTAAACATGCAAGCAGACACATTAATACGGCTACTCGTGACTTTGTCGAAAAACTACACATAACACAACAAACTCATGATTTCCCTCCTCCTCCTCCTCTTCTTCTTCTCTTTTCTGGATATGATTAATACAATTCTTTTCCATGGCATTTGAAAATTGCAAGTAAGAGATCTTGAATTTAAAATCTTTCACTTAAAAAAAAAATAGCAAAAATAATCGCTTACACCCCACCTGTAACCGTCGGTGCATAAATCATGAATTTTTTTCTTATATCATTAAATTAAAGATCTCATTGAAGCCTTAAGGGTATTAGGCAATTCCGAAAATGGATGCAGTTCAGGCTGAGGTAAACTACCACTAATAGTAATAGGTAATAGACCACCAGATTGTTAAACGTCGTTGCGACACCTGCATCGCTTTGATCTGGTGGAGTCTCTACGAAATGGTCCCCTTTTTCATTCTCTGTTTTTTTTTTGCTCTTCCTGTTTGCGGGCTGAGATCAGAAGTGAATAGTAATAAAGAATGGAGAGCGACAACTATGGCATAGATTTTCAAATTACGTACGTCAGAATCACACCCAACGCCGCGTGACAAGAAAAAAGAGCCAGCGCTTAAATTTATATCCAACATAGCAAAGCATTCAATTCTTTAAGGTACAAAGATTGTTTGCTTGTGAGGGCGACGCTGCTTTAGTACTTAGAACGGAGTTACACATTGAAGTGGTCGCATTTTTTTGGGTGTACTGTTTGGTTGCGGTCCCATATCTCAAGGCTTCCATAACCCGTGGCCAATAATCTTTGCTTTAACAACTGTAGTCCACCTGACCTGGAGACCCCCCACCCACCACCAAATATATAGTAACTAGCATTTTAGGGAGGCCACCTTTTCCCTTGATTTTCAACTTTACTTTCTTTCCTGAAAAGGGACGATTGACTGGTGTTGTTGGGCTGGGGGAATCCCTCGCATTTCTCAGTTGCTTTACTTCTGGGACAGCCAGCAGTGCAGAAGCCCACTTCATGTTTCTTTGAACTAAAGTCAAGGGAAGGATTGTGAAATGGAAAGCAAGACTCAAGGGAACATTACTGTAACCCATTCACTTGCTGTTAATTTAAAAAAATTTCATTCACTACCTGAAGAGAAGCTTACCAAAATAAGAGAAAAAGAAAAACACATCACAACACTAGTAATATTGACCCAGGAAAAAAGATTATCCCAGGACATTAACTTTGTCAATGTGGTGCATCTGACAATTTTATTACTGCAAGAACATATTGATTTGAAAACCAAAAAATTGCGACTCCTGTATTGCACCATGGACAAGAATTTATTAGACGCGTCCTCCTTTATTTCATGGCCTGGCTGTATTATAAAAATTTGTAGTTTACCACTATGGGGAATGCTTTCCCTGAGTTTGATCAGATGACTGACGACCCATGTATAATCCTGTCCAAGTTTTACCTGTTTTTATTCTCCATCTGGTTAAGATACTGCAGTCTCTTATTCTTATTTTTCTGGATCTCTGGCAGCTATCAACCACCCCCAAGCAACTTCAGTGTGGGACAACCACATTCTTGAGCAACACCTCTGCCATTCACTTCTTTTTTGCTTTAAGAAGCACCGAAGAGTAAGGTGCAACATTGTATCTAGTCCCAATTCCCGGAACACCTTCGAGCACGACATCATCTGGCGATTCCAGATTTGTGTCTACCTGCGACATAATTGCTTGTAGTATGAGATCTTGGGAGTATTGGGGTTTCGGGCTTCCACTAACTTTTAGCAACTAAATGCAGTGGATGTGCCAGTAAATACACATCCCTGCAATCATGTTCAACGCGCAAACTACTCTTGTCATAGTGGACTAGACACAATTAATTTCCAGCAATCCAAATAGGCAGCCTACTAATACTGAGTTATCCAGTGTACAAAAAAATAGTAATAATAAATGTTTAAGGGAGCTCTGACAAACTTAAGATCCAACTACGGGGTCTTGGGAACTTCAAGTTATTGATGTAGAAAGGGTTACTTATAAATGTGCCTCAGTATATATTCACCTACTATTTCCCTTCGAAAACAAGTCGTCGTACTGCTATGTAGGGCTAAGTTTATTTGACTTTCATTCTTATGGGACATTGCAGTACTTTGATCTGAAGAGACATCAAGTGACACTAAAACAGTTTAAGCATTTAGCAGCTAAATTATAACTATAGTCAATTGCAAATGTCAGCAGTGCCGAACCTCGATCACAGAAGGCTTCAAAATTACCAACAAAAATGCTCATATGAATGTTGATAAATATGATGAAAAATTGGACAAAACATTTTCAAGAGAACCTATACTCAGGCAAAAGTGTAAAAAATGCGAACTCAATGAAGGAAAGAAAACTAACCACTCTGAACCACTGTCTTTTTTGTGGTGGAGATGGTATTCCAACTTTAACAAAATAATCATGTGCATTGAATACAAGGTAAACATCGTCTCCATTCTCATCATGAAGCCTACAAAAAATGTGCTTCAATTTTGGTCATCCAATCATAACAAGAAACCGTTCATGAATATATTAAATTCTTAATGATATGGAAAAAGTAAAATATTAAAGAAGAAAACCAAAAATATTAAAAATGCAAGAGTTGCATCTTGCTATTCCAACATATTCCAAGTCTGAGAGATGCATGCTCACAAGTTCAAGAACCTGCTAGTAAACGAAAAATAACAAAAACAGAGCGATAAATTATCACTCGTCTCTGTCATATGCAGCAAGAGAATGACAGAACAGAAAGGAACAGTTAGATACAAAAAGATGGAAATAGAAAGGTGCAAGAAGAGAAATACACAGATCTTACAGCAGTATATTATGTTTCAGAAAATAAACAAAATGCTGAAGTTCTGGTATAAAAAATACAAAAAATCTCGCAAAAGTATATTATGTTTTCAAAAGTGAAAAGGTTATAATAAGATTTCTTACATAGATAAAACATTCCAACACCAATGACACTCAAGTCTTAAAATGGTATTTATGAAGCACGCAATCTGATCCAAGGAATAATAGCACAAAGAATTCATGGTAATATAAACCGCTTCATCAAAGGATGAAATCAGTATTTCTTACGTAAATGCCAAAAATTTACTTTCTGCATTGTCCCAGTTGTCTTCATGCCATGTCACCTGACTCTGCACAGAAGAGTGATTAATGTGTTTGGAGTAAGACATCAGGTAAAAATTCCAAGAAACCACTCCCCAAATTCCAATAAGGTTTTTGGGGGGGGGGGGGGAAGGAAAGGAGAATGTAAAGAAATTATATCCAAACTGTATGGCCTTTCTCCTGCTGTTACTGTAGTTAAACAACAAACAGGATCTTTTGCAGTAATTTCAAAACATAATTCAGATAAACTTGTGCTATTTATACAGGTCCACTATATATAATAACAACTTGATATGCTTTAAAGAAAAGATAAATAGTAAATGTCATATCAACTAAATATGATGCCTCGTGTACATAATTGACAGTAATCTATCTGAATAAGTGAAGCAACATCCATGTGAGAAAACTCATCAAATATTAAAATACCTTGATTGTTGAATTTATAGATGAACTAGTTCTGTAATTCTCAAAAAACAGGTCAGGAAAGGATAGGAGATTCTTGAGTGCCAAAAAGTTCGGACCCACTCCCTCAAATAAACTTATTGACAATTCAGATCAATATTGAAAAATACTCAGCTCCCACTCCATTCTCCTTTGGGCAAAAAGAAGTATAAGATTGATAATTGTGTACTTAATTATATTCCTATAAAAGGGGAAGGAACTGAATATCCTATAGATTACAGATGAAACTAATAGCATTATTCCTAACCTACCCCAAGCACCCCAACCTCTCCCCCACACATCCAACATGCAAAATAACTAAGAGACAAAGAAAAGATTCCTGTCAAACATGAAAGAGCATTTCTATTTTGAAAATCCATAGAATTCTATAAAAATTAACTTCAGAAGTTAGATACTGCAAGAGAAGAGGTTCAGAATTAGTAATATGGAAAGAAGAAAAAAGTTATGAGCAGATGAGAAAAGCGAGTAACACCAGACTGGAAAGAATTACCTTCCCAATAAAATTTTCTCTTCTAAAAACATGATGCCGGTTGCGAAATTTTATTAACTCCGAGAAAAACCTGAAGTGATCATTCTTGGCCTCCAACTGTTTTGTCAAGAGTTTAGAAGCTTAGTAATATTTCCTCAGATTAATTAACAATACCCACGATGTCTTTTGCACAACATACATGTCCCCACTGGAAATGGTTGATAGCAGTATCATGGCCATAGCTGTTGTTATTACCGTAACGAGTATGTCCATATTCATCCCCCATGAGCATCATTGGTACCCCCTGGTTATATGCAACCAAAGAAGTGCATCAACACCCACAAACTCAACCAAAAAGTTGCATTCGATGTGTTATGGAACAATGCTTGCCTTGGGCACATACATGATATACAGGAATATCATTTAGTGCAAAGTAAGCAGATGAAAAACAGAAAGTTCAAGTAGGGTCCAGGAACATGATTAACAACGTGTATTTACTCTGTCATCTAAATTTTCTTAAAGAACGACAAAAAGTCAGCAACCGAATGTGGACCTCATGACTCTGGTCAAAGTATTGCAAAACATACTTGGAGATAAAAAAATTTCAAGACCATGTAAATCTGTAACTAATAAGATTTGAGTTCTGTAAGAAGCATAATCTTGGGGCCAAGTAATTTGAGGACAAATTTCTACCTTTTTACAGTTCAATCTTACAGCATCTAGCTTTAATAGTCAATACGAACACTAAATTTCCAGAGAAGCATTGAACATGAATTAATTGAACACATCTTGCTTTTTAATTGGCAGTAAAATGAATTAAACCTGACCCAAGGGCATAATACCCATAATCATTGGTAAACCTAGAGCTATAATGTAAATTTAAATCCCAATCCTCAGCCTTGGTAAACCTCAAGTTGGAATCAGATATTAAAACTAAGGTTTAATCACAATTAATCCCCTTAAGGTATACCCCATTTCTCACTTTACCCCCTAACCTTTAATTTTGCTCACTTAACCCTGTATAGGACAAAATTACCCTTCCATTATTTTGACTTTTCATTTATCCTTTTTCCTCTCTTTTATTTCTTTTTCTCTTTCTTCTTTCTTCTCTCTCTTTCATCCTTCCCGATAGAAAACTCCATCTCAACGGAAATTTTTATCTTGAATTTGTAATTGCATTTTTGGGTGAAGGTTTAAAAGGTATCAAAAACCAATTTTGATTTTTTGTATGATGCCACGTGTCACAATTTTCAATTGATGATTATTAATCAGGTCACAATTTCATCTTATGATATTTTCTTGAGAATAAAATGAGAAGCTAGAAAGAAAAGAGGAAAAACCAAAATTAAAAGAATTGAAAGGCTAAAAAAATTGTATTTTAGGAAAGTGATTTGAATATTTTGTAATCATTTAAGGAGAAAATAGATCTTTGCAATTCCTCTTTTTTAATTTCAATCATTAAGATGAAGATTTTTTGTGGGAAAGAGGAAGAATTAAAGAAAGAAGAAAGAGGCAAAGAAAATCAAGGAGCACAAAAGGGGAAAGGAAAAAAAATAAAAGAGAAAAATAAGAGTTTAGAATAATAGAGGGATAATTTTGTCCAATGGGGGATAAAGTGAGACAAAAAAATTGTTAGGGGCTTAAGTGAGAAATGAGGTATGCTTTAATGGGATTAATTGTGATTAACCCTAAAACTATTCACTCGAGAAATTATCTTCCAAGAGAAATAAAACAGGTGCTTGACAAAATCATATTCTTAAAGCTCACTGAGAATGCACGACTTAAAAACTTGTAAGTTGAATGAATTCTGATCAAAGGTAACTCTGTTCTGGACCGTCCATTTTATATCAAACTAAACCTTTGTGAAAAGCCTGATCCAGAAAGCTTACAACTCCAGTGTAGTGGTTAAGCCAGCACTAATATTTAAAAACTGCTATTGCAAAAAAGAAAAGGTGTACCTGTGATGCCATTAGTGCTAAATGGAAATTTTTCATTTGACGGGAACGTAGTGCCTGAATTTTTGGGTCTGCAGTTTCTCCTGCTCAGAAAGTAGGAATTCACTAATTTTACCTTCACAATGGCAACCAAAGAATTATTGAAATCATCAAAACATAATCTTTAGACAACAAATCAGAGATGTAGGTGTTTCTGTTAATGTGCTCTAAACATGGAGATATTTTCTCTCATTAATCACTAACATAAGTTTATGCAACATCTAGGCTGGTCTTCCTACCAGATCAAGCATTTTTGAAGTCAGTATTCGTAAAAACATTTTATTTTCTCTTTACTAGCTTGCTTATCAAGAGATTTCCAAGTAAACCTAAAGTAGATTCCAGCGCAGGAAAATAGATGACAAAGATGGAGGTCAATTAACTATGTACACAAATGTTTTTATGCAACAACATTCCATAGAAATGCAGACCATACATAAAACAGTACATACTTGTGTGTGCATGTGCGTTCTATTCAAGTAGCCGCATTTGCAGCAAAACTTTTTTGGTTTAAAATGAAAATGGCCAGCGTCAAATGACCTCCTGATATTAATCGTGCTGCATCTCACAAAGCAAACCTCAATTGTAGATATTGGTAATGCGGGCATAAGCATAAACAGCAATTGTATGCTGGCCAATATAAGCATAAACAGGAGTACAAAAAACAAATATGAACTTTACCTTCAGCTCCGCAATTCCAGCTGAAGTTGTCATTGCTTCCATCATTGCCACCTTCTCCATTTGCATCATTATGCTGCAATTTCAGAAGGAATTAGCTTCGAATTTTAAGTTCAGAACAAGTAAGAGAGATAGTCCTCAACTTTCTCCACCAATACCTTAGTGTTATATGAAACAAGATCATATAGCGTAAACCCATCATGTGCAATAACAAAATTGATACTGTGACAAGGCTTGCGCTTGTTGACCTAGCAGGAAGCAGAAGCAAGTAAGACATTTACTATATTCTGCACAAAGCAGAAGCAAGACATTTACTATATTCTGCACAGGTGCTCATAGACATCAGATAAATGTGTGTTGCTATACTGGACTTATGTTTGCAAAGTTAAAGCACTCACTCTGTAAAGATCAGCAGAACCTGCCATTCTACTTGCAAAACTCCCTTTCATTCCAGCATCACCCTAGATTATGATTGTTTAAGAATAAAAATAACAGAATATCAAAATATTTCAAGTATCAATTATTCTTTTGCCATATGTATTTGGTGGCTCCAATTGGAGAATGCAAGATTAGAAGCAAAGATACAGATGCCGTACTAAAAGAAAATATGCAGAACAATTAATCATAAACATGGAGAAATCTAGACCTTGAAAATAAAAAGCCTCAGCAAAAGAGCAAGAGCATACGATTACAAATACACACACCAAGCAGAATCTTGTATCAAATTCAACAAAGAAGCAATGTATCAAGTCCATAGAGATTCTTTTCTTCCACACATGGACCATTGTTCTGGCCAAACATAAACAATTAAGGAATAAAACTTTAAGCAAACCAATAAACTCTTAGTTGCATATGTAAACTTTGGACCTTGATACACCTATTTGGTTGTAATCCCAGAAGATTTCAAACATAAACTTTGTAATATAGCAGATAGTGTTCAAGCTAGTTCAACGGCCAAAATAAAAAAGGGCAAAACATTACAAGAAACCACCATCTAGCCTGGAAAAAGATAGGAGCATCCTGCCTCACCTCTACTTAATTCCATGACAAATAATGACTGTCATAACAAATGAAGCAAAAGTACCATTATTTCAAATCAAGAATATACCAGGGAAACACCCACAAGCATGTCATGGAAATTCTTGAAACTAATGGAGAACTAACGTGCAAAAGGACTTTCACCCTCCAAGTCATTTTCAGTCCTCATCTGTTATTGTTACTCCACTAAAAAGCATGCACGTGCATATACATTTTATACAAGGAAAAGCATGAAAAGTAGATGGATGTCCTCTCCTGGTAAAGTGAAGATGATAAAGTTAGGAAACAGGACACAAGAATATTAGGTTTTTGGAACATTGGATCAGCATATCGTACACTGCTTGCATCTGGGAGCTTAATTATGTCTATGATGTTACTTATAAGCATAATTTCGAACTTAAAAAGATAATATGGAAGTTGGTGTATTTGGCCTTCATAATCTGAAGAATACAAACATAAAATTGTTTATAGACTATGAACACTTATATGGGCATGTCTATGAGAAGAATTATGCTAATTACAAAACAAAAGGTTTCTCATATTATACCTAATCAAAATATGTTGAATACATGCAGTTTTTCAATAATCTTACCAGAAGTTCATCCCCTTTCAATTATTTCCTGTACTTTATTATGGAAACATGTTCCACCAATATTGAGTAAATTGCTTGACATCAAAAAGTTTACTGACAAATATTTAAGATTTTAGCACTAAATTACCTTTATAAACTTTCTAACATCGTCACGGTATACACCATTCCACTCGGCCCACCTATGAAGACAAATTAGTAAGATAAATTTATCACAGATCCAGTTCAAACAAAGACAGATAAGCAAGGATCTATGAGAATCAGAAATTTATAAAGGATACAATACAAGAAAATAGACTAGCTTTGCCAGTACAGTCAAGCCAGCGAGAAGCATATGGTTGCAAATGAAGTCTCCATGTGAACAGATACAGGCACAAGATTAAGAAAATTCAAGCTATGTTAAATATGAAATGAATGTTTTATAGATGATATTCTGCAGTCAGGTTCTTACAACTGAAGTCCAGTTCATCAATGTTCAGGCTATTGATGATTAATTCCTATAGAATGCATAATAGATTTCACTAAAATTTCAACATTTCAGTCCAATAAAAAGAATAGTGTTCTCTATATGGAGCAATTACCCTTATAATTTCGAAATTTTCATACAACAATCATCATTTGAATCTTCTGAGACTATTTTGTACAGTTAATACCAGGAGTGGTTAAAAGCTGTCTCATATAGTGATTATGACAGGGTCACAAGTTCAGCAATTGCAGCAATCCACTAAATGTTGATGAGGTTATGTACAATTACCTATCCCAATTTGGAAAACTTCCAACAAGATAAAGACCTCCACAATCCCAAGGTTCTGCAATAATCTTACACCGTGATAGGATACTATCTTTAGCAATTGCCTGCACAGAAGGATTATAATGAAGTGTGTGGATAGGTACAGAATCCCCTCTTTTTATTTTTTTTTTCACATTACCTTCAGAAGCACAAGAAATGGATGTGTCATGAAAAAGACACAAACTATTACCACACAGCAGAGATTCATTCAGGAACTATATTGATTTTATCTTGAAGTATTTCTTATACGAGCATGTATACACATTGAGAAAGAAGTGCCATCTTGTAGTTAGCTACTCAGCTCATACAACAATTCTCAAAGCACATTTGCCATTTCAAACTTTTGGGACCAAAGATTTCCTCCCAAAAAATCAGAGATACCAGGATGGGCTAACATTAAGTAAAATCAGATATGTACCACTGACTTACTCTAACAAGTGGGGGAGCATTAAGTGGAGAACCATCAGCTCCTCGACAAAGAACGCTGGCTAGATCAAAGCGAAATCCATCGATATGATACTCTGTGACCCTTGAATAGTTATAATTATTATAACAAAGAACAGAATTTCAGAATACATTTTGCTGAGTCATGCAACTACATTTCAATCTGAAAGTTTCTGGCCACAACAATATTGGTGTTGCATTAGGCGGATAGCCTGATGTCTAATGGGAGGCATTGGAAATAGGGATTAAACAAAATATTAAAAAAAAAATTCCAGGAGGAAGAAAAGAATGAGAAAGTACCAGTGCCTCAAGCTATCAAGTATAAACTCCATGACCACAGGATGATTGCAGTTGAATGTGTTCCCTGTATTCCACAGATAAATAGCATATGATGTATCTGTTATATTTCTACACACAATAAGACGTTCATAAAGAAAAACATTATAATATAAACAGGAACCAAGTACAAACAGAAAAAGAGAGAATACCCAATGATTTCTAATTCCTTGAGCTTGTACAAAGCTTAAAAACAAAGAGTTACAGGTTTTAGATAGAATAAGGTTCTATAGCAAATTGATAGCCAGAATAATATAGTAGAAAGTAAATTCTTCTTATCACCTTACCAGTTGTCCAATCAAACAAGCATCAGAAAATGATTCTAAGGCTCCTTATACCATGACTCAATTACAGTGGTCATACTTTAGGAGAATCCTTTACCATCAAGTCCCCAGCCTCCAAGCCCACCACCCCTTTTAAAAAAAGAAAAAGGATCTGCCAATTGTCAATTAGTTAATAATGTCATCACTGAAAAGAATATCAGAGTGATTTTGCAAAGCGTTCAGGAATCTTCTGTGTCATGATGCCCCATTATATGCTTGTCATTGTTAATCATCTTGCTATTTCATGTGTAGGTAGCAGTATGATGATTAATCTCATGTATTTCACACTCACATGGGATTCAAACGAATTGAAAAACAAGAAGGATTAAACTACAGGGGAGATTGTGTGAAAGTAAGTTATTCTTGATTTCAGCTGCAGATAATAAGCAAATTTGTTACTTACATCAGTATTACAATAATATTAATTACTCAGAATTCCAACTTCTGAAACTTAAGTCATGCATAACTTCCCTATGGGTCATATGGAATGACACCTATGTCTCCGCATCAAAAAATATCATGCAAAAGTTGGATAGGAAAAACTAAACTCGCCATCATAAATTACTGAACAAACAGAAAGAGATGCTAAATTATAGATGCCCTACATCCACCTTTCACAAAATCATTACAAAGACACAGGAATTACCACAGCCTGAAAAGTTCAACAGCTGACCACCATTGTTCAAATCCACCATGTAATAAATCTGCAAGCAATTTATCAGGCAAAAAAAGGTAAGAATAGAAGAAAAATATGGGCAACCATGTAAAGGGACAAAAGCCTAAATAGCGAATCCTCATGAGAAAAACTGTATAAACTTAATAATTAACTACAACTAGAAGTTCGCTGCAAAGGCTACATGATTCCATGTAGCTGTGCATCTGCTATATTAAGTATTTGTTGTTGAATGGATGTCCTGTCAACCAGCATAGTGTTTCTGTAGATAAACAACTGGGTCTTGTCATTTTCCAAATCTCAACCATGATTCAACAATCCTAGTACAGTATTTATATCTCTGGTGTCAAGTTTCCACTGTAAATATTTTGAAGAATTAGCCATTCCTCATGCAGTTAGAAAATGTAGTTGGCATCAGGCATGCCATGAAATTGGCATGTCATAATTGCAATAACCTCTCAAACTTTATGATGCCACCATGCAATCACCTTGTTATCTATCCCACGGAAAGAGGTAGTATATGGGTTCTCATCATCAGCCTCATTTGTATGGTTATAAACAACATCCAAAATGACCTGTACAAAGTAAAAGGATGAGTATATGGCGAACCAAGGACTTCAGTACAAAAGCAATCAAGACAGAGAAACCTAAGAAATTTAGCGTCACATTGCTAGATTTAAAGATATTACGAGACCATACCTCTATTCCTGCACCATGTAGTGCCTTAACCATTTCTTTGAACTCTCTAGAAGCACTGACAGGTCCCCCACCGGCACTTGCATAGCGACTCATAGGTGCAAAGAAATTTATAGTTGAATAACCCCACGTGTTGATCTTGAAAGAAATATAAGTCAATAAGTACCATTGAAACTTGGCATTCGTGTCCATTAACAGAAATAACATATGCTTAATACTATACACATAAACTAGTACTACAGTCATTCCCAGATATCATAAGACATCAGTCTTCTGTTACTAAGAGCAACCAAACAGACATAAAATCACAATAATTAAGTTAACCAAAAACAAAAACAGAAGTAGCATTCAACTTATTACAAAGCTCAAATGTTCTAGCAGTTCCATTACATGGGAACATGGGAGGCTGAGGGTGTTAAAAGACTTGTTAATAGTCAAATTTTCAGAATGCATGAAGCATAAATCGAAGTAGGTGATGTAAGGATATAGGACACCAAACTGGGTGCTCAACCAATATTTGAAGGCTTGACTTTACATGAGAGATAATAGCAAGGAGAATATTATACATTAGCCAAATTCATTCTCTGACAAGTAAAAAGATAAAGCAGATATACAATTGTGCACCTGATGACAATTTTTCTCAGCAAAACCACAAGGGGAGGGTGATAGTAGCTCACCATGTGATCTCTAGGATTACGGCGCCTTTGGAACTCCAATTCATCAAACTCAAAGGCAGGCAGCAATTCTACAGCATTTATGCCAAGCTCTAAGAGATGAGGTATCTTCACAGGAAAAGGCTTGTTAGAATACACAACATAACATGAAAATAATTTAAGACTACAAACCCTGAGACAAAATGAAAGTCAACAACAAAAAGAGCCACTAGTTCCGACAGAGACTACCATCACCACGCCAATTTGATTAACACAACCAGATGTGAACCAAATTAAGGGACAATTTGAGTTATAACATTAGCAGAATATGTTCCGACAGAAGTACTAGTTGGTGATCAGATTACATGATCAACATTAAACAGTGATGGAGAACTGAAAGAAAGCCCAGAGCTAGCACATGGGAAGAAGGGGAACAAGAATCAGGTCAGAAGAAAGGACAACAAAATTCCTGGCTGTTACACAAAATTCTTAGCATAACAACATTACCTTTTCAATCACACCAAGGTAGCTGCCACGTATGCTTGGATCCAATCCACTAGATTCATCGGCTGTAAAACCCCGGACATTCATTTCATATATAACAAGATCTTTCTGCAAATCCAATGGCATATACGTAAGGTCCAATGGTCCATGTTAGAAGGTAGCTCAACAAAATTTCTCTGTCAATGGCTACACAAAGTTCTAACAAAGATTAATCCTTCAGTGAATTAACATGTGTTAACAACAGTAAACATTGCTCCATAGTTTAAATACCCACAAAAAACTCGGTTAATGTACAAGCTCATAATGAATGAATGTTCAACAGTGGCTAACATGGATAAATTCACAGTTATACATGATAAACATGCAGCTATTCACTTGTCGCTCTAACTCGTGTTTCAAATCTCATTAGCTTAATCTATTTATGCAGCAACTTACAATTTACCTCGGGTATATTGGGAAGCTTGTAACCGTCACCCCAGTCAAATGGCAAGGTATCAAAGTCAAAAGTTCCTAAAAACTGTGACCCTCTATTGTTAAGATCTCCAAAAACTCGCCGGCCTTCAACAAGCTTAGCATAGGGATCAATCAGCAGAATGCTTCTATCAAATCGATGACCTTGACTCCAATCTTTAGGACCATCCATGTAGTAGCCATACAGGACATTGCTGCGAGGCAAATCCTACATATGCAAATTGATACATGAAGTTGCACCCACCAGACATAAGATGTTATACCAAAAAAAAATAAAAAGGGTACAAGGAACTGGAGAAGGAGAAGAGTGAATAAAACAGAGATTTTGATATGACAGACTTCATGAGAATGCACATAGAGAAGCCCTCTAAATGGTCCATCAACTTTGAAGTCAACTGTCATTTTCTGTTAGATCGGGCAAGGAGGATATTTACACATATGACCTAATTGGAAAATGGTGCAAACCCACTCTCCCTACCCATATTTTCTTCTTCTCCACTGTAACTGCCTGGGATCTTCTTTCTGCTTTAGTAAACTCTATCCCATAAACCATACTGCGCACAGAGTTACACACTACTTTAAAAGTAAAAGGAGGGGGATAGAGGAAAACTTAGACAGTTAGCCTACGACACAAGATCACCTTAGCTCAAATACTACTAAGAAGAGTCAAACCTAATGCTAATACCATGCTTAAGAAAGCATAATGAACTATTACATTCACTTGCAACTAATGATAAGAAAGAGAAGCAGCAGGAACAGAAGCATAGCCTACCTCAACACAAATGTGCCATATATCTCCAGTTCGATTCACTTGAGGATCCAGCGTCAATTCAATCATCTCTCCATGCAAGGTGTCAAGCTTTTCCCGACTAATCACATGAAAGATTATGAAAATAAAAAAGGAAGTAGATAAAAGAACTTTTGACCTTTTAAACAGTATGCCAATCAAGTAAGAATCAGCACTAAATGAAAGGATCATACCATCAATAATCCAGCATGAAAATATATAAGTCAACCTTCATTATCTATCTTATTTCACTTTTGATCAATAATATCAGTCATCTTGTTAAATGATGGAAACCGTTCTTAAATCAGATCAAATGCAGAAGAAAGGAACCTAATCATTTGCACTCAAGATATCAGCATCGCGATTTAGGGCTCAGCATACAAGTAATTGAGAACAGAGATTACATAGACTTAAATTATCATCATACTGAAAAAGGTCAGCATTGCTTTAGGATCAAATATATAAAAAAATTTAATAATCTTAGAATCCTTTTCTCCAGCAACTGACTACAACTATCAGTCTACCTCTAAGCATCAAGATACAAAATTGACGAGAATCTTTAGATATAAATAGACAAATCTGAAGCCAGACAAGCGAATAGGTCCTGTTTACAAAAGCCAAAATAAAAGAATGAAACATAGGAGCCTTGGAATTCAATAACAATATTGGACCCAACCTCTGAGGAAGTTGCAAGCAAAGCGTGACTGAAGTTGCATGCTGAGAAAAAATGGCAAAATTAACACCATTCTCAAGCTCTGATGCTCCAAGTGGATGTGCCTGACCTGGGGAAACTCTTAGCGAAGGAATGACCTCTGTCATTGGTGGAGCTTCTTCCTACAGTTACAAAGTCAAGTTAATAACAGTTCTTAATCTCCTTTTATTGTTATTTTTTATTTTTTTTGGTTTGAGTAAATTCAGGGGAAGGGTAAGAAAATGCAGAAATTATGAATAGCATCTTTTAATATCAACATTTAGCTTACTCTCGATGAATACACTGAAAGAAAATATCAGAAACATAAAATTAAAAACTTTATGAGTACCTCAATCAATTGCTGCTGTTGTTGTTGGGCTCGAGGAGCATATACATCAGGAAATCTGATTTTGCCATAATCTTCTATCTAACCTAAGCCAAGAGGTGTAGAGTCATGCACCATCACATAACATAAACTCAATGTTATATTCCCAATAATCGACCAAACCAAGATAAGCAAAGCCGTTTTCACCTTGCTAGAAAATCTGTGGGAAGAATTTTCCCCCGATGCTCTTTTACAACACTTCAAACTGAGAAAACCCAAAACACAAAAATTTACTCTTTTTTGTCTAAAGGAATTTTTAAAAACAAAAATCCCATTTCCAGCCTAATTACACATGAAGATAGACAATTTGGAAAAGGAGTAGTAAAGCGTTACCAACCCCATGACGGAGGAGGAGTGGTGAAATGGCAACAGGAAAGAAGGGTAGAAATTACTAGAAATGAATGTAGCAGAACTGGAAAGCACCATCATATTCTTCATCATCTTTATTTTCCCAACAAGAATCTGAAAAAGTTTTACAGCATCTATGAACAGAGGGAAGAAGTAACTAACTGGCTTTTAGAACTAGCTTTTTAGCGTACTTTTTCTTAGAATGAGCAGATAGTTCGAGGGATGTAATGGGAATTGGACGTTTCCTTTTTGTTTCTTCTTCTTCTTCCTCTTCTTCTTTTTTATTATTACCATTTTTTTTTTTGGGGGGTGTAAGTTTCGAGAGCGGCACGGAAGGAAGTTTTTGGTGTCTGCCACGTGAACGGAGACGCGAGTCTGGGGGGGCATAAAGATTTCACAGTTGACACGTGGGCTTGATTAGACCTTTTATGGGGAAATATCGTCCACCTGTGGGACCCTGAAAGTGGAGACTTCCGGGAGGTTTTCTCCACCGGCGGTCAAACTCCGACGGCCGGAAAATGAAGAAAAAGCTGATTAACTACCTCATCACGGGCTCGAGGTGCCACTTCCAAGGTTAGCTCTGTGGGACTTGGCGCCAAGCTACACTGACTTACATAGCTACAGTATCAGGTACAATTTCGCTTAGTCCTTGCAGCCTTGTACATAGTCGCACATGTATTATACACTTAAATCAAATATAAAAGTTATTTGATGGATAACTTATTAATGTGCTATCGTCTCGGATGTGAACCAAATCATTCAACTGACAATCTGCTGCTAAAGCAGTACATAAAAAAGTCTGGAGGAACACTCCAAAAACCGCTACCAACTATCTTTGCTGTTTTTGTAAGAAAGTGTGCCACTTTATTCCATTTCCTTCTAATCCAACCTAATTCATCATCCCAAAGTGATTGGATCTACTAAACCATTAGTCACGGTACCAAGAAATGAAATCTCTATTCTCTAGCGAAGTGGTCGAAAGAATTTTAAGAACTAGAGCATGGTTTAATATCGAAAGACTCTGAAAGTTGAAATCTAAAATGTGAATTTACTATATTATTATTAGATTATTAAGTATTAAAATTTTAAAATTTGAACATATTTTACATTAAATGATAAATGAATCGTTATCACTTTATTTTTTGAAATAAACTATAGAATTCAGTATCACTTAACTAATTTGCATCTTTTATTTTTTGTTATCAAATACACTAAATATGTTAAAACTTGAATTCATTAAATTTAAGTGTTAAATTATATTATTAAATTGACCTTAGTGCGGACGCATTTGATTATGTATCTAAGGACTGGGAGCAACGTCAGAAGTTGCTCAATATTCATTTGGCCGGAATTCAACAGATCCTCAGATCGGTTGCATCTCCAAGGAATGAGTTAAGAGAAGGCACATGATAGTGTTAATGCCCTATAATTTGTATAGAACAAAAAAGACAAAAAAAAAAAAAAAAAGTAAAGGGTTTGGTTACAATAGAAACAAGCCTTTCATAATCTACTCAAGAGTTACAAAAAAGGGTTAGTATGTCCAGGTATTTTGTTGATATTTATTATTTCGCAAGTGGTTTTCTACACTTGGGAAAGCACCTTACATCTAGTTTCCAGTTTTTAAATCGAGATCCATGCAAAATGCAAAAGCTAAAAAGTAGTAGATGAATACACCTCAGACTATCTTTCAACTCCAGAAGAATAGAATTGCCGAATAGAATGCATTACTTTGACCTCTCAGCTCCCGACCCAAGGCAAACAGTCAAATACCACATTGTCGTTAAAAGATTGATAGAGGCAACTGCTAAACCTCATAAATGCATGGAAGCTGATTTTGAAGACATGCTTCAACCTATATCTTTTGCGCTATGAGGCAAATGTAATATGACCTAGCATTACCTTAATTTCAGAGATCAATTGCTACATGGGACAGCCAGCAAAGAGCTGGAAAGACATCCGCCTGGAAACATGATAACTTGGCAAAATAGTCTAGTGAAAAATTAACTACATCATACTTTCTCTTTTTCCTTTCTGGGAGAGTGATTACCATCTGAGAAAAGTGAAAGAGTATAATGTCAGTTCAAAGATCAAGGCAAAGCACTTCTTCTTATCTATGTAAAACAACTGAAAGGTTTTTTACAAATGAATGGCATTCTATCCCATTGGATTATATGTGCAAAAAAAAAAAGTAAAAACATCTCCGGTTGGCTCAGCAAAATGTCTGTTATATTATAAACGTGTATGTATTTAGGGCACCCCCCCTAAAATAAGATGTGCACGGATACTGATCTGTTCTTCATTATCACCCTATACTAATGCAGCCAGAAAACATAACCACCTGCAAAGTTACAAGGAAAATAAGCATATGAGAAGATCAACAAAGAACATATTCCAGGTTCAATCAAGAAGATATGCTAGGAGACACACACAGGTTTAGTGCAGCAGTAGCCAGCACACACTCCAAGAGCCAAAAGTTCATTTCTAACTACAAAGCTACCACATTTGCAACTCAAAAAATTGCTAGGCAAAAGAATGACTAGTAGTCCTTGCTACTGCTATGTTATCAACTACAGCTGGCAAGAAATCAAATGGTTCTTCTGCCTACTCAGACTAATCTTTTTAAGATCATTTCTGCATTAGATTCACTCTTGCTGCTTGCAAGAATATACCTTCATCACATTAGAACAAGTGTTTAGCAAACAATAGCTCCATTCAACTTATTTTAGAAGATTTTGGATATTATTTGTTCAATTTTCTTGTTATTTCTTTATTCTTTCTAGTTTATATAGGGGTATGTCCCTATTTTCCTGTAATACTTTGTGATCAGCAATAGCAGTAATCTTTTTATCAAAAAGAAAAGGCGGATGTAAATTTTAATGATTAAGCTTTTTTTTTCTTCTATATAATCTACTTGATGGAAGTGGAACAATGCTGTGCACTATTAAAGTTGAAATAGACTCTTCTGTTCGTCCTTGTTTGCACCAAGAAGTAGATAAAGGTAGAATAAGCTCCTTGTTTGGTGTCAAATTCTTTACATAAAATCCTGGTTATAGAAAATGACATAAAGCTATGAGATTGCACAAGCGCAGTTTTAACTACTTTGTTATGATCTATTGCACGTGTGCGGTTGCATGCATTTGCACTGACAATGAGCCACTTACACATTATTGTCTAACATTTCAAAAAAAGACGCATTACTGAACTTAAGTCTATATACTCTTCTAAAAGAAGTATCGCCCAAAAAAATTGACATCATGTCCAAAGACAACATCTGTCCTCACCTTGACATCCATGCTACCTTCTGCGTCATCACCATCCAAAGCACACTGAGCAGATCGATACAGTGATGAGCACATGATGTATTTAACACTCCCACCTACTCATTGTTGGGAGAAATTCAAATTTAGAGAACCATGAAAGAACACATTCCACAGTTTTACTTGACCATAGAACTAGCAGATGCTGCTGAGGCCTCAAATACCAAAGAGACAGGTACGCGAGCCTGCAGACAAGCAGCTATATCAAAAGGGCGCAATCCAGATCCATCGAAGACAAGATTTACACCAGGCAGAACAACTTCTTTACTGTCAGCTTCATCTGATTCAACTTTAGAGGTGCTTAAAATAAGTGATTCTTCATCAGGCCTGATAGCAGCCTCATAAATAGAAGTCAGAGCATAAGATCTGCAAAGCCATTTGGAAATGTTCAAATTCAACAAGTTTATTGTACTTCCATTTTTATTTTGGTTCTTGTCAGAGGGACGAAAATAAATCAGCTCTAGGATGCCATACAAAATTTATTCTTTTTAGGGATAAACAATGAGGGAAAAACTGCTTCCAAACTCAAGATTTTATCCTATTATCCATCAAGATTCAAATATTGGATGGGAAATTTAAGATTCCTTAGGGTCAGCCATCACTGGATGTTTTGACACTCTATGTTCTCTTATTCTCACTTTTCAATTAAAAAATAAAAGCATTAAGTTGCAAATGTATACGTTATGCATTCCTAGCTGTTCACATTGTTCCCACCAAACTATGCAGGGCATATACTAGGCTTTACTGCAGATTGTTATGTGCATTCTCAAACTCCTGTTATTCTGCAGCATTTTATCGACAGCTGTTCAGAGGATTTTTGCTAACCAGCAAAGTTGAATGACCATACACTACATGCCCTAGAGAAGCATTTTGCTTTAAAATTTTCAGCACATTTATAAAATGTCAGTGCCAGAAACAAAGTAGCAAAAATATGTATGAAGTAGAGTTTATAAAAGTTACTTTATATTCAGACAGGACAGAGACAGTAAAATGATAAATACACACCTCAAGATGTTACCATCAAAACTCAGAACTTCTGTTTTGCTGCGCTGTCGGTTAGCAAGTTTTAGTCTTTGGTGCTCACTCGAGGCTCCAGAAATGGGAGAAGAAGGATCCACAAGCGGATTCCATCTTCCGCTTGCATAGTTCATTAGTTGCCGAGATGACTCTTTAGGTTGTTCTTTCTGATAAAGAAGTCTGGCAGCTGGACCAGTTGCTTGATATTCGCCACATATATCCCGCAACCTCTTTCTCGTGTCTTGCATAGCATCATGATGCTCAGTAAGTAACTCTGTTTGAAGTAACTGTGAAGAAACCACTCGTTTACAAATGTTGTTACACAATTTTGGACTAAAGAGTGGTATTCCAAATTCTACACTTAACGGAACCCACTCATATTTCTCATCATCAGAAATAGAGCTTTCAGGTTCCTGTTCTTTGTATAGTCTTAGCAGGCGAATATAACCAATGGTCAGGAGATCTATCTTTTTTGCAAGGTCATTTAACATTACATTTAATTTTGAGCACTCTTCTGGGCATAACCCCAGCTCTTCACCTATGCAAGCTGGTGAACCATCTGAATTTTTCAAGGGCAATGGGATATCCAAAGTAATGGTTTTTCCATCCTTATCAAGGTCATCCCTGCTAAGAGGCTGCACCAGCACAGCTGAATGTTTAAGTAGCGAATTTAAACAATGTAAAAGAATACTACCTTTAACTAAATTTCCTTCGAACTTTCCTCCTAAACCCCCTACAGTTGATCCATCCCAAGACCATATCAGAGCCTTCTCACAACCAGCTAATGGTGCCGGAAGCAATCTTAAGCATTGACCTTTCATCAAAATAACTGATATAGGTCCACTAGCCACAGCAGAATATATGACCAATTTCATCCAAGGAGTCATTGAAGAGTAACAAGGTGGACCAAAATGAATTGGACCTTTTGGTCCCGGCAAAACTGAGGAAGGAGGCAGTGGAACCATTGACACCACAATGTCATAGTCACGCAAAAACAAACGATCTAAAGTTGCTGGCGAAAGAGCAGCCAGGCTTTCGCACCGAAGAATATCCACTCGATACCTCCTCTGTTTCTTTGACAATTCTTTTCCACCATCAGAACTTTCACTCCATGCTGGTTTCTCATTTTTCTGGGAGCTATGATCTGAAACAGAATCCCCAACTACGGAATCATTCCCTTCTGATATAACAGCAGAGGAGATGTCATTACCAGTACTTTCAGATACATGTTCAGAAGGACCAGATTCCTCTATCGATATGCTTAAATTAGTTGAATCATCTGTACTTTTTGCAAATTCTTTTGTATCAGAACCTCCTAACTCATCAGTAGTCAATGCCTCAATAACTGAAGAAGCATCCTCTTCTGCACTTAAAGATGACATGTCAATTTTGTCTCTTTCATCAGAAATAACCCCACCAGAGGTCAGACATTCCAGGACACAACGTAGGCTGAATGCATGATTGGCAAATTCCTGAAGTTCTCCTTCAAACTTTGCACCCTCTAATGTACTCAAATCTTTGCAAAGATCCACAATGCTAGCATGACCAAGTTTTCCTGCTTCATATAATGTCACGGCATGAGATTTTAGACCTGCACATAGCATGAGGAGTAAAAGATTTCAGGTCAGGGTTTAGTGAGAATCTAGCAAAAAAGAGACCAAAACCATAAGAATAATCAAACCTGGTGATACAGATCCCATCATCAAGTAAGATGTGATATTAGCATCAACCACAAAAGCAACACGAGTATAACCGGAAGCTTGGCTAGTATTATCAGTCCATAAAACTTCTCCGGGTGGAGGAGCACTGCCATCAATTGACATATTTGCTGAGCCCATGATAGCATCCTCTTCATCACTAAGCAGACTTTTAGGAGAGCCAGGTACATTTGAATCTTGAAGAATAGATGCTGGATCTATTAACTTTTCAGCCCATCCCAATCGGCAAACAAAAGATGCAGCTGCCTGCAGCTGAGAAAGATCAGCCTGTAGTGTTGCAGCCAATTCAGCAACAGTAGAATTCTCATTCGCGACCACAAAAACAGCATAAAGCAACCTGTGTGATGGGATTGATAAAGATCATATGATCTTGAGGTCAATACTGAGTCAATCAAATCAAAATGGTAGACAATATCTCCTTTTAGAAAAATGAGTTCCATACTCTTCAATAGGATCTTCATAAGATTGTTCTCTATTTGAAACAAAACCTTCAAGCCTGGAAACTGCAACGACATATATCAACACTCAAAATCTCAAACAGATGAGCATAAAAAAATGATAGAAGAGAATTAAAAGTCATCTGATTTTCGTTACAGACAGCCCCATTAGATTGAGGAATGTAATCTTTAGGAGGGCTTGTAAAGCATATCCTAAAATGTTGACATAAATGTAAAAGAAATTCTAAATTAATTCAACGATGATACAAGTTAATTAAGCTGATTACTGTAATACTTTCTTGTTCAAGTATGTCCAGGGAAAAAGAGCTGTTACATCTTAGAATAGTTTCTTCTCAAAAAGTATGCACCAAGGTTTACTGCCCTGATCATTCTCTCATTGACTCTAGTAGACCATTCTGGGCCAACAATACCTCTAGACATCAGATAAAATGGAAAAGGAGTTGGCTCTATTTGAGTGCATAAGGATACAACTCCATCTACATTTGATATATGTTCATGCAACAACCATGACAAGGAAAGATTTGAAATTCCCTCCTTTCCAGTATGCAATTTGGTCATTACCAAACAAGCAGCGGTATATGAAAATTCCCCATTACTTTTCAGTATGTGTGCAAACATGATAGTATCCATACAAATAAAAAAGTAAGGACTAAAGTGCCTCATCCACCTTTTGTCTTAAACAGTTATGCCAAGAAGAAAACCCATCTCCAAACCTACTCATCAAGGAATTGTCATTGAAGAAGACTTGCAAATCCAAAAACTTAAGAACTCTACATTGAGAGAAATCACATTCAGAACATACTAAAACAAGTCAAGAGCATAAGCTCCCCAAGCCTCGTGTCTTTATAACATTCAATAAATTCAAATTTGAAAGCACATCTTACAGTTCTACAGCTAGCAAAAGTATAGATGCAAACGTCCTTCACATGAAGTGGGCAGCATTTATACTTTTATCAAATATAAGGTCAAAGATTCAGTGTCCATTTAATGGTGGCCTAAATTACATGTTGTCCAATCAATGGAAAATAGGTGATCCAAATATGCAAAGACACGAGTTTGATGACTCACTTAAGAGAAAGAAGTTGAGTTAGATAAAAAATTACCTTTGAAGTGATCATCAGGAAAAACGGGAACATCAAAGTAAACAAGTCCTCGTCGATAAAGTCCTTTTACAATATCAGGATCAAAAAGGATGAATGAATTTGCTTCTTCCTTACAGATTTTATCAATCGTTGCCATCTCATCTTCTGAAAGTTTCTACATCACGAATTAGAGAGTATATCATATAGTATTTAGTTTCATTCGAGAATTTCAGATGCAATTAAAATTGATTAAAAACAGAATTAATTCAGTCCTCAGACATTCATACAAAGAAATGACTTATAAATAAAAAAAATTAACTCCTTTTTATAGCTGAAGTTGAACATAGATCCACCTTAAATTCATCCAAAGTAAAGTTGACGAGACAAACTCCCCACCATGGCTCAATGGTGAAGTCCACCGGCTGACTAGGCAATAATTCCTTCGCTATTGACTTGTTAAGCTTCCACATGATCTTCTGCAATACTCCAAATTTACCCAAATCAAGTTAGGGGATTTAATCCACGTAAAGAAGAGTTGGTAGGAATTAGCTGTAATTAGTCTAAGAATATAGCTATGTAATTAGTCTAAGATAGCTGCTGTAATTAGTCTAAGAATACAGCTGTATATAGTCAGTAATTACAGACTATATACAGCTGTACATGGCTGACCATTTAACCTAGTTACTTGTATAAATAGATCAATGAAATATATGAAATATAGACTTTTTAGCATAATTTATAACTTGGTATCAGAGCATTGGGGTTTTTTCCTTGCTCTCCTCTTCTCTGAAAATTCCAGCCATTCTTTCAATAGCCCACACTGCTGAAATTTCTTCTCTAAAACACTAATCACATCACAATATGTCAACCAAACCTGATGTTGAATCTCCTAACAGCAAGAATCTCTCCACTCTAACCATACAAGATGCTTCTTCTTCCATCCACATTAAATTGGATGGCACTAATTATCGAGTTTGGTCCAAGATTTTGGAGATGCATATTGCTGGAAGAAAAAAAATGGGCTATATTAATGGAAAAAAAAATGCACCAGCAGTAGATGATTCAAGTTATGATGAATGGGAAGCTGAAGATTCTCTTGTCAAATCTTGGCTCATTAATTCAATGAGTGATAATCTGATATCTCACTTTGTACAATGCGGCACATCAAAGGAAGTTTGGGATGCTGTAAAAAGAAGTTACCTTGATGTATCAGATTCCTCTGAAGTTTATGAGCTAATGAAGAAGACTTTTCATTTACAACAAGATGGTCGGCCTCTAGCAGAATATTACAACGAATTAAACTCAACCTTTATGGAGCTCGATTATCGACGGCCCAATGACATGACATGTGCTGCTGATATGGAAAAATATAGAAATCGTATTGCCGAAGATCGAGTTTATATTTTTCTTGCTGGGCTTGATAATAAGTTAGATCAAGTTCGCAGCCGTGTTCTAGGTACTTCTCCTTTACCAAGATTAGAAGAAGTCTACTCCATGGTTCGTCGAGAACTACAAAGACAACTTGCCATGGGAGCAGAATCACACTTTGAGGCTTCAGCTCTAACTATTCAAAAGAGCACTCCTATTACCATTAATGGAAATTCTATAGCCTCTCAGTCTCGATTTTGCACCTACTGCAATAAGAATACACATACAATTGATGTTTGTTGGAAGAAGCATGGCTATCCAGAATGGTATAACCTTAAGCAAGTTGAGAGGAAAAATAAAAAATTTGCTCATAATACTGTTGCTCAAAATGTTGCTGCCATAGACACTACTCCATCTTCTGCTTCCCATGTGTCTCGGGCATCTTCTCAAGAAGGTATTTTTGGTTTGTCCGTTATTTCTGCTCATCCTAGCACTTGGATTATTGATTCAGGGGCTACTGATCATATGACTAGTAACTCTTCTATCATTGACTCTCTTACATCTCCACCTGTGAAGTCTGTACAGGTTGCTAATGGAAATTTTACACCAATCATAGCCGCTGGAAATGTGTCTCTTTCACCAAAATTTTCTATGTCCTCTGTTTTACTTGCACCTAAACTCTCAAATAATCTCCTCTCCATTAGTAAAATAACAAAGCATCTTAACTGTTCTGTCATTTTTCACTCTACTCATTGTGTTTTCCAGGACAATCTTACGAAGATGACGATTGGCATTGGTAAGGAGAGGGATGGTTTATATCACTGGGAAGACAATCAAGGCATAACAATATCTGCTCGAGGTCTTCAAACAAAAAGTGGGACATTAGAAATAGAAAGAATAATCCTGTGGCATCGTCGACTAGGACATCCATCTTTTTCTTATTTAGAGCATATGTTTCCTAAGTTATTTTCCAATATTTCAACTTCTAGCTTAAGATGTGAACAATGTGTTTATACAAAAAACCATCGTGTTCCTTTCAAAGTTAGTTTTAATAAAAGTGTCACTCCTTTTTCATGTGTTTATACTGATGTGTGGGGTCCTTTCTCAACTACTTCTACTTCAGGACATAAATATTTTGTATCTTTTATTGATGACTGTACTAGAGTCAGTTGGGTATATTTGATGAAATCTAAGAGTGATGTTTGTCATATTATTCCTCAGTTTTATAACATGATTCTTACTCAATTCAACACTAAAATTAAGGTTTTTCATTCTGATAATGGTCGTGAATTTGTGAATCGATCTCTTGCTGATTTTATGATACAACATGGCATTCTTCATCAAACTACTTGTGTTTACACACCCCAGCAGAATGGCACAGCAGAACGGAAAAATCGTCACTTTCTTGAAGTCGCACGAGCCTTATGTTTTACTATGCATGTTCCAAAACATTTTTGGGCTGAAGCTATTATGGCTGCTGTTTTCCTCATTAATCGAATGCCTGCTAAGGTTATTGATTTCCAAACCCCTTTGAGAATGTTATCTAAATTTCATTCTATTCCTTCTGCTCTTAATATTTGTCCAAAGGTTTTTGGTTGTGTATGCTATGTTCATGTTCATTCTCATCATAGAGATAAACTTGATCCTCGTGCTATCAAATGTGTTTTCCTTGGCTATTCTAATTCACAAAAGGGATATAAATGTTTTCATCCTCCTACAAGAACCTACTATGTGTCTATGGATGTTCAATTTTGTGAAAATGAGTCTTATTTTTCTGGGCATATGTCTGCGGTTCCTCTTCAGGGGGAGATTAAAAGTAGAGAAGAGGAAGAACAATGGCTAGGAGAAAAAAGGATTTGGATCTCAGGTATAGAGAATGCAAAGGAAAACGGGGAATCCTTAGTTTTAGATGATGGTCAGGAAAATAAAATTGAAACTAATAGTGAGAGACCCGCTCACCTCTTTGAGAAAGGATATTCTAGGAGAACAAAAGATACCACTGTTATGCCTCCTGATTCTTGTACCTCCCTTAATGATAGTACCTCCCTTGTTGATACTACCATGCTATCGAATGAATCTTCCAAGATTGACACTAAGGTATGTACTTCTTCTGAAAGTCTCGACTCATATCCTAATATTGATCAGAATAGAAGATATCCTCTTCGTGAACGAAAAGAACCTGATAGACTTGGTTTTTCAAAAGCTTCCAATGTTTCTTATCCAATTTCTGATTTTATATCCTATCACCGTTTGTCTAAGGCTAACTTGACATTTGCTCTTCAGTTGTCTTCTGTATATGTTCCTAGTCATTTTCAGGAAGCCCTTGATGATCCTAAGTGAAAAAATGCAATGGTAGAAGAAATGATGGCTCTCCAAAAGAATTCTACTTGGGAAATGGTTGAGTTACCAATGGGAAAGAAGACCGTAGGGTGTAAATGGGTATTCAATGTCAAACACAAGTCTGATGGGGCAGTTGAAAGATACAAAGCTAGACTGGTTGCAAAAGGCTACACTCAAACCTATGGTATTGACTATCAAGAGACATTTGCACCGGTTGCCAAAATGAACACTGTTCGAGTCATATTGTCACTTGCAGTTAATTTAGACTGGCCTCTACGACAATTTGATGTGAAGAATGCCTTTCTTCATGGTGAGTTGACTGAGGAAGTTTTCATGGATCCTCCTCAAGGGTTTACACTAGAAGAAGGAAAGGTATGCAGACTGAAAAAGGCATTGTATGGATTAAAACAATCACCAAGGGCATGGTTTGGAAGATTGAGTCATGCCATGGAGGAGTATGGATTCAAGCAAGCTTCAGCAGATCACACGCTGTTCTATAAACGTAACTACAATGATATTACCGTACTTCTTGTCTATGTTGATATGATTGTAACAGGTAATAACAAAGAAGAAATAGAGAATCTTCGAAGCTACTTGGCCAAAGAATTTGAGATTAAAGATTTGGGGACTCTTAAATATTTTCTTGGCATTGAAGTATCACGGTCTAAGCAAGGACTCTTCCTTTCCCAAAGGAAGTATACATTGGAACTCCTAGCTGAAACTGGTATGTCTGCGTGTGAGCCGATAGATACTCCGATTGAAGTGAATCATGGCCTAGCCTTCTTTTCTGATCGGATTCCAACAAACAAGGAAAGATATCAAAGGATCGTGGGTAGACTAATCTATTTAACTCATACCAGGCCAGATTTAGCATATGCAGTCAGTGTTATTAGCCAGTTTATGCACAATCCAAGTGATCAACACATGAATGCTGTTAATCGAATCTTGGCTTACTTGAAATTAGCTCCAGGAAAAGGTGTCTTATTCTCCAAACACGAACATTTTGATGTTGTTGGATATACAGACTCTGATTTTGCTGGTAGCAAGTTAGATAGAAAATCAACTTCTGGATATTTGGCTTTTGTTGGAGGCAACTTGGTGTCTTGGAAAAGTAAAAAACAGAACGTGGTTTCATTATCTAGTGCAGAGGCTGAATATCGAGCTATGCATCATGCTATCACAGAACTCTCTTGGCTGAAAATTCTCTTAAAGGAGATTGGGTTTGGTCCAAAAGGTCCTATGGTATTATTTTGTGATAATATGGCAGCCATTAAGATTGCAAATAATCCTGTTCAACATGATCGGACAAAGCATGTTGAAATTGATAGGAACTACATCAAAGATAATCTTGATTCCGGGACAATTGAAATTCCCTATACTAGAAGTTCAGATCAGTTGGCTGATATTATGACTCATGCTGTTACTAGTAACTTATTCAATGCATCTCTATCCAAGTTGGGCATTTGTGATATCTATGCCCCAACTTGAGGGGGAGAGTTGGTAGGAATTAGCTGTAATTAGTCTAAGAATATAGCTATGTAATTAGTCTAAGATAGCTGCTGTAATTAGTCTAAGAATACAGCTGTATATAGTCAGTAATTACAGACTATATACAGCTGTACATGGCTGACCATTTAACCTAGTTACTTGTATAAATAGATCAATGAAATATATGAAATATAGACTTTTTAGCATAATTTATAACTAGAAGCACATGCCTTTTAAAAAGAAGATTGTAAATAACTCTCAAGTACCAATTCCGGCTGTAGTGATTCTATACAAGAGGCCATACCACTAATTTCACCTCCGGCTCTACATATGAGCTGGAAAATTTTATCCCTATGTTATTGTTTTCACAACATTCTTCGCTACTTGCTTGTGCAACAAATCACTCCATAACACATATGGTCATGCAGAAGCATCAAAGATTGCATTTGAAGGCCAAAAAAACTGATTAAGAGGCCCAATCAAAGTATGTAAGCTGTAACAATCAAGACTAGAAGTACTTCACTGCTGTTATTTAATATTTTATGCCGGGGAAAGTGAATTTAAAAAATTTTCAAAAGTACTAACAGATGTTACATAAGAAAATAAAGATGAATAATTCAAGCTTACAAGAGATATGCAATACCATAAGCAGCAGCAGAAAAGTTTTACAAGTACCCAAGAATCTGTGTTCAATCAAGAACTAACTTTTTCAGTCTCTTGTATTCATTTTAATCTTACAAGAGATGTGCAATACCATAAGCAGCAGCAGAAAAGTTTTACAAGTACCCAAGAATCAACTAACTAACTTTTTCACAGTGTCTCTTATTCATTTTAATCTTTCACCAATTGTGTGTCCAAAAAAATCATTCTTACTATAAACTTATTCTACATGATTCACCATCATGGTGATGTTTCTTCACAACCTTTGACAGAAAAGGTATAATGTACCATTTGGTGCTTCATCTGATTCTAAACATCACTTTCAGGGTCAGAACACAACAGATGACTGAATCTAGCTCTGCAGAAAGGAATTAAAAACAAGCATCCTATTGGTTAACGTTGCTTACAAACTTAAGTGTGATAGTGATTCATAACATATAGCAAACTCGTCAAAAGACTCACCCAACATATCTTTAACTTTCAAAGTTTCATGTAGATGGAAACACACGCAAAGAGGAGTCAGTTAATGCACAAACTTGATCATCTTTTTCCTTTTTAACTCTCTAGATCATGATAATTGCTTATTTTAAAGTTACAGAAAGCATCTAGTTTGAGGAGATAAAAAGGGTAACTTGGGACGAAGAGCCTTAATTCAGTTATAGAACAAGGGTTCTTAATTCTCATGCTTGTATAAACTACAGTTAGAAGAATAATCAAATAAGAAAGTTCTTCCTTTCACCCTTTTCTTGTATCCCATCTTTAGAATCCCCAACACAGTATTAAGCAAGCTAAAAATCCTCATTAGCTGCACAGAACTAAATTGTACTCTGACATACATCAATATCTTGAATAAAAAAGTTTCTCAGCTTGACAACACCATGTTTCACCTAGGACAAGCTGCTTGAAAACTATCTGTGCCAAGACGAATATACAAAATGGAATCAACATAGTGAAATTAGATAAGAGACAGAAAATTGAGACTCCAAACAATTCATAGTAGCAATTTATTTCATGCATCCACACCAATGCTTTCTGCACCAAGGCGGGAAAATTGAACATTCGGTTTTCTCCACGGTGAGCAAACATGTACAGAAGATCATACTACAAAGTACAATATTGTGAGCAACTTATTCCAGAAATTACCTTAGATCTGCACTTATTCATAATGTCGATAAACTCATTTCTTCCTATGCCAGTAAGTCGTAAGGCATCTGCAGCACTAAAATTTGGGATGCTGTCATATGGTTGTTCTGCAGATAGAAGAAAGAAAGAGACTGAGCAAACCTATAATGAAAGTATCAAGATAAAGCAATGCCACAGAAGGGAAAAGGAAAAAGAGGAAAAATTAGATATCAAGCATGATAATTGTGCAGCTTATTTGGAAAATAATTAAGCATAAGTATGAAAAATGCCAAGAAATCTCATGCTAAGCATTCCTTATTGCGTTGCTTGAGAGTGTTAAGCAGTCTCTTAGCAAAGTATGTATAAAATTATTCCCAGTACATTACCAGTCTCTCATTATTGCGTTGCTTGAGAGTGTTAAGCAGTCTCTCAGCAAAGTATGTATAAAATTATTCCCAGTACATTAACAGGTAACACAAAAGATCATAGTCAGGCATCAAAACAATATCAAGAGGTACAATATGATGGTTAACTCTCAAATATCACCAACCTGATAGTTTGGTAACTACATCTGAAAGCAGGTGATTTGGTTATATGTGGCCACCAAAGATATCCTATTGGTTCACTAGGCATATAAGCAAGTACAGGTAGCAGTAACAGTTCATGTTTTGACTACTTCGAACGCTAATGATAAGTATTGTAGTCCACAATGAATAACAATACCAACACTAAAAGTTCAACATAAATATCTAATTTAACAAATGCTCAAAACCATGCTACTAAAAGCCAGTAATAAGCTGAAATTAAAAGAGACACCCAAAAAAAAAATCTAGATTGGACGCGCAGATTGATACCGAGCACTCTTAAAAACTAACATTCATGTAAAACAGATTTTAATTCGAGTTAGAGAACATCAAGCTGACTACCTCCAAGGAAGAGAACTGGCAATCAAGGAGACTAAACCTTGCATTACAGTTTCAATGTTCAGTTCCCACCAGATGCACTTTCAGTTCAGCGCTAAGTTTATATCCAACTCATAACTTGTTAAAACAACTACATTGAACAACTACCATGGGCTCAATATCTAATAGCAATGATATAAGGTTATTGAAACAGGATTCTAGTGGGTAGTACCGTTTCTCATGACTTCAAATATAATCTCACAGTAGTATCTGAAAGGTGACAGCCTCATTACACGGCAAATGTACTCTGCAAGGTGATAGGGAAACAACTGCAAATACAACATGAACAGCTTAATTTTAAGACTTACAGGAAAAAAAAAAAGCAGCAAATTGTGAACTCAAAATTTGTAGTATACAGAAAATTTTCCTTTATTCTACTACTAAGAATATTTTTCAACGCTGATAAATAGCGATGTACTCCTTCACATCACAAGGTTAGTTGTAAAGTTTCTAATGCAGTATCCACAGTCCCAGCTAAATATTACTTAGTGTACTAATAACTTACACAAAAGTTCAATTACATAAGACCTATTATCTAAATGAAATATTCCAAGGTAATTGACATCTCTTGAGAATCAATCCTAAATTCAAAAATTCTCGCATAGCACTACAACTGGGGATTGTGATCATCTTTTAGATCAACAGTGCAATATGAACCACACATCCCAAAATTGACATGACAGCCTTTAACAAATATGACTCTAAACTTTAAAAAAGTACACTTGCATAATTTTCTGCAAGCTATTCTCACGACTAAATTATGTGCTCTTACTAATGCTTGTTTATTTACTTAGACAAGCTATTTTATCACCCAAGATTACTTTGTGATAGGCAATTAAATGTACAATAAATAGCTAAACATTAATGGCTTTATCTTATTGCAAAGAACTGAAGAATATCCTTCATCATACACACCGCTAGATTCCTTCTCAGATAGCGCATCATTTCTTCATAGTATTCACCTTCTTTACATACTTTCCGAGCAAAACAAGTATTCCATGGGAGCCTTTTCTTTATGCAGTGATCAATTACCCTGCAGAAAGCAAAACGATAACATAAAAAAAAAAAGGAAAAAATAATTCATTTAAGCATGTGATGGGAAGGGAAAAAACAAAACATGGGTCAAAATATTTGAATCCTGCAACTTTTTATTATCCAACGGATGCCAAACATCAACGAAGTTATTAAACATGTGTTAGAAAGTCATGCCCCCAGCTGGGACAAAAATTTTCAGAAATTTTTTTCCGAGAATAAATGTTAGTGCCATAAATTTTAGGTCATGTTCTCAGCATCTCCTCTTTTGAAATTAAAAAGATAACTTTGAAAATATATTGAACAATTTTAAAAAACTTGTTTTGTTTTTGCTCTTTGTGTTTGAAAGCTAAAAGCTGTTACTAAAAGCAACTCTAAGGCCAGCTCCAGTATTTTTCCCTTTCAAAAAATCTGCTGTTAGCATATCACAAGCTGTCAAGAACAATATCTAAGTTGGCTAAGTATCCTTGAGCATGTTCTCTACTTATTACCAACAAGAATCTTCTTAAGTTGAAGAAGTCCATGTAAAACACACAACGTAAAAAGCTAGAGGGGATCAATCAACCACCAGGACTCAGAAAATCCAGCAAACTCTTGTCCTTCAATTTGCTCTTGAACCACATGGAATATTACCAATTCTCAGTTGCCCATACTCAGTCCACTCCCTAGAGTTCTAAAGCGTACAGACACAGTTGTTGATTAAACTATCACAAGATTCAAAATTTAGTCCATTCGTTGAAAAAAAAAAAAATCACGCAACTCATTTGCCAAAAATATCGGCCAACATCTAATGCAATAAGCAGCTCCTTGATTGCATTGCGGAACTTGCACTTCTGATCATTGCATTCCACTACTACCATGTCTCGATAAACACACATTCATGCAGTACGTAACTAGTTTCCCTCAAGCTAGTCGAAGAAGTGAACCTCAAACTAGTCGAAGAAGTGAACAATTTCACAAAAATAAGTACTTCACCTGGTAATGAGAAAGCAATATGGAACCTTTTCTCTGATCATTTACCTCGGTAACTATTAAAACTTCAAAAAAAAAAAAGGATCAAAACCACGAGTTATTGAGCAAAATAAACCTTCTGTGCCACTCGTCTCTAGAATTGAAAGTGGCTTGAAGCCTCTTGGGGAGGTTATCCCACAAGCACTCTTCTTTAATTGCTTTAACTATCAACTGTTCCTCAATTGTCGCCGGCAGACGCTGCATTTTCACTTCTCTGATTAAGTAATTGATCAAACACTGATAACTGAGCTCCTTTTCAAACCTGGAAATAACGAAACAAAAATCACAATCATACGCAATCCAATATCTCGAACATTGTAAACTTGCACAAGACAATGGCAAAGAATAGATCACGACAGAATCGATCAGAATGCGAAATGGGAAGAAATTTCACCTGAGCTCCAAATTTTGGTGGATCGGAGCTAGGGTTTGGAGGTAAAAGGTTCAAGCATTTCGTGATTTAAGATCTGGAAGTTAAATGAGTAGGAAATGAAGAGATTGAATTGAATTAATTTGGCTGGAATTTTGAGAATAGTAGTTTATTATGAGTAGTACTACTGAATACTTTTCCTGTTTAGTTGTTTGTTTATTTATTAAACAGCAGGGGTGGGTTTGAATTGAATAAGTGAGCTGTGGAGCCACCATGCTTTTTACTACTGTCAGAATCCCTTACGCTTACGGCCTTACTCTTACCCTAGTGGTGTGATTTGATTTTCGTGTCCTTTCTGAATTTAGTAATTGCCAACTTTGGCCAAGAAATCAGAAATGGTACTAGTACTTTTTTTTTGTATCGACATTTTTATACCATTTCCTAAAATTACCAAAAACTAGTTAGGAGCATCACGTTTAACAAGTAGTAAGGTGGCGTTTGGTTTGCACATCGGTATTGGATTCGGATTCAGAATCGGATATCTTGGGTTTGGAATGAGGTCATTCATTCCAATACATTTGTTTGGTTCAAGTACCTGGAATGTGTATCATTACTATAGTTGATGTTTGGTTCGTCGACTCTTTCGGAATGGAATATAATAAATATATTATAAACCCCATCGTAAATGATAGTTATTGGCTCTTTGTAAATGGGATATAAGAAATCTTCACTAATTAAATATATTAGTATAAATGTATTAGTAAATTTAGTCTAACTAATTAATAATTTCTATTAGTAAACATGTATAATTATTAGTATAATGGATAATATTAATTATATTACATAAATTAATATACATTAAATAATACATATAAATAATATTATTATTATTATAAGTTTGTAACTAATTAAATTAAATATTATATATATAATTAAATATAAATATACAAATGTTATAATATAAATATATAATTATATAATATATACAAATATTAATTATAATAATATTTTATATAAATATAATATATATTACATATTAAATATAGTTATTATTATATATTATTATATTTAAAATAATTATTATTATAATTATATAACTTATTAATATTACATACATGTATATATTATAATTATATGCACATATAATATACATTTATAAATATACATATATATTATAAATATAATATTATATAATATTAATAAATTTATAATATATATTATATAAGTATAATTATATTTAACTAAATAATTATAATATATAATTATATAATACAATAACATCATTATTATAAGTTTGTAACTAATTAAATTAAATATTATATATATAATTAATTATAATTATACAAACGCTATAAAATAAATACATAATTATAATTATATAATATATAAATATTAATTGTACTCATATTTTATATAAGTATAATGCATATTAATATTAGATATAGTAATTATTATATATTATTGTATTTAAAATAATAAATATAATTATAATTATAATTATATAATTTATTAATATTATATACATGTGTATATTATAATCATATGCACATATAATATGCATTTATAAATATACATATATATTATAAATATATTATTATATAATATTAATAAATTTATAATATATATTATATGAATATAATTATATTTAACTAAATAATTATAATATATATAATATATATAAATACTAATTATATCATTGTATAATTAAAATATGTAATTGGATTTGTTTCTTGGAATCAAACTTGGGAATCGGACAAAACCCACCAAAATACTTGGGAATGGAGAAACACCAAATTTTTAGAAATCATTCCAAGATTTCAATTCCCATTCCAGTGAACCAAACACCATTTATGGGGTTCATTCCATTCCCCGAATCCGATACCCTCTTACCAAACGCCCCCTAAGTATATATATCTTTTGGAATGCCTAAATATACTCTGGTGTTGACTTCGCTTGCTCCACTTTACGTGCATTTTTAGGCTAAAGATAGAGTGAAAAATGTCTATTTGGATCGGTCATTTTTTTAAAAATAAATTATTTAAATACAATATTACAGTAATATACAATAATTCAAATAACATTTCATTCATATAATATATCAAATATTTCAAAAAAAATTTCATATATATTATTATAGTAAAATTTTTCAAAAATATCCCCAGAAACAGCTTATCCGAACGGAGGCGATTCTTTTGGAATAAGATTTTTATAAAAAAAATTATGATTCTAATAGGAAAGGAACGAGATTTTAAAAGTGAGGAAAAGAAAGAAAATTTGAACTTAAAACCTCTTAAATTCCAGAATTTCAAACTTTAGTTATCCTTAATTATGCGTAATAAAAAATCAGTTAAGAAATAAAAAGCACAAAACAATATGTAAATTTGTATTAATCAAATATTGAAATGTGCGAATGTAATGGTTCTAATACTTTATATAAGGTATACATATATTAAAAAAGAATCAAAAGGGTTCGTTTTAAAAATTCAAAATACTTATGATACTTGCATCTCAACAATTTTATTTGTGTCCTAAAATCTACTTTACCTAATATAGAACATTAGTCACGTATGTAATCAATTTATGAGAATTCTGAATTCTCTCATTTCTCCTCCTTCCCGCTCTCTTGTAAGGTTTGAAGTTTTTCTTGAACCAAAAGAACTTACCATTTTTGTGGCCATAGATGCAAATAAATTGGAAGAAGAATTGCCCATTTTGCCGGGAGTTCCTAAAAACGAAATACCCATATCTTGTGGGGCAAGAGTGCAGAAAGCAATATGTATATAAACCACGTAAATCAAGTTGCCGCCGGCGCGCTTTGGTCTACCAAGTTTAGGGCACTTGCTAACGGTCAACTCGCGCTTCACTTCAACGCCGCCGCCACCTGTTCCCTGTCCGCCGCTCAATTCCGTCAGCTGAATTTCCTCCTGCATTTTCATATCTCACAAGAAACTAAGCTATTTCTCCTTTTTGCGAGTAGCATTATGTAATCTATTACGTTCGGTAATTAGTTTTTAATCACAATTAAAATTTCAAGTTTACAACTCTTCTTCGTCGTTACTTTTTATTCGTGTGGTTTCTGTATAGATTGCTGCACACTGAAGAACAAGGAAGCTGGTGCTTTAATGGCTCTTAAGTTTGAGGTAACTCTTTTGTCTCTCACTTTTAAATTTTAGTTCTACGAAGGAAAAAAAGATATAAAAGGAACGCCATACATTTTTTACGAATTTTTGTCTAATTTTCGGAAATCCATTACATAAATTCGAAGTGTATGCTGTATTATTTGAAAGTAGCTCTTATCCTGGTAATTTAGCACGTTATCTAATCCTACATTATATGTGAATCAGATAACAATGTAGTTGGTATTTGGTTGTTTCTTTTCTTCTGGGGTATACTTCGCTAGCTCATTTAGTTCTTTTGAATATTTTCTTTCGTAATATACTTTTTGTTTTCCAGTTGTTTCTATGACTTGTTAAACTCTGCCAATCAGAATGGCCTGGTTTTCAGCTTGTTCTATACCGGCTGTACCTCTTTTTCTTCAGGTACATAAGTATATTTAGACTATAAGAGGGCCTTTCTTATGGAAAATACATCTAGATTAAGAGGCGTCAGGTGGAAGATACTGGTAGAAGATCAAAACTGTTTGTGCTAAAAAGCCAAATTATAAGTTTCTATCTACTTGCTGGATAGTGGCTTGTTACTTGAAAAATGATCCAAACAGCATCTTTAGTGATCTTGGTTGTCATCTTTGCTTGATGGTTAGATGGAGATGCATTACAGATAGGTGTTATCGATCTCCTGAATTTTTTTTCCCTTTTGGTGTATATAGTTCTTTTATTATTGTTATTATTTTTTGGGCTTGATTATGGAGCTGTGCATCTGCACCTTTTTTCTTTCTAATCAGGTACTTGGAAGGTTTAATCGTGCCCGTGCAGCTCAACTCACTCTCCCTCACTATCTGTGCCAGACACCTTTGTTTATGCCAGTGGGTACCCAAGGTTCGACTTTGGGGTGATCATACTATTGTCTTCTATTTTAAAATCATGTTGATAGTACCTCTAGACCTATACCTCAAACTTTTGCAACACACATCTCTCTCTCTCTCATGCGTGCACACACACTCAAGCGTGCAAGTCTAAGAAATTGTTTTCTGAAATTTATGGTTGAAAAGGCTAAAGGATCCATTTGTCAATACCTGCATTGCATTTCAACTTGCAGCATCAAAGTTCTAGTACAAATAATACAGAGAAGTGAACAGCATATATCTTATAGCACTTGCATTTTCCAAATCTGTGTTTTATACAGTTACGCCGATATGAATGAGTTAGCTTCTTGTCCTAGTCAACTTTCTTCAATTGAAACTTTATTTATGCTAACAAGAGGAAGCTGCTGGTTGATTGATGTAAGAAATGGAGTTTTCATGTTTATAGGAACTATAAAAGGTTTAACGAAGAATCAGCTGGAGGAAATTGGTTGTCAAATTATACTTGGGAACACATATCATCTAGCTTTACGTCCGACTTCTGAGCTCATTGATGAGTTGGGCGGTCTCCACAAATTCATGAACTGGCCAAGGGCACTGCTTACAGACTCTGGTGGTTTCCAAATGGTAGTCTCAGTCTCAGTCTTAGTATCTCTTTCTCATATGCATGTATGGACATTTATTTGGCCTGTTCTGCTGACTTGCAATTATTGTAGTTTGTCAGTGTTATCATGGCATTCCTAGCTTTCTGAAGTTGGCTTGCTTTTGCACATTCCTTATGTATGATCTGAGTATATTTGCTTTTGGAGCAATGCATGCATAGTGCATGATCTGAGTATGTTTGATGCACTATCATCAGAAAGGCAAAATTATTTCTGGTGTCTGCTGGTCTTTCTAGGATGTATGACTAACCATCCTTATGTGGTGAATGAACTAATGATAGCATTGTTTTCAGGTATCCTTATTGCATTTGGCTGACATTACAGAAAAGGGTGTCACATTTCAGGTAAATCTTGTTGCTTCCCTATTTCAATAATGATTCATGATGAACCAGAGATTCCAACAGGGTTCGATTGTAGCATTTGATTTTTTCCTGTTATCTGTAACACTAGTTTTCACTGCCTTTTGTGTTAACATACCAGGAGTCTATTCATGTGAACTATGTATGTAAAATCTTCTCATATATTTTCTTTTTATTGATTTTCCATGTTTCACTGCCATACTCATGTGCTAGAGTTAGTCATTCCAAAGTAAATTGATTTCCTAACCAATGTTGTTGTGTATAGCCTATTCCCTTCAAAACTTCAATTAACCATCCCTGCCTGCAATTTATTCTTCCTACAAGTGCAGTTTGTTATTTCTTATTTGACTGCTTTGAGAGATCTCCCTGCTTGTTAAGTGGTGTCTCATTTTCTCCCTCCTGCTTGTTGCAGTCACCTGTCGATGGGAAACCGATGCTTCTTACACCCGAAGAATCAATACAAATTCAAGTAGGTCCACTTTTTCTTCTTCTGGCTCATTATGTAGCAGGTTATGCTCACTTAATATGTGATACTTGATACCTATGAACTGTTAATATATTGTTAAGGAAGTTCCCTTATTGGTAACGAGGACTTGCAGGAGAAGCAAGTTTGGCATGCATCCTATCTTGTTGTGTGCTGTACAAAGTTATAAATGCTTGCACTTTTTGCATTAAGACCTGAAATTTGATTAGACTACTGAATCCAGTTTTTGGGTGGACTGATTTACTTAGATTTAATAGCACGCACAATAAATGTTTGAGCTCTTAACAGCTTTTCTGTTCTAGATTTATAGGACGATCAATTCCTGGTACATGCAATAGTAGCACATGAGCTTCTTTCTGCATGTGCAATATCATTGCAGGATGGTACTAGTTTCTACTTATTGCTTATGGATTTATGTGAGGAATTGTAGTTGTAATTTCCTGCTGACGGACTTTTAGGAGTTGATTTGTTTCATGCAGTTGGGTGGCCCTTAGGCTACTGCTAATTCATTGTACTGTGTTTTGCATACAACTGATTGCAGAACAGAATTGGAGCAGATATTATCATGGCCCTCGATGATGTTGTGCGAACCACTATCACAGGGCCTCGAATTGAAGAAGCAATGTACCGCACTCTTCGTTGGATAGACAGGTGCATAGCAGGTAAATATGCTTGACAGCATATGATGAGCCTATTCTACTTATGCATAGCCTTTGTCAATATAAGTTGTATGGTCTAAGTAGCTAAAATATTATTGGTTTTCCTGCAAGCTTAGAAATTATGTCAAATTGTGGCAGACAAGCTGATTGTCAAGTTCATCTACATACCTTTTATCTGTTGGCTAGGCTAATCAACATTTTTGAATTTGAATGCTGCATGTTTTTGTCATTCAATTTGATTATGTAGTTTTTCTTGACTAACGTTTCCAATATTTATGTTTTTCCTCTATCATCTCCTGTACCACATTCAGATGTTACAAACAATATGTTTGCAAGAAGGTGAAGGGGGAATTATAAAAAATAGCTAGACATTTGCTTTGTCGTTGTCAAGTGTGTTTGTCAAGAATTTTAATTTTGTTCAAGCTCAGACTAATACAATGTGGTCAATTGACAGCTCACAAGAGGCCAAATGAACAAAATTTATTTGGGATAGTTCAGGGTGGTTTAGATCCAGTATTAAGGTGACTTGAAGTTCAATCAGTAACAGTTTTGCAAGATTTCGATTTTTTCAGTTGTCATATGATTTTAGCCTAATCTAATCTTGAGCTTTCTGGATAACTTTGTTTTTGTCAGGGATATATGTGTCAGAGGTTTGGTTGAACGTAATCTGCCTGGGTATGTAAGCACCTTTTTTTTGTATTCATTACTTATCTAGAGGTCTAGAGGTCTCTTCATTTTACTAGAAATGAAGCTAATGGTAGCCTTCTGTATTTGGCACCCTATTGAAAATGCTACTTTTTCTCAGCAAAACTTGCATATTAGGTTGGTTAGTTCTGATCAGAAATTTACAGAGTTTCCGCATTCTTTTTCAGTGACCATCATCATTTTAGGTGAATCTATTTTTGTTTCCCCCTTTCATATATTCTGTCATGCTGCAAGTTTGTATCTTAGGCTCCCTTTCAACATGGTCACAATACCTTCTGAAACAATTGTTGTCTTTGCAACTATATCTAACTAAAGATGTTGGAATTCAATGGCCAAGTGGTTGAAATAACTTCACTTAATTCTGTCACAGCTATGCTATTGGTGGTCTTGCAGGCGGTGAAGATAAAGATTCATTTTGGCGTGTTGTTGCTCAATGTACTGCTGCATTGCCTGAGGATAAGCCACGATATGTCATGGTAAAATTAGATTTCGCAATGTAACTCATCCAGAGATGATTTTTGTTTTACCACTTTAGTTTCGTTGTGAACTAAATCTGGTTTACTTTTTTCCCACAGGGTGTTGGTTACCCTCTAGATATTGTTGTTTGTAGTGCTTTAGGTGCTGACATGTATGATTGCGTGTATCCCACTCGTACAGCTCGCTTTGGCACAGCTCTTGTTCCAGAGGTGATTGCTTCTTATCTCATTTAATTCTGCATTGGTACATATGATTGAAACAGAAAGTCCCACATATGCTTATTCAGGAGTCTGTAGCTTTGTGTGGATAAAAAATTTCTTCTTTTTCTTTTCAGCAGATTTGTCATAGTGTTGCTACTTTTTGCATTATTCTTTGTCACTGATAAGCAGCTTTGGTGCTATTCCTTCGTGAGCATGTGTTCTTTTGACCTTTATGTGAACTCTGTGCAGTTTTGTATTATCTTTTTGTCACTGACAAGAAGCCTTGGTGTCTCTATGCCTTTGTGAGCATATGTTCTTTTGACCCTAATGTCAACTCCTTTATACAAGAACAAGTCAATTTCAAACAGTTTATCAAGTTAAAAGAAGTATTTGCTCTTACTTAAGCTTGGCACTTACTGTTTGAAAATTGCTTTTTTCTTTTTTCTCATATCGACTTCAGAATCTGGATAGTTCTGGTTTCATTTTTATCTAATTTGTCTTATTAATCAGTAGTCAAATCTTCCAGGGATGAAGTTAGAATGTCTTTCCGGTCAAGAATGGCAGAGTTGATGAACTTGAAACATGTAATAGGACTGGTTTTTTACTCCCATTAATTGGATATCCTAAACCATCATTAAATGTCTAGGTTTTCCTTTATGAGACTAGCAATTTACGATTTTAAGTTCCAAGTAAATAATTTCTGTTACCATGTGGCTTATGCAATTCCCTTGAGGATATATTTGAGATGCTTGGGTGTAATATGTTATCAAAGCCTTCCATTGGTATACTGATAATTGGACTTGAAGATGCTTTCTTGAGAAGGAAATGTAGGTCATTCAAATATTTAACTGAACTAAGAAGTCTTTTGTTTTTGGTTTTCTTTCTCGGCCTAACAAATTTGACAAGGTTGTGATAAAGTTGTTTCTCCTTCCTGCCTAACAAACGTGCTGTTATCTTCAATGGAGAAATGAGTCCCCTCCTCGATCTTTGGTACTGATTCTATATATTTCATTGATCCAGGGAGTTTTGAAACTGAAACACCAGGCAATGGCTAATGATATACGTCCTATTGATCCCATGTGCGAGTGTATGGTATGTCCAGGAGAGATGCTTAATTTCTTGCTTTTAGTTGTCTTTAATGTTGGTATTCTGTCTCTTTGCTGTAGGTCTGTAAAAATTACACAAGGGCTTACATTCATTGCCTAGTAACAAAAGATGCTATGGGATCTCAACTTCTTTCATATCACAATTTATATTACATGATGAAGGTATCAATTATAAGATAACTAAGTCATCTTATTTCCGTGAACAATCACTTTGAAGACTAAATAATGAAGTTTACTCGAATCTTGTAGCTTAGCAGAGATCTACACTCATCAATTGTTGAAGGACGGTTTCCAGAGTATGTGATCTTTTAATTTCTTAAACTATTTTACTTATTTTTATGGTCTCTTTTTGGGGTATTCATCAAAGATCAGGAAAAGACCTTGACTTGATGCATCTTTGATTTCAGTTGGTTTTTTTCTTTTTTATTTGTTTTTCCCTTTATCCATCTCTTATAATACATTTACGCTGTTCCTTCGTTTTGCTAATGCAGGTTTGTTTGCAAGTTTCTGCAGACAATGGTACTTTAGTCTTCCACATTTACTATATTTTCTCCTGTCTCTTTCAAAAGCATTGTTCTTGGTACTGTGTCTCAGATAGAATTGTTAAGTCTGGCCAATAATGGGATTCGTGCTTAACAAAAAATATGGTACATTAGAAACAAAGGTTAAGGGACTGGAAGAGAACAGGATAATAAGTAATTTCATCAGTGACCTGAGAACCCTCTCCCATACTCATCTAGTGATTAAGTACTTAAACGTATATAACAGACAAATACGGATGCAATCCATTTACCCTTAAAAGTAACTTTCTGATACAATTATAATTTGGAGATACCAATGAACCAGATGCTCCTCATGATGATAGTTACGCCATAGTCACTACACCCAATTATTAGGAGGCCTGATATATGTATTTATTCACCACAATTATGTGAAGATTATTAGATCAATCTTTGGTCAAATAGAATTCAATAGCACCCTGGTGGATTATTTGAATTCTCGTCGTCTCTTTTTCGATTCTGCTACTTTGAGAATAACATTGATCTACTATTTTGCTACTTGTGACTTTAGCTAATTTACTTTGAGATTTGCACATTTTGTCCAATCCATAGGAGTGCTTTCAAATCTGCTTCTTGACATAGAGTTGTGTTTATAGTTCTTACATCTTTTAATTTGGTCATGTAGTTCCCAAAAGGTGATGTGCCTGAATGGGTTTGCAATGCCATGGAGGTTGCAGGAATCGACATTTCTTCATGTTGTCGTGAGATGAGGTTTGATGTTGATAAAAGCTCAACATTGTAGGAGTACATATTCTACAGTTCAAGCAAATATAGCTGTTAAGACACATGCAAGTGATTATACGGTAGTTGATGCTGGAAAAAGCTCAAAAATTTTGGTATTGACTTTTCATTGAGCACCTAACCGATACAGATGTTAGATACATGCTCGTGACAGTACGGTGGAAACAAATTTCTGGCCAATACGCTCCTGCACTGTGATGTACTGCTGAATGCAAGGGCATCTGTCTCTAATTGATCTGAGCAGACAAATGGTGGATGGTATATACTCCCTTGGAGCAAATGAATTGATAAATTTTGATCCTCAATTCTCTACAGCTTCGAGCATAGATTTTTGTGCTTTCGAAGAGTGTGTCCTAGTTTACTGCATTCGTGGTCATTCTTCTGTGCACAGTGCTGAAACACACTGCACTTTTTGTGGGAAAGAGCCAACTAGAAAAAAAAAAAAAAACAATTTGTTTGTGTGTGTGTGTGTGTGGGGGAGGAGGGGGTAAGATTTAACATCTTTCTTTAATTCCACTTATATGTGATGTTGTTCACAGTTGACTGACCAAATTTCTGTATGAAAATAAAATGCCCGGATAAGAAAATAGATACCTACTTCGACACAAATCAAGTTAACCAACTGGTTATTATGCAACAATTTGCATATCCAAGTTTGTGTCTAAAAGATCAATTAAAACCAATTTGAGCATAAGAAGACTTGATATATAAAACATTGATTCAAAATTATGCTAATAAATGACGATTATTTATAGAATCCAATATCAAACCACGCAAGCATCCTCAACCTTTGACATCTGAAAACAATATTTTTTAGGGTCTCAAATTTCCCCACGAAAACAATATTGAGAATGCATATGTTTGTAAGTTATGCGTGCAAGGATGGGTCGCTAAACTTGATTTGATGGGAAAAATCTGCACAGGAAGTCAAAATTTATTTCAGTGAATTTGAACTCCGGCATTAATTTCTGAAACTTAGGTAAGGACATTTAACTAAAGAGGATTTATTCTAATAGTTAAGGTTCAAAATTCCAGAATCCGGAGATTTTAGATTCAAATATTCCTTTCTCTCTTGCTTCTTAAATTTCATCTCTTGCTTCCTCTAGTAGAACACAAATTGAAAAGAGAAAAGGTAAGCATGCATAGTTTTTTGTAAGTCAAACACATTTCTTTGAGGACAGATTAATAAAAGTCTAGTTTATCAGAACCTTTAATTGGGAGCCTGATAAAAGTCTACTTTATCAGAACCATTTAGACCCTTTTTTTTTTTTTTTTTTTGTAAGTTAATTGTGAAACACCCAAGATTTTCAATCAGTAGAGGAGTCCAAACGCATTGAACCACAAAGCTTTGCGGCTACAAGTTGACGACATATCCCATCACTTTCTTCCTCCTTCAGACCACTCAACTTTGTTGGGATGATATATGAAAGCATGTTATCTTTTCCATATACAATTGATAATTCAAATAGTGTTTCGTTGCTTGTGGGATTTTTACTGGTTAAATTTAGAACCCAGCTGATACCCTCAAAAGAAAAAGGAATTGACATATATAGATATCAAACATCGCTTCTTACTGCAAAATTTGCCAAATTGATGATGGATATGCGAACATATTACTATCAGTACATGCATCGTTGTCTTTTCCCTCTTCACTTCCAATTTCTCTCTCAAGTCAACTACTTGGTTGTCCACAGCCATACCTACAATATATATAATGCGTAACTAAAAGATAGAAATTTAGCACTTGCTTCATATTGAAGCACCAGTTTTCCTGTTATGATCTACCTAATCTGTCATGCACGGAGCATTCATGTCTAATTGATTGACAATTGCCTGAATCCAGTATAGACTGTGTGGATTTAACCCAATTATATACGAATTGCATCATGACCTAGAAAAATTCTACAATGCAAAATGAACTTATTAGTTGGATTTCCCTTCTGAAATCTGGAGAACCGACATGGGAGATTTGTGACAGAGAAATGTGCAGTACTGCGTTTTAAGCATCCTAAATGGACGGAACTTTCACTGAAGAAGTTCAATTCGATTATGCTCAAATCCTTTGATCTGAAGGGTTTCAATTCATTGGCAATTTCTCATGTATCAATACAGTGAAGTCACAAACCGAAAAGAGATTGGATACAAAGTTTTTTTTTTCCCTATATTATTTTGCTTGTTTCATAATCACGTTTCGAACTATATTTCGAACTATTTTTTTATCTCATATACATGACAACAGGAAAAGTATTAGTATAGTAATTATTTCAAATAATACTTTGTCTAAACACATATATAAAACTAGTGCAGATGAACCCCGTCTGTGTAATTATTCCGGACCTATAAGGCACAACCAAAGAAAAAGTCTATGCTTGCACCAATTTCATGGCTAATCAAAATTTTGAAAGAATCCGGTTGTGGTCAATCGTCAGCATTTAAGATGCATTGATTTCCGAATTTTCAATCGTATTCAGGACCATGCAAATAAGTTAGCACTAAATTGCAAGGAAAGGGAAGAAAAACCGGCTCCTTGCTGTCTAGATTCTTATGGTTTCTGGACCATTAATGCTGCAGCATTAATTAGTTGGATCCGCAACTATGCTGTTGAAGTTCATGCATGTCTTCCTTTCTCTAGCAAATTTCATCTCTCCCTCACGCAAAGAACCATTTTTTATCAGTTCAACTGGGGTGGTGTAACGATTTTGGAAGCTGAATTTGAAGAAAGTCTCATCAGCAGAAGTCTTCCATGAAGAGAAAAGGAGGGGCAAGAATTAATACGGATAGTCAATGGTTAGGTAACGATCCTGTCACCTAATATTCACAGCCATGGGAACGAAAGTGAAATCTTTTCTTGCCCTCCTTTTTCATTTCATTTCATTTCTCTTTTATATTTTGGTCGGCAATGGAAAAGCAAAGTGAACTCTGACATGAGGCCATACATGTTGAGCCAAGGATATGAGAAAAGGAGCAAAAGGATGGCAGAAACTTTAAACTGTTTTACCATGCAAGAAAAATGTGTGTGTTTTTTACTCAACATGATTCACGGGTTACCACACACAAGACTTCTTCGGCTGATCTTTTGCCTTTTGAACGAGAATTCCAGCTCTTGAGAATTTAGGACTTTCTAATGTTCACACACACACACAAACAAGATTACCAAGTAGCAAACAGATAATAAAAAATTATGCAGGATATATAAGGTAAGAATGAACCATGAACAGCACTGTTTTAGTAATCCAATCTGGCCCTGATCAATCATAGAGCAATGAATTAGTAGTTGACAAAAAATTGAAGGCGCAATTAGACGTCTCTTGGTAAGAAGGATATACAGATATCCTTAAACATCCAAAACCTACAATAGTTGTGCAATTGCTCGAAATGAATATGGACCCTTTAAAGTTGCTTCATTAGGCTCGTTATTGAAAACCCTATTCATTCTTCTTGAAACGTCAATTGCGTTACGCATCATGCATTTTCCAAAAGATACGATCATCCGAGAATAAAAAAATTTGTGTTGGAGGAAAAGGATCCAAATCAACCGTTCAACTGTTGCAATGAACACTGTAGAACTGGCTTCTTAAAATTCAAAGATTCTAGTAGGCTTTCGATTGATTGTGACGTAAAGGATGCCATTGGGGTAATGTTTTATGGCCAAAAATCTGCTACAAAAGACTCTATCCAACTGGCAGCCATGAAAATATAAGCAAAATATACAAGAAAAGGGGGCACACCATGTGGTGCACTGCAGTGTGAGTGAAAGGTGGAAACATTGTGTAGAGAGAATAACACACCATGTGAGGTTGGTAGCAAAGTTCAGTTTTGGCAGATGGCTTATTGGCAAATAGCAAGTAATGTAGTGTTCTCTCTCTCTCTCTCTCTCAGCCAAGCCATGCATACAGCCTGGCTTCTGAACTCAACTGGTGTAAGGATTTCTATTGCAAATGTGAGCTTGGATTATGAATGAATACATGATAGGAATCACCAAGGATCAGATGTGAACATGTTCTTAAAATCCCAATTATGCATTGACCAAATTGTCTATTATGGTGGCCTTTTAATGCTACCTATTTTTGCAACTAACCATCAATTTTGTTATCCTTTTTCCTGCTAACTCAATGCAGTAAACTAGTTTTTTTTTTTAATTTATACATACATTTAATGTAATTTATTTGATGATGATTTTCCCTCACTAATATCATCCCATTCGCCACATGTTTAATTGGAAAGTGATGATCAAGAATGCATTGAAGAAAATCAGACACATATTGAAAGCTTATGGCAATTCTATGTTTCCTGTTTTTAATCATAAAAACTTCACCTTCATTTAATTGATTGATAATTTGGTTCTGCAGTATGTGATTAATCAAGGATCAAGCTTTACTCTCATCCCTGGTTGGAAAATTTCGTAAACAAAAGTTAAATTGCTGTCATGGAATTTGTATTTCTCTTCCTAGCCTCAAAATATAGTTCAAATAGTTCGATGCTTACTTTCAAAAAGGGGAAAAAGCACGAAGACTTTGATGCTCGATTGCTTCTTTAGAATCCGAATAACAACAAAGAATAAAACACAGTAAATTTTTTCCCCCTCAAAAAATGAGAAATGATATTCAAGGAAAGAAGAAAAATAATAATTTGGGTCATTTTGGAAAACAATTATTTGGAGCAAAATTTGATTGAGAATCTCTATACATATTTTTCAATTAGAAAACTCATTCAAAACGTCCCTCATATTCACTAAATGAATTTTTTCATTCTTTACTATTAAAATATTAACTTTGCATCATTTACAAATTCAATGTTATAAAATTTGATTCCAATCTAAGTTTTCGTTCACTTTTTAGTCTAAAACTTACCATGTAACCAACGTGCAATCATTTTTTATGTAGAAAAATGTCAGATCTCACTTTTTTAGTAGAAAAAATGAATATGATTCAAGTCAAATCTTACATTTTTTTAAGGGTAAAAATGAATATAAATCAGATTATTTCTTTAACTATAATTGAGATTTAATTTTTTTTCTCCTAAAAAATTGACTATGTATTGCTCACGTGATGAATTTAGGGTAAAACACGGTAAAAAAAAAATCTAAATTGTGACCAAATTTTATCAACTTAATTTTGTGAGAGACATAAATTTACCATTTTAAAAGTGAAGGATGAAAAACTTCATTTGACGAAATATAAGAGATATTTTGAGCGATTTTTCCTTTTCAATTACTCTTTTTTTTAATCTTTTTAACCATTTTTAATCTCACATAATCACTCGTTAAAGCATTACAGTGAAACAAAAGTACCAAACAACGGTTGAATCCAAAAGGACAAATGACTCGTTTCGCATCAGATAAAAGGAGACACATAGCTGGTTAGCAACAACCACACTTTACTATTGTTCAGAGCCTTTAGACGTCTGAAAAGCATATCAAAATGTCTCACCCTTTTCCTCTGTTCTATTGGGATTGATTGGCTAATCACGGACACCAATTTCTTCACTTAATTTATAGCCCCTCTTGGCCTATGTCCATACCTTAGAAAATTGCTCTCAGTCCAGAAGCCTTCTAAGAATACTCAGGAAGATGCATCAATTTATATCATGTACATGTGAACTATGAAGTTGACAATTCTGAGTTAGTCCTGCATTCTGAGTGCATTCCTTGGAGAACCATAAGGAAGAAGCGTGGTTTTATTCGTACTCTTTATTGAAGATTATCACTGACAGCAGCTATGAACAGATTCAATTACTTTGATTCTTCAGGTAATTTCGCATTATGAATTCTATCAGTTACTGCAAAGTTTTCTGCTCTCCAACGGTGTTCCGCTTATGTTCCTCAATAATTTGGACTCCCAGCTTAGGAAGATCTTAAAAGAATAATCAGAAAGGAAACAGAAAACTAGAATTACAACGTTTTAATTTGCATGCTACTCACAGAATTATGGAAGCTAGAGTATTATTGTGCTTCAGCAGAAATTGGTAACTTTGTTTTCTTCTATAGTTTCTTGGCATGTTTTTCTGACCATCCACTGAGGAATCTTATTGACTGGATCATGCTTTGATGAAAGTAGAGAACAATACAAGGGAAAATGTGGGCTACAGCAATGAGTTCCAGGCAATGCTAGATGGTTTAGATGATGAAGACAGCATAGAAGAATACAACTGCAGCAATGGGAAGAAAAAGAGATTAAGAATTGATCAAGTCCAAGCACTCGAGAGGATTTTTGAGGTTGATAACAAGCTTGACCCCGAGCGAAAAATAAAATTAGCCCAAGAATTAGGCCTCCAACCACGACAAGTTGCAATCTGGTTCCAAAACCGCCGCGCCCGATGGAAGACTAAGCAACTGGAGAGGGATTATCACCTTCTTAAGGCCAATTATGAAGCCCTTCAACTCAATTATAGTAAAGTTGAACAAGAGAAAGAAGGTTTAGTTGCCGAGGTATGTTCTGTACATTTAACATCTTTTTGTTAATCTTTTAGCAGAGGAGGGTGGGAAGGAAGGAACAGGAAGTAGATAAGGATGATGAGCAGAGAACAAAAGCCCTTTGAGTTTTAACTACTGGGCTATATTCGATTCTTGTTGGTATCACTATTTACTGTCTTGTGTTTATCTTGCAGTTAAGGGGCCTAAGGGAAAAATTGGGAGAGGATAATACAGAAACCAATCATTCAATTGAAAAGGTGGCAACTTTGCAGAGTTCCCCAAAAATGGCCTCAGAAAAGTGTAATGATTCTAGTGAATTTGGGCCAACACATGCAAATCATGAAGTCTACACAAACTTGCACTTGTCATCTGAGACTAAAAGGATTCTTGATTTGAAAGATGGCTTATCAGACAGTGACTCAAGTGGAGTCTTGAATGAAGATAGCAACAATCTGAATGTGCAGCCACTGGTATCAAAATTAAGTTCATGCAACCCTACATTCAATGGATTGGATCAGTATGCTTTCTCTCTATCTGCCCCAGTTTACCATCCTCATTTGTTGGATTCAAGGGTGAAGGATTACCAGCAGCAATTTATGAAAATGCAAGACCAAAATCATTCAAGTTATGCAGATGACTCGTGCAACATCTTTTCAGTTGATCAAGCACCACCCCTTTATTGGTACTTCTCTGATCCAAGAAACCAATGATCTTGATTACCATCCACCTAAAAGTTTGAAGTATTAAGAAGCCAAGGAAAGAATTTTGTAGTGTAAAAGCTTACTTGTCTTTTGCATCATCAATGTAATAGTATATATACTGTATTCTACACGAAAGAATTTTATTTCTGAACAATTCTTGAGGAAATTTATGGTATAAATTTGGCGGAAATGTCAAGTATCTCCTACTAATTAACTATCATGTCGGATATTAACTCGTAGTATTTTCGTACAAGCAAGAGCGTCAGTGTTTAGCAGTGACACTGAATTCATGTCCTTGAACAATCATTGATTACCAATTGATCATTCTACGTGAAACCATGCACCTGTAGTATGTGAGTTTGACATCAACCTTGTAATGCACATTGATAAAGAAAAAGGCAAGACGAGGTAGCATAGCATCAAATCATCAACACAGGAGCTAGAGCAGTTTTACCTGTAAACCTCAAAAGATTCATGAAGGAAGAGAGTTCGAGTCCCACCTACCCCTCCATCCAGCTCCCCTTTCACCATGATGTTAACTTCAGGAAGTTTTGCGCTATGGTATATCTGCCAGGGCAAGGGGAACATCGATTTGGAGCAGGCGACGATCGAGTTTTGGGTACAGTAGTTGTACTTTTTATAAGAAAATGATAATACATTCATATTGCTTTGTTATGCATGTGAATTTTGTTTGTGTATATGATTACGATACGAGTACAATCGTGTATAGTATACACCAAATGATGAAAGGAATATTACAAAATATACCAAATGCCAACCGTGCCCCAATCCCGGGGAACATGTACGATTAGTATCAAGGGCCAGTCTTGGCTGCAGGTCTGTATTCAAGACTCGTGGGACTTACGCTTGCCAACTCTAAGGCAAGTCATGCCCTAAAAGAAAATGAAAAAAGAGAAGAAAAGAAGAAAAAGGAACAAAAAATCAATTAGCATTGATCAGAACTTGATAAACGCGAAAGAATAGTTACCATGAGCTCTATTATTATTTGCCTAATTACCAAAATGAGAATGGCTCTAGTCTTTCTGCTTGCATTTATTTTTTTTCCTACCAGATGATGATACTGAAAACCAAAAAAGAGCCAGGGGACCCAAAGCCAAAGGGCCAAGGCCACTTTTTGTCCGTTCCAATTTCAATGGGAAAGGAAAGAAATGGTGGTGTCATGGCCACACTTGTTTGTTGCTTCATCCGGGTAGCTATCAACCTATCACTTTAATTAGATTACCATCCAAGAATGCCATCAAATTCAATGTTCTGCTTTTCAGATAACTCTAAATCCAGCGACAAAAGAGGCCCATGTATAAAGATTTGAGATTCCCTCTGTTTTAAACCTGCAAACCTGAGGCACCTGCGTCAAAACAAAGAAATGAATGGACCTTGCCTTGCAAGTACCATATACTCACCAGTATTATAGTGAAGTTCTATTATACTCCCGTGTCTAAACTGCCTTTTGGCCCCTCATGAAACCTGTGATCTTTGCGACAAAAATTCGAGTTCAATGAAGGGACTGAGGAGTTTGTTGCATTCGGGTGTGATAAAAATTCGAGTTCATATGGTCCAGAAGAGCTGGCAACTTGGATCAGTTCAGTGGTGTGAGATAAATAGGGTAGGCTTAAAGTTTTGAAAATGGACAAAATAAAATAAAGCTCTTGAATCATACTCCATTGACAACGAGGAAAGCAGAAGGAAAAGAGCTTGAAAATTGCAGAAAAGGAAAGTGGACAAGTAGTGAATCATCAAGAATACAAGGTCTGCTAACATTGCAGTGACAAATGACAATGCATGCAAGAAACATGGTCCTCATCAAAGATCAAACACATCTACTACTACACAAAGTTTCGAGTGTTTTTTGCTCTAAATATTTGATCGATCTATAGATATTCTCTTTCTTGTTTCATGAACTTCAGTTTATTAGTGGGCTTCTATCTATAGAATTCTCATTCTTGAAAACGAAGATCGGAGATACACACTGATATATGACAATCAAGGTTATTTGATCAAAGCAAGAACATTGCACTTCCCGATTTAAAAATAGCATAAGCTTTATTTTTCTTCATATAACATGTTGGATTGTTAATTAGCTGCTTAGTGCTTTTGGAACAAAACAAAATTATTTAGATATTATCAATCGTGGTACTGATAACAATCCATTGATTCATATTCTTTCGAAAAATTTTATAGAAGGGATGTATAATGTCAAGAACGGAAAGTGGTGCATTGACCTATGGCCAACGCCTAGCGCGCTATTAGGTTTCATCATTGGGTCATATTCTGAAACAGGCCCTTCAGGACAGCCTAGAACTCTAGGGTGGGCTGATTTTGCATAAAGCAGAACAAAGCTTGAAGTTTGTTCTTAAACTTGTATTTGGGGTAAAGCAAACCATAATATCCTTGCTGTGGATTATACTCTATTCTTTTTCCAAGCCCATAAAACTTTCGTTTAGTTTGGAAAAATGTATTGAAAACACGAGACTATCTCCCATTGAGAGTTTGAAACTTAGGTGGAAAGGGATTATCTCCTATTGAAAAACCTTCGATTGCGTTTGGTTGCAAGGAAAGTAGAGGAAAAGTGAGGGAAAATAGAGAATTCTTGATTTTTTTTTTTTGGGTGGTTTGTTTGACAAGAAAGTAGTGGGACCCACAAGAAAAAAATTTCCCCTGTCAAATTTCCAGCAAAATTCATCCTGCAAAAATCATGGGAAAACAAGTGATGGGAAAATCTCAACAGATAAATTTTTTTAACCATGGTATCTATTTAAACCGACATATATCCTATCATATCTCATTTTTTGTCATTCATATGTCAGAGGTAGAACTAATCCTAAAATCTCTCCTCAAATCTTTTTATCTATTTCAATCATCTATATATGCAACCATTAGACCATAGCAGAACACCATTTAGATTAAAATCTTCCTTTTTTTCCTCTTTCCAAAAAAAATATCATTCTTTTTATTCTTTTCATCTTCATATCTTCTTCTCTTCATGGTATGACTTTGAATAAATTACTTAGATTTAATAGTATAAAAGTATATGCATTCAACTTTATTGTCATGTTAGTTTTTATTTATTTTTTTGAAATAATTATGCAATTAAATATGTTATTACTTATTTTATGCTTCTTTTAGGTAATATTTTAGCAAATGAATGTATTTTTATATTTCAATGCGTACTAGTACTTCGATAATATCTATCCAAGAAGTTTAAATAATTTTCCTGTAATATTCCTATCAACCAAATACAACAATTTAAATTTTCCTACACTATTTTCTTGTCTATCAAACACATACAGGAAATTTAGTTTCCTTTTCCTTTACATCACTTCACCTCACTTTTTTCACTTTTCCCGTTACGCACTTTCTTGCACAATTTTCTTGTCAAACAAATGGAGCCATGTTCTTGTCAAAAGAAAAAAAGAGGGGGGGGGGGGTGGGGAGGTAGAAGAAGAAGAAGAATGTTCAGGATGAGATTTAATGACTAATATGTTCATAGTCTTACTTTGAACTTAAAATACAGCATGTTAAGTAATTTCCCAGTAATTATTATGGCTTTTCAAATAACTCAAGAGAAATTTTGGGAGTGTGACAAAAAGAGTTAAATAAGGGGAATTCTTGTTGCCCCTCTTTTTAATGTTTCTCTCTCTGGAAATAAATGTACTACAACGGTGCAAAATTATCTCATAAGGTTAAATGGAAATGACATTTATTTACTGAAGTACAAATTGTGGCAAAATATATGACAAAAAGTTCCTACTGTATAAAGTTAAAAGATGAACTGAACTGTGGCAAAATATATAAAGTCCCTCTTAACCATGAAAACTTACAAAAAAAGAATGATCAATAATCCGACAACAATTTTCCAACTCAACTGAAAATATATAAAATAAGAAAGTGGTCACACTTTCTTATTTTTTCTCAACTCTCACTAATTTCTCATTAAAAAAAATCCCGCAAAATCTTCCCTTGTATTGTTAAACAAATATCACACTAGGAAGAAATAGAACGGGATCTCATTATATAGCTTTGACAATTGCAACATACACAGATGTTCTTGAAATTATGTTTAGAGCTTCAAAATGCAACTTTTTGTTTTATATTCAATTTTTCTGATCTTCCTTATTTCACATATGCCTCTTTTTTTTTTTTTTGTCTGACACGATAGACCTACACTACTCTATACTAAGGGGAGGAGGATCTGAAGAGACTCAAGAACATTTTGGAAGGAACTGAACCACCACCGGCCCAAATGGGTGTGCAGAAAACCTGGATTTCTAAAATGTAGGCAAGGAGATTTGATCCCTTGATCTTCATCCAAATAGAGCTTTTAAAACTCTTTTGGTGGCCTTATTTCACATTTGTCACTAATGAAGATTTAATCAAATTATGATATTTTATATTAAGAAAAACAGTTTGTCTAACGGATGCTATCCGTTAAGATATATTTTGGGTACTATATTTTTTGAAATATAAGATTAATTAGGAAAAGTAAATAAATAAAAGGGAAGATAAGTAAGATTAAATAGAAAAACTATATAAATGCAAAAGAAAATAATCATTGTTAGTATGTATATATATATATATATATAATAGGTTAAATGAATATTAGGTGTATTAACGAGCACTTGTTAGAAAAATCTAAGAAAAAATGGTGGAATAGAAACAGGAGTCGTGGGAGCTTGGTCTTTGTTAAGTTCTTATTCAGCTAATCGTCTAGATTAAGTTGTACATGCGTGGCGGAATAGTCGTGTACATTTCCACGCCGCCCCATACAGAAAAAGTGAAAAACAAATCCGTGCGTAGCACCCAAAACTTTCTACTTTCCTCGCTCAATGAGGAAATCCGAAATCATCTCAGCCACCGACTCAACTTGTGCGACGGCCCCACTCCCAACTTCTTTTCCCCATCCAACCGTGCATTCAGTCCTCCGCCGACTTTTCAAACCTACACGACCCGTCAAAAGAAGCTGTGTTGTGAAACACCAGCGAACCTCCCATGAAATCTCAAGGAAATAACACCATGCAAAAATCAGCGAGAAGGAGAATACCAAAGACCATCTATAAATATACATGACCTATCTTCTATGACCAACCAAAAAAAATCCCACATTTTTGCCATGGAATTCAGGAGGCCAAGGCATCAACAAATTGCTAGATCAACGAGGCCAAATGGGATGTGCAAAAAGCATCCAAAACATCAACAATCACCAGGTGTTTGCTCAATTTGTTTGACTGAAAAGCTCTCGCAATTATCCTCAAGTTCATCACGTAGTAACACTACTGCTACCACGGTTGGTTCTTCTTGTTCCTCTTCTTCCTTGTCATCCTTGTCGTCGTCTCATTATTCCGCTAGCGCTTCTTCTTGTTCTTCCCCCGTGCATAGCCATCATTATCGAATGACCTCGGATGGAAGAGGGCTGTCCTCCTTCAGTTTGTTTAGAAGTGGTAGAAATGTGCTCACCAAGAGTAGATCAGTGGCTTTTATCACAAGAAGGAGAGATGCAGGCGAGGTTATTGCTATGGATCATGGCAAGAAAAAGAGTGGCTTTTGGTCGAAATTGCTACGGCCAAGAAGCAAGAGGATTGATGAGGGTTTGGTTCATTCAAGGACCGTGACGAGAGTTCATTGATGGACATACCATATTCCTTGATTCTTTATACCATTTTTAAAAAAAAATCTTTTGCCGATTTTGAATGTATAGTGTTCAAACTTGGATTTCACAATTTAGGTATTTTTTTTCCTTTCTTTTCACAACAGGAGATAGAGTAAATACATAGATCAGAATTAAAGGAAGACAATAAATTGTTCTTCTTTTCACATCCATGTTGTGATTCATTATATATGGAATTAATGAAAGAAATTAGAGTAGATCTGTATTGCCATACGTACGTACATCTGGAGCTATTCATTAATCGTCTTTTATCCGTTAATCACATCCATCCATTATTTTCAGCATGAGCTGCCTGCTTCACCATTGGTATATGACCCTCCCTGTGTTTCCTTGGTCTTTATTATGGTGAAACCATTTCTTTCAAATTATCTTGCGAATGAAATTTCAATTGATGGAAGAGTTCCAATAGTTTTTTTTTTTTTTTTTTTTTTTTATCAAGGAAGAGTTCTAATAGCTACAAAAGGGATTCTAATTTCTATAAGTTTAGATTGTGGTTCATCGGCCTGGAGCCCCAAAAGAACACCAGAGGAGAGAGAGGGCTAGATTTGGACCAGATGCAATTTCATTCAGTTGTCCGAAACTAATTGGAAGCAGGGATCAGAAATTTTCTAGAAAAAAGTTCCGGCCTATGACTTAATTTAATTGCACAGTTCTCCTCAAAAAAATTCCTTTTTAATTGTAAAGTTTCAAAGCTTAGGTGTATTACTTGAAGTCTTTTTTTTTTTTTTTTGTCAAAATATTACTTGAAGTCATAACAACGTGATTGACTGAGCTTATTTTTCAAAAGCTGTGCAAAAAAGTACATTGATTTCCACGGTAAAGTATTCAAGACGAGATTTTGACTATTGAGGATTCAAATTTCAGATACAGAGTGACATCTACGGACACAGGGAGGGGAAAATAAGTCCAGCACAAGTTGGTTTAACTGATAAGGATAAATTATTTACTTACAAAAAGTCATATGTTCGAATTTCATTCTTGATATGAGAGTTAAATTGATAGATAATCTGTAACAATCTCTGTAAATGACTTATAGTTTCAGAGGCACGTTCTGATCCGTAGTGATAATTGAAATTAAATCCATCTGAACTTTTTCGTATCACAAAAAAATAAGTCTAAAATATATGTTCTAACCCGTAGTGATGATTGAAGTTGAATTCATTCGAATAGGGCTGCTAACTAGTTATCTCAATTCCAAATAGTGCACTATTCGAATAAAAATACTTGAGTTCAAACATATCAAGTTCTTCAAAGTTGAGTTTGAACTCGAACTCAAGTTTGATTTTATTTAATCTTACTCGAACTTGAGATTGAACTCGACCAAATCGAGCTCAGTCGAATTTATTCGAGTTTAAGCAAGTTTTCAAACTCAATTTTTTTTAATAAGTTTTATAATATTATAAATACATTACTTGACAAGGTTGAACGTAGAGCTGTAAACGAACCGAATCGAATCGAGTATCTCATGTTTGACCTCTGTTCGTTAAACGATTCAAACAACGTTCGTGTTCGTTCGTTAATTTTCGAACTCCAAATCTATGTTCGTATTCGGCTCGTTAAACAAAATTCATGTTCGAATTCGAGTTCGTGTTCGACTCGTTTAACATAAACGAGCCATTCGCGAACATGCTCGAAATGCTCGAATCCAAATTATTTTAAATCTTAAATATGCCATACAAATCATTAATCATTCTAAAAAATAATTAAAATACTAAGTGACTAAATTCTATTATTCATTAACTATATAACTAACATTAACATAAAAATAACAAATAAAACCCTCCAAATATAAAAGTCTAGCTATAAAATTAACCCTAAAATTTATCAAATGATAATTATGTCCATGTTCGCGAACGTTCGTTAAAACTCGCGAACATGCTCGTATTCGCTCGATTATTAATCGAACAAAAAAATTCGTTCGAACTCGGTTCGTTTAAGGTTTCGAACGAGTCTTTCACGAACACGAACGTGTCGAAACGAACCGAGTTACCAAACAGTTCGGTTCGTTTTAACAGCTTTAGTTGACCGGTACTCAGAATTTTAGTATAATCTAATTATTTTATCAAGTAACTACGTGGCACGCTTTAGATCCATTGCATGTCAAATTAGATAGTAGTTCTCATAACAGCCAGATCATTTCTAAATTTGTGCCTTAGTTTATAAGCATATAGGAATATCTGTTTGGTTAGAAGAAGAAGCAACTAGTTTTGTCTTTAGTGGGTAAATCATACGATTAGACAAAATATTCCGCGAAAGAACCCCGAGATTCTCCACCCATTGCTAGGCTGTTGCCTGGCATGTTGACGAATTATGACCAACTCCCCTCGCGAGGAAACTTCACACGAAGACTCTCTTTGATTAATCAAATACACATGCGTTGATGAATCACAATCATACATACCCCACACCTCACTCTTCTTCTTCTTCTTCTTTGATATAATAGTAGTACTTTTCATGCTGGACGAAGTCATATGCAAAGAATGAAAATTTTGATTTTGACAACCCAACCAAGATTTGATACATTGACCAAATTCCTCGAATTTTTCATTGCAAATGTATATTCAGCGAAAAAGTACCGGATGTGAACAAATTAGAACATGTTATTTGTTATGAGTGAAGTTGCTTTCGTCTAGGAAAATTTGTGGGCGGTCAATTTGAATACAATCCGCTGTGGCTTGCTGCTGCTTTGTGTTCATATGGTTTCTGTTCTCTTTTGTGTCCATTTCTTTTGCTTGTTCCCCCGCAAAAAGACCACCGTGAAAAGCAAGGTATGGACTAATACAAGTAGAAGTCAAATTGATAGTCAAGAAAAGGACTTTTTATATGATGGACTAATATTGCGTATATAAGTGGAATAAAGTCTTTCATTTTTTTGTTTTAAAAAAAAAAGACTTTCTTTTTTTTAAGTGAAATATAGTGGGCTAGTTTTTCAAATACAATAAAAACTTTTAAAAAGTACTCTAAAAGATAATCTAAAAATTACTTTAAATTTTTTTAAATTTTAAAAAATATTTCAAAATATATTCTAGAAAATTTTCTACTCTTAAATATCCCAAAATATTTTCTAAAAAATCCCAAAATATACTCTAAAAACTCTGCTACAGCAAAAAAATTTTAAAAACACCCCCAAAAAACAGCTAATCCAAACGGAGCCTATACACAACTCTATTAGATAGAAGCAAAATAAAAGATTGACTCACCTCCTAGTTTTTAATTATCCCTACGACGATTGTTTCTATAGCATAGATATGTTGTGAAAAGCATTAAATGACTTTTTAAAGCTGAATTTTTTCAAAAAAAAAAGAGTTATGCACTAAAAATAAAAGAGAAAAATAATCAATTCAAATGTTTGATATGACTATGATTCAAGTCTATACTTAGACAAGAAACTTGAGAGGTAGTTTCAAGGCCTTAATTTCTACCAATCAAGTTTTTTTTTTTTTTTTTTTTTTGTAAATGAAAGGATTTAAATTCAAAACTTTTTACTTACAACTCTACTAATCTATTAATAATTTTTTTTTTTTTGAAGTGGGGCGGGGCGGGGGTTGGGGCTGGTGCGGCATGGGGGGATGGGGAAGTTTGATGATGCAAGGGCCGTAAGCCCCATTAAGCGCCCGTTCCCACGAAGGAGACCAGTTGACTACCCGAGAAGGAATCACAGTATACGACAAGGCCACCGACCTTTTCATATTTTGGACTGTCTTGTGAATTGCAATTGTCCCGATTCTACGTCAAGTAAATCTTACAAAGGCCCATCTTACAAATCGCGCCCCCTTTGCAAATAAGCTTCGCAATCTGATCCAAACCAAATCAGAAATGGCTTTTTTGATAATCTTACTTTGCAATTGTGAGTGAAACGTGGCCCAAAATCTCACCGTTTACTTGCAAAAAATTCCTTTTTTTTCCTTGGTCAATTGAGAGATGATTTTGTGTTTGCGATTATTATCTTGAAATTGAAGCCCCACACTTTCAAGAGCTTAAGAATCCACTGTAATGTGAAATCTTCAGTCCTTTATATCCAAAAAGATCAATTGTTTGTTTTCGATCTTCCTTAAATTAAAACAAAATATCATTCATGTTGATATCTTAATTGGAAAAAAGAAAAAGTTATCATGGTAGATCCAAATCCATTGACTTATTCATTGATGGCTCTGCTTGGATTGAGACAAAATATGTTTTTTTTTTTAAATTTATGGAGTCTATGGTAACAAACACAAAAAATAACTCCAAAAATACACAAAAAAAAAAGTAAAAGTAAAAGTAAAAATAAACTTTAAACTTCTTTCTTCTTCCACACATCACTCATCTCACCATCACTGCTACCTTTCTCTCGTTTTTTTTCCCCTCTTTCTCTCTATCCCTTTCCTCCTCTCTTCCCCCCCTCTTTCTGTCCCTTTCCTCCTCCCTCTCCCTCTTTCCTCCCTCCCTTCTCCTCCTTTTCTCTTTTTGGTCGCAACCGTTGTGACCAAAGAAGGAGAGAGAGGAGAGGAGGGTTGCAGGGAAGGCAGGAGAGGGGAGGGATGAAAGAGAGAGAGGGTGAAGGGGAAGAGGAAGGAGAAGAAAGGAAGGGCAGTGGTGGCAATAGAGGAGGGAAGCAATAGTGGTGAGTGGTGAAAATTTTTCAAAAATTAAAAATATCTTAATAAAATTTTAAATTTTAAAAATATTTCAAAAAAACGTCTTGAGAAACATTTAATCCAAATAGACAATCTATATGAATTGTTTTTCACGTACATCGTTTCAGTAAAATTTTTAACAAACACTTCCTAAAAACTTCTAATCTATATGGAGCCGGTATTATAAGTTTATTTCTTAAATTCCCAATAATTGGATATACAATTAAGACATCATTTTTTTCCCTCTCCTTCTCATTACCAATTCATCAAATTTGAAGTTAGTTATACATCTATTCCCTGCTACATGCTAGTACGACCTTTAATTGGGCTGGTTATGGGGTGCTCATTACCTTCTAATCTTATGTATAAACGGTATAGGCATTCGCATAACTTTGAAGTCGTCAAATATTTGCTCAGCATGCTTACCTGCTAAGATCATCACTCAGCTCTAATCGCTCAATGATGTACCAAGCAATTTGATCCAATGTAACAGCAGAAGCAATGAAAGGGATTGGCTGCAGAGTTTAATACATTAGTAGCAGTGCCAGACCAAAAACTTATAATAGGAAATTGACAATGTAATTATTCAGTGGTGTATGCAGAACCAACCCACCTCAAAGAGTGAGTGCCCAACTGAGCACTAAGTCCCACCTGGTGAGCTCCTAGTAGCGTTCACAATCTCCAGTCCTTTTCTGAGTTAGGTAAGTTACATATATTCTGAACACGAGGCTTACTTTCCAAGGCAAAACGCTCACGAATCCATCCATTAAACATGGGAAGTTAAGTGCTCCTATGTAATGATGACTAATGAGTTTGCGTGGATTGAATCAGTCCCCTCCCCATTTTACATTCAAGGATTATGCCTTCTCTCCACTTCCAACGACCAACTCAAATACCCCTTGGATTATATGATTTGGTCTTGATGCCAAAAAGAGTACCCCTGTAAAGTGATAACAAAATTCGGAATTGACACAAGAAAAGCACTTTGAATTGTTGATTAATCGTCAGAGATGGCTTAGAAACCACTAGTTCATTATCAAATGGAGGTCCCCAAAGAAAATTTCGCCAGAAAGAAAGACTCAGATGCCTCCAGTCTAGACAATTGACATAATTAATTAATGAAGAGCGACTAGTTGATGGGGGGGAAACATACAAAAGAGAGTAATGCATGGTTTACTTTTCTCCAACTAACCTTGTTGCATTTGACAATCATAAAATAATGAAATGGAAGACTTGGAAGTTGCCAATGCGACCTCATTAGGTAGACACAGACTCAGAAAGCACAAATATAGAACTTCCCAAGTTCAAAGCTGTAATGAAGTGGGCCGATGACTCGGAACCATAAATTCTTACCATATATTGTTGATCTGAACTGGTGATAGATAGTCACTGCTTTTTTCTAAGTGATCTTGTCGCTGATATGATAGCTAGTCTGTAGATTAGCGACTTGATCACCCTGAAACCCAAAAACAAAAGTACCTATGACTAGTCATCGATAAATGGACATCAACTTGAAAGCGTCGTCGAAGTTTCATCGGTAAGAAAATTGTACTCAAGAAAAGCTTGTTCTTATAATTTAAAACCCTTTGACAAAGTTCTGTACCAGAAGTTATACCGTATACGTCACAATTCAAAAGGACGCCGGGGAATCATTAATTTTCCTCTCCAGAAGACAATCTTGATGCACAATTTTGGATTGTCATTTTTCTCCAAAAAATTTTTTATGTTTTTCGAGAACACAGTTTTCAGTCATCCTTTTTACCTCAAATACATTAAATTGTTACAATAATTTTTTCTACAAAAATTTCAAAAAATAGCAATCCAAACAGGTTCAAAAATTGCAAGTTGGTTAATCTTGTTTTCTTGATGATCTTGTGGGATGAGTTGATCAAAGTTGTAAAGCAACGCCAAGAGAATGACAGGGCTAATTAATTCTGTGGACTAAACGCATATTAACCATACTTGTCCTAGTAATCAAAAAAATATGGCATCAAAATGGTTTAAAGCATGAAGTCAGGCCAGAAACAGGGAAATTGAATGACCTCTTAATGTCCATTTTACATGAATACTTCAACTTCTAACCAAACCCAAGGACTTTGATCTAGTCAATTGATGTTTATTTCTTCCCAACATTAGGTTGATCCTAGCATAACCTTCATGTTAGGTATCAGTCTAAAAATACAAATTTGAGAGGCCTCATGGAAACTCATTGTCGGAAGCTTCCGGGGGCACTATACAAGGACCCAATTGCAAGTTTTAGATAATTTCGTAGATTCTCTGTTGAGCAGCCTAATGGAAAATTGTACGTACTGTTAAATCCAATTTTTCTTCGTTGTTGAACAACATTTCGTTGCCTTCACAGGTTCACTGGTCGATTGTTCTGGATCATCTCTCAATTAGCTTTCTTAACGCTCCAGAAATTGCTTTCTTGATGCTTCTGACAAATCAAAACGTGGGGGAAAATGGTGTCCAGTTCCAGTGTTGAATGTTGCAAATGTGTTGCTTGTTCCCATGCAGTCGTCCAGAGAAGCAAGATGGCAGTTTAGATATGATCATATGGAGAAGTGAAGGATGTGATCACTTAGATGTTAGTCGGATGACGCGGAGAGCTTCGCAAAAAAGACATTATTGTGAAAACTTACTTTGAATACTTGGCTCCATGAACATACTTGTATTGGGATTTATTAGTTTGTTTTTATAACAAATAAAAATTATAGATAATTTATAGAAATTGGTTTTACAGTTTTGCAAAAGTATTTTTTTCCTTGTTTTTATAAACTTGTAAACCTTTTGATTACGTGCTACAATTTTATGAGCCATTTGTAAATGGACAGGCGAATGTATAACGTAGAGATTAAACAAGATTAAGTGGGTGCTGAATGGGTAAACATACTTAGTTGGTGCTTATTAGTATAAGAGTGCATTCGATTCAAATCGAGTTTGAATAGTGTACTATTTTAGCTCAACTCGAGATAAAATATCTAAATTTCAGCTCATCAAGTTTATAAAAGCTAAATCCGAACTTCAGCTCAAGCTGGAGCTCAAGTGTAATCTAGAGTAATCAAGTTTAAGTGAGCCCAATCGAACTTACATAATATACATTAATATTTTATATAGTTTTAAATAAGGGATATAATTGACATTTTACACTAATAAATATAAAAGTTTTGAAAAATAAATATACATTAGAAGTCCAATTAAACTTGATGAGCCTACTATCTTAACATTTCATTGTTCGAACTAAACTCGTGTAGGCAAACGAGCAGCTCGAGTTCAATCAACACCGAACATGAGTTACTTATAAGTTCAAGCCGAGTTATTTGATGAACTTGCATACCTACTTATTAGGTATAGTGAGCAGTCTAAATTAACTTATTAAGAATAAATTAAGAACTCTATAATGTTACAAGAGCGACAACCCCACCGAAAAATGGCTTTATACTACAGAAAAGATAGCTGCATCAATAGTAAAAATACTCAAACGGAGCAGGTTTGCCGTTTATACGTACGTCATTTAGTATATTCTGGAGTTATATAGTCATGGTGATGTAATACAAATGACGTTAGAAATTTTGCAAATACAAAAAAGAAAAACCCATGCAAGTTTTGAACATTTCACGTGATTTACAAATGAATTTTCCCGAGTATTTTCACACAAATATATAAGAGAGACTGCCATGTTACGGATCCCGTAATATCCCCTTGGCCAAAGCCCAGAGATGTGCATGTGTAAATGTACTTTTCTTGATGGGAACTGCTCTCCCTCCGATCAAGCAACAGAATGTGCAGAAAAAGATATGGGCCCACTGGAGTGTTACTCGTCCTAAGAAACCTGCATGGATCAGTTGACACGCGTAGGACAACATTAAAGTTTGTACCTTTATTGCTTCCTGTTTGGACCCATGTTTTCAGCTGGCGAATTAACTCTAGGTTTTCTGTCCCGCGTTGTTCAATAACACTCGTTGACGCATCTAAAATTCGCATACCATGTACTCCCTTTTTTTATAACTGACGTTTAAGGTTTTGCACACCAATTAAGAAAATTTTTTTATTGCTTAAATCTGTACACTACTTTCCTTTTGTACCCTTATTAATTGTCCAATTCACCCCTGTTTTCTCTCACTAGAGTACTAAATGGTGCTGTTTTACTAGGTCAAAAGCAATGCAAACTAACTCCCACCAAACTAAATATTTCTAAAATGAAACTAAATGTTTCTAAAATGAAAAACTTTCCCACCAAAGATGGTTGAATTGCAAGTGGTTGATGCGGAGGGAGGCGGTGATGGAGAAGAACAAAGGGAGTTCAACATACTGCGAGAAAAGAAGAAAGAATACGGAGGGGCAGATAATTACTAGGGTTGTTACAAAGAGAGAAGCAATAATTACTAGGAGTAGTAATTAAGAACCCTGTATTGGAAAAGAGAGATAAAAGGGTAAAATTGTGAAAAAATAATTAATACTGTATGGGGATAATAAAACGACAGATAAAAGTACACTAGATCAAATTTCTTACACGTCAGTTATAAAAAAAGGGAGAGAGTCATTTTGATGAATTGCTTGGTAGGTTGTAGGTGCATATTGGCTTCTTGGAGTTGGTTCGGATGATTTTGGGTAACCTAATTAGGTCTTGAGATTGTGTGTTCGAATCATTTCTGTATCGCTTTTGTATCCTTGGGGGCGAGGTGTACAGGCGGAGCAGGAAGATTAGTCAAGTAAAATTAGGATACTCCCTATATTAAATTTTTTTTTGTATATATGCATATTGTAGTTATTACCCTTTCCTACATTTATATATATTTCAAATTTAATCTTACCTTTTTTTTCTTGCATTTATTTACTTTATCTAATTAATCTTACATTTTAAAAAACATGACATCTAAAGTAAATCTTAACGAGTACCCATTAAATACCGTTTGACAAACCCATTAATTTTTAAGACATATTGATTTACAAAATTAGCGGCTAACAAACTCTCTATTAACTACTGCTACTTACGACTTTGTGACTGTAGTGAAATTCCCATGTAGTTCTATGTGTTCAAAAAATTGGGTTTTTTTTTTTTGTTTTAATGAGATTGAGCATTATTATGGAATTATAAAATCCCTAAAACATCAAACAGAAATATTTTTTTGTTGTTGTTGCGAAAACAAAAGGATGCCTTACCTAGCAAACACGTCAACAGGACAAACTTTTCTCTTTTTAAATTTTAAATTGGGGACTCGTCATGCTAGACAATCATTACCAAAACTTTTTTTTAATAAAATGTGTCATGGATAATTTTCTTGTTAATTTATTACAACATTACATGGATAGAAGCATTCTACTTCCAATGCTCATGAGTTGCCACAAAGTCCACAATATTTAAGATGATTTCTACATCAGTTCTCGTTTACGCACAAACATACACAAATGCCACTAATTAATTTAGACACATTCATAATAAACAAGCTCGAAGAGGATTGGATTGGGTGGTTTTTTTTTTTTTTTTTTGAAAAAAAAAGGAAGTAAACAAGCTCCTGTAATTAATTTCATTCTAACCTGGTTTTGTGCGAAGTATCATGAAACAAAAAGTTGCTTAAGCTAACCGGAGAAAGAAAATAAAGTGTTGCTATCGAAGTAAAACTATGAATTTGAGTAGCAAAGTTGCTTTAATAGTAACGGATGGAAATCAAGATCTATGAATCCAAAGTGAAAGAAGTGAGAATTTACCTGAAGCTTTATATGTGTGTGATTGCGTAAAAAGTTATTCTGTTTGTCGATATCATATAATTACCAGCAGTTTCTGTCCATCATGTATCACATGTGGTGACTACAGCAGTATCTCTTTTCCCCTTAATCTGTCAGTTTAGTCTTATAATCTTATTTATGGCTCTTCTCGCTGTAAATGAATTAAAGTGCTCGACAATCAAGAAAGTAAAAATGCATGCTTTCTTTGAGCTGCTTTTTTTTTTTTTTTTTTTTTTTGGGGTTCCTCACATTTTTGTGCCCTTCTTCTCCTTTGTTTTGGAGGAGAGCAGAATGATGCTGAAGTGAGTTCATAAATCTAACTTGACAAAATCTTTCATGGCTGTTATTATCTTCGCAGAAGTGTTTGGTCTGATAGAGATTTTTGATGTAACGCTCACATAGGAATCTACTCGATATTGATTTCGATCTTGTTGCTTGCTCTATTTTTTGTCCGAATCTTAAAAATACATCCCGCAAGTGGTCAGATCAGATGCGTCTTTTCAGCTTTGCCATCCAGCTTCAAAAAGCTGAAACGCATTCTACATTATTGAATGAAAGAACTGTCAAAGGAAAGATCATAAGCAGCATTACCAAGCCACAGCTTCACAGGCAAGGCAAACAATTAGTTTAAGTTAAGTGGGTCTAATTTTACTGCTCCAGAATTCAATGAACTACACAGGCTACAACCTCGTACATGTTAATTATCGAGATTTCGAACTTAATGAAGCTCCAAAATCCAAAACAATATCGAAAAGTTTCAGCACTTCATCGATTTCCCAAATCTTTATACTCATATTTAACGTGCATCTTATTAACAATATGCTACTTCATTAGTTAAACATTTTAATTGCTTGAACTACATATTTCAAATTTTCACGTTTTAGTCTGTGTGAAAATAAAAATAAGAATATCTTTGTGAGACGGAGGGAGAAAATATAAAAAACAGAGTCTCATGAATGAAAATCTTTTGGGTTACGTTTAATTTAGTGGAAATAATAACTGTCTTTAATCTGCAAACTGTATACCATGCAAACCGATGAGATGACAATTTGTGAATGTTTCGGTTTTTGCAGCATGTTCATTCGTTCATTCATTCTCTATGGATGAAAGTTTTTGAGAGAGAGATTTCAAAAGCCGAAGAAGCATCTACTACTTTTCTTTCCCCTTCTCTTCAACTTATAATTTTCTGGATTGGGATTTTGGGTTACTTATAGCTGCCTATTCTTGGAGTCTTGGGTCTGAATGTGAAAGAGGAGGGATTTCCTTTTTCTTTATTTATTTTTTTATATCCTTTATAATCTTTCTATAGCATCAAATTTTTCTTTGTTTTTTTCCAGCGGGCCGCAGGGTAATTAATTACCAATTACCTACTACAATTTATTTGTCAGCCTCATTTCTTCTAGATAACCAAACTGCACCGTCATTAACTCTCGATATCAATCAATGACGACGAATTGGACTGAGTAAAAACCTACTCAGTCAGGCCGATTGCAGGCCAAATAACAAAGGATTTCTATTCCGCATGCATTGGGCGCCATGCTCAATCAATCGATGCTGCTTTCTTAACCTTATACCTTGATATCTATGCTCTTCTCTTTCAAGTCTTCACCTATATATATATATATATATATATATATATATATATATTATTATTATTATTATTATGTTAACGGGTGAGAAAGGAGGACCTGTTAACCATTGGGACTTGACATGGCAGTAACATTTCACGTTCATAGAATTGGCAGATGGCAACCAAAGTCAAAATTGCAGCATTATGTCATTGTGTTCTTGTATTTTAATCCGACTTTGTGTGTTTGGATTGTCGATTATTTCACTTTATTTACATCTTATTTACACACACTGATTTGCTTGCATCATCAACACATTTTCCAATCACCTTTTTATCTCACATATATCACATCAAAAAAGTGCTATCATACTTTTTCACAAAATTATCTCAAATAATTTACAATCCAAACACAGATAATAGTTTTCTCATTTCATGGACCCCTTCTAATCAGAGATTACTCGTTAAAGACACTACTTTGTTTGGGACACCAGACATTATCGTTCAGCTTAATTACTATATTACATTTCATTTAATAAGTTCACATCTTAAAATATTTAGACACATTTAATAATAAAAAAAATATTTTAATTAATTAAGCGACACTTAATTTTTTTTAGGCAGAACTTACTTCAAAAAATAATTGATAATATATTCACTTAATTATGACTTAATGCAAAATATACTTAAATGTTAGGATTTTAATAGTTAATAATTTAATAACTTCATATGCCTCAGATCTTAGATTTCAATTTTAGACTTTAGTTTTATGAAACGCATGTATTAATGAGAATTTACTAATTTTCCGTGAAACTTTATAAATTATCATATAGTAAACTTCTTGCATTGAGCCAAAAAAAAACCCCCATAGTTTTGATACCTTGTCATGCCAATTTTTCTCTTCTTCTATTGAGGCATTAAAAACTTTTTTAAAGTACATATATGTGGCATTTTATTAATAAATACTGATAAGTATGCCAATTTGCCAAAGTAATTAATTCACTCGTTCAAAGGTGACATCTCCATAAACTTCAAACATTTTTGGTGCCGCTGCATTTTCAATGGCTTACTCGGTGCCACCGAATTTGGATAGTGAAAGCCACCCGTCTAAATGCTTGTGCTAATTAATAAACTTTTTTTAGTGATTTTTTTTTTTTGGGGGGGTGCCAACTGCCAAGACCATGTGGAAAATTTTATGTGACAATTTTGGTTCAATCTCGATGCACAGCTCACATATTTCTAATCATGATTCACTATGGAATATATTGGTGTCGAAAGTCCTGTACTTCTCCTGAAAAAGAAAAAAGAAAAAAGAAAGCTTTTCGAATTTTTAGTACAGCCTAAATTAGTGAGCACAACTAGGAATGCCAATATTCCAATTCAAGTTGATATTCAAAATTCTACAAATATTAAGAAATTTGTTTTCAATTGATTCCGATTTTTAAGAGGCCAAATTTAGAAATAAAAAAACCAGTACTTTGTAACTTTAGTTTATTTTAATTTTTAAAAAAGGTAAATTTTGAAGCAAAAAGCAATTAAGAAAATCAAATAACTTTTTTTCTAAATTTAGAAGCTAAAAGCAAATTAAAAAAATCAATCGAGAACAAACCCCTAGTAAATAGTTTACCACCTTTTTTTTCTTTTGGAAGAGTTGGGTTAGGTCATAAAAGAAGAGTGATTGTAACTAAAAAAAACCTCCCACTTACCAAAAAAAAAAATTAAAAATTAAAAATGTCACTTTATTTTGGCATAAGTTTCGTCAAACACAAGTAAATATGATAAAATCTGAATATATTAAATTTAATTATTGAATTGAAGTATTAAACAGCGCTTTAAATGTTTCATTAGCACAATACAACATAATGTGAAGTAAAACATTATGCAATTTTTTTTGAAAGAAAACATTACGCAATTCTGCTAAGCAATATCACTCTGCCTAAATAGAGAAAGGGCATCAAAAATTGCAATGCATTATTGTATGTTGACTGGGGGACCAATTTTCACCAAGTTAAATTCCCTACCATTTGTATTCTTTTTCCAGCAATATTGAAACTCATCAATGGTATATATAAAGTGGACATAGTCACAACTATTGGAAGTAAAGCTTGCAAAAATAAAAGAAAAAGCACAAAAAAAGATCCACTCTAATTCTGGAAATCAATAATTAACCTCTCCCTTCCCACATAATCTTGATTTTGACATCTTTATTTTCTCCCCAAAACTACTTTTTCAATTGGCTTGGTCCATCCCCGTAGGATTCTTCGGCCTGTTCCGCTCTACTTCATACCATACCATGCCACTGTTTCATCTCAGTAATTGTATATAAATGCTAACTCCACTTCTATAACCGACCCAAACACCAAAAAGGCCTGAAAACAATAATAGAACCATTACACAAAACACACCAAAAACTTTTTAGATTTGGACTCTAAACTCAAGAAAGTGTCAAAATTAGCCGACCCTTTTTCTATATTTCATCATATTTTTCTGCCCATATGGGATGCTAAAATGTGTAAAGATTTGATATTTCTTGGTGGGTTTTAGAGGGATTTCGAAGGACGTGGTAGTGATGCAGAAGAGGAAGTGGAAAACGGTGGTGCTGGTCAGAAAGTTGCTGACTTTGGCCATAGGTGCAATAGCTTTGGTGGCTTTGATGTCAGTACATGTTCATCTGGGACTTTCTCCCTCTGCTGTTACCAGGTCGCTTACAACGGTATTTCTGTTTTACTCTCTTTCTTCATTTATTTCTGCTTTCTTTTGATATTACTTATTGATTATGTCAAATGAAATTTTGGGGTTTTGAAGTTATTAGAGCATTTATGATGTCTATATTGCATTTTTCCGGTTTCTGAGGTAATTTTGTAATTTTTTCAATCTATTAGTATTTGTTTGCTAGTTGCCTTTTTTTCCAACCCAATTCAGTAGAAAGCATCTTTCTTTCTTTTTTTTTTTGGGGGGGGGGGGGGGGGGGGGGGGGGGGGGGGGGGGGGGGGGGGGGGGGGGGAGAAAGGAATTTGGGATGTCGGTTGCAATCCGGTCGTTGATACTGGTATTTGATTAAGTGAAAGTTCATATTTCGGCATAGGTATTTTTATATTTGAGATTAGGTAGGATCATGGTGGAAATTTAGTTCTCATTGTTGCTTGTCTTGTTTTTGAAGAATTTTACTGATATGGGTAATTTTAATCTTGTAGCAACATGAAATTATGTCTCAGAACCTGCAAAGAGAGGAAAGATGGAATCAAGATTTTTCTCCGCCTCATTTACCAAAATCTCCTCGCTTTCGCTCGGTGCTGTGCTTTTCCTTGAAACGCTGTATTTTCTTGGTTTATGTAGTAGTGTCCTTCTATTTTAATTGACTTATTGCAAAGAAGTTGCATTCTTTCCTATTGCTCGTCAAAGAAACTGATGTGCTTGTGGTGATTCATATAAAATGTGGCTTGATTTTGAGTGTTGTTGTTGTATGTGTGCATATGTTCCATAAAAAGTAGTCATGCATCTTTCATGTTTTCACTCTTTTAGATTTGACAGTTGGACAGTGCAAGTGGTACTTCGGATTTGGACAAGTTATGGAAGCCGCCACCAAATCGGGACTATGAACCCTGTGTTGCCCCAAGTCCATATTACGCATGTGAGTAACCTTTGTTTTATTCTTCATTCCAGACAAGGGGAGATAGTTGTGGTTATCTGAGTGCTCATATTAGACTTTGATGTGGCGCCAACTCTTAATAATGCACTAATTTTTTTTCAGCTCCTCCGGAACCTCGTGGTTACCTGCTGGTTCATGCAAATGGTGGACTGAATCAGATGAGAGCTGGGGTTTGTTTCTCCTCCTAAGTCTGTTCAAAAGCAATTGCAGTCTGCACATTTCTTTCTTTCTTTTTGCCACAGGGACCTTTTTTTTTTCTTTTCAAATATCCTCTTTCTGTATTCTTTTTCTCTTTGTGCTCCTTTTTTTCCTGGGGCTGGGACAGGTTAACATTGAACCGTACTTTGCCTGATCACGTTTTCAAATATTCAAATTTGCATTTATTTGTTGATGTTGCTTAAATACTTGTGAATCTTTAACAAGTCAGTTCCCTAGACTGCTAGATAAAGTTTATTTGTTTTGCCAAGAACATAAGCAAATTGTGCTCAGGATTTTGAAAAGGCTTTAATTGTTTCAGCACTAGGAAAGGAAAAGTTTAACTGCTCTGTGCTCACCCTCTGAATCTAATAGCTCTCTGTGATCAACCATTGAAACAGTTTGCTAAGAATCTTTGTTTTGGTTACTGTTCTGCTTTTTGTGCTATCCCATATTCAATGTCATGTAACTTTTTCGCCCCTGCTCAACTTGCACTTGTCTGACTAATTCTAATTTATGTAGCTTAAGCTACAAAACCGGGACAAAGTTGTGCCATGCATATGATATTGAACTTCTTCCAGGATCTCTTTTCAATAGCAAGCAAGTTAAGACAAAAGTGCTTTCTGAACTGAAGTTTGTTAACATACACAGTGGGACTTAGCATGGGAAAGTGAGAATAATTTTTTTCTTTTCTGTCCAGTTGCGCAATGAATGTGGAGTACAGAACTCCTACACATATATAAGTATATACTTTTAATGAGTGAATGTTTATTCCGGAACCAAATTGGAAGTTGAAGAACCTGATTAATGCTAATTGCAGATATGTGACATGGTTGCTGTTGCTCGTATTATAAATGCAACTCTTGTGATTCCAGAACTTGACAAACGCTCTTTTTGGCAGGACTCTAGGTACCTTTTTCCCCCCTTTCTTTTGTTTCATTAGGACCAGAATTGGTAAACTGTTCCTGGCACTTTATTATGTTAATGTTAGTGGATACACATCTCACATAACTAAAATGTTCATGGTATATTGACATTTGATTCTTTTATCTTGAACTGCAGCAATTTTTCTGATGTCTTTGATGAAGATCATTTCATTAATTCCCTGACAAATGACATAAGAGTTATCAAAAAGCTTCCCAAAGAACTTGTGGCAGCTACTAGAGCGGTTAAGCACTTCAGAAGTTGGTCTGGTGTGGAGTACTATGAGGAAGAGATAGCTAGCATGTGGGAAGAATATCAGGTGCATATTGTGGAAATATAATTTGGTGGATGCTGGTTTATAGATTGTTGTTTTGCTACTAAATGTTTAATAGTTGCAGGTCATTAGAGCAGCAAAGTCTGATTCTCGTTTGGCAAATAATAACTTGCCGCCAGATATTCAAAAGTTGCGTTGTCGTGCTTGTTATCAGGCACTCCGTTTTGCTCCCACAATTGAGGCAATGGGAAAGGTTGTTTCCAGGCTGAATGCTGCTTTAGTTTTAGTTGCTTTATTTTTCTCGTCTATGATACTGAATCAGCTTCTGTTTCTCATATAGTTGTTGGTGGAGCGAATGAGGGCCTTTGGTCCATACATTGCTTTGCATTTAAGATACGAGAAGGATATGCTTGCTTTTAGTGGATGCACGCATGATTTATCCCAAGAAGAAGCTGAAGAACTAACGGCAATTAGGTACGTCTTATCATGTACGATTATGAAGTGGTCCTTGTGCCTCTTTACTAATGGCCTTCCCTGATGCGTATCCTATTAAATTTATAGAGAAAACACTACCTGGTGGAAAGTAAAAGAGATTGATCCTATAGAGCAGAGAGCTAAAGGTTACTGTCCATTGACTCCAAAGGAGGTTGGGATGTTCCTTAGTCTTCTTGGATTTTCATCAAACACCCCTATATATATTGCTGCTGGAGAGATATATGGAGGTGATTCCCGGATGGCTGATCTAAGGTCACGCTTTCCCTTATTGATGAACAAGGTAAAATTATAGAAAAATGTCTTTAATTGTAAAAGTATGCTATCCAGTTAAAAATAGCCATACATGTGGAATAGCAGAGTTTACAATGATCATTGTAAAAGTGCATTATTCAGTTCAAGTCCTCCTGCCAAGAAAACGAAAGAAGATTCTTACCTTTTGATATTCACCAAACTAAATTTGGACTTCAAGTACAAAAAAATTGGGGCTAGCAGATTCCTTGTGATAAGTTGAGAGATGCCTTTCATTTGCATGATTTTCCCCCTACCTTCTGATGAAATGCAGATTGGTTTAGATTTACTGTTCCTATGCAGGAAACGTTGGCCACTTTTGAGGAGCTTGAACCATTTACTAATCATGCTTCTCAAATGGCTGCATTGGACTACATTGTATCAGTTGAGAGTGACATATTCATTCCTTCATACTCTGGAAACATGGCAAGGGCAGTGGAGGGACATCGACGTTTTCTTGGGCATAGAAAAACTATTTTACCGGATAGGTAAGGATTTTGTCTAGGTTTTGAAAATTTGCATCTCACTTCCAGTTCCAGCAGGACTAAAACTGCTTTCGTATATATCCGTTGATTTATCAGCAAAGCACTTGTTCGTCTTTTTGACAAAATTGAGCTGGGGACGATGAAAGAAGGAAAAAACGTGGCAAGTCGAGTCATTGAGATTCACAAAAGGCGGTATGTTGAAGCAAATATCCCTTATTTGGTGCATATTTTTAACTGGTAGTTTTATGCTTGTCTTGTTTAACTGGTAGTTTTATTAGCATTAAGCATCAGGATTACGTTCTACATGAAGATCCATTTCATCTTTTAGAGTGCTTATACAATAAGTGCATGAACGTAGATGTGTAAAAATTACTGTGCAATTCATATCAAATTTAGTGTGCATTAAATTACTAATGTAACAGTGATGATCATAGCAACTAGCAGTGATGTGAATTATGAGCATTCAGTTGCTCTGCGTCACATTGATGCTATTAGAAACTTACTTCCATATGAATAACAAATTGGTTTTCGATATTTACGTTACTTGTCTAATACTGATTGCCAGGCAAGGATCTCCGCGGAAGAGAAAAGGCCCAATTTCTGGAACGAAGGGGACTGATAGATTTCGGTCAGAAGAGGCATTTTATGTGAACCCGTTGCCAGATTGTTTATGTCAGAAGGAATCTCGATATACAAACAGTTCAAGAATCAGAAGGTAGCCAATGAAGTGCAGAACACATTCTTCTGGTTCTTTTATGGCTTTGGGTGTGCATCAACGCCACAATGTGCATGTAATTATTTATTGAAGATCGGGCCATTGGTGCCACCATTTATAGATCATCGGATGTGCATAGGCTTTTTACACAGATCCAGGGAGACTCTTGACTGATAGATATACGCATAAACCATTTGCAACGATTGCAGAAGAGAGATCATTTTAGGTCGGCACTTATTTTGTTCAGCATAGGATTTGTTTGTTCAGCGGAGTATAGGAGAGGAGGCATTTGTAAAAAGTGATCAATAGGCAAAGTCAATGTAAGCATTCTGTTCGTTTACAATAAAGCTACGCTTTTGGTGTATTAGCCATTCTTGGATATTCATCCAATGCAATAAAAAATGGGAGATCATTTTTCACTTCAAATAACTTGATTGATTCTTAAACTGCCTTTTCGTTTTCTGTTCAGATTCCCAGGGGAGTAAAGGGTTTTTCTTCTGATCTTGTGGCTAACATTTTGCTCCTCTTTCACTGTATTATTTTCCTCTTGCAAAGTTGGCAAATGGGCTAATGTCCTTCATGCATGGTTTTGAGCTAGGTATCCTTTTCTGTTTATAACTTTTTATTTTTTTTTTCGCCAAATAAATTGAATCACACGCTTAATTCTAGGTTTTTCCAGCCTTCGAACATGAATTACTAATAGATCTACCTAACTTAGAAAAGAGAAAAAGAAATTACTCCATGGATCCAATGGCACCGTTGCTTTGGTGAATTGCGAAGACAAAAGAGTCCTAAATCTTGGAAATTCGCGTAATTGACAAAAGTCTTGCAGTTATCTGATATCACAGCTTATCAATTGAATTTGACAATTACCAGCTAAAATTAAAAAAAAAAAAAAAAATTTACCCTCTTCTTTGTTAGATTTTCTTTTTTTCCTCCCCATGTGTTAGACATTGGTTATTATACTTTATCTTCATCATTTTTTGAGTTTTCTGTTTTTTTTTCATTCTTTTCCAGTTTGGTGCATATCTAAAGTTGAGGAAATGAAAGTTTTATAGGATAGGAGGATAACTAGATACCACAGCGCATTTAGATATGATGATGAGGACATTGTACATAGTCACACGTCGCCCCCCAATTGGCCCCGTAATAATACAATATCCTTTGCACCTTCCTCTTCGCTACTTCACACACTTCACATACATAGACAGAGACACTACTATCCATCCCTCCCTCTGGAAGAAACTGCGAGAAAGATCAAGTGGGGATGGTCTCCTTCGTCTCAACCGTCCCTTCTTTCCTTGCAGTAGTTCCTGCACCATCCAGCACCACCTCCAGACACCCCGTTAATGTTGTAAGTACATAGCAGTCTGCATTAATTTGTTGCGCTGAATAAGTTTCGATTTTTTTCTGTTTTTGTTTTTTGTTTTTTCCACCACTACACTCAGCTTTCTTTCTTTTTTTCTTAGTGTAAATGGAAAGACTCGAATCTGAAACCTCTCACTTACACTCCTTCCCCCGAACCACCCAACCCATGGTGTACTCAGCTTAATTACTTTGATATCTGTTGCATTTAAAGCGAAACTGTCCATGCATGCTTGGTTGCAATCAGGAGCACTTTTATTTGTTGTTTCTCTTTCTCACATTCTTTTTCTTTACCGCTATGACTATATGTTGGACCCTGTCAATATAATAATGCTGTTTTTATTCTGTCCAGAAATGGCTACAATGTAGTACTCCATATCTTAGTTTCAAGACTTTGTTGTATTCAGGGCATAGTTTGCTGCAAGATTGAAGTGGATAATGTGCAACGACATGGCTTTCGTAGGCGAGATATGCTGCACGGCATTGGTGCTACTATTGGCATGGTGAGATTCTTTCGTCTTACATTTGTTCAGAGTTTCCATGTTTGAGTTGTTGGCTTCTAAGTTTTGATTGTATAGTTTACTTTAGAAGCTTATATATTCTTGCTAACATTCCTAAAAGAAACTAGCTGCAGGGATCATATTTTTCACATACATACCAGTGAGATATTGTACTAGAGCAAGGTATGCTGATGATAGTCAAAATGTGTGCGCAATTGGAAAAAAGTGCATTGTAAAACTCTATCAAACAAGCTGGAAAAATTTAAGTTCTTTTCTAGTAAAGGAATGGCTTTTGTTTCTTTAAGCGTGATTTGATGATGAGTTTCCATCAGTTATAATTTTCCCGTAGGACGTAATGGCCAGATCCTGCTTATATGTTGAAGTGGCCAATGCGGCTGACTTGATACAACGGAGACAGCGTTCAGAGTTTCAGTGTGAGCTATCCATACTCGTGTAATTTTGTAATCCACTTTGTTTTCTCTCCTTCATTGGATGAACTTCTTGTGGCCTTTTCCTTTTCCTTCTTAGCAAGCGTCAAGGCTACCCTCGCTACAGCTATAAAGGTAAAAAGAATTGAATTCATGATGTTTATTATGTCACGTGAATGGATTAAGCTTATGTCAATGAGCAATTTATCACTTCTATGGTCTGTGTCTTTCTCCAGGGGAATCCAGATCTCATTCCACCCATATTGACTTTAGCACTTAATGATTCTGTGACTTATGATAAGGTCAGCGTTGAGTTTTGTAAATTGCATACATTTATTCAATGGAAGCACAAATGACTTGCTTATTCATAATTGCTTTACAGAGTACAAAATCTGGCGGTCCAAATGGATCAATTCGTTTCAGGTAGTTGTAATTTCCATATTGCAGGGTGCTATTTTTGGCCTCAATCTAGTCGTATGGGTTTATCTTACCTGGAATTCCTACTTGAATAGTGAAGTATCTTATGACTTTTGAGTTGTTCAGTCAGTGTATCCAATGTTAATATTCCATGTGCTACAGATGCTTGCTACTTTGATTTTCTCCATAAAGGCAGATAAACTCTGAAATCTCTAGTATCCATTAACTCAAAATTGGATAGGAAAATAGAAAAATATGGATAGCTAAGTTTCTAAACTTGTTTTCTGATTTTCTCAACTCCATAGTCTTAAGCACTTTAACTTCTTGCTTAGATAAGCCAGATAGCCGTATTCATCTTATTTTTTATTCCCTTGATTGAAGCTCAGAGATCAGCAGACCAGAAAATAAGGGCCTTGCGGCTGCATTGAACCTGTTAGAGGAAGCCAAAAAGGAGATTGATTCATATTCCAAAGGGGGACCAATCTCATATGCAGATCTGATACAATATGCAGGTGAGGCATATAGGTTGAACATGGTTGAACTTCAGCATTTTATTGCACCGCACCATTATATTTGAACAGCATTCAATGTTAAACAAACTCCAACTGACAATTTGCTCCATTACCAGAATAATACTTAAAAAAAGCTGTTATTCAAAAATATTGAACTATGATAGAGCATAAAAAAGAAGAAAATTATTAGCTTTCTGAAAGCATGGAGCTTTTTACATAACTAGAAAAAGCTATGTACAGTTAGCAAGTGCACATCCTAAGTACAGAGTCCAGATTCAGAGTACAATATTGCAAACTGCCATTAAAGATGAAAAGCAAAATGAAAGTGTCAAGTTAGTCTAGGAATTTATTCAGATGCCTCTAACAAAAATGGATATTAGTTGATCACTTTTCTTCACTGCTATCATTTGCTAAACACAAATATTCAAATCTTTTCATGTTATTGCCTCAATGTTCCTTTCTTAATTTGATTTGCTTGCTTGGTGCAGCGCAAAGTGCAGTAAAATCTACCTTTCTAGCTGCAGCCATTAAAAAATGTGGTGGCAATGAAGAAAAAGGCAATTTGTTATACACTGCATACGGGTCAAATGGACAGGTTATTTTTGTGTAACCCCAGATTGCATATCACAAAAGCATTTATCTTTATTTTACCTTTTTGGTAAACTGGAGTCCAAATAAATATTCTAGAGTATTAAAAATTAGTTGCTTCAATCTTTTCTTTTCTCAATGCATATCTCAAGCACCCTGAAATTTCATCTGTATAGGTGAAGCACCTGCAAAGATTAAATTGAATGATACATATAGCTTTATCTCTGTGGTGAATTCGTTCTTGAAGTTGGAACTCCTCTGAAAAAAACTGCTCCAAGCATGATAAAAGTCGCAGAATAGAAACTTTCACACACTCTTGGAAAAGTTAGCATTTGTTTCATTACTACCAATTCAGTGCAATAATGTACATGGCCCAGAAACTTTGCTGGGCAGCTCTTTTCCTAGTTGTCATTACCATAGGAAGAATGATGAACTACTTATCAATCATTGCCTGCGCAACTTTTAAAATGCGCCATGTTTGTTTTCCTGCATTTAAATGTTGAAAACAATGAAAATAGCTCTACCTGATGATCGTGCACTTTCTCCATAAAGTGGGGCCTGTTTAATCGGGAATTTGGGCGGTCAGATGCCCAAGAACCTGATCCAGAGGGCAGGGTACCTCAGTGGGATAAATCAAGTGTTCAGGAGATGAAAGATAAATTCACTGCTCTCGGCTTTGGTCCACGTCAGGTACATTGAGTTTCAGTTAAAACAAAGACAAAAGGAAACTGGCAGTCTGTTATCTTCAAATATATCATGCACATTCCCCTATTTGTTTTTTGAACTGTAGTCATGTAAGCTTTAGGCTTCTTGTTGAAGAAACTACTCAATGAATCTTCCCTTTCCTCCTCTCCATTAACATACACATTTTGCAAGATGCCTATTACATTTCTATCTAGTTATTGTCATATTGATCTTAGAAATTCAGAAATCCCAAATTTGCCCAGTTGGTTTACCCGTATAGTTGTATCCTCTGCATTTGAATACCACTCTCCTCTATTGCAAAAGTATTTTAGGGGAAAAAAGAGGTTTATTTCTGATCACACAGTCATATTCATGTCATGTTGCCCAGCTGGCTGTTATGTCTGCATTCCTGGGGCCTGATCAGGCTGCAACCGAAGCTTTGCTAGCAACAGATCCAGATGTTTCTCCATGGGTTCAGAAATATCAACGCAGCCGAGAGACCGTGTCTCAAACCGACTACGAGGCAAGGACCATGTCCCTTTTTCTTCTTCTTATACAAGAAAATTGATTGACAAGTGTAGCTAGAGAAGTATTTGGCTGAGCATCTGTGTTAAGTACCATATCAAAGAAATGTTTAGCAAGTTGATAATTTACAATTTGACAGGCTCAAGATCACGCACCAAATCGGTTGTCTTTCTTCAGGCAAACTTGTTGGTAGTTAATTTATCCTCTGGAACTAATCCATCACAAATAGGTTTTGATGATACACATTGATCGTGAAGCTGTATGTTGTGACAAGAAATGCTTGCAAGTTATTGATTCTTGCTTAAGCTGCATGTCCATGATGTATGCTGACAGTGGTATCGGTTGTTTTTTCAGGTTGACTTGATAACAACTCTCACAAAACTGAGTTCTTTGGGCCAACAGATCAACTATGAAGCATATACCTATCCTGTCCAGAAAATTGAGTTGAGCAAACTCAAACTGTAAACGTGACCGCCAATTTCAGCGTATCGGGTTCAAAATATTGGCAGGAATACCACTTGTTTTAAACCAAATAGGTTTTGCAGACTTGCTTCCACATTTTTCAGATAGCAGAGTTTGATTTGCCGCAGGACATGGCTGAACAAATTACTGCTTTTTGCCAAATTAGCAAACTTTACGTAATCTAGTCTCCTGGCATTGATTAATTTGTTGCTTTGTGGCATGTATAAGATGGTTATTATTTTCGTCTTGTTATCATTTGCTACTCACACTTGAATAATGTATTTTGATGCGGTAATACTCTCAAATCCTCTCTTCAACTCCTGCCTTCAGCATATAGGGGATGCGTAAACAAAAGCTGATAAGAAGGAAAAGGTAAATGAAGAGACAATCTTGAGAAAGAACTGCAGGCGGAGACAGCAAATTTATCCTACTTTGGAACAACCATTTTTTTTTTTTTTGAGTAGTTTAAGATAAAAGTCCGATAACTACATCTTTTTTCAATTTCCCAGGTAGTATAAATTTCACTCATCGTACTAGAAAACTGGTAAAATGTCGAAATTAGTCAACTTTTACAATGTCAAGAATGGAAAAAGTATGTATATATTGCAAAGTTATCCTATTTATATTTGTAGGAGATTACGTGAAGCCCACCCATGAAAGGCCTTAATATCTCAGGTATAATAACGGAGCCATCTTCTTGCTGATAGTTTTCAAGCAAGCATATAATCATCCGTGGAACTGCACAAGCTGTGGCGTTTAGCGTATGCACAAATTGTGTGGGAGCGGAATTGCCTTTGCCCTTTCTGGGACTCGACGATGATGACTCTGGTCGAAATCGAATTCCCAGTCGTCTACTTTGATAATCTGTACAATTTGATGCACTTGAAATCTGTTCATCAATGCAACAAACTAGCTCAGAAGATCCTAAAACGCAACAGCAAAAAATATGGACGAAAGGCTAAGAGAATCAGTGGATGCCGGATGGAATGTTATGCATTGTAAAACTGCAGCTTAGATGTCTAAGCAGCTAATTAGACTATAGTTGAAATACTAGATTCTTGGCGGCTAAAGAAAGCAAGAATAATGCCCAGACCTCGCCATAACGTTCCAAACCAGGCATCCATGCCTCCACATCAAATTTCCTGTAAGCTGGGGCACCTAAATCCTCTGATGCCATATCCAATGTCCTGAGAAATGCATTGACATGTAAAGATTGATGAATGGTGAATTCGCTGAACTCTTGGGAACATAAAGATGTTTATAGGCACAACAGAACTGCAAGTAGAATTAGAATCGCACTTAAAATGAAGTCCTAGTGATGAATAAAGGCTTTCTTCAATTTCAATCAGTTCCTGATGGAAAGAATCACTTTCTTCTGGTCGGCATAGTACAAACATCTCCACCTTGCTGAATTGGTGAACCCGATAGAGACCCCTGCTCCAATAATATAGCCCAATGATTAATTTGATGTGAGAACAAAATAAATTACATGACATGAAGTTTTTGGCATTATAATCTATAACTTCAGTTGTAAAATATCCCAGTTTAGCAAGAAGTCTGATTAGACCCCCATTTTAAAATTAAAAAAATTAGTGCTTTGCAACTGAAATTACACACTGAAATTCAACCAAAAGAAGAAGTCCTCAAAAAAGTTTTTTAAAAAGATAAAGCACGAAACGAGCTGATTAAAGGATTTTTAGATAATTGCCCATTCATCCTCTCATTTTGTGCTCGTCATGTCCGCAATACCATTCTCCTCGGTTAAAGTTCACTTGTAAAGTTAAGGAGAAAACGTTGAACAAATCATTAAAGCAAAATTAAACAATGAATGAAACAATATTAATTACCAAGAACAAGAGATCAACACAAGGCACAACACTTTATTTCAAGAGCACAACAATGGAAATTTTACTGCAAATCAGAGGCAAGAACAATATCATCTTCAATGGAAAGATTTGTTTATTACCTAGTTGCAATGCCTGCAGCACCAGCTTCAGTGCGAAAGCAATGGGAGAAAGCTACATACTTCAGAGGTAAAGATGACTCTAAAAGAATTGAATCCATGTGAATTCCTCCTAGCGGAATCTCTGCGGTGCCAATAAGGCATTGATCACCTCCCTCAATTGAGTAAACCTATCAGTATTTGTTAAAATTAAAAATGATAAATAAATCCACTGAACTTCATGTCCTGTCTATGAAACACTATCAACATAAACACATGGATGTTGCAACTAAGAAAAAAGAAAACTTTGAAGGAAATAACCAGATCCTTTTCCCAGATTTGGACAATTCAACAATGGAGGTCATTTGTATTGGCACCATCTCTAATCACCTGAGTATTTGTTCCACGTGGTTGAAAACCACATTTTTCCACAACAGAGGACCGGACAATCTCTGGTGTTGTGAGAGGTGTAAAGCCTCTTTTCATTACTTCTGAGACTGTCCAGTTTACAAGGCCCATTTCTAACAGAACAGCTTCATTCTTTAGGTAATAGAATTTTGATCCACTGACCTGCGAGAAACACATAATATATACATGAATGCAAAAGTAGTGCACCAGTAATCAAGTTCAAACATCATTTGTGCCATGCAACTATGGAATGATTGAAGACATAATAGCACAGGCACCAAATTTTGACGGTTAAAAAAAGACCAGCCAAAATCAGGTGTATCGTGCAAACTATAAGTATGTGCAAAGATATGATTATCCAGCATGTTCTGTGCCATGTATAATTCTACAGGATATGCTTAATTTGTAAGTTCCAAATTTACAGTGCATAGGGGAATTGGATTATCTGAGATGACAAAAACAAAATCTGCATTCTTTGACTGTGTTGAACCCAATAATAAGCATTTTTCCCACTAGGCTCACCCCCCACTCTTCCACAAAGGCAGAAATATCACATAAACTGGAAGAAGCATGCAAAATAGTGCACAACCAACTCTTTCTACACCCTAAAAACCTTGAATATGAGACTATTTGAGAGGGGAAGCACATTATTACAGCAACAACTGGAAAAAAAAGGGAGAGTATAGTGCACAAAGATTATAAACAGACAACAGACAGAATAAAGCATAAATAGCAACTATTTTTCTATGGCCATCTTTGCAAGGAAAAGGAGCTTCAGCACGTTGACAAGAAACAAAGATTATATGTTACTTGAATTGCAACCACGCGCAACTCAGGGTCAGAAACCTGTAAATCACACTCTGGAGGTCCTAAAGTCTTGTCTTCATGGAAGATAGGAAGCAGGGTGCAATATGCAAATAACTGATGATAGAGTAATTAAACACCTTAGATTAGAGTGAATACCTCAGCGGCAGCATCAAAATCAAACAGATCTAGGTCTTTTCCAAGTTGTGCATGGTCCTTTATTGGGAAACTGAACTTACGAGGCTCACCAACCTACCAGAAGATATTGAGAAGTCAAAGAATGAGCCAAAAAGAGAAAGCAGCAACAAAGTGATTCTAGGACTCAGCGAAGAAGTGTATAACCATTTTCCTCAAAGTAGAGGCATCTTCACCTCCCACCGGAACATCTGGATGCGTCATATTTGGTATAGATTGTGCTTCCTTCTGAAGTTCATCAGTAAGCTTTAACAAATCTTCTTCCAAAGTAACAAGCCCTTCCTTTAAGTTCTTTCCTATAGAAAAATTTCAAGGCAGATTGAATCATAGTATTACCAGCTGAAAGATTCCAGGAGGGAATATGATGCAAACCTTCTTCTATGAGTTTCTGACGCTCAGAAGGCTCTAATTTTCCTTTCATCTTGCTTGCAACCACATTTCTCTCTGCTCGAAGCCTTTCAACTTCCTGTTATCTGTGATCAAATTAGCTAAAATTGAGAAGAAACCAGCATGTAGTAACTTTGTTTAATCGAAGAATCAGAAGAGAAACTAATAGCATTCAATGACATCAATGTCAATAGGAAGATTAACAATTGAAAAGGTGATTTTTCACATCCCAAACAGAAAGATCAAAATTATATATTAAACAACAGCAGCACCAATCCAACTGAGGGGAAAAAGAAGTTAATGCTGTTAATTGGCCCAATCCAAAAATTAGCATTGCAATGAAGCGAAAATTTGCAACAAGAAAACGCATGACAAAAATATATATTATGTAAAAAAGGTTCCCTATATAGATGAAAAGATAGAAAGCCTTACCTTTTGAACATTCAACAACTTGTCATAAAGCTCAAGAACAAGTTCCAGATTAGCATTGGAGTTCCTAATCCTTATATTGGTTGCCACGGCCTCTTTATTCTCTCTTATCCACTTGAAATCAATTGCTGCTTTCCATTGAGGCTTCACCGCTAAAGATTAAAAAAAACCCACGACAAAGACTCAATTTTTTTCCCAAAACAAAGCACAAAATTTGATGCACAAAACCATATAGGTGAGTTGAAGTACTGCTAACCTTTGTTGCTATCCTTGGCGGGGGCTGAGACCGCAGGAGGGATGGTGGTTTGGGTGGCGGTAGAAGAGAAAGCTCTGGCGAACAAGAAATGGCGGGGAGTTGGAAAAGAGATGGTGGTGATGGTTCTGATTTTGGGGAGTGGAGAGAGGGAGACTGACGAGGAGAAGGAGGAAGAGCAGGGGATTGTAGCCAATTTTAACGTTTGAAAATTGGTTTTAGTTAAACAACAATGGAGTCCCATTTTTTTCTGCAGGATGGAGCTAAGTTTGAACCGGCAGTAGCAAGAAAGGGGTGGCTTTTATCCAAGGCCTCCTTTGGGAATTTTATGAGGGGAAAAAAAAGGACCAGAGAAGATGTGATAGTAAGTAGTCGACTAGTAGTAAAAGAGTAAAAAAGGAGACAGATGTGAACTGTTATCTGATATCTGTTCAGTCCAAAGGAAAAATGGAGTTTGATTTTCATTTTGTTCTTGTAAAAGTACAAAAATTGGTAACTTGAAAACGTCGATAAGCTTCACATAATTTTGCTTCCCATTGAAATAAATGCATACAATTGCATGTTTAGGGGAAAACAAAGTGCTTTGACATTCTTTTGTGTAAGAGTTTCTATAATTATGCAAAAACAAAAAAACTATCACAAAACGTTTTAACAACTAAATGAATTAGATTCAACTCGTAAATCTTTTCAAGACCACTTAAATTTTTTGCTACTCAATTTTTTCAACAAGGTATATGAAAATGTGATTCATTGTTTGAATGGTTAAAGCTTTCAAAGCTGCATGTCTTAAATGTTGCATGAGGCTTTATGCATCTTCTGCTCTCTAGTTGCTTTTGTAGTTTGTGCATTTCGTTTGGGTTTCTGGATGTTTATCAAATGGTATAGTGATTCAACAGTTGTTTCTTTGGTTTCTATAGCCAAATTTGTAGAGAATATTGAGCAACAATTAACTAAGTGACCATTAGGATAGTATTACAAATTGTGCTCCATGTATAAGAATTTCAGTTGGGGTAAGTTTTGGAGTGAAAATTGATTATGTCGTTCAGAACCCTCAAGATGTTAACATGGGAGTAAAGTGTACATTACCTGGGTATTGGGGGGCAAAGTGTTACTCACTCCCCAAGTTCAGGTGGATAAGTGTAATTAACCCCATAAAAAGCTGTTTCGATATTAGAACCATGCTTTCTAAACTTATGTTAATTTTTGCATTTTGGTTCCATCATTGCGTGACGAAAACAAGCAATGAAGCAAACCAAATTCGTTTTGGAATGGGAGGGTACTTGACGATAACTCCATAAGCAATCTGTATACATCTACTGAGATTCATGCATCAGTCTGCTTTCTCATGTCACTGGTCTAGAAAATCTAGCATGGTAACTACCAAATAGTTCCACAAGTTCTAATAAGCTTTATTCTGTGACACGTAGAAAAATCGTTTGCCCAGCAAGAAGTTCTAACCGGGCATCCGCCCAATGATTCATCACTGTTACAAATGTCAAGCTTGACAAAGGGAACAAAGAGAGGTCTACTCAAAGGTATGATGATTCATCAGCGACAAATTCATTGGTTGAGGGGCAACAAGTTTCGTGCTTGAACAAGCTCCAATACAGAATACAGAAGCCAAAATTTTTATTATCTCGGTTGATTGAAAAGGATTCTCTCTATGCGTATGGAAAGACAGCAGGCATCTCGCAAGTCAACTCCAGGAACCATCTTCGATTGGCTGGCATCATCTACAAAGGACCCGGAAAGGTGCCATTCTCCCTTTGCTCGTTCCATCTATCAATCTGCAGGGTTAAAACATAATGCAGAAACATAAAAACCAAATACTAGAAAGAAACCAGGAAATGCACTTTCAATGTTCATGCAGACTTGAATTGCTTTCTTGACATCTAGATTGCAGTCGTGATCTAGCAGTGCAAAGTAGCAAGATATTGTGTCCAACCAGTAGACAACAAAATCATTTTTATCAGAAATCTCCGTGTATTTTATCCTGGGTTTACTTTATTACTTCTTTGCAAGGAGGCCAGGAGGCCCAGGACAAAGCACGATGTCACCAGTGTCATGGATTTATGATTCTAGCACCAACATCCTAGAGTATCCCGTCTGTCCATGAGTAGAAAGTTGCGAAAGCAAAGCAACATACCCATTCCCCTGGGCAAAGTGAACGATAATATTTGGCAAACTTCTGACACTCAGAGGCACCTTCGCCCTTTGCTGCTATGCACCTGAGAAAATAAACTGGGTTATGATGCTGGAATGCCTGGACTAATTCACTAGCCTAACTCAAGCACAGTCTGCACAGGCTAACGAAATAAAAAGTAAAAGATAGAGCAGATGCCAACAAGAATAACTCACCTATGGTATTCAATATATCGGGTAAAGCAATGCCTGGTTTGATTTGTAGTTGGGAAACGGAAGTCTGCAGGTGCGGTCTCAAGCTGGTAGCGAAGACAATGAAGAGATGAATAAACCAAACATCAGGAGTACAAGCAATGGATAAAGGTCAAAATCAATTAGCAAGTAAACCAACCGTAAAATGTGGAGCATCTTCAATGGATTCTTGATCACCTGCCACCTCACTTTCAGCACTTTCACTAGCAGGTGTATCATCTCCAGAGCCAGCCTCAGCAGCAGGAGTGGCTTCAGTGCTTTCTCCAGCAGCAGTATCAGAAGCTTCACTGCTTCCATCAGCACCAGTAGGAGGGACTTCACTATTTTCAACGACAGGAGTATCCTCAGCTTTCTCGACAACTTCTTCTGCAACAGTAATATTTTCTGAAGTTTTAACTTCAGCTTCTTCCACAGGTTTTGTTATGACTTCAGATGTTTCTTCTTTTCCCTTCAATAGATATTGCTGCTAGGCAAAAGAATTATCAGACAATCAGGTATCACGGAGAAACAAAAGAAAGCAAGTGTTGCCTATCCAAATCCACATGCACAAGTCATCAAAACAAAAGTACGGCAACAACAAGAAATGAATTGGCATCAATTGTGCAGAATCTGTAGAAAACTAACCAACTAGAATGGAGTCAAGGAGGCATGACAAGGTTTAATCTGTAATATAAAGCTGCATATTAAGTTTGCAAAAAGAAAATTACAAATGCATCGTGGAAGATGAAAGCTCAAGACATCACAAAATTCTGACGTCATTATGCCATGAAAATGTCACACAGAGAGGAAAAGTTTAAGGACACAAGCATTTAAGAAGGCAAGCCAAAACTAAAGCTTGTCTTTCCAGCTTCTCAACTGTTCCTGAACCACTAATTTGGAGGTTTATTGTAAAAGTGGACCAGGTTCTTTTCTTAGTCTGCCTGCTTTTACTCAAACATGAATCTTTCCTTCCTAAGATATTAGTAAAAAAGCATTTACTGTTACCATACTTCGATTCACTCAATTTTACTGAACCAAAGATTTATCTAAACTCAGGTCAAGTAAGTTCAGGATACTTGGGCGCTCCAGCTAAAATCACATATCAGCTAGCACCCTTGCTTTCAGTAACAACTATTAAAGCATACTTTTCATCTATAACTGCTTACTGAATAAGCTCAATATTTTCTCTAGATATATTTTGAATATGGACCTTCTCTCTGTTTTGAGTTGTACAAGGATAACCATCAGCTCTGCCAACTGAAAAGCACGAAAAGACCAAATCTTTGTAAAGCAATTCTGAAAGCAAACTGTCCATTAAACAGTACATCTTAAGCTCAGGGAATATGCCCTAAGCTTGTTACATTGCATTACAAGCTCCTTTGTACTAGATAGTACAAGTAGTAAACACGGATGATTCACGGCTACGAGCGATTGAATGCACACTTCATAAAAACTATGTTATCGTGCAAAATATAACTTGTTATCCTACTTATCAGATAAACTGCTTACAGAACTTCTCATATGCAGTTAGCCCGCAATATCGCAGGGAAAAACATGTTCCAACTTGAATTTTAAAGATTCAATCGTACAGGTGATATGTCAAATGTATCATTCAATCATCACTTGTTTGGATGATTTATGATACTATGGGTTTGCTCGAGCAATCTTGGATTGCATCTAAAGGATACAAACAATGACCTTAAGCATGCATCAATTTTAAACCAGCGACAACAAGATTGTTACTTTGAAAACACTGGATCCCTTGTCCTCAATACAATCATGTGGTCTCAGAAAGAATGTGATTTCAACACAATCACGCTTCATTTGGACAGAAGGAAACTGAGAGAAATGAAAGACTTGCAGAGAAAAGTGAAACTTTCACTCTAGAATTTTCAGATGGGGAGAAAAGAAAAATAATTGGAAACACCTTCAAAAAAAAACTTTCCAGCAGTTCATTTTGTTTCTTCCATCCTCAGAGAAAGCAAGACTTTTTCGTTAAAATTCTTAAAATTTGACGTCTTCCACCAAACAAACATCAAGACATACTAACAAATTGTTCCCCTCTTTTGTCTTTTTTGTGTTCTCCCATAACACAATTTCTTTCCCCTTTTTATCTTCTGTTCTTATACTCCAAAACTAGGCCTCCATCACATTTTCTCAGATCCAAATTCTTTAATCCAAATACAAACCTACAATTGTCCTCATACAAATACCATTCCTCCTTTCAACACTCCTCTCCCTACAATCTCCACATATTCAAGAGCGGATTTTTAGTTAAAGCAATGGACACACTTCAATCAGGAGGATTCTCACCATCCTAATCCCAAATTCCAGCAAACACTAGCAATTTCACAAGAACAACTCTCTATCCCAATAAAAACAAGATGTATAAAAAACCTAAACAAAATTTAGATCCTCAATTTCCCAGAAATACCCATTTCAACAACTATCAAGAATTCAACAATAACATCACAACATTTGAAATTTCAAGAACCCCGAAAGAAAAGCAGCATACAACAATCAAAAAAAGCGCAGACCTCGGATAAGGACGGGGGCTTGGCAGTTCCAACGTCGGCCATTGAATTCTGAGTCAGCTAACAAAAGGGCCGGTTTGGTTTGGATGAATGGAGACGATCGAGCTGCCTTAGGTTTTTACTACCAGTCCACAAGGTTCTACTGGAATCAGCAGTGAAGCTTAGACTGGTCGAGCCTAGCAGTTGTTAGCCGGTGAGGCCACTAACTGCAAGCCACGTTTCACTAAATCCTGGGCCGGTTGGAGTTGGACTTGTTTGGGTTTTCACTTGAATCCAATATTGAGCAATAAGGTCTAGTCAGGACTATTACCTAGGTTAATGCCTGTTGACATGGGCCTCGTTGTAAGTCGAGTCTAGTCGAGTTTTGAACTTATCAAGTTGAGGTGGAGTTGTTAATGTGCGAACTCGAGTTTGTCGAGCCAAAAAAATGAAATTCGAGCTCAACTCGGCTTAGGAAAAGAAAAGTTCGAACTCGACTTATTTTTGGCTCGCGAGCAGCTCGAGACGTCAACGCGAATTTCGCTTGACATTCTAACTCGCGAGGAGCTCGAAGTTAGCTCAATTTTAATTGATGTATGGGTATTTTTATAATTTCACATCAATTCGAACTTTTCGAACGGCTTGTCGAGCAATCCAATCTAACAAATGATTGCTCGAGTTCGACTCGTACGTATTAACGCTGAGTTTGAACTCGACGTTGACTCAAGCTCTAACTCGAGCTGTTCGATTGCAGCCTTGGTCGACCTTTTGCCTTTTTTGTTTATACTTCGGTATTGACCAGGAAGATATTCACTACTAATCATGAATAGCAATTATGAGTATCAGATTTTGCATTTTTTAAATTTGGTTTTTTATAGAAAAAATAATTTCATTAAAATCTACACTAATGGTAGAAATTATATCAATCATACATAAATGCAAACAAATCTGAAGAATAAATACTTAATACTACGAATCTAGAAAATTAATATAATATTATACGAAAACTCCAAAAAATCAAAAGATAAATACTTGTAACTCCAAAAAATCAAAAGATAAATACTTGTAACTCCAAGATTATTTGTACATCCTTCCAACTATACTACACAATTCCTTCCAGATCTAGTAATCAACTAATTCAAAACCAAGCATTAAGGTGAAATCTGACAACGTAGATCTAAGGTGAAATCTGACGAGTTAGATCTAAAGAATATCAGATTCGACAACCAATTTTGAAAAACAAAACACTGAGATCTAATATCAGAAATAGACTAACTTAGATCTTGTTAGGGTTGTCAAGGAGATCGGATTAGATCTTGTTAGGGTATCGGATTTATATCTAGGAAGTTGGGTTTGTGCTAACCGAATCAATGCTAATTTTGGGGGGTGGAGGGAAATGATGATTCTTTTAGATTGTTAGTGGCCATTGAGGTGGTGAGATTGCAAATACATCACGTTAGTGTATATTTGGAGCTAAATGGTTGAAATCTATCACAGTCCAAAGCATTGAGATCCGGCCTTCAACCAAACCAGCCTCTTGAGATTACGTTCTCAAATATGCAACTAGGATTTTAGAAACCTCTATTCACCCCCCCCCCCCCCCACCAAAAAAAAACAAATGAACTTTGCAGGCAGCAAGAGGTGAGACATAATCAGCTTCACTTCTAGTTAAGCATTGATGATTTTCAGCAGGTTACGATAGTTCTGACAATTTCTTTTAATGCCACCATTCACCTCAATTTCGAAATAAACTATGAACAGAACCCATAAAATTTTCTCCCCCCTTTTGGGTTGCATTATCAAATAAAAGTGAAACCCGGAAAGCCAAAATTGAGAACGTACAGTTTATGATCACATAATTTTTTTTTAGATATCAACCGTAAATACAAGTTTATTGGCAAATTCGCAAGTGTCTTTTTGCTGGCACTGCAGTAGGATGGGTTCTATCTATCCATCCATATAATGCAACGAAGGCTCTTCCCTTGGAGAAGCAAATCAAATGCCTTATTTATGTCCTCAAAGTTGACTTCGTGTGTTATGAAACCATCCAAACGTAGCTCCTGCCAAATCATCAAACAAAAAATAAAAAAGAAGAAGAAGACAGAGAATTGCATCCTGTCATATTGCTTTGAACATATTTAACTCTTGCCCTGTTTTCTTTGCTTCAATGCTTTTCATTCACCATACGTGGGAAAAATTTTCCATTTCTTTTATCAACGCTAACTCATTCAAATAACTTTAGAAATGGTCGAAACAAATGAGAATGTAAAATTTTGTACCTCCGTCGGTGCTGGTATCAGAGTATTAAATGGTTGATAAAATAAAGCTTTTTTTCTTTTGGCTGATGGGATCCCAAAAAACTGTTTTTTTTTTTTTTTTTGGGTTGTTGTCTCCACATTACTTTTCAACATTTTCTTTTTGGGATATTTACGTAATTAAAATTAACTTACTTTTTTTAGATACTTTTGAGCCAGGTGTGGAATATCTTGTTTGGGTTTGATTCCTCCAAGAGTAGCTCCCATTATACTTTTCCCCGTAAGGATCTCAAGAGGGTGGATGCTTAGTGGGCTGCCATGAAGGTCCGCACCCAATATAACAGTCTTTCCACATCCCTGAACCATTGAACATGCACAAAATCAACATTACACTACATTCCTCACTTGAATCACAATGCATTACAACTTTCAGGAATTTTTGTTTAGCAAATTAAAATGGTAGATGATGGTAAAACAATTACGATATATCATGCATAATCAGTAGTCTTAATTAGTATAAAAAAAAAATCAACACTATCTAATCCGTCTTACACATTTCTTTAGAATTTCCTTCCGACTTTTGTTAAGCAAATAGTGCTGGACAATTTCCAAGAATCCCATTAATAAATTTGTTAGATTTTCCTTTAAAAAAGAAAAAGGATGAATGGGCTATCGTCTTTGATTGAGTTGATTGTAACTAGTAACTTATAAGGTATCCGTTTTGCCAACTTAGAATTCCCCCTAATGTTTTAGGGGGAACGAATGGTGTAGGAGTCATGAAATGTATAAAAGTTCTGAAAATTTCATGACATAGAAAATGTTATCAAATGAGATTTTTTTTTTTTTTTGTCGCAACGACAACGAAAATGTTATCTGAGGGGAAGGAGAGTCGACGGGAAACTCCGTCGAAGGAAGACACCCGAAAGTGACAGTCACAATTAAGTGGCAAGTTTTGGTGCTACCAACAGCGCAAGAGGCTGCTGGCGTTATCAAATGAGATATATGGAGAATTGGAGATGGATAAAAACATGAAAGAAAAAGGAGGGAAAGAGAGAGAGAAGGAGACCTGCCGAGAACCATCGAAAGCCTCCCTGATGAGGGAAGTTGATCCAACGCACTCGAAGCAATAATCAGCACCACCATCTGTCATCTCCCGTATTACCTGCTCCATTGTTTTCAAGAAATCATCATCATATTGCTTACCGATGATAACCCTTCACATGTACTGCTAAAAATGGATGCTTTATACCTGGCTCACTGAATCTTTCCCACAAGAAGTAGGATTAACAAAATCTGTAACTCCAAACTTCTTAGCTGTCAAATTCACACCATTACAGAGCCAAATGAATTGAACACCAAAAAAGAGGAATTAAAATTCGTGCTGTATGGTATAGGAAAATTGAATGTCAGGATCAGAAACCAAACCAACCAATTTCAAATTTTTCAAGATTCTTATCAATTCCAATAATTTTTGAAGCTCCACGTATCCTTGCTCCCTCTGCAACCTGTTACAATTTAATGTTGTTGTCATCTTCAGATTACTGAGATGGATACCAAGTGGGGAATGAAAAAGGTAGTAATAAAATGCAATGAAAGAAGAGGAGGGGGGGAGGGATGGTTGGGGGGGCCAAGAAAACTTTGGACCAAACAACTCTTATCAACTTCAGACTATAAATAATCTAGAAAACAAAGGGACCGAACAGTTCTTATCAACTTCAGACTAATTAAGTGAGATCTTAGATTAGAAATACATGAACAAAAGATTAAAGAGTTGAAGGCCAAGACTAATGCTACCGCAAGTCCCACTGTTCCAAGTCCAAAAATTGCTACCGTAGAGCCCTCCTCAATCTGTGCAGCCTTCATTGTAGCACCAACTCCTGCAGTAGGTCGACCATCGATAAATTGCTCAAACCTTACATTCAACTTCTCCCTTTGGGAACAAATTCCCCAGAGATTGTGCAAGAATTAATGGTGACCTATATATAGGTTCATATATAACTTAAAACATGTTGATTTCTTGGAATTCTTGTGACTTCTCCATCGCGAAAAGCTCGGATTGTACGAGGAAGCCAAAAGAAATCGAAAAATCTGCCAACCAAAACATTGCCTAATAATAGGAGCAGAATTGAGATAAGTTTGATTCTAATAGTCCATGATCATGTGACTAACCCGTGGTCACGCCACAGCTGAGCAAGCAGGCTTTGTCTACTGGAACCTCAGGGCTGATTTTCACAAGATGCGTCATATCCACCACAGTATATTCAGAAAAGCTAGAAGCAAAAAGGAAGTGATGCAAAGGCTGTCCATCCTTGTCCAAAAACCTGCTACTTCCATCCCTTGGCATCGCATTGAGTGATGCAGCTGGGAATTTGGTGCAAGCATTGCCCTTAAATTTGCAATCCCTGCATTCTCCACAGTTCCTCTGCACTACTGGTAGTACTAAATCCCCTGCTTTTACTTCCACCACATTTTCCCCCACACTCTCAACAATCCTATGACCAAGAGCACAAGAAATTCGATTTCACAGTCAAGAAGATACGCTAGTAGCAAGCAACAAGTTCCAGAGATACGAAAGAAGTGCATAATTACCCGGCTGCTTCGTGACCAAAAATTCCTGGGAAAAATGAGAATGGCCCCTAAGAAATCATATGAAAATAATGCCTCAGAAAGAAATTCATTCAGACTAAAAAATGGTATTCAGATAAGCATGTTTTGGTGGGACTAACGGACTCTGATCGCCAGAAGCTAATATCACCGTGACAAAGGGACGTGCAAATAATCTTGACTCGAACCTCCCCAATCTTGGGAGGAGCTACTTGAATCTCTTCCATCACTAGGGGCTCTCCAGCTCCTCTGCATACCGCAGCTGTGGGATCATGTATCGTGCAACAACTGATCTAATTAGCCATAATTAACATATAAGAACCATGATAAAATAATGAAATCAGAACTGTTCAGCGGATAGTTTTAGATGAACCTCTGCATCTTATGGGCTTTCCTGCGGTATCTGACCGGAATTTGGCTTCCATGACGACTGGGTGTATTTTTCTTTTCTTTTCCTTTTCCTTGCTTCCGTGCGTTTTTTCTTCTGTTTGATAGGGTGTAGTAAAATATTTTTATTAACATATAGACAAAAGGGAGCCACAGGCAATTGAAAGTTTCATGGTCCAACCTACTACTCCCGTGAGGCGTGAGTGAGTTTTACAGTCTGCTTGACTGAAGCGCATATTGCAGTTGACCTTTCGATCCTTTCTCCTTTTGGACACGTGCTACTTGTTTCTTATTTCTCTGTTACTGTTTCTACCCTAAATGCAGTCCCCATAGCCCTTGACAAGAAGCTCAGGCTAGAGCAGTAAACCAGTCAGCCGAGTTTTGACTTAATCGAATCAAATTTTAATTTAATTTTATTAAACTCAACTTCGATTTCAAATTTAGTGAATTTTTAATATAAAATTCGAACTGAAGTTCAATCTCAAATTTGAAGCTCGTCGAATTCGCGCTCGATTTACAACGTTTGACTCCCACGGTACTTGGTTATATATATGGGTAATTTGGGTACCGGGATTCTCGGAGTAGCGCTGCTCCTCTTTCGCCTATGTGGTGTCTGACTGCTCGTGGACACTAATGTAGCAGAAGTAACTCTCGTTGATTCCTCTTACTTTCACCCATTTTAATAGTTTTGTTCATCTATCTCCTCGTTGATTGTGTAAAAAAGTGATTAGGAGGCAATCTATGGTTGTTTGGGCAGTGCAGCGGCAATTCGCTATAATGGTTGTATGGGGAATCTTTTTATAATGACTAATTATTCGGAAAAAATTATGCAAGTACTATAGAATAGCATCATCAATTGATTAAAAAAAAATCATGCATGTGGCTTGTGATTCTACAAGGTGCAAAAAAAATAACATCATCAATTGACTGAAAGAAAAAATCGTCTGATTGAGACCAACATTAATTAAAATTTTTTTTTTTTTGTGACAGTATATCGGATCACGAAATACTTGAATCTTTACTCGTTTGTTTTTTCATACATCTTCTTCCCTACTAATTTGAAACGCCAAAAAAATCTGCACGTCAAATTTTTGCACTGGCATGAACGCTGAAAAGTCTCTTGGATTGAATACCGGCTCTCTAATGGTGATCTTTACTGTAGCTGACCAATTATTAGCTAGCAGGACAATCTCCTAAAAAATATGAAGAAAGGTGTTCTATTTAATTTAGGGTTAATACCACTTTGTCCCCCCAAATTTTGGACGATTACTCACTTCAGTCCCTAAACTTCAAAATGGGACATTTAAATCCCTAAACTTATAAATATCTCCCACTTAAGGAAAATTGTTAACAAATCCTGAATGCCGTTGGTGGTCGAAGTGTCCCATTTTATAAGGATTTAGGGATTTAAGTGTCTCATTTTATAAGTTTAGGGACTTAAGTGGGAAGTATTTATAAGTTTAGGGATTTAAGTGTCCCATTTTGAAATTTAGGGACTAAAGTGGGTAATCGTCCAAAATTTGGGAGGACAAAGTGGAATTAACCCTTTAATTTATGATGTACGTGATCTAAGAAAAAGGTAAAGAAAATGAGAGAGAGAGAGAGAGAGAGAGAGGGAGAATTAGAGAAAAGCAATTTTGAGTTGGATATGTGCCGGTTCTGGGGGGGTTGGGTTGGGTAGATATAAGTCTCCTGGGAGGCCTCCAAAAGTTGCCGGCTTTTGGAGGTTCTTCTAGGGTTTAGGTTTGTAAAAGCCGTAACTTTAACTTCGGTTAGAAAAGGTCAAGAGTTGGATATGTGCACCACCAACGAACAAGTCAAAAACGCATGCTTGTTCATAATTTCAAATCAAATGTTCCATATGCTCACAGAGATGGGCAGGTAATGCAGGCATCCGGTTTTTGACCGGGGAAGTCAGCAAAATAAGTCGACTTTTTTTTTAAAAAAATGAGGGACCATTTTGACTGATTTTAAATGCGAGAAATTAAAATTTTTTTTTAAATGTGGAGGACCAAATTGATGTGATGTTAGTACTTTTAATTTCAATTTTGTCCTCTCAACTTTGAAATTCAAATTTGAATCCAATGTGAAGCAAAGGTAAAGATAGGGATAATATTTTTTAAAAAAATCAAAAATAAATTTTACTTTAATAATATGACAAACATTTTCAACATCATAAAATAAAAAGTATGATACTCTTAATAGGTGCAAAGAAGTAGCTTGTTACCAAAGATGGAAAAGTGTGTTTAGATTATAAATTATTTGAGATAATTTTGTGAAAAAAGTACTGCAGCACTTTTTTGATACGATGTAGGTGAAATAAAAAGGTGATTGGAAAATATGTTGATGATACAAGCAAATCAGTGTGTGTAAATAAGGTGTAAATAAAGTATAATTTTTTACAATCCAAACACATATTTCCAAGCAGTGACAACATTTGTTATGTTGATTTAGTCAAGAAGACTTTTGTTTTGTTGGTTGACCTCTGAGGGAGGGACCTTCTTGTCATTGTTGGGGATTATTGAGAACATTTGTTGAAGATCAAGATCCACTACTGATTCTACATTTTCTACTTAGTCAGCCTAAACTGAAATTTGATTCAATTATTACATTGATCTTTTCTAGACTTGGACTTAACGAATTGGCCCTTCACCCTTGCCCTTTAGAGGATTCAAATCATACAATACAAGATGGATGGGCTTTCTCCATCCGGGCATTTGTTGGTAATGCTACTAGCGGGTCTGAACTTGATTCGTTTGCAGCTCCATCTTTGTTTTTGCCAAATTCATTAATCCCAGATTCCCCACCCTAAAATAAAAAAAAATGAAACTAGCTTTAATTTTTAAAAATTAACTTTCATATGGTTTTGATAAATTTATTTGTTATCATTCATTCTCCTTATTAATATTCGGTATATTAGATCAATATCCTAGGCTTAACTAATTTAATGCTGCCAATATTGCCTTTGGTCCCGACTCCCCTGCCAAAAATAATATTCATGCCATTTGAATTTCACCCAATGAGTTGGAGAAATTTCACGGTGCCTTTTGGGAATCAATCCTCTATCGTTAATAATGCTTTATGTTTTAATTAATTAAAAAAGTTATAATTTATGATACAAAAAAAAATTGTAAGTAGTAAAGCATCTAAGCATCATCAAATCTCCAACTTCTCTCTACTACTCCTCTTCTCCAACTTTTCTCTATTGTTCATTTTCTTTGAATCCCTTCCTCTTCGACAGGGAGGCATGATCTCCCTTCCATAGGTTTCGTTTTTGTAATTTTCTAATAAAGTCTCTCCTAATTTTTCTTAGTAAGAAATATTTGTTTCTCCTAGGGTTCGTAGTGAGAATTTTTGTTCTCCTAGGAGTTTTTAGTGAGATTTTGTGTTATTTTTCCTTATTTTGTTGTTTAAATTTGAATTTATTTCAGATCTGAATTTGTTTCAGATTTGGGTCTATTTGGCAGATCTCATCATCTTTATTGGAATTTATAACTGTTGATTAACAGATTTGACGATTGCAACATGTACAGAGTGGGCTGCAGTGATTTATTCTATAAGGAGATGATTTTAAACTTGATTGTATTTTTTAGATTTGTTCTTAATTTCTCAAGTTTTTCGTATCTGTTAAATTGCAAATCTACAATTTTAGTACATGTTTTATCTGCCATCAAGGCAACGTTTTATATCAATCGTTCTGGACGATTTCCAGCAATTCGTCAATGAAATATATTTTGTTATAAAAAAAAATCCACTAAGCATCGGAACTCTATATGCATCTAAGCCTGATTTATGATTAAAAACAAGGAGAACTTCTCCCTCTTCACCCTTTTTTTTTTCTTTCTTTTTTAAGTGGAAGGGAAAAATGGGAGCAAGAGGATAGAGGTGCCTAGAAAAGAATGTTAATTATGCAGCATCCAATGGGGAAGTTACTGATAGTTAAAAAATTTAAAGTACTACATCACTTGGCTACATCACTTTGTTTGGATAGGGTATTATTTGAAATATTATTTGGAATAATTACTGTAGCATTTTTTGTGATGTGATGTATGTGAGATAAAAAGGTGGTTGGGAATATAAAAAGGTGGGTTGAAAAATGTGTTTATGATGCAAGCGAAATATTATTTGAGATAAATTCACTATCCACAAATGTGTTTATGATGCAAGCGAAAAATGTGTTTATTGTGTTTGGAATTGAAAGTTGGAAGGATTTCCAATTCTCATAGTTGCATTTATGTCTTGAACATTTAACACAAAACCATGTCAAAATTTTAGAAAAAAAAAGTGCGATTTATTTCATGATTATTATTAAACCACCCCAATTTTTATGTAATTGAAGAAACCAAAGTAATATGAAAATCAGGTGGCATACCAATACCATTGCATGACATAAAATGAATAAACAGAAGGGCTAAGAGCCTAGCATTAGCTGCTTGTATAGCTCGTGGACCTCCAGCAAAATTTGCCTAAATCCTCTTGTATTAGACGCTTGTAACTTTGCAAGAGATTCTATACAAAGGTCGTCAATTTGGGCAATCAAAACCTATGTCGGCCCAAGCCGAAGATGTTGAACCATCCAAGACTTGTATAATATGAGTGTGAAAATTCTCAAGCCTTTAAGCAGACAATAGGAAAAGTTAATTCAATGATTGAGATTTTCAAACCATCTCACCTCATCGTTTGAGTTTCATTCATGGTTTCTGTCTCGAGTTACCATTTGCTAAAGCTAGCATGTCTCAATCAGATTATTATACTCGGGTAAAAGGGCGTATTGTTAGAGAATTGAGCACAATTTTATGTCGTCAGATCCAACGAAGCTCTCTAAGATATTCAAGTTTGTCATTTGTCAACCCAACTTCCAAAAAGTCATATTTCAATTTAGCCCATAAAACTGTAATTTTATTTTTAAGAGTTTCTATAGAAAAATATATTATAACGATTTGAAATATGTGATGTAACAAAAAGGTGATTGAAAAATATGTTAACGAGAAACGTAAAATTTTTTAATTTTTTTTTTGCAAAAAATCGCAATCCAAACATCGGTTGAATAAGTCATAATATCATGTCTCATGGGATGCCCCTTAGACATGAATAGCAACTTATAGGAAAAAAAGTAGTAATATGAAAGTATACGCTTTGGAAGTTCATCTTACCCATGACTGGCTAAATAATTTTTCAATGTCTGCATCGGCGGTCTGGCACATTCACATATATTTTTTTTTTACATTCATCAAATCGACAACTGATAAGCAAAAAGTCAATGGTCAAATTAGCAGCAAATCACATGGATGATTAGAGTGCGTGCAATTAAATCATACTAATTCTACAACGTCATTGAAATTAATATTTCATGATAGAACCTGTTTCCTCCGTCTGTTCTTGTTTGTCGTGGCAATTTCTAGCCTTCCAGATCCTAAGCAAAGCAAAGTACCTTACAAAAACAATTATGTTCTATTGTATAATCAGCATCTATCTCAAGGACAATGGAATTCCTTTTTTAAGAAAAAAATTTTGATGGGTTCAACTCCGATCATTACTGCGAGTTAAAGCATGCAGTCGAAGCCATAGATAACTTATAGGAGTTCTTACAGATCGTTCGTCAACACAACTCTCACATCGACAGCAAAATTCAAACACAAAATCTTTTATGAGAATGTAATCCGTCGTTATAAATTGAACCAACTTATATTGGCTTGAATTTCAAATATTCATAAAGTAGCCAAGTGTTATATCTTGAACAAGTACTTTATTCGGTTCTCATTTTAAAATTCAGTTTCTTTTGGAAGGAGATAGCGATGCACAAAGCAATTCTCTTTTTCTTTCTTTCTTTCTTTTGCTTTTGAAAGGTTGCTTACACTTCTCAAAAGAGCTGCATGTTATTTTCGTGTTGATGGTTATTATAGGGCTCTGTGCAGTTTTACTCAGGAACCATACCTTCATTGTTTGCTGCAATTTCCCTTTCGTTCTCCCATCTTTCAAGGGATAAGCACCAATCGAGCTGAAAGAAGACAATGAACCCCCCTCCCCCCCCCTCTTCCCCCAAAGTTATTGAAGGGGGAATACAAAAAGGCAATAAAACTTGAACCTTGTGAGACCATGGATTAAATTTGTAGATTTCTCAATGTAATATACACGAAAAAGCTTCTTACGTATGAAAGTTGAAGCATCGAAACTGTGTTAATGGACTAAGAGATAATGATTACATTAGTTAAATCTTTATCTAAATTTGTTGGTTATCAGGTCAAGCTATTGTTTGACCAGTCTTCGCATATAGCAACGACCGTCATAATATTGGAATGGAACAAAGAAAAAATGGCACGGTCACAGGTAGTCCGTAGCAGTAGTAGTATCAAGTATCAAGAAACTCACTTGATGACCAGCAGGTCGTTGGAAAAGGGCAAAGCAAACAACGTAAATTTACCACCAGAACATGATAAAACGGCTACTTCATAGGTAAAGTAACGAAAGAAGAATGAAAAAGTCGAGCCCACCAATAATTTCTTGGCAAATTTGGAATCGGCATGATTATATTCTTTGCCCTTTAAACAAGCAAGCATCTTTTTCCTCCCTCGTTGCTCACCTGTGAAACTATAGCCCAACTGCGGAATAAACACGATCACTTGCTTTAGGAGTAATGTGCTGGTCTTCCTCCTAATACGACATCAGTACAGTGCAAATCATGTTGAGAACCTAATCATCAAACGTATTCCGCACGATCACTTGCTTTACAATATTGATTTGGACCCTACTTACAACGGCACCAAGCTCATGAACCCCCAATTGAACATATATTAGATTAGATGAAATTCAGATCAAGTAAGAGTATGTTTTTTTATACATTGTGAGCGTATAATTTTTCTTTTTTTAATAATAATAAGTTTAGATCATTGTTACGTAACATAAATTCAAATCACGTACATATGACGTATATGCATGATTGTTAGTGTGAAAAAAAAATCAATTCAAAAGTTAATCATTAAATAAATACATGACCAAGTCATCCTGTCTCAACTCAGCTCTTGAAATGCTTGACTCAAGAGAAAAGACCAGTTCAATTAAAGTTTTTTTTTGGAAATTTTTTTATAGAGAAATTTAGTTGAAACACTTTTTTTTTAATAAAAAATTGAGGTATAAGTATGTTAGATAAGAAAAAAAAAAGTGGTTGTAAAACATATTTTTAAAAAAATGAGGATTAATTAACACCTTTAGTACACGCCATACATTTATATAAGTAAAGTTAAAATAAGTGACATATGTACATAGTTAGCTGTCATTATATATGAAATTAATTCAAAAAAATATTATTATTATTTAAAATCCAAAAAGAGGAAGTTTTGCTACAACACTCATGAGAATGTATTAGATACATACCATGTAACAAAAATATGCGGTATCTCAACGTTTAGTAAGGATCTCAATAAAATTATTAAGTAAGGATCTCAGTAAATTTGAGTTCAAAGGAGTTGAGGATCACCACGTTAATAGCTCATGAGAAGATGCATTAAACACATTTTTCGCGCAACGGATCTTCTGTCCCACACTCTGTGTCACTCTCTGTCCCACTTTTTATTATATTGTTATTTCTCCTACATAAACATCATATTTTAGTTCTTTTTTGTTTCCTTAAGATCTAATAACTATTAATTCAGTAAAAAATAAATACAACAGCTTCAAAAAAGTAATATATAATAGAAAATTAAAAAATACAGTAAAAAATTTAAAAAAAATCTCATTTTTTATGCATTTTGATTTTTTGAGTTTGATAAATTTTGTGTATTACTGAATTAATAGTTATTGGATTTTAAGAAAACAAAAAAGAACTAAAACATGATGTTTATATAGGAGAAATAACAATTGTTTGGATACAAAACTTATCCCAAATAATATTTCGCTTGCAGCATAAACACATTTTTCAACTCACCTTTTTATATTCCCAACCACCTTTTTATCTCACATACATCACATCACAAAAAGTGCTACAGTAATTATTCCAACTAATATTTCAAATAATACCCTATCCAAACAAACATATATAGTAAAAAGTGGCACAGAGTGTGAGACAGAAGATCCGTTGCGCATTTTTCGTGAAATGCGAAGGAAAACATGCGAGTGAGGTGCGCAATTCGTTTTATCACTTAGCCATATAATGATAAATCATAGTTCTAATCATGCTATTAGGAAAAGGTTTAATCAGACCGACAAGAAGATTCATTCTCATAACTCATCTCTCTGTATCCTCCCCCCCCAACCTTCCTTTTTCTCCTCCTCTTGTCTTTTCCCTTCTTCACAGTCCCCGACCTTGCATGTACTAAAAACAAATGAAAAATGTCAGCTACGATTTGCAAAATATGGAAAAATACCGTTTCAGGACGGCTTTCGCAAGGCATAGACATCATCATCATCAGCAAACCTGGTGCAATGCATCTCATTTCTCCAGCCCACAACAACAAAAAAAGGATACTACAAAGAAAACTCTGAGAAAGAGAGATGCCAAGTGCCTCTTTTCCTTTTCCTTCCTTCTTCTAAGGGGTCAGACATCACAAATTATTGTCCGTTCTCTTCTTTTAAGCCACCAAAAGATAAAGCTTAAGCACCCAACACTACTGCAATTTGGACCTTTTCATCTTTCGTTATTCTTGCCATGTATCCCTCTCGATCGTTTGAGATGTTCAATGGATGCTCATACCATTCCAATTATCAGGCTGCTTTTGGTTATCAATAATGTGCTGGTATAGAATTGGCTTTTTTTTACTAGTATTCTCAAATCTTGGATTGCTTGTCGGTTTCTTGCCTGCAAATATTGAATATGAACTTAGCGCCATTTGAATGAATTAGTAAATTATCACCGATTAATAATATGATATCTCGTCTTATCATCAAATCCAACCTTTTCCTGATATGATATATAGCTAATTTGCTTGACAAGACCAATAAGTTTCCAACAACAAATTATGTACTAGTTGAAAGTGAAGGTGCGTGAAAAGAGAAAATAAGACAAGGTTGAAAGCTAAACTCATTAGAAAATGATGCATACCAACCAAAGCCGGCGTCTCGTAAGAGTTCTATTTGCCTGTCTCACAAAGAACCTTTACAACTTATATGGGCATATGTCCGTTTTTACGCATAAAACGTGCTTATTTGGGAATTCTAAACTTCAATCCTTACATAAGCGGGATTTAGATGCAGGTGCATAAGCCATTAATGGCCCAAACCGTGGTGTTGGGTCTAAGGTTGCCTAATTTGTGTCGTTAAATACTAAATTTCAAATTTTTTTTCCGAAAATAAATTTAAATGTAATGTATTTATTTAAGCTATATCAATTACAACCTGATTTGAGTTGCTAATTGATATAGTATGAAATTATAGAGGCTCCAAACTCCTAGAAAGGTGTGTCATAAGTGCGTTTTGGTTGAAGAATATTTGTAGGTACCTGTTATTTGCGCTCCACTCTTTGTTATTCATACTCTCACTATCATTTTAATCATAATATTTTTATTTATTAAACTATATGATAAAATAAATAATTGAATTACAAATAACAAAACATAGATTGTAAATAATACTTTTTTATTTGTATTTTAACTATTTTTTTGTGATTATAATATATGTGAAATAGGAAGATGATTGAAATATAAAAAAAAATGGTGAAAAAGAGAGTGCCCTGAATTTTTTTTTTTTTCTCAATATGCTAGTGTGTATCCAAACACACTAAAGTTAATGTGATTATGTTAAAATGTGCGCGACACTTTGTCTGTTTACCTTTTTTTATAAGAGCAAATTATTTGGAAAGTCACTAAACTTTTTGGATGATAGAAGAGTTTTGACTACTCAATTTTCAAAAGTATGTATTTACCTACTAAACTATTATAAATGTAAATTTTGGCCATTTCATCTGTTTTTACTATTAAGTCTAACAAATCTAAAAGTCGCATAAGTCATCAGACATAACCAAATTTGGCAAATATAATGAAGAAAATCGATTGAATGGTTCAAAATTTACATTTTTTATAGTTTAGTGAGTAAATTCTTTTAAAAGTGGAGTGGCCAAAACTCTCTATTATTCAAAAAATTTTGTGATTATCAGGATTATTTGCTCATATATATATATATATATATATATATCAGATAGAACAAAACGAAAATGGTTGAGTACTTTTGTAGTATTTGGCAGCATTTTCCTTCTTATAATTTTTTTTTTTCGGTCAATTGTCATCCTACTCCTACTCTATCTACGGGAGGCTCAATTGAGCCTATGGAAACCGATGGGGATAGAACCACCATCGGACCAGACGGACCCGTCTGAATTTGAAGCAGAACCACAAGAGTGGCATTTTGGTGGGAGGTAAGGTTTGAACCTTGTCTCCCACCCCACCAAAGCCTCAAGGGCGTGGTGGTGGCCACCAGCCCAGCCCAAAAAAGCTGGTGGTTTTTTCCTTCTTATAATTGGTAATTAAATTATTTAACGTTTTTCTTGTCTCAAGTCCCTACTACGAGATATTGTCAAGGACCCCACAACGCTGTAAGATAAGGAAGAGAGGATTCACATACAATCATACATTTCCATCAACATTACTACATACATACATATATATAATATAAATAATATGGCCCTCTCATAGCCCACAACCACATTTCTAGAGAGAGAGAGAAAGACGGCCCCTCTCCTCTCCCACTGGTCTATGAGTCTACAGTTACGGAGACTAGAGAGTTGCTGCTGCCCAAGTCTCTCCATCTCTGTTCTAGTGTGTGACTGTGTGTTTTTTTATGGAAAAAAGTTGTCATTCCTCCTCTAGTGGCGCGGCTGGTGGTGGTGACTCTTCGATTACCACCGCCAGTAGTGCTGCTACTACTACAACTTCCAGTAGTATCACCACCACCATTAGTAGCAGCAGCAACAACAACAACAGCAACAATACAAATAACAGAGATGTTTATCTGAAACATCTCAACAAAATCTCACATAAAATCTCCAAACCCATTCGTCGGCCTCCCGTGTTTGATCAGAATAATCAGGAAATTTCAGCACCGCCACCACCACCACCACAAGTGCTGCCGCCGCCTGCTGCTCAATCACAACAATCCCAGCAACAGCAGCAGCAGCAGCAGCATCAGCCGCCCGTGTATAATATTAACAAGAATGACTTCCGTGACGTCGTTCAGCGTCTCACGGGCTCTCCAGCTCACGAGCGGTTTTCGACTCCTCCTCCTATACAGCCACCGAAGCCCCCCAGCTCACGGCTGCAGCGGATCCGCCCTCCTCCCCTCGCCCAGATTAGCAACCGCCCTCCTCCCTTGCCTCAGATTAATAACCCGATGACCTGTGGTAATCCCACCGGAGGAGGAGGGTCAGCGTCAGCGGCGGGGTTCCTCGTCGGTCAACGGCAGCCTTTGTCTCCTCTTCCACCGTTCCCGGCTGTGCATGCGGCGGCGGAGTCTCCGATCTCCGCTTACATGCGGTTTCTCCAGAGCTCGGTCTCCTCGGCTGCTTCTCCCAAGTGGAACAACCTTCCGCCGCCGCAGATGCCGCCGCCGCCACCGGCGCTGCATCAGCAGCAGCAGAACATTCCTCCGCCGCCGCAGGGTTTTCCTCAGTTCCCGGTGCTTCCACCGACTTCGCCGCTGGCTTTTGGATGTATCCCGTCGCCGAGGTCGCCCTACGCTTTACTGTCCCCGAGCTTGCTATTTTCGCCGACGGGTCTAGGTTTTCCGCAGCTGCCGTTGTCTCCTTCGCTGCCGGTGCCGAGCCCGAGATGGAAGGGTATTTGAGGAAAATTGACAAAAAGGGGAGTCAAAAGGTATCATTTTGGAGAATTTTGTTCTTTTTGGGAGTTACAACTATTTTGTTATAAAGGTTATAGGGTCAAAAATGTAATATTGGCATGTACATGGTGGTGGGGGATGGGGGGGGGCGGCGTATGGTCTGTATCAAAAGCAGGAGTGCAAAGATGCGGTAGTAGCTGGCAGTGGTGACTGGTTCATTTAGATTTTGTTTTGTACATGAATGGTGAAGGTAGTCAAAGATTACTTCAAAAAATTTGTCTTTCATTTGTATTTTATAGGGATTGTTCTTTACATCTTTGAAGATCATTTGTTCATATGTTAACATCTGTGAAATTTGCAGGCTTTTTTGTTTGTTTTTCATACGTTGAATGTAGTTTTAATTTTTGATCAGCTCTATAGAGAGTATAATATATGTGTTCTCTTGAGGGGATTAATGAGAGTATTGCATTTCCCTGGTAACATATGGAAGTCTTTGCACCAGTTGAGCTGGAATTTCTTCAGTTTGATGCTTGGTTGATGATATCAGATGATTTTACATTGATCAGAGGCATAAATATTAGAAAAAGATGATACAAATTTTGGAGGAAAGGGTGGATCTTTCTTATGTGGGATGATATGATATTAGTACTTATATGTAAGTTCAAAATCATTTATGGGGCACAATTGCCTGCCCTTTCGCATCAAAATTTTGCATCATTTAGTAATAGCAATTGCAAAATGGTATGACCTTTTAGGCTTTTAGCCTTTGTATAATTGTGAGGAGCTCTATTCCTTAATGTTACCGGGTAAACTTACTGTTGCAGATGATGGTTTCACAATTTGGAACAATCAGCTTGTGTCATTTCGGTTATAAGTTCTTTTTTCTTTCTTTTTTTCTTTTTGGATAACAATATTGACGCTTCTTTAGTTAGCTGCATGTATTGTTAGTGGATGAGAGGTTATTGTTAGAGAGACTGTGATGACTTCCTGAAATATCCTCTTTCACACACTTCCCTGCCTACTTGGCCAAAACGGGAATACCCCCTTTGGAGGTTAATTTTTTTGCTTTTGCTTCATCTGTGGATGGCAGACCAAGATAAGATGATTTTTGTTTGATCAGGCTACCAGGTATGTGCTTCTTGACAACAAATTATAATCCCAGTACAGGAAGAGAAATGTTCCTCAGCCTTTTGTTACTCTTCATGCTTTGGAGAGGGCAAAAACAAGCAGTTGAAGTGGCTGCAAACTCTTCTCTGAATGCTTCCCACTCCATTGTTCGTACCACCTCAGTTATGTCTTAGCTGAGCTGACCGAGTGTTTTTATTATCTGCTGGTATATACAGCGATTAGATGAGCATGTAGTGCTGTCTCCGTGGATACAATCTTGTGAAGTTCTGATGATAGTTAGCTATCAGTGTAGATCCTGATGCATTTTAATGTTGACATTTGGGGCTTAGTTCAAAACCCATGTGCTACTCCCGGAGAAGTTACCATCTGCGGCATCTCTCCTAATGGAGAATGTGGTATAAACAAATGGATTTTGTATGAATCCAGCTTATTTTTTTGCTTTGAACACACACAGGCTGCGACCTTGGTTTGCACCTGGAAAAGGTAAGAGTTCTTTTGGAAAAGTTGCATCGTTACTTTGTATTTTATTACAAGTTGAACTTCCCGTGAACCCTTTATGATCAAGATTATGGCTTCCTGGCCTAAGGTGGTGGTTGTGTCATTGACCAGCCTTATGGAGAAGTTGCAGCTTCAGTTCTGATCCTGCTTTTCATTGTTATAAATTTGCAATTTCCACTTGCTTTCAGCCGTCATTCTGTCTTTGGTTTCACAATATATGAAGTTCTCTACCTGGCTAATTACTTAGAAAAGTGCATTTGCAAAATTTCGTTCTATTGAAGTAGAAATTCTGTCTTCTGTTGCCCAGCTTGACATTTGGTGGTGGTGATGATATTCATACTTCTGTAGGAGTATGAAATTTTCTTGCTTAGGTGATGGTTAGTATTGCTACCAGTCAAAGGAGTCGTCCTCAAGAGCGTCTTGTAAGAATCAGACATAACTTTCTTTTTCCTCATCATAGTGGACACAACTGCAGGTTTCGGATGTGAGAATTTCTCCATTTTGAGTGCCTTTGCAACGAACATTGGCAGCATCCTATGGCTGGAATCTTGAGACATTTCAAGGAAGAAGGAATATGCTTCTTTCCCCAATGATTAAAACGAGAAGTTTCAGAACCTGAGACTCTTTTGGTCAGGCCTTGTCCTGGTCATTCTTTTTCTTGTTATTCCTGTGGTTCATGTGATTTGTTTATCCGTCAAAGTAGGTTAACATTAGTCTTTTTCAGCTTCATAATAAGTAGAGGGATTGGTTGGAGAAGAGTAAAATGGAAGAAAGGAAGAGTACTAATGCCATTTTAATGCGATTTTAATTCTTTATAACGTATCTTCGCCTGTTATCTTGTCTGCTACTGCATCTTGAACAGGGCCGGAGCCATGTACGTCTCAATTGCAACCCTTCAACAGAAAATTTTTTTCTCGAAAATATAGAATAACCTACAAAGAATTTATATTTTGTTGTATTGCCCCACTCTTATGCGCCCTGAATTTTAATAATATTTCGTTTAGACCCACAATCGCCCCAAAGGTGTTGAAATTTTTAAGAATTGCTCTCACTATTTCTACAATGAAACCTTAAAATAAAATGTATCAGACGATATTATTTGATTTTCTTTCTAAGAAGTATATTATTTGTTTAAAATTATACTCTTTTTAGGTGTCCACTACACGGATTACAAGCGAATCAAATATTCATTTTAATAATTTGATTGTATACACACCATCCACCAACTGTGCATGCTAGAATTACATCTTGCAGTCTTTCACATAATGTTAAATTAGTATGTAATTTTGCACCATTAGACTATTTTATGCTACTGCTAATAATAAATCAAAAGTTCCGCCACCACTGATCTTGAACTTGTCTTTTCTCCATTGTGGATTGGCCTTCGCATCTTTGAACGGTACAATTCCTAAAGCAGTTTTCGTTTCTCTGTTACCCCTTCCAAACTTCGTTATGTTGTATAAACAGGGTTGTCGTTAGTTTCTTCCCATTTTCTTCTTTACTTGGACTTGTCTCCTCACCGCCGAACAAGATAGAGGCATCGGGCGACGAAGGAGAGTCATTTCCCCTTCCTTTACGTTTTCCATTGTGCCATTGTGGAGAGGTAATCTTGAATTTTTTACTACGGAGCATCTTTTTCTAGATATTTAATGAGCGGAAATTTTGGAGAATTCTTCTTCTTTTTTTTGGCAACGATAATATTTATATAATATAATCTATTTTATTTTACGGCCAGGAAAGGGCTTTAATCTATCCTATTTTATAAGAAATGAGAGCTTAGGAAGGTTTTCAATTTATTCTATTCTACGAAAAGGAAGAGGTTAAAGAGACTGTATGACAGGTTAATAGGTTTATGAATCCACTAAAGGAACGTTCTAATATTTCATTTGAACTTTTTTCACATACAGGTTAATAGGTTTATGAATCCACTAAAGGAACGTTCTAATATTTCATTTGAACTTTTTTCACTGCAGGTGCAGTTCAAATCCAAAACTTACCATCCCAAGAAGAACTTAATCCCTTTTTTATAGTAGTGACTGAGCCAAAACTCAGTGGTTTTTGGAGAATTCATCACTTCCTCTCCTCTTCGATATGGGAACCTAAGAACATTTTCATTTCACCCTCTGCAAGAGAAACGAAAGATCCATTATTGCCAATGGTTGAGGTATGGAGAATTCTTCTTTTTACATCACTTTCGTTTCCTTCCATCGATTGAGAAAGCACTCAATCACTTTCATTGTAGTGTAATGAATATCTCCTCGTGCTCCCTCCCACTGTCGGACGAATCAAAGACTAATTGTGGACTTTCAAAGAACCAACTCATGACGCCAATTTTTCTAGCTAACAGTGGATACATATTCTAATCATTTCAGCATCAATCAAGACATATCCCTTGAATTTTGGGTTCCAAACAGGGGATGAAAACAGTTTTGGTTATTGGCCCCTTCCGATAATTCCAGGATTTTAGGCCCTTATTCAATCTTGGTCATTCACAACTTAATTAAGTACAAAGAGATGTAAAACATATAAAAAAGCCTTTTCCTTTCCACCTTTCCATGACATAGCTAAAAGCCAATAAGATCCGGAGAACGCTAAACTGAAGACGAAATGGATACATTAAAGGAGGTTCAATAACACAATTGCGAACACCTAAAATAAAGCCAGACTGGTAAAAGGGGTGGGGAAAAAGAAAGGCACGACGATCAGAATAGGTAACTTCTCCGAATAAAAACCACCAGACGAGAAGTGAAACCCCAATCAGAGAGCAAACATCCTCACTGTTGTTCATTATCAGCCTTGGGAGCTTCCTTGATCTCATCAGCTCCATCATCCTGCACAAAAAAAGGCGATTGTTAAAAATTCAAAATCCATACAAGTGCCATGGCAAGACGAGCAAGGAGGTCCATATTACAAAAAGAGGAGAATTTGTGTGCAAAGAAAATGCAGTACCTGCATGTCAGATGTCCACAGGGTAAGGTTATCCCGCAAGAGTTGCATAATCAGGGTGCTGTCCTTGTATGACTCCTCCCCTAGGGTATCCAACTCAGCCATTGCTTCATCAAAGGCCTATAGAGGGAAATATAAAAAGAAAATATGAGCCAGATTCTTGCCTAGCCAAAGCCAATAAGGGAAATTTTTGCATCCAGATTTTTCACCTGCTTTGCTAGATTACAAGCACGATCTGGAGAGTTCAAAATCTCATAGTAGAAGACGGAGAAGTTTAGAGCCAGTCCAAGCCGGATAGGATGAGTCGGGGCAAGTTCTGTGTTTGCAATATCCTGCGGTTCAGAACAACAATTAGAATGAAAGTGTGACAAAAAGATACAAATTCAGTAACCTACGCCATTTTTGAGCCAAATCTCTCGAAGAAGTTGTATGCTCAATCATCATTATTCAAGGACTACAATTCTCTCAGTCATACGTAAAATACTGATGAACTATCAAAATGGTTAGAACAATCAAATCTATGCCCCATTACATTTTTTCAGTGAAACAACAGTTGAATCAATGCTTCAATGCATGCTTAGAGCTGGCATTTCCTTATCAATTTGATGTATAGGTCTGTATGTCGAGTTTGTTCTGCTGTTTTACTAGTCTATCTTTTGTAATGTTTTAAGGGGTATGCCCCTTCCCTCGTGTAAGCTTCTGTTGAGCATCAATGAAAGAACACAGCCAACCCAACCCAAAAAAACAAAAGGGAATCAAACATGTAACCATTCATGTTATGACAAGAAGGGATATTAGATGTTAGCTTCCAATTCTTGCCAATTTCCTATAAACCTTTCTATAGCATATGGTTATACAAGACGCAGGAAACTATTTTATAGCAGTGGAATAAGCTCTGCTTCTTAACAAAACCAATGCAGACTCTCTTTTCTTTTCTTTGATGGAGGGAAAAATAGCGTAATGCGTACAACCTTATACATGGATAAAAAGATGGAACTTCGTTCCATCACATCAAACCGCATTGAATGATGCCAGAAAGCTCAAACAACCATTTTCTCCTATTTTAACATTGGAAATGCAAAAAAAAAAAAACTCTTTTTTAACCCAAAACCACATTTCCTTACCCAGATTTGGAAATCTATGAACCAAAAAAAAAAAGGTAACAATTGCATCCAAATTGAACCAATCCAGTTCGCATCTAAATCACGAAGAATGCAACAAATAAAAACTTTTGAACAACAACCAAAAACCCATAAATGTCAAAGCAAACCTGAGCAGCCTTATAGGCAGTAAGGGTGCTTTCAGCAGCCTCTTTCCTTTCAGCACCAGTCTTGAACTCAGCAAGATACCTATGATAATCCCCCTTCATCTTCAAATAGAAAACCTTAGAATCTCCAGCAGATGCTGATGGGATCAGCTTAGAATCAAGAAGCTTCAAGATCCCATCACAGATTGATGACAACTCGGCCTCAATCTTGGATCTGTACTCCTTGATAGTGTTCACATGATCCTCATTCCCTCTTGATTCTTCCTTCTGCTCAATTGATGAAATTATCCTCCATGAAGCCCTACGGGCCCCAATAACGTTCTTGTAGGCAACTGAGAGCAGGTTCCTTTCCTCCACCGTTAACTCCTCGTTTTCTCCCAAGGATTTGGAGACCTTTTCCATGAATTCCACCATTTCCTCGTACCGCTCGGCTTGCTCGGCCAGTTTTGCCATGTATACGTTCTCCTCACGCGCCGTTATTGCTGCCATGGTACCTTTTTTTTTTTTCCTCCTTCTCCCTTTTGTGGGTTTGTGGAAACGGGGAGATTTGAGATTTGGGTTCCTTTCTTCAGTTTCAGATGGGATGGAGGATTGAGGACTGGGGGTCTGGTTTCTGTGTATTTGAATGGAGGAACGAGAGGAGGGGAGTGGTTCAAGGAAGTTCTTTTATTCCTCTTTTTCGGTTTTTCCTCACTGTTTTTCCTCATGTACAACTCAGGATGCAGCAGGTACAGGTATGGAAGCGTGGGTAAGGTTTGGTTTGGTCAAAGGGCACAAGAGTGTAGGTATGGTAGGTGGGCCTTTTGATGTCCCATTGTTTTACAGATCTGAAAAAAAATTACACTACTCTTTAAGGAAATTATTTTGTTTTATTTTTTCAAATTTTGATGGTAGGATTGAACTGAATTTAACCTTGGAAAATGTTGTCCCAGAGTCCAACTTGACATGCAATTGGTTCAATTATTGGTAGGGATTAAGATACTACGCAATTGTCATACCAAGATTTGCAGGGTGCAATTCATTGCTCGTATTTGCCTAATTTGACCTTAGACGAATCAAATTAATAAGTGATAGAAAGAGTTTACTTTTGTTTTTTGATAATATAATAGAGTTTGTTTGGATAAAGCTTTATTTGTTAAAAAAAATTTAGTTACATCACGCAAATACTTTTTTTCAGTCACTTCAAACCCTTTGTTTGAATCTATTAGTTTGTCAAAAATTAGTTTTTTAAATACTATAAAAAATTTTAAAAAGTATTCTAAAAAGTAGTCTAAATTTTTTTAATATTTAAAAAATATTCGAAAATATATTTTATAAATTTTACTATTCTTAAATATTTCAAAATATATTTTAAAAATATCTCAAAATATACTCTAAAAACTCTGCTATCGTAAAATTTTTTAAAAATACCCCTAAAAATAGCTAATCCAAATGGTTATTTTTTCAACTATATATATTTTTTATTTAGGTCTATTTGTGCTGTTTTGAACTTTTATGCCTGTTTGTGTTAAAAGCATTAAGCCTCAGATTCGTCGGATTGAGAAAATATTCTACGGTGAAAATTGCAATGAAAACGATAACTGTAAAAGCGTGAGGCCTCGGTCAGATTTGTGGGGCAGGATTGGACTGAGAGGCGGTCAAAGGTGATCAGTCGTGGAGGTGGCCCGCTCGATTCATCATTCTAGTTTTTCTTTGACAGTTGGGAATCTAGCTGGACAGTGGACTAAAAGGCTGTCTTGTGGGTCCGTGGGTGGCCACAACACTAGCAGGCCAAATTTGGTATTAACTGGATGAGGAACATGTACCGTAGATTTTATGTGCAAAGGCCCACAATCTGGAAGTGTCCTGCTCCGTCAATGTTAATGGATCTATCTGTATATCCATTTTGCCCAATGATAACTGGGCCACTTTGAGAACAAGGTTCTACAGGGCCGAACATGTGTTCTTAATTCCCATGCCCAAGCAACTCAGCCTCGACTTCATTTTTTTTAGGGGTATACAATTAAGGGTTAATCACATTTTATCCCCTTAAAGAAGATTCTATTTCTCAGTTTACCCCCTAACATTTAATTTTGCTCACTTAATCCCCGTTAGGACAAAATTGCCCTTGCATTAGTTTAACTTTTCATTTACCTTGTTTTCCTTTCTTTTATTTCTTTTTCTCTTTCTTCTTTTAATTCTTCCTCTTTCCCACAAAAATTTTCACCTTAATGATTGAAATTAAAAAAGAGGAATTGTAGAGATCTATCTTCTCCTTAAATGATTAAAAAAATATTTAAATCACTTTCCTAAAATACAATTTTTTAGCCTTTCAATTCTTTTAATTTTGGGTTTTCCTCTTTCCTTTCTAATTTCTCATTTTATTCTCAAGAAAATATCATAAGATGAAATTGTTTTCCTTTCTTTTATTTCTTTTTCTCTTTCTTCTCTCTTTCATCCTTCCCAATAGAAATTCCATTTCAACGAAAATTTTTGTTTTGAGTTTGTAATTGCATATTTTTGGGTGAAGGTTTAAAAGGTATAAAAATTTAATTTTGATTTTTTTTATGATGCCACGTGTCACAAATTTCAATTGATGAATCAGGTCACAATTTCATCTTAAGATATTTTATTGGGAATAAAATGAGAAACTAGAAAGGAAAGAGGAAAACTTAAAATTAAAAGAATTGATAGGCTAAAAAAATTGTATTTTAGGAAAGTGATTTGAATATTTTTTTTAATCATTTAAGGAGAAGATAGATCTCTGCAATTCCTCTTTTTTAATTTCAATCATTAAGGTGATGATTTTTGTGGGAAAGAAGAAGAATTAAATAAAGAAGAAAGAGAAAAAGAAATAAAAGAAAGGAAAACAAGGTAAATGAAAAGTCAAAACAATGCAAGGATAATTGTGTCCTAAAGGGGGTTAAGTGAGCAAAATTAAAGGTTATGAGGTAAACTGAGAAATGGGGTATTCTTTAAGAGGATAAAATGTGATTAACCCTACAATTAATTCCTCCCAATCTTCCAAATTATTTCCTTTTTATTTTTTTAAATCATTTAATTATCAAGATATGGAGTTTTACGTTAATGATGTTCTCTTCTAGCAATTGGAGTTAAATGACGTAAGGCACTGCCAACTGGTCCCCTTTGAAATAAGCCAAGAGCCCAATCCCCACCCAAAATCACTACAATCACTTTCCTTAGTGGCCAAAAAAGTTTACTTGTCCCCCATACTTCTATTAGAAAATGCTCTTTTTTAATAAAAAAATATCCGAGACACATTTTTTTTTTCTTTTGCAAATACAACGCATTCCTTTTTTTTTTTTGGCAAAAATCAACTAATAAGATGGCATAGATAAAGAAACACATTTTTTTTTCAACTATATTTTTTGAACTTTTTTAATTTTTGAACATATTCCAAGAAATCAGGACAAGTAAAATTTAAACAATCAAGAATTTTCCTTGTCACTACTGTACAAGTGTACAAGAAGAATTTTGTTCCCAAATGTGCTTGGGCATTTTAAGGTAAGAATGCAACTCGAGGTATATATTCATGAAGAGTCATGTCGTCATCCATGAAGCCTAATAAATTGGAACTTGAAAATACATGTGTCCATGTCCAAAAAAGGAAAAGCAAAGAAAATCAAGGACCACAGAAAAATGACGGCCCAATGGAGAGAGTCTGCAAATTGGTACGTCAACGATTGAGGAGAATTCTACCGTTGAAAAAGAAAGATTGAGGAGAATTCACATGGAAACCTTCATGTGAACAATCATTCCCTGTCCTTGAGTAGTAAGCTGTCGAATACTTTAGCATATCTATCCTTCCTTGGCCCCTCTGCCCATTTATCCTTAGTTCCTTACCGCTCTTTAGTCTTTCCCTGACACTTTTTTTTGACCACTCGATTTTGACAGTCTTCCTCTAATGCTACTCATCATCTTCCACGTACCCTCGTTTTTATTTTTTAACCGCAGTCAAGAACCTCGCCAACACGCTTGCTTGTCGTTTCTTGTGTACTTCAGTTTAACTGGAGTACAAAGCAACTCAAGAGTCTTGTCCGACTAATGAAAAGATATTCTCAAAAATTTCATCACCTCAGATCCTGAAACCTGCCCGCTTTTTGTTAGTGAAGTCAGGAGGTTGATAGGGGTACTATTGCATTGAGAGAAAAGTAAAAGTGGGTTCTTGGGATTTTGTGGAATTATGGAAAAGTATGAGATTGTTAAGGACATTGGATCGGGTAACTTTGGTGTAGCTAAGCTTGTGAGAGAGAGGTGGACTAAAGAGCTCTTTGCTGTTAAGTTTATTGAAAGAGGCCAAAAGGTTTGTGCTTTGGGTGAATTCTGCTGGTTCTTTTTTCACTTGGGATTTTTCTTGGTTCGGTTCGACAAAAAAAAAATGAGTCTTCGATCTTCTGACTTTGGTGGCAGATTGATGAACATGTGCAGCGGGAGATTATGAACCATAGATCATTGAAGCATCCCAATATAATCCGCTTCAAAGAGGTTCTTTTTTTTTCTCTTTTGTTTGTAGGCAATATTTTCTAGTTCTGTTAGTTTGCAAAGGAATCTTTAATCAAGTTTCTTTAAATGGTCACTTCATTGGTTGTACCGTGTTTGTAGTTAGAGGTAGTGGTAGAATGAATTCAGAGTGATTTTTTGATGACTTGAAGGATGGCAATCTAATTTAAGTGGAGCTTTTGTTCTTTACTCCTGGACTCTTTAGCGTGCAATGAATGGCAAAATCTGGCCATTCAGTTGTGAACTTGAGCTCATTACCTAGTGAATAAGCAGTTCTCCGGTAAATCATCTGAGATTTGAATAGTCAGCCTTTATGGTAGTCCCTCATGATATACAATTTGCAACAGATCAACAATATTTGATAAGTTAAAAGATCATAAATGAAAGCTGTTAAATGAGTCCTGAAGTTCATTAAGCAGTCTGATCAATGGGATTGCCAACTATTATATTGAAATTATATCAGTTTTTTGTTTGTTTCGATGTCACTAGTAGCTTTCATTTCCAATTCATTTCCCTGATTTATGTCCTTCGATTTGATTGTGAAATTGGTCCTACAATCTTGCAGGTCTTGCTGACTCCTACCCATCTAGCTATAGTAATGGAGTATGCGGCAGGAGGAGAACTCTTTGCGAGGATATGCAATGCTGGAAGGTTCAATGAAGATGAGGTAACCACACATATTGGTGGAAATATCTATATATATTTTGTGCACAACTATCAGAGGAGTTTGTGTTGGCCTTCTAATTAGTAATTACTAATGGTTGTGCATTTGGGTGTTTTCGTTTGTATGAAGTAGTGAAAATGGGAGACAAAATGTCGCCTTGAACTTTAGCATGGCAACCGGAGTAGGCATATCTGCTGAAGTTGGTTCAGTATTAGCATCCCTTCATGAGGGGTCCTCACAAATTTTAGATGTGCTATGTTGGATTATGTAGTGGTGTTAGTGCACAGACTGGTTGGAGTGGTAATGTGGTACTGGAATCTTTAATTTGTTCTTATGCATAGATCTTGTGAATAAAACTAGCTCACTGAATTTCTCACTGTTTCCATCCTTGCGAATTTGCTGGAAAATTAAAAGATGTTACCGATTATCATAAATCTTGTGTTTTGTGGCCCTTTCCTGTAGGTTGTCCTTAAACAACAAATTAATATACAGTGAGTAGTGAGTACCAGTCTCTCTCAGACTTTCTTTCAAGATTGTTTTCCTGACAACTTGTGCGTTAGAGCAGTTGAAGCTCTACTACAGAGGGTTCTCCAATTACATGTGATATAGAAATATGTTGCATGATTTCTCAGTTCTGGGTGTAACCTTTATGAATTTGACCTTGGAGGATAGAAGAGGGATGGAAATCATATAATCTGCAGCTTTGTTGCTGAAGCCTGCTTGACCTCCAGGCATTCTTGTGATGTTCCATGCTTGATTGTTAAAGATAGCCTGCCTGGTTTTAGGGAATTTGAGTTTCACCACAACTTCCTGCATTATGTCTTTTAGGAGATGAGATGCGTATCTAGAACATTTTGTTGTTTTTCTTGCCACAGTCAAGGTTTATTGCCAATAAGTTGCATGTAACAGAGTGTCTGTCATGGTCTTATAGGCACAGTTAGGTTCCCACTTGGTAACCACTCCTTTTAATTTAAACTACCTTTCCTAGTTTGGCAAATCTACTTATTGTTTTCTTGGTGTCTCCTATTGCTTTTGTAAATGCCCTTATTCATGGTAGACAGGGAACTTGCTCTTCAGAGCCCTAATTTAGTGATACTTGGTTCATAGGATCTTTATCACATGGACTAAAATAGTGGATCAAAGTTGATCTTATTTTGGCATGGGCTGAAGCATAATTTGTCAATCTGTTTGACACAGCTTTACAAATGTGGTGAATCTAAAGTTTGCATCAGTCTCCAAGATTCTTTTCTGAAAGTGTCTCTGTGTTTCCATACGATCAATTTCTGTTATTTTTGTGGTCATTTCATGAAAATTGCAAAAAATGCTCTTTGTGAGAAGTGAAACTCTAAAGCAAATCTGTATGTGATAGAGTAGCCATCACTTGCCTTAAAAAAAAAATAAATAAACAAATAATAAAAAGTAGTCACCACCAGTATTTGGTCTAGTAGTGTTCCTTATCCAACAGTAAAGCCAAAAAGTTTATCAAAATTGTTTGCGGTCTGAAGCCTATCTATCATAGCATTACTATGACAAAGCAATTATGCCCAAACACTCTGGCTACGACTATCAGAATTTTTAGCTTCCATCTGAGACAACTAGTGGAGTGGAAGTTATAAATTTTACTGGAAAAGTTTTAACTTCTACATTGTGAATATCCTTTTCTGATGCATCTTAATGTCTAATGGTACCGAGTGCCCAGTTTCATTGTTGCACATCCTCTAACTGAATCACTGATTCTTTGGTTGTTTCTTTCATTTATTCCAGGCAAGGTTTTTCTTTCAACAACTGATATCAGGTGTTAGCTACTGTCATTCAATGGTATCAACTACTGTCGTTTCTTGTTTGTTGTACTGCAACCAGAACTGTGTGACTCTCTAATATGAGAAAATCTTGTGCTTGTCTTGAAGCAAATATGTCATAGAGATCTTAAGCTGGAAAATACACTACTTGATGGAAGTTTAGCCCCACGGGTGAAGATATGTGACTTTGGGTACTCCAAGGTAAGTAAGAATCTATGGAATTGATAAGTTTTTTCCAATGGAAAGTATTGATGTATTTTTGTTTCTATTTCATTGGCTTGTTTGCAGTCAGCAGTGTTTCATTCTCAGCCAAAGTCAACTGTAGGAACACCAGCTTACATTGCACCTGAGGTGCTCTCTAAAAAAGAATATGATGGGAAGGTGCTATGCTAAATCACTTTTTGTCTCCATTACCATTGCATTATTTTGTTGTTTTGCTTTATGCTCTCCTCCTTCAGCTAATTAAGGGGCACTGTAGCTCGCAGATGTTTGGTCATGTGGAGTCACGTTATATGTGATGCTTGTTGGAGCTTATCCTTTTGAAGATCCCACTGATCCAAAAAATTTTAGGAAGACTATAATGGTGAGTAACTGCATTAAATCAGCCCTTCCCTGAGAGAAAATTAATCCAGTTATGTATACAATTGCACATTAGTTTCAGTATTCTGATGGATTCGTGATTTGCGAGCAGAGGATACTCACTGTCCATTACTCAATTCCTGACTATGTCCGTATTTCTGTTGAGTGTCGACATCTTTTATCTCGGATTTTTGTGGCAAACCCTGAAAAGGTAACATACCTTCCTTTTATCAAAATAACGACTCATTGATGATAAATGCTTTAAAATTTTGATAACCAACTGAAGAACAAGGCATCTAAGGATGCTGACAACGTTAAGTATTGGGTCTCCTGTCCACTAAGTATTGTCCTGTGGTGCAAAATTGAGTGACGAGACAGGGTCCATGATTGGACATAGATATTTCTATCTGATAATAGTTTCCTTTGAAAAGTTATGTCAGGAATAAGTGACAACTATAGATGGATCATGCAATTAATGTTTCTTCTAGAGGATATTCTTGGATTTATTTTCCTTTTCATTGTCTTGGTTCAGTATGATTCTGGATAGTCTATAACAAAACTCTTAAATGTAAATTCATGCATCTGTTGCAGAGAATAAACATTGCAGAAATAAAGAGACACCCTTGGTTCTTGCAAAACTTGCCTGTAGAAGTAATGGAAGCTGGAAGCTTGCAAAGCAATGATATAAATACCCCAGCGCAAAGCATTGAAGAAGTGTTGGCAATAACACAAGAGGCAAGAAAACTTGAGGTAGCCAAGGCTGGCCTGCTATCTCTTGGCAGCATGGACCTTGATGACTTGGATGATGCTGACCTTGAAGAAGACACAGAAGCAAGCGGTGACTTTGTCTGCTCAATCTGAGGCGGTGTGAAAAAGCATGTACTGTAATTAGATGTAAAATCCTCCTGTTGTTACTCTGTGTTTGTTGGGCATTGTATCCAAAGAAATGCAACGAGACTGCTCCGCTATGCTTTACTGAAGCTGTGATCGTTTTATCTGTGCTTTAAAGGCTGGAACCCGATTGAACAAAGTGTTATAAGCTTTCGGTTGGAACATATATAAGGGTCATTATTATTAACTGGTCACGAAATCAAGTTGTTGCAGTTGACTAAGTTACAGGCCCCAATATCCTTCTCTTGTTATCCATTACAAGTATCAACCATCTTAGATTGAATTTTTTTTTTCTTTTCTCATAACCATCTTAGTCAGACAAGAGCATGAGTAATAATGCTTTCATTTCCCTCAATTCTTTTCTGAAAAATATCATCCAGTAAACGGGACTCGCTCGCTTGAATATTTGTCACACATACAGTATTCCTCCTATAGTAGTATTAGTTTTTCCCGAAATCGGAGGACTAAGATAAGCTCCAAAAGTAAAGTGCATTAATCTCAAAATTTTCTATTGGGATGGAGTAGGGTTTGGCAGCTGGAGCTGCTTAGCCCTTAAAAATGTAGTGCTGGATGAATAGAAGCTTTTTGTGGACAATAGCAGAGATGGTGTGAAACCATACAAGCAAAATCAAGCAGGGCTTGAGAGAACTTTTGGAAAATATTGCAACACTTTGTTACATAAACTGTGGAACCCGATTAGCATTTTGCTTGGTTTTCAGTTGCCATGAAATGATGAGTTTACATGCAGAACCTGTCGTTGTACCTGTTTGGCGGGGATCCGCTTTACCTATTGTTGCATGTCTTGTTTCATCTCTGACATACCTGCCTTGAGTGATTTTCTGGCGTAGCTCTCACTAATGAAAGTATATTGTACGACATACCAATTCATATAACCTTTTCGACCTGTAATGAATCCGTGGGAAACATCAACATCCAAATGCACTGCTGAAGGCGTTGGTAACTCCGGAAACCACGCATTAACTTCTCACTCAGAAAGGATGCTATTATATATATATATATATATATATATATATATAGACACACACACACACAGTCAATAAGTCCAGATTGCTCCTTTAAGACTGGGAGAACATGAAAGCGTGGATGATACACACACATATACATACATACATACATATATATATGTATATATTGGGAGGGAGGGGTTAAATAACACTACTACTCTTGCCGGAAAGAGTCGGATGGTTGTCAAATACAATCATTCAAATGATTTATGGTCAGTATTTAGCCAACAGTGTAAATTTTCAAACTGTATAATATAAAACACGCCATTAAAGTAATTAACGTGCACAGATACACTATTTTAAAGTAACATGATTGTTACAAAGTTATAAAAATAGTTTGTGAAGAATTATAAGTTGTTTAAAAAAATATTATGCTCTGAATGAATGGCTGTGTTGGGCAACCGTTTGTGCCCCTCTTCTCTTTAAATACGAAGAGAAGCAAACTTGTATTATTTGCATTATGGCAGTCTTAGTAGAATTGGCAGCTGATGAAATTCAATTAAAATCGTATAGTTAATGCGGCCAATCAAATCAAGGCTGCTCCTTGATTCAAGTGTCAGACCAAATTTCTAGTTCAATAAACAACAGCTGAAGCTCTACGTCTGCCCAAAAGAAAATCACAAAAGTTGTAAACTTGGACTGATAGGCAATTCAGCCTTAAGTTTACACTGATACTAGAAGATTCTCATATATATATGGCTTTCTATACAAGTACTTCAAGAAGATTAAACTACAAACTGAAAGACCTAACAAGTTACCAAATTTTGAAGCTCAGGATAAAGGTTATTTGTTCCAACAAAAATTTCCTTGAATTCTGACATGCAATTTTTGCAGCTAAAGGCTTGAAGCCTCGAGCTTTCTGTGATTTGAAGATGGGTGATGAGGGAGGACTGATGACTAAAACTGAACTTAATGCTGGGACTGGGAGGGAAGAAAAAAGGATAAAGGCGTGACCCACTGAAGAACCACGCCTTCAGTTTTCTTGAACTTAATATTCTAGTCCTTGATAATTTTTGAGTTCTCTGCTTCCTGAAATCATCATTGTCAAATTATGCAATGTGGAAGGAAATTTCATAGGAATAGTTTCAAGACTAACTGGTTTTTGGATTTTTATTAATTTCAACATCACTTTTTCGTCCTAAACCTGGTTTGCCAATCATGTGATGGTCTGCTCCATTAACCCAAAAGCTATTTTTGTGTAAAACCTAAGTATATTCCATAGCAGATAAGGCTTGCTGAAGATTTGATGTGATAGTCTGCTCCAGTATCCCAAAAACTGATAGTTAAACTTGGTGGAAACCAATAACATGTATGTGAGAAAATCATCATGTTCCACCAAGAACATATATGTGAGAAAATCATGCACCAAAGACCATTCAGATAGCACTATGTTGTGTGCGCCCATTTTGTTATAAGAGCTTTTACCGTGAGATTCTTGACAAACCAATGATATAATCCTTAGCCTGTTGATGAACTAAGCTATTGGATATTTGGGTCGCACTACTTCTGAGTTCTAAAGATAGAAACAATGGATCACACATGCAGAATAATTCCATCTCTTTACATTCATTACATGATTCAATTCTATTTGACTTTAGAGTTGAGTGGTTTCTGAGCAAACGATACGAAGGTGATGCATATGACAAATAAAGTTTTCACATGTAATTTGCTAATCACGCCTAATTTGAGCAAACGATACGAAGGTGATGCATATGACAAATAAAGTTTTCACATGTAATTTGCTAATCACGCCTAATTTGCATGTGGTGCACTCTGAAAGTGCAGGTCTTCTGTTGAGATATGCAACTTTTCCTACATATTTTGCTAGATTATGTTTGATATCAAAATAATTTAGTTATTAGAAAAATAAGGATATTTGTTAACAAGAGATCATGTTGGTTTGTTAACAGATATTTTAGATAAGATTTGCTAGTAGAAGGAGATTATATTTTGTTGAGATTTCTAGGATAATTGTTAGTTGGATATTTTGCTAGTTTGTTTCATGTAATCACTATAAATAGTGAGTTGATGAATGTAGAATATAAGCTCATTTTTCACTTTCAATACAAGTCTCTTATAAGCTTTTTTTGCAACACTAAGGTGTTGTTTCTTAGTTTATGCCCCAAAAAACCAACAAAGTGGTATCAGAGCCTCTATCTTAAGGGCCTGAGTCTTTTTTTTAGAGTGAGTGCATTGGTGAGGATCCTTTATAAGTTCAAAGCCATGACAGGAAAGAACTTTTTGTCAAATATTTCAACTTTTAGTGGTGAAACTTACCAAATTTGGGCCATAAAATTTTGGACTTATTTGGTAGTCAATGATCTACGGGATATGGTGGAGACGAATTTTGTTTCATCAGCATTTGAAGAGCTGATGGATACACAAATTAGAGACCACAGAGTTGCAGTTAGACAGAGATCCAAGGCCAGCATTCACATATCAGTTTTTGATGCCGTTTTCACAAAGAAAATGGCTGATGATTTGATTGAGAATAAATTATTCTCAATTAAAATAGAAAGGAGAAGTTTCACTATGAATTGGTCAGATTTTGACAATTCTAAAGTGGAACATGATGATGAAATCAAGAATCCAGATCCTGAAAAAATTCAGGAGGAGATCATTGATAAGTCAGGAGATATCAGATTGATTCCTGATATTTATCAAGATTATAACATTTCTGTTTTTGGGTCTACAGATTTTGATGGTGATGGCAAAATGAAGAATCATGCAAAATTTCATATTTTCTATATAGGTTCAAACATCGTCAAAAGATGTTCCATTTTAAACCTATGAGAAGGTTATTTGGAAACATTAAAAAAAAATCATCTTTTATGTGGAGTTTGGCATGAGAAGACAAAAGAAGAAGTTCATTGCAAGGCTAATCATCAATTGCAGAATTTCTTACAAAAGTCTCGTCCAAAACAAGATTCAAAGATTTGAGAAGACAATTCAAAATCTGCAGCAAAAGTGGCAAGGAGGAGTGTTGAGATATGCAACTTTTCCTACATATTTTGCTAGATTATGTTTGATATCAAAATAATTTAGTTATTAGAAAAATAAGGATATTTGTTAACAAAAGATCATGTTGGTTTGTTAACAGATATTTTAGATAAGATTTGCTAGTAGAAGGAGATTATATTTTGTTGAGATTTCTAGGATAATTGTTAGTTGGATATTTTGCTAGTTTGTTTCATGTAATCACTATAAATAGTGAGTTGATGAATGTAGAATATAAGCTCATTTTTCACTTTCAATACAAGTCTCTTATAAGCTTTTTTTGCAACACTAAGGTGTTGTTTCTTAGTTTATGCCCCAAAAAACCAACATCTTCAATATATAGTTTTTAAGAATTTCTCTGGTGTACTGTATTCTTACGAATCTGCGGCAAAAGAAAGTAATACTCCCAAATTGAGTTGACATATTGTTAGCTTTTGCATTGACCTAAAATTTGATATAGTCTTTCGTGAAGACAACATGTCAAGAATCCTTCTTCGAGGGGCAGGGAAGCCGGATGAGATGCTTATGCAGAGTTGCAGACAAGACACGAAATGGTACTTGCATATCTTAAGAGAGCATTCGTTGGAGATTCTTGAGAATAGAAGATGGTGCCTATTGGCTAAACCAAGCCATTTGGTTGTACCACAATCAAATAAAAAAAATTTCCACTTCAGTTTGTCGTAATGGTGGCACTAACACTTCTAAATTCTAAAGATAGGTACAAAATTCAAGTGGCAGAACCTTTGCATCTATCCACATTGGCTGCCGATTCTAGTGTGAGAAACTTGAGTTTCTTCTGTTTTTTAATTATCTTTTGAGCCAAAAAAGTTTCATGAAGAATTCAAACTTCCTCATGCTCTGGCTCAGGTTTACTGTCCGGCTGCTTCTGGTTTACTTTGTATTCTCCATAAAAGTAGGAGGCAAAACCCCAAAGGCACATCGCCAAGGCCATCCCTTTTTCACCACTGAAGCTTTCCGTTAAGCAAAAAACAGCAAATATCTGTTGGACTGGTACTAAAAGAGAAGTCACAATTCCCCCAAAGAGGGATGAAGAGCTGAAAATAACCCCAGTGCTCCCTATCATCATACACTGCAATGCAATCCCAGCCATTACCAGTATCATGTAGTACTTCATTGGTCCAAGTTCAAATTCTGCAGCCTCTTGTGGAATTGCCTGCATCATCAGTAGAATGAGATCAGTTTAAGATGCTGAAAGAGTTAATTATAGCCAGTCAAATCACTCAAAAAAGAAACGTATTAATTTTTCTGTCTGAGTAGTACCTGAAAATCCTTGTTGATTATCATGGGGATGGTACAGAACAGGGTGGCAAACATCGACACAAGGAACTGAACTTGCAAGAAGAGGTCGAACGTGACGGTAACTTCAGCCTTCTTCTGTGCGTATTCGAATGCTGGCATTATAAATCCATGAAGAGCAGCAGCACCAAGGGTCATGAAAAATCCCAGCGTGTAATTGGCATGTGATTCGCCACTGGGACGATCCCCGTTCATGTGCAGTCCCAAAATAGCCGATCCAAAGGTCATTAGAACCACAGCATTGATTGAATAGTGAGTGAATTTGTGCTTAACTACAAAGTAGGCGAAAATTGCCGTGAAGGCAAGTTGGCTCGAGCCCAGAAGGGAAGAAACCGAAACGGGGAGGTAAGACATGCCAAAGGTGTACAAGTAGCTATCTATGCCCAGAAGAAATCCCAAGAAGGCACTAGCGGCGACAAGTCTAGGAGGGACCAAAAACTTTGGAGACGAAGCGTTGGATCGATTTTTAAAATATGAGATGCTAATTGGGAGGATAAGTAAGGGAAAACCAGCAGTGAGTAACCAAGCAGTGAGCCATTTTCTTTTCCCTCCATGCAAGAAGTAAATTCTCACAAGCAATGGACCACCAACTTGGCCAATGGTCAATAAGATGCAGTTGAAGAGAACCATCAGAGTCTTCATGGATATGCAAATCTTGAACTTATTAAGCATGTTGTGCTTTCCACCTTGAATTGCAGCCTCCATGTCCATGCTTCTGATAAATTTGTCTGGCCACAGCCCAGTAGTGAGCAAGTAGCAAACTAGCAGTATCTACAAATTAAATGCAAGAGTTCTCTGTTTGTTGGTTTCTTTGTAGCACGATATTATCAAAATGTCACAAAAAAAAAAAAAAGAAAAAGAAGAGGATAAAGCAAGATTTGGGAGTTTAGGCTAACTTTATACAAAGAAGGAACTGGCAAATAATATTGCAGATTGATGCTCGAAGCACCTAAGCAAAAGAATTGTTGAATATTGAATAATGGAAGTCCTACTAGGCTGGCTTGTATGACTGATCTCGTGGTCTGCAATCTGACTCAAAGCCGCTGCATTTGGTCTCTATTTATAGTATGCTGGCTGCTTTCGAAATGAAAGGCGCGCACATTTGATGCGGCAGCAGCATGACGTTGTCGTTTGACTCGATTGCATGGCACGACACTCGTATCCGAAAACGTTAAACATGAGTCGCTCATAAATAGCACATTCTTTTTAGCCTCTTTCCGGGTAGTTCCTCTTCTCAAAATAAATACGCTATTTTCTGATAAGATTGCAAGAAACCAACCATAGGGTAGGGAAAATAATACATAAATACCTTGCACTGAGCAAACTAACTTACAGATGATGGAAACAGCAACTCAATCGCACTACAAATTGATGAGCAAGAAGAAACTGACATATAGTGAGATTTGAATCTCAGTTTCACCACAAAACAAATATTTTAAATTTGTTTTCTGGTCTGTGTTAAACGTTTTAACTATCCTGGAGTATTATTTGAAATAATTACTGTAGTATTTTTTATGATGCGATGTATGTGAGATAAAAATATGGGTTCGAAAATGTATTTATGATACAAGCAAAATATTATTTAAAAAAATGAGATATCCAAACGCACCCATATTATATAGTGACTTAACCATATGTTTGACACTTATTTATTAAACGAGTAAGTTTTTTTTATACATTATTAGTGTATAATTTTTTTTTATATTAACAGATTTAGATTATATCGCATAATATAAATTTAAATTTGAAATTTAAATCATACATATTTGGCATACATCTATAGCTGTTAGTGTAAATAAAAATACTACACTTTTCCTGTCAGTGCATAAAAGGTTAATTCTTATTAAATAGATCTGGGTTTTAAACTCTGCTAAATTAATCTCGTACCTTAGTGTCAAGTTGTAATCTGTGATTGGGAACAAAAAGCGATTTTATTTTATCTTCAAGGATACTTCCTAAATTGAACGTTGTACTTGTATTAATTACGTATGTACCGCGTGGACTAAATTTGGAATGTAATGGAGTCAAACAACTGCACACCACACACTAAACTGCACATGTTCATCGTTTTTTTAAATGAGATCTAAGTGTGTTTGGATTGCAAATTTATCTCAAATAATATTTCGCTTGTATCAAAAACACATTTTTCAATCCATCTTTTTATATTTTTAACTATTTTTTATCTCATACATATCACATCACAAAAAGTGCTACAGTAATTATTTCAAATAATACTCTATCCAAACACACTTCTCAAGTAAACTGATAAGATACCATTTGAAATGCACTTTTTTTTTTTTTTGAAACTTTTATAGAAAATGAACTATGACAATGTGAAGTATATGAAATAAAAGAGTTGATTGGGCTTCGATTCTCCAAAATTATAATGGATAATTACGAGTACTTTATATTTATCCACTGCAATTGTTACTTATTAATTCTTGAAGTTCAGAAGCTTGAGTTCATTTTATTTCAAATATCAGCCCATAAATTAACCAAAAAAACTCGTAAGAGGCTAATAATGCATATAAAAGGCGAAGATCTCTCTATATGATTTAGATGATCGGAGTACAACGTGCAATTAAAAAAAAAAAAGTTCAGATAGATCTGCCAATTTCTTAATTTAAAAAATAAAGGTTTCTTCTTCTTCTTTTTTTTAAATGGTACCAAAAAATAGATGTGTGAAAAGTTCACAAATTAGAAAATGCCCAACAACCATTTATTTAAACAATTTGGACGACAAGATTGAGACAAGTCAGTTTTAAATAGCATTTGAGGAGCAATCATTTCAGAAGACCCGCGTCAGTCTCATTACTTGGGAAGATATTTATAAAACCTGCATCTCGACTGGCATTCGAATCCAGGCGGGCGCGTAGTATACCCGTCCAGTCCGGTGATGGTTCTGTTCTCATCGGTCCCCGTAGGTTCAGTTGAGCTTCCCCTAGTTAGAGTAGGAGTAGGAATAGAAGTAAGGATGACAATTGATAAAAAAAAAAAAAAGAAAAAGAAGACCGGCATTCGAATCAATCCGGATAAATAGTAGTACAAATTAGACGAAAAAAAAAAAGCCTTTCTTTTTCTTAAATTGCTACGTGCACCTCACAGCTCACTTGTCATATTTCATTGATGATGATTAGGATAGTAAAATATCCCTCAATTTTTGGATTATGGTGCAACCAACAATTCAATGATTGAATCTGGGATTAAAAAAAAAAAAGCATTATATGATTTGACTGTAGGCATAGATAATTTGAGTTGCAACAAGGTTCTTACTTTATAAACATTTACTCCATATGATTTCCAAAGATTGTCCGTGTTTTAGACTTGGTTGTTGACTATGGGTGATTTTATGATAGGAGTTGTTTTAGCTAAGGACAAATTAAACGAAAAACAACGTGGGAACAAGGCAGACCAATTTCAATTCTTTGGAAGAACAAATTTGACCATCATGTTAGCCTAAAAAACCAAAAAAAAAATAAAAATGACCACGTTCTATTATCATTCTAGAGCTTGATGGAAGCTGCTTCTTCCTTTGCTTTGCACTCCCTCCGTCCCAATTTATTTGTCGTATTTCGGAAATTCAACTTTTTTAAAATAGTGATTTGATTGTAATATTTGTGTTTATCTTTTCATACTTACCTTCACAAATTCAAATTTTGATTTGAATAAAAATATATGTGTGATTAAATGAAAGGATTATATTGAAAAAAGAGATTAAAAGAAGTTCTAACTTTCCTAAATATTTTGAGACATTCCAAAATTAAAAACGCGACCCTTTTGATGAGATTTTTTTGGCAAGCCACATGAATGGTCCCAGCCTCAATTTCCTTCCCCTTTCTTGCCAGGAGGCAGGATGTTATGCCGCCAAGATAGTCGACCCCGAGTTGCACTTGGGCAAGTAGATTTAACAACCCAAGTTTAATGTAAATTCGTTGGATTTAAGTACTCTGTCCACACTTTTCAAAAAAAAAAAAAAAAGACATGGATTTCTTGAATGAATACAGTTTCAAATAGACCTGTCAAGGAGGAGAAAAAAAAAAAGAAGACCTGCCAAGAAGTCGAGAGGATAGATGTGCAATTCCAATTTCCACCACAAGCTTGCTTGATAGGGAAGTGCATCCGCACCCAACCAAATAAAAAGGATTTTGGATTTTGGTACTAGGAAAAAAAAAAATTTCTGCAACGCTCCATCCCTGCGCATTATTGTTTCAATGACATAAATATCAATAATTTACATTTTTCTAACAATTTAATTTTACTATCAAAATTGCCTCAAGGCATAGTTAATGGGCATTTGGCATCGTTCTATGGAAACATCTAAACTATTGAATATAAAGTCTAAATTTTTTTTAATAAAAAAACCTTCAATATTGTTGAAAGATGTTAAACTCCATCCAAAGAATAGCGAACAAGCCCAAAAAACAATAGAGACAATTCTAAACAACAAAAGTAAGTACTTTACAGATGAAGGACAATTAAACAACCCATACTCGTATGACATTCATAAATTCACCACTATTTAAAAATTTACTCCACTATTAGTGGCTAGTACTAACAATTTAAGACTGATTAAAGAGTACGAAAAACTGAGCGAATTAAAGAGAGAAAGTATGAAAAAAAAAAAGTTACCGGTGGATACTTTTTTTTTTTGGATTAATCTAGGGAGTATCCCAATTTTACCAGACTAATCTCCCTGGACCTGGAGTACCCCGCCCCCCAAGAGCACCCAGGCGATATGTGAAGCCAGACTCGAACCGCGCCCCACGAGGAATACCCCCGAGGATTCACCGGCTGAGCTGACCCCGAGAGGCTAGTTACCGGTGGATACATGGAGGGGTAATTTCAAAGATGTTTGGTCTGCACAAATCACGGATGCATGTTACAAATTTTTGATGGCCATTTTATGAATTTCGACGAGAATTTTGGTAGAATTTGTTTTATCTGTTTCGTGAGAAGTTAGACACGATGCCTTTTTGCTACTATGTGCAACGTAACTGTGTATGAGAGAGTCTTTCGCTTTTTTTTTTCTTTTTTCTTTTTTGAAACATAATAATGCATGAGAAAGTCTTTCAAGATGAGGGATTCAGATTCGGTAGTACTTTCTATGCTAGCTGACTGGATCAATTATTTTACTTTCCCATAGAAAGGAAAAAGCAAACAACAATTATGCCTTCTTTTGGTTAAAGAGTACCTTGACCTGCTTGATATCAAAAGTTAGGGAATTGGACGCGTCACAAAACCGGCAAAATCAAAGACGAGGCCCTTTTGCCTTTTAGCCCTTGTGTTCTATGAATCTTCATTTTACATGTATGGATTTGAATTGATATATCCATCATCCCTTCAACTTTTATAGACAAGCGTAGCGTAATATACTGTTAAAAGCTTCCTATGATCTTTCCTCATTTGTAATGAACCTACATTTTGAACTATTTCTGCCGCTTTAACCAAAAAAAAAAAAAAATAGAAGAATAATCTCTGAAAAAACCTTAACATATGCTTATACCAAACATCCATCGAAGAGGCTTGTTTTTTCCTACTCACCACCACACACACACACAAACACACAGAGATGATGGCAATCGCAACATGGTATAGCATGGACCAGTTTTTTTTTTGGGGTAGAAAGTGAAATTCATAAATGAATAAAGTAGCTGCCCAAGAAGCAGACAGAGTATCTCCTAATTATTACGATCCAAAATAACGGTCCGAGGAAGGCAAATCCTCTGTTATCCTCATCAAATCAAAAGCAAAAGATTCCTTATATGGTGCAATAACTTTCATTATTAAAGTTAAAGCGAATTTCGATCCTCGAAGTAAAGTGGTGGACATAAAAGCTCCTGTATGGGCCTTGCAAAAAGCAATAATATTAACTCTACAAATACCCAAAATATTGGCAAAATAAACATCACTTATAGGACTCTGTATATAGAGCTGAATGGGCCTTTGCGTGGCCCCCTAAAACTGGTACTCTGTTTGTCTTCTACAGCATCACCAACAAGAGGTAACAGTCACTGCACTTTTCTCTTTTGAGTCACTAAACAACGTTGCTTTGTGAGACAAATTTTAAAGCAGCTATATTCACGGTACCTTACGTAAAGTAATGTTACAGATAATGGAAAGTTTGTTGAAGAATTATCTCTTTGTACTAAATAAGGCAGACCAGTGAATTATTGATGATATAAGAGGCCCTTATCTTGACAAGAGGACCTTCAAATCTTTCTGGGACAGCAGCAACGTGGATAAATCTCCTACGGTGCTACACCGATCAAACCCAAATTATTGACGTTGAAAACACTAATTCTCATCCATGGTCCATGCTTAACTACGGTCCAGTGCATTAAACATGGATAGGCTAGAAAGCTGTGAAAGATGAAAAAAAAGCATCCACTAGCAAGGAGATCAAGAAACTAAAGCTCAAAGAAGGCATCCTGATATACGACTTGTGGTTTCTATTAATACAATAATTAATGTTTACAGCAGTTGCAAAGAAAGTAATGTTCTGCAGCCGACAGATACCATAATGGCGTTAATAATCAGGAAAGAATTGATCAAATGAACAGGATACGTGAAATAAGCAGAAGTCTGTCAATGGCTTACTTTGAAGTTAGAGAAGTGCCGCTAAAGAGTTTATACAGGTTCTCCAAACCTGAGGATCAAAGAAGCATTAATCATCAAAGCCCGTGTAATTATTCAAATCTCCCCACACTTTCTCCTCAACTTCCTCCCAAGATTTTGCCTGCCTGAGTTCTTTCCATAAACTGAAAATAGCACCTACAACATTCTCATCATGCAGAATGCAGAGACACCTGTTTACAAGTCAAAAACATCCAATTATGCCTCAAGAGTAGTGATCAAATTGTGTTGTTTTTCTTTTTTTCAGACATTAAAGCAAATATGGAGAAATTAATTGTATTAACAATAAGCTGAATAAGAAGGATCCACAAGATTCTGTAAATGAAAATTCTTACCTACGACCAAAATGAAAAAGCAAATAAGTTGCATATTCAATGAAGCAAATTTTTTTTTTTTTAAAAAAAAGAACAAAAGATGGTGAAAAAAAACTGTTTAGAAAGAAAACTGTGGAAAAAAAAAAGCATGTGAGCAGATATTAACTCACATTGTCAAATATGATGCTCGCCCAAACCTACTATTCTCTGCTGATTTTCTCCCAACTATTGGAAGTTTATAGCTTTCAAGGAATTGCTTCAAGAGACGGGAATCTCCTCTAAAGACATCTACATGTACTGGTATCAGATCACAAATTGGATGTCCTACAAAGAAAACAGAGTTAGTTTGAATACTTATAATGCACAGACTTACAGTCCGCAATCTTTCCGCTAAAAAGCTAAGCTTGCAATGACCAATTTTCTTATTTCATTGTCATCTTGTACAAGAACTCTGTTACAGATTGTAGGCTGATTTGTAGGGATTAGATAGCTGATTTGTAGGGATTAGATAAGTTACAGATGTAGGCTGATTTGTAGGGATTAGATAGCTGATTTGTAGGGATTAGATAAGTTACAGATTGTAGGCTGATCTGTAGGCTAAATAATAGGAACTAGATATGTCTATACTTGTATATATACCGTTATGATTGATGAATAAAAGGTAAGGAAAATTCATTCCCTTTTTCTGAGTTTAACATGGTATCAGCGCAGTTCTGTGTAGAGCAGTTCTGTTCATAAGTTTTTTTAAGAAAAAAAAAAAAAAATTTTTTCTGGGCTGTTGGGCGTGAGGGAGGCTGCTGCCATATTCAAGGTGCAGGCGTTAAAGGTTCCTCTAAAGACACCGCCAACTCAGGGAGGTACGTTTTTGGGTCAACATCGATCTAGGTGTGGGACCTGGCTACGACAGGTTCTCTTGTGGGTAATCTGTTATCTTGTTGAATTTTCTTAGCAATTATGTCTGACAAAAAGACTGGAGTTTCTGATATAGTTCCGTTGGTTTCAAAAATCACGGAACACAAATTAAATGGAATTAATTTTCTTGATTGGAACCATACTATTGAATTATATCTACTCAGTATTTCTATGGATGGTCATCTGACCGATGATCCACCTACGGATGACTCTAGACTGTCTTGGGTGAGAGAAGATGCTCGCTTGTATATACAAATTCGTAATTCTATTGATAGTGAGGTGGTGGGCCTGGTTACCCATTGTAAGACAGTGAAACAGTTAATGAACTATTTGCAGTTCTTATATTCGGGAAAAGGAAACTTCTCTCGTATCTATGATGTTTGCAAGGATTTTTACAGGGCAGATAAAGGAGATAAGTCTCTCACCAGTTATTTTATGGACTTCAAGAAAACATATGAAGAGCTCAATATGCTGCTTCCCTTCAGTATCAATGTGGAGGAACAACGGAATCAGCGAGAGAAGATGGCTGTTATGAGTTTTCTCGCCGGTCTTCCGTCTGAATTTGAGACTGCCAAATCTCAAATTCTTTCCGGATCAGAAATTTCCTGTCTAGAAGATGCTTTTCGAAGGATTCTTCGTACAGAGAATACGTTACCTGTTCTATCCACTCAGCCTAACAGTGTTCTTATTAGTCGTACTACCACATTTGATTCAGGAAGACAACACTACAAGAGTAGTGGCAACAGTAAGAGCATGGGGTCGGGGTCCAACAACTCTGATAAAATTACTGAAAATCGTGGAAAGGAGCAAGGAGAAATTGTATGTCACTACTGTCATAAACCAGGACATATCAAGCGGGACTGTCGAAAGCTACAGTATAAGAAAGCTCAATTTGCACATGTTGCATCTAGTTCTGAGACCTCTGAAAAGTCTGTTACAATCTCTGCAGATGAGTATGCCAGATTGACTCAGTTTCACGAAACAGTGAAACAGCCATCCGGTCGTGTTACTGCACTTGTTGAGACAGGTAAACCCAATACATGCCTTGTTTCCTCTTCTCCAAAATGGGTCATTGATTCTGGTGCTACAGATCACATGACAGGTAATCCCAATTTACTTTCTAACTTTCAGCCACATAAATCTATCACTCCTGTTACTTTAGCCGATGGTTCAACATCCAGTGTTATTGGGTCTGGAACCACTAAACCTACATCATCTCTCCATTTGTCATCTGTTCTGAGTCTACCACGACTATCGTTTAATCTGATTTCTGTCAGCAAACTTACTCGTGCCCTTAATTGTTGTGTCTCATTTTTTCCTGGTTCTTGTGTATTTCAGGATCTCATGACGAAGAAGATTATTAGTAAGGGACATGAGTCTGACGGTCTCTACATTCTTGATACACAGAAACCAGGGTCTATAGCCTGTGCTGGAACAGTCTCTCCTCTTGAAGAACACTGTCGATTGGGTCATCCTTCGCTTTCTATGTTACAGCAACTTTGTCCTCAGCTTTCGAACATTACTTCATTAGATTGTGAGTCGTGTCAGTTTGCTAAACACCATCGTCTTAGTTCTAGTCCTAGAATCAATAAACGAGCTACTGCTCCCTTTGAGTTAGTCCATTCCGATGTTTGGGGTCCTTGTCCGGTGACTTCTAAAACTGGTTTCAGATATTTTGTTACCTTTGTTGATGATTATTCTAGAATGACATGGCTTTATTTGATGAAAAATCGCTCAGAATTATTCTTTCACTTTTCTTCCTTTTGTGCTGAAATACGAACCCAATTTGGTAAACCAGTACAAATTTTAAGAAGTGATAATGCAAAAGAATATGTTTCAGGAAATTTTCAGAAATACATGCTTGAGCAGGGTATTCTCCATCAAACTTCTTGCGTTGACACCCCTTCTCAAAATGGGGTTGCTGAGAGAAAGAATAGACATCTTCTTGAAACTTCTCGAGCCTTGTTATTTCAAATGAAGGTTTCTAAATGCTTCTGGGCTGATGCTGTATCTACTGCTTGTTTTCTAATCAATCGTATGCCTTCCTCTGTTTTATCTGGTAATACTCCTTTACACACTCTATTCCCGAATAGACAATTGTTTCCTATAGAACCAAAGATATTCGGGTGTACTTGTTTTGTTCGGGATGTTCGTCCTCAAGTTACAAAACTTGATCCTAAGTCCTTAAAGTGTATATTCCTGGGTTATTCCCGTGTACAAAAAGGGTATCGTTGTTATTGTCCTAGTCTTGGTAAGTATCTTGTGTCTGCCGATGTCACTTTTTTGGAACAAACACCTTTCTCCTCATCTTCAGGTTCTGTGAGTCCGGGGGAGGATGATGATTTGTTAATCTATAGTGTCATACCAAATTTGGATTCGCCTCCCTCTACACCAGTTAAGCCTCCCATCAAATACACCTACTCGCGTCGCCCACATCTGCCCAGTTCTGACTTGGTCCTGGAGTCTCCAACATCATGTCCTGATGAACCAGTATCTTCGTCATCAGATCCGACTACCAATGATGATCTTGATCTCCCTATTGCTCAAAGAAAAGGTAAACGTGCATGTACTTATCCAATCTCTTCAGTTGTTTCCTACAATCATTTGTCTTCCTCTTCTCGTGCTTTTCTTACATCCCTAGACACTATTTCTGTACCCAAAACTGTTCAAGAGGCATTAGCTCATTCCGGATGGCGGAATGCTATGATTGAGGAAATGAATGCTCTAGATGTCAATGGTACGTGGACTTTAGTTACCCTACCTGCAGGTAAACGAGCTATTGGATGTAAATGGGTGTTTACGGTCAAAATGAATCCTGATGGTTCCATTTCTCGATTGAAAGCTAGACTTGTTGCTAAAGGATATGCTCAGACTTATGGCGTGGACTATCATGATACTTTTTCTCCTGTAGCTAAACTTGCTTCTATCAGGTTATTTATCTCCCTTGCAGCAGCTTATGACTGGCCTCTGCATCAATTAGACATCAAGAATGCCTTTCTTCATGGTGATCTTCAGGAGGAGGTCTATATGGAGCAACCACCAGGTTTTGTTGCTCCAGGGGAGTATGGGAAAGTCTGTCGTCTGAACAAATCTCTATATGGTTTGAAACAGAGTCCTCGGGCTTGGTTTGGAAAATTTAGCCAAGCTCTTGAAAAGTTTGGGATGCAAAAGAGCAAGTCCGATCATTCTGTTTTCTATAAACAATCTCATGGGGGTATTATTCTGTTAGTTGTATATGTGGATGATATTGTCATCACAGGTAGTGACCCTAGAGGAATTTCGTCTCTGAAGTCCTTTCTTACTACTCAGTTCCATACCCAAGACTTGGGGATGTTAAAGTATTTCTTGGGAGTTGAAGTTAGCAGGAGTAAGAAAGGAATCTTCCTATCTCAGAGGAAGTATGTGCTTGATTTACTGATGGAGTCGGGAAAATTGGGTGCTAAACCATGTAGTACCCCAATGGTTCCTAATTTACAGTTAACCAAAGAAGGTGAGTTGTTTGCAGATCCTGAGAGGTATAGAAGACTTATTGGAAAGTTGAATTATCTTACTGTGACACGTCCTGATATTGCTTATTCAGTGAGTGTGCTGAGCCAGTACATGTCATCACCAACTATTGACCATTGGAAAGCAGCAGAACAAGTTTTACACTATTTAAAAGGTGCTCCTGGACGTGGTATCCTATATGGCAATTATGGTCATACTAGGATCGAATGTTTCTCAGATTCTGATTGGGCAGGGTGTAAGGAAGATAGGAGATCTACTTCAGGATATTGTGTTTTTGTTGGGGGAAATTTGGTTTCATGGAAGAGTAAGAAACAGAATGTAGTCTCACGATCAAGTGCAGAAGCTGAATACAGAGCTATGGCAAAGTCTGTGTGTGAAATCATATGGGTATATCAGCTCCTGAGTGAAGTAGGAATTAAGGTCTCGGTACCTGCAAAGCTACGATGTGATAATCAAGCTGCACTTCACATTGCTTCTAATCCAGTCTTTCATGAACGAACGAAACATATTGAGATTGATTGTCACTTCATTCGTGAAAAGATCCAACAGGGTTTGATCACTACAGGTTATGTGAAGACTGGGGAACAATTAGGTGATATATTCACAAAATCTCTTAACAGGGTCCGTACTGATTATCTATGTAACAAGTTGGGCATGATTGATATCTATGCTCCAACTTGAGGGGGAGTGTTACAGATTGTAGGCTGATTTGTAGGGATTAGATAGCTGATTTGTAGGGATTAGATAAGTTACAGATGTAGGCTGATTTGTAGGGATTAGATAGCTGATTTGTAGGGATTAGATAAGTTACAGATTGTAGGCTGATCTGTAGGCTAAATAATAGGAACTAGATATGTCTATACTTGTATATATACCGTTATGATTGATGAATAAAAGGTAAGGAAAATTCATTCCCTTTTTCTGAGTTTAACAAACTCATTGCTTGTTGCTTTGACCAATGATTAAATACATTTCTACAGAAGGCGGCTTGAATCCTTTTTACAAATTTCATATATTTGCAATAGGCGCTTCTATTACTTGAATTTAGATATCTTAAGTGACCCACATCTTATATTATATTGATAAACATGAAAGCCTAGGAGCCAAGGAAGCAATACACGAAATATTACTCAATGTGACAATATGTCTACACAAAAGAAAAAAAAAAGAAAAAGAAAGCAGAGCATAATTTGGCAGTTGAAATTGAGGAAGAGTCGCAGACACCCAAATCAGAGCACAATGCCCCCTACACGTTACTGAATGAGAAGATAATGATTGGAAGTTCGTTAAAGTGGACTTCATAAAATTTTCTTTGACCAAACCCAAGTGATTGTATACCATCCCTCCCCCTCCTTATCTGGGAGGGGGAGGGATGGTAAACCTTAAAGGAAAATCGGGCTGCAACCTCTGCGGTCTATTAAATCACCTAGAAAATAGTTGGTAGAGTTTTTTGCAACATTCTTTTACTTCAACAGCAAGATTGTGAGAAATCTTTAGAGAGAGAGAGAGAGAGAGAGAGATGCTAACGGAGGGAAAGGGGAAACTATGCCAAATACTTCAAAAACATGAACATGTACTCACCTAAAGAAAGATCACTGAAATCAATAATGTGGCAAGGACGCCAAGAATTGCTCTTGGTACTGCCATTATAGTCGTTCGCACATCCATTATTTACTGGACTAGGATCATGAGTACTTTCTCCCAAGCAAGAGGTCAAGTTACATGGTTTCATTTGGATATTGTCATCCATGACATCCGAGTGTATCCAGGTGTAAGGTTTAGCAACACTCTTGTCATCCTAGGAAAGCAAAAGTACAAAACAACCGAAGTGATTAATAACTAAATTAAAAAAAGGAACACAACAACAACAGAGAAGAAGATGAATGACAGAATGAAAATATGCATTATCTCTCAGAGGAAATAGAAGGATATAATTGATCAACCTCAAACATATTGAAAAACTTTTCAAAGTCTTCCGGAATGTATTCACCAACTTTGTCAATGAGTGTTACAGGAATTGGGTCACCCCTGCATATCGAATAAAAATGAGTTTACTCATGAAACATTACATAGAATTATGTAAATGCAATGTATGGGGTCAAACTATCAAGAAATAAGTAAAAAGTACAAGCGTGCCTTTGTCTATCAGTGAAGACAACAATAAGAAACTGCAAAGAGCAAAAGCATGCAACCAAAAAAAGTTTTATTGGAATTAAACCATGCATGGAGATGAAAGCAACTCCTTTCTCAATCATTTAAGAAATTTTGTCTCTCCAGAGATGAAAGTATGAGCTTCGCAGATATCTATCCAGAAGATCTTTTCTAGTCTCTATCTTCTTATATTATGATAATCGTGAAAGATACCCAAAAGAAGAAAAAGAACCCCAAAAGATGTAGACTTTGAAAGTGATTACAAGTACAAAATATGCCAAGCCATACATCAAAGTCCTTGGATGATGGAATCCTCAATTAACACTTCCAAAAGAATAAGTGTAACAAGGCCATTCATCTTTGTATTGATTCTGTGGTCACTGAATTACCTGAATCTAAGGACAATAAAAGGCATCATTCAACTACAAGACCATTTGGTAATGGCACTTATTGCACATGTTAAAGACCTGACTTTTAAATCAGAAAAAGCTCATTGCATGAAAATACATAAAGCAACATGCATATGCATTATAACTTATAAGCGGATGATGATCAACTTATGGCCACCCAAATAAATGATACTTGGATTAGTAATACTTAGAAAGCCTGTTAATGAATAAGATGGTGTACCACTTAGTCAAACGGCTAGATATATCCTGTTTCTTCTTGTTTAAAGTCTTTATATATGTAATCAGTTCTGGAGAAAAGCTAGTTTTTTCTGCAGTATCATCCAGAAAGCCATTGCCCAGAGGAAGCTCTGTTCTCTGTTCACTAACTAGCAAATTTGAAACATTAAAAGATGGATAAGGTAGAGTATGAAGGTTGCGCAGCTGTTCCCCCAGAAAGGTAGCCAAGTTTAGCATGTCATTCCATGAGAGGCTCTCTCTTCTGCAAGGAAAAGCCAAAATGATTCAGAACTAGAAACCAGACATTTCCATGACCGATACACCAAGCCACCCTCTGACTAACATTAATTTTAACTGGATAAACAATGTTAATTACTCACAGGTCGGCAAATATCTTCCCTCTGCATCTTTTTAACACTATATAGGGCCACACAGTTGAGCATCCTTCAGGATTTCCTGATTCAAGCGATGACAGCCTGACTTTGTGATATTCAAATTGCTTTTTGTTCCAGATTCCAAAAGGATAATCAACTTCATTATGGTTTTCAGGAACCATATTAAAGTTTTCATTCAACTCAGGGACCCCTATGCCATCCCAAGGGATAACTTGGCACGACCCATCTTTGAGAAAAAGAAACCCGCTAGCCAGAACAACAGGAATGTGATCCTTCAAGGGAGAGTTAACTTGATCTAGTAGATTATAAAACTGAAGCTGTTGAAAGCAAGAGAGAGAGTAAGAACGTAACCCCCCCAAAAAAAAAGACAAAGTTTCTTGGCAAACAAAATCAAGGACACTAACATAATACCTCGGTGCCTAAAGCATAAAGAGAAGCTTCAAGCCCTCGTTCAACAAGTATTTTTATCACATTTTCAGCAACCAGATAAACCTATAAAAAAATAATAATGAGTTCCATATAATTGATGAAGTCATCGCATTTTCAAATGAATGGAGTCAATCACTTTTAAGGATAAAAAATATGGATTCATGTTTTTACACACCTCTTTAACTCGAATATTTGAAGAAGCTATAATATACTGATCTACTTCTTTTCACGTGTCTGTGTGCTTACACATGCTTAATTAATAGCCAATACCAAATACTTCAAGTTGGATTTCAGAAAAGGAAAAGATAATAACCTCAATTTCTGTGGACAAAAGTTATTTCTTTGCAATCAAATTGGGTACCCTTAAGTTTTAAAATTTCCAAACCTTCCCAATAAACCAATCTAGGTGGTTTAAAGATAACAAGGTCCTGTCAATGTAATGCGCAGAATCAAAGCACATAAAGAGATAATCTGTTGTAAGGATAACATGAAAAGAGTCATACATGATAATGAAACCTTCAGTTATTAACTGTACATTCCTTTGATCAAAAGAAATAAAATATTAATGAAAACAGCCTTTCGAATTAGATCATAGCAAACTTTCTTTTACTTACAGGATTGCTACCCGTCCCAACAGGAAGCTTCTCTTCATCTGTAGGTAAAGGAAAGTCATTAAAGGCACATATTTCCCTCAAGCGATCATGCCATCTGCCAGCATTTAATGCAAGACAGGCTCCCTAGACAATTTAAAAGAGAAGAAGGTTATTTAGCTCTCACAATACAAATAAAAATTCAGAACACTTGATCTGACCATCTATCCAACCCATGTCATGTACAAATTTTGAAATTTATAGAGTCAGGCACTCAGATAAATAATCAAACGTCAATTTAATGGCCTGGAAACAAAGTTATTGTAAGCAGGTCACTTTAGTAGGACTATCAATGGTACTTTGGGCTATCTTTTATGATGGTAGCTTTCAATTTTCGGGCTAGGTCAGATATCTTGTATACTTGAGCCACAATGAACTCAAAAAGCATCTCCAGAAAATGTTCATTTAAGCAGTATAAGTTATTGAGTTTGCTTCATGCAATCAAACAAACAAAATTGCTCAGTCCCTAGACCTCTTCTAATCATGAAGAAGTTAACAACAAACCAATACCTTCCATATCAGGCCTCTAAGTTCTGGTCTCTTGACCCAAAGCTTCTGCAGCCATCCTCTCATGTTCCGTTGTCCAATGACGTTGCTTGAGCTCCATTCGGAGTTATAGTGGTCCCTCTCTTGATCCAAAAACCTCGATAAGAATTTAATGTCATAAACAAATTCCACATTTTCTAGGTTATCACTCTCTGGTGGCTGGTGCGTTTTCATTCTCTTTTCTTTCCTTATGAAGTCTGAGCACCTCACATGATTTTCCTCACATGAAGAGTCATTTTTAACATCCACTAAACTGCCTTCATCAAGAGCAAGAATTCCAGCACGACAGAGACCTTTATGTCTGTAACCAGGAGCCATATCTAGACATACAAACTCAAAGTTTTTGGAATTCACAAAATTCTGCGTGACAGCAACACTGGCTTCCAAGTTAAGCACACAATGCCACCATCCACTTGGGACAAATATTGTCTCACCAGGAAGCTGAGTACACTCAATTGGCTTGTCTTCATCAGATAGAAGAGGATAAAAATCCAACCACCACTGAATAAAGTGAAAAAGAAAATGAAAAATGGTCATTTGAAACAGCATGGAAAAAGTAAACAATTTAGGGAAAGAAAGGGAAAAACACAGGCTTAGTTCATGAAGATTTTTATGTTTCTGCCTCAATTACCTGTAAGGATGATGGAGTATCTATGTTCACATCACCATCATCTTCGTTTACATGTACTGTCACTCCTAGAGGTACTTTTCCTGGAGGATACAAGGCCCACCTATTAAAAAAATGTAAGACATAAGCTTCTAAGAGCAAAACAATATTAATATAACGTGGCAGTAGTAACACAACCAGGACCAAAGTAACTGCATATCTTGGGGAGGAGACAGTTATGCAACACCACAAAGAATAAGCTGCTTTGTGGCTGAGAAAAACATCTTCCAGAACTTTCCATTTAAAATCTGGGCCAAATTTTGATGGACTAGGAGTTTATCTATTTTTCCAGAAAAGAGAAAAGAAGAAAAAATAAAAGATTTAAACGTCTTCAACCATAGGAATCTTGAGCTAGCTAGAGCCCAATTTGGTTAGGAACTTCAACCTTACCTAGCATGCATCTTGACTTTGAATGAGAGAGACAGATAAACCAACCCAAAGTATTCCAAAAGACATTTGTATGTAAATAGCATAGCGCCGCTGCTCCTAAGTACATCAGTGTTAACTTGATTGATTTTCTTAATCTTGTTTCTACATTTTGGGAACTATGGGTCCACAAGCGGCATTGCTCACAGAGATCATCTTTGTGAAGATTTTAAGCATAAACCTCAAGCTACTAGGAGCTTGATTGAGGTAAGAGAAAGGACATGATACTGCTCTTCATCACATTGAGGAAATAAAAACTCCTGAATCTTCAAGCTTTGACTCTTTAGTCCACTGACCATCCAATTTCCCCCTGCCTTCTTTGTTTTGGCATGGAAACGACTAAACTTTCCAAACTAGTAATTAATCCAAGTGCAGGCTATTATATCATTAAACAAAGATGAGCCAGAAAGGGCCATTCGTGATGAAAGAAATGTGTCTCATCTTATTGACTTCTTTCCTGACATAGTAATATAGGGCGGTCAGTCTTGAATTACCTTTTACGTCCGCATAGGAGAGTATTCCAAGCACTGGTAAGAGCTGGATCAACATGCCATGAGGCACCAGACCGCTCCGGCCCAATAATGAGCCATCTAAAGGGTGGTCGTTCATCTCTACCTAATACATCAAAGAAGTCTTCTTGGAACAGGTGCGGGACACTATAGTCCTTCAGCAACTTAGGTGCAACTTCTCCAAACTGCACGAACAGTAATCAGAGGTGACCAACAAAACCAAAAAGAATCTGCAATAAAACACATATATTGTAGGAACCTTGTCATCAAAAACGTAGAGAGGGTCCTCATCATGCTGAATCTGCGTGTATGACACATAATCCTTGAAGGTCATCATAACCTTCCGAGAACTCCTCTGAGATAATCGAAATGCTAGGTCTCCATAGTTCTGTAGTAGCTGTTCAAACGTCCAAGAATTTCTTGCTGGCCAAGTATCAGCCAAACCACTAATTAGCACCTGTGACAAAAGTATAAGATAGCAAGAGTGAACAGGTAACGAAGCCAAAATCTGGTCCCTTTTCTTCCTCTTTTAGCCCCAGTGTTGGAAGTTTGTCAACTTGATTCCCACAAACAGGGAGACAAACATAAAATACTCATTATTCATTTCTAGATACGTATGGTGAAATATCAACAAGTAATTCCTCATAAAACTTTTACAAATAACTCCATTCAGTGAACCATTTTGAAAAGTCAAATCCTTCGTGCATTAATGTCTCTACCCAACTATTTTCTGTCCCCCACAAGACCAAGATTCACTCTACAGAATCATAAAGGCCTTACCACTGAAACATAAAGACCAATTGTAGTTCAGGTAGATGCTCAAAGTAAGAGAATCATCACTCAGAAACAGAGCTAACTATTTAAAAACCAAGGGAACAAAATACTAACTGACCAAGTGATGACTTACTGGTTTTTGCCCATCATAATCATCATAGAACTCTTGTAAAGAAAGGTCCTTTTTTCTATCCACATTTCCATTGTCGAAAGAGAATCCATCCAATGTGGTGTAGCACCGATATAACCTCCGATAAAGAAACAGAGAGTAAAACCCTAGAGGATAGGAAGAAACATCATGAGCAAATGCAGAACCATATCACTAATCAAAGAACAAACATCTATCAGGATCATTACCATTGAAATGCAGCTGCTTTGCTGGGGTTTTTTCATATTCAGTCAAAAGATCCAATCTGCCGAAAAATAAGAGAACACATGGAAATTGTCAGATTCGTGCAACAACAGAAACAAGGTGAAACAAAATATACAAGTTCAACGGGAATAAACTCTGAAATCATACTGATGAAGAGTGGTTCTCTTCCAGGAGCCTTTATACTCAAGCTGACGATTCACATTTTTAAGGCAAAGAGTCGTCCATAATGGCTCCTCATTGCAAAAAATATACATCACACTGCACATGAAAAATAATAATAATTCAGGCAAGTGCGATTAAAAAAAAAAAATGCAAGCCAACTGCACAGCAAAGAGCCAGCTGACCTTGGATTCAGAAAAGAGCAATAAAAACTGAACATGAGCATAACAAGATATAATCTCCTTATTTTTCGTGCATTTCCCTATTCAATCTATAGTGTTTACAAATACGAGTTTTTTTTTTTTTTTTAAATTCAGCTGAACATCGAGGGAAAATAGTCAATTTTGAATAGGCGGGCAGCAAAACCAAACCGTTTGAGATGCATAATCAACATTTAACTGCTGCATATTAGCACTTTCATTTTGTCTAAAATGTTTAAACCAATCTTCCTCAGGAATTGTGGCCAAACAATTTCATTTCCACCTACGGTTTCAAATTACATTCAAACTCAACTTTTCATTTATTCAAAGAAGATAACATAATTACAAACGAATATAGCTCCAAGCTCGGAATACTTTAGGGAAAGCCAAAAACCACAATCCGATTGCAATGAAATGAAATATGACCCAACCCATTACACTTCCAGACAGAATCTAACGAATAAGCAACAATAATTGATGAAAAGGCGGACAACTTATGGAGAATTGAATAAACCTGCTGACACAGGAGAGGCGGCCGATGTCGTGAGGAGAAAGGTAAGTTAAAATCGCGCAGAGAGTTTCGTCGGGAAGGAAACGGAGGTCTCCCAGCGCCTGAAACCTCCGATCCTCGGGCACCGCCGCCGCTGGAACTGAAGCTGCTGGTTGAAATTGCGACTCGCGAGCTTCGTCCATGTCCATCGGATTCATAGCCAGATAAGAAAAATTCCAACCGAATTGAAATGGTAGCAGAATTCAAATTACAAATGCCTCTGTGGAGTTTGGGAATCCTTCGGTCTGCGTAAATATGCAGAAAGTATTGCAACCGTTGTGGCGCGTTAAAAGTTAGTTGATGCCAATATAATTTATTTAATCGGATTTTAAAATTTTTTTTTTCTAGAATTACATTTTACTACTGTAATATTTCAGGCTATATCCTGTTCTTTATTTAAAAAAAAAAATTTGGGTTTCATCTTTAGTTCTTATTCGATATATGATCGCGTTGCATATTCGTTTCCGGAATCTTAAGCGAGTTGATAACGCGTGCATACGCGGAGGTAAATTGGGAAGTTGCATATCTGGTACATTGGAAATGTGACGCGTGGATTATTAAGATTTTGTTTTCACAACATTTTTATCATATTGGACATAAAAATAAAGTGCAGTTGAATTGCGCTCGGTTCTATTTGACTATGTAAATCTTACGAGGTTTGGTTACACTCACGTGCAATTTGTAATTCTGAAATTAATTTATGTATATAAACTTATGGAAAATACACTCCACACGGATTCAAGACTCTAAATGCAACTGTTGTAGTATAACAGTAAGGATTAGCTGTTTTTGGGAGTGTTTTTTAAAAACTTTGCTGTAGCAGAGTTTTTAGAATGTATTTTGGAATATTTTTAGAAAATATTTTGGGATATTTAAGAGTAGAAGAGTTTCTAAAATATATTTTGAGATATTTTTTAAAATTTTAGAAAAATTTAAACTAATTTTTAGATTATCTTTTAAAGTACTTTTTAAAAATTTTTATTATATTTGAAAAACTAGTATTTGAAAAACACCCCAAAAATAGGGGATCCAAACAGAGTAGTATTACACGTTAGATAACTGTACATATAAATAACGAGAACGATAGTAATTTTAATGCTTTTCAAAATTATTAATACTAGTGTTTGGATACAAAACTTATCCCAAATAATATTTCGTTTGCATCATAAACACATTTTCCAACCCACCTTTTTATATTCCCAATCACCTTTTTATCTCACATACATCACATCACAAAAAGTGCTACAGTAATTATTCCAAATAATATTTCAAATAATACCATGATAAGATAATGATAATGTTGAAACATGATACAATCATGATAAGATACTTCTTGTAAAATTAAGTGAAGCGAAGTTCATTTGCTCACACATGCCAAGTTTTAACATTCTTTATTTGTTTTCAACCAATACTTAAGGGGCAATAAAAAGAAAGAAAGAAAATATAAGAGAATTTCGAGTGGTGCAAATGTGGAACTAAATTATCATTTTTTGGAACTTTAATGCCAATTTTGCGAATTCTCCAAAGTTTTGGGGAGGAGGGCATTTGCTTGTACCTCAATCCCTACTCATATATAAGAGTGTCAATGAGTTTGGACAAACCAAATATCTTTATTTTTATGTTTATTTGATTATTTTGACAAGTTTAAAATTTTGTTCAAATTTGATTTGTTTACTTCTTAAGCCGAACCCAAGTCAATATTAAATAATTTGAATTTTCTACAAGTAAAATTTAACTTTTATACTAATCGAACCGATCTTAAATCAAACTTGATAGTTTATCATATATAATGTATTGTTTAAGTTTGATTTGATTAGTTGATGAACGAAATTTGAACACGCTCTTAACGAGACAAATTTGATTCAAGTATCGAGTATCAAGTATCTTGATTTGTCTTTCAATCTGCTCATGCACTAAAATCTTGTTCAATTGAACATGCCAAGATTCCCGCTCTGGAAGAAAAAAAAATTCTGCTACGCTTTCCTTACTAGGTTCCAAACTCAAATTTAATTGTTAGCTTATTTGCTCCCACCTTTTGCAATTTGTAAGAGAAAAATCCCAAGCCAAAGTAGGAGCAAACGTATTACTTTATATAGATTCACCTCGCATTTTCACAATCCAATATGTAAAACACTCCCAATAGTTTGAACTTTGAACCAAAAAAAAAAAAAGACGGTGAGCTTACTAAACAATTCTCAAATTTATATCCATGTGGCTACTAAACAATTCTGAAATTTTACGATTGTTTATTTTATTGCAGCCTTGATTATGCGGATCTTGTATGTCGTTTACTGTTTAGCAATGAAATCTTCATCTTTATTAACCAACAAAAAGAGAAAAAAGGGACAAAAAACTTCAATTTTGCCTATCCCAGGCCTTGCAACTCCTCCTTTTCAGTTGCTAAAAAGTTCAAAAAAGGCTATAAAGGTTTATAGCACATATGCAAACAAAATTTTCAATCTGCAAATATGTCCATTTCTGTAGCTACTGAACCACACTCGTAGCTTTCAGAATGAAGTACATTGAGACAAAACATTTGTACATTTGAACACAAAAGGGTTTTGCCGAACTTTTTTCCTAAGTTCAGAAAATGGAATTGCACGGCCTGAAATCCAATTCTTCTCTAACCTAAATAACAGAAACATTATCACCTCTCTAACACATCTCACCTCATTATCAGTGCAAGATTTTGTAAAAGACACATGCAGCTTTGCACATCAAGGGAACATGTTAAAATCAAGAAATTATTGAGCACAGAATAAATTTTAGATGGACGAGTATTTATCCGTTTTATCAGATTGCAGTCTGGTGATTCTTGACTACTTGTGTTGCAGAATGACAGGAGAAAATGTCACGAGAGCAGATCTGCACTAATTTGTACCAGTGTGTGGACGTACTGTCCATGAGGTCAGGCACGCATGTTCAAGCTGCAGGCCCTGTCCTCCTTGGGCAAAGGTTGTGTGGGCAAATACTATACTAAGACATGCATTCATACTATGATTGGCTATCCATCAAAGACTCAACTCAAGATAGACTACTTAGTTGGAGAATTATTTCAAATGAGAGTTGCACGTTCTCTAGAATTCACATGGAAGGCTATAGTCATTTGTTTTTTAATTGCTCTATGATTAATAGTATTTGGAGTTTTTTAAAATCCATATGTGATGTCCAATGGCCTCAAACCAATTGAAGCAATTTGATTGATTGATTTGGAGTTAATTTGAAAGGCAAATATCTTGCTAAAACTAGGACTGCAAACGAATCGAACTCGCGAGCAGCTCGAGTCGAGTTCGAGTTGACTCGAGTCGAAATCGAGTTCGAACTCGAGTTCAAAATATTAAGCTCATTAGCTTGCGAGCTCAAGTATATATATATATATATATTTTTTTTTTATTTTAAGTATATATATATTTTTTTATTTTAAGTATATATATATTTTTTTATTTTAAGTATATATATATTTTTTAATTTTAATAGTAAAATTACATATATATCCTTAATATTTTATTATTTATTAAAAAATATTATTTTATTTATTGTTTAAAAAATAAAATAATTATTTTTTATTTTTTTCGAGCTCGAGGTTGAAATTGTCAGCTCGTCGAGCTCGAGCTCGAGTTCGAGTTCAATAAAATTATGTCAAAACTCGGCTCGATTATGCCAAAATTCGACTCGGCTCGACTCGCTTGCAGCCGTAGCTAAAACTCAAGGAAGACTTTTGTTGGCAGCTGCTGTCTGCTGCATTTGGAAAGAAAGGAATGCAAGGCAATTCACGAATGAATGAAGGGACACAAAAGTTATTCAGCAAGAGATCTTAGAGGTTGTCATTGTTCTCCTTCAAGAAAGTCAAGAAGACGTATATTAATAGATGGGCTGCGAAGGATTTAATTGTTACCAGAGAGCATTTATTTGAATTGAAAATTCAGAGTGTTAGTTGCCACTAATTATTTCATTCATATTTGGTGTACAGAGTATCTCAAATTGGTGTGGGATTAGCATAATGTGTAATTTGTATAAGTTAGGGTTGTCAACTTGAGACCTATCTTGTATGTTGTTTTTGTTGTTAAATACTAATAAATTCTTACTTATCTAAAAAGAAAGACAAAAAAAAAAAATGCTTTCATAGACATTGAGGACAGGCTCATGGGAGATGGGCATAAATTAGTTAGGCCGATGCCATCATGGGATTACCGGAACCATTTTTCCCACCAGATAGCCAAACCCAAACCAACACTCCCACCAAGCACTTGTTCCACCAGAAGTTGCAAGAAATGAGTTGTCTGATTAGTCCAATTAGGTACAAACAATACAGCATGGGTGGTAGGTTGAGTCAAATGTCATCTTCATCAACTATACCTTTCCCAGCTTCCTTTCATTTCCCTGTATGTATGTACAACCTAGGTTGAGACGAATCAAGAAAAGGGAAACAAGCGATCCCTTTGGTAGTTTTATGGGGGACAAAAGAAAAAGAAGTGAAGGAATGTGATGGAGATGTTGAAACATCGTCTCATCATTTTATTCGATTTCTTTTTTTTTAGGAGAAAAATCAAAAAGAAAAGAAGGATGACATCTTCTTATTAGATGAACTGTGGCATCATCATAAACCTGTTTTAAATTTCAAGTTGATAAACGAGCTTCCCTCACCCTTTATTAAAACGAAAAGTACGTCTAAACATTTCTTAAGCTCATCTTTGGCATAAGAGTCGATCAAAGAATTCCACTTTATCTTTTCCTGTTCCAAAATTTCAAACCAAAACAAAAAGAAACGATGAAAAAAGTAAATGCTTATGGTACTTGATCAAGAAGAACACAAGTCAAGCTTTAACAAAATGAATTTTGTCGGCAGTATATTCCTGCGAGATACTTCAGTGTCGGTTCTGAATTTCTTTGACACGTTTCATTGAGCTTTCCAAAATCCTTTCCTTCAATATCTACCGTCAGTTTCTCTGCCATGTTTTATATTGCATCCGGGATCCGGCGTATTAGAGATAAAATGTTTCTGCATTGATCTCTAGGCTGGCAGATGATATCTAGAGACAACTGATTAAAATGGCAAGAAAAACAAGGAGAGAATCTACACCGCTTCGAGGAGTACCATGCTAAAGTCTCAACTCAGAATTCAGAAGTTGAATTCATTTATATTTTCCAAGATATGTACACTGATGTTAGCATTTATAGGCGAAAATAGTTTGGAATTAGTTAGGAATTACCACCAACAAGAGGGGAGAAAAGTTTATGCTTTATTTGTTGTCTCATCAAAATCTCAAACCATCAGTTTCTACCAGTATTGACAGAGTAATACATGATAATATAGTTATAAATACAGAAACAAACATGTTGAATAAATTGATACAGAGAAACATGTGATGCAGAACGGTGCACACAGAATTGACGCCCTCAAAATCATTCTAGAACACCTAAAATGCTACCGACTTTTGGGATCCAAGCCGCCTCTTTCTCAGTCGCTCAGCGATGATAAATGCAAGTTCAAGTGATTGAGAAGCATTGAGCCTAGGATCACAGTGTGTGTGGTAGCGCGAGCTTAGATCATCAAAGGTCACAGTACGCGATCCACCAATGCATTCTGTCACATTTTGGCCAGTCATCTCCAGATGGACTCCTCCAGGGTGGCTGCCTTCTTGCTCATGCACATCAAAGAATGCTCTTACTTCCGCCTGTTGCAGACAAATAGAAGAATTTGGCTATCAACAACTTGTCAAATTCATGAAGCAGACAACACAAGTGTTTTACATTCAGATACAATGAACCAGATGATACTGTAGCATATCTAACTACTTCAAGTTTCCATCCAGATCACATGGTAAATTTAAATTATACTCTGAATTTTCTTCTCTTCTTCTGGTAGCATAGCACAAGTCATGAGAAAGGACATCACCTACCAACCAAAAATGGTCCCAAGGCCCCATACCTACTTTTTGACTAAGACACTTGCCACCCTACCTAACAAAAATTTCTACACCAAATCATGAGATCCATGATATACAAGAATTATTCTAACCTTTTCAACCAAAGATCAATTGCGGGTTAGTCTCACAAATGAATACACAAGCTGCCCACCTAAATAGACATTTACTGTCATACAGGCTGGCTGAACTAGCGGACACCAAAAAGATTTGTCAACACTCGATCATGAAGTTGAACATTACAGATTCAAGAAAAAGAACTGGTTTCTAGCCTAAGATTGACTCTTTTATATAGATAGAATGTTCCACTAAGAAAAGATTGGATCCATGACATAATTTACTGAAAACTGCTGAGTGACAGCATGAACAACATAATTGATAGTGGTTGTATTATCTCGTTTTTTCTCACATTTGTCTTCTTTATCAATGTTCCTAGCATAAGAAAGGTGAGGCAAAACCAGCAACTTACCCTGATAGAATCAAAAGGCCGAGTCTTTAGACCACAAGGAGCTTTGATGGTGTTTCCATGCATAGGATCACTAACCCAAGTTACAATTTGCCCTGCCCTTCGGACAGCTCTAATCAGATGAGGAAGCTTCACTCTCATGTTCTCTGCCCCCATTCTGGTGATGATGGTGATCCTTCCTGGCTTGTTCTGAGGATTCAAAATCTCAATGAGCTTGACTAGCTCATTTGGATCCATCTTGTCACTTACCTGTGATGAAAAAAATTACTTATTAGCCATCAAAGCTTATGATCCCCATCCATATTTAACACATAAAAATTAGACGAAAAAAGTCACTAGAGAGTCTGATATAAATGGCTGAAATAAAAAACCAATACCAAAACTCACCTTAATCCCAAGTGGATTAGCAACTCCTCTCAGGAACTCAACATGAGCACCATCCAACTGCCGGGTTCGCTCACCAGCCCAAAGGAAATGGGCTGAACAGTCATAGTACAAGCCAGATGTGGAATCCAATCTAGTAAGAGACTGTTCATATGGTAGGAGCAAGCACTCATGCGATGTCCAGAACTCAGTGGTCGTCATGATTGGATGGTCAATTGTAAGTCCAGCAGCAGCCATAAATCCAAGAGCCTCGTCTACACGGTGAGCTAGTTCACGGTATCTGCAGCCCACAGTAGTAAATAAATTTACAAATATGTATATATATATATATATATATTTATATGAAAGGCAATTCATATGCTTTAGGGAAAGTAACAATTGAAAAATCAGTGAATGGACTTTCAGAATGTCCAAAAAAGGCTACTGTGAGAGTAAATTTACAAAAAAAGATCCAAGAATGATCATGCAATTCAAAAGTAGCAATAAACCTACCACTCAAATTTTTTACAAGCAGAGCATATAAATGACATAGATGAAAGAGACATAATCCAACATTTCTACCTCCTTTATCCTAGAATAAGTATGTGATGAAGCCAAAACTAGATGGTATTGCAAGACAACCCCTATTTACTTGCTAACGTACCTATCACCTTGTTCGCTGTGCTCTGTGAAATCCAGGTTCCACTGTGTAACCCTCTGCATAGCTGCATATCCTCCAGTTGCAAACGCCCTCAACAGATTCAGAGTAGCTGCAGCTTGGCAATAAGCCCTGATCATCCTCTGAGGATCAGGAGCCCTCGACTTTGCATCGAAAGTATCTCCATTCACATTATCCCCCCTGTAACTTGGCAACTTTACACCATTCTTCTCCTCAAATGGCTCTGACCTGGGCTTTGCAAACTGACCAGCCATTCTTCCTACCTATATAGCCATTACCCAATTTCCAAATTCAGTTATCTAGCATAACTATCCAGGTTAAATTTTAAAATTATAACCAATGAGACTTAAAAAAAGAAAAAGAAAATAGCGATTACTGAGAATTTTCATTTTGTGCATGTGACCAGAATCAAAATTATCATTCATTATGCATGCTGAACAAGAAATTGCAACAAAGGATCATATCCATTTTCCACAAAAACAGAAGCCAAGATTAACAAGATTTTAAAAAGACCCACTTTAAAGTTTAAAACATCATTACGCCTAATCCATTACAGATCCTGAAACCACTTCATTGTTTACGGGAGTGACAAGTAAATAATATTAAAAGTGCAAAATTTTATCAACATTTCAAAACGGAAAACTATAAAAACGAAAAATAAAACCCAAAAAAATGGAAAAAGGACAAAAATCTGACCTTTATAACAGGCAGTTGGCCGCCAAACATCAACACAGCACCCATTTGAAGAAGAATCCTGAAAGTGTCTCTAATATTGTTAGCATTGAATTCTTTGAAGCTCTCAGCACAATCTCCACCTTGGAGCAAAAATGCATTGCCCAGTGCAGCCTCACCAAGTTTTTCCTCAAGGCTCCGGGCCTCGCCGGCAAAGACAATCGGGGGGAAAGCGTCCAGAGTCCTGAGAACCGATTCTAGCTCCACTTGATCCGGGTATTCCGGGAGCTGAAGAGCTTTCTTGGTTTTCCAGCTTTCCGGGTTCCATTTTGTCGGAGAAGTTTCTTTCACTGCTGGCGTTGCAGCCGGAGCAGCGGTGGAGGATACAGTGGCTGACGGTGGGGTTGTCTTCGGGGACTTGTCGGCTGATTGGACGGCTGAGATGGGTTGGATGGATCTGATAGTGGGCTTGGATGATGGTTTGGTGATAAAAATGGGAGCTTTAGGTGAAGGCTGAGGATGGTGGACTAAGGCCTTGTTTGGCAGAAGGGAACTATGGGTGCTAGTCAGAGCCATTTTAGGAATGATGAAAAACAGAGAAAGTGCGTTTGGTGTGTGTAATGTGTGTTGTGTGTGTGTGTGTTTTCTCTAGGCGGTACCTTTGTTGCAGGGGAATGAATGGGTGGTACCTGAAGAGACTGGGGAGAGGTGAGAGGAGGTTTTATAAGGAGGTTTAGATGGGAGTTTGGGAGTTGGTTTTTGGGGGGCGGGGGGGCGTGTGTGGGGGTGCCGGAGGACTGGGTGGGGACAGACGGTGGACCTGGTGGTGGTAGTTGTGCTATGCCAAAAGAGGGGGGAAAAGTGAAAAATGATTAATTAAATTTAAAAAGAGTGGTTGTTGGGAGGGATACTTTTGTAAATTCACTTACGAATATTAGAATTAGTCAATTGTGTTTTAGACCCTCTTACCTACTCTGTTGGCAAATGGCAGTTCATTAGTTAGGTGCTGCTAATTGTGAGTTGTGACCCTTACGTGACAAAGGCAAACGCAAATAAGGACCCCGTATTAGGCTGAACTAGCATTGCTCTCCTCCCCGCACCTTGGTTTTCTTCTTCTGTTTTGGCTGGTTCAAGACTTTTAAGTGCTGCTAGTATACAATATCGTATGTTTCTCAACCTTTTTGGAGGGTGTGGTAGTTAATTTGCAGCTAAAAGAACCACATCAAATTATGAAATAGGCATTATTTTGAAGTTATCCATTGGTATCTTGGAAAAGTTGGGTGAAGCGTGCATGGAATAGTATTCTAGTTGGGTCTATCTGAATTGGTTTCGAATAACATGAAGATTATGGAGTTTGAATAGTATATTATTTGAAATATTATTTGAAAATATAAAATAAAAAGGCATATTTTCCCCCTTGCACTGGAGATTGGTAAAATCAAGAACGTCTTTTTTATTCTGTAAGAAAAATGTTTGAGTGGATTTGACTGAGATTACTATTGTAGGTCAGTACATGATCTCGAAATTATAAATTTTTATAAATCGCCCAATCCACTAACACAACTGTCACATCGATAACGAAATTTAAACACATGACTTTTACGATGAAATAATCCGTTCTTACATTCTGAACCAATTTATGTTTTCAAAATCAAGAATATTCTCAAGCTATGGAAGTTTATTCTATCAAGAACATTCACAAAGCTATGTAAGCCTGTTTTATTTTCTTTCTTGTGGAAAAAGAAGAAAGTCCAGGCTTCAAAACCTAACAACGTTCCCACGTACCTAACACTAGCCAATACGTGAGATTGACGGTCGTCCTCCAGTTCATTCATGCATGTAGATTTCTTTGTAATTGTGAGTTGAAGTGCTGTATAATTCAGTGATGGGTATATATGTCAATATGTGTTTGCCTTGACCAAAGTTGGGAATAAAAATTGATTCCAGTTTCCAGTTCCACGTATCCTTCTTAAAGTCATCCCACCTGGCCTATGCTGTCATTGCTTGTAGAATTAATTAATTAATTGTTGCTGTCTCGTCCAGTTTTAATTCTAAGTGAAGGTGAACAGCTTTAGTTCTCCAGTACAAAATTTTTTTACCGCTTCATAAGAATATTCTAATAATCCTACAACTCATCAAAGAACTCTTCCGCACCCCATCAAGCATAATATATACTATCAACTTAGGAATAGCAGTAGTTTTTCACTCTAAAAAAGTTACCACTACATATTCACGAGGAAGACTGATTCCCAGTTTCGGGCTTGCAAGTTGCTGCTCTTTGTACAAGTATAAGAAGAAAGATAATCAATCCCCCGCTTAGATTTGTTTTTGGTGCTAAGTTTTTTAAAGATTTAGGCTAATTTTTCTATATATTGGTAAAAAAAAAAGTCGGACAATTATACAGTAAAATGATTTTTTTTTCAATATAACAACTGGCTACCAGCCTTATGGTAAAAAAAAAAAATTTTTTTTTAAGTAAAAGTCTGCGGTGCTGACCATGGCATGTATACAGAAGTGGAGAGAAAGTGTAATGGATTAAGACTCCTAGTACTAGACTAGTGTTTTATTATTTGGACGAATTTATTTGGTAATGACACACTTATTTCCAACTATCCCGTTTGGCAAGTGAATTTTTTTGGTGTTTATTTAAAACTTTACTGTAGATGTTGTATAAAAAAATTTTGATGTGTGTAAATTTTTTGATATTTTAAAATACATGGTTTAAAATTTTTGAAATTTTTTTTGAGATTATTGTAGTTAAAGTTGTTAAAAAATTGTAGCAGATAAATTTGGCCAAAAGCTTGCTTGCCAAACAAGACCTGTATACACAAACTCTGGAGCACTCCATTGTATTTTATCCACCTTTTATTCTTTGTCAAACACCAATTATAGACTTGTGCAATTACAAATGTGGTTGCAGAGATCAATTGACGGTCTCGAGTCAATTGGACTATTTTTAAATTATTTTAAAAAATAAACTGTTTTTTTTTCTCTCAAAGAATTGATTGTCTAAATTTGGATTACATCATCTCAGATCAATATGAGCTGTCAATGTATGCCCATTGCCAAGTCCGATTAGGGGGCACCCATTGTCAGAAGGGTAGAAATGGAAAATATATCAAAACTAAGATCATTTGCCGAGTTGATACTAACTCATGTAAGGAGACATTAGAGCATCTCCAACACAAGTGTAATGTCTGACATTACACCGGGTTGTGGCCGTGTAATACCCATTACATGCATCATGCTGATGATGCGTATGATAGCTGGCCTCCACTACAAAATTTAAGAGCTTGACTCTAAATTTGGCCAGCAACATTCATTTTTCGTTTGGCCAGCAACGTTCATTTTGTTATTAGTTGCATTTTATTTGATTTAAATTATGTAATATTATGTTATGGAGTTCAACTAATTACATTCTGAATTATTAATTAAGTATGGATTATTATGATATCTTCGCATTTGAGGTATCAAATATTTTTTAAATTTTTTGCATAATTATTTTTGAAAAAATAACAATATATTATTTTTGAGAGATAGAAAAAGATATATTATTCAAACTTAAAAATTAATAATATCATTTTTAGAAAATAAAAAATTCAAAAGGTAAAAAATTTAATGAAAGTTAGTACTTTATTTTTTAAAAATAACAAAATTATTTTTAAAAATTATTTTATTTATTTATGAGATATGCGTTATGTATTATTAAAATAAATATTTAATTTAATTGTGAACCCATGCTATTGCACCTTGTGGAGTGTAATCCATTGTCAGTGAAAGTGTAATAAAAGAGAAAAAAGTGAAATATTGACGTAACATGTGGATTACATTCTTTAAAGTAAAGAGTGTAAATAATTGTGAATGCCCTTAGAAGGACTGGCTACCATGAGTTGAGCACGTACCCAACCCCCTCCATTTCTTGAGGATCATTTATGCTTTTCACCTAAAATTTTGGCAGGCAATAAATGAAATGCAAATTCCCGTGGCTTCAGTCTGAACACGTGTTTAATTATTATTATGCAATTTTGGTGGCATCACATCTATATATTACCTTGAATTCAAACATGGCATCGTGGTATATTCTCACTTTTCTCGTGCAAAATGGAGCAGGAGACGTCTCGCTCTCACTTGAGTTTGGTAATCTGGTAGCCGACTCGATGCAGAGAAAAGACTAACAAATAAGATATTCATCGGAAAATGAAATATGATAACTAAAGCTCAACTTCTTATAATGAAACTTTGGGATATTTTGAGCTTTGCCTCATAGGACGGTTGTTTTTACTTGCATGCAATTTGGATTGAAAACGAGAAATAGAGGAGTTGTTGTTAATAGACCAACACCCATATTTATTAAATTCGGCTCGAAACTCAACTTAAAGAGGTAATCGGATCACTGGATTATCGGTTTAATTGTGGATTGAACGGTTCAATCGCGAAATGCACAATAGTTATATTACATAATATAATAATATATTTTAAATTATAAAAATAGTAACATTTTTAAGTTAATGATTCAACCAACGATTCAATTTTTTAGATTCATTGATTGAACTGTCAAATCGTTGATTTTTTTTTGTCAAATGGTCAAATCATTGATTGGTCAACAAATTTGTTGTTTAACTGGTTTAATTAGTAACCCAACTCTGTCCTATAGTCGATGCACTGAGTTGATCAATTCGGTTGCTGGTTGGGCCGAGTTTTATAACTATGCCAACACCTCTTTGCAGACCTTCTTTTTTTTTTTTTTTTGTGAACTCATCAATTTCAATTTGGGAGTCTTGTTGCATGGTTTTGCCCTGTTGTCCAACTCTAGTGGACTTTTGCTAAGGCCTGGCTGAGAGAGGAAGTTTGAATTTCCTCTCCTCTCTTTGTGTTCCTCATTCCAGTTGGTCACCTTGTAAACAAATATTTTGCGTAGTTTAGGCTGGCATCATAGTGAAGTGTTTGCCGTTTGAGAAGATCAAAAGAAAAAAAGGATTGCATCACATTGTGTGGCGTCTAAGCAATTACAAGCATTGAGTTTATTATTATTATTTTTTATAGTTTTTACACGTTACGAAATGAACTTAAATGAGTTTCTGAAGTAATCAATGAACTACCAACCGATCAACCAAGATCGAGGATAAGATGATTAATATTGCAACACAAACACAAACGTGCAAAATTTACATCCATACACGTAAATATTGCTATGAAATGGATGTGTTTGGGGGATGAGATCCTCTCCATTATTTTTCTCTCCATTTATCTATTCATTTTTTAATTTAAATAACTAAAATTTTTCACAGTAATCTATTTGTGCCAATAATTTTAGATCCACAAGTAGATTGACATACTCAAAAATTAAGCTCATTTATGAATGTTTGGTCATTCAATTTGCACAAAACATTTTGACGTTGCAAATTAGGTCAGAGTTATGATCAAAGTTGTAGAGTTTGATCCAACGGTAAAACTTTAATGATTTAATTTTAATTTTTGTATATACTTTAAACAATTGAAGAAATATGATATGGATAGCTTTAATTTTCAAAAATAATATTATAATTATGTTTATTTAGGCGTAATGGCAAGAAGATCCTCTCCAACAACTAATGGAGAAGAGCCTAATCCATATTTGCGCACCGATATTTTTTAAAATATCATTTTACTTACATTATAAACACGTTTACTAATCAATCATCTTTTTATATCATATACATTACATCACATTATAAAAATGTTTCGTAATAATGATTTCAAATAACCTCCTATCCAAACACGAACAAACTCATACATGCATACATGCAAGCTTCTGGCCCATATGCAGTGTTGTATACAATAGTGTACACACATTTTTTTTTTTTTTGGGGTAAGAAAAGGATTTAAAAAACGAGGGGTACAACAAGAAGTTTTTTCAGAGGTACTTATCTCGATTAGACTATATACTTTACCTAAGAATCGCAGTCTAATATGTACTGGAACTGTTGAATTGCTCAGTATTAGCCTGTTGGACCACCACAAGATCCATCACCAAATTTTGGCACTTGGGGTCATGGTCCACATTGGATCGCATATTAAAGACACTTTGGACATCCAACCTGGGGAAACACTGGAAATGAGCCTAGTCGCTATGCCTATGAAACTAGAGGACAAAGATACCGGGTCTGTATTCCTAATTCCCTAGACTTAACCTTCATGCTCTACATCACAGAGCAGAGCAATTAATGGTCTGTGCAGCAGCAATTCGTTAACCACCGCCAAAGAGGACAAGGGCTTTTTTTTTTTTCCTTTTCGTTTTGAGAAGAGGACAAGAATTAATTATGTCGATCTAAATAAAACGAACATGACTGGGTTTTATAAAAGAAATAATATGTAATGTGTGTAAAATAAAAAAATTATTGAAAAATGCGTTCCACAAGAAACGTACAAATTTTTTTTCGAAAAACTTCCCATCATTCATTGGGCATTTCTGCTTTTATGGAGAGATCATCTTACTATCATCGAACTGCAGTCTTGATTAACTAGAAAGGAGAAGAGCGAGAACAAGGAAATCCATGCAATACTCAGCCAAAAATGGTGCTAATTGATTCTCTCCTCGCCTCCCTCTTCTGAAATAATTATTGGGGTTAAAAATAAAAAAATCCCTTGTAGTATACCTAATACACAGAAAAATCTCCCGTGATTTCAAAACATACAAAATGATACCTCATGTTTTAAACTAAATTGTAAACCAACAGAATTCGTTAAACTTAACGAAATCCGATAAACTTAACAAAATTCGATAAATTTAACGATAAATTTAACGAAATTCGATAAGTTTAACAGCCAAAACCATCATTTTCGTTAAATTTAACGAATTCTGTTAGTTTACAATTTAGTTCAAAAATGAGGTATCATTTTGTGTGTTTTGAAACCACGAGAGCTTTTCAGTGTATTAGATATACCGGGAGACTTTTTGTTATTAACCCTAATTATTGCAATGATCAAGAATTAGAAGTGCACATAAGCAGTACTGGACTTACTAGGAATGTATAGTTCACAAGACAAATATACCATCATACATCCAACAAGCAGACATCTTTATATTCCAACACATACTTTGAAGGGCAGATAACCAGCAAGCTAGTTTTTCTGTATGGGAGCTCAAGGAGATGGAGGCCATCCATAAACAGAGGCTTCATCATATCCTCCATAAAACCGCAGTTCTAGGCTTTCTTCATCATCCCACATCCCATCTGAACTCTCATAATCATCATATAATGAATCTGAGTAGTCTGAGCAATCTTCCCAAGCATTTTTCTCATACTGGTCCACCACATGAGGCCCCAAAACGTTCAGCTTCGGGAACTTGTCTTTGAGATACTTCTCATCAAATTTCACATCCCAACATCCTCTCAAGTCCAGAAATTCAAGCTCGCGGCAGCTAGTGATTATCTCTAGAACACCTATCGTATCGACAACGTGATATGCTATTTCAAGATGCTTGAGCTTTGGCATAGTGGTTGCAATGGCAGAAGCCTCATTGTTCTGCAAAAGCTTACCCTCGACATCCAGTGGATGCATGTTTCGGCGCAGTCTTTCGAGAAATTTGCAGTTCTTTCCAATAGCCTCCAAAGCGCGCGGACCAATTTTACTGCAGTAGCTCACATCCAAGAAAGTTAGAATAGAAAGTCTCCCAGCAATCTTTTCCATTGTTGAATCACACATTTCGCTTCTGGGAAGTCTCAAGGTCTGCAGAGAACGAGCGCTAGCAAAACCAAAAATACATTGTCTGAATCAAATCTCTGCAAGGATAACATGTCAGTCTACTTAAGATGTTCGTAATCTTACACAAGGGCAATTCGGTTAAGTCAATCAATGATATTTTAGATCAAAATACCCTTGCTATAGAGAGGACCAATCTAAAGGGTTTCTATCTGAAAACAAAAAAAAAATTTAGTCAAAAATTGGAATAGAGAGGAACAATCACTTATCAAGTATGAAGTCATCTAATCCCTCTTTAGATGATCCATGTCCCGAGACAACCTAAAACGCATGCTAGTTCCTAATAACAACATAATCCATATTGAACAGACAATTCCACAGAAAATCTGCTTATGCACGCATGATATTGGCGATGATAGAAAATTTAATGAATTGCTGCACTTCTTACTGTTCAGCAATGAAATCAAAGATATTCTCGTTCTGTAGTCCACAGACACACAGCTTTCGCAGAGAACCGGAGCTCCTTGTAATCAACATTCGTAGCATTCGATCAACATCACCCGACTCAGATCGATTGCTCCACTCCTCAATGTCTATCTCTTGCCAGCAGTAAGGGCCCATCACTGCTTTGCTCCATGGTTTACATACTCTAGGTATCACAGTTAATTTCTCCTGGAGAGAGAGGTTGTGGAAGATTAGGCCAAGTGCATCTGGTAGAAGATCTTCCCAGTGCCGAGAATCAGTTCCTTCCATCGGAGTACTCTTCACAAAACAAATAGATTTCTTAATTACAGGTTTAACTCTTCTACATCACCACCGTGAATTTCAGAAATTCTGCTCAAGAACCTGAAGAGAAGATCTTATTTCCATATGCATGTTGGCACAGTAAATTGAAAAGAATGTGACATGCAATAGAATCTAGATTAAGTACAAGATCTCAACCGCTGTGAATAGTTCTTTGAGAAGATAAAAGACATTTTGGCATCCATAAGCCGTCACATAGTAGGAAAGAATTATTTAACAGGAAACAGGGCTTCAAGCAGAGGTTTATTTAAATTTTTATTTTTAATCCCCAAATAAGAAACCAAGAACACTACTGTTTTCAAATTAACATTCCCTTAAATTCCCTTTGTTGAGCATAAACCTACACTAAAGGAGAAAAAAAAAAAGGCAAGAACAGGTCTTTTTTCACTTCAAAGTAGCAATCTTGATTCTCAGAAATGCCAGTAACAGAATCAGTTTCTTCTTCAATTCCACATGCGAGAGTAAGAGAGAAATTTGTGAAGAAACATTAATCAAATTCAAAGACATAAGACCCCCAAAATACTAAGTGAAAGATAATCAACTATAATGGGGTTCCCCCCACAACAACATCACCTTCTCATTTATCCAGTCGTTTATTTTGAAAGGGAAATGGACACATTTTGGCAGCCAGTTATATGGACTCCAAATGCTACCAACACTCAAATGCTAAGCATTCAGACATAATCTTATAAGGGTTCCTAGCAATATACATAAAAATGTCATTTGAGTTACCAGGATCCAAAAGAAGCACCAAACCTCTGCAAAACCTCAGACAGAAAAATCCCACAAAAGAGGCACCGATTTATCCGGCAGGAAAAAAGGGGGTAAAGGAAAAAGTAGGCATCAGAGGTTAAGAAGAAAAGAAAAGAATGCACCAATAAAAAAGAGAAAGCAAGAAATAACTAGGCCTACCTACCAGCTCAGAGAGGTAATGCACCCACCATCTGCAACGAAAAAGATGGAAAAGAAAGCAAAGATTCAAGAATAACAAGTAAAGACAAGACTAAAAGCCACAAATCTACTCTACTACAGTCCACAATGTGTGATTATTTGTATTGTATATTGCATCTCTTCTGTATACTATGATGTACTAGTGCAGTAGGAACATGTGTCTGGCAGTGAAAATAACTTTAAGCAATATGACAATAGTAGGACATGTGGACGGTGGTTTCATTGTAATTAGGAAAAGTTTGGCTTACCAAGAGAGCCAACAGCCAACAGTTATTGATGGTCAAATCACAAAAGTTGAGTTCTTTTTTCTTGAAAAGCATTTAACCGCATTGATTTCACTATTTTGATGAGGTTCAGGTGAAGATATTTTACTTGTATACCTAGTTTATAAATTATTCGTCTCGAAAAAATGAACAAATTGTGGTAGTAGTACAATTATCTTTTCTTTTCTGGGGTCATTCTTGTCGGTGGTGATGGATGTCAAATTACCAAAATTAAAATTCTTACTCTAAAAACAAATGCTTGTGCAGCGGTGAGTAAGATTGTCTCCGTAAAAATTGAATAATTTATTTCCTTTCAAGCAAGAATTAAGTGGGAGTTTTGGAAAATTAAAATAAATAATCAATGTAAATAAAAACAGTCAAACGGAAGAGAATTAAAATTAAATCAATAATAAGCAAACTTTAGCCAAGGAGGAAATTTTAAAAGTAGTTCACACAACTGTTCATTGGTTAAATAATTATTTCATCTATTTATTAACAAATAGGTTATAATTGTCAAACAAGCAATGAAAATCAGTTTTTACTTACTATATCCATGTGTATCCATAGTTAAAATGCATCCGTTAATTACTTCTCTAACCAAAAAATAATTCTAAGTATGTTCGTAGAATTTAATTTTTTGATTGCGTTAAAAAACTAGAAAAATTCTGTTCTAATCAATAAGCACACTACCAGAGTTTGTTTAAATTAGATTATATATTTTCCTAACATGAATCCAATTACACTAACCGCCGCTAATATCAACTATCAAACAATTATGAATTTAATTGATTCCTTTTGCAACAAAAAAAAAATGAACCCAATCACGCTAATCACCACTAATATCAACTAATCAAATAATTAGGGATTTAATTGATTAATATGACAGTAGATTATTAGATTAATTCAAATATCGGGTCCGTGATAATGAAATAACAAAATAATCATAAGAAGCTAAATCAGAAAACATATGAATATTAACTAATAACAAAATAATCATAACAAATTCAAATATCGGGTCCATGATATTGAAATAAAAAAATAATCATAAAAAATTAAATCAAAAAATGTACGAATATTAACGAATAAAAAAACAAATAAAAACAATTCGATCTCAGAGTTACTCATCATTAGAATAAGAAATTAGTTGCTCATCATTGAGTTATCCCTTAATTAGAATAAAAAATTAGTTGTTATCGTTGAGAATAACTCAGACAATTTCGTTGATGAAAGTCGCATGAAAGTCCGATGACAAGAAAGAAAAGAAAAAGCGAAGAGAAAAAGCTCGTCATTTTTTTGTTGGAGACCAATCAATCCATCTCCACAAACAAAGACGGATTCTTAAAGCCAACGACAAAAGCCCCTTTTCCGCACATCTCTTACTTTCCTAACCTACCAGCGCTTCCTAATTTACCTTAATAAAGGAGATTCCCTCCGATGCCAACAGATAAGCCAAGTTTGTTTCTTATTACAAATTGAAAACAAGGAAAATCAGTCATCTTAGGTAAGGAAACAAGCTCCTAAGGTAGGGTTGGATTTAGGTGCGACCACGGCAAATTGATTCAGAGTCTTTTGAAAAATTATCTCTTTTAATCACTTTTTGTTTCACTTTTCTATAATTAATATACGTAATCAAATATGAGTAAAATCTATTAATTAATACAATATTTGACCAAAATTATAAGATAATATTCGCAAATTTGTTAACTAATATGCACCCTATCCTATCACTGGGATAAGATTAAAATGTTCCCGTTACATTTGATTTTATCTATCGCAAATGACTTCAGCTGCTTGCACAATTGGGAATTGGCTTATTGACGGTGAAAAATGAAGGGTCACCTGTTTAGAAAAAAAAAGATATATATATATATATATATATATATATATGCATAATTATATATGTGCATAATTATATATATGTGAAAAATGAAGGGCCACCTGTTTAGAAAAAAAAAAGATATATATATATATGTGCATAATTATATATATAATGATAATTATTAATTATACTACTAGTTATACATGTCTATTAATAAAAATTATTAATTATTTATACTAAATTTATTAATATATTTATATTAAATTCCTAACTACACTTAATATAATAACACTTTTTTCTAAAAAAATACAATAATAATTTAGTGATTGTATTTGTATCAAAAGTAAAAACTTGATTATTTTAATTATATTTGTTTTATAATATTATATTATATTCAAATAACTTTTATTTAATTATTTTTATAAATTTTAATTGTGAAATTACAATGAATAATAATTTGGTGATATATTTTACTCCTTGATTATTTGTTCAAATTTAATTATAATAAAATTATATAATAAAATTTTTTTAATCCCACAAGAAAAACGGGACGGAGCGGGGCAAGCGGAAGGCGGGGGACGGGCTGGGGCTGGGGATGGGGGGATCCCCGCCCCACCGCTACAACTAGTTGCTGTTCTTGGGAATCATCAATTGCATTGACTGTAATGACTTTCTGTCGTCTAGGTGCAAATATTTTTTACAGACATCTTAATTTTAGTCCTCTCCAAAAGTAATTCGGCGACCTTCCGTTTCTGGCTGTCTTGTTGGAGACGATCAAATAGTACCAGAGTTGGTTTAAACTCTGGAACATGTGCAGAGGGTAATTAATTACACGCCTTTTCTTTTCCCCCTTTTTGTTTCGAGGGATTTGATGATTATTCTTGCTTCAGCTTGCGGCTAAACTGGGATTAAAGCTGTAAACTCATGTTTAGGAGAAACAGTTACAAAATCTTGTGTTTGTTTTTTTGGAGTTGCAGGCAATTTTGTGCTTATTGGAGCCTTGATTAGCCCTGTTGAACCATCATTTGGGGCCTCGACAAATTCTGGCAGGACTAAAAATAACCTGGTGAAGCTAAAAACAATAATGATAAGGGCAAATTATCCAATTGGCCCTTTAACTCTTTGTCTAGGTAAAATTAAGCCCCTCATCTATTTTTTGCTGACTTTAAGCCCTCGAACTTGTAAAATGGGAAATCCGTGGCCCTTTTAGCCAGTTTCTCCGGTTTTGCAACCGGATGACCAATTCACACGAACGCCATGTGCTTCTTTCAAGGGCATTTTTGTCCTCATATTCTAAGCAAAAAAGGCACACATAATCCACCGAAGGAAGCTGGAAAAGTGCTCATTTTTAGTCAAAAGAGAGAGAAAATAAAAGGGGAAATTGCTGATCACCTACCCCCTTGCCCCATGCCGTAGAATATCAAACAAAAGAAAACGCAAAAAGATGGGAATTTTTAGATAAAAAATAATTTTCGAAAAAAAGGTGTTTCCTTTCTCACTTTTATTCCTCCTACTCTCCCCACCCCGCTGAAACAGAATGGCTGAGACGACGTTGCTTCAACTACTCAGACTCCACCAGGACGATGACGGCCTAGACGACGTCATTGAAGAAGTAGATTTTTCTCATCATCAAACCCATCCCCACCGCCATCATCTCGATCCCTACTGGTCTTCCGATTTCGATGCTATTGGTTGATCCCCCAGCGACATCGTGTCGGAGCCCGAATCGGTTGTCACCAGCGCTGATCTTTTCGACCGCGAGAATCAGGTGAATTTCGTTATGGACCTCTTGCACCAACGAGTTGAGCAGTCCCAATTATCCTCCACAACCTGTGTGGTGATTGACCCGGAGATTTCCGATGCTGACCCGAATTTCGGGATTCATGAAGGAAACGACGGAATGGAGCCGACCCATTTGGATCTTGATCTGAATCTAGGGTTTCTCGGAGAGCCCACTTCGACAAATGTGGAAAATTCAGGGTTCGTAGCTGAAAATTTTGAGGGTGGGGACCATTTTGTAACCGGGTTGCGAGTCGTGGATATCGGGTCGGAATCGGATTTTGATATAAAACCATGACGTTGAGATTGATTTTAGTGCTGACGATGATGATATAAGTAAGGGTGATGATGATCCAAGCCTTAGGCTCTGTTGGGATTCTTTTCAGATTGAGGATCATAGAGAAGTTAATGAGGATTTTGAGTGGGAGGAAGTGGATGAAGGAGTTGATGAGAGAGAGGTTCTGAGCATGTTTCTGGATGATGATGACATGCCGGTGATGGCCCGGGAGGAGAGTGCAGATGTATCTAGGAATTTGGACTGGGAGGTTTTGTTAGATGTGCAGAATTTGGAAGCAATCCCCGAGAATGTGACAGAGACGGCCATGGGATTGCGTGGGGGTTGCGCAGGGAAGAGTAAGGGAGGTGAGGGAAATCAAATAGAAAGGTGGACTATGTGTGCCCTTTTTGCTTAGAATATGAGGACAAAAATGTCCTCGAAAGAAGCACATGGCGTTCGTGTGAATTGGTCATCCGGTTGCAAAACCGGAGAAACTGGCTAAAAGGGCCATGGATTTTCCATTTTACAAGTTCGAGGGCTTAAAGTCAGCAAAAAATAGATGAGGGGCTTAATTTTACCTAGACAAAGAGTTAAAGGGCCAATTGGATAATTTGCCCTAATTATAATGGTCACGGTTTTCCTTTCTTCCGTAACATCCTAGTATGAATAGGCGTGTACTATTGTCAACAATTTGGGCAACAAAGGACAGGCCAGTGACAAGGAAAGTATGAGGTCATTGAGAAAAAGGTGAGATCAATAATTCTACGACAGCCTCTAAAGTCAAGATATTTGGCCTTGTAGCATATCAATTTGTGGGTCCATTTTTGAAATTCTCCACCACCAGCAACAACTAGGTTAAACTTTAAAGATGATCAGGTGATATCTGAATTTTAATACAATTATTCAGTAGTATTTTACTTTATAGGTAATATACAGTAGTATATTTTTATATAATTTTATTATGCTTATGAATGTTTATTTATGCATTTGTAAACATATATGAATTTAACCTGTCCCAATTTTTCGTTTGGCAAGTGAGTTTTTTGAGTGTTTATCTAAAATTTTACTGTAGTTTACTGTAGAAGTTTTAAAAAAAAGTTTTGAAGTATGTAAATTTTTGAATATTTTGAAATGCATAGTTTAAAAACTTTGAGAAATTTTTTGAAGTTACTGTAGTTAAAGTTTTTAAAAACTTGTAGCAGACAAACTTGATAAAAAAACTTACCTGCCAAACAAGGCCCAGCTTAATGTTGGTCTCTACTTGTATGTCTAATTGTCCATCCAGCCCTGTATTCCTTTGTCTATCAACGGGCTTTCATCCATTTCTTTTCAACTCGCTAGTGAAAACATTTCTTTATCACTTCTCCATTTTTTAGGCCATTTTGTTGTTAGTTTATTATTATTATTACGGTTTATCTAACTGGTGGCACTCGTTAAAATGTATTTCAGGTGATATATTTTTAAAAATAAAAAATAATTAAAATAAATAAATAAATACAACGGAAGGTAAGCAAGATTAAATAGAAAAAGTACATAAATACAAGAGAGAATAATAATTGTTAGTATATATGTATATATATATATATATATGAGGTAGGTTAGGTGAATACTAAATATATTAATGAGCTCATTGCAAAAATCTTTATTATTATCATACTACTGTAAGTAGGTATGTAATCAAGCCGAGTCGAACTCGAGTATTGCTATACTCGAGCTCGACTCGACCTATAAATAACTTGGCTCGAACTCGATAGAGTCGAAAAATCTTAAACTCGAGCTTGATTTGAGAAAATTTTTAAAAGCTCGAGACTCGACTCAATAAGGCTCGACCTTTAGTCAAGCTTTATCGAGTCAGTAATCAAGCTTTTTGACTCGATACCTTACTTGTAAATTCAGTATAAATTTTGCCCATAACGGTCATTTTATAATTATAATACATATATATTATTTAAATTCTGACTCGAACTCGACTCGAATGTGTACTCGAGTAGCTCAAAACTCGGCTCGAATTCGGTTTGACCGACCAAGCCATTAACCATGCTACTCGTGAGTAGGTCAGCTCGCTTACATCCTAACTGTAAGGTCGCAGACCATCTAAAAGTTTCATCCGACCGATTAAACTTCTAAAAATGCTGATACAAATTTCATGTGACGTGCTTTCCTATTTTGCAAGCAGATTTACATCTTTTCCCATAAAAACCCCTCTCACCAGTTGATTAACTCTTCCTTCAACCTAAATATGAAACGAGATTATTTGTCCCCAAGGTTTTCACAAGGTTCAGAGAAATTTACGTATTTTACCAGAGTTTCTTCATCGATTATATTTGGGAAGAAGTTAGTGATTATATTCGGAGAGAAGCCTTAGGAAACTCCAGAAACTTTGGAAGCAAATAATCCCACTTTGATGGAAGAGATAAATGATTTGTGTGAGAGGTTTTAGACAAAATGGCCCGGTTAAACCATTTTTAGAAATTCAGTGAGTTGGACAACACAGAGAAAAATATAGTGGCCTAGTTGGAACATTTTTAAAGTTCAGCACAGATTTTCTTCTTCCATTAGCCATAAATACACAGCTTTCTTTTGGAAATGCATATAGGTCTAAACTAGCATCTGTTACTTCTTCATTCTCAAATTTGATGCTACTTTCTCAGTTGGTTGCTTCCTAATTTTGAGGACTTGTCTTTTGCTTCAAAGTGAAAGCATCCTCTTCCGGCTGGTTCTTCTTCTATCTTTAGCCGGTGCTTTTGGCAACCTAATATTACATACGTGAGTTTATTCATAAAAATGGAGATATCTGTTGGTAGGAGGTAATAAGAAGTTATCGTATTCAATTTTAAGGAAAGAAGAAGATAATAAGGGAGAAATGGAATATTTGAAACTTAGATGAAAAAGGCAAGAACAAAATAACGAATAGGAGTTGCAATCCTCTGGTACGTGCAAGGTGCAAAACAGAGAATTTTCGCAACTGCAAAAAAGAGTTCGGTTTTGGCTACTTCCATGACGTCGTGGACGGGTCTAAATAAATGGCTTTCCATTTTGCATATTTTTTTTGGGGCCCAATTAAAACACTCCAATTTTGCACAAAAAAAAAAATTAATACTACAGTAAAATCTCTATAAATTAATAATTGTAGAATCATACAAATTCTATTAATTTAAGGAGGTATTAATTAATCGATAAATTAATAATTTATTAATTTATCGAATATACTTACAATTAAAAAAAATGCTCATTTAATCAACTAAAATTTCATTTTATTTTTTATATAAAAAATGTGAATTATTTTATTAATAAAACGAGGCTAAAAGTTTAAAGAATATAAACTAATCCATATGCACTTGATTTGCAATAACTCTTCATAAGTTCCTATTACAATATGAGAATTCAAGCCCAAAATTTTTAGATGCAATAAGAAAAATTAGAGAGGCAGATTTAAATTTTAAGAGAAAAAGAATAGACTCATATATTTTAGAAAATATGGTATGTAATTTTAGTGAATAATTAATTTGTGACATGAATTGGATCAAAGGATTACATAAGATTTTCAAAAAAATTATTATCTTATTATTTTATCAAAATTATTTTTAACTTGTTAGCTCAAATCAGGATAAAAAAAAATTATTATTCAATAGATGCTATTAATTTATCGAGTATTAATTTATAGAAATTTTACTACATCTTGATGACCTATGGAATTAAAAAAAAAAAGAAGAAGAAAGAACATGAACAACTTTTTTAAAATTGTATCTTCTTTTTTTTCTTTTTTTTTAAGAACAACTTGTAATGCTTGAAAGTTACAAGTGAAATTTTACAACATCGGACAGGATCAAAATACACAATGCATTGTCTGAGATCTAGTCAGATAAACGAAAATGAAAATCAACGGAAACATAAATTAATCAAACAGGTCTTCACGACTTCTGCAAGGAGTTTTACAAAGTACAAATTCTCTCAATTATAATCATTAATTTAAGTATTTCTTCCTTTTTAAATAACCCTATAGGAACACATTCAACTCAAAAATCAACAGCAGCAGGAAAATTATAAAAATTGAAATTGCTTGAGGTCAGTATATAATATATATATTATAGTATTTTATTTTGCTCAGGAGGTTTCGTCTCACGCGAGTGGCTTGCACGTCGACGTTTTGGGATCCCACATGGCTGGCAGCAGATATTCACGGCCATTCGCCCCGCGAGCATTGTAGCTCGCCCCGGTGGTCTTATCAACCAAAACCGTACCCGGAAATCCCGGATAGGCGCCCGATCCAAATATTCCAGTACAAGCAGAAACGGCCTCTAACGGCGCGGTGGGAGGGCCCTGAAAGTAACCCCCATCAAACGGATTCGTAACAGCCCCAGCCAAAACCGTTGCCAGATTAATCACCAATCCGTCAATCCCAACGTCTCCGTTAGGTGCCACTAACGGCGGCGTTTGCGGCCCGACGATTGGCCGGTGGAAAGGCCAAGCACACTCGCCGGGGCACTGACTGACGGCGTTACCCACCCAGGCATAGGCATACTTTTGCGCCTTCCTCCCACGGGTCCACCCGTGGGTCCCACACGAGTTCATGCAGAAGTCTTCAACTGCCACGTCGGACGCCGTCAGGACCAGGTTAACGGTATTGACGTGACTAAATTTGGAGGTCAAGGCTTGAATTTGCGAATCTTTCAGCTCCTTTCCAAGAGGGTAATTCAATGAAACCTGTTTCCCGACGGCGATGGTGGATGGACTTCCAAGGTACTTCTGGGTGGTGCTCCACCATGAAGCCACCGTCTGTGGCGGGGGGCCGCGGCGGCCTGTGGGGCTGAGGGATTTTAGAAAATCGACAACTATAGCACGTTGGCTAGGGGTGAACTTGCCGTACCACAAGAGATTCACTGTCGTATTGCCTTTCAAGAGCTCACCTTTGTGGTACTTGAGCACAATTGGTTCTGGCTTAACCAAAGCCAGTTTTCTTGGAATCGCCGAGAAGGAACCTGGCAATATTGCTAAGAGCACAAACAAAGAAAAAGTAATGGTAACGAAACGAACGTTAGCAACCATTTTTGGTTGTCTGAAATTTGAACACCGAAAGTTCTCAAGAAAGGTTGGTTTTTTGTTTTTTTATTTCCTTTCTACTGTACAATTTTTGATAGAACTTAAGGAATTTGCAGGCTGCAAATCGTAGGATGTTGGTTTGGTTGGAAAATGTACATGCACGTATATATAGGCCATTTTTTTGGGGGTGTTGTGAACTTGTTAAAAGTTAGTGATTGCCATGTCCCATAGAGTTGGAAAGGAATACGCGTTAGGAGTTAAGGTTTTGGAGTTGACTTCATAAGGCCATTAAAAGCGTTGTTGGTGGTTTTAGAATGGTATGGTTAGGAAGGTTATGTAATGGGATTACATAATTGTATAGCTAGAGGGAGGTCTTTTTCAGGGAACGTATCGAATAAGTTGTTTTACTTGCTTTTATTTTTTCTGCCAATTGGGGAGCTATTCTAATGATTCCTAATCTTGATAAGATTGTGGTTAGCATCGTTGTAATCATTGTTGTTAGATTTAATACATTTCTTTCGTTTTCGCAATGTGAACCTTGATGCTTTATTGGTTGCATGCAGTCGCAATTTGCTAGAGAGGGAAGCAGCTAAGAGACAGCAGGGGCTGCGAAAGCTCTTGCAGCGGATAAGAATTGATGCGATTATGATATCCACCCAAATTACTCTAATTGTTTTAGGTTATTTAAAAAGCATTTGAAATATATTTTAAACACCTTGTTATAATAATTTGTGATTCATAAAATTCAAATACCTCTTAAATAATCTAAACAATAAGAAGGGTTCGAGAGAATTTCAAATATTTTGTCAAATCGTTCAATCCAAACGCAACCTGTGATATAGTTCATTAACTTCCACGAAACACTGGATTAGTTTAAGAATGCTGTGTGGTCCTGCTCTCTAATTAATGTCGCATTAAATCTTAACTTTATGTTTCTGATGTGAAGGAATTTATTGGACTTTTAACAAGTCAGTTATGCTTACATTTCTTTCTTCGTTTATCAGCAATCAAAGGAAGAAAGCCAAGCGCAAGAAGTTTAAGGTTATCACTAATAGTTAACAATCAAATAATCAAGAAAATAAGCAGTAATCCTTTTGGTGACATAAAATGAAAATTCACCATGACGAGCAAAAGCATATTTTATATCAAAGCTCAATTCTTCTCTTTTCTGGTAATTAAGGTTTCATTAGGGTTCGGTTGGATCAGCGTTTCTGGAAATCTGGAAGTCCACAATTGGAGAACAGTTTGCAGTTTGTACTACATTTTGCTATCAATTTTGCTTGAACATTTTGGTGCGTCAATCACGAGCTTGATTTACTCAACACTATTTCCGAGAATTTTTTCACTTCTGACCTTTCTAAGGGGGACCCTTTTTATGGTTATTCCAGTCTGAAACTGACATTTCTTGATAGAACTTCTCAATATCATTCAACTAAAATATCAGACTCCTTAAGGACGTTACTGGGCGGGATCTACAAAACAATACAGCTATCTCTTGGGTGTACCATTGATTTTTTTTTTTTTATTCTTCTGGAATTCCAAAATCAAAATGTGCATTATTTTAAATATCTTTTTTGGCAAGTAAAAATTGGTAAACTGTCCTTAGTGCCTGAGAAGTCATCACATCTTCTTCACACCATATCAGATTATGAGGTTTCTCAATTTTTCTGACGTTCTTGATGCCATAATGGGAATGGAACCCCCTTCTCTTTTCCGCGCGCCATTCTTGTATGCGTGTAGCCAAACCCAGCCTTTCTACACTAACAGCACTAGAAGAAAAGAAAGAAGAAATTCAAATAGAAAGGCATTGAAAAACATGCAAATTCACACAGCAAAAGTATATAGTATTTGTTTTCAGATCCGTTTGTCCTGGCTTCAATTGGCAATCAATCACAATAACCCCACATTTCCAAGATTGGACTAAAAGCTTTTAGTTGGCAAAATTTAAGTTGAACAGATGCAAGAAAAGCCGTAGTTGAGATCCACATGGTTGTATTGATGAACCATGATTATGATATTGTTGAGTGAGCCAATTCACTCACGTATATCAATCCAGTGTTAAATGCCTTTCCGTTGGTTTATTGTGTTAAAGCAATATATTGTCTTGCCAACAAATTAAGCCCCATATTAGATTTGTCCTTTTGGCAAACACCAAGTCAATGAACGTTGGTTGTTACTTCCATTGAAATTAAGATAAAATTAGTGAAAGTGGAGCAACATGTTGGCAAGCATACAACACATTGCTACTTTGACGGCTTACTTGCTTATTTATTTCGCATTTGCCTTTTGTTGATGCAGTTGAAGATTTAATCTAATAACATGAAAATGACAATTAGTTTTGAAGATAGGTACAAGCTAAATTAAAATCTTTATACTAGTCATTTCCAAAAAAAAAAAAGAAAAGTTGTTTAGTATATTTATTACAGTATATATTGTTACATTAATACTGGTTTAAAGTATATCCCACGATCTTGTGGCGGCAAAATTAGAAATTCCAAGTTCAAGTCTTAGTGTTTCACTAGATGTGAGTTTCTTCTTCTCATCATTATGAGTTTCTTGTAATTTCATCAAAAAAAGTATGTCTTAGGTCATTTCATTAGTATCTGATTATTGTTCAACCTCAATTGGAATTCAAATTCAAATTCACATTTAATGATTGATTTTCTTTGATTGGGAGGAAATGCTTGATTTTCTCGTCCGGTTACATCCGCTTGCAAACAAAAGAAGCCGTCCTGCCCAAAAAAGGGACCAGCAGATGATGAATGTTGTGATCTTCCCTTGAAGACTAGAAAACTTCTACGCTGGACTTAAAGAAGTTAGGTTTTGTTGACCCTTCAAAAGAAGGTTTCTTCACTCTCCTTAAGGATAAATGGACCCCTTCCCCAACACCCATCTTTTCTCGTTCAAAGTGTCACCGGCACTAGCGATCGTTCAAAACTGAATTTATGAACGGTTTAGCTAGTTCAGCCTTATGTTTAAGTGCGCGGAAATGTGCGGAAACTAAAATAGTGAGCAAAGAAAGAAAGTATTAGAGGCAAAGGAAAGTTTGTATTGTACTTGTGAACACTTACACAAGGTTGGTTACGAATGAAGAGGCTTGGCCTATTTATAGCAAATCAAGAAACTATACATGTTTCTAGAGAATTATATACAAAGTATACTTACACAGTCTCTAGAAACATCTACATAAGACCACTTTTATGTACAAGACTTTAGACTGTTCCATAAGTCTCTTGAATGACCTAGAACGTTTTGGAAGCTTCTAGCACTTGTTACATATTTTTTGCAATGTTTGGTGTAGCCTCCATGCTTTAGGCAAGTCTCCAAGGCTTGGCACTTAGTTAGGAGATTGAGGTGTAAGTCTACTAACTGTTCTAATTTTTCTGCAAGGACACTATGTACAGTAGTGTATGATTGACCGACCGGACACGGTCACGCGGGGTCGCACGCGCGGATAGAGTGTGATCCGTGTCAAAAGAATAATAGTCTACAAGGATGTTCGCAAAACAATTGCAATTTGCAAAATAGATGTGTAAATATAATATCGCCAGTTCAATATTTGATAAGTTGGGATCTGTCATTCAATTGAGGCTGATAATCTAAAATATTGAACTGGCTAAACAATGGCATTTGGTTAATGCATTTCAAGGTTTATTCTTGAAATTTTACAAAACGAGTAAGTACACTAAATATATATTTTTTCTGTTAATCAATTGATTGATTTTACCAAGCAAATGGTACACTTTGCTAATGCTCAGGTGATAGAATTTGTTTTTCTTTTTTTTTTTTTGGATAAAAAAAGAGACTAATATTATTAGTAAACTAGTTGGAAATCGTCTAACATTATTTACTTGACAAAAAAGTAGCACTAATGACAGAAAATATATAGAACATGTCACAAATATATCTGATATGAAAAATCATCATTAGATTTAATAGAATTATAATAAGATAAGAAAGATTACACTGCAAATCACAATCTATCAGATCTAACCAATTGCACGAGTTGCTCTATAAATATTTGTGCATGTTTGTTATGTTAGATTTGTTACCAAATTGGTTCAAGTTTAAAATTAATGTTGAGATCCGATGAGAAGACCCCAAAAAAATTCCAAATCTAAACAAAACTCTTACTAGAATAGCCTAGAAGAGAAGAAAACTTTTACTAGTAAACATTAGGAGAGAGAAAAGAAGGGAGACCTTGGTTTGAAACTAAAATCTCCCTCCTATGAAGGAAGAACAGTGAAGAGAAGGTTGTTCGGATTGGCTGATTTGGGAAGGATGAATGATAGAATTCGTTAACAAGGCTTACATTTTGCGAATAAGCTTATAACTCTTCATATTAAATTTGTAAAGATATTCACCTTTTTTTTTAAAAAAAAATCGTCTTTATTAAAAAAATGTACAACTTTATTATCAAAATGTACTGATTTATACTACTAGTTAGTCTAATCGATAATATTAGAAGAATAATGCATCATAGTATACCACATTATTTTGAAACAAATGCACTACTTTATTAGAAAAATGTACCACTTTATGGTACAAAAGGTTTGTCGTTTCATCATAAAAACAAAAAAAAAATTATTGAAAAAACCTACCTCCTTATTCTGAAAATGTCCCACTATAGAGTTACCACTTGAAAAACTCACCACTTAGTAGTAAAACATGTACTACACTTTTAGCAACAGAATCTGTCCATTTATTAGAAACATTTAACAATTCCTTTTTTTTTTAAAATTTATAATTTTCTATGAGTGGTAAATTCTCGGTGGCAAGCTGGTATATTTGCTTAACCTAGTTGTAAACTTCGCTAATTAAGTGGGACAATCCCTGATAAAATAATATTTTTATTTCTAATCAAGAAATATATTTATGTGCTATAGTTATTTTTCTCATTTCAAACTTGAATTACCTAGTAACATTACTCACGGCACCATGAATTAATCTACTCGTTCATATTTGAAGAATTTCTACGCACTAGTGCATGAAACTACTTTCCTTCTTAGTTGATCTTGATTCTCGGGAATGGTTCCAAAGAAGCCTGCTTTAGCAACAATATCTTGCACTACTTTATTATTAGAAAAATGTACCACTCATATTATTTGTTTCTTTTTTTTTGGTACTAATTATTTGTTCCAATAAACATTTCTTAGGATTGAACATAGCCAATTAGTAAAGCACCTTCGTTCCTCATTTTAAGCGACGATCTCGTTTTGCCTGTATCCTTCTTCCAGCCTTCTCTCTCCTTCTAAGAGAAACTACCAGCAAAGAAAAACGCTACTTTTTTTTTTTGACAGACAAGAAGGACACTTTTTCAGTTGATACTAGTGAATCACTTTTTTTTCACAAAAAATCATATACTCAAATTTTGCTATCAATCTTAAAATTGTGGCCCTTACAGGGTGATCCAGCGATAAGCGGCTCTTAAGATTTTGGGTTCGAATTTTACCTGGACTTAAACCCACGTGACTCGCTCGGAGTCGCTGCATGAGGCCGTAGTTTCGAGTTACCAAAAACAAAAAATCTAAAAATTATGTTGACCAGTGATTTGTAAGAATTGGTGTTCTGTAATCCCGAAAACATGCCCAGTGACACTAGTTACAAAAACCGCACCCATCATTGTTGTAAAATAAATATAAGCAAGTTAGAGAGCGTGTCAGGAATGATAAAGAAGTCGCCTGATCTGTAAACCAAATTAGTACGATATATAATACAAGGAAATAGAGGGTATAAAAATATAAATTGTGTTTTAATATTCGATCTCAAAAAAGAATCAAAGAATTTGTGACATGACTACATCTCCATCTCCTAGACTTGTGTACGATTACATTTAGTGTTTCAGACCAATGTAGAACATGAGGATGTTGAAGGATCAACGAAGGCTGGAAGAAGGTATTTCTTGCCATTTGTACCATGTGCATTATAGCTTGCACCAGTTGTAGGGTCGACCAAGAGCTTCCCAGGATATCCTGGGTAAGCCCCACGCCCAAAAACCCCAGTACAAGCCGAGGCAGCCTCAAGTGGTGCATTTGCAGGTCCTTGGAAGTAGCCATTTCCGAAGGGGTTGGTCACTGTCCCAGCCAAAAGGGTAGCAACATTGATGACCATTCCATCCAAACCCACATTGTTGTTGGGTGCAACCAGTGGTGGAGTCTGAGGTCCGTACATGGGTTGGTAGAATGGCCACGCACATTGACCAGGGCATTGGGTCGCTGAGTTTCCAACCCAGATGTAAGCAAACTTGTAAATCTTTCCCTTAGCAGAGGCAATCTTGGAACTTAACAGTGAACCATGGGTCCCGCAGGTGCTTGAGCAGAACCCATCAACTGCAACATCTGAAGCTGTTAGTACAACGTTGATGGCATTCTTTTGTTCACCCTTGGCTGCCAGTTCTTCAATTTGATTCCTAGTAAGAGATTTACCCAAAGAACAGCTCTCGTCGATAACTTGGGTACCCAGTGAGAGGATCAGGGGAGAGGCTTTCTTGGATTTGAGCAAATGGTAGTATTTCTCAGTGGCCTTCCACCACGTGGCGACAGATGGTTCGTTGGTTGTGGGGTTTGAAGAGGAGGTGGACAATGAGGTAACGAAATCTGCAATTATAGCTCTTTCTGAAGGGTTGAATTTGCCATACCAGATTAAGTTAATTGAGATTTTGCCACTAAGAAGAGGGCCATTGTGGTATTGAAAGACCATCGTGTTTTGGTCATCTTGGGTGGTGGGCTTGGGGACTTGCCTGCCAGCCATTGTGAAATGGACTAATGAAACGATTATGGCGAGTTGGAAAAATAGATGGCTGTGAAAGAAAGCCATTTTAATGAATAGTTCTTGAAATTTTCGAAGAAGAGCAACGAAAGGACAACTGGGTTTTGGTTATTGGCTTGAGTTCTAGAGGAATGTGAAGCAGTCTTGGAGTGAAGAAGAAGTCGTCGTTGGTTTGATATATATAGTGCTGAAAAGTTGCTTGGAATGACGAATCTCCACCAGGGAGAAGGCAGAAGGAAGGTGCACGAAAGCAAAGTAAGATACAGCTGCATGATAACGTGTTGTGTTGGGACATGGGAACTTGGGAGCTGGGGTAGGCTCCCCCTTGCCAAAGAATCTACACTTGGATCACAGCGTTATTACAGCTAATGCCGTAGGGTACTTGCGGGACAGAAATGTGCCAGCGTACTAGAAAAGCAAAGGATTTAGGGGATGTTTTATTCGGTCAGTCGAGACTTGAGGGAGGATTCTAGATGGTGACAAAAGTCCATTCTTCAGTGCTAGGTAGACATGAACTCATTTTCATAATTGAAGTTCTTGTCCTTGTTCTCTTTTTCTCTCTTTCTTCAGTGCTAGCTAGACATGAACTGATTTTTCTAAAACGAGAAGTTCTTGCTCTTGTTCTCTTTCTTCTCTCTTTCTTATATTTTATGTTTAGTTTTTTTTTGTTTTAGCTTTTTAAAATGGGTCATGCCAGGGCATATTGCTTAGGATACTTTAATCCAGTTGAATGGCTCACATGGCTGCAGTCAAGAACATCGTGCTTCCTTTGCCTAAAGATCTGAGTCACTTTCTTTATTTTAATTGTTTTGGTTAATTCTTTATATTCGCTTCACAAATTCATCCCCTCTAACCTAAACAAAGGGCAAAAAGAGAATCATTCCTTCCGAATTTCTAGGACTTTGAGTAAATAGCACAAATCTTACACCAGACCTTTCCAGGTAATTGGACGTATAAGGTGCATCTATGAGCAAAAATAAAAATGGTTTTGTTGCTCTCCACTACAATTGCTGTTTCGATGAGTACCTGATCAATCATAAAGCCCATTGAAGAAAATAAAAACTTGTATTTCAGCAATTTGTAGTTTTTTTTTTGGTATATGGAAGGTCTCAAATCCGAAAGATCTCATTTACGTTTTCGTCCCTCGTAACACTCAATTGATCTCTCCCCTAGTAATTTGTAGGTTACTAGATAGTTTCTGAATTTTTTTATTACTTTTCTGAGGCATAATGGTAGAAAATGCATTCAATGTGTGAGGCAAGGCAATCTCATTGTTGACCTGTGACAGGTCGTCAGCCTGTGCAATAATAAAACCTGCTCAAACTAAAAGTAATTTCTGTAGATAGCAGTAAGCAGGGTCGAATCCACAGGGACTGGGAGTAATTGTTCGTTTCCAAATTCACAGTAACGAAGGGGGTGTTTTATATCAGGAGTGACAATTTAAACAATTCAACTAAAAATAAAATGATAAAAGTAAAATAACCAACTAGAAATTAAATAACAAGTTACTAAAATCTAATAAGTGATAATCAAGGATCTAGCCAAGAAATAACTTCAGCAATGGTTCACCTAATTGATCATCGATAAGCAAAGGCAATTCTAATTATTCATCAATAAATAGGTTATAACTACCAAACAAGCGATGGCAGTCAACCCCTCCTTACTGTGTCGGTGATCAAGGTACGCCCGTTAATCACTGCTCTAATTGAGAAATAATCCTAGGTACGCCCATAGAATTTAATTCCCCAATTGCCTTACGTATTAGAGGAGCCCTATTCTAACCAAATAACGCACTATCAGGGTCATTTTAGATTAGCCCGTGTATTCCCATGACACAAATCTAATCATGCCAGTTGTCACTGTTTGAGGTAATTAAACAATTACGGATTCAATACCCCAATTGACAATAGATTACCAAATCAATTAATTATCTGGATCCAAGACAATCAAATAATTAAATAACCATAAGCATAATAATCAGGGAATACACGAATACCAATAAATAAAAGGGAAAGATTAAATTAAATCGATCTCACAGTTTTCAGGTGACCCAAAGCATCCGTCGTTTCTTGACTAGAACGAGGGGATTAGCTCATATTGGATGAACTAAGCCCGCGGGAAATTTCAGCAGAAGTCACGGCCATTGTATGCATTTCAAGAGCCGCAATTCGTCAAACACTTAGTGAGCAAATGTAAGGCACATGTAACAAATTGAAGCCCTTTATTGTTCCTAGCATCCGCAGAGCAAAATCATTCACAAGGTGCAAGAAGGAAAAGTCAAAGAAAGCTGACAAAAAGCTTCCTCCTCACATTCGTACATGTCTTAAGCCAAAAAGTAAAGTACAAGGGAAAAGTCAACAATTTTCTTTGCTAAGCTCAAGACGAAAAGCTAAGAATTAAAGCCAGCCCTTTTTGATCCTTTTTCTTCCTTCTTATTGCGGCGGCTCACCAGGAGGGAGAAGCCCTCCGTCAGTCATTCCTTTAAGAAAATTACCAAAATGGGCGTGACATCTCGTGTTCCAAAAGTGCCCCTGGGACAAGCTTTATCATCTGAATTCTTTTCCTGTCAATTTGGCACCTGTTATCATATTTTCGTTCTACTCCCTGAAATATACGTAAATTAAGGAAAATGAGTAGAATCCAGCAATTAATCCACATCAAGTCAGGTAATAGGGGAAAATAATAATAAAATAAATAGATAAATTTTAGCCTATCAATTCCCCCCACACCTAAACTTTGCTTGTCCTCAAGCATAAGACACCAAAATTTGATAATGGTCATTGCCCAATCTACCAAATTGCCAAGATATTCAAGAAAGAACCACATATCGGGCACTAGTAATTAAAATCCGAGAGGCATCCCCCCAGTTAGCCTCTAAACCACAAACTCCTTCAATTTCCAAATTAACTAATCTAAGGAAAAGGAATGGCACGCAACATTTATCAGCTAATGGTCCAAATATTCACACAAGACCCCATATTAAGTCCATAAACTAGCAAGCTCTCCTATTATTTATTCTCCCCTTTTTTTTGTTTTTTTATTTTTTTATTTATTTATTTTTTTTAAGCAATCATAATATTTGACACAAGAAGACTTAGTCTCTAGCCGCCGGAGCCTTTTGACGCGGACTCCAACATTTTTAGATGAAGGAGCCCGGTTACTCAGCTCCTACCGCTATACGACCACGTACTCATATAAAGCACCACCTTTTGACGCGAAAATCGACACTTTTAGGTGCCGATTCCCGGTTACTCAGTAGTGGTTATTAGCGGAGTACAGTCAAGTTTATTCACAACCAAACAAAGCCAAAAACACGAAATACCAACACTAGCAACCAAGCATAGGGGCAGCTCGCCTCATTATTGCCAAACATGGAGAACTGGAGTCAATATTGGACCAGTTCACCTCAAAATGCCAACAGTCATTCCCAACGCCTAGAAAAGTTAACAAAGAAATCAAAAGAGCCAAGCAATCCGATATTCACCAAGGAGATATCTTGGATCCAACCACATCAATCCCGATACCTTTGTATTTAAAAACTTGGCAAAAGTAGACTTGGAGTCAATAAGTCCACATCTCAATTTTTGGCATTCACATGAAAGGTAAGCACCAAGACGAAAGAACGAAAACGAGCAACTAGAAATAAAACTAAGAAAAACTACTAAAAAGTAAAAATTTTTTTCTTTTTTTCTTTTTTTTTTTTTTACTAAAAACGGAAAACACTAGCACCCCCTTAGATCCCCCCACACCTATAGGACACATTGTCCTCAATGTGACAAATAACCAACAAAAGTGGGTGAGAGGACAGCAACACTTCCCTGAAATCCGGTCAAAGAGGTGGGCGAGGTGGAGCTGGAGGAGCAAAGCCCGTATGATGCAGAAATTGCGCCAAATTCTCACCATGTCTCTCAACAGTTAGCTCAAAGCTACAGAAGCTCCAACAGGTATGGAAACCAGCAAATGCAACTAGCAAAGGAAACTCAAGCAGAACAAAGCAAGAATTTCCCAGTAATCACCCAATCAATAACAAAAAAGAAGAATTCCAGCAATTAAAAATGCCCAGTCAAAGCCTTCCCACTTCAAAAGTTGAAGCTATCAGTCAGAGGGTCCCCCAACAATGAAATTGTGCAAGATGAACCCCACAAAGTAAGTCAAACGGCACAGGATCTCACTCAATATGCAATAGCAGAATTAACTCAAGCAAAGCCCCCATAAAACCTCAATGATTCCCCCAGCAATGCAAGCAAAATAGACCTCAGCAAGACAATCCAACAAGCAACGTTGGGTTCAAAGGCTCCTTCAAATCGAACAAATAATCATAGCATTGTAACACATTCAAAATCTCAATAAACGGCTCCAGTTGGCCAATTAATTGCACAATGTCACCCAATCCCAAAAGAAATAGCAGTTCCAATCAACAATAGTCCGACCAGTACCACTGGCGGAAAATCACACAATTGGGGAAAAGACTTCCACACGGCCAAAATACCCACTGCTGACGAACCCAGATAGCACGATTCAATTTGTAGAAAATTGGGAGTAAGATTCAAATACCTCCACTGGTACCACTCCAGGTGACGGGCAGAGCAGCGGCGGCGCACGATGGCAACACCAATGGTGTCGGCTTGGGCTGGTGGAGCGCGCGGCAGGGGAGCAGAGCTCGCGCGAGGGCTTCGGGTACAGCCAAGAGAGAGACAGATGGGCAGCTGTGGAGTGCTGCCGCGGCTGGCGCAGTTGTCGCCGCGCTCCAGAGAGAGAGGTGAGTGAGTGCAGGGGGCTGGAGCTGCTGACTGAAGGCGCGGCTGCCAAAGTGGATGGCGGAGGCTACTGGTGGCCGGCTGCCGCGCGAGCTGCGCCTGAGAAGCTGGCCCGCGCGCGAGGCTCTATGGGTCTCGGCCAAAAGGGGCGGCGGCGCAAGCTGCGGTTGGTGGTTGGAGCCGCTGGTCGATGGCGAGGAAGAGCGGGAATGGGAGGCGGCTTGCGCAGAGGTGGGCGGCGCGAATTGAAAAGAGAAGAAGAAAGAAAGAAAAGAGAAAGAAGAGAAAGAAAAAAGAGAGAAATTGATGTTTTTTTTTTTTTTTTTTTTGAAATTTGGAAACTAAAGCTACGGTGATAAGAAATGTTTATTCTATTTTTTTTTTTTTTGAATCCTTACCTTTCCTGCGAACGTGACGCGGGCGCGTCATGAGGGCAAGAGAGCTCCCAGAAGTTTCTGAATTTTCTGATCGTGAGCTTCCTGCACATCATCACGCGGGCACGTCATGACTGAAGGGCACCTATAAATCAGCAAAAACGAAAACTGAAACCCAAAATCAGTCGAATTCAAGGAGAATACATCTAAACTACCACACGAAAATGAACAAACAATTAAAAGGAACAATTGGGTTGCCTCCCAAGGAGCGCCTTTCTTTAATGTCTTTGGCTAGACATTGAACACCACTCTTCAATCTGGGTGTAACTCAATTTTCCTGGAAATCGGTGGCCCTCCTCCAGGATCCAAATAGCCTTTGAGTGCAGCCTTCTTTCTTAATTTTCTACTCCTTTTCACCTCATACAGTGCTTTCATCCCCTTATACTTGTTCTCAGTAAGTTTGAATTTATCCCTACAAGCAAACTCAGAAAATTCTTGCACAGAGGGATTAATAGCATGAATAGCAAACACAGGGTGAGAGTTAACAGGATGTTCCATTGTATCGAAAATATTAAAGTGGACTAGTTCTCCATCAAATTCCATGGACAATGTACCCTTATTAACGTCAATTTTTGTCTGTGCTGTGCTCAAAAAGGGTCTACCTAGTAGCAAAGGTGAGGGATCAGGGGAATGATCATCATCCATGTCAAGTACATAAAAGTCAGCCGGGAATATCAATTCATTAACTTTAACCAGCACATCCTCGACCAACCCATCAGGGTATGCATTTGTTCGGTCAGCTAATTGAATTATTATCTCGGTTTCTTTTAATGGACCGAGATTCAGAGAAACATACATAGATTTTGGCATTACGTTGATCGATGCTCCTAAATCCAGCAAGGTATTTCTAATCAGAGTATTACCTATCTTGCATGGGACAGTAAACCTACCTGGATCCCCACACTTTGGTGGTAGCTTTCTTTGGAGAACTGCTGACACATTCTCCCCAACAATAACTCTTTCATCTCCCCCCAGCCTCCTTCGATTGACACATAGGTCCCTCAGAAATTTTGCATACTTTGGCACTTGCTTGATGGCGTCTAGTAGGGGGATATTGATCTCTACCTTGCGAAACACCTCCAGGATCTCTTTCTCCATGTCCTGCTTCTTCGATTTTTTCAACCTGCAAGGAAATGGAGGGGGATTAGTTTTAACTGTAATTACTGGGTCTGGAAGTGCCTTTAGATCTGCACCATTGCTGTCCTCCCTCTCAAGTTCATTTTCGATCTTTTCCTCATCCTTATCCTTAGGGATCATAGGTTCAGGCCCCTGAATTTCCTTCCCGCTCCTTAAAGTCATTGCGCTTACGTTCTTCAGGTTCAGTTCAGGTTGGGATGGCAATCTTCCATTTACTTGGGACTCCAAACGGTTGATTGTTGTGGCCATTTGACTTATCTGATTCCTTATATCCTGTATTTCGGAGTCCGTCCTTTGCTGATTTTGCACCATGGTTGTCATCATTTGTTGATTTTGCGCCATGGTTGTCATCACTTGTTTCATCATCTCCTCCAAAGATGGACCAGAACTTGGGGGCGGAGGTGGTCGGGGTTGGTATTGCTGCTGGTACCCTGGTGGCTTATTTGGCACAAAGTTAGACTGCCTGTTCGGTGTAAAGTTGGGTTGCCTATTCCCTCCATAATCGAGGTTGGAATGATCTCTCCACCCGGGGTTGTAGGTGCTTGAATAAGGGTCGTACTGTTTCCTTGGCGCTGGCGCGTGGTCAGCCATGTTCACCTGTTCTGCAGTTTCTTCCTGAATCATTGGGCACATATCTGCAGAGTGACCTATACCAGTGCAAATCCCGCATACCCTGGCTTGTGATGCATTTCTCACAGCCTGTTGCCTAACAAACGCGGTCAACTCAGTTAGCTGCTGCTGCATGGAGGGTGTCTCTACCTCATTCACCCTGCGTATTAGACAATCCTCTCTCGTACCGAATTGTTGTGAATTCTCTGCCATCCTCTCAATCAACTCCCGTGCTTCTTGAGGGGTTTTGTTCACCAGTGCCCCTCCACTTGCAGCATCAATTATGCTCCTGTCTCTAAAAAGGAGTCCCTCATAAAAATACTGAATGAGCAACTGCTCACTTATCTGGTGCTGGGGACACTTGTGCAACAAGAAGTTGAACCGTTCCCAATACTCATAGAGCGACTCCCCTGGATGCTGCTTGATCCCACAAATTTCTTTTCTTAGACTTGCAGCCCTGGATGCAGGAAAATATTTATCCAAAAATTTTTTCTTCAATTGGTCCCACGTGGTGATGCTACCTGGTGACAGGTAGTATAGCCAGTCCTTTGCAGAATCCTTCAAGGAAAAAGGGAATGCCCTCATTTTTATCTGCTCTTCTGTAATCCCCGAGGGCTTCATACTGTTGCATACGACATCAAATTCCTGCAGATGCTTATACGGCTCTTCACCTGGTAAACCATGAAAAGAGGGTAAATGAGCAATCAAACCAGATTTTAACTCAAATGAAGTGTTTTCACTCAAACTCGGGAAAGTAATGCACAAAGGCTGCTGATTTAAATTAGGGGCAGCCAACTCCCTTAATGTTCGTGCATTAGCCATAGGGATTTCTTCTTGCTCCGAGTCACTCGAAATGCCACCAAATGAATCTGTTGGTTCGACTCCTGACTCAGGTCTCTGAGATGTAGCACTAGAGTGCTCCTCTCTGAGCTGTCTGGTTTCCTTTCTCGTTCTACGCGCGGTCTTCTCTACTTCAGGGTCAAAAATCAAATCACCTGTACGAGAGGACCGAGGCATACACTAGAAAAATACCAGAAAATTAGAACAAAAATGAATTTAAAAAGAAACAAATAATAACGCCAGTCCCCGGCAACGGCGCCAAAAATTGACAGGTCGTCAGCCTGTGCAATAATAAAACCTGCTCAAACTAAAAGTAATTTATGTAGATAGCAGTAAGTAGGGTCGAATCCACAGGGATTGGGAGTAATTGTTCCTTTCCAAATTCACAGTAACGAAGGGGGTGTTTTATATCAGGAGTGACAATTTAAACAATTCAACTAAAAATAAAATGATAAAAGTAAAATAGCCAACTAGAAATTAAATAACAAGTTACTAAAATCTAATAAGTGATAATCAAGGATCTAGCCAAGAAATAACTTCAGCAATGGTTCACCTAATTGATCATCGATAAGCAAAGGCAATTCTAATTATTCATCAATAAATAGGTTATAACAACCAAACAAGCGATGGCAGTCAACCCCTCCTTACTGTGTCGGTGATCAAGGTACGCCCGTTAATCACTGCTCTAATTGATAAATAATTGTAACAGCCCCACTTTCCCCTAAGGCGAACCAAAGGGGTGAGCGGACTGCCTGCCCATCTCTCGTCAGGACTCACGATGCAGACTAGAACTATCTATAGCGATCCGGAACTTACGAATGAGCGTAAACGAGTCAAAATGGTAAAATAACCCAAAATTTAAAAAAAAATGAAATCCGAAGTCGGCCATGAATAGTAACCGACCCGTCAGAACCCAACCGAAATAGCCAACAAACATTCACATCTAAACTTTAGCGTTTACAAATCAAAATGACATACAAAAGTTTTCAAAAGTTAATATATACACACGGTTTGCCAAATCAAAAGAGAAAACGCCCCAAAAGTACACTTAGGGTTTTAATACATGAGCTATACAAAAGATATGTTCAACTAGCTCAATTTGGCAGCCATTTGTCAAATCCAGACCAAAAGGGTTTATTTTCTTGTAAGGAAAACAAAAGGAACGGAAAGGGGTGAGCTTACGCTCAATGAGGTACCAAACAGATAGCATTAAAATCATGGCATTTCACATTTAACAAATCAGATACACATGTCAGATGTAAAGCAAAGGAACCAATTATTCAAATCAGAAGGATACGGGTGGCTCTCAGGAGCCAAATTTCCAGCGCAATACTTGATCCAAACCGGTTGACTCTCCGTCAACGTATATAGAACCAATGCGTCCGTAGACCCCTCTTATCACCGAATTTCGTCCACCAAACAACCCTTTACCGGGCCCGCTCACCTCAAACGAACAAAATGGTAATACTCGAGTATATCCGGAATCAAGGGTCTCAATACCCAAAGATCCCAAAACAGACTACTGTGATTCGTTATCTAATCGTCCAGGCCCTTGCCGGCCCGACTTGAATAACTTAACCACATGATTGAGCTCATAGGTCATAGAAATCCGAACAGATGCAGACACAGATAACAGATTCAAATTTTGCATAGTAAATTGGCATATGAACAGACTAGAGAACGAGTGTGATAAAGTACACCCTCGTCTCGAACAAATAAACAGATTTCAGAGCAGAAATCAAGTTAAACAGCAATGGAGGGGAGTGGTACACTCACCGGCTCAACTTCAAAAGTTTTTACTTCAGATTGGCCTTAATCGCCAAGAAACCCTAAAATAATCAAAATAAACCAATTGAAGGTTTCATATCCAAAATCGAGTAAACGGAATGCACAAGTGAGGCTCGACTACACGTCGGACGCCTTGCCCAAAAATACTAATGCAAGGGTGCAAAAACATGATTTTCTTGGAAACAAAAGATAACATGAAGACCTAAGGTCAACAACCCAAAAGCCCTTCATTTCCATCAAAAGGCAAAACCAACTTAAAGAACCAAACGGCCTCGACAATCGGACAGCATTTCCCCTAAATTTCTTACTTTTCCAGCCATTAAGGCTTCATGATTTCCTCAAATCAGTCCCAAAACCTCACACAAAAGTCATCTCATTTCCCAAAAGCCGTTCACTAGGCTTAAAGCAATACAAGTACAAAAGTTAGTTAGGAAATGACCGGAATAAGAGTAAGCCTTAAAACATGCAAACAAGTACAATGAGACTCGATAACGAATCATAAAGCCATGCCAATCACAACCCCAATAGGGTTTCATATACATATATAAGCATAATAGCAAACCAGAAAATCAGAAAATATAACTCATTTGATCAATCAACAAAAACAGGTTTGGCCTCCGTATGCGGTAATGGCACAAAATGCGCTACGCTTATCGGATGAGGGCGTAAGACCCACCATCTCGAAGCTAAAAGACAGGGCTACAACAATGTAGAAGGCCTCTCAGTCCAAAACCTAGCACAACTAGGTCAAATGTGCCAAATACTAAACCAGAATTACCAAAACAGGTTTGCAAAACACACAAAACTGTAACGAACACAACTCAGTCTATACAAGTCCAAATGCCGAAATTCCAAAGGCACAAGCTAGCTAAGACATCCAGTTACATTTCATCAGAAGACACCAACTTCAAAATCCAAACCAATGCCAGTCAAAATAGACAATTACTAGCGCAGTTCGCACATTCTGTTCACCCAGAACAGCAACAGTAAAAATGGCATAACTCACTCTACACTACTCCAAATGCCCTGAAATTTTGCAGGCACTTCAAACTCATCAATACCTAAAACTTTCATGTTTTGAGCAAAGTCCAATTCGGCCTCTATCTATGACCTAAAATTTCGGACAGAATGTTCAACCAAGAACCCTAATTTTCCAGAAATTCTTCCAAATTCAAAATTGATTGCAATTTCCTATCATATGCGCCTACTAGAGCTAAAGCCCCTTATTACCAACCATCAAAAACAACCACACCATCAAGATCATATGAAACCAGAAAATTCATCATAAAATTGAAAACTTCACCAAAACACTTCAAATCAAGAAACAAGTCACATAATCCATCACTTTAGGTCCCATTAAGCACCATATAAGCATCAATAAGTGTAGTAGAATGTTTAATCATCACTTACCTAAGAAATAAGAGAAGAGGAGTTGTAGACCACCCTAGCTCTTCAAGAAAACTTCACCAAACAACCTCTATCACCAACTAGAAAGATTTTTATGGAGTAGAAATGGATGTAAGCAAATGTTTTTGGGTGATTTGCACCAAGTAGTAGCTAGAACTTGAAGAGTTTCTTCTTCCTTCCTTGCACAAGAGGTTCGGCCAACAAGAGGTAAGAAATGGTAATTTTTTGTGCATTTTTGAGATATTTAACCAATTTTTGGTCAAAAGTCAAAATAGTGAATAATAACTCTTAAGTCAAAACCAATGTAGTGGTGACACTTGTCACCTACATTAATGCAATCTTATCTTTCTTTTTCCTCTCACATCAATCAATCTCACTCTCTACTTATCTCTTAACACCCGATAAATTTTACACAGTATCCGAAACTTAACCTTATTGGCCGAATTTTTTCGAACTTTTCGCACTAGTGGGTCCCACGTCCAATATATATTCTTAATTTTTTAAAAACTCTCCAATACTAGAAAAATTATCTAAAAACTATACTTGCTCATAAAATTTATCTAGAAAATTTTTCGGATACAGAAAGTGCAGAAAACAAGCCATGAAAAATGCGAAAACCTAGAAAATGCAAATTACGGGTTCTCACAATAATCCTAGGTACGCCCATAGAATTTAATTCCCCAATTGCCTTACGTATTAGAGGAGCCCTATTCTAATCAAATAACGCACTACCAGGGTTATTTTAGATTAGCCCGTGTATTCCCATGACACAAATCTAATCATGCCAGTTGTCACTGTTTGAGGTAATTAAACAATTACGGATTCAATACCCCAATTGACAATAGATTACCAAATTAATTAATTATCTGGATCCAAGACAATCAACTAATTAAATAACCATAAGCATAGTAATCAGGGAATACACGAATACCAATAAATAAAAGGGAAAGATTAAATTAAATCGATCTCACAGTTTTCAGGTGACCCAAAGCATCCGTCGTTTCTTGACTAGAACGAGGGGATTAGCTCATATTGGATGAACTAAGCCCGCGGGAAATTTCAGCAGAAGTCACGGCCATTGTATGCATTTCAAGAGCCGCAATTCGTCAAACACTTAGTGAGCAAATGTAAGGCACAGGTAACAAATTGAAGCCCTTTATTGTTCCTAGCATCCACAGAGCAAAATCATTCACAAGGTGCAAGAAGGAAAAGTCAAAGAAAGCTGACAAAAAGCTTCCTCCTCACATTCGTACATGTCTTAAGCCAAAAAGTAAAGTACAAGGGAAAAGTCAACAATTTTCTTTGCTAAGCTCAAGACGAAAAGCTAAGAATTAAAGCCAGCCCTTTTTGATCCTTTTTCTTCCTTCTTATTGCGGCGGCTCACCAGGAGGGAGAAGCCCTCCGTCAGTCATTCCTTTGCGAAAATTACCAAAATGGGCGTGACATCTCGTGTTCCAAAAGTGCCCCTAGGACAAGCTTTATCATCTGAATTCTTTTCCTGTCAATTTGGCACCTGTTATCATATTTTCGTTCTACTCCCTGAAATATACGTAAATTAAGGAAAATGAGTAGAATCCAGCAATTAATCCACATCAAGTCAGGTAATAGGGGAAAATAATAATAAAATAAATAGATAAATTTTAGCCTATCAACCTGTTGAATCTAAAACACCTAATTGTATGTTTTGGTAGGAAATCAAGAATTTTCTACCATTAAACCTTAGTTTTGGTAAGGCAAAGATGACAAAATAAAGACAAAGTACAAAGAAAAACGTGAAAATTTGATTTTATATCATTTTAGTTACTATCACTGTGAAGTGTTCAAAAGTGTGATTGAAACTTTTTCAATTTGTATGATAGTTAAAAGATACAAACTACGCTATGTCCTGCTTTAAGCTACCTGGAATATTATGCAAGGAGATCACAGGATTGATGGCTAAGTACTGGTGGGGTGAAACAGAAGGAAGAAGCAAGGTACATTGGTGCTCGTGGGATAGAATGATGAAGGATAAACTGGATGGAGGACTGGGATTCAGGAATTTACAATGCTTCAATAAAGCATTGTTGGGTAAACAGATTTGGAGGATGATCAGGTTCCCAAACCTTCTGGTCAGTAAGATATTAAAGGCTAAGTACTATCCTAAGGAGTCCATACTGAATTGTAAGATTCCCAAAAATGCATCCTGGTTTTGGCAAAGTGTTATGTCAGCAAGAGAGGTAGTAAAGGGGGGTGTTCTGAAAAGAGTTGGGGCAGGGAAGACTATAAAGATCTGGGAAGACCAATGGATCCCAAACAATCCAAGTGGGAGACCAACAACAAGGATGCCAGAAAGGGGGGAGGAACAGAAGGTGGAAGACCTGATTTCAAACTGTTGTTGGAATAGGACTGAGGTGTATAGAAGATTCAATGGAAAGGATGCTGAGAATATTTTAAGGATACCTATCAGTCTTTCAAGGGTAGGGGATACATACTTTTGGTTGCATAGCAAACATGGGGAATACTCAGTCAGATCCTGCTATCAAGCCCTGATGAAGGAAGAGAGGAGGAAGAAGAGTGAAACAAAAGGAGAAGCAGGATCGAGTTTTGATGATTCTAACACACAGATTTGGAAAACTCTTTGGGGACTGAATATTAAGCATAAAATCAAGCTGTTTATATGGAGGTGCATTACTAATACCTTAACAGCCAGGGAAACGATATTCAGAAGGACAAAACAAGGCACACCCATTTGCTCTAGGTGCGGAGAACATATGGAAACAGTGGAACACATTCTGTTTCACTGCCATCAAGCTCAGAAGGTTTGGAAGATTGCACCAGTACAATGGGATGGCATTCAAAGTCAGACGAGCTGTTTCAAGAAATGGTGGGCAGCATTAATTCAAGCCAGAAGCAGGAAGGAAGGTAGGCACCACATTGCTCTGACGGCTAACATACTTTGGCAACTATGGAAAGACAGGAACGAAAGGGAGTTCGAAGGGAAGGAAAGAGAAAGTATGAAAATTGTACAGAAAGCCAACACAGAATGGATGGAGTATGAGGAAGTTGGTAAAGAGAAGGAAAAAGAAAGTACAGTAGAAACAGATGAAGCAAAGGAAAGAGTAAGGGAGACAGGAAGGGAAGAGGAAGAGCTGATGGAACTTCAGATCACTACAAACAAATCAGTTGAGGGGCACAAACTGTGAATTGGTGTTGTAGCCAAACAGATGGGGGAAAGAATTAGAGCTGAATGGGCGCTAGTAGATAGAAGCACGCAAAAGGACATCCAAGATGAAGCTGGAGCAGTGAGGCTGGCACTAATGAAAGCAAGACAACTAAGTTGGCAAAGGATCAAGGTTATGAATGCTAACAAGCAACTTATTGCATTGCTAAAAGCTGGGAAAGGGGATAATCCAAACACTGCCACGCTAGTTGAAGATATTAATGCCTTAGCTAATCTGTTTCAAATGTGCTCTTTTGAAGAAGCAAATATTAGTAATATGACTTTATATAACCATCTTAGCAACTATGCTCTAAGCATACTAATGGATGAGGAGAGGATCTTTGACTCTTCTTAAGTGTCCTGGTACACTGTGTAGAGTGGATTGAGCAGTTGCTCAAATATTGTACAGTTTCAATATCTATAAAATGTCATCTATCGTTTCCGGAAAAAAAAAATGATAGTTAAAAGATATATTTTTTGTTTTCTTTGTCTTTAATTTCCTATGTATAATGTACAATGTTACCTTAGTTGCCATTTTTAAGTTATAGCAATAAAAAAAAAAACAAAGAGTTGGTTTGTTATAAGAAATTTAATTAAAAGAAAATTAATGTTTTTATACTATTTGTTGTTTAAGTACTACTAATTATATGATAATGTGGACACTAATAGTATACTCTATAAGAAAACTAATTGTTACTTAGGTACAGGACACTTTATCAGAAAAAATTGAACAAAATAACAAAAAGGACTATTGATAACTATTATTGCAAGCTCTCTTCTTTTCGTTCCATGCCCCTTTTCTTTCGTTCTATCCTTCCCTTCTTTGTTTCTCTTCCTAGAAAGAATTGCCAGTTGATTGATTGATTGCAGTTTTTCCTCAGGTGAGTCTCTCAATACTTGGCCTCTCAATTGTGGTTTTGGTGCTTCTGTTAAGGTCTATTGCTTTTCAGGAAATTTGGGAATTGGGTTTCTTTTCTTGAATTTTTGTATTGATCTGGGTTGAAATGTTTAATTAGCATTGGTCTGGCGTAATTAGTGTTGTTATTGTGTTGTAATGTGTTTGCTTTGTAAATGATCTTCTTTGTGTCTTTGTGTTTCTGATGATTTTGATTTGATTTAAATGGTTTGCATGCTGAAATTTAATCGTTTTAATTTGTTACGAGTCTTGTTTGATCTGTGGATTTTGTAATGAGGATATGAAAAAAGAGAGGGTCTTTGTATTCTGAGCCCAAGCTTTATCCTTTTTTCTGATCAAATTCGTGGGTATCTGAAGGTGGGTTCTCGAGGTTTATCAATTTCTTGGAGGTTTTTATTCTAATCTGTTGAAGTTGGGTGCTTTGATCAGTGTTCCATGATACTCTCGTTAAGAAATGATTCCGATCTTAGTTGATTGGTTAATTGAAGTGGTGGAAGTCAATAAGGAAAATAGGAGAAGAAGGTGATTCGTGGGAGTAGTTCTTGTTAAAGCTGAAAGGTATCTTCAGAGGAAGACTGCCATTCAAGCTGCTGAGGTACAAGTTTTACACTTATTCTTCTTCTGTTCTTTAGATGATGCAAACTCTTACTCCTTTCTCGCACTTTCAGGAGTTTGTCGTTAGCCAAAATAGACCGAAGTCAACCAGTATAACACGGCTAATTCAAGGTTATGAGATGCATTCATTTAAGTCCAACTTTGATTCGTGGCCATCAGGATCAGCACCTGTTGCTGAGGAGGGAAGAGGAAAAGTAGCAGGTAAGTTGGTTTCATTTGAAAACAAACTTGCCCTTTGGTTGGGTGCGTTTCTTTAATTCTGGAACTCTCTCATACTTGACAGCTTTGCTGAAACAATGAAGTGGAGTTCTAGCTTGCTATATGCAGTAGACACTTGTTTAGAATTTTCGTAATTGAAGTATCACTAAGGTGAAGGATCTTTCTCTGACAGTTAAAATGAAGCATATTCTGAAGATTCTGGCATTGCTAGTGGCTATTTCTGCCTTTTGGATTGGCCTTTTACAAGCGTCAGTAATTCCAGAGAGCTATACGTGGTTGGTGAGCTTCTTCTTCTTATCTTGGTTATTTCTTCACATATCTTCATTCTCTTTCTCATATTATGGGATTTAGCTGACAAATTGTCTTTGGTACCCAAGTTGCCGCTCTATTTCATTGTCTCTCTAGGATGCTATGGAGTCTTAATGGTTGGAGTTGGCCTGATGCAATTTCCAACTTGTCCTCAAGAGGCACTTCTCTTACATCAGGTATTTTTACATTGTTTATGTTCACTAGACAAGTTGCGGATCATGCTGCTCTTGTGTGGATTATAATTGGCAACTGGTGGAAATCGCCAGTCTTATCTCCCCAGCATGCCTCTTTCCATTCAGGAAACCTAAATGAGAAATAAAATATTACACATCTGCTTGTTTTCTTTTGGCTGAAGAAGCGTGGTTCTGGGGGGCGACAAAACAAGCAAATTTAGAGTCAGATGTGTAAATCAATGAAATCGTCTTTTCTTTTTCTTTTCAGATTTATGTTATACAATTTTTCCTCGTGTAGGATATCCTTGAAGCCAGGGACTTCCTGAAGAACAAAGGGGTAGATGTTGGTTCCAATTGATTATCATGCTGGAGTTTTAATGTCAGATAATTATGAGAAGTTTTAACTCAAAGGAGTAAGCAGAGGCATATCAATTGAAGAAAGGAGCAGAGATTTTCGAGTTTCGCTGAATCAAGATCTAATGTTCGACTTGTCCTAAATGCATAGGTCTATGATAGATTTTGGCAGCGCATTATTTGGTTGAGCATTTTGTATGATCCGCCTGATCATTTTCAGATGCCCATATGGATCATTTGGCTCCCCTGCCTCTTACTTGAAGCTTTTCTTGCTACTTCTCTATGTTAGACTTTTTTTTTTTTTTTTTTAAAGTAACAAATGATTTTTGCTCTGTATTGTATGCTAATTTGAGTTGATCATGAACTATCCTTCTCATAAAATGCTTACTCCTTGCCGATGTTTTGTTTGGCAGAGTACTGTGTATTATGAATGCCAATAACAGAAACAATTGACTCAAAATTTTTATACTTATCAAGCCAGTACCAGAGCTAATTGTATGGTACTTCATCTGCTAATAATTGAAAAGCTCATATTAGCTCATGGTTTCATCAAAATTCAATAGGAAATTGTGCATGTCCTTGTGATATAGGTTGACTTGTAAACTGTTAACACAAAATATGAAAATTGTGACTGTAGCCTTTTTTTTTTTTTTTTTTTTGCAACAAAATAGAATTCATGCATATGTGTGTGCATAAATACTAATACACATATCAGTTGAATTTCAAAAGAAGAGTATTTCTACTTCATATGTGCTTATATGTATATTAATCAAACTTTAAAAGAACTATTCTATTTCTCTAATTTTGAAGTTGGGTCAAATTTTATACCCCTGAAACATTACATCAATGAAACCAAAACATTCTTTGGAATCACATATTCTAAAAAATCTTATTGTAAAATTCATTTTATTGTAATTATCATCAACTAATTCCCTAACTTGATTTATTAAAATTTTCCAAAAAGTCAATGTATTTACAACAAGAAGTATAATGTTCTTTCAAACACAACTATTCTTTGTTTGTGGTAAATTCTTGGATGGACCCAGTCTTTCACCTGGATATAGACCAAGTGGAATTAAACTGCTATGCTGCTCCTAATTTTATTTCATTTTTATTTGTTTATTTTGATTTTGGAGATCTTTACAGGTGCATCTATCTTACACCAAATCTTACACCAGACCTTTCCAGGTAATTGGACGTATATGAGCAAAAATAAAAATGGTTTTGTTGCTCTCCACTACAATTGCTGTTTCGATGAGTACCTGATCAATTATAAAGCCCATTGAAGAAAATAAAAACTTGTATTTCAGCAATTTGTAGTTTTTTTTTTTGGTATACGGAAGGTCTCAAATCCGAAAACTCTCGTTTACGTTTTCATCCCTCGTAACACTCAATTCATCTCTCCCCTAGTAATTTGTAGGTTACTAGATAGTTTCTGAATTTTTTATTACTTGTCTGAGGCATAATGGTAGAAAATGCATTCAATGTGTGAGGCAAGGCAATCTCATTGTTGCCCTTTTGAATCTTAAACACCTAATTATGGTTTGGTAGGAAATTAAATTAGCAGGATCAGGTAATAAATTTTTAGGGGACAAAATCAAGAATTAAACCTTATTTTTGGTAAGGCAAAGATGACAAAATAAAGACAAAGTACAACGAAAAATGTGAAAATTTGATTTTATATCATTTTATTTGCTATCACTGTGAGGTGTTCAAAAGTGTGATTGAAACTTTTTCGATTTGTATGATAGTTAAAAGATATATTTTTTGTTTTCTTTGTCTTTAATTTCCTATGTAAAATGTACAATGTTACCTTAGTTGCTATCTTAAAGTTATAGTAATAAAAAAAACTAAGAAATCATTTGTTTTTATACTATTTGTTATTTAAAAATAGTACTAATCATATGATAATGTAGACACTTTATTAGTATACTCTATTAGTTGTTTTTATACTCTATTAGTATACTTTACAAGAAAACTAATTGTTAGTTAGGTAAAGGACACTTTATCAGAATAAATTAAACAAAATAACAGAAAGAATTATTGATAACTATATTTCAAAAGACAAACATTTTCACTTAAAAGACAATTAATGAGTTCTGTACCTTCAGTATTAGATTACAATAGATTGCAGTTCTTGTATTTTCTTTCAAGCCGAAACCAGTAATAAATAAATTTTATGAAAATTCAAGCCATTTCCTTCCTTCCTTGTTAATTTTATCCATTAAAAGTGAAGTTACAAAAAATTTTGAGAATTTGATTCCCTTCTGTTCCCAATTTTCGTATCCATTTCTCACTTATCATCCAAATTGTATACTCAATCCATTATTCAATGGTGGACTTGTAAGAAGCAAAGCGTCAAGCTTTTAAATGCTTTTAAAGTTCAAGGATTTCACCAAACTAACGAACAACATTATTGAATGTAACAACGCGGACGGTAATACATCAAAGATGGTGCTAAATTGTAAAATCTGGAACCATTTGACTTAAAAAAAATATAACTGAAGTTGTATTAACTGCATAACCAAATCAACGAATGAATTAATATATTCTTTAACCTATGAACTACAAATGATTTTTTTTTTTTTTTGGCCATCCTCACATATCATAATTTCTATGTACAAGCCACACCTATAATTAAGAAGTTCAAACGAAAGTGGAACACGAATTTGAGGTGGGATCAAAAAGAGCAGGAAGCAAGTACTTCCTCCCGTTGACGCCATTGCAGTTGTAGCTAGCACCAGTTGCAGAGTCCACAAGCAAGTTCCCGGCATAGCCCGGATAAGCCCCTTTAGCATAAATTCCGGGACATGCCGATGCAGCCTCAAGTGGTGCAGTTGCTGGTCCCTGATAGTAGCCATTCCCAAAAGGGTTGGTGACAGTCCCGGCCAAAAGGCTAGCCAGATTGATCACCATTCCATCCATACCCACATCATTGTTTGGTGCAACCAACGGTGGGCTCTGTGGTCCGTAGAGGGGCTGGTGGAATGGCCAGGCACATTGACCCGGGCACTGAGTTTCTGAATTTCCAACCCAAATATAAGTAAACTTTTGAGCATTACTTTTGTTCTTCTGAACGATTGTAGTTTGTTTGGAAGGGAGAGAACCATGAGTCCCGCATTTGCTAGAGCAGAACCCTTCAACAGCTACGTCGGACGAAGTCAGGACTACATTGATGGCATTGACTTGGCCATTCTTGGCAGCCAGCTGTTCAATTTGCTGCATTTTCAGGGGTTTGCCTAAAGAATATTTCTCGTCCAGAATTTGGGTGCCAAGTGCGAGCTCGACTGGATTCTTGGACTTGATCAGGCTGTAGTATTTATCAGTGGACTTGATCCAAGCTGCAACTGAGGGCTGGACTTGCGATTGGGGCGATGAGAGGGAGGTAATGAAATCAGATATAACAGCTCTTTGGGATGGCTTGAATTGTCCATACCAAATGAGATTAATTGAGACTTTCCCAGTAAGGAGAGGGCCCTTGTGGTATTGAAAAAGCATATTTTCTTGGAGGAGGACTCTTCCAGCGAAAACAACATTGAAAACCAATGCAAGCATCAGCAGTTGCATTGTGATCTGAGAGAAAATCTTAGAGGCCATGTTTTAAACTTGGAGGAGACTCACAAAAAAAAAAACTTTGATGCTGAACGAGGATTTGTATTAATGAAAGATCGGGGTTAGAGGTACTAGTGAAAGTAGGTGTTTGTTGTTGCGAAGTTGTTGGATTGGGAGGCATTTATATAGTAGCAGCAGCTAGCGGTGGAGTATGAAAAAAGCCAGAAGGAAGGGTCGAAGAAACTGAGGAAAGTGAATTGTTGTGGACTGTCAAGCACCTGAAATTGTGAGAAAAGATCCAACCTTCCTTTGACGCGTTACATTTTAACGATATCCTGTTGGCAAGTTTTCAATGGTCTCTCCAACCGACCAGCGGCTGGGCGTTGATCATGGCCATTTGACCACAAAAAAAGGTGCTCAAGTGGTTTCTGATTTCCTCTACTCTACTCTACTGGCCAGTTGAGATGTGAGGATGGGTGATCCAATTCCAGGGAACGACGTTTTGGATTAAGGAAAAAGTGCACTCATCAAAGTCAAAATTCAATATCTTTAATAATCTGAGTATTAGATAATACACACCCATACGTGGGTTCATGGAAATTCCTTTTCCAGCTTCCAAGTTCCTAGGTTCAATGTTGTTTCGGGTTTCTTTCAAAAAAAAAAAGAAAAGAAATGTTGTTGTTCCTTACAAAATTATTTCGGGCTAACATCGTAACAAAATCATTGACAAAAGAAAATATCCAAAATTTTGTGCAAAGAAATACTGAAGAAAAATATCAAATTTTGCTCGTAAAATTAAGGTATTAATTTTTAGATTTTTTAAAGTTTGATAGTGTAACTTACAAAAAAAAAAAGGTGTGATAATATGGCCTATTTTATTATTGCTAATAGGGAGTACCTCCATTCCTTCTCTCTCTCTCTCTTTTATTATAATTTCAAGTCCTTTAAAGTAGAATTTGTTTGGATTGCTTGTTTCCGTCGAAAAATATTATCATTTTCCGTGATCACATTTCCCTATCACCTTTGTCCCTCACATATATCAAATCGCTACAGTAATTTTTCCATGAAAAATAACGGAAAATGCAATCCAAACACAACCGTAATTTCTTTATTCTTGTGACCTTAACTATTTTCAAGCATCAAGATACTTTTTAGCATTTTATATGAAGCGTTGACGGACATGGGTTCAAAATATGGGTGGTATTGGCAAGCATAATATTTGCGACAACAGGAAAACCAAGTGAAATTGTCAGAGAGATCTCTCAGATTATCCCTAATTTCTATATACAAGCTAAACCTTACAAATTACAATAAGGTTCAAACCAAAGTGGAACAAGAATTAGAAACTGTGGAGTGTGGAAGAAAAGCAAGAGAGAAGGGTCGGGGAAACTGAGGAAAGCGAATAGCTGTGGACACCACACCTGAAATTGTGAGAAAAGATCCACCAGTTTTCTTTTCTCGACGCGTTACTTTTTAATGGTTTCTTGTTGGCAAGAAACCGACCAGCAGCTGAATGCTGAGCTGATCATGGCTATGATTTTGACCCCAAAATAAAAGAGCTCAAGAAGTGTTTTCTGATTTCTCCATCTCCACTCCACTGGCATGTGAATATGTGATGTTGGCTAATCCAATTTGGGAAAAAAAAAAAAAAGACGTACTATTTGATTTGGGGGAAAGTCAAGTTATTAAAGTCAAAATCCTTTTTCTTTTATTATTTAAAAAATCTTCCAAGCTCGTAGGTTCAACTTTGTTCCTTGTTTTGTAGTATTCTCGTTTTCTTTAATAATTAGATGACCCTCGGACGTCAACCAGAAATTTGTTTTAGAATACAAATCATCATATATATGCAGGATGTCTTAATAGTAGTATATGATCCAGACAGGGCTAATGATCGTTTGCTATTGATTAACTTACCTAAACCAACTGCGTATACATAGCTTACATCTCGTTGTCCCTCCCATGGTCTGTGCCAAACTAGAGACGGGCTTCTGCAATGTGCAGTGGATGAAGATGATTTTTCAGAATTTGCAATATCTATTCTTCCTAGAACACTAGCACCATATGATGAAGTGGCTAGGCCAGAAGAGTGGATTCTTACGTACCATGCGGATCTAAATATGCTGTATTTGACGATGGGACAGTCAGAGTGTAGCCTCTTGGACCATTATTTGCACAAAGTTCGCTAGGCTTTCCTCTGAATCCACTACTTATTGCTTGTACTTGTTATTTTGGAGCATTGGAAGCTCTACTTTTGTTTTCTTCTTTCCCTTGCTGATGCATTCAATAATATTGTGGTAAAATCATCTTTTACTTGTTAATCAAATGATACATATTCTAAGTAAGAACGCTTTGGATGTTTCAATTTTCTGAGTTTGTTGCCTGTTTCAAGAATTTATTAAAATTCATTCAGGTAATGAGAGCCAAATTTTAACTACGTCTGCAAAGGCATTGCTGGGATTCAAGAATAGAAGTAGCAATCACTGTCGTTGCCATAAGTTTTACACGGAATGGAAACACTACAGCGGTGTGTCTTCATTGCTTTGGGTCCCTCTTGTCATTCCTTCATACCCTTTTTTAATTTTTAGTTCATCATTATGTTAGTTTAGGCCTTGATAATGTCGCTTAAAATCAGTAAAATCAAGTGCTATACACACGGCACGCATATGCATTTACATCCTCTCGATAAGACCATTGATCTGATTGATGTGCAGTATTAAATTTATTTTGGAGATGCTGTTATCTGCTTTTGTTGTTAATCATACATGATGGTTTTGTTCTTCATTTGCTGAAAAGGTTACTGGTAATCAATTAATGTCCAGCTTTGAAGAGTTCACAATTATTTGCATTTTCAAACGCCATAGACTGATCACATTAAAAATGTATACGCAACATTTGACTATGAAAATCTGTCATCAAAATTCTCGCACAGGTTTATGTGCTGAGGCCTAGATGACTGAAAATATGCAAACGAAACTCTCATAATAGTATAATTATTAACTGCATAATCTCAAATCAATGAATGAAATACCATCATATACGCATGTACATTCCATTTTCTGTCCTCACTAGCCAAATTGTATATACTTACGAGATTACTGAACTACCACGAATTCTTAAACCAAAGTGGAACACGAATTGCTAGTAGGATCATAAAGGGCAGGAAGCAGGTATTTCCTGCTATTTACACCATTTGCGTTGTAGCTGGCACCAGTTGCAGAATCCACGAGCAAGTTCCCAGCATAGCCCGGATAGGCCCCTTTAGCATAAATTCCAGGACAGGCTGATGCAGCCTCAAGAGGTGCAGTTGCTGGTCCTTGATAGTAGCCATTTCCAAAAGGGTTGGTGACCGTCCCGGCCAAAAGGCTAGCCAGGTTGATCACCATTCCATCCATACCCACGTCATTGTTTGGTGCAACCAATGGTGGGCTTTGTGGTCCATAGAGGGGCTGGTGGAATGGCCAGGCACATTGACCCGGGCACTGAGTTTCTGAGTTCCCAACCCAAATATAAGCAAACTTTTGATTGTTGCTGCCCTTTGCAACAGTGCTTTTTGAATGTAGAGAACCATGAGTCCCACATTTGCTTGTACAAAACCCTTCAACTGCTACATCTGATGAAGTCAAGACAACATTGATGGCGTTCAATTGATCACCCTTTGCTGCCAGTTGTTCGATCTGCTGCATTTTGAGGGATTTGCCTAGAGAGTATTGTTCATCCAGAATTTGGCTGCCAGCTACGAGCTTGACTGAATTCGTGGCCTTGATCAGGTTGTAGTATTTCTGCGTGGAACTAAACCAGGTTGCCACTGAGGGCTGGACTTGAGACCTTGGAGATGACAGCGCGGTAATGAAATCAGATACAATAGCTCTTTGGGATGGCCTGAAATTTCCATACCAAATTAGATTAATGGTAATCTTTCCCATGAGTAGAGGACCTTTGTGATACTGAAAAAGCATAGTTTCTTGTTCCTGGAGAACTCTTCCCGCAATAACAAGATTGAGAGACATTGCTAGGAGAAGGAATTGCAGGGTGATTTTGGAGGGAACACTAACACTGGCCATAATATATGATTGAAATTGGATATTAGCAAGTGAGATGTTGAACAAAAGTTTTTGAAGTATTCTGGAAGAGGAGATGAGGAATTGGTTTTGTGGTTTGGTGTGAAGAACTTAAGGGATGGGGTGATGTTTATATACCAAGAGTTTGCTGGGAGCTGAGAAGGGTCCAGGAAAGGGTGAAAATGTTGAAGCACATCCTCAAGTTGCGAGAAAACACTAACGAGCCAGCTTTTGCAACACGGTTTTCATAAAGGGCAGCTGTGACTATAAGAGACGCTCAAAGGCTCCAGTCGACCCCAGCTGAGATGGCCTTTGACTAAGAGAAAGAAACATTTTAAGGGGATGGGCTTTTAGGCAATACTTATAATATTCTTCACTTGGACTATAGCATGTTTCTCTACACTTGATTGACTAAAAGAAGCCCTTCAACTTTCACGTAGAAAGCTCAAATAAAAAAAATTAATGCCCTAAAAACAACTGTTGTACGAGCAACTAAGCAAGTTGTAATCCACCCATAGCCTAGAATTTGGCTGTGACTGAATTAACAGTTTTCATTCCCCAAAATCCACTGGCCTTGATGGTTCCTGAGAACACCTGGAGCTTAGTAGAAGACTGACATGTTTGTCGACAGACTACCACCTACCAACTTCCAACACAAAACAAAAAGAAAAAGAAAAGGTCAAAAGGGCACTTCATATAATATTATACAGTATGGGCCTGCCTCCAATCTAATGATTGAGCGCTGTTAGACTTCAATGTTTGTCGATATGTGGAATCTTCAAATGCTAGTTCTCCAAGGTCGGTTTTATGGACTGTAGTCGGCTCCCATCTCTATTGACAAATTCACAGGGATTAAGCAAAAAGACTCCAACTTTATACAGGGAAGCAAATTTCAGCATTACTTTTCCTGTAATGCCAATACAGCAGAAGTACAAATTAATGCCTTGGTAAATACTTGTCAATTTAATTTTCGTGTACATGGGAGGCAAAAGAAGCAACGGTAAAGGCTGCCAGCAACAGCCAAGACAACTTGCCTGATGATTGATTATCTCAATTCTATTCCTATGCCCTCTAAAATTTGTTGTCAGATTCAAGTGCATCTCCAAAACATGGGGTCGCATCCTCCCGGGGATCTTTGTTTTGCCGGGCTTACATCTCCTGGCAAAAGAAATCAGGGGTTCCAATTTCCCTTCCTGCGCGTGACATTGTCCCAAGGAGATCCTGTCGATTTCGTTTGGGATATTGCGTTTCTGCCCACCAATAGTATCCAGAGAAGAGATGATCTCTTTGTAACTAGACTTGATTTTTGCCAGGATATTCCGTCGGCTTCGATGTCCGTCAAATGGTCTTGTTCTTTGCGGGAACTATCTAGATTTCCACGTCTTTAATCCCATCTTGAGGCAATCGTTTTCACTTCGAACACCCTGCTTCTTAAACTCGTATGGCGAAAATGGAAGTGCTCAATATTATTTTGCAGTATCAGCTTCTCCTGGATTTCTTCCTCCCAGCCAATATCCTGAGAATGTTTCCTTGCTCCCTAAACCCTGTTTCGGTATTGGCTACCCATCAAGCTGCTAGAGAAGTATACTAGAATTTCAGACGCATCTCCTGGATTACTTTCCAGCGAATTTTGATAATGATTTCAAGGTGGTTGTGCCCATTGCACAAACAAAAATTCGTTCTGACAATTGTAATTTTGAATTCTTCAAATACGGGACTTTGGGAAGGATTGAAACTTTTTGCAATTGACAACTTTTGAATTGAACCTCATATGCTCTCCCCTAAATTTTATAAAATTTTCTTTTACTCTCGTATTTCCTCCCTAAAAATATAAAATTTATTCACTATCCTATTTGAAAAGTGAAAAAAAAAAAAACCGCTTGAACGGATAAGAATGTGAAGGCTTTTGAAACTAAGCACAAATGAGATAAGAATAACCTGTCTAATTTTTCTTCTGTATAACAAGAATTAAAACTTAAGTCATATACGTTAGTTCAATTTTCTTCTTTATACGCATGTTTATTATTCACAGCCATTGGTTGCAGTTGAGAGCAGGAAATGATAGCTAACCAAATAAAACAATTAAACCATCAATCTTTCGTCATTTTCTATCAAGAGCTACTTGAAAATGGAAGTTGCGGAATCCCGAACTATTGTAAATATGCTATACGAAGAAATTATTATTAAAGTAATGAACCAAGCTATTTCTCTACATAGTTTACAATACCATATACATTTTTTTTAATATAAAACAATACCATGAATATTCTATCAATACTAGAATATATCATCAAACTAAGAAAGCACAGGCACAGCCCACTTCCCTAAAGGCCTAAACTAAAGTTGAACAGGTAGAAGTGGAAGGATCATATAATGCAGGAAGGAGATACTTTCTTCCATTGGTACCATGTGCATTGTAGCTTGCACCACTGGTAAGGTCTACCAACAAATCTCCAGCATAACCTGGGTAAGCCCCCTTGCCATAAATCCCAGTACAAGCTGAGGCAGCTTCAAGTGGTGCATCAGCTGGTCCCTGATAATAACCATTTCCAAAAGGATTGGTTATAGTCCCGGCCAAGAGACTAGCTAAGTTGATCACCATTCCATCCAATCCTACATCATTGTTGGGTGCCACTAAAGGTGGGTTCTGTGGTCCATAAATTGGCTGATGGAATGGCCAGGCACATTGACCTGGGCATTGAGTCTCTGAGTTTCCAACCCAAATGTAAGCGAACCTTGGGCTCTTGCCTTTGACAGTGGAGGTCTTCGAACGGAGAGAACCATGTGTCCCACATTTGCTAGAGCAAAATCCTTCAACTGCCACGTCCATTGAAGTCAAGACAACATTGATGGCATTCATTTGATCACCCTTTGCTGCTAACTGTTCAATTTGCTGCACTTTGAGGGATTTTCCCAAAGGGTAGTCTTGAAAAGAGATTTGGTGACCCAAAAAGAGTTGGAATGAAGAAGATTTCTTGGATTTGATTGCTGTGTAATACTTGTCAATGTTCTTGAACCACATTGCTACAGAAGGCTGGACTTGAGGTTGTGGTAATGAAATTAGAGAGGTGATGAAATCGGCTATGATGGCCTTTTGGGATGACTTGAATTGGCCATACCAAATAAGATTGATGGAGATTTTTCCATGAAGGAGAGGACCATTATGGTATTGGAAAAGCACAATATCTTGTTCCTTACCATTCAGTACCCTCCCTGCTGAAGCTACACTGAGAAAGGCCAGTGCCAACAATACTTGCATTAGCACTCTGGTTTGGATGTTTGTATAGGCCATAAGTAATTTCTGCAATTCAAACCCTGCTAGACCAATATGGAAACCTTATAGGAGTTGAAAGAGATAAAATTTGTGTAATTTGCTTTCTGAGGTAGAAGTTGATATGAATTGGGATGTGGCCATTAGGCCCTTATATAGTTGATTGATTTGAGTTTCTAGAGCTTTCAACCTTAGTGAAGTGCCAGCATTAGAACGTGTTGTTAGTTTAATGACACCTGTTAAGCCTGGTTGTATCTTTGCTATAGTTGACTGCTACACGGGAAAACAACATGAATTTGCCTTTTGCCAGTGCAAATTGAGGAGGGCCAGGGGCGGACTTGAAGGCTTTAATTGTTGTGTTATCAGCTTCATCCTTTATCCTTTCCTCTTGAATTTGAGTAAGAGAAACAGCGGACTTGTGGAATCCAAGGGGACCGCATGCACCTGGATTCATCCGGGCAGTTTCTTTCGGGCTGCTAAGTGCTTTGAATTTATTTTCTTGTTTTTAATTTTGTGCATGTTCCCTTGCTGTCCACTTTTGACTTGATTATGACATTTATCTACATGAATAATTTAGGGGCAATTTAGAAAAGTCAAATAGTATTAAAATGTAATCAATGGCTTTAATTAAGTTGGTTGATACAAGTATGTCGATTATTTCTCCGGTCAATCAATTTTTAATAAGAAGTGAAAGTACCAATTCCAAGTTTTGTTTTGTCTTCAGAAAATTATCTATTCCGGCGGTCCGGCCATGCAAGGGTGCAAAGAGAGATTATGGTAGTAAGCTATTATAAAATAAGAGTAAAAAAAAAAAAAACCTAAACTTTACATACTAAACAGAAGCTGATGAAGTTAAAAGATTGGTCATAATGGAAAAAAAGAAGAAGGGAAAATGACAGGTCTCAGTTGATTCCTTGATTCACAATAACTAACGTAAGTTTTTTTTTCCCCTTCTTTTTCGCCTTTTGTTTAGTCAAAATTTTGGTCTAGAATTAACTCGAATTTATTTGAACCAGTTTTGGGACTTGATGATAAGTAGCTCTAAGGACAGAAAGAGAGACTTCCTTTTATTCATAAACAAAAAAAAAATAATTAAGATAGAGAGAAACTTGATGATAAATAATTAAGGCTGACAATATTGCCAGAGCAAAAATTTTCGAACTTTTTCTGGACAATTATCAGTTTAAAAGTCTGCCGTTTCATAGTTAGATGTAACCCCATAAAATACACGTAAATTTCCCCAGCTTCCATTCGGTTGAGTTGATTTTCATTTATTTCTTTTGCTTTTCTTCTTTCACTTTTCTTTTTTTTTTTTTTCAATCATCCTTGAGTTGATTTCTTTTTATTGCTAATTAAGTACCAAAAAAGTTTGGAACATTACAGCATAGGGAAGGCCATCTCCATATTTAAAAAGAAAAAAAAAAAAGAAACTGATCAAAATTAATCATGTATGGAAACCGTTTAAAAAGTATTTCAATCTCATTTAATCATGTATTACTCCAAAAATTAAATGTAGCGCTGAATGAGCTTGGCAATTTCCAGCCATCAGACCATATTTTTACCAGTATTCCGCAATAGTTATTTGCATTCCTAGCCAAGCCATGTCGAAGTTATCTAGGAGCTTGGTTGACCAAGATCAATTTATTCTTTCTGTATCATTTTTTTGGTTGATTTTGAAAGCCATGATCATGCACCAAAATTGACAAAAGAAGCTGAAAAAATCTGTGGTAGAGTTGTTTCGCTTGTAATATTTTGATATTAAAGAATGAATGAATCAATTCTACAGCACCTATATATCAATGTCTCTATCGTTCAGTACAATAACTTTGTTTTTTTGTTTTTTTTTTCCCTCACACCAAAGTGGAACAAGTAGAAGTTGAAGGATCATATAGCGCAGGAAGCAAATACTTTCTCCCATTGCTGCCATGTGCATTATAGCTAGCACCAGTAGTAGCATCAACTAGTAAATCTCCTGCATAGCCCGGGTAAGCTCCTTTGCCATATATTCCAGGACAAGCAGCAGCAGCCTCGAGCGGTGCATCAGCTGGTCCCTGAAAATACCCATTTCCAAAAGGATTGGTAACTGCCCCAGCCAAAAGACTAGCCAAATTGATAATCATCCCATCAACACCCACGTCATTGTTTGGTGCAACCAATGGTGGGCTCTGTGGTCCATAAACAGGCTGGTGGAATGGCCAGGCACATTGACCTGGGCACTGAGTCTCAGAATTTCCAACCCAAATGTAAGCAAATCTTGGGTACTTGCCCTTGATTGCGGCCCTCGAACGGAGAGAGCTATGGGTGCCACATTTGCTAGAGCAAAACCCATCGACCACGACATCGGATGAAGTCAAGACTACGTTGATGGCATTCATTTGATCGCCCTTTGCTGCCAATTGTTCAATCTGTTGCATCTTCAGGGATTTGCCCAGAGAGTAATTTTCATCCAAATTTTGGTTGCCCAGAAAGAGATGGAGTGAGGAGGATTTCTTGGATTTGATTTTGGTGTAATACTTCTCGATGTTTTTCCACCACGTGGCAACTGATGGTTGGACTTGGGAGGACAGGGAAGGGGAGGACAGTGAGGTGATGAAATCAGTTACGATGGCCTTTTGGGAGGGATTGAATCTTCCATACCAAATAAGGTTGATTGAGATCTTTCCTGTGAGAAGAGGGCCATTGTGGTATTTGAAGACCATAGGATCCTGTTCTTGGCCTTGGCCTGTCTTACTAAGCACCCTCCCCGCAGAAGCAAAATTGAGCAATAATGAAAGAAGTAAGATGCAGATGGAGATCTTGATTGGGGTAGCATACCCTGTATAGGCCATTGGTTTAGATTTTGGTAATAATACTAACTGGAAGAAATCCCTAGTATGAAAATCGTAAGGTGAAATTCTAGAGAAGAATTGAAGCGGAGGTTAATTTATATGCTAGTATATGATCAGATAGCTTTGGATTTGAGCGAGGACATCAGCATTGGGAATGTCTTTTTATACTTGGCCGAGTGAGAACGAGACAAGAAGGTTCCTGGCTAAGAAGATGAAGAATTCATGGGTCATATGCCAGCTTGATAACGCGACGTTAAATTAATGGATGGGTGTGGTGCTTTCATTATTTGGGTGCTTCTTAACTGGCCTGGTCCCCAAAGTGGACATTGACCTTTAGTATGGAATTTATGGCAATTGAGGTGGTTTCCAGTCTGCAGAATTGAGTAGTAATGCTGGATGGGCAGCCTAAAGTCAAGAAAGTTCCAAATATCCAGCTTTGTTTAGTTTGAGTACGTCAAGTCTTTGCCCACTGCAAATGGAACTTCTCAAAGTCCAGCCATTCTCTCTTTTGGAGACCTTATTACATTTTGTGAATGAATTTGAAGTTTTAACAGTTATTGCTTAGTCTAAGTGGCATGGATCACAATTGGTTCAAGACTGTATTCTGTACACAAGCTAGATACATAGTACATTGTAATGTTCTTTTCTGTTGTTCAACTTGTCATTATTTTTCTGTTCCTGAGTAAACCATCTGTGTTTACTTTTCCTCTCGAGCAGGTGTTAAGCATTACAAAGTCGTCATATTTTACCAAACTGAAAAAAAAATGCACTTTTAGTTCTCAAGATTTAAAAGTTAAAATAAATTACTATTTCTAGTTCTCAACCTTAAAAAAAAAAAGGGTACCTACCTACCTACCTAAAATATTCAATTTTGTTATGAAATAATGATAAGATGTGGATGTCCGTTGATATTCTCTAGATGTGGCTGTCCGTTGATATTCTCAAGAAGGATTACAAGATGAAGATGTCCGTTTGCATTCTCAAGATGATAGTCACCTGTATTCTCCCTAGATTCATTGGTACATTGGATGAACTCATTTATGGATGTACTTGATGTACTAAATTCATGTATTTGTATTTAATAAGGTTCATGTACCTTTGATCTTGGATCACCTATATATAGGGGTGTATCCTACTTCCTTTGTAACCTTGTAACCTTGGAATCTGGAAGTACTTTGATCAATGAATAATACTATAGTTCTCTCTTCTCTTTTTACACTACTAATCCAATCCCTACTTTTTGGGAGTTTATTTTATTAGTTTCATAACACGTTATCAGCACGAGTCTCTACCTTGAGTTAAGGAGAAGCACGAGTCTCTACTTTGAGCGAAGGAAAAGCACGAGACGCTGTCAAGGTTCTGCCCGAATAACTTTTGACTACTTATCAAGGTAAATTTTTTCCTACGAATCTATTGCATAGTCTTATGGCTAATCTCACAAAACAAGAGTTCATACCTCTTGATATTTCTGGAAAAAAATTATTTATCGTGGGTTTTGGATGTTGAAATTCATCTTGAGGCAATGGGTCTTGGTAATACTATTATTGATGAGAATGATGCCTCAAACCAAGACCGTGCTAAGGCCATGATTTTCCTTCGTCGTCATTTAGATGAAGGATTAAAAGTAGAGTATCTTACTGTCAAAGATCCTCTTGTCCTTTGGCGAGATTTGAAAGAAAGATTCGACCACCTGAAGTTGGTCGTTCTTCCAAAAGCCCGATTTGATTGGCTCCACTTACGACTACAAGATTTCAAATCTGTCAACGAATATAATTCAGCCATGTTCAGAATTACTTCTCAATTATCATTGTGTGGCGAAAAAGTCACTGATGAAAATATGTTAGAGAAAACATTCTCTACTTTTCATGTCACTAATATGCTCCTGCAGCAGCAATATAGAGAGAGAGGATTTAAAAAAAATATTCTGAACTTATTGCATGTCTTCTGTTGGCTGAACAAAATAATGAATTACTGCTGAAAAATCATGAGTCCCGACCAACTGGTGCAAGTCCATTCCCTGAAGCGAATGGGACTCAATTTCAAAATTCTGGTCGAGGTCGTGGACGTGGCCGTAGAGGTGGCCGTGGAAGAGGCCGTGGACGTGGCCGTGGCCGTGTACGTGATCGTAGTAGATTTGTGCCTCGTGAAGATTATAGCCGTGGCAAGCAACAAAATATTTCCCAAAAAGGAGAAAATAACTACGATCCGAAAGAAGGAGAAAAGAAAGTTTATGAAGAAAAATGCTACCGATGTGGTATGGAAGGTCACTGGTCCCGTACCTGTCGTACGGCTGAACATCTTGTTGACCTCTATCAAGCATCATTGAAAAAGAAGGACAAAAATGTCGAGACAAATTTTATCGACCAAAAGGATGCTTATGATGATGATGATGTTGACATGACACACCTGGATATTGCCGATTTCTTTGAGCATCCTGAAGATGCAAAATGATCATATTTTTAATATTTGTCTAGATGTTTGATAAATTGTTAGTCTTGCAGGATTGTCTATTACTTTGGTATGTTGTTTGATATGTTGTTAGTTTTAATTTACTTTGCAAATGTCTATTCTCGCATCTTTTATCAATGTTTAGTTTCATTTATTTTCTTCCTGAAGAAGAAATGGATGCCAAACATTTGGGACTATATAATGGTGATGATAATATTTGTCTCATTAATAGTGCTTCTACGCACATTATATTGAAAAATAAAAGATATTTTTCTTCTTTAGAGATGAGAGAGACAAATTTAATACCATCAGTGGTAGTGCAAAATTAATTGAGCGCTCTGGAAGAGTCACTCTATTTTTCCCTGAAGGAACCAAAATTGTCGTAAATAATGCACTACTCTCTCCCAACACTCGAAGAAATTTATTAAAGATATCCGTCGAGATGGATATCAAATTGAGACACTGAATGAGATAATAATAAAAATCAAGTCAGATGAAAGTTGATTATATCATATTAATCATTCGAGGGTGTAATGGTTATCGATATAGTTATCTTTATTCTCATTTGATTTATAATCATCACATGCAGTAAACCAGCAGTTTACTGATCCCAATGAATATATGATTTGGCAAAAGTGAGAATATTTGAATGTCGACAAGTATTTATACATACCCCCTTTATATTATACATGGCTCCAAAAGAAATTGATATCGGATATGCATCACCTTTTACGATTAAATATCGTAAAATATTGATGAGTGATCTATCCCGACATTAGGGGGAGGACAAGATCAACCGAAAGGAATCCTCATATAAAATAATGTGAACTAGAAGTTCAAGAAATTCTTCATTTGAAGAAAATTATATTTATCGACTCCAGAAGAGTTATTAAATCAACTATTCCTGCAGGAAATACTCTTGTTAAAATTGATGTCCCTGAAGGACATGTACCAGTGCTACAAATAAAGGCCGGCCTACCTATATAAGGTATACATTGATTTCAAATATCTCCGAAGATTAAATAAATGTCATGACAAAATTTAACCTCCTGAAGAGGTCGCTCCTGAAGAGCCAGCTCCCGAAGAGCCAGCTCCTGAAGAGAATGAAATTATAAAAAAGTTAATTGGAGCCTAATGAAATGTAGCACTTGATATTATAGAAGTTGATGAGGATCATGAATCTAGATCAGTTGATGAATGTCGGCATAGAAATGATTGACCAAAATGAAAAGGCCAATACAATCTGAATTAGATTCACTGGCTAAAAGAAATGTTTTTGGGCCTGTAGTCCAAACGCCTGAAGGTGTCAAGCCAGTTGGATATAAATGGATTTTTGTGAGAAAAAGGAATGAAAAGAATGAAATAGTGAGATATAAAACAAGACTTGTAGCCCAAGGCTTTTCACAAAGGTCTGGATTTGATTATGATGAAACGTATTCACCTGTAATGGATACGATCACATTTAGATATCTTGTGAGTATTGCAGTGCATGAAAAACTTGATATGCGTCTGATGGACGTTGTCACTGCTTATTTGTATAAGAATCTTGACAATAATATTTACATGAGAATCCCTGAAGGATTCAATATGCCTGAAGCATGTAAATCAAATCCTAGAGATATGTATCCTATTAGAATACAAAAGTCTTTGTATGGGCTCAAGCAATCTGGACGTATGTGGCATAACCGCCTCAATGAATGCTTAACTAAAATGACCCAATATGTCCATGTGTTTTTATCAAGAGAAATGGGTCAAATTTTGTGATTATTGCGATATATGTTGATGATCTCAATTTGATTGGAACTCCTGAAGAGATCCAAAAGGCTGTCGAATATTTGAGATCAAAGAGTTTGGAAAGACAAAATTTTGCCTTGGTTTACAAATTGAGCATTTAGAGAGTAAAATTTTTATCCACCAACCTACTTATACCCAGAAGGTATTAAAGCGATTTCGTCTGGATAAAGCACATACATTAAGTACCCCAATGGTCATCAGATTATTGAATCCTAATAAGGATCCCCTTAGGCCACAAGAGGAACATGAAGAGATACTTGGTCCTGAAGTACCATATCTCAGTGCATTTGGTGCGCTTATTATCTTGCTAATTGTACAAGACCAGATATATCATTTGCTGTGAATTTATTAGCAAGATTTAATTCCTCGCCTACAAGACGACGTTGGAATGAAGAATGGTGAGATTGATGTGCTACAAATCCGATCGGATAATAATTTGGCAGATTTGTTTACCAAGGCTTTGCTGACTGCTACGTTTGGGAAACTGGTGAAGAATATTGGTATGCGTCGGCCAAAAGATCTCATATAATGTTTGCATCAGGGGTAGAATTTATTACACAAGAATAGTGTACTCTTTTTCCTTCACTAGGGTTTTTATCCCACTGGGTTTTTCCCTAGTAAGGTTTTAACGAGGCATATTCTTTGTGTCATGGACATCCAAGGGGGAGTGTTATGAAATAATGATAAGATGTGGATGTCCGTTGATATTCTCTAGATGTGGCTGTCCGTTGATATTCTCAAGAAGGATTACAAGATGAAGATGTCCGTTTGCATTCTCAAGATGATAGTCACCTGTATTCTCCCTAGATTCATTGGTACATTGGATGAACTCATTTATGGATGTACTTGATGTACTAAATTCATGTATTTGTATTTAATAAGGTTCATGTACCTTTGATCTTGGATCACCTATATATAGGGGTGTATCCTACTTCCTTTGTAACCTTGTAACCTTGGAATCTGGAAGTACTTTGATCAATGAATAATACTATAGTTCTCTCTTCTCTTTTTACACTACTAATCCAATCCCTACTTTTTGGGAGTTTATTTTATTAGTTTCATAACAATTTTCGACTAAATTAATTTTTAATGTCGCGATTGAAACAAACGTAGTCCTAAATTATATTATTGAGACCAAACTAGTTGCTAATGCTTTGTAAAATCTAGGAAAATTTATTAGTATAATATAAAAATACACGAAAATTTTGTAAAACTATACAAAAAAATCACAAAGAGGAGAGACTCTTCCCTTACCATGACCAACCACCGTTCAATCGGGTCTGGATCACCATCAGGTTTTTATGCCTACGTTAGCAGGACCTGTTCAATGCATTAATTCCAATGGTCTTATTCTTTACATCAACTCTTCCAATTTTCGTGTCCTTAATCCAGTTACGCGGCAGTGCATCTCATTCCCGAAAGCCTGCCTTGGTCCATTAATTGGTGGTGAATTGGGACCTCTTGGATTTCCTTCCAGCGAATTCGACATCGATTTCATGGTGGTCCTGCCATATTGTGTTGAACCTGGAAAATCCAATTGGAAATCCCAGATGGTTAAGACTTACACTTCAAAACAAGGATTCTGGAAAGAATTCAATCTTGATATGCTCTTGATATAATCTTGTTTCTGGCTTAGTTCTGATCCTAGCTTAATGAGGAGTTGCTTGATTGCCGATAATCCAGACAGGGATCAGTCTCACATCCAGTTGATTTGGTTATCTTCATTTGGGAGAACAAATCATTTTCCCAGTTTGTCTCAATTGAGTATGGGAATTCTGCAATGTGCTGTGGATGATGATAGAATTCCAGGTTTTGGTTGGTAGAAAGCTGGAAAGCTGGGGGGACATGTGAAGTGATTTTCGCTAAAAAAGAAAAAAGAAAAAAGAACCGAGCCTAATGTATAGGATTCAGCTTGACCTGCCGGATGGAATATGGGCTATTCCTGTCTAGCATTATCTCCATGATCCACAACCTGATAAGTACGTGGTTCGAATGGGGTTCCATCCCTTCAATCCACTAGTTTCGTATTTTAGAATGGGAGAGAAAATCTTCTGCTGTCATGCTGAAGAAAAGAAACACGAGGCTAATTGCCTACCAGGGTGAACGCTTTGTTTGTAGGGAGGACTTATTGCTACTGGCCTTTGCTTTACCACATTGGCTTCCTCCCCCTCTGCCAAATAAGATGGAGGGGGGGGGGGGGGGGGGGGGGGGGTGGGTGTGAAAGATGAACAGAATTATTTGGCATCTAGTTTGTTGTCAACGTACAGGAACCTGCTTCAGATTAGCTAGTCAAATACTCCGTAAATATCAGTGAAATCTTATATGCAAGGAGCTCAAACTTTAGAAGTTTTGGATCTTTAGAAGTTGTATTCATTGTTTGGTTCGTAATTTGCTTACTTTCCAAACACAAATTTCAATATATTTTTTTTATCTTTTCAATTATTTTTTTTATTTCACATATATCACATTATAAAAAATGCTATAGTAATTATTTCAAATAATCTCCTATCCAAACAGTAGCACTACTATTTACCAAAAGAAACTAATTGAAGAACTGATTCAATACTTTAGTAATTGCCCAGAAAATAGAGGATCTTGTTAGTGATTTTCTACATGTGGATGGCCTTTATATATTTATATACTCTAGAGGTATACATAGCATGGTTCCTAGAAGAAGAAAATTGACCTGAGGCACTTGATTTTGATGATGAGTAGCATGATTGGCAGCTTGGCAACGCGATATGTTTAATTTAGTGGGGCGTTGTTTGCAGGTTTCTATCTTGCGATGCTCCTCAATTGGCCAAGTCCCCAAGTGGGCATTCAGCTTTTGTACAGAATTTTTGGCAACTAAGGTGCCTTCCAGCCAGTTCAGAATTGAGTAATGCTGGATGCCAGCATTTGGTCCAGCATTTGGTCCAAAATGTCCCAAATGCAAATATCCAGCTTTTGTTTATTTTGAGTATGTTACCTTTTTTTTTTTTTTTTTTTTTAAAAAAGTTGTCCAACACTCCAACTAGAGACTTCAAATCTTATACGCCCTCCCTCCATTTCAAAATTTTAGTATTACTTTCTATTTTAAAATATCCCAAAATATTTGATCTGTTTAAAATAATGTCCCAATTTTTAATTAAATACACATTATATTCAAATTTAAAATTTTAATTTTGAGAGGTAAGATTGAAAAAAAAAAAGTCCATATATCACAATTAAAATATTATTGATAAAAAATTAAATTTTCAAAATATGACTAAAATTTGGGGACGAAGGAAGTAAGAAGGAAGGAAGAAAGGGGAAAAGTTTTGAGAGTCAAAACTAAGAAAATCATGGTCACTTAACTAAAAGTAATTTAAAGTTTAGTCTCACTAATATGTTTATTTTCAAGGCTCATGCTTCAAAATCTGACTGCTTTGCTCTTTTATATTGGGTATAGGCTTATAAATAAAATGTAGACTGCTTATACATCGAATTAGCAAACCAAAGAAATTTGCCGTTCTGATTAGTGGATGTATCGAATAAATAAATGAATCAATGAATTACAATAATTTTACTGATTCTCCTAAGATGACAGCTTCATCTTGTACATCCTAAACTCTCAGACCAGAGTCGAGCATGTGGTAGTTGATGGATCATACAGTGCAGGTAGCACATATTTCCTGCCATTGGTACCATGTGCATTGTAGCTTGCACCAGTCGTGCGATCCACCAACAAGTTCCCAGGATAGCCCGGATAAGCCCCCTTAGCATAAACCCCAGGACAGGCTGAGGCAGCCTCCAATGGTGCTTCAGCTGGACCCTGAAAGTATCCATTGCCAAAAGGATTTGTTGCAGTACCGGCCATGAGACTACCCAAATTGATCACCATTCCATCCATGCCCACATCATTATTCGGTGCAACCAATGGTGGATTTTGTGGCCCGTATGTGGGTTGATGGAACGGCCAAGCGCAGTATCCTGGGCACTGAGTTTCTGAATTCCCAACCCAGATGTATGCAAATTTGTAATTTTTCCCCTGAATTGCAGCCCCCTTGGACGATCCGTGCGACCCGCAAGTACTCTGGCAAAACCCATCCACGATAACGTCAGCTGCAGTCAAAACAACGTTGATGGCATTTCTCTGTTCACCCTTGGATGCCAACTCCACGATTTGTTTCCTGGTGAGTGATTTCCCCAGGGAGTAATTCTCGTCCAAGATTTGTTTGCCTAAATAGAGGGATAGCGAAGAGGGCTTTTTGGAATTCGCGAGCTGGTAGTATTTTTCAGTGGTTTTCCACCAGGATGCCACGGACGGCTGGGTTTGAGCCGGGGCGGAGGATGAAGAAAGTGAGGTTATGAAATCAGCTATGATAGCCCTTTGGGATGGCTTGAATTTGCCATACCATATTAAGTTGACAGAAATCCTTCCACTGAGAAGTGCACCTTTGTGGTATTCCAGTAGCTGGAATTGATTGTCTTGGCCCAATGTTCTGCCAATGATTCTTGAACCAAAACATGAACTGAAGAGAGAAATCAGAAGAAAGAGCTTTAGGATGCAGTGGGATGAAGCAAAAGAGGCCATTTTTCTGGCTTAATTTTAGTAGATGTCAGCACTTACTTCTACTAGGAAGGAAAGAATAATGAGAACTGAGAAGAGGAGAGGAGCTGTTTGGATGGATGGATGGATGAATTGTTGTGGACTTGAGAAGTGGGTATTTATAGTAAGGGAAAGGCAGTTCCATTTGGACCAGCATTAAAGAAATCCAAAAATTTCAAACATGCAATTATACGATATTGTGAATGGTCATGTTCAAACGTAGTTATTAGGTTTAATAAATATTTTGCGTGTTTGTGAGGAGAATCTGTAATAGTAGAAAAGGGCATTCGGTTCAGGAAAAAGGGGAAAGAAGAGAGAGGTCCAACGGCTACCTCAAACGCGTTCAGGACTTTCATTGCTTTTGATTTCCAATTTTAAGCTACAGTCTACAGAACAGAACAAAGGGGATTACAGCTTTGGTCCAGTCCAGACTTACAAAAGTTGGACTACTAAATCAATTGTGGGGTGGGGGTTGTAAATTTACTAAAAAGACCATAGGATAGGACAGGCGGGAAATGATGAATTGAATGGGATGGATCCTGAATGGTAGGAATTTTTTTGGAAAGGTAGGGGTGTTTTTGGAAAATGGAGCGGAGTTTACAGGCTGGATAGGGGAAATGGCCAGCGGAGTGGTGTTTTGGGGAAGCGTAAGAGGGACAGTACAGTTGGCGGGCCAGCGACGGTGGGAGGTGGCAGTATTGAGATGTGTGAGGCGGAAGGTATCCTAGGACCGTGAAGGGGACGCCCCAACGTGGATATTACTCATCGCCCAAATTACTCGTGAATTTAAGATTCACCAGCTCTCACGTGACAACTGTCTCGCGCTTCTCTCCGCGCCCGGGCAATCAATCTATTCTGGACCTGGGGCTGAAACGGTTGTCAGTGTAACTGCCTCGGAAGCTTGTATGTATTTTGTACATTGTGTAACATTATTTGTACACGATATAACACTGAAATAATAGCGAAAAACACTAGAACAACATTTTATGAATTTCATACATGTTAAAATCTGGACCTTACAAATTTTGTTGGCCAAATCTTGGCCGGTAACCGTCCCTGCCCCTTCTCCATCTATTCTAAGGGCGGGTATAAACTATAAACCAATTCGGAGAGTAGGTATAAATAAAGCAAAGTTAAGGGGTATACAAAGTACTAAAGTAATAGTAATATAATAGAACTCAAGTGCTACGAGGCCTTTGGCCTGGTGGTCACCACCAACTTGGTGGTGTAGAAGGTCAAAGGTTCAATCAAAACTCGGTGCCTTCCACTAAAATTTGTCATAATATGTGACGGTTTTAATTGGTCTTTTTCAATGGAGTCAATACTCATAACCTAATCTTATAACCTAATCTTATAATTTCGACAAAAAAAAAAAAGATAGAATTCTTATAACCTAATCTAGCCTAGTCTAAGGAGAAGGGGAGGGGGTTCGATGTGAGTACAGACTCCATCGATGAAGGTCAATTAAGACCGCCACAAATTGTGGCAAATTTGTGGGAGGCAGGGATTGAACCCCTGACCTCCAGCATCACCTTTAATGGTGATGACCACTGGACCAAACGGCCAGTGGCGGTTATAAGAATTCTATCATTTGCCCTTTTCGGTATGTGGTGTTAATTTGAATTATCCTTTTGAGTATATGGCATTTAATTTGAATTAAAATATAGTATTTTGAATTTCTGTAATTTCCTTTCATTGTTTATTTGGAAATGTGGTAGTGGGTTTATGCTTATTGTGCATTACATTTTACGCATAACTAACTTTTGTCATTAACGTGGAAGTTATTAAAATAGAAGTTGATGAGTTTTAGAAAATTTTTGAAGTAGATCCTTTAACAATAAATATTTGCTCCCAAGATTTTCTAAACTTAAAAGAGACCTCCCTGCTAAATTGCTGATGGGGTGTTATGAGCAAGAGGTCAATATAACTAACTCACTTTTTTCGCTTTACTCCACAGATAATTGAACATTTGTCGTCCAATTGTTTGAGATGGTTTCACACATTTCTGTGATTCCATGAATGATGCATCTCAGAAAAATTATTCTTCAACCAATTATAATAGAAGATCCTAGCTCCAATTTTTATTGAAAACTCAAAGAAACAATAAGAAAAATTTTCCAGGGAGCTGCAAGAGGTGAGGTCATCATGGCATTGGAGAGGCAAATTAACGAGCCCAAGTGTCTCCTTTCCTACAAATATCCAAATCGAGCCATGCATGCACCATGAGGCAAGCATTATTAACTCATAATTTTAATGAAGCCTTTGGATTGGCAAAATACTAACAATGAATATTTTTGGATTAGCTTAGTAGTTTGTGCAAGCTAATGCTACATCCAATAAATTAATGTTGGGTAATACGTCCCCCTGCAATGCTCAAAAACCCCGATAGATGTGCATGAATAATTTAGCGGGTCTGCTGGGTAGTTTTAGCACTGGATAAGTGGATATAGTTGCTGCGTCAGGCCTTGCTTCATTATTCGCAAACACAAGAGATAATCGATGAAATTTTCTATTCCTCTGTGCGTTTTGCGAATTGCGAGACGAGGCCTATCGAATCTAGGCTTTGCATGCTTTAATGGAGTACTTAATTTTGGTTCCCCAACATGAGCTGTTTCTTTATTTCAATGGTGTCGGACACCTTCAAATTACAGCTGTGTTTCAATGATTCCGAACCTCTTCCCTCTCCTAGTAGTGTCTTTGAAGGCTTGATGAGGTAACAACCATTGCTATCAAATATGGAGTATGTCTAGACGGCGGCGTATTATTTGAAATATTATTTAAAATAATTAATATAGCACATTTGATTACATGATATATCTGATATAAAAATGATTATTCAAAATATAAAAGAATGGGTTAGCAAACGTATTCATGGTAAGTAAAATGATATTTGAAATAATTTTGTATCTAAACACACCTAGTCTGGTATGCTGCTGGCCCATCATACTCATTCATCCAATCCTTTTTTCAAATAGAGCTGCCTAAGTGTTGCCTACTTACCTACAATAAATTGCACCTTCCTAATCTAGATTTACAACCAGTTACGATCCTTTCGTTTCGGCTGTAAAATAACTCTTCTTGTTGGTTTGTTTCCAAAAGAACATGGACCATTTATGTACTTAACTAAGTGGAGGGAAACTAGTAGGTTTCTTGGAACTATATCATAGGTTTCAATCTTGTACTCCAAATAACGACGTGCATTTCTTTAAGTTTTGATGCCGGAAATGGAGAAAAAGGTCACCGTTGAATAAGGTTATCTCTCCATATATAATTGTACATGCACGATATCCCGAAAATGGAGATGTAATAACAGATAATGCATGCAAACTCTAGTAGAGACCAAGGGAATATTGTTGATCTGTCTGAGTTTTTCTCTCCCTTTTTTCAACTTAGCTGCCTTCATCTTAAAACTTAATCCATCCTTCAATTATTTTGTGACATAAAATGCATGCTTGGAAGCAAAGTCCTTTGGACGTCTTTTTTGTTTTCTTCGAAGAATTTTGGTCGTGGAGATGGTTCAATTCAAAAGGAATATTAACTCTTTTGAAACGATAAACTACTTAATTTCTTACTTATTTTTCTAGTTTTGGAAGTGAACCTTGTGAAGTTTCTACGTACAATAATGTAATAATTAACAACTTCTGTTTGAATTATTTGAGCAGGTTTCATATATCAAGAAAATCAAACTGAACATATATTACTCCATCCGACTTAACAATTTTAATATCTTACGCATCGCCTAGGGTATGAAATCATAAACTAATGCCACAAATTAAGAACCAAATGGTTTTAGAAATATCACGGCAGCAATGAAATAAATTTCTTCAGAAAAAAAAATCTTTAAGATGCCTTGCTCAAGTTGTTTGTAATGTTATACTAGAAAATCTGTTTGAATTTTCGCTTTCCAAACTAGCTTAGAGTACTACCACTGTTTATTCGTAGAAGTTAATCCAATTTAGATAACGTAAGTGTAAATTTCAGCAGAAACTTGGCAAACATAGCAGTAAATTTCATTTCTTCCTTCTTTCAGAAAGACAGCCTAAAAACAAAAACAAAACATAACAAAACAAAAAGGTTTGACGTTGTAGCTCCCATACAGGAAGGTTCCTTCTCAAGACGACCATCCTCGGGTCGACTTGTCACTTGCAGAAAAACTGATATCTACCTAAAGTTTGACAAAAATGCCTTGTGCCAGTTAATAATTGAGTCATTATTTAAAATCTTCCCTTGACTATTTTGAGATAATACTGCATAAAGGCACAAATAAGTTACCAGCTAGTCAGCACAAATCACAATGGGTCTCAAATCTGTAAGCGATCTCGAAGGTTCACGTGCAATTAAACCAGACCGAGAGCTATCTTATAGCTTTTGAAAATTTGACAATTACATAAAGACTAGATTTCAGGGGGCCTACTTTTGTTAATTACAATTTAATTAGTCCATAGTTATATGAATATATTGTAGTGGTTACACGCTACTGTCTCACATAATTACCTAATTATGCATCTTCTTGCATGGCCTGAAGCAGTCTAACTGCGGCGTGTCTGATGGGTCCTTTTTTTCTTCTTCTCGTTTTAATTTTCATATGAATAAAGCTGTCCTTTTGACCAAGTTACAAACCAAGCTGTCTTGTTTCCTTGCTTGCATACATTAGGTAAGCAACCAATAAGTATGTATTAAGACTGCAGACTGCAGATCATTGTTGTTGCACGTACTAGGCCTTGTAATTTCTGACCAGCGGGTTGCCTGCTTGCTTGCATTACTCTGTATTTTAGTAAGAATTAAATTCTTCTTCTTACCAACCAGAAGCAAAAGATACTGGTACTATGAATCTTGCTCTGGAACTTTGACTTTGTTAAGTTCCCTAGCTAGTATGGCTTGTTTTTTCTGCGATTATGATGTGTAAGTAGCTAGGTGGTGTTGTCATCAATAATTGGGAGCATCTCTATGCTGACCATTCTTGATGCCAATTGTAGATTGCAAGTAAAGGAGCCCCCTTCAGGTTTGTGAAAACATTTTGGATCTCAGTAAACAGGGGCAAAATTGAACATTTTTGCTATTGCAAATTTACATGGCCCTTGAGAGTTGGTGGAGCATTTTGGAGCCCAAAAACTAAAATTTTATAACTTCTTATGCCAAATTAAATTCAGGATTCCAAAATGTAAAATCAGGTTTAGTTGGAAGCTAGTCAGTTTTTTAAGAGTTCTCAACTACCCCTCTTGGTTTTTAGAAACTCCATGTGAAGAAAGTTATGGCTGAATCAGATCACAAACTTCTTGAAGGATCAAATTGTATTCCATACTCCAATTATTTAATGAAATAACCCATTAATTTCTCCCCCAATAAACAAAGAACTCTTAACCCGAAATGTATTTGGTCAACTCGTAACATGTTCAGTCCTGCCACATTCCTACCATGCATCCAGTACTTTGGACACAAAATCAACCAAATAGGCCCTTTCTACAACCCCACAAAAAAAAGAAAAGAAAAGAAGAACCGCTTAGGCTCTTGAACCTTGATGTAGAAAGGGCATGGGTGATGACCCCATACAAGCATGGAAAGCTTCATCAAGTCCCTTTTATCCTCCATTGGACATGCAGTGATGCAGGTGAAAGGGAAACCCAAGAATTTGGGTGCCCAAATGATGATTGCTCTAGTGCCCAAGTTCAGTGCACAAACTGGCGTAGCAGAAGTTGAAATAATGACCAAGTTAGTCCCACTGCAGGCATTTAGTCTGTACCATTGCCAAGTTCCATAAACACAGGTCAGCAAGTCACCATCCCCAGAAAATGCCCCCCCATACCCTCTTATTCCTTCATTATTTCACTTAGTAAATTATAAAACTTCTCCTACATACGGCTTTGACTCATGCAACATCAAAATTAGTTCGCCTCATTAAGCAACAAGGTGTCTATCATATTTGAAGCAGCTTGTTTAGGATAATCTTGATTATTACGACCAAAAATATTGATGCACCAGCGACTTCCACTACTAATTAGCTATGCATTAAAATGTATCAACAGTTCCTTACCAACAATTAATTGTAGCTACTAAACTGCCTTGGAAAAAGCTCTCGACACATGCACGAAACAGCATACACAGTGCCCACCCTTCCTTCATGCATGCGTGCAATATTTTTGGAGTTTTGAGACATTGATTGATGGCAGCATCTGCGAAGTATCCTATTCTCCTAAACCCATCTGCCAGAAAAACCCTTGTCCCAATGTCCAATCTTTTATCTTTTCTTTCCTTCATTCTCGTGATCTATGTACACGTACTATTCATATATTTATTTATTTGTAAAATTCTACCACTGAAGCTGCTCAGGAAAGCGGCACCCCAACCTTCCGGATCTAATCTTCAATTCATGCACCTAGCCACCTATATATACTCCCTCTCAACACACTCAACTCCCGCAATCCTATCCAAATTCCCATCTTTCCATACTCTATTCTTTGGTTATTTGTTTAATTTGTCAATTTTCACAAATTTTCTCTGCATGGATTCCCTGAAAATTTCTAAAACTACTTCTATACTTCTTGTTCTTGTGCTTCTGAGCTTTGCCAATACAAGTTACGGGGCAAGAAAGCTATTTTCGCTGTACAAACCACCTCCTATGGCCCTTAAATATCATAAGGGCGCATTGCTACAGGGCAATATTAATGTCTCAATAGTCTGGTATGGAACATTCACTCCAGCCCAAAAATCCATTGTTGTTGACTTTCTTTATTCTTTAAATCCCAGTGTGAAAAATGCAATTTCTTCTGCTAACGAGCCATCAGTTTCAAATTGGTGGCAAAAAATTGGAACCTACATGAAAAAAGCAGGTAAAAAGCCCACCAATGTAGTATTGTCAACTCAAATTACTGATGAAAGATGTTCACTGGGCAAAAGCCTAAAGAATTCCCACATCGCCAGGTTGGCTCGCCGAGTGAACCCGAAACCCGGTGAGTTGACACTGGTTCTTACGAGTCAAGACGTTGCTGTGGAAGGCTTTTGCATGAGTAATTGTGGGAAACATGGATCGGTGAGAAGATTGAATTCGTGGTCGGTTTATATCTGGGCCGGTAACTCGGTGACTCAATGCCCGGGTCAATGTGCGTGGCCATTTTACAAACCGATTTACGGTCCACAAACGGAGCCATTGGGTGCACCCAATGGTGACGTGGGTGTGGATGGCATGGTTGTAAATATAGCCAGTCTTATGGCTGGAGCTGTAACGAATCCTTTCGGGAACGGCTACTTTCAAGGCCCAGCTGGCGCGCCGCTTGAAGCGGCTTCGGCCTGTCCCGGAGTTTATGGGAAGGGAGCTTATCCTGGCTATGCTGGGGAGCTGTTGGTGGATAAAACCACTGGTGCAAGCTACAATGCAGTGGGTACAAATGGAAGAAAGTATCTTTTGCCTGCCCTTGTTGACCCTAACACTTCAGAGTGCTCCACCATTGTGTGAAAAAAAATACACATTGTACATTTTACATTTTTTGTTCATGTAAATATTAATATTAAGTAATTTTCATTTTCAATTTTCAAAAGCTGCTGCTTCCTTTTTTTTTTTCTTTTCCCTAACATTTTCCTTACGAAGCTCAAGTTTAATCTTCCATAAGAGAGAAAAGTAGATGTACAATCCCTATGTGACCAATTTTTTATGCCTTCATTTAGATTTCATATTTCTTTTGGTTTGTTTAATTAAGTGATCTTAATTACAAGTTAGTACTCAAGATGCAAGGGCTCTAAGTTGAGCTGACCTTTGGTTCATATTTTTTAATTACTTTTTTGTCTCGCATATATCAAATCATTAGAGTATATTTTTCTATAAAAATTTCAAAAAATAATAATCCAAATGCAACTGATTTCATATTTCTTTTAGTTTGTTTAATTGAGTGAGTTAAGTTACAACTTAGAACTCAACATGCATGGGCTCTAAGTTGAGTCGGCCCAAAATAGGGTGGAGTGGCTTGGATTTGGCCTTGTTCAGATTGAAGTTTTTCAAAGAATTTTTTTTAAAAATATTTTTCATGTTTACATTTTCTAATCACCTTTTTACCATGTATACATCAAATTATTACAGTATATATATATATTATAAAAATCCTATCAATCCAAATGCAACCTAATGTATCATGCTTCCTACGTCCCGGCCTAAAGGCACAAACCTTTGAGCTTAGATGAATATCGCGCCTTAATGGACTCAAGGGAAAGGCGTGAAGTTTCGGACAATGCTCGTAACGCGCCCTAATGTACTCAAGGCAAAGGTCTTTGTAGGACGCACACATATAATCCTGGGTAACATCCTACAATGTCCTTTAGTCTCACGATGGTTAGTAGTTTCGGTTTGGATGATGCATTTTAGAATGGACAAACTCTTATTTCAATTTCACTTAATGATCAAAGTAAATTCTTACGAACAAACTACGTTTAGGGCATAAGTGCAAAAGTACATTAATCAAGACCAGTTATAACACATGATTGAAATATTAGAGCAAACAACCTTTAAGTAAGAAAGAAACATGAAACAAAGAAGTGAAGAAACATTTATTAGTTTCAAAAACAAACCATGCACGTATGAGTACTTGAAAAAGAAAATCTCTAACCATGTCCGAACTTCAATGAGCCGAAGCACAATAATCTTAGATCTATAATAATCTCTAACCATTGGAAAAGTTTGGTTTAATTATGACGCTACATTAAATACAAGCCGAGAAACAAGGCTTCCAAGTTGTGCTGGGCCATAATACGATGATAGGGAGGCATGGAAATGGTAGTAAACCATGCCTTTTGGATCCCAGCCTAAAGGCCCAAACATCTGAGCTTAGAGGATTTATGCACTCAAGGTACAGGCGTGAAGTTTCTGACAACGTTCGTAACTTGCCTTAATGTACTCAAGGTAATTTTTTTTTTTTTTTTTTAAGGTGAAGGGTTCCTTTGATAGGACTGTCAATAGGGTCGGATTGGAGTTAGTTGGGCCCACTCAACCTAAAAAAAATCGATGAATCTAATCTTTCATTGAGTTAGCTGGAATTTAACTTAAATATGAAGCCCGAACTAAATGCAAGTCGAACTTGAACTTTATTAGCCTCAAACCAGATACATGCTTGACTCGTTAATCTATACCTATATGTATAATTATCTATATAATAGGTGTATATAATTATATCCAAATAAATATATAATTACTAAATCTTGCCTTTGTATGTAGTCTAAATCACCTCTAATATTAGGAATGTCATTAATGATGTTATAACTATGTCGTCTTTCTATTCTAAAGTTGTACTAGATAAAGTTGGCAGGGACCAAGTCCTCCTTGCCCATGAGTTAGCGGTGCAAGCTCACTGTTATGTTATTGCTACCTGTCATTAATATTAATTTCAAGTTTGTGTTTTTTTTAAAAGTTTTAATGTTGTGGTCATATGAATATTAAATTAATTTTAAAACTTAATAGTTCTAATAATTATATTGGATTAAACCCAAATTAGGCTTACATCAGAATATTTTGTGAGTCAAGTATGAGTTTTACGTTTATCAACCCAAAACTCATAACTCAAGATCCAAAAGTAATATTAACTATATGGGTTGAATTTGGACTTATTAAAATCCGACTCAAATGGCCTGATTGATAGACCTAGTTTTTTGGAATCAGATTGACAAGTCTAGTTTTTTAGGACGCAATAAATAGAAGATCATCTGCATATCGGCTTATGTTCCACGTTGCGCACACTTCCTTATACTATATAAAAATGAGTTGTAATCAAAAAGAGGTTTTGAATTTCAACCGCATAGATAGGGGTATTTTCGAAATGTGGAATGATGTATAGTTTATTTTTAGCTTTGGATACAAGTGATGGTAGCATGTGTTTTGGTATATGTACAGAAATCTCCTCATGTTTGTACATTTAAAACGTATATTTTTGGAGACATTTGGATATCTTTGGAATGTGAGATTGTTTTATAATCGTTTTTGTATCGAGTTTATATATTGGTGTAATTACTTAAATGGTGTTACAGACACATTTACTTGAAGTGTAGTATTTATTTTGCAATTGAAATGAGGACACATTACTGTAACCTTATCGCATGAGGATATTCAATTGCCTGAAACATATTCAATTGTTTTTGCCATTTACATCTCAATTAAACTGAAGAAAACGTGGGTGTGTTAATGAATTAATGCCTCAGTATCGGTTTTTCGGTGGTTTAGCTTGAGGTGAGTTTTGTTCCTTAATTTTATTGTTTATGTGGGTGAGTTTGGTGGTGTGTAGCGTCGGTGACTGCTTTCATCGCAAAATTTGAAAATCTAATTGCGTAATTTAACTGTAATATTATGATTTTTTCACAAATTTGATTGGTCTATGTAATTTGAATGGTGCGGTTATGATGTAATAAGTTTGGAGCAACTGCAAGAAAAAGTTTTCTAAGGGGTATCTAGAACAAGGTAAGCCAAAAAAGTACTTTAATTAATTACTTCAATTATGGTGTGTTTTCTGCTGCATGTAGTAAGTGATTCATATATGAAATTCATTTTGATAGTAATTTGATATTGAAACATTGTGAATTGGTAAGTTACATGGTATACTGCTGATTTGAGTTTGAATTATTTAGTCACTGATGAATTAATAAAATAAACACCTACTAAGCCATTCATATTGGTAGTATTTTACATATACCTTCTAATTAAGCAGAGGTAATAGAAATGGTTTGATTTCCTTAGGCAGTGATGAATTTGTAAAAATTCCTTCAAGCAAACAACTTCAATGAGTGCTTTCTTATATTATAGAATAATGAATGATTTCTTATACAAATAAACAAAACTAAAATTGCTGCAAAAAGCTAAAAAGATGAATCAAAAAGATGCGAAACAAAACCTCACACTATACAAGATGAGTGTGTCTTTGAATTTTAACCCCAAAAACAAACACATAACTAATGAAATTACTTCTAATTCATGAAATGTAAATTGAATAATAATCTGAAGAGAGGAAAACTTAAATAGCTTTTTTACAGATGCTATAGTCCTTCTTGATCAACGGGTTGATTAACATTTTAGCCTCAAGAGCAGACATATAGCTAATGAAATTACCCATAATCTGTGAAATGCAAGTTGAATAATAATTTAAAGAGAGGGAGACTTAAATGGCCTTTGCAGACAATCTATTATTGAAACATATGCTATGAAGTATTATCGTTTAGTATGATATCTCACTCTTATCTTCATTCATTTATTCTCCTACGAATTTAAATACATTCGAAACTCCACGAAATAACAACACAACCACCAATAAACAACTATTTAAAAAACCTTTTTAATCACAGGTACCAAATACCCGTGCAATGTGCGGGCACTCCCTCCCTAATGCTTTCAAATAATATCATCTGTTAATAGGAGCCCAAAAGTGTTAATTAGTGCACCAAAATAGGACGAATTGCATATATTAACAGAATTTACTTTCTATACATTGATAATATAATGATTTTTTATACAAACAATCATAAATGTATGTTACGTGTATGATTTGAATTTATATTATGTAATGTGATCTAACCTGTTAGTATAAAAAAATTATCTACTAATAATGTATAAAAAAATTTACCCATGTTAATATTAATATTAATTAGAAGCACTTCTCAAAAGAATTCTTTGTTTCGATGGACTTTTCTAGCAAGTGCATAGGGTCACTTGTTAGACAAATTCAAATTTCATATGTTCCAACATCCGATGAAGGAGAAATTCTTACGTAAAATTGCACAACCAGCCATCTTTAGACCAAATTAAATTGTAGTACAACATTTTATCAACTTAAATCATAATCGTTCTTTCATGCTATTCCGTAGTTTCGTTTAGGATTTGTTTTATCTTTAAATACATTTAGCGGTCAAAGTAAATTCTTAAACACATTTCAAATTGCGTTTGCACCTTCGAACTCGGGTCAATGCGATGGGGCCATTTTCTCTAAGAAGTCATAAATCGACCTTTTTGTTAGTAACTGGAGCTCAAGTCATGTATGTAAATTTGTCCAATCTACGTTTATGAATGCCAAAGTACATTAATCAATCAGTTACACATATGATTGAAATATTGCAGCAAACAACGGATCAGTAATTAAAAAGAAAATCTCTAAACAAATCTCAAATTCAATGAGCCCAACAACAACTCTATAAATTCACGGTTCTTGATGTATCAAATACTTGGATTGAGAAGCACTTGATGAATCAAATTCTCAAGATTCAAGTTAGAATCTGTCACGGCCGTTTCTGCCAATTTTTTCCAGTCCATGGCCTTTTTCTTCATTTCCTTACCTTTCTCTCCAGCCATTAACTCGCTAACAAGGCCTTCAACTTCATCCCTCTTGACATTATTGTCTATCTCCATTCCAATACCCCATTTAGTGCAGCAAAACCAGCAATTAGTTTGTTGGTCAGCAAAAAATGGCCAGCAGATCATAGGCACCCCATAACTAATACTTTCGATTGTGGAATTCCACCCACTATGAGTTAAGAATCCTCCAACAGCAGGATGGCTGAGAACTTTCTCTTGAGGGCACCAGCCTGCAAACATGCTTCTTTCTTTGGTTTCTTCAAGAAACTCACTTGGCAGAATAGCAGAACTGCCTGAGACAAGATCTGGCCTTAAAATCCACAAAAAGTTTTGTTTGCTATTAGCAAGTCCCCAAGCAAATTCGACTAGTTGCTCAGGTGTCATAACAGCAATGCTTCCAAAGTTGACATAAACCACAGAGTTTGGATCTTTGGAATCGAGCCATTCAAGACATTCTGGCTCTTCCTTCCAGAGATTTGATTGAATATCTGTTAAAGACTTATCATGCACATGATTATCAAGGAAATGTAGTGGTCCAATGGTGTAAATTGGTGGAAGAAAAGATGAAAGTGCATCTAATACACCATGTTCGAGTTGTTGATAGGTATTTATAATGATGGCAGAAGCCTTTCTAGCTCTCTGAGTTTCTTGCAGGACGAATTTCACCATAAAATCATCGGGATTCGTGGTTCGTAAGAAGCTTGGAAGATCCTTCAAGCGTATACCCTCTAATTCTGGAATCCAGTCTAGAACAGTATCTAGATATCCATTTGTCAAATAACTGGCATCTGCAAGGCATAAGATGTACGACACCAAGTATCATCAGAATCATTCAAAGGGCATGGGGGCAGTGCAAAATTTGATGCTTTTTACAAAGTCATATTCTTGAAAAACAAATATTTTCCAACTTAGTTAAAAGAAAAAAAAATCTTACACTTTCTTATTCATTAAATTAAATTTTGACTACAAAGTCAATGTTATGCGTCCGCCAATGACTATATGAAGTAAACCACAAAAAAAAATGGTGAGAATAGTACTGACAGTGCTTGAAGAAGCAATATTATTTTATGGTGACACTGACAAAAATGGTCCGCAAAAAAATGGTGACACTGACAAAAAATTATTTTATTAAGAATTAGTACCTTTGAGTGGTATGATACCCTTTTCCATAAGCTTGGCATACTGGAAGAACCCCAAGTAGGAACATGCACTGGCGGTCCAAAAATGAACTTCAGGGATGCTTAGTTCTTCGGCAGCTGCAAGAGTGAAGGACGTTATTGCATCAGAAACTATGCAAGAAACTGGGGGTACTTTCGAGGAAGATGTATCGTTGAGTTCAGCAAGTAGCTCCCTGAAGGGACCTAAGCAAGTTCTATCGACAGATTCAAAAAGGGTTGGAATATCTTGGGTAGCATCGACATCTGAAGGCGGAAGTCCATCAGGAATGGCTTTAAATTGGAAATCAGGCAATCCGTTGAGGGCATCAGGACCTCTGGATTTAAGCCAGCGCCTGTGGTTGAATTCTGTGTTGACAAAGGTGATATGGAAACCATTGTGATGGAGGAGCTTGGCTAGCTTCAGCATGGGGTTTATGTGGCCTTGAGCTGCCGCTGGTACGCAGACTGCATGAGGCTTCTTCTCTAATAGCGCAATGGAACCCATTCAGTTCTTCTTGCGGGGGAATTTGAACAGATTAAATGGATACTGTTAATGGGATTTATGAGGCTTTGGGATTGGAACGATTGCAAAGTTGGTGAAAAGGTCGCTTCATTTATATAGAGAGAGTCGATCAGTGGCAAAGTACTGCTGCAGTAATATTTTTCGGGCTGGGTCTGCGGTCTACCGGAGAATATTCTTCCACAGTGGCTTTCAAAATAATGAGGCTGTCAATCTCATACAGTGAAAAGTTAACCTCTGTTAATAGTAATTAGTCTATGCTAGGAACACTTCTTTCTTCGTCCAAGGATTAAAATAATTGCTTGGAGTTCTTCATTTTTTTCATCTACGTACTCAAGAAACTTCTGAGTAAGCTGGAACAAAACAAAATGGTGAATACAATATATATAATAAAGAAAAAAATGACACTTGTGATCTACGTGCTTGCGTTTTTATTATGGGAAAAAAGTGGCCGCTGCTGGAGTCATCACCAACACTAGAGGGTTACCTCCAATTCAAGAAATCAAAGTTAGATTTCTTTATCGTCCCAAAAAGGGGTTCAATAATAAAATAGTAGAAAAAAAGCCGGGAGTTCTCTATCATTAGACAATTTTGGCATTTGAAAACGCCACGCTTCTGATTTTCTTGAATTAAATTAAGCGGAGGGCTGGATTATGGGAGAGTCAAACCCATTCCTTAGAGTTTAGCCAGGATGACCTTTTCTAATCCCCTACCAATTGATTTAGTCCACTATAGTTTTTATTTTTTTTAAATCCATTTGATTTTCCATCATGTCTATTCATTTTTCTCCTCTTGGATTAGTCCGTGGCAATTTGAGGTTTAGATACATGCACTCCTTTATTTTTTGTATGTACAACTTGTGAGGGGAATGACGTGAACCCTTCACGATTACTCAGAGGCCATAGCTGATAATTTGGTAGGACCGCGGTGCGGCCCTCCACCGTTGAGGAGGCATATTCAGCTACCATTAGTTTGCCCACGTCGGCGAGTTAATTGATAGACGAAGAAATACTCTTTATTCTGGGCAACAGCGAAGACACAATTTTACCGCAACGGATCTTCTGCCCCGCCCTCCACCGTTGAGGAGGCATATTCAGCTACCATTAGTTTGCCCACGTCGGCGAGTTAATTGATAGATGAAGAAATACTCTTTATTCTGGGCAACGGCGAAGACACAATTTTATCGCAACGGATCTTCTGTCCCACATCTTGTGCCACTTTCTGTCCCACTTTTTATTATATAACTGTTTCTCCTACATAAAAATCATGTTTTAGTTCTTTTTTGTTTCCTAAAAATTCAATAACTATTAATTGAGTAATATACAAAATTTAACAAATTCAAAATATCAAAATGCATAAAAAATGAGATTTTTTTATGAATTTTCTGCTGTATTTTTAAATTTTCTATTATATATTGCTTTTTGAAGGTGTTGTATTTATTTTTTACTTAATCAATAGTTATTGGATCTTTAGGAAACAAAAAGGAACTAAAACATGATATTTATGTTGGAGAAATAGCAATATAATAAAAAGTGGGACAGAGAGTGGCACAGAGTGTGGGACAGAAGATCCGTTGTGCAATTCTAGTATCTTGACAGGTGAGGATTATTTTGACAAAAAAAAAAAAAAAAAGACCGGTGAGGATTAAACTATTTCAACTTTTGGTTTCGCCGGCTTAGGCAAATAGTTAAATCCAACAGTCACGTTAGAAATCCTAACAAAAGAAGAGATCAGAAAGAAAGCATGCCAAGTCCACCAATATGCAACAAGTGGTCTACGTAAATTTCTCATCAATTGATTAATTACGAGAAAAGTACTCCAATTCTTGTAGTTTTGTATAGTTGTTGCAAGTGAAATTTTTTTTTTTTTTTTGGCGGGATAACTAAGAAAGTGATTAATTCCAACTTCAAAGAGGCTACTTATGTTAACAATAGTTTACGACTTGACGAAGGAATATGCAATTTATGAAAATACAGGGTTCCAGATTCAGCATGTAAGATGCATTTGATAATAAAAAATAGCACATCTGAATAAATGACACTGAATCTCTTAAGCAAACTTGCTCCAAAAGTGAGAAGTTATTCACTTCCCATTTAATGTGATATACAATCAAATATATCATATTAATATTTAATAATTTAGTAATATAATATATTCAAATTTCAAATTTTAGTTTGCAAATTTCAGTTTTATCAAACGTGTTCTCAATCGAATTATTGTGCAATTCAAAGCACAAGAAACCACCAAGAAGATTTTCATCAAATTAAACTCTTTCTAAATGTTCGTACTACCTCCTGCTTCTCTATATGTTCAAAACATGTGGACTGAATTATTTAATTAAATTAAATTAGACAAATTTTCAATTCAATAACTCCATGAGAGTCTTATGTTTGCCCTTTTTTTTTATTTTTTGTTTCAATTTTTTAAGGTTGAGCCTTATTCTATTACAGCATAAGCATAAAAAAAGTTTACAAAGAGAAATATCTAACCAACTTAGCTAACTTAATTGGCCATTAGAGTCCCCTACTAGAGGACCATTATTTAAAAAGAAAAAAAGAAAGGGAAAATGACCTGTTTCATCCCTTACATTTCACAAAAATATTCTTTTCGTCCCTCACTTTTAAAACGAAGCAATTTGGTCCCTGACATTTAAAAATTAAACCTATTACATCCCTGAATCTAATTATCAATCTAAATCAAACCATCCAATAACCCAGTGATAAATTTCGGAGATAGAATTGATAGATCATTCCGTCAACTCCATCATATTCATATGACATTTATTGAACCAAAAAAAATAAAAAGTATAAGATCATAAAAGGTCATTCTTTGTTTTGAAATAATAGAGTTTTTTTTTTTTGGTAAATCTTTTCATGTACCGTTAGTATATACGCTTGCGAGTCTAGATGTATATCACAAATACAAAATGTGGCGTTTAAATTTAAATTGAAATGATGTGGCAGGTACATAAACCCATCAGTGTATACAATGACATTGTAAGAAATATTAATTCTTCTTTTAGATGTTATAATTTTTTATTTTTTATTTTTGGGTTCATTAAACTTCACGTGAATATCAAGTTGAGTTAGTCAAGTGATCTACAAATTATACCCCTCAAAATTTGTAATTAAATTGATAGATGGTTTGATTCAGATTGATAATTGGGTTCAAGGATGTAATAGGTTTAATTTTTAAATGTCAGGAACCAAATTGCTTCGTTTTAAAAGTGAGGGACGAAAAGAATATTTTTGTGAAATGTAAGGGATGAAACCGGTCATTTTCCCAAAAAGAAATATCTCAAAGCAGTGAAAAAAGGAGGAATATCTCAATACAATGCACAAGCCTGTTCGAGCAACTCAAAGCTGCAATCAGAACTCAACACTCAAAAGAGGAAAGAAAACGGCTAAATAATACACAGACCAAAAAAACCTATACAGAGGAAAAAGCCGATTAAAATCCCATGCAGTACGATATCAAACCAATTAGCCTTCGTTCTGCTAATTCCTCTCCTTAAAGCAATAGAAGATTTAAAATGAATTTGCACATTTTTAACTCCAAGTAAACTGACATAGGCCGTCGTTTCACAAAAATTTACCTTGTAAAGAATTGGAGTTCGATTCAATTACATTTTCAACCAAACTACCAACAAAGAAATAAATGCAAAAAGGACCGAAGAAACGTTACAGCGATGCGCGCAATACAAGGCCAACAATATCTGTATCCAAGTCTCAAATTCAATAAGCTAAGCATGAGAATAATTTGGATACATTCACTTTAACGTGTCTAGTGTCTTGGATTGAGAAGCACTTGATTGATCACATTCTCAAGATTGAAGTAAACCTTTTGCGTAGCTGCTTCCACCAATCTTTTCCACTTCAAGGCCTTTCTCTTCATCTTCTTGCCTTTTTCTCCTACCATTAACTCTGTAACAAGCCTTTCAACATCATCCCTCTTAACATTATTGTCTATCTCCAATCCAATGCCCCATTTTGTGCAGCAAAATCAGCAATAAGTTTGTTGGTCAGCGAAAAACGGCCAACAGATCATAGGCAGCCCATAGCTAATGTTTTCAATCGTGGAATTCCATCCACTATGAGTTAAGAATCCTCCGACAAAAGGGTGCTTAAGAACTTTCTCTTGAGAGCACCAACTTGCAAACATGTTGGGATTCAAGTGCGGAACAAATAACTATTGAAATATCAAGACACAATAATTTAATGACAAATGAACCACAAATATGAAAGATAACGACATAAAATATTTAACATAATCGACTCCATCGTTGAACCTACGTCCACAGAGAGAACACCTATTCTTTATTATGAGAGGAAAACTCTATACAAGAATATAATTTGAACCCAATCTCAACCCTTATGTACTATCTCTTATCTCCCAATAACCCTCTCTCATCCCACTTCAGATCCTCGGTGACATGAATTCAATGCCAATTCAATGCCACCTCTAATTAAATCGTGTTTCAGGACGAGGGGCTCTTACATTGAGATCTCTTTTATCCTTTCCTCGTTTTCCTTCAGCACTACAACAAAATACCCTATCCATGAGCTTACCATTACTATCTTTGTGGAAGCTACTTCTTTTGATTCCAAAACCAACTTCCTTTGCATATGCTAAGTAAAAATTATAAGCATCTTCTTCACTCTCAAATTCCATGCCCATCTTCGGAATTAGTTCAAAAGGAATCAATGTATGAATTTTATTTATATCCTTTATCACATTTAAAACTGGTGGAGTGGAAACCTCATCATTGGTAATTTGATCTATCTTGTCAAAATCCAATCTGCGACAGGATGATACCTCAGTTTCCATAGAAGCCTTAGCATCCATATCCTGCAACCTTTTAAGAGTCGTGACACAAGCAAGACTTGCTCTAACGCTTGACCCACTGGAAGCTCTTTCTTGTTTTTGCTTTTCCGGGCTTTTTCCTTTCAACAACCCTCGAATCCCGTGTCAACAAAAATCACCTAAAAATGACAACTAAACCACCTATAAATGACAACTAAGGTCAAAAGCTCCAAATTTGACATATAACGAAACGTGAAATGCAAGAAGGCAATGTTCCAGGTCGCAATAGAACACACATTTGACGTACAACTATACAAACAAAATAATAGATTACTTTTGATTTAATCATCATGTTTTCAAGATCAGTACATGCATGTTTTAAGAATTTCATGCAAGTTAATTGCAGTTCAATAAGGAAAAAATGTAAGCAAATTTTTTCCCTCAATAATTTATTAAAATAGTTGAATTTCCAATTCTACTTGTTCACTACTACTACTTGCAACTAGTCAGAAAAGCTATTTGTTACTTCTTGTATCTTTTTTTTAATTTGGTACATTAGTAAAATTTATAACAATTCTTGAAATAATGAATAATTTTTTAATCCCACAAAGTAACTTATTTTCCAGGTATATTACAATTAGTGTGTAAGTAGTCAATTTGACCACTCAATTAATATTTAATCTTTCCAAACTCACAATTCAATGTAAATTTCACTTTAATGGAAATTGAAAATGAAGATATAAAATTGCATAACATAAGGTAGGGTGATATTGCTTATGAGTTGTTAAAATACTTACGAGTTGTTGTCTATTTCCTAACTTTCTTAATATTAAAAAAATTGAAATTCGAAATCAAGATCATGGAGCAAATAGTGATATTGATTTAATAAATCAAAGCTGAAAAACTCAAGACTTAAACCGGATGCAAGGTTGGATAATTACCTGAATAATGTGAAACGTTTTGGTTTGTTCTTTGCTGGAGAAAGCTAGGGATGGTTGGACTTTAATTTGAGTACTTCCTGAATCTTTGTAGTCAATTTGCTTCAATAGTCGGCCGCTGCAGTTTTAGCTTATTAGGCTACGGTTGATTGTTCTAAGCAATCAACGATAAAAAGGCTTGGACTTTGGAGGCAATTGTTTAGGGTTATTTTTTTCTTTTTCCTAAAGGAACCGATCTTGAGTGGTTGCTGTACAAAAATATTGGTAATGGAATTAGACCGGTTGGTTAATTTGGTTCAAAGTTTTAGAGGATAGAGAAAATTTGTGTTAAACCAAACCAAGTTGAATTATTAAAAAATTAAAGTGCAAATAATAATAGGCCAAGTGGCACAATACTATAGGTGGCATTGGATTCATGTCACCGAGGATCCCAAGTGCTCTCATCCTATGTTTAAGGCTACATGTCATCCTTGTGTGCCCATTGTGCATCAATATGTAATATGTTAACCCATCTATTTATAAAAAATATTATTTAGCCAAAAATCAAATAATAACAGAAAATCAATACTAATTCCTAAATTTGTACAAAATAGAAAATAACTTCTAAATCCTAAACAAAATAGAAAATTTCTTGACTACTACTTTAAGTAACTAAAATCAATTAGAAAACTAGTTACTTTAACATAAATTAAGAAACTTACCAAAAAAAATTAAATCAATTTCCTACAAATCTCCACTTCGTACGATATTTCTTTTAAGAACCATTTGCCTTCAATTATCAAACACACATCCGAATCAATATAGTCCTGACATTCAATTGATTCAATGGACAAATGAATAAGTGTAGTTACTCTAAACCCAACATCCTGTTGACTCGTGAGAAGGTGTCTCAATTTACCATCTCTCTTCATAGAATTTTTCTCCCCACCACTTGCAATTCGAAATCCCATTCTGTGAGTTATATTTCTAACCGTTGAGACAATCAAACGGTAAAATCACCATACTTCTTCCTATTCTTAGAACTGTCTTGCCAAGTGTGGTTTTCAATACTCCACCTATTACATAAAACTCGTAGCCATCAGAGTCTTCTTGTGTTTGAAAATTAGATCCCTTCGTTTCTTTAGAACACATGTCACGCCACTTAAAGAACATAATCCAAATAAGAAAAAATCATTTGGGATGACATATCAACCGTTAGAATTGCGAGAACATCTCCACCGGCTCATGTCAAAAATTAATATTGGACTTCACATTTTTCTTGACTCTTGAATCACCTGACTAAATTCACCATCAAGTGTTTTCATGTTTTTCGACTTTTCATTTTTCACCCCCAATGCTTTTTGTCAAACCCTTGAAACAAGGATATCATTCATTAAATTCTTCAATTGGCAACCGACACTAATATATTTGATCTCAATAATCAACCAGGATCCAACCATAAACCCCGCTTTGATACCAATTTGTTAAGATTCAAGTGTTTGTGAGCAACCCAATCTCACAATCAAACTCTGATACCACTTGTTGGGATCCAAACGCGGAACAAACAACAATTGAGATATCAAATATACAACAATTTAGTGATAAATAAGTCATAAGTATGAAAGATAAACGGCATGCAATATCTAACGTGGTTCGATTCATCATTAAACCTATATTCACAGAGAGAATATCCATTCTTTATTATGAGAGAAAAACCCTATATAAGAATACAATTTAAATCCAAATCCAACCCTTATATACTATTTCTCGTCTTCCAAGAATCTTTTCTCATCCTATGTATAAGGTTACATGTCGTCATTATATGTTCATTATGTATCACTTTACAGTATGCTAACTCACCTATTAATAGCGAATATTATTTAGCCAAAAACCAAATAATAACAGGAAACCAATGCTAATTCTTAAACTTGTACAGAATAGGAAATAACTTCTAAATTCTAAACAAACTAGGAATTTCCTTGCCTACTGCTTACTGCTTTAAGTAATTAAAACTAGTTAGAAAATTAATTACTTCCATACAAATTAAGAAACCTATCTAGAACAAATTAAACCAATTTCCTAACAAAAAAACATGCATCTTTCCTTGGTTTCTTCAAGAAACTAACTCGGAAGAATAGCTAAATCGCCTGAAACAAGATCAGGCCTTGAAATCCATAAAAAGTCTTGTTTACTATTAGCAAGTCCCCATGCAAATTCGACTATTTGCTCAGGTGTCATAATAGCAATGCTTCCAAAGTTGACATAAACCATCGAGTTTGGATCTTTCGAATCAGACATTCAGGTTCTTCTTTCCAAAGATTTGATCCAATTTCTTTCAAATTCTTATCTTAACTTGATTATCGAGGATGTTTAGCGGCCTAATGGGATAAATCGGAGGAAGATAAGATGAAAGTGCATGTAATACATGCTGTTCCAGTTGTTGAAAGGTATTTATAATGATGGCACAAGCCTCTCGAGCTCTCCCAGTTTCTTGCATGATGTATTTTAGCATAAATTCATCTGGATTTGTGGCTCTTAAGAAACTTAGAAGATCCTTCAAACTTGTACCTTCTCATCTTGGAATCCAATCTAGAACAATGTCTAGATATCCATTTGTCAAGTAACTAGCATCTGCAAGCCACAAATGTTTTACAACCAAAATATCCGGATCATAGAACTTGCAAGGAGAAAGGGGTTGGACCCACTCAAAGTTAAAATGTAAAAAAAAAAAAAAAATCATCTCGCACTCTATTATTTACATGAAATGAAATTTTTTGCCCACAAAAGTCAATGTTTTGCTTCCACCAATGAGTAGAATGCAGTGAACCACGCAAGAATATTGTTGTCAAATGAGTCCAGAGTACTTTAGAAAGAAGCAGTAACTGTTCAAGCTATTTCTTTCCTTTTTTTTTTTAATTCCAGAAATACATGGAAGAAGAAAATAAATGACCTCGAAAAATTTTGAACTAACATTTTTTTATCAAAAATTAGTCGTACCTTTGAGTGGTATGATACCCTTTTCGATAAACTTGGCAAACTGGAAATACGCCAAGTAGGAAGATGCGCTGGCGGTCCAAAGAAGAACTTCAGGGATGCAAGAAACTATTCAAGAAACTATTCAGCAGCTGCTAGAGTGAATGTCATTGCTCCATCGGAAACTATGCAAGAAACCGGGGGCACTCTGGGGAAGAGGTATAATTGAGTGTGGCGAGTAGCTCCCTAAATGAACCTAAGCAATTTCTATTAATAGATTCACAAAAGGTTGGAATATCTTGGGTAGCATCGACATCAGAAGGAGGAAGTCCGTCAGGAATGGCTTTAAATTGGAAATCAGGCAATCCATTGAGGGCATCAGGACCTGTAGATTTTAGTAAGCGCCTGCGGTTGAATTCTGTGTTGACAAAGGTGATATGAAAACCCTTTGGTGGAGGAGCTTGGCTAGCTTTGCATGGGTTTAATGTGGCCCTGAGCTGGAGCTGTTATGCAGGCGGGGCTTCTTCTCCAAAAGAGCAATGGAAACCATTCTTCTTGCCGGGGGATTTGAGTGGACAAATTGTAAGTTATTACAGAGCAGCCACGAGTTGGGAATTGGGTTGATGGCAAAGGAAAAGACACGTTATTACAGAGCAGTCACAAGTTAGGAATTGGGGTGATGGCAAAGAAAAAACCAAAGAAGAGGCTATGCAAATATATTGAAAGGGCCGATCTATTCCTCAACTTGTAACATAATGTTTCACCAAGTGGTCCTCAAATATAATCTTCAGCGCATGGCAGGTTCTGTCAATTTTTTAAAGCAAATTGACAGATTTTAACCATCGATGCTGTGATTTCTTCTCAATTATCTGTCCAAAATTAAAGTATAAAACGCTGGAAGTTCTTCATTTCTTCGTCCACTGGACAAATCTTTCATGAAGGCGGTAACAAAAAGGTGTAATAGATATGTAGCAGAAGTTGAGGTGGCATTTGTAAGAGGGTTATCGAATGGAGAATTGGAATAAACCCCATAATTAATTGTTATTTGGATTACTCCTATGGAAATCGAAATTTTGGAATCATATCTAAAAATTTAGAATTTCTCAATTCGCTAATAACTTGGAGGGTTTTGGATAAACCCCAAGTCTGATTCCCATTTAAAAATGGAGCCTGTCTCGCCACCCATTAAAAAATTAATATATAATTATGTACATACATATATAATTATGTATATAATATATATTATAATTATATATTTTGTTATAATATTAGTATAATTATATAATATATTTATAATTATTATATACACATATATTATATATTACAAAAATATATATTATAATTATTTAATTAAATATAATTATATTTATATAATAATATTATAAATTTGTTAATATTATATAATAATATACTTATATTATTTATATATATTTATAAATGTATTTATATGTGCATATAATTATACTATATATGTGTATATAATAATATATTATATAATTATAATTATATTTATTATTATAAATATAATAATATATACAAAAATTTATAATTAATATATAATATACTTTATAATTATATATTAATATAATTAATATTTACATATATTTTATAATCATAATTATATATTTTATTATAAAATTAGTTAATTATATAATGTTTTATATAAATATATATTATAATTATTTAATTAAACATAATTATATTGATACAATATGTTATAAATTTATTAATATTGTATAATAATATATTTATATTATATATGTATATTTATAAATATATATTATATGTGCATATAATTAAAATATATATGTGTATATAATATTAATAAATTATATATTTATATATATATTTATTATTATGAATATAATAATATATAATAAACATTATAATTATATAAAATATTATTATAATTAATATTTATATGTATTATATAATTATAATTATATATTTATCTTATAACATTTGTATAATTATATTTAATTATATATATAATATTTTATTTAATTAGTAAAAATTTCTTATATCCCATTTACAAAGAGCCAGCGAATCAAACATCAACTATAGTAATAATATACATTCCTCGTACCGAATTAAATAGATGTATTGGAATGATTGACTCCATTTCAAATCCAAGATGAATGATTCTAAATCCGAATCCGATTCCAACATACGAACCAAATGCCACCTGAATTTTTTTGAGCTAAATGCTTGCGTATTTATTGTGGGAAAAAGAGAGCTCATTCCTCAAGTTGTTTGATCAAATTCCACATGGAATAGGGGAGCTCATTGCTCGAGTCGTTACCAACGCCAGAGCTTGCCCCAAATTCCAGAATTAATGCTAAAATGATACTTTGTCCAAAAAAAATAAATAAATAAAATACTGGAAATTCTCTACCACAAGGCATTTCTGGCCTTAGGAAGCTATATATGTCTGATTTTTTTAAAATCAAATTAAGAGGAGGGACCAGTAGGTTGAGCAGAATTAAACTCGTTCATTTCTAGAGTTAAGACACAATATGCTTTTCTAACCAATAGTTAATGAATTTTTCTAATGAATATCCAATTGATACTCATTAGTACACTTAGATCATACCCAACTTATCATATGAATTCAAACTAACAATTATTATTCTATTTTATATTTATATATTTTTCTTAATTAACATTATTTTTTCAAAATGTGAACACCTTCCTAGATAGACCCGTGATTAATTATTTGGTTCTCCACCATGCCTCCTCATTCTTCTCTTCTTGGATAGCAAATTGGCACCATACCCCTCAAAACCAGTCTTTTTTTGTTTGTTGGGTTGGTTGTGCTTTTTGTGTGAATAGGATGGACATAGACGGTTGTGGCCCAAACGACATATGGCCGTCCCTTGGCCAGCAATGCAAAATCTGTAAATGTTAGGTTTAGACAATAAGTCAAAACTCAAGAAATGTGAGTGTAATTTTTAAAATTTGAACAAAAGTCAGTGAAATAGTCAAAACCTCTTAAGAGGTTTCTAAAATCATCTCAATTAATTTTTTATAACGGGGAAACACCAATTCCCAGTGCGACCAATTTTGGGAGCCCATGAAAACCGTAGTAAATCATGCTTGGAGGATTTGTGCACTCAAGGTAAAGGCGTGAAGTTTCTGACAATGTTCGTAATGCACCTTAATGTACTCAAGGTAAAGGGTTTTGTAGAACGCACATAATAAATAGAAGCATTTCTTAAAATATATTTTAAAAACTCTGCTACTCTTAAATATCTCAAAATATATTCTAAAAAAATACTCTAAAAATTCTGCTACAGTAAAATTTTTCAAAATCACTCCAAAAACAGCTAATTCGAACAGAGGCATAGAAAGGGCCTATCTATTCCACAACGTGTAACATAATGTTTCACATGGCAGCTCCTGTCAATTATTTAAAGCAAATTTTACATATTATGTTTCACCAAATGGTCTCAAGAATAATCTTCCGTACATTGTAGGTTCTGTCAAATTTTTAAGGGATAATTTTGTGGTTTCTGACTATGTCACTAGCTTTCCTCCAAATTTCAAAAATTATATTAACTTCCCTTGAGGTTAATTATCTTATAACATTTAGGTCAAACTAATAATTAAAAAGTGATATTAGGAGAGAGAAGATAACATAGTTCAATCAATGTCGTTCATCTATTACATTATTTAATTAATTTAATATCAACTCACACATTAAAAAAAATTACTCAAATTTGCTGTTTATCATTAGGAATCAAATTATATATACCATCAAAAAATAGTATATCATTTTATATTTTTCACTCGATACAAGGACTAAATTACTTTTTTAATTACATATCCATTGTCAAATGTGATCAACAAAAAATAATAAAAAAATTGCAAATTAAAATATTATAGAGAACAAATTTTAACATCATAAATATTCTTGTCAGCATATTAAGATTAGTTATTGAGATTTTATTGTGTTAAAGTTCATTCCTTATAATATTTTAGTTGCAAATTTTTTTGATTATTTGTTATTGATCATGCTTGACAGTGGATTCGTAATTAAAAAGAGTAATTTGAATCTTACATTAAGTGATATATAAAATGATATACTATTTTGATACCATATATGATTTTAAATCCTGATGATAAACAGCAAATCTAGTGTTTTCTTTAATATTTGGGTTGGTATCAGATTAATTAAACAATTTAGTAGACGAGAGACGATGGTGAAATCATATTAATATCTTCTCTCTCCTAATATTATTTTTTAATTGTTGATTGGATCTAAATATTGCAAAATAATAAATCTAAAGTAAGAGGTTTTTGAAATTGTCCCCAATATTAACCCACCATTCACACGACTTCCATCCCTACAGAGGTGGTTATCGAGCGGTGGTGGGGGCTAATGGATATACAGATCCAACTAGACAAAAAGAGTGTTATGGCACAACTCTTAAATTTTTTTCGCTGCAGGTGAGGGGTCCAAGGAGGGACTTGGCCACTGAGCCATTGGCTAATAATTTTGCTCTTTCTTCAAATCAATTTTATGCACTTTATGATTTCATTATCTAACTTGGCCCCACAAGTTTAGACTTCTCAGCTGCTACAAATGTTTTCCGGATTGAATTGATGTGACGTTAGACTGAATACCTGGGGTTTCCCCTGGGGAAACCTTTATGGTGGGAAGGGCATTGACCGTTCCTACCATAGGTAGAGGAGCAGAGTATGACACGTATATTTGAAAATAAAGGTGCTAACGGACCGGTTATGTTGTAGTCCTAAAGCGCGTGGAGAAGGTCAGCCATATAGAAACATTGTATGTGATTTGGTATATTTTAATACTCTACCATTTTCAAAAACATTGATCAAACATGATCCGTTCAATTTCTTTCATTTTCTCCAAAAACTCTCGTTTTTTCTTCTTGTATCTTTTTCATTTTCAATACATCAGTTTGGACCAAAAAAATAAAATAAAATTGAAAATATGTAAAAGATTCATAAATTAACTCAAAAACACTTTATAGGCTACCTAAAATATTATCTTTGTAACTTGCAAAAACTTCAAATAAACATTCAAATACTAACTATTGGTATTTAAAAAATGCACTATATTTTATCGAATCAGAATAAATCCTTATACTTTTTTATTTTTATTTGTTTTTAATATACTCAAGTTTTGGTAATAAAAAGTAAGACAACGAAAGGGTAAATTTGGAATTACATTTTTTAATATACTCGAAATGAATTCTTTAATATTATATTTTAAAATGAGTTGTAAATAAACAAATAGTTTAAAGTAAGGGAGGCAAGTGAGTTTCATACCCAAAAAAAAAAAAAAAAAAAGAGGCAAGTGAGATTTTTCAATATTTGTGAGTGTCAAGTAAAATTGTTAGAAACCTCCGGGGAGGTTTATGAAATTATCCCAAACAAAAATTTAGAATGAATAAGTTACTTTTTATAACGGTTCTAAATGTTGCTTGAAACTTTATAAATTAGGTGTCTTGAGTTTGCAAAAACAATTTCTTGCATATCTATAGCTAGTGGAAACGGAGTTTAAACTTGCTATAGGTTAGTTTCTTGTTTTCCATTATATCCTAGAGGGTAATTTGCCATTCAACCTAATTTTATTCTAATTTTATCCAACTAATAAATTAGCTTATGGAAAAATGGGTAAATGGATAATTTATGGAGGAAAGCCATAAAGAGCTGGTGTTTTATTGGAAAACCGGTTTATTTTTAATTTATCCGATAAATAAATTTGTTTATGAGAAAACGGGTACTCTGTTCTTACAATGGAGGAAAGTCATAAAGAACTGGTGTTTTATTGGAAAATAGATTTATTTTTATTTTATCCGATAAATAAATTTGTTTATGGAAAAATGGGTACTCTGTTCTTATAATGGAGGAAAGCCATAAAGAGCTGGTATTTTATTGAAAAACTAGTTTATTTTTATTTTATCTGATAAATAAATTTGTTTATGGGAACATGGGTACTCTGCTCTTATAATGGAGGAAAGCCATAAAGAACTCGTATTTGATGGAAAAATGATACTTTAGAATACCAATGGATAACAGTTAAAACACATTCACAGATTTGATATTTTAAATAATGAGATTGTTTTTAGGGGAGTTTTTATGGTTGTATTTTGGGATATTTTTAGAATTTAAGAATTATTTGAGATATTTTATAAAAATTTCAACCACCCACCACCACCCACTGGGACCACGGGCAGGAACGCTTGCAGCGGTTTTGTGCATTTTGCACACACGTAACTTTGTTTTCACACTACGTAATTTTGTTTTCATAACGCGTAACTTTAGAACAAATTTTTGTGGGTTCCACACACGTTGTTAAAAATGAGGTACAAGAAGTGATCTGAACCGTACAAATTTTTTTGGCCCAAATCTTGGCCGTGAACAGCTCAGGAGCAGTCCATCTGATGACCGCTCCTGCCCCTCATCCCACCCACTGCCACCCCCCTTCTCCTCTCTCTCTCTCTCTTCTCCTTCTCCTTCCTCCATTTTCTTCTCCCTTCCACCACCGCCCCCGCTACCACCCACCACACACTGCCACTCCCACTCCCACCCCAATTGGCCCCCTCTCCCCCTCACGTTACGTATTTTTATTAATGAAAATTTTTTCCGTCAATGACCTACTCTTTATGGTTTTCCTTTATTATATAATCAAAGTACCAGATTTTAACGAGTATTTTACATTTATTTATTTAGTACTTTAAACAATGATATTCAGCAGTTTCTTTCCCTTTTAGACCAACTCTTTTGACTTGTGAACTTTTGTGCTCTCGGAAAAAATTCTCGATTAATTTTTTATAGAAATGCAAAAGAAAAAAATTAATTATGTATAAATTCCAAAAATACTAATTTATTCACAGGATAAAATCAGAGTAAAATTTCTAGTGAATAAATGGGTTTAATATGTAATACCCGTGTTCCCATTAATTATTATTTATTCTTGGCTTTCCTCCATAAAGTGCTCATTTTGCCCTTTTTCATGAATTACTAGCTCTTTATATCACTCCTCCATGAATTATTTATTTAATTCATGTTGCATGCATAACCCACCAGTCTCCATTTCATAAGTCTAGGGTACCGAAGGATTAATAATTTATTTATCAGATATAGTCAGAGTATATGGCGAATATGTGGGTTTAACATGTTATACCCATTTTCCCATAAATTTTTTATTAATTATGCAGGGTACTGTAGGATTAATAATTTATTTATCAGATAAAATCAGAGCAAATGGCCAATTATACCCGTTTCTATTTATTCTTTATAGAAATGCTACCAATTTACAGCTTTGCTGCATGAAGTGCCCATTTTCCCATAACATACCAGCTCTTTATGGCACTTTTCCAACATATGAACATAGCACCCGCTCTTTATGAGTCGTTTACTTTTACACATTTAATTGATGTTAAATGTATAATCTACTAGTTTACCTTTCATAAATGTAGGATACTAATGGATAACAGTTAAAACACATTCACAAGATTTGGTATTTTAAATAATGGCAGCTCTTTATGGCAGTCCTCCAACATATGAGCAAAGTGCCAATAATTAAACTAGTAATTTTTTCGATTTATACATAATTAAATTTTTTTTTGGCATTTCCACAAAAAATTAATGAAAAATTTTTATCAGAAAGCACAAAAGTCAAAAGGATTGGTCTAAAAGAGAAAGAATAGCAGATATATACAGTACTTGTATTTCACGTTCGAAATGTTACAGTGCTGTTTTTGAAAAACACCCCAAAAAATATCTAATCTAAACGGAGATAGTATTTTTCCACTGTTTCATCCTTAGAAGAGTGATATAAATACAGACTTATAAACACAGACATACATGTGTTGTGTGTGTATTTGAAGACAACTTCTGCATCCAAAGCTAGCTATTCAGCTTTTGTGTCTTCATTATTTTTTCTTAAGTATTATAAATTTTTGGAAATTAACGAAATGTCATTATTAGTTCTGTGTATGGATTCAATCCAAAAATATGGTTGTATTAGTTAAGTTTAGTTCGTAAAGTTAAAGTCTTCCAAACATACCATAGGAAGAAGTAGCAAGCATTGGCAATGATTTTGCAATATAATATCAATTTGAATAACTGACAAAAATTAAAATATCATCATGTTTGATATTGGTTAAGTTTACAAAAATAATAATGAACAATTAAATGGCAGAACCTACTATTAACGAAACCTTCCCTAATTGCTTTAGACTTCGTATTAGACGGCAAACAAATTGATTTTGAAGTATTTATTTCCTATAAAACAAAGTTATGGAAAGATCATTTTTTTAATTGTAATTGTATTCAATTTAAAAAATGAACACATTAATAGTGTGAACATGAAACTAAGAAAATTGTAAATAATATGATTTCGGGGAAAAAAATTATGCTATCGACTTTTTTGTATTTATCACGAATTCACATATTGTGGCTATAAATTAAAAAATTTTCGAGATCATCTTTTCATTAATTAGTCTTGTTTTTTTTTTCCGTACTATCGTTAGTTTGAATGGAAAGTTTAGTTGCACGTTGTTTGTGAGTAACTTCTAAAGTAACTATCCTAATAATTTTTATGATTGCTTAGTATATTTATGTCATGGGTATATATTGTTGGTATGTTGTTATTAATTTTAATAAATTTTTTGGTATATTAGGTGCAGAAAATAGTAGTTTCAGAATTTTTTGAATGTAAAAAAGCAATGGGGGAAACAATGAAATAATTGCTGCGAGGGAAACACATGCACAGTGAACGGAGGAAAACATACACAGTAATTGGAGGGGAAAAAAGGCACAGCGAATGGCGAGAAACCTTTTAGTGGAGTTGGCCACCACCTTTGGTGTGGGGTGGGAGGTCCACTTAATGTGGCTTTGTTTAAGATCCATGTGGGTGCTGTGCACCTGTATGGTCCGATAGTGGTTTAGTCCCTATCAGTTCCCCGTGACCTTATTGGGTCACTCCCTTAGTATAGGCTAGATTAGAACTAGGAATAGGTATAGATGTAGACTTTGACAAGTGACAAAAAAAAAAAGAAAGAATGGCGAGAAACCCAGCACTAATGCGTAGGGCCCACTGCATATATGACAACAGCGTACGGTATTCATTGGTTGGTTGCATCCGGACATGTTCGTTTGGTTTATCTCCGCGCGCATTAGCACTACAACATAACCGGTCCGTTAGCACCTTTATTTCTAAATATACGTGTCATGCTCTGCTCCTCTAATAAAACACCAGCTCTTTATGGCTTTCATCCATAAATTATCCATTTACCCATTTTCCATAAGCTAATTTATTAGTTGGATAAAATCAGAATAAAATTAGGTTGAATGGCAAATTACCCTTTAGGATACAATGGAAAACAAGAAACTAACCTATAGCAAGTTTAAACTCCGTTTCCACTAGCTATAGATATGCAAGAAATTGTTTTTGCAAACTCAAGATGCCTAATTTATAAAGTTTCAAGCAACCTTTAGAACCGTTATAAAGAGCAATTTATTCATTTTAAATTTTTGTTTGGGAAAATTTCATAAACCTTCCTGGAGGTTTCTAACAATTTTACTTGGCACTCACAAATATTGAAAAATCTCACTTGCCTTTTTTTTTTTTTGGGTTGTGAAACTCACTTGCCTCCCTCACTTTAAACTATTTGTTTATTTACAGCTCATTTTAAAATATAATATTAAACAATTCATTTTGAGTATATTAAAAAATGTAATTCCAAATTTACCCTTTCGTTGTCTTACTTTTTATTTCCAAAACTTGAGTATATTAAAAACAAATAAAAATAAAAAGGTATAAGGATTTATTCTGATTCGATAAAATATAGTGCATTTTTAAAATACCAATAGTTAGTATTTGAATGTTTATTTGAAGTTTTTGCAAGTTACAAAGATAATGTTTTGGGTATTCTATAAAGTGTTTTTGAGTTAATTTATGAATCTTTTACATATTTTCAATTTTATTTTATTTTTTTGGTCCAAATTGGTGTATTGAAAACGAAAAAGATACAAGAAGAAAAAAGGAGAGTTTTTGGAGAAAATGAAAGAAATTGAACTGATCATGTTTGATCAATGTCTTGAAAGTGGTAGAGTATTAAAATATACCAAATCACATACAATGCTTCTATATGGCTGACCTTCTCCACGCGCGTTAGGACTACAACATAACCTGTCCGTTAGCACCTTTATTTCCAAATATACGTGTCATGCTGTGCTACTCTACCTATGATAGGAACGGTCAATGCCCTTCCCACCATAAAGGTTTCCCCTGGGGATACAATGGGTCAGTCTAATACCCAATGAAATGGAGCCATTTGAAGAAGCTCCGACGTTGCACCAAGTGGTCCTCAACAATAATCTTCCGTACATGGTAAATTCAATCAAATTTTTAAATCAAATTTTACATATTTTAACCGTTGATGATGCTGTGATTTCTTCACAATAATAATCTTTCGTACATGGTAAATTCAGTCAAAGATACAGTTTAAAAAAAGAAAAAAGTGCTGGAAGTTCTTCATTTCTTCGTCTACTGGAGAAATCTTTCATGAAGGCTGTAGCAAAAGGGTGTAATGAACACGTAGCAGAAGCTGAATTTTTATTTTGAACTGAATGCTTGCGTATTTATCATGTATTTAAATCAGCTACTTATACATTATCAATGTAAATAAGATTAATCCATAAATATTATATTTTTGTTCCAAAGATATAATTTGTATTAAATTATAATAGTTGCCCATTGAGCCTCCACTCTCCTGAGTAGGTATATACAAATTTTACATTCTCTAGAGTAGGTAATTTACTTCCTGTAAGGAGGATTTGTGCACTCAAGGCAAAGGCGTGAAGTTTCTGACAACGTTCGTAACGCGCCTTAAAAGCTCATCTGCAAATGGGCGTATGTTCCCCATTTATTCAAGTATAAAACTACACGCGTGTTTCTAATAATATCAAATCTGGTTAAACTCTGGTTAATAGTAAATTCTTAAATACATTTAGTGGTCAAAGTAAATTCTTGAATATATATTATGAACACATATCAAATTTCCTTTGCACCTTCGAACTCTGGTCAATGAGATGCCAAAGCACATTCATCAATCAGTTACAAATATGATAGAAATATTGCAGCAAACAACGGATCAGCAATGTGTTGAAACTTTTACTTATGTTATTGTTTAACTTGTTTTTCAAATGGAGTCAATCATTTAGTGGCCTAGAGTTTAGGAATTTGCTGTATACGTTGGAGTCTTTCAGTTATGATTTAGTCAGCAGATTTAATGGCTTAATGGTCTAGTCTTTAGGAGTAGTAGGGTTATGGAGAAGGTGCCAGATATGGGACCTAATCTTTAGGGATTTCAGTTGTGCATTTTGCCTATTTAAAGGCTCCAAAAGGTTATGATTAAATATGACTTTCGGCCACAGTAGTATTGTTATCTTTTTTGTCTCTTATCAGTGGCATCAGAGCTACAAGATTCCTGAGACCCGAGAGTGAAACACCTGAAATTATCTACTCCTCCCCACTACCCTATCCAAATGGCCAATGATTCAAATTTTGTGCAAGCCGCCATCCCTCGCTTTGATGGTCACTATGACCACCGGAGCATGCTCATGGAAAATTTTTTACGATCCAAAGAATATTGGTCAGTGGTTGAATCCTGAATTCAAGAACCACTAGTAGGTGCAACTGTGACAGATGCTCAACAAATAGACATTGAAGCTAGAAAGCTCAAAGACTTGAAAGCGAAGAACTATCTCTTCCAAGCTATTGATCATCCCATCTTGGAGACTATTCTTTGCAAAGATACATCCAAGGATAGTTGGGATTCAATGAAAAAAAAATATCAAGGCTCTTCCAGAGTGAAGCACGCACAGCTTTAAGCCTTGAGGAGGGATTTTGAAGTTTTGCAGATGAAGGATGGGGAATCTGTTACAAGCTTTATTGGAAGGACGATGGAAATTGCAAATAAAATGAGATGCTATGGAGAAGAGATTAAAGATGTTAACATAGTAGAAAAAATTCTGCGTTCTATGACGCGAGAATTTAACTATGTTGTATGCTCAATTGAAGAGTCAAATGACATAGATGACCTCTCTCTTGATAAATTGCAGAGGTCTTTGTTAGTCCATGAACAGAAGATGAATCGAGGCTAGACAGCAGAGGAACAAGCTTTAAAAGGTTCTACCAACACTCGCTCTAACAGCTCAAAAGGAAGAGGTAGAGGCCGAGGAAGAGGAAGGGGAGATCGAGATCATGACAAATCTAAGGTAGAGTGCTTTAGATGTCACAAATATGGTCACTATGCTTCTGAATGTGTCACTGAGCTGCCAAATTATAAAGAAAGAGAGGAGAACTCAAATTTTGCCGAAGAAACGAATGAACCAGAAACTTTGTTGATGGCTGTCCATGAAGGAAAAAAGATTGAGTCGAATATTTGGTATGTCGATACAGGCTGCAGCAATCACATGAGTGGAAGTAAGTCTTCTTTTTCGAATCTAAATGAAAGTTTTCACTCTACTGTCAGTTTTGGTGATTTCTCTACTGTGAAAGTGATGGGAAAAGGTGATGTTAAGATACATACTAAGAATGGCCTTGTGAAAACTATTTCTAATTGTTGTATGTTCTTGATTTGAAAAGTAATTTGTTGAGTGCTGGTCAATTGCAAGAAAAGGGGTATGTCATTACAATTAAGAATGGCACTTGTGAAATTTATGATCCTGATAGAAGAAGTCCTATTGCGACTGTCTAAATGAGTTCTAATAGATTATTTCCAATGAAAATTGAAAGCATTCAATCTTGTTTGATGGGTGAAGTAAAGGACCCCTCATGGTTGTGGCATTTTCGTTATGGCCACTTAAGTTTTGGGGGACTGAGGGCTCTACAACAGAAAACCATGATGACAGGGCCTTCGGAAATTACTGTTCCCTCCCTAATTTGTGAAGACTGTGTTGTCAGCAAACAACATCGTTCTCAGTTTCCCAAAGGAAAGTCTTGGAGAGCAAAGGATCTGTTAGAGCTAGTGCATTCAGATATTTGTGGCCCAATAAACCCATCCTTTAATAGAGGTAAAAGATACTTAATTACCTTTATTGATGATTTTTCAAGGAAAACGTGGGTTTATTTTTTGAGTTAATCTTTCCTACACTGACGGTGTATACACTATCAACGTTAGATTCATGACATGTGTGCAAAAGTTGAATTTCAAATTCAAATTTGCATAGTTGTCATTCATCCAACGCTGATAGTGTAAACACTGTCAGTGTAGGAAAGATTAATCCTTATTTTTTACAAGAAAAATCAGAAGCTCTTACTATATTTAAAAGGTTCAAAGCTCTTGTGGAAAATGAAGCAGGCAAGGCTATTAAGTCTCTTCGAACAGATCGAGGTGGCGAGTATTGCTCAGAATTTGAAGCTTTTTGCATGTAACATGGCATTTGAAGAGAACTTACAGCTACACATACACCACAACAAAATGGTGTATCGGAGCGAAATAACAGAACAATTCTTAATATGGTGAGAACTCTATTAACAAGAGAAAGAGTTCCAAAGACCTTTTGGCCGGAGGCTGTAAACTGGAGTATTCATGTTTTAAACAAAAGTCCAACTTTTGCTGTTCAAAACAAGACTCTTGAAGAGGCCTGGAGTGGAAGAAGACCAGTTGTAGATCACTTTAGAATCTTTGGTTGCCTCGCTTATGCCCACATCCCGGATGCGAAAAGGAAAAAGCTTGATGACAAAGCTGAGAAATGCATCTTTCTTGGTGTAAGTGAATCATCCAAAGCCTATAAATTATTCAACCCACTAACGAAGAAGATTGTGACCAGCAGGGATGTTGTTTTTGAAGAAGAAAGCACCTGGGATTAGGATGGGCGGCAGCCTAAACAAGCCCTTTATGATGATGATGCTAAACAGGAGCAAGTTCCAGCACTTGTCATGCCACAAAACTCTTCAGATACAACTCAAACAGTCACTGAAATTTCACAACCAGTTGCTAAAGTAAATGAAGAAGGAGCCCGGTCAGTTGGTCGAGTTAGAAGAAGGCCTGCTTGGATGGAAGATTGTGAGGTAACTGGGTTAAGTAATCCAATTACTCATTTTGCTTTGTTCGCAGATTGTGATCCTACAACTTTTGAGAGTGCCGTCAAAGAAGAAAAATGGCAAAAGGCAATGGATGATGAAATCAATTCAATTGAGAAGAATGACACTTGGGAGTTGTGTGATCTTCCTAAGGGACATAAAACCATCGGTGTCAAATGGGTCTTCAAGACAAAGCTAAACAAATATGGCGGTGTTGACAAGTACAAAACACGCCTGGTGGCAAAAGGATATAAGCAGTAGTACGGGGTTGATTATACAGAAGTATTTTCTCCAGTTGCAAGACATGACACGATCAGATTGGTGGTTGCATTAGCAGCTCAAAATTCTTGGCCTATCTTCCAGCTAGATGTCAAATCAGCATTCTTGCATGGGTATTTGGAGGAGCAGGTATTTATTGAGCAACCTCCTGGCTATATTAAAGTTGGGAATGAGAATAAAGTTTTTAGACTGAAAAAGGCTCTTTATGGATTAAAGCAAGCTCCGAGGGCTTGGTATAGTTGAATTGAGACTTATTTTCTTAAAGTTGGTTTTATAAAATGTCCTTATGAGCGTACAATGTTTGTTAAGATTGAAGATGGGGGGAAGCTTCTTATAGTCTGCCTGTATGTTGATGACCTTATATTTACTGGAAATTGTGATACCATGTTTGGAGAATTCAAGAAATCCATGATGACTGAATTTGAAATGACTGATCTTGGTTGGATGCATTATTTTCTTGGCATAGAAGTAATGCAATCAGATGATGGAACTTTTCTATGTCAAACAAAATATGTGGGAGAAATTTTGAACAGATTTCAGATGAAGGATTGCAATTCTGTAAGTACTCCAATTGAATGTGGCGTGAAGTTACACAAAGATCATGATGGAAAGAAGATTGATAGCACATTCTACAAGCAAATTGTAGGCAGTTTAATGTATCTTACTGCAACAATGCCGGATATAATGTATTCTGTGAGTTTAATCAGCAGATATATGGAAAGTCCCACGGAGCTGCATTTGTTAGCCGTCAAGAGAATCCTTCGTTATTTGCAAGGAACTCGAAACCTAGGGATATATTACAAGAAGGGTGAAAAATCTAACTTGGTGGGTTATACTGATAGTGATTATGCAGGAGATCAAGATGATGGAAGGAGCATTTCTGGCTATGTTTTTATGCTTGGAACAGGTGCAATCTCCTGGTCGTCAAAGAAGCAACCAATTGTCACCTTATCCAGTACAGAAGCTGAATTTGTTGCAGCTACGGCTTGTGTTTGCCAAGCCATATGGCTGAGAAGAATACTTGAGGAGTTGTAGTTCAAGCAATGTGGAGCCACTATAATACTATGTGATAACAGCTCTACAATCAAGTTATCAAAGAATCCAGTGCTATACGGAAGAAGCAAGGACATCGATGTAAAGCTTTATTTTTTGAGAGATCTTTGCAAAGATGGAACTGTTGATTTGATGCATTGTAAGAGTGATGATCAAGTTGCTGATATATTCACCAAGGCGCTCAAGAGAGAATCGTTTGTGAAACTCAGAGGATTACTAGGTCTCTGCAACCTAGGTTCAGTCAAGGTTGTAAACTGATGTTAGCAAACATCAGCTTAAGGGAGGGATTGTTGAAACTTTTACTTATGTTATTGTTTAACTTGTTTTTCAAATGGAGTCAATCATTTAGTGGCCTAGAGTTTAGGAATTTGCTATGTACGTTGGAGTCTTTCAGTTATGATTTAGTCAGCAGATTTAGTGGCTTAATGGTCTAGTCTTTAGGAGTAGTGGGGTTATGGAGAAGGTGCCAGATATGGGACCTGATCTTTAGGGATTTCAGTTGTGCGTTTTGCCTATTTAAAGGCTCCAAAAGGTTATGATTAAATATGACTTTCGGCCACAGTAGTATTGTTATCTTTTCTGTCTCTTATCACAATGAAAAATATTAAACAAGAAATAAAGAACTCAAGAAGCATTTTTGAAAACGAACAATGCATTACGAGTGATTAAAAAGAAAATCTCTAACCAAGTCCAAATTCAACGAGTCGAAGAACAACTCTTTAGATTCACGGTTCTTGATGTTTCAAATGCTTGGATTGAGAAGCACTTGATGAATCAAATTCTCAAGATTTGAGTTAGAATCTATCACAGCCATTTCTGCCAGTTTTTTCCAGTCCATGGCTTACTTCTTCATTTCCTTGCCCTTCTCCCCAGCCATTAACTCGCTAACAAGGCTTTCAATTTCATCCCTCTTGACATTATTGTCTATCTCCATTCCAATACCCTATTTAGTGCAGCAAAACCAGCAATTAGTTTGTTGATCAGCAAAAAATGGCCAGCAGATCACAGGCACCCCATAACTAATACTTTCGATTGTGGAATTCCACCCACTATGAGTTAAGAATCCTCCAACAGAAGGATGGCTGAGAACTTTCTCGAGGGCACCAGCCTGCAAACATGCTTCTTTCTTTGGTTTCTTCAAGAAACTCACTTGGCAGAATAGCAGAACTGCCTGAGACAAGATCTGGCCTTAAAATCCACAAAAAGTTTCGTTTGCTATTAGCAAGTCGGGTCCCCAAGCAAATTCTACTAGTTGCTCAGGTGTCATAACTGCAATGCTTCCAAAGTTGACATAAACCACAGAGTTTGGATCTTTCGAATCAAGCCATTCAAGACATTCTGGCTCTTCCTTCCAGAGATTTGATTGAATATCTGTCAAAGACTTATCATGCACATGATTCTCTAGCAAGTGTAGTGGTCCAATGGTGTAAATTGGAGGAAGATAAGATGAAAGTGCATCTAATACACCATGTTCGAGTGGTTGATAGGTGTTTATAATGATGGCAGAAGCCTTTCTAGCTCTCTGAGTTTCTTCCATCATGAATTTCAGCACAAAATCATCGGGATTCGTAGTTCGTAAGAAGCTTGGAAGATCCTTCAAGCGTATACCCTCTAATCCTGGAATCCAATCTAGAACAGTATCTAGATATCCATTTGTCAAATACTGGCATCTGCAAGGCATAAGATGTACGATACCAAGCATCATCAGAATCATTCAAGGGCATGGGGGCAGTGCAAAATTTGATGCTTTTTACATAGAAATATTCTTGAAAAACAAATATTTTCCAACTTAGTTAAAAGAAAAAAGAAATCTTACACTTTCTAATTCATTAAATTAAAATTTGACTACAAAGTCAATGTTATGCGTGGGTACAAATGGGATAAAACCACTGGTGCAAGCTACAATGCAGTGGGTACAAATGGGAGAAAGTATCTTTTGCCTGCCCTTGTTGACCCTAACACTTTAGAGTGCTCCACTATTGTGTGAAAAAAACACATTGTACATTTTACTTTTTTTGTTCATGTAAATATTAATATTAAGTAATTTTCATATTCAATTTTGCAAAAGCTGCTGCTTCCTTTTTTTTTTTTTTTTTTTTCCTTTTTCCTAACATTTTCCTTACGAAGGTCAAGTTTAATCTTCCATAAGAGAGAAAAGTAGATGTACAATCCCAATGTGACCAATTTTTGATGCCTTCATTTAGATTTCATATTTCTTTTGGTTTGTTTATTTAAGTGATCTTAATTACAAGCTGGAACTCAAGATGCAAGGGCTCTAAGTTGAGCTAGCCATTGGTTCATATTTTCCAATTACTTTTTTATCTTACATATATCAAATCATTACAATATATTTTTTTATAAAAAATTCAAAACATAGTAATCCAAATGCAACTGATTTCATATTTCTTTTAGTTTGTTTAATTGAGTGAGTTAAATTACAACTTAGAACTCAAGATGCACGGGCTCTAAGTTGAGCAGGCCCAAAATAGGGTGGAGTGGCTTGGATTTGGCCATGTTCAGATTGAAGTTTTAAAGAATTTTTTTTATATTTTTATTTTCATATTTCCTAATCACCTTTTTACCTTGTATACATTAAATCATTACAGTATATTTTTTTACAAAAATTCTATAAAATGTCAATCCAAATGCAACCTAATGTATCATGCGTCCTATGTCCCGGCCTAAAGGTGCAAACCTTTGAGCTTAGATGAATATCGCGCGCGTGAAGTTTATGACAATGCTCGTAACATGCCCTAATCTACTCAAGGTAAAGGTTTTTGTAGGACGCACACATATAATCCTGGGTAACATCCTACAGTGTCCTTTAGTGTCACGGTGGTTAGTAGTTTCGGTTTGGATGATGCATTTTAGAATGGGCAAACTCTTATTATTATACATATGTATAAAAGAGCGAATGCAATGGCCGAATTGAGTGCTTGTGTTGGTGATGTGGCCAATTGTGATTGGCTAAAGAGTGTTCGTCCAAATTTTTTATTCCCACGATGCTGTTACTGTTCACCATTTGCTCTGCAGGCCACTTTTTGTGGCCTTTTACACCGCAGACTTGATTGATTGACTGGTTAGAATTTGGGAGAAGTAGTGGACAAAAAATTTTCCTCCTCTCCCCTGATTTGATTTGCAGATCACCGTCACAAGTCATCTCCCACTCTACACTTTCCCCTCTCCATTTCTTCATCATCACCGCCTCCATTACTCCCTTTCTTCCTCTGTTTTCACTTTCTTTCTTTTTCGTCACCCTGATCATTATCATTCAGAAATGAAAAACTACATCCAACCACCTCCACTTCTCCATTTTTTTCTTCTTTGAAAGCCGACCTTTTCATTTCTTTTTTTTTTCCCTTTCTTCTTTCTTCCTTTACCCAAGGGACCAAAACAGAAAAATGCAGATGATTACTATTGTCTCACATCTTGGTTGGAGAGTGTTCGTCCAACTTGTTTTCATTTTTCCTCTTTCATTGTTTCTCTGTTTTTCCTTCTAACTGACTAACTGATAACGTCTAATTCTAATTCTATTCTAACAAGACCTAAACTCCTAAACTAAGCCCTAGGGTTTTTGACGTCGCGCCGTTGTTTCTCCAAACCCCTCAGGCAACGAAATGGTAAGGCGGCTCTTCACCACCAAGTTATTTCTGTCTTCTCGATGATGATTGTTACTGATACACATATATGCAGATGCTGCATTCTAATTTCCAATCTTTCGTTTGGTTTTGAAAAAAAGGCCATATCTCTGACATTTTGAGTTCTTTGTGTTGTCATTGATGGATGCTTTTTTTTTGTTTTGAAGGCTCCAAAGAGAGGTGCGAGGGCTCCAGGTGCAGTGGCGAGGAGGAAAATCGAGAAGGTGGCGAATCCTCTGTTCGAGAAGCGTCCGAAGCAGTTTGGAATTCGAGGAGCCCTCCCACCGAAGAAGGATCTCACCAGGTTCATCAAATGGCCTCTCAATGTCCGGATCCAGAGGAAGGAGAGGATCCTCAGGCAGTGCTTGAAGGTTCCTCCGACGCTCAACCAGTTCTCCAAGACTCGACAAAAAATCTTGGTCGCCTCTCCCTCACTCGCTTTTTATTTATTATGCTGTTTCCCCTTTTTCTTAATGTTATACGATGATTTTTATCGGGACTCTAAGTTGTTCACCTTGATTGCACCATCTTGACAACCCTGGTCTGGTATTTGACTGCTGTAAAGAAAAATCCAGTTATTTTCTTGACATAAATCTGTGCTTTCTCGCATATTGATCACCTATTGCACTTGTAATCATACTTCAAATGCTTACTCATTCTTATTCCCCCCCTTTCTCTCTGATGATTGCGTAGAATAGGATCCCATGGTTGAGCAGGGCAAACGGTGTTGCTGTAATTAAATAGGAAATGAAATCTTTATGTAAATTTAAAAATCATTCTTTTATGGTTCTTAGCCAACTGGATATGCCAGATGTGGTAAATAGAAAGAAATTGAGGTTGCTCGGATCATAATATTTGTACATGGTAATTGTACATTGTCTTCCCCTATAATCTCTTCGATGACTAGAAACTGAGTCGTAATGTGTCGCTCTATCTGTTGTCATGAAATTGGTAAAAGCTAATAATTTGCTGTGGTAGATTTAAGGGAGTCTCTAAATTTGTCCCTATCTTAATAATACCAGTCAAGGAGATATCCTGTTTCCTTTCGGGGTTGCCATTTCACTGCTTCATTTTTTCTCTTGCCAATGTATGTATTTTCTGATGCTTCCATTGATATGCAGCAACAAATCTATTCAAGATGCTTCTCAAGTACAGGCCTGAGGACAAGGCAGCCAAAAAAGAGCGTCTTCTCAAGACAGCTCAAGCTGAGGCTAAAGGGAAAGCTTCTGATGCTAAGAAGCCAATCGTTGTCAAATACAGTTTACAGCATGTGACGTGCCTTGTTGAACAGGTCTTTATCGTACTTTTCTTCTATATTTTGTTCGTTTTCTGTAGTGTCTCACTCTTGGTAGTACAAGCTGTGGCTCATAGAAATTATTTTCTGCTGAACAAGGCACAATTGTTGCTCACGATGTGGACCCAATCGAGTTGGTTGTTTGGCTTCCTGCTTTGTGCAGGAAGATGGAAATTCCCTATTGTATTGTGAAGGGAAAATCGCGATTGGGAGTGGTAAGTTTCCTTCTTTGTGGAGCCTTTTTGGACGCTTTTTTTGTAGCCAGGACTGATGTAATTGACACTCTCTCGCAGATTGTTCATAAGAAAACTACATCAGTCTTGTGCCTGACCTCAGTGAAGAATGAAGATAAGTTGGAGTTCTCAAAAGTTTTGGAGGCCATTAAGGTGATACATAATTTCCTACAGGTTGTACAGGTAATGATATTGTGATTCAACTTAAGGTGACATAGCTATAACAAAATATGTGTTATACACTAATATGTATTATTACCTTTTAAGATGGCTTTTCTTTCCACCTCATTTATCACACACATTCAATAGATGATTTTACCTTGTCTTAATCTCTTTTTTCCAATTTACCTAATTCAATATGTATTGTCAGGTTCTCTATATTGAGCCGATGAATATTATGATTTGTTATCTAACATTCAGCAGTTAGTTAAGGTACTTTCTGTCATACTTTCTGTTCTTTAATAGTTATCAAGAAATTGTGGGCCTTTTACAATATGTATGTGTTTTGTTTGTCCAGTGCAGCTATGTATTATCAGGAATTTGTATTTAATTATATGCTTTTGGTATTATGTTAAATATGTTCTAAGTGATACGAAATAGGACTCTACTTCTTCTAAATTTTCAAGTCTCAACTTGTGCACTGATTATTAAAACCATTGACATTCATGTATTTGCTAATACTTGGGTGTTCGATTTTAGTTTGCCAAGTTCCATATCTGTTAATTTCAATGAATTCATTTGAATGAAGACAATAAATAATGCTTTGCATTTGATGCTTGCAAATAATCAGTGGTTCATTCCACTGGGGCAAATCTTGCTTTATTTTTTTTAATCTTTAATCCCTTTTTAAAAAGTAGAAGTGAGATTTTTTGTCCGTCATAGGTTTCTCTCAATTTGTAAACCTTCCAATATATAAGTTGTTGACTGGAATTGTTTACAGCCTAGAGGGGCTTGACTTTTGATGATAATTTCATGGGATGCTTGACTTCAAAAAATTAATGATAAATCTCATTTTGTGCTTGTGAAATGAATGGTGGAATTTTCTCTTTCTATGAGGCAGAAGTGTTGTTTGGATTTAAGCATTTTTCTTCTACTATTTTCTTTAATATGCTTTTAGTACTTCTGGTAATAAAAGAGTTTCACTCATTTGCACTTTACATGGTGAGGTATTGTTATTTTTTCTGGTGGTGACTTTCTTTTAATTTGCAAAAGATTTTTCACAATTCACCTTGAGAATGAAAATTGTGATTCAACTTAAGGTGACATAGCTATAACAAAATAAATGTGCTTAAGAATAAAATGAGCTAAGGCTCGCAAAGAATCATAGTCTTGAGTTTTTATCAAATAAAAAAGGTCAAATCATTTCTAATGAAACTATTGCATTACTTTGGCATTGATTGTAAACTATGGAAACATTTTGTTTTATTATTGGTTATGCATGCAAGTATTTTGTGTAATTTTCTAACTGAAGGGGGAGAATTAGGAAGCATTAAGGGGAAAGCTCAGTGATTTGCTTGTCTTTATCTTCTACTACTATGCCTGTGATTGTGGTAAATAAGCTAGCTAGCTATCGTGGTAAAGTTTGCTATGCATTTTTTATTGTAAATTTTTTTAATTCTTTCTCCTGATCAAAAGTAGAAGATGAGAAGAAAAATAAGCAGCTTAAAAGAAAAACATGGAATTTCAGCCTAATTGAGTCATGTAAAATGGTCGTGAAAGGATGTTGTGCACGACACATGATTTTTTTGCATTGTAATTTCTTCTTCTTGCTTAGTACTTCTCTAACCTTTTGGATTTTTTGTGGGGTTTAGTAGTCTAATTTTTGTATATTAATTTGTATATATATGTTGTAGGTGCAAAAAATTGGAAATTTCTTCCAACATCAGATTCTGTAAAATTTTCCCCTTTAATAACGTGCATTCTATTTGGTTATCTTTTTAAAAAAATAAAAATTGGAAAGAATCTTAATTTTTTTTCGCAACTAAAAAGTATCAGAATGAATTTAACAAATTTGAGAAAGTTCTTTTATGATTTTTTCGTTTAAAAGATATTTTTGGGCTATCTAATCTGTTTATTTTTTGTGGTATTGCAAGTCCAAAAATTGGAACTTTGCTTTCATTCCCTTCATAAACCACTTTGTATAGGGTCTTCCGCGGTTTTTCCTCATCTCTTGTAATTCTTTCTTTTGTTTGCTTTGCTTAACTACTTTTTTTCCCTATATTTTCTTTACCCTGTTTATTTGTTTATTTCATGTTTCTATCTATTATTTTTCAGTGCCAAAATCGACAAGAAACTCTGCCTCCCACTCTTCCTCTTCCTCTCCTTTTTCTATAGAAAAATCCCCTGGCAAAACCCAAGGCCCGAGCTTCGATTCTTCTATTGTTGGCAAAGTTGAAAAGTACCAACCCATCTTATAGCTATCTCCCTCATCCAAGGCCACTATGATTTTTCTAATTCAATCCTTTTCTCTGCCTTCGTTGAGAACAATTAAGAATTACTCTTTTGTTAATTAATTAACATATATATAAAAGGGGGATGCCATATCTCAAAAGAGGTGCTTGTGGTGGTGATGTGGTCAATGGTTATTGGCTAGAGAGTGTTAGACCAAAATCTGTGCTCCTCACGTGAGTTTACTTTGGATTCCATTGTTCCTTAAAAAAAAAAAGTGTCCTATGACAGATATTTACCACTGTTTTCATCTCACTTTCTCCGTCTCGGTCTCCCTCAGAGCTCAGACGAACACTCTTCCTCTCTTGCTCTCCCTCTCTCTCAAACGATGACCGAATCTATCATTCATCTACATGCTTTCTTTCTTCTTTGTTAATCAACAAAAAGAAGAAAACAAAGAAGGCACTTTGATGTTTTTGGGTTTAGTTTTTGTTTCTTTCTTTATTTTCTTGAATTTGCAGTTACTCACAATCACATTTTGCTTCTCATAGATTGAGGACAATGGATTGAAAGTCCACGAGAAGGAGAAAAAGAATCAACTTTTCAGGTTGTGCGATTTTCTTTAATTTATTTTTTCGGTTAAGATCCTTCCAGTTTGATTCAAGATGGGCTCTTGCCTTCGATGATGGCTTTGATCTCTGATAGGCTGCTTAGACATCCTAATACAGATGTCAGGATTTCAGTTATGTCTTGCATCTGTGAGGTGTTAAGGATTAGTTCTCCGTATCAACCTTATGAGAATGAAAGAATGAAGGTAAGCTGAACACCTGCAACAGTATTTACTCTTTTCTGTATTTGTTTGTCTGCTTCCTGTTGTATACTTGTTTAGAGCCAGTTCTCAGCCTTTTCATTTGCATGCTGTACAAGATATTTTTCGGTTCACTTTAGCTGCATTCGAGAAGTTGTCGCTTTTCTCTGGTCGCTGCTATGCTAAAGCTTTGCACATTCTTGAAATCGTTGCGAAGGTCAAATGCTGCATCATCTTGCTGGACATAGGCTGCGACTCATTGGTCACTAAAATCTTCGAAGTCCTTCTAAGTACCATTAAGTAAGGCTAAGATGTTACAGCTAATTTTTAATATGTATTTTTATTGTCAAGACATTTTGATTAACTGCCTTTTCTCTTTGGGTCTTGTAGTAATTGATATTTGTTAGCTTCTTTAAATTAACTCTAATACTAACAATTAAGGTTATCTTGAATTCGAACTTGTAATAGCATTGAATTCGAACTTGTAATAGCATTCCCATTATGTTCAACCTTCTTTCCTGCAAATATGATCTGCTTTCAACTTCGTGAACTCCTCATTTAGCAGCAATGAAATTGAAAATTTTGCTCGACTCATGGCAAACCTTTATTATTTGTTGTTGAGTGATCAACTCATCGTATGCAATGCAACTAGCCTAACGGAGTAATTTAGAAAGTTGTACCAAATTAAACAAATTAGAGGTATTCATTTGCTAATCTTGCACCTGTCTCATGCAAGTCAACACATTCAATTGTCATGTGCTGATTGTTGTTCTGTGTTTGAATGTCTAATACAAGGTTCAACCACCCACAAGCTGTATTCTCATACATGGAAGATATTATGACTTGGCTTTTAGATGAGAGTGATGACATCCCATTGGGTCTTTTAAAGCCGATTCTAGCTAGTGTGCAAAAGGAAAACGAGGTACCCTTCCTTGTATAGATCTCTGTTTCATTTATTCTTGTTCTTGTTTTATTATTACTCAGTTACCTTTATTGTTTGCCTCAGATTACTTCACCCGTTTCCTCTTGGTTAGGAGAGAGTATTAAAGAACTGCTCAACTAAAGTCAGACCTTTTCTTATGAATGCAGTGAAGTTGATGAGGCTAGATATTAATGATTATGCCGATATAGTTGCTTCATTATGCCGAGAAATGCCAGCTGGGGACAATGTGGTGCTCATCTTCTTGTAAAATTTTTTACCTCTTTTTATATGTTAAACAAGCATGGCTAAGCTTTTTATTATATATTAATTGTACTTGTTTTACGAGAGCTTACAGTCAGTGGCAAAGGAAACTCTGAGTGTATGGAAAATCAGTCCCTGGGAATGGTCTTTGCGTATAGAATGCTCCAATTTTCGCCACTTAAGTGGGAAGTAGTGTGACTAATATATTTTAGTTGAATTAGAAGGTTGTTAGTATATGTTCCTTTTAATTGTACTTGTTTTACGAGAGCTTACAGTCAGTGGCAAAGGAAACTCTGAGTGTATGGAAAATCAGTCCCTGGGAATGGTCTTTGCGTATAGAATGCTCCAATTTTCGCCACTTAAGTGGGAAGTAGTGTGACTAATATATTTTAGTTGGATTAGAAGGTTGTTAGTATATGTTCCTTTTAAGTTTGCAACCTAGAGCTTGTCATGAGCAGCAAATTAGAGCTAAGGGAAAACCTGAAAGAAAGAAGAGAAATTAAGTAAACATTGTGTCTAATGAATTCCAGAAACACTAAAATGGCCTTTGTGCATAATTTGGTTTCATAGTTTTGTGAAAGAAATGGTGATTTTTCTTTGTATCAGGGCTGATATCTGCTCATTTGGAATCCACCACACTGGAGTTGGCTCATGGTCATGCACCATTCTCGAAATATCCCCCAATGAAGGTATGGACGTTATATGCAACAACACCAGATAACAATAATGAACTTGATGCAACATGTTCTTGAACTGTAGTTGTGCACTTAATGGAACTTCCTCGTTTTGGTAGGTTCCTTTGATGACCATACAAAATGCGCCTCCTGGACTTGATTATGACCGCGATAAAAAGTTCTCCAAGGCATGTCCTTTTTCTTCTAATAGTTGGCTACCGTGCTTAGATATAAACATTTTCTAGCACACCAAACTGGATCAATATTCTATCTGTTTGTTTCTACTTAGATATAAACTTTCTCTAGGACACCAAGTTAGATCCATATTCTATCTGTTTGTTTCTATTTCGGCATTTCCTCATTCTTATGTTTTTTATTGCTAAAGCATTTCCTCAATTTCGAACAGTGTTTTAAAGAAATGGTTGCAATGTGCTTGGTGAAAGACTTGACAAAGAGGTCAACTGCAGAGAAACTATTGAAACATTCCTTTTTCAAGAATGCAAAGCCTCCAGAGCTTTCTGTGCAAAAAGTCTCTGCTGACTTACCTCCGTTGTGGAATCATGTTAAGGCAAATTTGAGTGTATGTCATTTTAATGGTACTGTTATGGAACTGCCAACCATCATTTTATTTTCTAATGATTTACCTACTAAAAAATTGCAGCTTAAGGATGCTGCACAACTAGCTTTGAAGAAAATACCTTCAGCTAAACAGGAAGCATTATCACACGTCTAAGACATCAGAAGAATTTATTGGCTGTTTGATCTTTTATTTGTAACTTTCTGAATGTACATTAATTTTGTGCTCAATCTTAGTTTAGATAAATCTTAGTTTAGATATTAGTTCGATTATTTTTTGTAGGTATCATCTGGGACTTTTTCAGCAAAAAAAATGCAGGTTTAGTACATTCATTCTCATTGTTACAGTTGTTTTTAGGAAAAAAAAAACGTCCCTCGTTTAATGATCCTTTCTCAAAATATAAACCTCTTGTTTCCTTCAACCGTTTTTCATTTCTGATACTTCTAAATGCTCTATCAATCATATGAATACTGATTAGTCAATTTATTTAATATAAAAAATGTGTACAACCTTATTATTTTAGTGATTTCGATATGGCCGCATCTTCTCTGTAGTTAATTTCTTATACGCAACCAAACAAGAGCATGCATGGGCAATTGGTAAATGTGATTTTTTCTCACCATTCTATACCTGAGAGGTCATTCTTTTTCTAGATCTTGGCAGTTAGTGTATCTATGAGGGTGGTTAGAACATCAAATGGAAAAGAAGTATGACTAATTAACATCTATTTACTTATTAAATTTGTTTATGACCAGGGGGCTCCTGTGCTTGTAGGTTCTGCAGTCACTTGTCTAATTAATCTAAGATCCTGTCATGACCTCCACTTAACATGCATTCACTCACTTATTGCCTATTGCATGTAGGTGTGCACTCACTTAAACTTGTGTTGAGCATCTTCTATCATCTGACATGTTGGCCTTGTGTTGAGATCTTTAGAAAGAAAACGATTTGGAGCAGTCTACTGCACTTTCTGGCATATGGTAGGATTTAATTTGCTCATATGTTTATCTGAATATAAATGGGATCAAGACAGTTTTAAATTCATAGTTAAAAAAGCTGCTGAAACAACGAAACTTTTTAGCATTGTAGAAAGCTTTGTACCTATTATTTTCCATTGCAACAGATGAAATCTTCCATTTCGTCCATGAGGAGAGGCATCTAATAATTTTTTTTATATTTAATATTTGAATTTGAATAATTGGGCATTTATGGGCAAGATTGAAAATTACACCGCGCATCGCGCGGTGTTATTCTCCTAGTTTCAATTTCAAGGTAAAGGCGTGAAGTTTCTGACAACGTTCGTAACTTCCCTTATTGTACTCAAGGTAACTTTTTTTTTTTTTAAAGGTGAAGGGTTGTTTTGATAGGGCTGTCAATAGGATCGGATTGGAGTTAGTTGGGCCTACTCAACCTGAAAAAAAATTGATGAATCTAATCCTTCATTGAGTTAGCTTGAATTTAACTTAAATATGAAGCTCGAATTAAATGCAAGTCGAAATTGAACTTTATTAGCCTCAAACCTCATACATGCTTGGCTCGTTAATCTATACCTATATGTATAATTATCTATATAATAGGTGTATATAATTATATCCAAATAAATATATAATTACTAAATCTTGCCTTTGTATGTCGTCTAAATCACCTCTAATATTAGGCATGTTATTAATGATGTTATAACTATGTCGTCTTTCTATTCTAAAGTTGTATTAGATAAAGTTGGCAGGGACCAAGTCCTTCTTGCCCATGAGTTAGCGGTGCAAGCTCACTATTATGTTATTGCTACCTGTCATTTATATTAATTTCAAGTTTGTGTTTTTTTTAAAAGTTTTAATGTTGTGGTCATATGAATATTAAATTAATTTTAAAACTTAATAGTTCTAATAATTATATTGGGTTAAACCCAAGTTAGGCTCACAGTAGAATATTTTGTGAGTCAAGTATGAGTTTTACGTTTATCAACCCAAAACTCATAACTCAAGATCCGAAAGTGATACTAACTATATGGGTTGAATTTGGACTTATTAAAGTCGGACTCAAATGGCTTGATTGATAGGCCTAGTTTTTTGGAATCAGATTGACAAGTCTAGTTTTTTAGGATGCAATAAATAGAAGATCATCTGCATATCGGCTTATGTTCCACGTTTATTTAAGTCAAAGCGCACACTTCCTTATACTATATAAGAATGAGTTGTAGTCAAAAAGAGGTTTTGAATTTCAACCGATAGGAGCATTTTTGAAATGTGGAATGATGTAGAGTTTATTTTTAGCTTTGGGTACAGGTGATGGTAGCATGTGTTTTGGTATATGTACAGAAATCTCCTCATGTTTGTACATTTAAAGCGTAAATTTATGGAGACATTAGGATATTTTTGGAATGTGAGATTGTTTATAATCGTTTTTGTATCGAGTATATATATTGGTGTAATTACTTAAATGGTGTTACAGACACATTTACTTGAAGTGTAGTATTTATTGTGCAATTGAAATGAGGACACATTACTGTAATCTTATCACTTGAGGATATTCAATTGCCTGAAACATATTCAATTGTTTTTGCCATTTACATCTCAATTAAACTGAAGGAAACGTGGGTATGTTAATGAATTAATGCCTCAGTATCGGTTTTTCGGTGGTTTAGCTTGAGGTGAGTTTTGTTCCTTAATTTTATTGTTTATGTGGGTGAGTTTGGTGGTGTGTAGCGTCGGTGACTGCTTTCATCTCAAAATTTGAAAATCTAATTACGTAATTTAACTGTAATATTATGATTTTTTCACAAATTTGGTTGGTCTGTATAATTTGAATGGTGCGGTTATGATGTAATAGGTTTGGAGCAACTGCGAGAAAAAGTTTTCTAAGGGGTATCTAGAACAAGGTAATCCAAAAAAGTACTTTAATTAATTACTTCAATTATGGTGTGTTTTCTGCTGCATGTAGTAAGTGATTCATATATGAAATTCATTTTGATAGTAATTTGATATTGAAACATTGTGAATTGGTAAGTTACATGGTATACTGCTGATTTGAGTTTGAATTATTTAGTCACTAATGAATTAATAAATAAACCCCTACTAAGCCATTCATATTGGTAGTATTTTACATATACCTTCTAATTAAGCAAAGGTAATAGAGGCAGTGATGAATTTGTAAAAACTCCTTCAAGCAATCAAGCAAACAACTTCAATGAGTGCTCTCTTATATTATAGAATAATGAATGATTTCTTATACAAATAAACAAAACTAAAATTGCTGCAAAAAGCTAAAAAGATGAACCAAAATGATGGGAAACAAAACCTCACACTATACAAGATGAGTGTGTCTTTGAATTTTAACCCCAAAAACAGACACATAACTAATGAAATTACTTCTAATTCATGAAATGTAAATTGAATAATAATCTGAAGAGAGGGAAACTTAAATAGCTTTTTTACAGATGCTATAGTCCTTCTTGATCAACAGGTTGATTAACATTTTAGCCTCAAGAGCAGACATATAGCTAATGAAATTACCCATAATCTGTGAAATGTAAGTTGAATAATAATTTAAAGAAAGGGAGACTTAAATGGCCTTTGCAGACAATCTATTATTGAAACATATGCTATGAAGTATTATCGTTTAGTATGATATCCCACTCTTATCTTCATTCATTTACTTTCCTATGAATTTAAATACTTTCGAAACTCCACGAAATAACAACACAACCACCAACAAACAACTATTTAAAAAACATTTTTAATCACAGGTACCAAATACCCGTGCAATGTGTGGGCACTCCCTCCCTAATGCTTTCAAATAATATCATCTGTTAATAGGAGCCCAAAAGTGTTAATTAGTGCACCAAAATAGGACGAATTACATATATTAACAGAATTTACTTTCTATACATTGATAATATAATGATTTTTTTTATACAAACAACCATAAATGTATGTTACATGTATGATTTGAATTTCAAATTTGAATTTATTTTATATAATGTGATCTAACCTGTTAGTATAAAAAAATTATCTACTAATAATGTATAAAAAAATTTACCCATGTTAATATTAATATTAATAAGGAGCACTTCTCAAAAGAATTCTTTGTTTCGACGGACTTTTCTAGCAACTGCATAGGGTCACTTGTTAGACAAATTCAAATTTCATATGTTCCAACATCCGATGAAGGAGAAATTCTTATGTAAAATTGCACAACTTAAATCAACTTAAGTTGCAAATCAAATTAAATTGTAGTACAACATTTTATCAACTTAAATCATAATCGTTCTTTCTGTAAACTCGTACGTGTCCTCTAGTTTCATGCCATTCCGTAGTTTCGTTTAGGATTTGTTTTATCTTTAAATACATTTAGCGGTCAAAGTAAATTCTTAAACACATTTCAAATTACGTTTGCACCTTCGAACTCGGGTCCATGCGATGGGGCCATTTTCTCTAAGAAGTCATAAATCGAACTTTTTGTTAGTAACTGGAGCTCAAGTCATGTATGTAAAATTGTCCAAGCTACGTTTATGAATGCCAAAGTACATTAATCAATCAGTTACACATATTGAAATATTGCAGCAAACAACGGATCAGCAATTGAAAAAAATTAAACATGAAATAACTCGAGAAACATTTTTCAAAACAAACCATGCATGTATGAGTAATTAAAAAGAAAATCTCTAAACAAATCTCAAATTCAATGAGCCCAACATCTCTATAAATTCACGGTTCTTGATGTATCAAATACTTGGATTGAGAAGCACTTGATGAATCAAATTCTCAAGATTCAAGTTAGAATCTGTCACGGCCGTTTCTGCCAATTTTTTCCAGTCCATGGCCTTTTTCTTCATTTCCTTACCTTTCTCTCCAGCCATTAACTCGCTAACAAGGCCTTCAACCTCATCCCTCTTGACATTATTGTCTATCTCCATTCCAATACCCCATTTAGTGCAGCAAAACCAGCAATTAGTTTGTTGGTCAGCAAAAAATGGCCAGCAGATCATAGGCACCCCATAACTAATACTTTCGATTGTGGAATTCCACCCACTATGAGTTAAGAATCCTCCAACAGCAGGATGGCTGAGAACTTTCTCTTGAGGGCACCAGCCTGCAAACATGCTTCTTTCTTTGGTTTCTTCAAGAAACTCACTTGGCAGAATAGCAGAATTGCCTGAGACAAGATCTGGCCTTAAAATCCACAAAAAGTTTTGTTTGCTATTAGCAAGTCCCCAAGCAAATTCGACTAGTTGCTCAGGTGTCATAACAGCAATGCTTCCAAAGTTGACATAAACCACAGAGTTTGGATCTTTCGAATCAAGCCATTCAAGACATTCTGGCTCTTCCTTCCAGAGATTTGATTGAATATCTGTTAAAGACTTATCATGCACATGATTATCAAGGAAATGTAGTGGTCCAATGGTGTAAATTGGCGGAAGATAAGATGAAAGTGCATCTAATACACCATGTTCGAGTTGTTGATAGGTGTTTATAATGATGGCAGAAGCCTTTCTAGCTCTCTGAGTTTCTTGCAGGACGAATTTCACCATAAAATCATCGGGATTCGTGGTTCGTAAGAAGCTTGGAAGATCCTTCAAGCGTATACCCTCTAATTCTGGAATCCAGTCTAGAACAGTATCTAGATATCCATTTGTCAAATAACTGGCATCTGCAAGGCATAAGATGTACGACACCAAGTATCATCAGAATCATTCAAAGGGCATGGGGGCAGTGCAAAATTTGATGCTTTTTACAAAGTCATATTCTTGAAAAACAAATATTTTCCAACTTAGTTAAAAGAAAAAAAAAATCTTACACTTTCTGATTCATTAAATTAAATTTTGACTACAAAGTCAATGTTATGCGTCCGCCAATGACTATATGAAGTAAACCACAAAAAAAAAATGGTGAGAATAGTACTGACAGTGCTTGAAGAAGCAATATTATTTTATGGTGACACTGACAAAAATGGTCCGCAAAAAAATGGTGACACTGACAAAAAATTATTTTATTAAGAATTAGTACCTTTGAGTGGTATGATACCCTTTTCCATAAGCTTGGCATACTGGAAGTACCCCAAGTAGGAACATGCACTGGCGGTCCAAAAAAGAACTTCAGGGATGCTTAGTTCTTCAGCAGCTGCAAGAGTGAAGGCCGTTACCGCATCAGAAACTATGCAAGAAACTGGGGGTACTTTCGAGGAAGATGTATCGTTGAGTTCAGCAAGTAGCTCCCTGAAGGGACCTAAGCAAGTTCTATCCATAGATTCACAAAGGGTTGGAACATCTTGGGTAGCATCGACATCTGAAGGCGGAAGTCCATCAGGAATGGCTTTAAATTGGAAATCAGGCAATCCGTTGAGGGCATCAGGACCTCTGGATTTAAGCAAGCGCCTGTGGTTGAATTCAGTGTTGACAAAGGTGATGTGGAAACCATTGTGATGGAGGAGCTTGGCTAGGTTCAGCATGGGGCCTATGTGGCCTTGGGCTGCAGCTGGTACGCAGACTGCATGAGGCTTCTTCTCCAATGGAGCAATGGAACCCATTCAGTTCTTCTTGCAGGGGAATTTGAACAGATTAAATGGAAATTGTCAATGGGATCTATGAGGCTTTGGGATTGGAACGATTGCAAAGTTGATGAAAAGGTAGCTTCATTTATATAGACGGAGTCGATCAGTGGCAAAGTACTGCTGCAGTAATATTTTTCGGGCTGGGTCTACGGTCTACCGGGGAATAGTCTTCCGCAGTGGCTTTCAAAATAATGAGGCTGTCAATCTCATAAAGTGAAAAGTTAACATCTGTTAATAGTCATTAGTCTATGCCAGGAACACTTCTTTCTTCGTCCAAGGATTAAAATAATTGCTTGGAGTTCTTCATTTTTTTCATCTACGTACTCAAGAAACGTCTGAGTAAGTTGGAACAAAACAAAATGGTGAATACAATATATATAATAAAGAAAAAAATGACACTTGTGATCTACGTGCTTGCGTATTTATCACCAACACTAGACATTTTTGGCATTTGAAAACGCCACGCTTCTGATTTTCTTGAATCAAACCCATTCCTTAGAGTTTAGCCAGGATGACCTTTTCTAATCCCCTACCAATTGATTTAGTCCACTATAGTTTTTATTTTTTTTAAATCCATTTGATTTTCCATCATGTCTATTCATTTTTCTCCTCTTGGATTAGTCCGTGGCAATTTGAGGTTTAGATACATGCACTCCTTTATTTTTTGTATGTACAACTTGTGAGGGGAATGACGTGAACCCTTCACGATTACTCATAGGCCATAGCTGATAATTTGGTAGGACCGCGGGGCGACCATCCGCTGTTGATTTGCCCACGTCGGCGAGTTAATTGATAGATAGACGAAGACATCTGGGTCACTCTTTATTCTGGGCAACGGCGAAGACACAATTTTAGTATCTTAAAGGGTGAGGATTAAACTATTTCAACTTTTGGTTTCGCCGGCTTAGGCAAATAGTTAAATCCAACAGTCACCTTAGAAATCCTAACAAAAGAAGAGATCAGAAAGAAAGCATGCCAAATCCACCAATATGCAACAAGTGGTCTACGTAAATTTCTCATCAATTGCTTAATTACGAGAAAAGTACTCCAATTCTTGTAGTTTTGCATAGTTGTTGCAAGTGAAATTCATTTTTTTTTTTGGCGGGATTACTAAGAAAGTGATTAATTCCAACTTCAAAGAGGTTACTTATGTTAACAATAGTATACGACTTGAGGAAGGAATATGCAATTTATGAAAATACAGGGTTCCAGATTTAGTATGTAAGATGCATTTGATAATAAAAAATCGCACATCTGAATAAATGACACCGAATTTCTTAAGCAAACTTGCTCCAAAAGTGAGAAGTTATCTGCTTCCCATTTAATGTGATTTACAATCAAATATATCATATTAATATTTAATAATTTAGTAATATAATATATTCAAATTTTAAATTTTAGTTTGCAAATTTTAGTTTTATCAAACGCGCTCTTAATCGAATTATTGTGCCATTCAAAGCACAAGAAACCACCAAGAAGATTTTCATCGAATTAACTCTTTCTAAATGTTCGTACTACCTTCTGCTTCTCTATATGTTCAAAACATGTGGTTTGAATTATTTAATTAAATTAAATTAGACAAATTTTCAATTCAATAACTCCATGATTCTTATGTTTGCCCCTTTTTTTATTTTTTGTTTCAATTTTTTAAGGTTGAGCCTTATTCTATTACAGCATAAGCATAAAAAAAGTTTACAAAGAGAAATATCTAACCAACTTAGCTAACTTAATTGGCCATTAGAGTCCCCTACTATAGGACCATTATTTAAAAAGAAAAAAAGAAATATCTCAAAGCAGTGAAAAAAGGAGGAATATCTCAATACAATGCACAAGCCTGTTCGAGCAACTCAAAGCTGCAATCAGAACTCAACACTCAAAAGAGGAAAAAAAACGGCTAAATAATACACAGACCAAAAAAACCTACACCGAGGAAAAAGCCGATTAAAATCCCATGCAGTACGATATCAAACCAATTAGCCTTCGTTCTGCTAATTCCTCTCCTCAAAGCAATAGAAGATTTAAAATGAATTTGCACATTTTTAACTCCAAGTAAACTGACATAGGCCGTCGTTTCACAAAAATTTACCTTGTAAAGAATTGGAGTTCGATTCAATTACATTTTCAACCAAACTACCAACAAAAAAATAAATGCAAAAAGGACCGAAGAAACATTACAGCGATGCGCGCACTACAAGGCCAACAATATCTGTACCCAAGTCTCAAATTCAATAAGCTAAGCATGAGAATAATTTGGATACATTCACTTTAACGTGTCTAGTGTCTTGGATTGAGAAGCACTTGATTGATCACATTCTCAAGATTGAAGTAAACCTTTTGCGTAGCTGCTTCCACCAATCTTTTCCACTTAAAGGCCTTTCTCTTCATCTTCTTGCCTTTTTCTCCTACCATTAACTCTGTAACAAGCCTTTCAATATCATCCCTCTTAACATTATTGTCTATCTCCAATCCAATGCCCCATTTTGTGCAGCAAAATCAGCAATAAGTTTGTTGGTCAGCGAAAAATGGCCAACAGATCATAGGCAGCCCATAGCTAATGTTTTCAATCGTGGAATTCCATCCTGTAATACCCCAAATTTTAGGATACTATTTTTGTTTAGTCTCAAAGAAAGGATTACGGTTTCTTTATTTTATTTTGTCGTAAAACATTGTTTTATTTTAAAAAAAGACTAGAAACCTTACTTGTACTTTAAAACCCTAGTTTACTTGTGACTAGCAGGTTATGTTTAAATCCCTCATATTTGACTCAAAACCCTAATTTTATTCTATGGAATTGTAAAATTCATCACACTTTTCTTAAAATGCCCTTTTATTTGGAAATTATTCTTTTACTATGGCCCTACTACTCAATCATTCCTCAATAAGTGCAAATGAACCTAGAAAGTAGGGTTTCACTCTTCGTTTTCAAGATTGGAGCAAATTAGGGTTTTCGCGATTTTTTCGCCGGATGATTTTTCGGTACGGAGCAAGGATCAAATTTGGTGATTAAAAGTGACTTTCAGGTGAGAAATAGTATGTGATTAGATGCAATAATAAAAAGTTAGTGAATAGGAAGAAAAAAACCCTAGTACGGGTGATTTAAGGAAAATCGGCTCGAACCGACGGGTACCGTTTGTTACCGGGTAAACACACCATTTGACCTATACTTTATTACCTTAATCTTCTCATTTTATTTTAGCTAATTAACCCTCAAAATATCTCATACATCAGCCACAATATTTGACCAAGAGAAATGAGAGAAAATGCTAGAAAGAAAACAAGTGTCAAGGCATCTATGGAAGTTGGACTTTGACCAACTTGTCTTAACCTTCACAAAACAGAAATTTGACCAAAATTTCCTCATTTCTTCCCGTTTTCTTAGTCTTGGCCGAAATTCTTGAGAGGAAAAATAAGAGAGGAAAAACTTCATGTTGCACCTCAATTTCAAGCCTCAATCTTGAGTTTCAACCGATAATCTTGCAAATTCCTCCACAAAAGTTGATCTCCAAGGAAGCTTAAGGGTTTTGGTGGAGTGATTTTGGGAAGAGGAAGGTCTTGGCAGCTTCTTGATATAGGGATTAAGGTGAATTTGGTAAGAAACTTCCCTCTACTTCTTATATGTGTGAACTAGAATCTTAAAGTTATAGTTTTGATGGATTTATGGGGAAAATTTCATGGGTTAAATGGTATGTTGGGATGTTTAACTAGGGTTTATATTTTCAGCCTTGATTATGGTTATCTACCTCTTAATTGATGTTATTGAGCTAGTAATTGGTGGGTTTGATGATAGAGCACTTGTTAGATACGAATTTATAGAGTAAAGGTGCAAATTTCAGAATTTGGAAACCAAGCTACCCTGTTCTGTCCGGTTTTAGTGCTCCATGTTAGAGGTCGAATTGGCCTTGGCTTAAAACATGAAAGTTTCAGGGAATGACATTTTAGAGGTGCCTGCAAAATTTCAGGTCAATCGGAGTAGTGTAGAATGAGAAAAGTCGAAATTACTATTGCTGTTCTGGTTTTACTCGAAATTGAGAAGTGCGTCGGTAATGGGTTATTTTGATTGAGAATGCTTCCGAATTGGTTGTTGAGGTCTTCTGATGAAATGTATCCCTGTTTCTTAGCTTTTATCTGGTTTTGGAATTTCTAGATTTGGACTTATGTAGGCTGTTTTATGATGTTTACCCCAGAATGCGATTTGTGAATCTGTTTTTCCGGTTCTGGTGTAGTTTTCTTGCATTTTTGACCTGGTTACACTCGAAACTGGACTGAGTGGCCTTCTTCAATATTGTATCCTCTTATGTCTTGAATATATCTGCAAAATTTCCGGTCAAACGGATCTGTGTAGCTCGAGTTATAATCAAAACACTCGCACCTGTTTTGTACCCTGAAATTGTGTACGTTTTGAATTTCAGCTTCTGACCGTGCATTTTTCCGTTTTGATCCCGTACGATCTGGGTGTCAACTCCTTCATAAGAAATGTAGATCTTGGTTTTGGCTTCGAAATGGTATAAAGTGCGTCGAAATCCGAGTTCCGTAGCTTCCTTTATGACCAAAACAAGATCGATCGTCAGAACTGCCTTGAATCTGGACAGTTCTGATGGGTACTTTGGCACTCAATTTTCGTTCTGTTCTGAGTGGATTCAGGTCTTGGCCAAAACATCAAAGTTTTAGCCTTATGTCTCAGCTTTTTAATGCCTTTGAAATTTCCTGATTTAGATTTGTGAGCTGGGAGTTATGGTCCAGCAAACATACCCTGTTCGTTACTCAAGAGTGCGAATTTCTGAAACGATTTTCCATACTTTCGACCTATTTCTGTTCAGATTCGGATTTAGGTGTCTTCATGAAAATTGTATCCCTTCCTCTTATCTTCGTAACGGTACCTCATGTACCTTGATCCGATATTCCTAGCCTAACTTTTGATCAAAACGGTTTGAGAAGGCAGATTTGGCCATTTCCGTTTGCCGTTCCGCGCGGGCGCGTGCGCTCGTTTTGCCGTTTCCGCACTTGCATGTGCCGATTTTGCCATTTTGCTTGTTTTAAGTATGTTAGTAGCCGTTTGTGATATATTGTGACACAATCTTCAATTTCAGACGGTGGTGAATTAGGTGGTGCCGGTGGGGCCTACTAGCTACTCCTCGCGGCACGAATTTCGTACTTTTGCTCTTTTGTTCGTTGTGTAAGTTTTCAGGCCGCTCTTGTGTGTTAGTTGCTTATGTGTTTCGATATGTATGAAGATGGTACCTAGGCGAGGGTGTACTTTATCGCACTCGACCTAAACCCTAACTTGCGCACATATTTGTACATGGCTTGTGTATATGAGCAATTTTGGAACTAAAACCCTTGAGCTTGTAGCTCAGGGTGACTTTTGAATAATTTTGTGAAGTTTGTGAGTTTGGGGTTGATCTTCCGACCTAGATGGACTATTCGAGTCGGTCAGGGCTTGGTCGAAGCCAGTCCAACTTAGTCTGGGGTCACCAAGTTTGTGAATCCGGTTCACCGAGAATGTGGACCAAGTTTGTGACCCGAGCTTGTGACTCAAGCTCAAGTTTGTGATTTCGTTCGCTCGAGCAAGTTTGTGAGGTGACTGGCCAGAGAGGGTGATAAGGTGTACGGTGGGAGAACAAGTGGAGTTCTACGGACCATTATTTGTGGTCGACGGAGTGTCGGCAGGAGATCATATATGGCACATGAATTGGCTTTGGAGCCACCTGTATCCTTATTATGTGATGTTATTTTTCTGCTTTTGCTTTACTCTTAATGTGTAATTGTTAATATGTGAGATTTATGCTTTTGCCCCTGTTTACTTACTAAGCATATAGTTTACCCCTTTCCTTTTGTTTTCTTTAGCAGGGGCCGACGCGGGGACTTTTGACACATACCCTAGTATAGTTAGGTTTGTTTATAATAGTAGAACAGCTAGGATGTTTGTTTTTGTTTTGGTGATTTGTATAAGGACCCTCCATAGGGCTCGTGGCGAAGGAAGGCTTGTGATTTTATTGTTGTGGAAATTCCTCTTGTATAATAGTGGGGATCATGGATCCGAGTGGCGCAGTGGAAGCGTAGACGCTTCGCTTTTGATATGTAATTCTTGGAGATTTATATTGTAATATTTGAGGTTTATTTTTGTAATTCATTTGAGGATTGTAATGAACGACTGAGTCCCGGCGAGAGTTGGGCAGGCGACCCGCCGAACCCTGGGGTACGCCCTAGGGGGAGGTGGGGCCGTCACAGTTGGTATCAGAGCTTAGGTTTCAGATCTTTGTAGTGTATCCTAGGCTAATGTTTAGGATGCCGGACTGTGGGATTTGATTTGATTTGAAAGTTAAGCAATTGAGGGATAAAACCTATTGCTGCTTCGCGTGGTCTCTGCGCAGAGTGAGCCTGGATGAAGTAGCGAATAAGTATGAAGGACTAAGTGTTCATTCGAGCATAAGTTATGGATCATAAATGTTATAGGCCTTAAAATCTTTCTCATGGTATCTGAGGACCATAGATAGGTACGTTAGGTAGGAATTTCGATTGTAGATAGTTTACTCTTAGGACTGCAGCTCGAGATGTGAATTACCTTATTTCGGATTCTTGTGCATGAGTACTCCGGAGTTGAGTACTTGAGACTAGCATTTTGGGAACATGAACAGGCTTTGTCTGGCTAGAGTGAGTACAAGATATCAACGGGCACCTTGGGAAGTGGAGTAAGAAACCGGACGAGGGTGATTTTCACTGAGCGTGGGACGATAAGTCGTGTTTTTTTCATTTTGCCCTTGCATTGTCCCTACATGTCATTTATTTGTGGTTTGTGAATACGTACACATATAGTACTTGCTGCACTTGACATTGTCTAAATTGAAATGTCTCTTGGTGTATATGGTGCATTATATTGTGAACATTTTGATGACTTGTATATATATGTACACCTTTTGATCTTTTGATTATTTCGGGTATTCTAACCCTTAACTCGTTGATTGCAATTTCGAGAACGAAATTCTTTGAAGAATGGGAGATTGTGATACCCCAAATTTTAGGATACTATTTTTGTTTAGTCTCAAAGAAAGGATTACGGTTTCTTTATTTTATTTTGTCGTAAAACATTGTTTTATTTTAAAAAAAGACTAGAAACCTTACTTGTACTTTAAAACCCTAGTTTACTTGTGACTAGCATGTTATGTTTAAATCCCTCATATTTGACTCAAAACCCTAATTTTATTCTATGAAATTGTAAAATTCATCACACTTTTCTTAAAATGCCCTTTTATTTGGAAATTATTCTTTTACTATGGCCCTACTACTCAATCATTCCTCAATAAGTGCAAATGAATCTAGAAAGTAGGGTTTCACTATTCGTTTTCAAGATTGGAGCAAATTAGGGTTTTCGCGATTTTTTCGCCGGATGATTTTTCGGTACGGAGCAAGGATCAAATTTGGTGATTAAAAGTGACTTTCAGGTGAGAAATAATATGTGATTAGATGCAATAATAAAAAGTTAGTGAATAGGAAGAAAAAAACCCTAGTACGGGTGATTTAAGGAAAATCGGCTCGAACCGACGGGTACCGTTTGTTACCGGGTAAACACACCATTTGACCTATACTTTATTACCTTAATCTTCTCATTTTATTTTAGCTAATTAACCCTCAAAATATCTCATACATCAGCCACAATATTTGACCAAGAGAAATGAGAGAAAATGCTAGAAAGAAAACAAGTGTCAAGGCATCTATGGAAGTTGGACTTTGACCAACTTGTCTTAACCTTCATAAAACAGAAATTTGACCAAAATTTCCTCATTTCTTCCCATTTTCTTAGTCTTGGCCGAAATTCTTGAGAGGAAAAATAAGAGAGGAAAAACTTCACGTTGCACCTCAATTTCAAGCCTCAATCTTGAGTTTCAACCTATAATCTTGCAAATTCCTCCACAAAAGTTGATCTCCAAGGAAGTTTAAGGGTTTTGGTGGAGTGATTTTGGGAAGAGGAAGGTCTTGGCAGCTTCTTGATATAGGGATTAAGGTGAATTTGGTAAGAAACTTCCCTCTACTTCTTATATGTGTGAACTAGAAGCTTAAAGTTATAGTTTTGATGGATTTATGGGGAAAATTTCATGGGTTAAATGGTATGTTGGGATGTTTAACTAGGGTTTATATTTTCAGCCTTGATTATGGTTATCTACCTCTTAATTGATGTTATTGAGCTAGTAATTGGTGGGTTTGATGATAGAGCACTTGTTAGATACGAATTTATAGAGTAAAGGTGCAAATTTCAGAATTTGGAAACCAAGCTACCCTGTTCTGTCCGGTTTTAGTGCTCCATGTTAGAGGTCGAATTGGCCTTGGCTTAAAACATGAAAGTTGCAGGGAATGACATTTTAGAGGTGCCTACAAAATTTCAGGTCAATCGGAGTAGTGTAGAATGAGAAAAGTCGAAATTACTATTGCTGTTCTGGTTTTACCTGAAATTGAGAAGTGCGTCGATAATGGGTTATTTTGATTGAGAATGCTTCCGAATTGGTTGTTGAGGTCTTCTGATGAAATGTAGCCCTGTTTCTTAGCTTTTAGCTGGTTTTAGAATTTCTGGATTTGGACTTATGTAGGCTGTTTTATGATGTTTACCCCAGAATGCGATTTGTGAATCTGTTTTTCCGGTTCTGTTGTAGTTTCTTGCATTTTTGACCTGGTTACACTCGAAACTGGACTGAGTGGCCTTCTTCAATATTGTAGCCTCTTATGTCCTGAATATATCTGCAAAATTTCCGGTCAAACGGATCTGTGTAGCTCGAGTTATAATCAAAACACTCGCACCTATTTTGTACCCTGAAATTGTGTACGTTTTGAATTTCAGCTTCTGACCGTGCATTTTTCCATTTTGATCCCGTACTATCTGGGTGTCAACTCCTTCATAAGAAATGTAGATCTTGGTTTTGGATTCGAAATGGTATAAAGTGCGTCGAAATCCGAGTTCCGTAGCTTCCTTTATGACCAAAACAAGATCGATCGTCAGAACTGCCTTGAATCTGGACAGTTCTGATGGGTACTTTGGCACTCAATTTTCGTTCTGTTCTGAGTAGATTCAAGTCTTGGCGAAAACATCAAAGTTTTAGCCTTATGTCTCAGCTTTTTAATGCCTTTGAAATTTCTTGATTTAGATTTGTGAGCTGGGAGTTATGGTCCAGCAAACATACCCTGTTCGTTACTCAAGAGTGCGAATTTCTGAAACGATTTTCCATACTTTCGACCTATTTCTGTTCAGATCCGGATTTAGGTGTCTTCATGAAAATTGTAGCCCTTCCTCTTAGCTTCGTAACGGTACCTCATGTACCTTGATCCGACATTCCTAGCCTAACTTTTGATCAAAACGGTTTGAGAAGGCAGATTTAGCCATTTCCGTTTGCCGTTCCGCGCGGGTGCGTGCGCCCGTTTTGCCGTTTCCGCACTTGCATGTGCCGATTTTGCCATTTTGCTTGTTTTAAGTATGTTAGTAGCCGTTTGTGATATATTGTGACACAATCTTCAATTTCAGACGGTGGTGAGTTAGGTGGTGCCGGTGGGGCCTACTAGCTATTCCTCGCGGCAAGAATTTCGTACTTTTGCTCTTTTGTTCGTTGTGTAAGTATTCAGGCCGCTCTTGTGTGTTAGTTGCTTATGTGTTTCGATATGTATGAAGAGGGTACCTAGGCGAGGGTGTACTTTATCGCACTCGACCTAAACCCTAACTTGCGCACATATTTGTACATGGCTTGTGTATATGAGCAATTTTGGAACTAAAACCCTTGAGCTTGTAGCTCAGGGTGACTTTTGAATAATTTTGTGAAGTTTGTGAGTTTGGGGTTGATCTTCCGACCTAGATGGACTATTCGAGCCGGTCAGGACTTGGTCGAAGCCAGTCCAACTTAGTCTGGGGTCACCAAGTTTGTGAATCCGGTTCACCGAGAATGTGGACCAAGTTTGTGACCCGAGCTTGTGACTCAAGCTCAAGTTTGTGATTTCGTTCGCTCGAGCAAGTTTGTGAGGTGACTGGCTAGAGAGGGTGATAAGGTGTACGGTGGGAGAACAAGTGGAGTTCTACGAACCATTATTTGTGGTCGACGGAGTGTCGGCAGGAGATCATACATGGCACATGAATTGGCTTTGGAGCCACCTGTATCCTTATTATGTGATGTTATTTTTTTGTTTTTGCTTTACTCTTAATGTGTAATTGTTAATATGTGAGATTTACGTTTTTACCCCTGTTTACTTACTAAGCATATAGCTTACCCCTTTCCTTTTGTTTTCCTTAGCAGGGGCCGACGCGGGGACTTTTGACACATACCCTAGTATAGTTAGGTTTGTTTATAATAGTCGGACAGCTAGGATGTTTGTTTTTGTTTTGGTGATTTGTATAAGGATCCTCCATAGGGCTCGTGGCGAAGGAAGGCTTGTTGTGATTTTATTGTTGTGGAAATTCCTCTTGTATAATAATGGGGATCATGGATCCGAGTGGCGCAGTGGAAGCGTGGACGCTTCGCTTTTGATGTGTAATTCTTGGAGATTTATATTGTAATATTTGAGGTTTACTCTTGTAATTCATTTGAGGATTGTAATGAACGACTGAGTCCCGGCGAGAGTTGGGCAGGCGACCCGCCGAACCCTGGGGTACGCCCTAGGGGGAGGTGGGACCGTCACACATCCACTATGAGTTAAGAATCCTCCGACAAAAGGGTGCTTAAGAACTTTCTCTTGAGAACACCAACTTGCAAACATGTTGGGATTCAAGTGCGGAACAAATAACTATTGAAATATCAAGACACAATAATTCAATGACAAATGAAACACAAATATGAAAGATAACGACATACAATATTTAACATAATCGACTTCATCGTTGAATCTACGTCCACAGAGAGAATACTAATTCTTTATTATAAGAGGAAAACTCTATACAAGAATATAATTTGAACCCAATCTCAACCCTTATGTACTATCTTTCATCTCCCAATAACCCTCTCTCATCCTATGTTTAAGACTACATGTCATTCTTGTGTGCCCATTGTGCATCAATATGTAATATGTTAACCCATCTATTTATAAAAAATATTAGTTAGCCAAAAATCAAATAATAACAGAAAATCAATACTAATTCCTAAACTTGTATAAAATAGAAAATAACTTCTAAATCCTAAACAAAATAGAAAATTTCTTGATTACTACTTTAAGTAACTAAAATCAATTAGAAAACTAGTTACTTCCACACAAATTAAGAAACTTATCTAAAAAAATTAAATCAATTTCCTACAAATCTCCACTTCGATGAATATTTTTTTTAAGAAGCATTTGCCTTCAATTATCAAACACATATCCGAATCAATACAGTCTTGACATTCAATTGATTCAATCGACAATTGAATAAGTGTAGTTACTCTAAGTCCAACATCCTGTTGACTCGTGAGAAGGTGTCTCAATTTACCATCTTCCTTCATAGGATTTTTTCTTACCACCACTTGCAACTCGAAATCCCCTTCTGTGAGTTATATTTCTAACCATTGAGAAAATCAAATGATAAAATCACCATACTTCTTCCTATTCTCAGAACTGTCTTGCCAAATGTGGTTTTCAATACTCCACCTATTACATAAAACTCGTAGCCATCAGAGTTTTCTTGTGTTTGAAAATTAGATCCCTTCAATTCTTTAGAACACATGTCACGCCATTTAAAGAACATAATCCAAATAAAAAAAATCATCTGGGATGAAATATCAACCGTTAGAATTGCGAGAATATCTCCACCGGTTCATGTCCAAAATTAATATTGGATTTCACATTTTTCTTGACTCTTGAATCACCTGGCTAAATTCACCATCAAATGTTTTCATGTTTTTCGATTTTTCATTTTTCACCCCCAATACTTTTTGTCAAACTCTTGAAACAAGGATATCATTCATTAAAATTTTCAATTGGCAACCGACACCAATATACTTGATCTCAATAATCAACTAGGATCCAACGATAAACCCCGCTTTGATACCAATTTTTTAAGATTCAAGTGTTTGTGAACAATCCAATCTCACAATCAAACTTTGATATCACTTGTTAGAATCCAAACGCGGAACAAACAACAATTGAGATATCAAGTACACAACAATTTAGTGATAAATAAGTCATAAGTATGAATGATAAACGATATACAATATCTAACGTGGTTCGATTCATCATTAAACCTACATCCACAGAGAGAATATCCATTCTTTATTATGAGAGGAAAACCCTATATAAGAATACAATTTAAACCCAAATCCAACCCTTATATATCATCTCTCGTCTTCCAAGAATCTTTTCTCATCCTATGTATAAGGTTACATGTCGCCATTATATGTTCATTATGTGTCACTTTATAGTATGCCAACTCACCTATTAATAGAGAATATTAGTTAGCTAAAAATCAAATAATAACAGGAACCAATGCTAATTCTTAAACTTGTACAGAATAGGAAATAACTTCTAAATTCTAAACAAAATAGGAATTTCCTTGCCTATTGCTTTAAGTAATTAAAACTAATTAGAAAATTAGTTATTTCCATACAAATTAAGAAACCTATCTAAAACAAATTAAACCAATTTTCTAACAAAAAACATGCATCTTTCCTTGGTTTCTTCAAGAAACTCACTCGGAAGAATAGCTAAATCGCCTGAAACAAGGTCAGGCCTTGAAATCCAAAAAAAGTCTTGTTTACTATTAGCAAGTCCCCATGCAAATTCGACTAGTTGCTCAGGTGTCATAATAGCAATGCTTCCAAAGTTGACATAAACCATCGAGTTTGGATCTTTCGAATCAGACATTCAGGTTCTTCTTTCCAAACATTTGATCCAATTTCTTTCAAATTCTTATCCTTAACTGTTGAAAATAGTTAGTGATGAACCCCACATCGAAAAGACATGAAGAATAGAAGAGGTTTATAATCAAGTGCACACCTATTCAAATCAATTTGGATAATAGAAAATTTTGGAGGAAAACTTCAAAATTTCACATGCATTTGTCCTGTTGACTATTAAATTAAAAAATAAATTTAATGGTCAAAAGATTGGCACTTGGGCACTTGGGGCTCTTGGATCTTAAGAACCGAAATTAATTTTAATTAATTTCATTTTAATATTTCTTCCTAACTAAACGATTTTCGTTTAAGGGTCGCATCTAATGATACAACACATACAACCATTTACGTGTCTATTCGTTTTGAAAAGGTACCTATTCATAAAGAAATACGTATCTAAAAGACATGACGTTTCTCTTGGGGTATCTGAACGTTATAAATAATAGTGTCCAGATAACAGAGGCCACACTTTACTTTTTTACTACTCTTCTATTTTAGTTCAAAACAATATTCTGTAAATCGTTTTGGGAGAGTTTTTGCATACTACTGTGTGAAAATTCTGGTTGGCTTTGTTATTTCTAAAGGGAATTGCTGCAAACCCGGTAGTATGCAATCTCTTTGCACTTCTGTAAGGAGGATTTGTGCACTCAAGGCAAAGGCGTGAAGTTTCTGACAACGTTCGTAACGCGCCTTAACGTGCTCAAGGTAAAGTTTCTAGAACGCACATAAATAAAAGCTCATCTGCAAATGGGCGTATGTTCCCCATTTATTCAAGTATAAAACTACACCCGTGTTTCTAATAATATCAAATCTGATTAAACACTGGTTAATAGTAAATTCTTAAATACATTTAGTGGTCAAAGTAAATTCTTGAATATATACTATGAACACATATCAAATTGCCTTTGCACCTTCGAACTCTGGTCAATGAGATGCCAAAGCACATTCATCAATCAGTTACAAATATGATAGAAATATTGCAGCAAACAACGGATCAGCAATGAAAAATATTAAACAAGAAATAAAGAACTCAAGAAGCATTTTTGAAAACGAACAATGCATTACGAGTGATTAAAAAGAAAATCTCTAACCCAGTCCAAATTCAACGAGTCGAAGAACAACTCTTTAGATTCACGGTTCTTGATGTTTCAAATGCTTGGATTGAGAAGCACTTGATGAATCAAATTCTCAAGATTTGAGTTAGAATCTGTCACAGCCATTTCTGCCAGTTTTTTCCAGTCCATGGCTTTCTTCTTCATTTCCTTGCCCTTCTCTCCAGCCATTAACTCGCTAACAAGCCTTTCAATTTCATCCCTCTTGACATTATTGTCTATCTCCATTCCAATACCCCATTTAGTGCAGCAAAACCAGCAATTTGTTTGTTGATCAGCAAAAAATGGCCAGCAGATCATAGGCACCCCATAACTAATACTTTCGACTGTGGAATTCCACCCACTATGAGTTAAGAATCCTCCAACAGCAGGATGGCTGAGAACTTTCTCTTGAGGGCACCAGCCTGCAAACATGCTTCTTTCTTTGGTTTCTTCAAGAAACTCACTTGGCAGAATAGCAGAACTGCCTGAGACAATATCTGGCCTTAAAATCCACAAAAAGTTTCGTTTGCTATTAGCGAGTCCCCAAGCAAATTCGACTAGTTGCTCAGGTGTCATAACAGCAATGCTTCCAAAGTTGGCATAAACCACAGAGTTTGGATCTTTCGAATCAAGCCATTCAAGGCATTCTGGCTCTTCCTTCCAGAGATTTGATTGAACATCAGTTAAAGACTTATCATGCACATGATTCTCAAGGAAGTGTAGTGGTCCAATGGTGTAAATTGGAGGAAGATAAGATGAAAGTGCATCTAATACACCATGTTCGAGTTGTTGATAGGTGTTTATAATGATGGCAGAAGCCTTTCTAGCTCTCTGAGTTTCTTGCATGCCGAATTTCACCATAAAATCATCGGGATTCGTGGTTCGTAAGAAGCTTGGAAGATCCTTCAAGCGTATACCCTCTAATCCTGGAATCCAATCTAGAACAGCATCTAGATATCCATTTGTCAAATAACTGGCATCTGCAAGCATAAGATGTACGACACCAAGTATCATCAGAATCATTCAAGGGCTTGGGGGCAGTGCAAAATTTGATGCTTTTTACAGTCATATTCTTGAAAAACAAATATTTTCCAACTCAGTTAAAAGAAAAAAAAATCTTACACTTTCTTATTCATTAAATTAAATTTTGACTACAAAGTCAATGTTATGCGCCCGCCAATGAGTATATGAAGTAAACCACAAAAAAAAAATTGTGAGAAGACTACTGACAGTGCTTGAAGAAACAATATTTGAGCTTAATCCACAGAAACAAGAAAAGGGATTGAGGTTTGATCTCCTTGTGAGGTACCTCGCAGTGGTCCTTCTCCACTTGGGTTTCCTCCTGAAATATCTTCTCTAAATGTCTCCAAAATTTTCACACCACCCGCTCCACGACCCATCCTAGCGAATGGCCTACCTCGCTCACCCTGTTCTGACCTTTGACTTTCAAGAGATGCACCCCTTTTCTTTACATGGGAGATCTTCACTTGTGGCGTTGCAATTTCTGTCCTTTGAGCTTTCTCCGGAACCCCCATAGAAGTAGTGCTTTGTGTCATTGCTAAGGTCTCCTCGGAAATTCCTTCTTATTTCCTTTTTAGCTCTATGTTCTTGTGCAAGAGCTCAATTTTCTCCGAATACTAGTGTTTCCATCGCCCTTCCTAGTACTCGGCTAGTCTCCTTTGGACCTCTATTCATCTCGAAGAATTGCGATTTTCTTATACATATTAACCCAATGTGCCATCTCACGGAGTCGCTGGAACTCAGATAATAGCCTGCCAGGCAAAACAATGGGTCATAGTAAGTTCCTAAGTACAAGCGGCATTCTCGGTCCTTGTCTTTGTTCAGCTATTGTTTCCCTTTCTTCTCTTGGCTCTTGGGCTCGCTTAGTTCCACGGCCACGACCATGTCCACGGCTACGTCTCCCGTCCATATATATATTTTTCCCCCCATACCCTTTTTTTTTTCTCTCTCTCTTTTCCAAAAAGTATTTTAATGGATAAATGCAGGAAGTTGATTAAAGTAACTTAAATTCTAGCACACCAAATACACAAATAGACATATGCACACATAACACACCATATATCAAAAAGACAGATGGTCAAATACACACATACATATCAAATTAGACAGATAATCATATACACAAGTACACAAACAAATTATATATATGTCACGTTAAGTGGTTTCTTAAAAAATCCAGATGGGTGTATAGTATAACTGTTTGGTCCGATGGTGGTTTAGTCATCACCGACCCCTCTTAGACCCAGTTGGGTCTCCCCCTTAGATTATGATAATGTAGAATTCTATATATAAAGTAACGATTAAAAAAAAATTTAACACTTTTACACTGACAAAAATTATTTTATTAAGAATTAGTACCTTTGAGTGGTATGATACCCTTTTCCATAAGCTTGGCATACTGGAAGTACCCCAAGTAGGAACATGCACTGGCGGTCCAAAAAAGAACTTCAGGGATGCTTAGTTCTTCAGCAGCTGCAAGAGTGAAGGTCATTATTGCATCAGAAACTATGCAAGAAACTGGGGGTACTTTCGAGGAAGATGTATCGTTGAGTTCAGCAAGTAGCTCCCTGAAGGGACCTAAGCAAGTTCTATCGACAGATTCACAAAGGGTTGGAGCATCTTGGGTAGCATCGACATCTGAAGGCGGAAGTCCATCAGGAATGGCTTTAAATTGGAAATCAGGCAATCCGTTGAGGGCATCAGGACCTCTGGATTTAAGCCAGCGCCTGTGGTTGAATTCTGTGTTGACAAAGGTGATGTGGAAACCATTGTGATGGAGGAGCTTGGCTAGCTTCAGCATGGGGTTTATGTGGCCTTGAGCTGCCGCTGGTATGCAGACTGCATGAGGCTTCTTCTCTAATAGAGCAATGGAACCCATTCAGTTCTTCTTGCGTGGGAATTTGAACAGATTAAATGGAAATTGTTAATGGGATTTATGAGGCTTTGGGGTTGGAACGATTGCAAAGTTGATGAAAAGGTAGCTTCATTTATATAGACGGAGTCGATCAGTGGCAAAGCACTGCTGCAGTAATATTTTTCGGGCTGGGTCTACGGTCTACCGGAGAATATTCTTCCGCAGTGGCTTTCAAAATAACATCTGTTAATAGTCATTAGTCTATGCTAGGAACACTTCTTTCTTCGTCCAAGGATTAAAATAATTGCTTGGACTTCTTCATTTTTTTCATCTACGTACTCAAGAAACCTCTGAGTAAGCTGGAACAAAACAAAATGGTGAATACAATATATATAATAAAGAAAAAAAATGACACTTGTGATCTACGTGCTTGCGTATTTATTATGGGAAAAAAGTGGCCGCTGCTGGAGTCATCACCAACACTAGAGGGTTACCTCCAATTCAAGAAATCAAAGTTAGATTTCTTTATCGTCCCAAAAAGGGGTTCAATAATAAAATACTCCCTCCGTCCCATTGTTAATGTCATGTTTCACCTTTTTCATTGTCCCAAAATTAGAGTCACCCTACACTATTTTCCTTCTAACGTTCCGTCCTTGCCCTGCATGTGCTAGAAAATCCAAATAAATTTGGTGGGACCTGCTATTTATTATCCATTTGGAGAAGCAAGAGGAGTACGTGAGACTAACTCTTACTTTATAAGGCCAATAATAGCGCGTGTCTCTAACATACAAAGCAATGTTTTAAAAATCGGACCGTTAATTGGACCGGTGAAGTGAAAGGGTCGAGGTTCAACCGGTCGGACCGGTTCAACATCGGTTCAATGAATTTTTTTAAAAATAATTTATATAAATATATATATGTACAAAATAAGACATGTAATGGACTAATTTAATATTTTATATGATGAAAAGTTTACTATTTTTTAATAACTTGGATTTTTAAAAATAAATTTTTTAAATTATAAGTTAAAACAAATAAATTTCATCTCAATTTCAATTATATCTAAATCCAACCCCAAAATATCACAATATTTTGAAATTATACAAAATTCATGTCTCTGAGAATTTAGATATTATGAACTTAAATTTTAATTTATGTTTTGGGATTTAGAGATTGCAATTTAAAAAAGAAAATTTGGAGTTCGAAGGAAGTCAAGAAAATCGAAAATAGAAATGTAAATTTGATAAGAAACAAAAAATAAGATAAAAGTGAGTGGTTGTGGCATTAAATAATTTGGGTTAAAAAAATTCTTTTTAACTTTTTTCAATTTAATGGACAAAAATAAAATTAAAAGATGGAAGAAAATATCAATAAATTAAAAATAAAGAGGTTTGATTAAAAAGGGAGTGACAAAAGAAAAGAGGATAGAGAGAGAGAGAGAGAGTTGAAAATTAAAAAGAAAGAGTCATGAGGGGATGAGATTTTGTAAGAAAAATGGAAAAAAGAAATATGAGTGTTTGTTTTATATAAATAAGTTATCAAAAAAAACTAATAAGATGTGATGGTGCAACGGTTAATACATTGGTCTTTTATTACAAAGGTCTTTGGTTCGAATCTTGATAGCTGCATTTTGCAAAACTTAAAAAAAAAAAAAAAAAAAAAAGAGGGAAAGCTGAAAACCGGAAAACCGCCAGTTCAATCCGGTTCGGCGGTTTTCACGGTTCAACCGGTTTTTGACCGGTTTTCTAGCAAAGTCAACAATGTCATTGAACCGGACCGGTGCCATGGCCGGTTCGCGGTTCAACCGGTCGAACCGGCCGGTCCGGTCCGATTTTCAAAACATTGATACAAAGGGATGCTTTTGGTTAAGATGGGACCCACGAAATCATTACTCCATAAAAACACAAAATGCAGCTGACCATTGTACTTGCGACGGGGCAAATTTGGAACAAAGGCTTGGCTGTCAATAATGATACCACTGTACATAAAAGGTTGCATTCCCTATAAACGTCTCTAATATTGGGACGGAGGGAGTAGTAGAAAAAAAGCCAGGAGTTCTCTATCATTAGACATTTTTGGCATTTGAAAACGCCACGCTTCTGATTTTCTTGAATTAAATTAAGCGGAGGGCTGGATTATGGGAGAGTCAAACCCATTCCTTAGAGTTTAGCCAGGATGACCTTTTCTAATCCCCTACCAATTGATTTAGTCAACTATAGTTTTTATTTTTTTTAAATCCATTTGATTTTCCATCATGTCTATTCATTTTTCTCCTCTTGGATTAGTCCGTGGCAATTTGAGGTTTAGATACATGCACTCCTTTATTTTTTGTATGTACAACTTGTGAGGGGAATGACGTGAGCCCTTAACGATTACTCAGAGGCCATAGCTGATAATTTGGTAGGACCGCGGTGCGGCCCTCCACCGTTGAGGAGGCATATTCAGCTACCATTAGTTTGCCCACGTCGGCGAGTTAATTGATAGACGAAGAAATACTCTTTATTCTGGGCAACGGCGAAGACAAAATTTTATCACAACAGATGAAAAAGGAATACAGGATTATTAAAGTGGGACGGGGGGAGTATTAATTAAGACAAACATATAAATATAAAACGGAGTAATCATTGTTATTATGAAGTCATATGATAAGTTTGTTGTGATATAAATGTACTAACGAGTATCAATTGGGCACAGGTCATTAACTAATGGTTTGAAAAGCATATTGTGTCTTAACTCTAGAAATTAATTCCTTCTCAACATACGTGTCCCTCATCTAAATTTAATGAAGCAGAAAAAATCAGACATGTAGCTTCCAGAGATCAGAAATGCCTTGTGGCAGGGAATTTTCAATATTTTATTATTTATTTATTTATTTTTCTTGGGACAAAGTATCATTTTAGCATTAATTATGGACTTTGAGGTAACCCTCTGGCGTTGGTAACGACTCGAGCAATGAGCTGTCTTTTTCCCCGTGCAATAAATACGCAAGCATTTAGTTCAAAATAAAAATTCAGCTTCTGCTGCATATTCATTACACCCTTTTGCTACCGCCTTCATGAAAGATTCCTGCAGGAGACGTAGAAATGAAGAATTTCCAGCATTTTTTTAAACTTTATCTTTGACTGAATTTACCATGTACGGAAGATTATTACTATTGAGGAGAAATCACAGCATCAACGGTTAAAAGACGTAAAATTTGCTTTAAAAATTTGATTGAAGTTACCATGTACGGAAGATTATTACTTGGTGAAACATCGGAGCGTCTTCAAAATGGCACCATTTCATTGGGTATTAGACTGACCCGTCCTAACCCAGGTATTCAGTCTAATGTCACGTCAAAAATTTTTTTTTTTTTTAATGTCACGTCATTTGGATCCGGAAAAATTATAGCAGCTGAGCCGTCTAAACTTGTGGGGCCAAGTTAGCATAATGAAATCACAAAGTGCAGAAAATTGAATCGGAGAAAGAGCAAAATAATTGGTTGCTCGATGACGACGTCTGTGGAGATGTGAATGGTGGGTTAAAATTGGGGATAATTTCAAAAATCTTCCGTGAGGTTTCTAACTGTTTCACTCATCTCTCTTTTAAGTTTTAAAAATTAATTAACCTCCCTTGAGATTTATTATCTTGCAACATTTAGGTCCAGTCAACAATTAAAAAATGATGTTAGGAGAGAAAAGATAGATATGATTTCACCATTACTCTTCATCTACTAAATTATTTAATTAATTTAATACTAGCCCAAATATTAAAGAAAACACTAGAATTTGTTGTTAATCATCAGGATTTAAATTACATATGGTATTAAAAATAGTATATCATTTTATATATTTTATTTAATGTAAGATTCAAATTACTCTTTTTAATTACGAATCTATTGTCAAACATGATCAACAACAAATAATCAAAAAATTTACAATTAAAATATTATAAGGAGTGAACTTTAATACCATAAAATCTCAATAACTAATCTTAATATGCTGACAATAATATTTATGATGTTAAAAATTGTTCTCTATAATATTTTAATTACAAATTATTATTATTATTTATTGTTGATCATGTTTGATAATGGATATATAATTGAAAAGAGTAATTTAATTCTTGTATTGAGTGAAAAATATAAAATGATATATTATTTTTTTGATGATAAATATGATTTGATCCCTAATGATAAACAGCAAATTTTAGTATTTTTCTTTAATGTGTGAATTGATATTAAATTAATTAAATAATATAATAGATGATGGGCAATGATGGAACTATGTTATCTTCTCTCTCCTAATATCACTTTTTAATTATTGGTTTGACCTAAATATTATAAAATAATTAACCTCAAGGGAGGTTAGTGTAATTTTTAAAATTTTGGAGAAAACCAGTGAAATAATCAGAAATCACAAGGGAGGTTTCCGAAATTATCCCTTAAAAAATTGATAGAACCTATAACGTGCGGAAGATTATAATTTGCTTTAAATAATTGACAGTAGCTACCATGTGAAATATTGTATTTGGATTGTAAATTATTTGAGATAATTTTGTGAAAAAATACTGTAATATTTTTTTGATGTGATGTATGTGAGATAAAAAAATAATTGAAAAATATGTTGATGATGCAAGCAAATAAGTGTATGTAAATAAGATATAAATAAAGTGAAATAGAAGTCAATACAAACACATAATTATGTTACACTGCCCTTTCTCGAATATTTGCACTAGCTCTTCATTGGTTTTTTTTTTACTTTACCATCAACCCAATTCCCAACTAGTGGCTGCTGTGTGATAACGTACAATTTGTCCACTCAAATCCGCTGGCAAGAAGAATGGGTTCCACTGCTTTACTGGAGAAGAAGCCTCACGCCGTCTGCATACCAGCTCCAGCTCAAGGCCACATAAACCCCATGCTAAAGCTAGCCAAGCTCCTCCACCAAAAGGGTTTTCATATCACCTTTGTCAACACAGAATTCAACCACAGGCGCTTGCTTAAATCCAGCGGTCCTGATGCCTTAAAGGGACTGCCTGATTTCCAATTTAAAGCCATCCCTGACGGACTTCCTCCTTCTGAGGTCGATGCTACCCCAGATATTCCAACCCTTTGTGAATCTTTTGATAGAACTTGCTTAGGTCCCTTCAGGGAGCTACTTGCTGAACTCAACGATACCTCTTCCTCAGAAGTGCCCCCTGTTTCTTGCATAGTTTCCGATGGAGCAATGACCTTCACTCTAGCAGCTGCTCAAGAACTTGGCATCCCTGAAGTTCTTCTTTGGACCTCCAGCGCATCTTCCTACTTGCCGTATTTCCAGTTTGACAAGTTTATCGAAAAGGGTATCATGCCACTCAAAGGTACGACTATTTTTTGATGAAAAATGTGTGTTCAAAATTTTTCGTGGTCATTTATTCTCTTCTTCCACATATTTTTGGAAACTTTTTCTCAAAAAAGAAAATAGCTTGAACATTTAATGCCTCTTCCTAAATGGATGCCCTTGTATGATTCTGATGATACTCGGTGTCGTACATCTTATGCCTTGCAGATGCTAGTTATTTGACAAATGGATGTCTAGACACTGTTCTAGATTGGATTCCAGGATTAGAGGGTATACGCTTGAAGGATCTTCCAAGCTTCTTTCGAACCACAAATCCCGATGATTTCATGTTGAAATTCGTCATGCAAGAAACTCAGAGATCTAGAAAGGCCTCTGCCATCATTATAAACACCTTTCAACAACTGGAACATGATGTATTAGATGAACTTTCATCTTATCTTCCTCCAATTTACACCATTGGACCACTACACTTGCTAGAGAATCCTGTGTATGGTAAGTCTTTAACAGATTTTCGATCAAATCTCTGGAAGGAACAGCCAGAATGTCTTGAGTGGCTTGACTCGAAAGATCCAAACTCTGTGGTTTATGTCAACTTTGGAAGCATTGCTGTTATGACACCTGAGCAACTAGTCGAATTTGCTTGGGGACTTGCTAATAGCAAACAAAACTTTTTGTGGATTTTAAGGCCAGATCTTGTCTCAGGCAGTTCAGCTATTCTGCCAAGTGAGTTTCTTGAAGAAACCAAAGAAAGAAGCATGTTTGCAGGCTGGTGCCCTCAAGAGAAAGTCCTTACCCATCCTTCTGTTGGCGGATTCTTAACTCATAGTGGGTGGAATTCCACAATCGAAAGTATTAGTTATGGGGTGCCTATGATCTGCTGGCCCTTTTTTGCCGATCAACAAACTAATTGCTGGCTTTGCTGCACTAAATGGGGTATTGGAATGGAGATGGACAATAATGTCAAGAGGGATGAAGTTGAAAGCCTTGTTAGCGAGTTAATGGCGGGAGAGAAGGGTAAGGAAATGAAGAAAAAAGCCATGGACTGGAAAAAATTGGCAGAAGTGGCTGTGACAGATGCTAACTTGAATCTTGAGAATTTGATTCATCAAGTGCTTCTCAATCCAAGCATTCGAGACATCAAGAACCGTGTATCTGTTAGAAAATAATTAAACCAAACCTGTATTTTTTTTTAATGATGTTGATGCCATATGTCATCAATGTATTGATTAGTACAGAAAGTTGTACTGTGGATTTGTAAGGTTGGCCGCGTGGGATTCAATCCCATAAATTTAGTATAGTAGTGGTAATAATAGTTAGCCGCATATGGCTTATTGGTGCGGTGAAGAATAGTCAATGTCTTTGTCGGTGGCTGTTGTCTTTGTATTGTAGCTGCAGCGTGTTTCATCTATAAGAAATTTTTCATTTGCCTCGTATATTGTTTTCCTTAATTGTTCCTTTGGATTTATGTTATTGATTTGGGTCCATCAGAATCTAAAGAGTTGTTCTTCGGCTCGTTGAATTTGGACTTGGTTAGAGTTTTTCTTTTTAATTACTCGTACATGCATGGTTCGCTTTCAAAAATGCTTCTTGAGTTCTTTACTTCTTGTTTAATATTTTTCATTGCCGATCCGTTGTTTGCTGCAATATTTCTATCATATTTGTTACTGATTGATGAATGTACTTTGGCAGTTTGGAAAATTTACAATCTAATTTGGCCAAAAGATGGCTAGTTGTGCAATTTTACATAAGAATTTCTCTTTCATCAGATGTTGGAACATGTAAAATTTCAATTTGTCTAACAAGTGACCCTATGCACTTGCCAGAAAAGTCCATCGAAACAAAGAATTCTTGTGATGCAAATTTTCCCATTTCGCTTCAGTCGAATTAACAATTTTGGGCTCCTATCAAAGAAACGTGCGTTTAGTTTTACTTGAATAAATGTGCAACATACGCCCATATGCAGATGAGCTTCTATCTATGTGCGTTGTACATGCTCACGGCCTGATGACTCTGAGGAAATTCTGAATGGCATCGCAGGATAATTACAACTGAGATGAACTTGCAGCTTACCAAACTTGTCACAGAAAAGGAAGTCAAAGCAGCACTTTTTTCCCCGCATGCTAACAAGCACCAGGAGGACCCCACGATATGTCCCCCATCTTCTTTCAAAGATTTTGGTTTATTATGGAGGCAATTCAAAACTTTTTTAGTATTGGCCACATGTTAAAAGCCTTTAATGAGACATTAATCACCCTCATCCCCAAAATTGATACCCCTGTCAATCTTTCCCACTTCAAGTCCATTAGCCTTTGTAATGTTTGTCTACAAAGTTATTGTTAATAGACTTAAACCCTTCTTAGGTGGTTATATCAGTCATTCTCAGGCTGCATTTGTCCTCGGGGCAGACAAATTATAGATAACATCATTATTGCACATGAGTACATTCACTGGCTCAATAATATGAGGGGGGCAGACAAATTATAGACAACATCATTATTGCACATGAGTACATTCACTGGTTCAATAATATGAGGGGAGGTAAAGATGCATCTATGTTTCTTAAGATTAAGATTGATATGTCCAAAGTGTATGATAGGGTTGAATGGAAGTTTTTGTTTGCTGTCATGTGTAAAATGGGCTTCTGCCCAAGGTGGATTAAATGGATTCGTGGTTGTTTGTCATCCATGTCTTTTAGTTTTAACATTAATGGGAGAAAAACAAGGCTATGTGTGTCTCACTAGGGGAATTAGACATGAAGATCCTCTATCTCGCTCTCTCTTCCTTTTTTGTGCAGAAGGCCTCTCTCATCTTCTTAAGCAAGCCAATGAGGATAACAGAATTTCTAGGATCAAAATCTCCAGACAAAGTCCAACAATTTCTCATATCTTTTTTGCTGACGACTCCCTTATGTTTTCCAAAGCCAACACAGGTGAAGCTGAAGAGATCAAGCGAATTCTCAAGCGCTATGAAAAGGCCTCGGAACAACAAATAAATATTGAGAAATCATCAGTCATATCCTTAGCAAAAATATTTCTCAAACAGAGGCAGAAGCTATCTTGAGACCACTTGGCAATATCCAACTTGTCACTCAAAGCAAATACTAGTGATCCTTGCCTATGGTGATAGGTAGATCAAAGAATAGTGTCTTCATGTTCATTAAAGAGAAGATGTGCAAAAAGCTACAAAGTTGGAAAGATAAAATGCTGAGTTTTGTAGGTAAAGAGGTATTACTCAAATTTGTGGCCCTTGCTCTCCCTTCATATGCAATGTCAGTTTTCAAACTATCTGCTGAACTATGTAAAGAGCTTTACGGGATGATGGCTAAATTCTGGTGGGGAGGTGATTCTAGAGAAAAGAAAATGCATTGGAAGAGCTGGGCTGATATTTCTGATGTTAAAGGGAAAGGGAGACTTGGTTTCCGGGATATTCAATGCTTTAACACCGCCTTACTAGCCAAACAAGTTTGGAGAATGCTTACCAATTCAAACTTGTTGGTTAGTAAGATGGTAAAAGGAAGGTATTTCCCCAAATCCTCTATTCTTGATGCACAGGTGAAAAATGGAGCTTCGTGGATCTGGCAAAGTCTGCACAGCTCAATTGGGATGCTGGAAAGTGAATTAAGGAAGCAGGTTGGAAATGGCAACACTATTGCAATTTGGAAATTTGGAAGGTTTGATGGCTCAAAAACAGCAGCTCAGGTAAAATCTCCACACCTAAGCCACACAATTGTCCATATGACAAAGTCTCGGATTTGATTCATGACTAGAAGTGGAATTCAAACATCATAAACTCCATTTTCTCTGCTGAAGAGGCCAAACTAATCACAGCAATCCCACTTAGCTTATTTGGAGGGAATACACTTGGTGCAACAGTGCAAATGGTAAATACACTACCAAAACTAGATATGTAAAAGCCAAGGAAAGAATGGAAAGGAACAACAAAGGGCTTCTGCAACATGAGAGCACTAGTAAGAATACGCAGAATTCCAGAATTTGGCATCAAGTTTGGGACCTCAACATTAAACACAAGGTTAATCACTTCCTGTGGAAAATGCCTACACGACATTCTTCCCACCCACGAGAATATATTCCGAAGAACAGGAAAGAAGAACCTTGGTGCAGGAGTTGTGGAGAAAGTGCAGAAACATTAGAACACCCACTACAGGAAAATAGGCTTTTTGTGACGTTTTCGCTGCGGCACAAGAAGAAAATGCAGCAAATAAAGAGCACATTTCAAATTATGTGGCAAGGTTGATAAAAGGGGCATAATTTTTGTGGCAAAACGACGTAGTTTTAATAAATCCAGAGTAAAGAAAAAGGGAAAAGAAAAGGGAAAGCGCCTTTCACTTCCAATGTCTCCTTCATTCTCCGCTAATTTCAAAACCCCCCCACTTCTTTCTTCTAAACTCTAAATTCTGATTCCAAATTCCCAATGAACTTGTCTCGCTTTCTCTCTCTCTCTCTCTCTCTCAAATGGTCAAATCTAATTCCACCTCCTCTATTTTCCACCCAATACGGCCAACGAATATGCGGCGACCACCTTCATCTTTGAGATACGGAGGAAATCCGGAAGAGTAGACAGATTGATTGCTAATTGGTTTTGACGCCTGAAGCTAGGGTTTTAACGCCAGGAAGATGGACCTCCTCCATTTTTATTCTCAGCAGTTGAAGTCGATTCCCAATTGCAGTGTTTCTTCCTTGTTGTTGTATCTCTCTTTGTTGCTCTTCTTCTTTGTCTCTTTCCAATTCTAAAGACTCTATCACATTCTCAAAGGAATATGGTGAGATTTATAGCTAACGATAGTTTTATCTCAATTTTGTGTTTGTTCTTAGGTTTAATGACTTCTGGCATGATTTTGAGAAGTTAAACAGTTTCAGGTCACTTTGCCAAAAGTGAATAAATTGGTTTTCACTGGCTGGATTTGCTTCTCCATGTAATTTTGATCATCGGTGAACTAATTGTAGCTTTGAGAGAACTTACCCAACAATTTTGCTAGCTATTCTGGTTCAAAAGCAAGGTAATTAAGCTCAATTCCTTTGCGATTTTTTTCACTTTATTCATTTATTTTATGGTATAATCAAGAGAATTTATTACATGCCCTTAGTGCTCAGGAGTTTATAGACTTTTGCGGTTATTTTTATGTATTTTTTGTAATTCTTTAAAATATTTTTAATGCGACTTAAGGGGAGATAATAGGAGTTTACTCTCGTTTTAAAGAGTCCAGCCCATATTGCAGATGGACAATGGAATCGCCTGAGAAACTCAATACAGTCGTTGTCTTGAAACAACGAGATAGCAGCCGTTGGCAGAAGGTACATTTGAAGCTTAAGTGCACTCCATTCTCTAGTTTATATATTTGTCCGATTATCATGCTACTGATATTAGGTGTTATTTGTAATTCTGTCATAAATGCCTGTAAACAACTCTCCCTGTTCTTGGAGACTGGGGACACACAAATAGTTTAGGAGAAATCCCAACTTTGGAGCATAATCATTTCAAGAAAGTGGAAAATGGCAATCAAGTATTGCTGTTTTAGATCAAGTAATTCCTGATTTAATCCTTAAAAATGGTTACAAGGCATACAAACTACTTAAAAATGCACTTGCTTATGGTAGTAAGAATTTTTGCGTCACACTATGATATGGTATGATAATATTGTAACACAAAATTGTTAAGCATGATTGCCTCTACGGGTATAATATTAGGCCCACCTTCTCTCATTATTAACTTGGTGTTACTACTTGTAGCAACTTTGGTTAATTCTTTTACGAGTTCCAGTTTCTTATATGTGTGTGTTATTCTGCCCAGATTAATACATGCAATGGCTTCTAGTTGGCTATATCCCAAATAAGCTTATAAACCCAGGATGCAGACTGAAGACTGGACTGGCTGGTAAATTATTGCTTATTTTTTCATAGATGGTTTGACAAAATTTTTGAAGTTTTATAACAAGAAATTCACTGTCTTATGTCTTCATTTGCAAGCTACTTCCCAAATAAGCTTATAAACTCAAAATTTTTGAAGTTTTTATGCAAAATGGTCTGTTTTCTTACGAGAAAGTTTGGGGATCTATTTAGTAGAAGACAAGTGCTAAACTTCTCCTTCAATTATGTCCCTTTAACCCTGTGATCTATATCAATTCATGCGCTCAATATATCTATAAGGGTACCACTACTAATGGTAGGAAGGTTGTGCTCAATAAGCTTGGGTTGTCCAGATGCAAGGTAATTAAGCTTATATGATCTGCAATTCATTTTTATTTATATGCACCTTTTATCATATTTATGGAGAATGATTAAAAGTTGTTCAATGTTGGCAGTTGTTAGGTTCTAAATGTGGAATTTTATGGTGTTTTTGCCTTCTGCTGTTTTGGAATTTAAAGTGATTAAGGTGAAATAATGGGGATCTAGCATCAAATTTTGAATAGCATTCAACTTTAATTCCAAAGTTTCTGATTTCGGCTAATTTTCTAATTCCCAGCAATAGTGTACTTCATATCATTAGCTTTTGACGATGCATTTATTATCTCATGGATTTTGGCTTCATTTTTTTGCTATTTATACTTTATTTTGAGTGAAATTTTCAGAAAAAAAGGTTTTTTTTATTTAAATAATGGCTACTCTGCCATTCATTGTCATAGACCCATTGTCATGCCTACTCTGCCATTCATGGTCACAGAGTTACTTCCTAAAGCAGCTCAAATTCCGTTAGTCCATTGGTCATGCTCCCATATCCTGAACCCCTAATGCCAGTGTGTGTTGGTTACCCCATCTCCAACGATGCAGTTATTACTAGTTAGACCCATATTATTGCTTGTTGATATTAATTTCATGTCATTCGCCATTATTGATGCCCATGATACCACCACCAAGCTGATTTGACATCATCGTTTCATGTATGATTTTTTGAACAGAACTCTGGGAATCATTTGCATCTGTGTCACTAGAAAGTGCTGGCTGCTGCAGTGCAATGTTCGGTGAACTAGCAGAATTCGTGTGCATTCCAGTCGGTAAGCCACCAAGTGAAGTCTGTGGAGGATCGTTAGATGATGATGCCGTTGGAGACTGGAAAGGAGAAGGATTGAGTTGCGGTTGTAGTAAGGTACTCAAGGAACACTAGGAGATGGCATCTGAACACCATTTCCTCCGTAAGGACCATTTGTGCTACTCTTCGGGTTTTTGCTGTCTCGAGTTCATTGAGTTTTGATGACGCAGCCCAGTTATATATGGCACTAGTAGAGGAAGTTGCAGGAGCCGAATTCAGTGGATTATTTACATTTGCCATGCCATTTCTGGAAGGAAGTTGCAATTATTACGAAAAATGTTTCAATGTGGCCTAACCATATTGAAACGTGATGACTTTTGCAAAATTGGTTGGAATTAGGAACTACTTGTACCTTTTAGAATTAGGTTATGATGATGAATTTGGAAATTTGCAGTGATTGTTTCCATTTAGATAGTGAATTGAATTACTTACTTGAAAGGGAAATGTACTACAAGCATGAAAAATAATTCATAAAATATGCAAAAAGTGTAAATCACTGCAGTGCATCTGTTTATTGAAGGAGACTATTTAATATTTGTGACGCAATTTTTGTGCCGCGTGACTATTTGCGGCACAATTTTTGTGCCGCTTGCAATTTTTGTGGCACTAATATGTGTCACTAATTGAGCCGCAAATGCTTGCGACACATTTAAACAGAGTGTTATTTTCTTTTGTAACGGCTACTTTTGAGGCACAAAAGACTTGTGCCGCAAAAGCGCCGCAAATACTTTTTTGCGGCGCTTTTTGGGCTTTTTGTGGCACATTCTTGGCGTCGCAACAAGCCATATTTCTTGTAGTAAGCATGAGAACAATTTGAATACATTCACTTTAACGTGTCTAGTGTCTTGGATTGAGAAGCACTTGATTAATCACATTCTCAAGATTGAAGTAAGACTTTTGCGTAGCTGCTTCCACCAATCTTTTCCACTTCAAGGCCTTTCTCTTCATCTTCTTGCCTTTTTCTCCTACCATTAACTCTGTAACAAGCCTTTCAACATCATCCCTCTTAACATTATTGTCTATCTCCAATCCAGTGCCCCGTTTTGTGCAGCAAAATCAGCAATTAGTTTGTTGGTCAGCTGAAAAACGGCCAACAGATCTTAGGCAGCCCATAGCTAATGCTTTCAATCGTGGAATTCCATCCACAATGAGTTAAGAGTCCTCTGACAAAAGGGTGCTTAAGAACTTTCTCTTGAGAGCACCAGCTTGCAAACATATTGGGATTCAAGTGCGAAACAAATAACTACTAAAACATCAATTACACAACAACTTGATGACAAACAAATCACAAATATGAAAGATAACGACATACAATATTTAACATAATCGATTCCATCATGGAACCTACGACCACAGAGAGAGCACCCGCTTTTTATTATGAGAGAAAAATCTTATATAAGAATACAATTTGAATCCAACCCCAACCCTTATATACTATTTCTCATCTCTCAAGAACCCTCTCTCATTTTATGTTTAAAGCTACTTGTCGCCCTAATGTACCTATTATGTGCCAATATATAGTATGACAACCCACCTATTTATAGAAAATATTATTTGGCTAAAAATCAAATAATAACAGAAAATCAATACTAATTCCTAAACTTGTACAAAATAGAAGATAACTTCTAAATTCTAAACAAAATAGAAAATTTTTTGACTACTATTTCAAATAAATAAAATCAATTACTCCCTCCATCCCATTTATTTAGTCATGTTTAGGGAATTTAACTTTTTAAAAATAATGATTTGATTGTGATATTTGCACTTCTCTTTTCAATTTTACCCCAATAAATTCAAAATTTAAATTTGAATGGTAACATGCATATAATTAGAAAGAAGGGTTATATTAGAAAGAGAGATTAAAAGGTATTTTGACTTTTCTAACATGACAACTTTTTTTGAAACATATTAAAATGGAAAGTTTAACACTTTCAATGGGACGGGGGAGTAGAAAACTAGTTACTTCCACATAAATTAAGAAATATATCTAAAAAAATTAAATCAATTTCCTACAAATCTCCATATTGACGAATATTTCTTTTAGGAACCATTTGCCTTCAATTACCAAATACAAATCCGAATTAATATAGTTCTGACATCCAATTGATTCAATCGGCAAGTGAACATGTGTAGTTACCCTAAATCCAATCTCTCGTTGACTCGCGAGAAGGTATCTCAATTCACTATCTTCCTTCGTAGGATTTCTTCACACCAGCATTTGCAACTCGAAATCCCCTTCTATGAGTTATATTTCTAACCATTGAGATAATCAAGTGATAAAAGCATCATATTTCTTCATATTCTTAGGATTGTCTCATCAAGTGTGATTTTCAAGACTCCCCCTATAACAAACTTGTAACTATCAAAGTTTTCTTGCATTTGAAAATTAGATCCCTTTATTTCTTTAGAACACATGTCACACCACCTAAATAATATAATCCAAATCCAAAAATCATCTAAGATGAAGTACCAACCGTTAGAATTGCGAGAATGTCTCCATCGATTCATGTGCAAAATTAACATTGAATTTCACCTTTTTTTTTACTCTTGAATAACCTGTCTAAATTCACCATCAAGTATTTTCATGCTTTTCAACTTTTCATCATTCACCACCAATGCTTTTTGTCAAATCCTTAAAACAAGGATACCACTTATTAAATTGTTCAATTGGCAATAGTCACCAATCCACTTGATCACAATAATCAAACATGATCCAACCATGAACCCCGCTTTGATACTAGTTTGTTGGGATTCAAGTGTTTGTGAGCAACTCAATCTTACAATCAAGTTCTGATACCACTTGCTGGGATCCAAACGCGAACAAACAACTATTAAAATATCAAGTACATAACAATTTAATGACAAACAAGCCACAAACATGAAAGATAAACGACACGCAATATTTAACATAGTTCGATTCTATTATTGAGTCTACGTCTACAGAGAGATCATCCGTTCTTTATTATGACAGGAAAATCCTATATAAAAATACAACTTAAACCCAATTCCAACTCTTGTATAGCATCTCTCATCTCTCAAGAACCTTTTCTCATCCTATGTATAAGGTTACATGTCGCCCTTGTATTCTCATTATGTGTCACTTTATAGTATGTCAATCCACCTATTAATAGAAAGTATTATTTAATCAAAAATCAAATAACAACAGGAAATCAATACTAATTTCTAAACTTATACAGAATAGGAAATAACTTATAAATTCTAAATAAAATAGAAAATTTCTTAACTACTATTTTAAGTAATTAAAACTAATTAGAAAATTAGTTACTTACACACAAATTAAGAAACCTATCTAAAAGAATTAAATCAATTTTCTAACAAAACACGCATCTTTCCTTGGTTTCTTCAAGAAACTCACTCGAAAGAATAGCTGAATGGCCTAAAATAAGCTTGGTCCCATTTGACAAGTGAGTTTTTTGAGTGTTTATCTAAAACTTTACTATAACTTACTGTAGAAATTTTTTAAAAAATTTTTGAAGTGTATTTTTTTTTAATATTTTGAAGTGTATAGTTTAAAATTTTTAAAATTTTTTTGAGGTTATTGTAGTTAAAGTTTTTAAAAAACTTGTAACAGACAAACTTGGCAAAAAACTTGTCTGCCAAACAAGGCCAAAGTCAGGTCTTAAAATCCATAAAAAGTCTTGTTTACTGTTAGCAAGTCCCAATGCAAATTCGACTAGTTGCTCAGGTGCCATAATAGCAATGCTTCCAAAGTTGACATGAACCATCGAGTTTGGATCTTTCGAATCAAGCCACTCAAGACATTCAGTTTCTTCTTTCCAAAGATTTGATCCAATTTCTTTCAAATTCTTATCCTTAACTTGATTATCGAGGATGTTTAGCGGCCCAATGGGATAAATCGGAGGAAGATAAGATGAAAGTGCATGTAATGCATGCTGTTCCAGTTGTTGAAAGGTATTTATAATGATGGCAAAAGCCTCTCGAGCTCTCCCAGTTTCTTGCGTGATGTATTTTAGCATAAATTCATCTGGATTTGTGGTTCTTAAGAAAATTGGAAGATCCTTTAAACTTATACCTTCCAATCCTAGAATCCAATCTAGAACAGTGTCTAGATATCCATTTGTCAAGTAACTAGCATTTGCAAACCACAAATGTTTTACAACCAAAACATCCGAATCATAGAACTTGCAAGGAGAAAGGGGTTGGACCCACTCAAAGTTAAAATGTAAAAAAAAAAAAAAAAATCATCTCGCACTCTATTATTCACATGAAATGAAATTTTTTGCCCACAAAAGTCAATGAGTTTGTTTGGATAAGAGTTTATTTGGATGATTTATTTGAGATATTTACTGTAACACTTTTGTGATGTGATGTATGTGAGATAAAAAGGTGGTTGGAAAAATAAAAAGGTGATTGGGATTTGTGAGGCAAAATTTTTTTTTCTAAATTTCCTTTATCCAAACAAACTCAATGTTTTGCTTCCACCAATGAGTAGAATGTAATGAACCATGCAAGAATATCGTTGTCAAATGAGTCAAGAGTACTTTAGAAAGAAGCAGTAACTGTTCAAGCTATTTCTTTCCTTTTTTTAATTCCAGAAATACATGGAAAAAGAAAATAAATGACCTCAAAAAATTTTGAACTAACATTTTTTTTAACAAAAATGAGCCGTACCTTTGAGCGGTATGATACCCTTTTCGATAAACTTGGCAAACTGGAAATACGCCAAGTAGGAAGATGCGTTGGCGGTCCAAAGAAGAACTTTAAGGATGCCAAGTTCTTGAGCAGCTGCTAGAGTGGAGGTCATTGCTCCATCGGAAACTATGCGAGAAACTGAGGGCACTTTTAGGGAAGAGGTATCAATATTGAGTGTAGCGAGTAGCTCCCTAAATCGACCTAAGCAATTTCTATCAATAGATTCACAAAGGGTTGGAATATCTTGGGTAGCATCGACATCAGAAGAAGGAAGTCCGTCAGGAATGGCTTTAAATTGGAAATCAGGCAATCCATTGAGGGCATCAGTACCTCTAGATTTTAGTAGGCGCCTGTGGTTGAATTCTGTGTTGACAAAGGTGATATGAAAACGCTTTTGGTGGAGGAGCTTGGCGAGCTTTAGCATGGGGTTTATGTGGCCTTCAGCTGGAGCTGTTATGCAGATGACATGAGGTTTCTTCTCCAATAGAGCAATGGAAACCATTTTTCTTGCCGGGGAATTTGAGTGGACAAATTGTAAGTTATTACAGAGCAGCCACGCGTTGGGAATTGGGTTGATGGCCAAGGAAAAACACGTTAATACAGAGCAGTCATGAGTTGGGAATTGGGGTGATGGCAAAGAAAAGAACCAACGAAGAAGCTGTGCAAATATATAGAAAGGGCCGATCTATTCCACAACTTGTAAGTTAATGTTTCACCAAGTGGTCCTCAAGAATAATCTTCCGTACATGGTAGGTTCTATCAAAATTTTAAAGCAAATTTTACATCTTTTAACCGTCGATGCGCTGACTTCTCCTCAATTATCTGTCCAAAAATAAAGTTAAAAAAAATGCTGGAAGTTCTTCATTTCTTCGTCCACCGGACAAATCTTTCATGAAGGCGGTAGCAAAAGGGTGTAATAAATATGTAGCAGAAGCCGAATTTTTTTGAGCTAAATGCTTGAGTATTTATTGTGGGAAAAAGAGAGCTCATTCCTTGAGTTGTCTACTCAAATTCCACAGGGAATAGGAGTGCTCATTGCTCGATTCGTAACCAACGCCAGAGCTTGCCTCAAATTCTAGAATTAATGCTAAAATGATACTTTGTCCAAAAAAAAAAATACTGAAAATTCTCTACCACAAGGCATTTCTGGCCGCTGGAAGCTATATATGTCTGATTTTTTAAAATTAAATTAAGAGGAGGGACCGGTAGAATTAAACTCGTTCATTTTTAGAGTTAAAACACAATATGTTTTTCTAACCAATAGTTAATGAATTTTTCTAACGAATATCCAATTGATACTCATTAGTACACTTAAATCATACCCAACTTATCATATTCCTACTAACAATTATTATTCTATTTTACATTTATATATTTTTCTTAATTAACATTATTTTTTTCAAAATATGAACACCTTCCTAGACAAACCCATAATTAATTATTTGTTTCTCCACCATGTTTCCTCATTCTTCTCTTCCTAGATAGCAAATTGGCACCATATGTTGTGGTTAACCTTCTGAGCAAGGAGATATTAGGAGAAATCAGAAAAGGAATAGAACATATCTGAGAGGGAAGAGAGATACAGAGAGAGAATGAAGGAAATGAGAAAATGTGATCTGAATGAATTAAGAATGAATCTATCTCAAAACTGCTGAACCAACACATCCTTCGGTCATTTATACAGGACTGAGCTCATTTGCATGCAAATGTCCGGCTAACAGAAAAGATGCCTTCCAACTAACTCCTCCAGCTAAGCCGCCAGCCTGGCATAACTGACTAATGATCTGCTTGGATTCTGCCAGGACACAACATTGCTCCCCCCTTCAACAATCCTAGTCCCTAGGATTCAATTCTGGAAATTGCACTCGAATAAAGGACCAATCTTCCCAAGTGGAGTCATCCTTATTCAAATTCTCCCATTCAATCAACACTTGCTCAACCTCTTGACCCCTCCTGTAAATGTCTCTCCTGTCCAGAATGGCCTTAGGAGCTACCTTGAACTCTCCTTCCGCAGTTGCCTCCGGAGGTGTAGGATGTATTTGGCTCCCATTGACAGATTTCTTGAGAAGAGAAACATGGAACACAGGGTGCACTGAGCATCCATCTGGCAACTTCAGTCTATAGGCCACGGATCCCACCTTCTGTTCAACCTGATAGGGTCCGTAATACCTGGCAGATAATTTTAGGTTCCTTCTCAAAGCCACAGAGGATTGTCTATACGGTTGTAGCTTCAGGTACACCCAATCTCCCTCCTCAAATGTCCTATCTGTCCTGCCCTTATCTGTCAGTTGCTTCATTCTATTCTGTGCTTGCAACAAGTTCTCCCTGAGTAACGCATTCCAGTTCACTCTTTCGCTGGACCAATCCTCCACTGCAGCAACTAGTGTCTGTGTAGGGGATAACGTGAGTTGTGAAGGTTTGTATCCATAGAGGGCCTGAAAGGGAGTCATGGTCAGGCTAGTGTGGTAGTTGGTGTTGTACCACTATTCAGCTGTAGGCAGCCACTTCTTCCACTTGCCAGGTTGTTGCATGCACATACTCCTAAGGTAAGTCTCCACACATCTATTGACTCGCTCTGTCTGGCCATCTGATTGAGGGTGGTATGCAGTAGAGAAGCTGAGTTTAGTGCCTAGCAATTTGAAGAGCTCCTGCCAGAAAATGCTGGTAAACACCCTGTCCCTATCCGACACAATGCGAGAAGGCAGTTCATGAAGCTTAAAGATTTGATCAAAGAAAACTTCTGCAATACCCTTAGCCGTATAATGAGACGTTATAGGGATGAAATGTGCATACTTAGTGAGCCTGTCTACTACCACATAGATGGCATCACTGCCTAAGGACTTAGGCAATCCTTCTATAAAATCCATTGAAATTTGTTGCCAAGCTTGATCTGGGACAGCTAGGGGCTGTAGGAGTCCAGGATATGGACAATTTTCAGACTTGCTCCTACTGCAAATATCACACCTCTGCACAAAAACCTCTATATCCTTCCTCATGTTAGGCCAGTAAAAGAAGGGCTTCATCCTCTGATAGGTACCCTGAATCCCTGAGTGTCCACCCCAACAGGTATCATGAAAACACGAAATTAAATTCTACCTGAGGTCAGATCCTGATCCTACCAAAATTCTGTCCTTATGCCGTATGACTCCCCTTTGGTAAGTGTACTCAGGATGAGAGTTGGTACCTGTGGTCAAAGCCATCATCAGTTCCTTGATACTGTCATCACCAACATAGCTATCGCCCACTAGAGAGAGCCACTGAGGTGCTACTGCTGACACAGCATGCACTTCCGCTACCTCTTGTCCTTCCCTTCCGCTACCTCTTATCCTTCCCTTCCTTCCATTCCCTCTGTTCTCCTAGAGAGAGCATCAGCCACCACATTCTCCTTTCCTCGTTTATATTGAATCTCATAATCCATCCCCATCAGCTTGGCCAACCATTTTTGTTGTAAGGGAGTTGTGATTTTCTGTTCCAGTAAGTACTTCAAGCTCTCATGATCAGTTTTAATCACAAAGTGCCCTCCCAACAGATAATGTTTCCATTTTTGAACCGCAGTCATTAAGGACAGCAGCTCCTTCTCATATATGGATAAAGTCTGGCTTTTCCTCCCCAATACCTGACTCATATAGGCTATGACCCTACCTTGCTGCATCAAAACAGCTCCAATGGCAGCTTGGCTTGCATCAATTTCCAAAACAAAGGACTTAGTAAAGTCTGGTAGAGCCAAGACTGGTGTAGTACTCATTGCTTCCTTTAACTTCTGGAAGGCTTGATCCGCTTCTTTACCCCAAGAGAACTGCCCCTTTTTAAGCAGCTCCGTAAGAGGCTTGGCGATCACCCCGTAACTCTTCACGAATCTCCTATAGTAGCCTGTCAATCCCAGGAAGCCTCTGAGGCCCTTAACATGGGTAGGAGCAGGCCAAGAGAGCATAGCTTCAACCTTTGCTGGATCAGCCTTCACACCTGTCTCAGTGACTATGTGGCCTAAATACTCTACTTGATTCTGGCCAAATGCGCACTTGGACAATTTAGCATAGAGGGAGTGTGTTCTAAGGGTGTTCAACACCAAGGACAGGTGATGTAAATGAGTGGTAAGGTCAGGGCTGTAAATCAGAATGTCATCAAAGAATACCAGAACAAATTTTCTGATATAAGGTTCAAAAACAGAGTTCATTAAAGCTTGGAAAGTTGCAGGTGCGTTTGTTAAACCAAAAGGCATAACAAGGAACTCATACAAACCAGAATGTGTTCGAAAAGCTGTTTTTGGAATGTCATCCGGAGCCATTCGGATCTGGTGATATCCTGATCTGAGGTCTATCTTGGAAAATATTTTGGCTCCATGTAACTCATCAAGGAGGTCATCTATGATAGGAATGGGAAATTTATCTTTGATGGTCAAGCTGTTCAACTGTCTATAGTCAATGCAAAGTCTCCAACTGCCATCTTTCTTTTTTACCAGAAGAGGTGGAGAGGCAAAAGGGCTATGACTTTTATGAATGATACCAGAGGTTAACATTTCCTGGACTTGTTTTTCTATCTCTGTCTTTTGCGAATGGGGTACCTATAGGGGGCAATTTTGAAGGGTCTAGCCTCAGTTTTAAGAGGTATTTTATGGTCATGAGTTCTAGATGGGGGCAATGTTATAGGATCAGAAAAAATGTCCTCATATGCAGCCAGCAATTCAGTAAGAGAGTTAGGCACACTAGTCACCTAACAGTTGTGAACCTTCACCATGCAGGATTGCTGCAGAGCTTTCCTGACCCTGTGCCTAATGGCTTTGGCCGCATTCTCTCCTCTTCTAAGATTCACCTGTGCAGTCTCAGAGTTCCCCTGCAATAGGACCTGTTCTCCCTCCCTGTCAAAGGTTATCTGCAATGCTCTGAAATCAAATGTTAGGGGACTGTATTTCTTCATCCAATCTACTCCAATTATAATGTCATAAGGTTCAAGTTCCAAAACAAATACATCATGCTCAAATTGGTGGCCCTGGATCTCCCACTTCATCTGAGGCACCCACTGATCGCAATGCAAGACCTTCCCATCTGCAATTTTGACTTTGAAAGGTCTATGTCTCCTGATTTTCTCAGGATATAGTTGCGCAACCGTAGGTCGGATAAAGCAGTTAGTACTCCCTCCATCCACCAAAACCGATAGCTGCTGGTTACCATACAGTCCTTGCATTTTGATGGTGCTAGAAGATAACTCACCTGAGACTGAGTGTAGAGCCAGTACTACTGCCTGATCTGCAATGGTACCCACGTACTCTATGACCTCTTCCTCTTCTACTTTATCTGCCTCCTCCTCCTCAACTAGCAGCATGTGAAGCTCCTTGTTCTTGCAAGTGTGTCCAGGGGAGAACTTCTCCCCACATTTAAAACACAAATGGTTGTCCTTCCTATACTGAAACTCTGTAGGCGAGATTTTCTTAAAAACAGGCTGTGAGTCACTCCTTTTCTTAGTTTCTTCACTATTATTTGACTGCATCCTCCTGTTCCCGTTGGCACCAGTGTGTCCCCCACTGAAACTATATGGCAGCGGACCCCTGTGAGCTACTCTATTGTTTTTGGAGAGTGCTTCCAAGAGATGTTCCTGCCACCTAGCCTTCTCAAAAGCTAGCTGAAGAGAGTCTGGTTTGTGCATTTTCACAGCAGCCTTGATTTCATTCTTCAGTCCACCCAAGAAGCAAGAAACGTAATAGGACTCGGACAGATTGGGGACTTTGGCCATCACTAATGCTCTTAGTTCTTCAAATCTCTCCTGGTAAGCAACTACAGATGCGGTTTGCTGCAGCTTGTTGAACTCCTCGATGGCATCATCCTCTCCCAGTTCTCTGAATCTTCTACAGAGTTCCTCCTTGAATTCATTCCAACCAACTCCTCCCCTGTCTTTTTTGAAGTTCTGGTACCATAGGTCAGCTCGCCCTTCCAAATGCAGTTCTGCCATATCCACCAGGCTCTCTTCCGAGACCCTACAAAGGTGGAAGAATTTCTCACACTTCCTCACCCAATCTCTAGGGTTGCTCCCATCAAATTGAGGAAATTCCAGCTTAGGAATAGCCACTGTGTAGTGATTCCTTGCTGTTACTTCACCACCAGTTCCCCCTTCACCCACTCTCCCAACGTGAGTCCCACTGTTATGATTAGGACTTCCCAAAATTCCCCTATCACCATGCACACCTCTTGCAAATGCACTGAACTGATTATTCATATCAGCCATGAATGTCTTCATTTCCAGTCTATTGGCTTCCAATAATGCCTTCACATCTTGGAAGGTATCTCCCACCTTTTCCTCCAGTGCCGCCGTAGAGTCCAAAACGGTCTGGATCCGTGCATCCTGTTTCCGCAGCTGTTCTTCGAAGCTCTTCATCCTCGTCCCTTCGGCCATGGCTAGTTGCAGCTGATAGTCCAAGGACCACCAGCTCTGATACCACTGTTGTGGTTAACCTTCTGAGCAAGGAGATATTAGGAGAAATCAGAAAAGGAATAGAACAGATCTGAGAGGGAAGAGAGATACAGAGAGAGAATGAAGGAAATGAGAAAATGTGATCTGAATGAATTAAGAATGAATCTATCTCAAAACTGCTGAACCAACACATCCTTCGGTCATTTATACAGGACTGAGCTCATTTGCATGCAAATGTCCGGCTAACAGAAAAGATGCCTTCCAACTAACTCCTCCAGCTAAGCCGCCAGCCTGGCATAACTGACTAATGATCTGCTTGGATTCTGCCAGGACACAACACCATACCCCTCAAAACAAGTCTTTTTTTTTTGGGTGTTGTGCTTTTTGTATGAATAGGATGAAATAGACGGTTGTGGCCCAGATGACATATGGCTGTCACTTAGCCAGCAATGCAAAATCTGAAAATGTTAGGTTTAAATAATATGTTATAGTAATAAAACTCAAAGGAGGTTAATGTAATTTTTAAAATTTGAACAAAAGCCAGTGAAATAGTCAAAAACCTCATAAGAGGTTTCTAAAATTATCCCAATTAATTTTTTATAATGGAGAAAAGTAGGCATCAATTCCCAGTGCGACCAATTTTGGCTGACCAAGAGAGTTTTTATTTTGGTGACATTTAGGGTGCCCTTGAAAACTGTAGTAAATCATACTTGGAGGATTTGTGCACTCAAGGTAAAGGCGTGAAGTTTTTGACAATGTTCATAATGCACCTTAATGTTCTGAAGGTAAAGGGTTTAGTATTTTTTACTCTGTCAAAAGTTATTCTTTTATATCATCAACATCTTTGATACTTACACATACATGTACTTACTAGCTGGCAACTGCCAGATAATCACTTTGTGCAGCCATAGAGGTCCACACAGGGAAGCTATTCTTCCAAGGTTAGTGGCGAATTTTGCCAAGCCATGACTACATGTGTTGATTTCTCGCTTAACAAAGGAGAAAATACAATGCCAAAAAGACCTACTTAATGCCCTGATATCTCTTAGGATAATGTTGATGTCAGACAGGTCCTCACTCCTATGGTTTAACTTCTCAACCAGAACGTTGCAGTCAGAAAGTATCAAGATGGACGTCCAATTTTCCTTCAATGCTTTGAGCAAGGTAGTTCTGATAGCATGAGCTTCTAGGGTTGTAGCCTCTCCTTTTAATGAGGTTGGGATGGACCATGTAGAGATTAGACTACCCTTATTGTCTTTGGCCGCTATACCAATACCAAACTTGTCTCTTTGCTGGTCCACTGCTGTATCTATGTAGATGATAGACGAGTGTTATTGTTGGACCACCGCAATCTTGTCATGACTATCCAGCTGAGTATTGTTTTCTTGTTTGTCACAAGTGTTTAGGGGGTTTGCCTCTTTAAACTCAAGCCAATCTGTCATGGCCTATTGGGAGATTCGATAACCATCTTGGTTGATCAGGTTAAAGTTCCAATTATTCCTTACCTTCCATATATGCCAAAGTTCGTTAGCTGTCATTTCAATGTGAGCTTTGCCATCCACCATTTCTCTAGCCTATTGTAAGCTCTCCCACCACGTTCAAAAGCTCCCTTCCAATTGTTCTAGACCATCCCATTTGATAGGGAAAGTTTTCCAAATCTGCTCGCTTGTCCTACAAAAGGAGAGGAGGTACCGTTCTAATGTTTCTGCACTTTCTCCACAACTCCTGCACCAAGGTTCTTCTTTCCTGTTCTTCGGAATATATTCTCGTGGGTGGGAAGAATGTCGTGTAGGCATTTTCCACAGGAAGTGATTAACCTTGTGTTTAATGTTGAGGTCCCAAACTTGATGCCAAATTCTGGAATTCTGCGTATTCTTACTAGTGCTCTCATGTTGCAGAAGCCCTTTGTTGTTCCTTTCCATTCTTTCCTTGGCTTTTACATATCTAGTTTTGGTAGTGTATTTACCATTTGCACTGTTGCACCAAGTGTATTCCCTCCAAATAAGCTAAGTGGGATTGCTGTGATTAGTTTGGCCTCTTCAGCAGAGAAAATGGAGTTTATGATGTTTGAATTCCACTTCTAGTCATGAATCAAATCCGAGACTTTGTCATATGGACAATTGTGTGGCTTAGGTGTGGAGATTTTACCTGAGCTGCTATTTTTGAGCCATCAAACCTTCCAAATTTCCAAATTGCAATAGTGTTGCCATTTCCAACCTGCTTCCTTAATTCACTTTCCAGCATCCCAATTGAGCTGTGCAGACTTTGCCAGATCCACGAAGCTCCATTTTTCACCTGTGCATCAAGAATAGAGGATTTGGGGAAATACCTTCCTTTTACCATCTTACTAACCAACAAGTTTGAATTGGTAAGCATTCTCCAAACTTGTTTGGCTAGTAAGGCGGTGTTAAAGCATTGAATATCCCGGAAACCAAGTCTCCCTTTCCCTTTAACATCAGAAATATCAGCCCAGCTCTTCCAATGCATTTTCTTTTCTCTAGAATCACCTCCCCACCAGAATTTAGCCATCATCCCGTAAAGCTCTTTACATAGTTCAGCAGATAGTTTGAAAACTGACATTGCATATGAAGGGAGAGCAAGGGCCACAAATTTGAGTAATACCTCTTTACCTACAAAACTCAGCATTTTATCTTTCCAACTTTGTAGCTTTTTGCACATCTTCTCTTTAATGAACATGAAGACACTATTCTTTGATCTACCTATCACCATAGGCAAGGATCACTAGTATTTGCTTTGAGTGACAAGTTGGATATTGCCAAGTGGTCTCAAGATAGCTTCTGCCTCTGTTTGAGAAATATTTTTGCTAAGGATATGACTGATGATTTCTCAATATTTATTTGTTGTTCCGAGGCCTTTTCATAGCGCTTGAGAATTCGCTTGATCTCTTCAGCTTCACCTGTGTTGGCTTTGGAAAACATAAGGGAGTCGTCAGCAAAAAAGATATGAGAAATTGTTGGACTTTGTCTGGAGATTTTGATCCTAGAAATTCTGTTATCCTCATTGGCTTGCTTAAGAAGATGAGAGAGGCCTTCTGCACAAAAAAGGAAGAGAGAGCGAGATAGAGGATCTTCATGTCTAATTCCCCTAGTGAGACACACATAGCCTTGTTTTTCTCCCATTAATGTTAAAACTAAAAGACATGGATGACAAACAACCACGAATCCATTTAATCCACCTTGGGCAGAAGCCCATTTTACACATGACAGCAAACAAAAACTTCCATTCAACCCTATCATACACTTTGGACATATCAATCTTAATCTTAAGAAACATAGATGCATCTTTACCTCCCCTCATATTATTGAACCAGTGAATGTACTCATGTGCAATAATGATGTTGTCTATAATTTGTCTGCCCCCCTCATATTATTGAGCCAGTGAATGTACTCATGTGCAATAATGATGTTATCTATAATTTGTCTGCCCCGAGGACAAATGCAGCCTGAGAATGACTGATATAACCACCTAAGAAGGGTTTAAGTCTATTAACAATAACTTTGTAGACAAACATTACAAAGGCTAATGGACTTGAAGTGGGAAAGATTGACAGGGGTATCAATTTTGGGGATGAGAGTGATTAATGTCTCATTAAAGGCTTTTAACATGTGGCCAATACTAAAAAAGTTTTGAATTGCCTCCATAATAAACCAAAATCTTTGAAAGAAGATGGGGGACATATCGTGGGGTCCTCCTGGTGCTTGTTAGCATGCGGGGAAAAAAGTGCTGCTTTGACTTCCTTTTCTGTGACAAGTTTGGTAAGCTGCAAGTTCATCTCAGTTGTAATTATCCTGCGATGCCATTCAGAATTTCCTCAGAGTCATCAGGCCGTGAGCATGTACAACGCACATAGATAGAAGCTCATCTGCATATGGGCGTATGTTGCACATTTATTCAAGTAAAACTAAACGCACGTTTCTTTGATAGGAGCCCAAAATTGTTAATTCGACTGAAGCGAAATGGGAAAATTTGCATCACAAGAATTCTTTGTTTCGATGGACTTTTCTGGCAAGTGCATAGGGTCACTTGTTAGACAAATTGAAATTTTACATGTTCCAACATCTGATGAAAGAGAAATTCTTATGTAAAATTGCACAACTAGCCATCTTTTGGCCAAATTAGATTGTAAATTTTCCAAACTGCCAAAGTACATTCATCAATCAGTAACAAATATGATAGAAATATTGCAGCAAACAACGGATCGGCAATGAAAAATATTAAACAAGAAGTAAAGAACTCAAGAAGCATTTTTGAAAGCGAACCATGCATGTACGAGTAATTAAAAAGAAAAACTCTAACCAAGTCCAAATTCAACGAGCCGAAGAACAACTCTTTAGATTCTGATGGACCCAAATCAATAACATAAATCCAAAGGAACAATTAAGGAAAACAATATACGAGGCAAATGAAAAATTTCTTATAGATGAAACACGCTGCAGCTACAATACAAAGACAACAGCCACCGACAAAGACATTGACTATTCTTCACCGCACCAATAAGCCATATGCGGCTAACTATTATTACCACTACTATACTAAATTTATGGGATTGAATCCCACGCGGCCAACCTTACAAATCCACAGTACAACTTTCTGTACTAATCAATACATTGATGACATATGGCATCAACATCATTAAAAAAAAATACAGGTTTGGTTTAATTATTTTCTAACAGATACACGGTTCTTGATGTCTCGAATGCTTGGATTGAGAAGCACTTGATGAATCAAATTCTCAAGATTCAAGTTAGCATCTGTCACAGCCACTTCTGCCAATTTTTTCCAGTCCATGGCTTTTTTCTTCATTTCCTTACCCTTCTCTCCCGCCATTAACTCGCTAACAAGGCTTTCAACTTCATCCCTCTTGACATTATTGTCCATCTCCATTCCAATACCCCATTTAGTGCAGCAAAGCCAGCAATTAGTTTGTTGATCGGCAAAAAAGGGCCAGCAGATCATAGGCACCCCATAACTAATACTTTCGATTGTGGAATTCCACCCACTATGAGTTAAGAATCCGCCAACAGAAGGATGGGTAAGGACTTTCTCTTGAGGGCACCAGCCTGCAAACATGCTTCTTTCTTTGGTTTCTTCAAGAAACTCACTTGGCAGAATAGCTGAACTGCCTGAGACAAGATCTGGCCTTAAAATCCACAAAAAGTTTTGTTTGCTATTAGCAAGTCCCCAAGCAAATTCGACTAGTTGCTCAGGTGTCATAACAGCAATGCTTCCAAAGTTGACATAAACCACAGAGTTTGGATCTTTCGAGTCAAGCCACTCAAGACATTCTGGCTGTTCCTTCCAGAGATTTGATCGAAAATCTGTTAAAGACTTACCATACACAGGATTCTCTAGCAAGTGTAGTGGTCCAATGGTGTAAATTGGAGGAAGATAAGATGAAAGTTCATCTAATACATCATGTTCCAGTTGTTGAAAGGTGTTTATAATGATGGCAGAGGCCTTTCTAGATCTCTGAGTTTCTTGCATGACGAATTTCAACATGAAATCATCGGGATTTGTGGTTCGAAAGAAGCTTGGAAGATCCTTCAAGCGTATACCCTCTAATCCTGGAATCCAATCTAGAACAGTGTCTAGATATCCATTTGTCAAATAACTAGCATCTGCAAGGCATAAGATGTACGACACCGAGTATCATCAGAATCATACAAGGGCATCCATTTAGGAAGAGGCATTAAATGTTCAAGCTATTTTCTTTTTTGAGAAAAAGTTTCCAAAAATATGTGGAAGAAGAGAATAAATGACCACGAAAAATTTTGAACACACATTTTTCATCAAAAAATAGTCGTACCTTTGAGTGGCATGATACCCTTTTCGATAAACTTGTCAAACTGGAAATACGGCAAGTAGGAAGATGCGCTGGAGGTCCAAAGAAGAACTTCAGGGATGCCAAGTTCTTGAGCAGCTGCTAGAGTGAAGGTCATTGCTCCATCGGAAACTATGCAAGAAACAGGGGGCACTTCTGAGGAAGAGGTATCGTTGAGTTCAGCAAGTAGCTCCCTGAAGGGACCTAAGCAAGTTCTATCAAAAGATTCACAAAGGGTTGGAATATCTGGGGTAGCATCGACCTCAGAAGGAGGAAGTCCGTCAGGGATGGCTTTAAATTGGAAATCAGGCAGTCCCTTTAAGGCATCAGGACCGCTGGATTTAAGCAAGCGCCTGTGGTTGAATTCTGTGTTGACAAAGGTGATATGAAAACCCTTTTGGTGGAGGAGCTTGGCTAGCTTTAGCATGGGGTTTATGTGGCCTTGAGCTGGAGCTGGTATGCAGACGGCGTGAGGCTTCTTCTCCAGTAAAGCAGTGGAACCCATTCTTCTTGCCAGCGGATTTGAGTGGACAAATTGTACGTTATCACACAGCAGCCACTAGTTGGGAATTGGGTTGATGGTAAAGTAAAAAAAAAACCAATGAAGAGCTAGTGCAAATATTCGAGAAAGGGCAGTGTAACATAATTATGTGTTTGTATTGACTTCTATTTCACTTTATTTATATCTTATTTACATACACTTATTTGCTTGCATCATCAACATATTTTTCAATTATTTTTTTATCTCACATACATCACATCAAAAAAATATTACAGTATTTTTTCACAAAATTATCTCAAATAATTTACAATCCAAATACAATATTTCACATGGTAGCTACTGTCAATTATTTAAAGCAAATTATAATCTTCCGCACGTTATAGGTTCTATCAATTTTTTAAGGGATAATTTCGGAAACCTCCCTTGTGATTTCTGATTATTTCACTGGTTTTCTCCAAAATTTTAAAAATTACACTAACCTCCCTTGAGGTTAATTATTTTATAATATTTAGGTCAAACCAATAATTAAAAAGTGATATTAGGAGAGAGAAGATAACATAGTTCCATCATTGCCCATCATCTATTATATTATTTAATTAATTTAATATCAATTCACACATTAAAGAAAAATACTAAAATTTGCTGTTTATCATTAGGGATCAAATCATATTTATCATCAAAAAAATAATATATCATTTTATATTTTTCACTCAATACAAGAATTAAATTACTCTTTTCAATTATATATCCATTATCAAACATGATCAACAATAAATAATAATAATAATTTGTAATTAAAATATTATAGAGAACAATTTTTAACATCATAAATATTATTGTCAGCATATTAAGATTAGTTATTGAGATTTTATGGTATTAAAGTTCACTCCTTATAATATTTTAATTGTAAATTTTTTGATTATTTGTTGTTGATCATGTTTGACAATAGATTCGTAATTAAAAAGAGTAATTTGAATCTTACATTAAATAAAATATATAAAATGATATACTATTTTTAATACCATATGTAATTTAAATCCTGATGATTAACAACAAATTCTAGTGTTTTCTTTAATATTTGGGCTAGTATTAAATTAATTAAATAATTTAGTAGATGAAGAGTAATGGTGAAATCATATCTATCTTTTCTCTCCTAACATCATTTTTTAATTGTTGACTGGACCTAAATGTTGCAAGATAATAAATCTCAAGGGAGGTTAATTAATTTTTAAAACTTAAAAGAGAGATGAGTGAAACAGTTAGAAACCTCACGGAAGATTTTTGAAATTATCCCCAATTTTAACCCACCATTCACATCTCCACAGACGTCGTCATCGAGCAACCAATTATTTTGCTCTTTCTCCGATTCAATTTTCTGCACTTTGTGATTTCATTATGCTAACTTGGCCCCACAAGTTTAGACGGCTCAGCTGCTATAATTTTTCCGGATCCAAATGACGTGACATTAAAAAAAAAAAAAATTTTGACGTGACATTAGACTGAATACCTGGGTTAGGACGGGTCAGTCTAATACCCAATGAAATGGTGCCATTTTGAAGACGCTCCGATGTTTCACCAAGTAATAATCTTCCGTACATGGTAACTTCAATCAAATTTTTAAAGCAAATTTTACGTCTTTTAACCGTTGATGCTGTGATTTCTCCTCAATAGTAATAATCTTCCGTACATGGTAAATTCAGTCAAAGATAAAGTTTAAAAAAATGCTGGAAATTCTTCATTTCTACGTCTCCTGCAGGAATCTTTCATGAAGGCGGTAGCAAAAGGGTGTAATGAATATGCAGCAGAAGCTGAATTTTTATTTTGAACTAAATGCTTGCGTATTTATTGCACGGGGAAAAAGACAGCTCATTGCTCGAGTCGTTACCAACGCCAGAGGGTTACCTCAAAGTCCATAATTAATGCTAAAATGATACTTTGTCCCAAGAAAAATAAATAAATAAATAATAAAATATTGGAAATTCCCTGCCACAAGGCATTTCTGATCTCTGGAAGCTACATGTCTGATTTTTCTGCTTAATTAAATTTAGATGAGGGACACGTATGTTGAGAAGAAATTAATTTCTAGAGTTAAGACACAATATGCTTTTCAAACCATTAGTTAATGACCAGTGCCCAATTGATACTCGTTAGTACATTTATATCACAACAAACTTATCATATGACTTCATAATAACAATGATTACTCCGTTTTATATTTATATGTTTGTCTTAATTAATACTCCCTCCGTCCCATTTTAATAGTCCTGTATTCCTTTTTTATCTGTCCCAAATTGTAGTCCACTTTCCAATTGAAGAATGTAGTTGTATTTTAATTTTTCTAAAATACCCTTATTCAATGTAAGTAGTTGTTACTATAAACCTACCCCATTTAATGAGAGTTGATTCTTTTTTTACCATGAATTCAAGTTCCCATAAAGTTGTACCATATTTAATGTGAGGGTATTTTAGGAAAATAGCAATCTAAATTTATTTTTCCAACAAAGTTAACTACTTTTTCTTAAACTGTGTGAAAAAAGAAATAGAACTATCAAAGTGGGACGGAGGGAGTATTATTTTCTCAAAATATGAACACCTTCCTGGACAGACCCGTGATTAATTATTTGTTTCTCCACCATGCCTCCTCACTCTTCTCTTCTTGGATGGCGAATTGGGACCATACCTCTCAAAACAGGTCCTTTTTTTTTTTGGGTGGTTGTGCTTTCTTTATGAATAGGATGGACATAGACGGATGTAGCCCAAACGACATATGGCCCTCACTTGGCCAGCAATGCAAAATTTGAAAATAATGTTCGGCTTAGACAATAATATCTTATAATTATTATCATTGTAGGGAGTTGTTAATGATTCGGTAAATCTCAAATGACACATATATATTAGCGGTTGGACATAAGACGGTTGTAGCCCAAACCACATAAGGCCCTCATTTGGACAATATCTTATACTCTATTCGTCCTACTTTGATAGTCTTTTTTTTTTCATCTGTTCCAAATTATAGTCCACTTTCTAATTGAAAAATGTAGTTATTTTTTAATTTCTCTAAAATACCCTTATTCAATGCAGATTGTTATTAATATAAACTACCTTATTTAATGTAGATTGTTAACCTATCCCATTTAATACATTTAGATTTAATGTGAAACAATATAAAATGAGGATTAATTCTTTCTTGACTATCAATTCAAGTTTTTATGAATAATTAATATAAAGTTGTACTCTATTTAATGTAAGGGTAGTTTAGAAAAATAGCAATCTAAATTTGTTTTTCTAACAAAGTTAACTACTTTTTCTTAAACTGTATGAAAGAAATACTAGGACTGTCTGAAAGAAAAACAAAGTTATCTAAATGGGACGGAGGAAGTAATTATTATCATCATTGTAGGGAGTTGTTAAATATTCAGTAAGTCTCTTCCATGTTGAAAACATATATATTAGCGGGTCTAAATACATGCAACGTATTAAAAATTTGGTATTCAAATTTAAATTGAGATTATGTATCATGCATTTAAAGCAGCTAATGTATACATTATCAATGTAAATAAGATTAATCCATAAATATTATATTTCTATTCCAAAGATATAATTTGTATTAAATTATAACAGTTGCCCATTGAGCCCCCATTCTCCTGAGTAGGTATATACAAATTTTACATTCTCTTGAGTAGGTAATTTACTTCCTGTTAGGAGGATTTGTGCACTCAAGGCAAAGGCGTGAAGTTTCTGGCAAAGTTCGTAATGCGCCTTAACGTACTCAAGGCAAAGTTTCTAGAACGCAGATAAATAAAAGCTCATCTGCACATGGGCGTATGTTCCACATTTATTCAAGTAAAACTACACGCATGTTTCTAATAATATCAAATCTGGTTAAACACTGGTTAATAGGAGCCCAAAAGTAAATTCTTAAATACATTTAGTGGTCGAAGTAAATTCTTAAATACTATGAACACATATCAAATTGCCTTTGCACCTTCGAACTCTGGTCAATGAGATGCCAAAGCACATTCATCAATCAGTTACAAAAATGATAGAAATATTGCAGCAAACAACGGATCAGCAATGGGAAAAATTAAACAAGAAATAAAGAACTCAAGAAGCATTTTTGAAAACGAACCATGCATGTACGAGTGATTAAAAAGAAAACCTCTAACCAAGTCCAAATTCAACGAGCCGTAGAACAACTCTTTAGATTCACGGTTCTTGATGTTTCAAATGCTTGGATTGAGAAGCACTTGATGAATCAAATTCTCAAGATTTGAGTTAGAATCTGTCACAGCCATTTCTGCCAGTTTTTTCCAGTCCATGGCTTTCTTCTTCATTTCCTTGCCCTTCTCCCCAGCCATTAACTCGCTAACAAGGCTTTCAATTTCATCCCTCTTGACATTATTGTCTATCTCCATTCCAATACCCCATTTATTGCAGCAAAACCAGCAATTAGTTTGTTGATCAGCAAAAAATGGCCAGCAGAACAAAGGCACCCCATAACTAATACTTTCGATTGTGGAATTCCACCCACTATGAGTTAAGAATCCTCCAACAGAAGGATGTCTGAGAACTTTCTCTTGAGGGCACCAGCCTGCAAACATACTTCTTTCTTTGGTTTCTTCAACAAATTCACTTGGCAGAATAGCTGAACTGCCTGAGACAAGATCTGGCCTTAAAATCCACAAAAAGTTTTGTTTGCTATTAGCAAGTCCCCAAGCAAATTCGACTAGTTGCTCAGGTGTCATAGCAGCAATGCTTCCAAAGTTGACATAAACCACAGAGTTTGGATCTTTCGAACAAGCCATTCAAGACATTCTGGCTCTTCCTTCCAGAGATTTGATTGAATATCTGGTAAAGACTTATCATGCACATGATTCTCTAGCAAGTGTAGTGGTCCAATGGTGTAAATTGGAGGAAGATAAGATGAAAGTGCATCTAATACATCATGTTCCAGTTGTTGAAAGGTGTTTATAATGATGGCAGAAGCCTTTCTAGATCTCTGAGTTTCTTGCATGACGAATTTCAACATGAAATCATCGGGATTTGTGGTTCCAAAGAAGCTTGGAAGATCCTTCAAGCGTATACCCTCTAAGTGTGGAATCCAATCTAGAACAGTATCTAGATATCCGTTTGTCAAATAACTAGCATCTGCAAGGCATAAGATGTACGACACCGAGTATCATCAGAATCAGACAAGAGCATCCATTAAGGAAGAGGCATTAAATGTTCAAGCTATTTTCTTTTTTAAGAAAAGTTTCCAAAATATGTGGAAGAAGAGAATAAATGACCACGAAAAATTTTGAACACACATTTTTCATCAAAAAATAGTCGTACCTTTGAGTGGTATGATACCCTTTTCGATAAACTTGGCAACCTGGAAATACGCCAAGTAGGAAGGTGCGCTGGCAGTCCACAGAAAAACTTCAGGGATGCCAAGTTCTTGAGCAGCTGCTAGAGTGAAGGTCATTGCTCCATCGGAAACTATGCAAGAAACAGGGGGCACTTCTGAGGAAGAGGTATCGTTGAGTTCAGCAAGTAGCTCCCTGAAGGGACCTAAGCAAGTTCTATCGACAGATTCACAAAGGGTTGGAATATCTTGGGTAGCATCGACATCAGAAGGGGGAAGTCCGTCAGGAATGGCTTTAAATTGGAAATCAGGCAATCCATTGAGGGCATCAGGACCTCTAGATTTAAGCAAGCGCCTGTGGTTGAATTCTGTGTTGACAAAGGTGATATGAAAACCTTTTTGGTGGAGGAGCTTGGATAGCTTTAGCATAGGGTTTATGTGGCCTTGAGCTGGAGCTGGTATGCAGAGGGCATGAGGCTTCTTCTCCGGTCGAGCAATGGAACCCATTCTTCTTGCCGGGGGATTTGAGTGGACAAATTGTACGTTATTGCACAGCAGCCACTAGTTGGGAATTGGGTTGATGGTAAAGTTAAAAAAACCAATGAAGAGGCAGTGCAAATATATACAAAGGGCCGATCTATTCCACAACTTGTAAGTTATTGTTTCACCAAGTGGTCCTCAAGAATGATCTTCCGTACATGATAGGTTCTGCCAAATTTTTAAAGCAAATTTTACATCTTTCAAACGTCGATGCTGTGACTTCTCCTCAATTATCTGTCCAAAAATAAAGTTAAAAAAAATGCTGGAAGTTCTTCATTTCTTCGTCTACTGGAGAAATCTTTCGTGAAAGCGATAGCAAAAGGTTCAAAGAAATATATAGCAGAAGCTGAATTTCTTGAGCCAAATGCTTGCGTGTTTATTGTGGGAAAAAGAGAGCTCATTCCTCGAGTTGTCAGCTCAAATTCCACTGGGAATAAGAGAGCTCATTGGTCGAGTGGTTATCACCGCCAGAGGGTTACCCCAAATTCCAGAATTACTGCTAAAATGTTACTTTGTCCCTAAAACAAATAAACAAAATAAAATACTGGAAATTCTTTACCACAAGGCATTTCTGGCCTCTGAAAGCTACATATGTCTGATTTTTTAAAAATTAAATTAAGAGGAGATAAGCAAAATTAAACTCATTAATTCCTTGAGTTAACACGCAATAAACTTTTGTAACCAATAGTTAATGGGTTTTTCTAATAGATACCCAATAGGCACTTATTGGTATACATGGATCACACCTAATGAATTCATACACTAACATTTATTACCTATCTTGCATTTATATATTTTTTTGAATTAATATTAATTTTTCAAAATATGAATACCTTAACCAGTGTCCAATACAGGCCCATAATTAAGTACCTGTTCCCCCACCATGCCTCCTCATTCTTCTCTTCTTGGATGGCAAATTGGCACCACACCTCTCAAAACAAGTTTTTTTGGGTGGTTATGCTTTTAGCATGAATAGGACGGCCACAAATGGTTGTAGCCCAAACGACATATGGCCCTCACTTAGCCAGCAATGGAAAATTTGAAAATGTTTGGTTTAGACAATATCTTATAATTATTATCATTGTAGAGAGTTGTTAAATATTTGACATTTCTTTTATATATATGCGATGATAGAATATACATTAGCGGGTCTAAATATATGCAACATGTTAAAAATATGGGGGAAGGGGGTTGAATTGGGTGGTAAAGAGAAGGGATTCTAAGTAGAAAATCCTAGATTAAAAATCTCCTACTTAAAAAAAAAGATAAAAAAAGATGTTAAAAATTTGGAATTCAAATTTAAATTGAAATTATGCATCATGTATCTAAAGCTGCTAATGTATACATCATTAATGTAAATAAGATTAATCCATAAATATTATATATTTGTTCCAGGGATATGATTTGTATTAAATTATAACAATTGCCCGTAGCCCCAAATCAATGGCTCAAATACTCTTTTTTTAATATCTCATTTGCGTATATTGTGTATTAATGTATATAGTTCAATAATTACATATTACAATGTTTACACAACTTATAACTTATACATTATTTTATAATATATGATATCAAGAAGCATAATTGTATTATTTATTAATTGTGAGTTTCAGTCAAATTTGGATTAGGTCCAAAATTCCAATATATTTGTGAGTTAAGTACGAATCTCATAGAGTGAGGTCGAGGTGAGACCTAAGGCCTGAAAGCATGACTATTCTACTCTTTTTTTTGGGGGGGGGGGGGGGGGTGTGGTGAGCTGGGTTTAATGTTGCCAAACCGCTAACTTGTAGATCTCATCTAATATCCCTAATTCTGCCCGTGCACGCTGGATTTAGTAGCCAGTTTCCCGTGAAAAGTTATGATATTTTTCAGTCAATGCTAGGAATTCTTGCCCAAAAAAAAAAATGCTAGGAATTCTTCTTTCTTCTTCCAAGGATTAAAAAAATTGCTTGGAGTTCTTCATTTTTTCATCCACTCAAGAATTTTCCGAGTAAGCTGGAACAAAACAAAATGGTTATAATATAATAAACAAAAGATTGAAACTTGTGAGTTACGTGCTTGCGTATTTATTGCGGGAAAAAAGAGGCCATTGCTGGAGTTACTACCAAGACCAGAGGGTTAGCTCCAATCCAAGAAAATCAAAGTTAGATTTCTTTATTCTCCAAAAGAAGAAAAAAATAATAATGAACTAGAGATAAGCTCGGAGTTCTTTATCATTAGGCAACTTTGGCATTTGAAATCCCCATGCTTCTGATTTTCTTTAATTAAATTAACCGGAGGGCTGGATTATGAGAGAATCAAACTCATTCCTTGAAGTTTAGCCAGGATTATACCTTTTCTATTTTTCTACCAATTGATTTAGTCAATTTATAGTTTTGAGTTTTTTCAATTCATTTGATTCTGCTTCTTGCCTATTCATTTTTCTCTTCTTGATTTAGACCATGCCAATTTGAGGTTTGGATACATCCACTCTTTTATTTTTGTATTTGTAAATTTTTATCCACATAGCTCTTTCTCTGCGTAAACAGGATAATGGTTTTCATATTGTACACATTTCTATGTTAGTCTTGGATTTGCACCTTTTTATCATTTTTTGTTTCGGTTTTTTGAGGTTCAGACTTATTTTACTACAGCATAACCGATTAGTATCAGCAATTTGTTGTTTCCTATTTTTAAATTAGAAATTCAAGTATAGTCTAGTTTTAGTAGTTTACATGTTCAAGTTATGGAGGATTTATTTGATAGTTTCTTGTCTTTGTAGTCTCCCAATTATCAAGTCTCATGTGCTATATATAGGATGTTTTAATATTATTTTCAGTGGAGAAGAGTGAGAGTAAAATTATGAAAAACTAGTGAGAGTCTTAGTATTTGTAAAATTTTGTAAAGACATTAGACAATTGATGTTCGTGTGATTTATAAAACTTCTCTTCTCCCACGTATTTTTATATGTACCAAATATCCGCTGCTGCAGCTTTTATGTGCTAACATGAAAGTAAAACTTGTGGTGACAAGAAGAAATTAGAGGTGGTGGATTAGTATGTAAGTAGAACTTCAATCCATCAGCACTTGTGTAAGAAAAACTAGCAATAGCAGGTCTTTTCCTCCAAGTCCTTGTATCCAAATAAAATACATTTCTTTACAAAATACCTTTTCATAACATATCTTACTTAAGTTAAATTTAGAAACCCTCGTATCCAAATTGAATATAATAGCGTTCTCCATTACCTGGTTAAATTTATATAATGGTGTTCTACTCGTGAACAAATTGAATATTTTGTCCATCTCTATCACATTCTAGAACGATTGCCCAGCTCGACACATAATTGCAGAAACACTAGCTCTATGGCTCTATCTTCCGCCTACGCTTTTGACAGTTTCGCCTATAACGTGTTAATTCATACAATAGTTGGATCTTATGATTTCAAATCTATTTCTTATTTCGATTATCATACCAAACCCCATGTTTCTTTTCACTTTCTTTTAGATAATTCTGTAACTTGAGATCTCTAAAAAATGTATCAAATCAATGTCAAAGTATCCTCTATTATAACTTTTTCTATTACACTTTTCTTGCACCGTTTATCTGATTGACACATACAATAACAATTTTTTTTAGCAGAAAGTGGCGCAGCCATTGAACCAATCCTACTTGTGTTGGAAAAAGTGCACTGGTGCAGACACACAATATTGGGGTTGGTTCAGAATAAATTACTCTTTTTCCAAGTACCAATGTTCCAATTAAAATAGGAATAAACTAAATCACCAAGCAATGATACTAATAGTATTAATAAAATGCAGGAAAAATAAAAGGCACAGGACACCAAGATTTTTACGTGGAAAACTCAAATTGGGAAAAATTACGGGATTTAATCCAGTCAAAAATCTCCATTATCACAATAATAGAAATACACAGGTCTATCTGAAACATCCAAATACAATAATATCACCAATATCAACTAACTCAAATCGCTACAAAATTACCTCCGAAAACTACACCTGTCAAAGAAGTGGATTTGAAAAAAAGTTATCAAACGAAGAGGAAATCCAAAATCTGAATCAGTAGATGAGTAGAGCTTAACGAGAGTATAGCATGGATAAAATTTCGTCTCAATCGAATTTCGAATCACCCTCCAATCAAGATCTTGAAATTTCTCTCTGTCTAGCTTCTTTACTTTTGTCTCTCTCTTCGTTTTTTTTTTCAAGAAAGAAAAGTGACGGAGCCTATATTTCTTCTTCGGTTGATTTCCATCTCTCTCAATCACTGGGCCAATGGCTAAGTGGCCACCAGGGAGGGGCTTAAATCCCTCCTTGGACTGTAGGTGAGGTTCAGCGAAAAAAATCTAAGGGTTGTGCCATAGCACTCTCTTGATCTAGTTGGATCTATATACCCACTAGTCCCCTACCATAGATTCCTTAGGCTCCGCCTCCCCCTCTAGGGTCCTTTGCTCCCAAGAAAGGAAGGCCAAGCTTTCCAAGTCAAATTTGACTTCAACCTAATGGGATTTATTTTGTGATTTGGCCCACAAATTGGCTGGCCCAAACCCAACAACTTGAATCTTGCCTTATAGGACCTGAGACGAACCCTGTACCAAGGAAAGATCAAGCAGTGCTTACTAAAGCAATGAGCTCAGTAACTTCAACTTTACAGTTTACAGTGCTAAATTGACATTTTTTGTTCCACCTTTAGCAACTGGAGGTTGCTTCCACGAAATAATCGGGTCAGATTTTCAGAACCCTGTAAGATTAAAGAATAATCAACGTACTCATGGTTGCATGCAAATTGCAAACCTCGTAAGTCGATCGACCTATATATTTCTTCTTCAGGTTCTCTCATTACTTGCTTATTACAGCAATTTTATATCCATTTCATTGTTTTGAATCCTCCTCAAAATTTCAAACTTTAAAGAATGGATTCCATTTCTTTGTTAGAGAAGAAGCCTCATGCGGTCTGCATCCCATACCCTGCTGAAGGTCACATAAACCCCATGCTTAAACTTGCCAAGCTTCTTCACCACAAAGGTTTTCATATCACCTTTGTTAACAGCGAATTCAACCACAAACGCCTGCTAAAATCTAGAGGTCCTGATTCCCTCAATGGTTTACCTGATTTCCAATTCGAAACCATTCCTGATGGGCTTCCTCCTTCTGATGTGGATGCCACCCAAGATACTGCCTCCCTTTGTGAGTCCACCACTAAGCATGGCTTAGGTCCATTTAGAGAACTTCTTGCCAGACTCAATGATACCTCTTCCTCCAACGTACCTCCCGTTTCTTGCATAATTTCGGATGCAGGTATGAGCTTCACACTTGCAGCTGCTGAAGAGCTAGGCATTCCCGAAATTTATCTTTGGACCGCCAGTGCATGTTCCTACTTGGCATACTTCCATTTTTCACAACTTATTGACAAGGGTATCACGCCACTCAAAGGTAATGATAAATCCAAAATTCAAGTTCAAAATGTTTCATACTCTTCCGTTGTTTTTTTTTTCTTGTATATTTTGGGAACTTTCCTTAATTAAAATTTTTACTGCTTTCTAAAGTGTGTTGGACTGTTTTAGTGCCTGAGGCGGATGCAGAACTTCTTGATTTTATATCATTTACTTTCACATCCTAAGAAGAGCGTATTGTGTATATAGAATTTTTAATAGTTTCAAGAGAAGGATAAAATTCTTTTTCTTTTTCTTTTTTTAGCTTCTGCAATTTTGATCAAACTAATCACTATGTTACGTTTTGCAGATGCTAGTTTCTTGACAAATGGGTATCTTGATACAGTTCTTGAATGGACCATTCCCGGAATGGAAGGTATTCGTTTGAGAGATCTTCCAAGTTTCCTAAGAACCACAAATCCAGATGACTTTATGCTAAAATTCATCCTACAAGAAACGGAGAGTGCTCAAAGGGCTTCCGCTATTATTTTAAATACTTTTCAAGAATTGGACCATGATGTAATAAGTTCTTTTCCAGCTTATCTTCCCCCAATCTATCCCATTGGGCCACTACATGTCCTCGAGAATCAGATTGATGATAAGAGTCTAGAGGTGCTGGGATCAAATCTTTGGAAGGAAGAACCAGAATGTCTTGAATGGCTTGATTCAAAAGAACCAAACTCCGTGGTTTATGTGAACTTTGGAAGCATTACTGTAATGACACCTGAGCAACTAGTTGAATTTGCATGGGGACTCGCTAACAGCAAACAAACTTTTTTATGGATCATAAGGCCTGATCTGGTCAAGGGCGATCTAGCTATTCTTCCTGACGAATTTGTGGAAGAAACCAAACATAGAGGCTTGTTTGCAAGTTGGTGCAATCAAGGGACAGTTCTTAGCCACTCGTCTGTGGGAGGATTCTTAACTCATAGTGGATGGAATTCCACAATTGAAAGTATTAGCAGTGGGGTGCCTATGATATGTTGGCCATTTTTCTCTGATCAACAAACCAATTGCTGGTTTTGCTGCACCAAGTGGGGCATTGGAATGGAGATAGACAATAATGTTAAGAGGGATGAAGTTGAAAGTCTTGTTATAGAGTTAATGTCTGGAAAGAAAGGTAAGGAGATGAAGAAAAAAGCCATGGAGTGGAAAAAATTGGCAGAAGATGCTGCTTGTTGTTCTAGTGGTTCTTCTTCCGTGAATTTTGAGAATTTGATCAGTCAACTGCAACAATCCAAGACATTAGACACGTTGGAATCCAACCACGATAATGTTAATAATTGGCCTCATTAATGTCGGACTTGGTTATTCAGTAATTTTCATCATTAAGGAGTGATTTCTAGTAGCCAAAAAGCATCCAATAAGCCGCCCAATTTGAGAATTCAACATGATTCGTTGTACTGTCAGTCTCTCGCAGGGTTTGTTTTTTATGTAACTTGAATTCTTGATCGAAAACTTGTCGCTTCTGTTTGATGATTTTTTAAAGGTGTAATTGCGGAAGAAGTATACTTCAAGAATTGGAAAATTGTTGGAAATGGACTTCGTCAAACAGTTTTAAGGGTCCCTTATGGATTATAATTATAAATTATGATTTATTTTAATTCAAAAGTTGAAAAAAAAAAAGTTTTTTTTGAGATATGATATTCGAGATATCTTGGATTTCATTTTTTGACTTTTCAAATTTTCTGAACAGTTTTGACATTTCCAAATTTTTAAAAAACAAAACCATTCTTCCACTAATTCCAAATGCTATAGCGATAAATTGAAACTACAAGAATGTACTTGATGTGAATGGTGGAATCTAAAGCTTGAGAGTACCAACAGAATAGTATAGATGTACATTCTTGCTCTGAGTTTTTTTCTTTTTTTTCTTTAGCACTCTAACTTCGTGTTTCCGAAATCAACTTAGTAAAAAGTTTTCGCTATTGCAGGCAAACGCTGCTTAAGCAAAATATGATCGGATCCATTTGCCGTATACTTTTGTATTGGCACGTCAAATTTTCAGTGCCACTTCTTAGTAGCAATTCAATATCAACTTTTATATTTATATTAAGTGTTTTATTATTTAAGTTGTCATGTATTATTTATATAAGTTTTTTTTATTCTAACGTAATAAGCAGGATTGACACTGAATTTACTAGTTCTGGACATGTATTTTCATTTTTTAGGATTAATTTCACAGGTATCTACTACCGAGTAAAAAAAAAAATCAACTCCGTGAATCATTTTTTCCTTTTTTTTTTGGAGCAACTTTTAACTTTCAATTAATCAAGCATGAAAGAGTATACACAGTTACACAGGAATGGTACGTACATTCCAATTACATCAAGATCTCACTAAACTAAATACAAAAACTCATCAGCCAAACTACATCCATCAGCTAAAACAACTATGTGGCAGGCCACTGGCAGCCCAAGTTCCATAGCTAGCTCCCAGTTATCTTTGGACAGTGGAACTTTACTCCAACTTGCTACTACATCTCGGACTGCAGAGAGAGTTGAACGCACAGTAGCTACAGTAGTCATAGAGGTTTGGTGAAATGCAGCTTGGTTACGTTCCTAGCCCTCCATAGATGATAAATTTCAACCCTAAAAACCAGCCTCTTCACCTGATCACGGAATGAATTAGTTCGCCAATGAGTGTAGATCCAATCCAGTTCACTATGCCATGGTAGCACCCTGAATCATTTTCGGGACAGAAGAAAACATTCGAATGAGATGTGGAGGTCGTGGCTTAATAACCCACATTTTTGTGCGCATGCAAGCCACAACTACGTAATCACTTATGTGGTTACAAACACTGGTTACAAAGTCACAAAGTTAGCCGGCAAACACACACACACACACACATATATATAAGGCAACCATCAAGTAAACCTTTCAAACTTAACATTAATAATGATAGATGCCTTTTTCCTAATTTTTATTTGGCCACATCCGCTCCTTATATTATAATAATTTTTACTCTAACAAATGATTCAGTTCTATCATGACAATTTACTTTATGGTGGAGAAAAAGTCTTGACCCTTTTGGTATCAAGAACTCAATTATTCGTTCTTAACCCTTTTTATTGAGGTCGATTATCCACTGTCATTGAGATAACTCCAGAATTAACCGGACCCTCTAATGGTTTTGAAGGTGCTCCTTTTGGTTGGACAAAAACTTGAACTATTGAATACCTACACAAATCCAAAGAATTACCAAATTCTAAATGTGCCACTTATGATATTTGTTTTTACCAGAACTTTTACTACTAATACTCAAGACATGTCCGGTTCAGTGCTCAGAGCAACTCCTTTTTTTTTGGGTTCTTTTGTTTTAATTCAGCAAATCATTTTAAATAACAGGGGTGGAGGATATGGTATCTTATCTCATAACTGCAAGCAACTTTCAGAGTCTATTGGTGTTATTAATGAATGCCTTTTTCAACGCCATCAATTGCAGCTTTCAATTTTCGGAGTTTTTTTTTCCGTCAATTTGTATAAAGAAGATGCGAATTCTTACTAATATTTATCTTATCACACAAACATTTAAAAGTAGCATTCCTTGGCATCAAAACCTAAGTTCAATTATTGTTGCAAAATTACTTCCATGTATGTGTAGTGCATTGTAGCATGAATTGTTGGAAAAGACATAATTGGTAAAACTTTTTAACTTGCTAAATCCGTAGTATTTTTTATTCTCTTCGTACATCTCCAAAAAAAGAAAAAAAAAAAAAGAAAGAGTCGATTGATGTGATGAATTTTATGCTTGAAATGCACAATTTATGAATTTTATGCTTGAAAATGCACAATTTGATTTGGCATGATCTCTCAAAGGGGAAAAGAAACACGAGTACAAGCAATTCTTCATTTCTTGATCAATGGAAAAGTTTTTAGTTTTGCTCAAAAAACAAAAGCATAAAATTAATCTTTGAAAGCACAGAATTGTATACTTTATAAAATATAAAGGTCAATTTCCATTGATTAGGTTCAGCGGCTGCTGTGCTAAGTACAAATAATTAAACAAATCTTAAATGCAATCCTCAACATGATAGACTAATCGATTCTAAACATCTTATTTAATTGGACGAATTAACACAAACAACGAATCCATTACTCAAACGTATATTACTAGATTTATGTAGCCCAAACGACACATGGCCCTCACTTGGCCAGCAATGCAAAATTTGAAAATGTTAGGTTTAGACGATATCTTATAATTATTATCATTGTAGGGAGTTGTTAAATATTCGGCATTTCTTTTATGTGATGACAAAATATAAATTAGCGGATCTAAATATATTCAACATGTTAAAAATTTGGGGGGAAGAGGGCTGGATTGGGTGGTAAAAAGGAGGGATTCTAAGTAGAAAATCTTGGGTTCAAAACCCATTTCTTAAAAAAAAAAAAAGAGGTAAAAAAGCATGTTAAAAATTTGGAATTCAAATTTAAATTTAAACTATGCATCATGTATCTAAAGCTGATAATGTATATATCGTTAATGTAAATAAGATTAGTCCATAAATATTATATATTTGTTCAAGGGATATGATTTGTATTAAATTATAACAGTTGCCAGTAGCCCCAAATCAGTGGCTCAAATACTTTGTTTTTTTTTTAATATCTCGATTGTGTATATTGTGCATTAATGTGTATAGTTCAATAATTACATATCACAATGTTTATACAAATTATAACTTATATATTATTTTATAATATATGATATCAAAAAGCATAATTGTATTATTTATTAATTGTGAGTTTCAGTCAAACCTGGATTAGGTCCAAAATCCCAATATATTTGTGAGTTTCAGTCAAACCTGGATTGGGTCCAAAATCCCAATATATTTGTGAGTTAAGTATGAATCTCATAGAGTGAGGTTGAGGTGAGACATAAGGCCTGAAAGCATGAATATTCTACCTTTTTTTTTTTGGTGGTGAGCTGAGTTTAGTCTTGCCAACCCTAACTTATAGATCTCATCTAATATCCCTAATTTGTGCCCATGCACGGTGGATTTAGTAGTCAGTTTCCCGTGATAAGTTATGATATTTTTCAGTCAATGCTAGGAATTCTTTCCTAAAAAACATGCTAGGAATTCTTCTTTCTTCTTCCAAGGATTAAAAAAATTGCTTGGAGTTCTTCATTTTTTCATCCACTCAAGAATTTTCCGAGTAAGCTGGAACAAAACAAAATGGTGATAATATAATAAATAAAAGATTGAAACTTGTGAGTCACGTGCTTGCGTATTTATTGTGGGAAAAAAGAGGCCATTGCTGGAGTTACTACCAAGACCAGAGCTCCAATCCAAGAAAATCAAAGTTAAATTTTTTAAGTCTCCAAAAGAAGAAAAAAATAATGCTCTTTATCATTAGGCAATTTTGGCATTTGAAATCCCAATGCTTCTGATTTTCTTTAATTAAATTAAACGGAGGGCTGGATTATGCGAGAATCAAACTCATTCCTTGAAGTTTGGCCAGGATTATACCTTTTCTAAATCTCTACCAATTGATTTAGTCAATTTATAGTTTTGAGTTTTTTCAATTCATTTGATTCTGCGTCTTGCCTATTCATTTTTCTCTTCTTGGTTTAGACCATGCCAATTTGAGGTTTGGATATATCCACTCTTTTATTTTTGTATTTGTAAATTTTTATCTACATAGCTCTTTCTCTGCGTAAACAGGATAATGGTTTTCATATTGTACACATTTCTATGTTAGTCTTGGATTTGCACCTTTTATCATTTTTCGTTTCGGTTTTTTGAGGTTCAGCCTTATTTTACTACAGCAAAACCGATTAGTACGTACACTTGTATCAGCAATTTGTTAGCCACAACCTTTTAGCCCTCCCTCAAGTCATGTCGAGATGTTTAGAGTATAACGTGTAAAATAGACAATAAAGCACGGTATTTTCTATGATATAATACTTTAATTAGATTACGCTACAAGTAAGAAATTCATGTTAATTTTGATTTTCTAACGACACATACTACATAAGCTGAATCACATGTGATGATAATACGTATATTTGGGTGAATTATGGAGTAAAACTTGTGGTCTAAAATGTTGAAATATTGGCATGATTAAACCAAAATTTCTAATAGTTGTTGTTTCCTATTTTTAAATTAGAAATTGATAGGGTGTTAATTGTTAGTAATTTTGTTGTTAATTTCCCCTTTTATTCTTGCCAAATATTGTTTTAATTATTAATATTTACTTATATTTGGTATTGGGACTTAATTTCAGGAACAAAGCAGAAAATTACCAAAAAGGAGGGACTTTTATGGGAAAATGGAGACTTCTAAGGACCTTGGACTCTTGAATTGGTGGGGACCACAAGCTAGTGAAAGGCATTTAGTCATTTGGGCTCTTCAAAGAAAGCAACTTAGAGAGACTTGGGAGAGGAAGTACTTTGGAGGCTTTGTCCACATGTGTGGGGACCACCTAGATAGCTTGAGTCTATCTTTCTTTTGTTTCTTAAATAGGGATAACGTAGAGAAGGAAGACATCACCTTTGAGTTTTAGTTTTTAGCCTAGTCTTTAGCTTTTTCTTTTTCCTTCTCCTGACTGGCCTCTGACACACGCCAGGTGTTTGACAATATTCCCCAACGGGAAAAACACCATTTATCCCTTGCTTTCTGGTAAAAAACCGCAATGCCTTTGCAATCCATTAATTCGTGTGGTGATTTAATTATGCGGCATGGTTAAGCCTTCCTTCTAGCCGAGGGATCAACTGATGAATTGGTTCAACGATTACTGTGAGATCTAAACCGTTTTTAATTATTTTCTTCATTTATTGGTATTTATATGTTCCCTGATTTTAATTGTTATAGCCTTATGTATGATTGATTAGTGCGCAATAATTGATTATTCACATAGGCTATTTTGCTAAATAGAGGTAATTGAATCCGTAATTGTTCGTTATCTCTACCTTAGTAGCAACTGGCGTAATTGGGATTATGTCAGGGGAGCATACGATCTAGTTTAAACAAACCCTCGTAGCGTGTTTGTTGGTTAGGATTGGGTCTTTCTAATTATTAATGCAATCTAGAAATTAAATCCTACGGTCGTACCTAGGATTGTTTTTGGGTTAGGGAAATAGCTAACGGTCGTACCTTAGCTATCGATAAATTAAGGAAGGGTTGGTTGTTTAGCGCGTGCGAGACAACTATAACCAATCTATTAATAAATGTTGGAATTATCTGTGATTCGATGATCAGTGCATGAACCATTTCTGAAGTGTACCCTTGGATAGAGTTTCTCCAATTATTTCTTCAAATTAATTATTTTCTGCAATTACTTTATTTTTAGCATTTAATCGTGGAAACCCCCATTTGTCTTGATTCGAAAAGGAATAAATTTCTCTCCAGTCCCTGAGGAGACGACCCTGCTTACCACTGTCTACTAGTTAGTGAATTCAGTTAAATAATTAATTCAAGTATATCGGATTAAGCAAACTCTTCGGGAACAGGGTGAATCAAGTAACCCATTGCACACCTAGAGTCCCTGCTCCAGTACTAGAATTGATTATTGACTGCTTCAGGTGGTAGTTAGGTTTTATTTATTATTATTGCACAGGTTCGGCACCTGTCAATTTTTGAAAATTCAAGTATAGTTCAGTTTTAGTAGTTTACATGTTTAAGTTATAGAGGATTTATTTGATAGTTTATTGTCTAAGTAGTCTCCCAATTATCAAGTCTCATGTGCTATATATAGGATGTTTTAATATTATTTTCAGTAGAGAAGAGTGAGGAAAATTATGAAAAACTAGCGAGAGTCTTAATATCTGTAAAATTTTGTAAAGACATTAGACAATTGATGTTTGTGTGATTGATAAAAACTTCTTTTCTCCCACATATTTTTATATGTACCAAATATCCATTGCTGCAGTTTTTATGTGCTAACATCAAAGTAAAACTTGTGGTGACAAGAAGAAATTAGAGGTGGTGGATTGGTATGTAAGTAGAACTTCAATCCATCAGCACTTAAGTAAGAAAAACTAGCAATAGCATGTCTTTTCCTCCAAGTCCTTGTACTCCTTCTTTGTATTGAAAGTCCACCTCTAAATAAAATACATTTCTTTACAAAATACCTTTTCATAACATATCTTACTTAAGTCAAATTTAGAAACCCTTGTATCCAAATTGAATATAATAGCGTTCTACATTACCCGATTAAATTTATATAATGGTGTTCTACTCGTGAACAAATTGAGTATTTTGTCCATCTCTATCACATTCTAGAACGATTGCCCAGCTCGACACATAATTGCAGAAATACTAGCTCTATGCCTCTATCTTCGCTCACGCTTTTGACAGTTTCTCCTATAACGTGTTAATTCATACAATAGTTGGATCTTATGATTTCAAATCTATTTCTTATTTCGATTATCATACAAAACCCATGTTTCTTTCACTTTCTTTTAGATAATTATGCAACTTGAGATGTCGTAACAGTAAAAAAGTATCAAATCAATGTCAAAGTATCCTCTATAATAACTTTTTCTGTTACATTTTCTTGCACCGTTTATCTGATTGACACATACAATAATAATTTTTTAGCAGAAAGTGGCGCAGCCATTGAACCAATGCTACTTGTGTTGGAAAAGGGGGTAACGGTGCAGGTACACAATATCAGAATTAACCCAAGATAAATTATTCTTTCTCCAAAATACAAATTAAAATAGGAATAAACCAAATCACCAAACATTGATGCCAACAATCATAATAAAATGCAGGAAAAATAAAATCTACAGAATGCCGAGATTTTTACATGAAAAATCCAAATTACGAAAAATTACGGGATCTAATCCAGTCAAAAATCTCTATTATCACAATAAATGAGAATACACAAGTCGATCTGAAACATCCAGATGACAATAATATCACCAATATCAATAAAGGTAAATCGCTACAAAATTACCTCTAAAAACTACAACAGTAAAAAAAATAGATTTGGAAGGGTGTTACTAAACGAAAAAAAAAAATCTAAAATCTAAACTAGTAGATGAGTAGAATTTGACAAGAGGATCGTGTGGGTAAAATTTCATCTCAATTGTGTTTCAAATCACCCTCTAATTAAGATTTTGAAGTTTCTCTCTCTCTAGCTTATTTACTCTTTTCTCTCTCTTCATTTTTATTTTAAGAAAAAAGTGACAGTTGCTATATTTCTTTCTTGGTTGATTTCTATCTCTCGGCTGAAGTTTTTGTCCTTTGTTTCCAAGAAAGAATGGCCAAGCTTTCCAAGTCAAATTTGACTTCAATCTAATGGTATTTATTTTGTGGTTTGCCCTACAAATGAGCTACTCTAAATCCAACAATCTCCCCCTCCAACTTATTTGGGGGGTTCTACAAAACTTGCTTCCTGTCGACAAAACAAGAGTTTTTTCCTAGACAATATCTTAGTCAACATGTCAGCATCATTATTATTTGTATGCACCTTATCAAGTGTCTGCAACTTGAAATTCAGTACCACTTGAATCCAATGATATCTCACATCAATGTGTTTGGACCGAAATGAAATATAAAATTTTTACACAAATGAATGGCATTCTAACTGTCATAGTAAAGATTATGCTTCTTTTATTTCATACCCAACTCTTGAAGAAATTTCTGCAACCAAAGAGTCTTGTTGCATATTTTAGTGGTTGCGATATACTCTACCTCCGTATTTGAAAGAGCAATATATTTCTGTAACTTATTTTACCATGACACTGCTTCTCCTGTAAAAATCATCCAAGTACCTAGATATGCACTTCCTATTATCAAGATCACTGACCATATCTGTATCGGTATACCCATCTAACATAATTTTATTATTGTTGAAATGCAAACACAATTTGAAAGTTCTCTTGAGATACCTGAGAATTCACTTGACAGCATTCCTGTAAGTCCCAAAGACAACCAAGAGGGGGGTGAATTGGGTTGATTAAAATCTTAACCAAATTTATGCACTTTTTCTTTAATAAAAATTTACCTTCTTTTCTAGTAAAGATCAACCAAGTAGATTAGAAGACAATAGCAATATTGATCAGAAAAACAAGTATAGATAAGCAATGAGAATTTTATTAAACAAAAAAGAATAAGATAGAATATCAAACCGATTGTCTACCAAGCTTTCCTCAAACTTGAAGACCAATCACTAGGTTGAGCAACTTCTCTTTGATGAAAGATGATCAACTAGATGTACAATGGAGGGAGCACTTCCTCCTTGCCCTAAGCCTCACTTAGTCAAGCTAAGAAGTTTTACAATCACTCAGATAACCCTCAACAAAGCTACACTAATGAAACTTTCAACCACAAGAGAAATGCTCACAGGAAATTCACACCACTTAGAGAACAAATCTAACTTTGGAGACTATTTTCTAGCTAAAATATCTCTTGAGATCTTGTAGACAAAGTGTGCAAAAGTCCCCACTTCGTTCAGAACAGTTTGATTTTAAAGGGGAACAGAAATGGACTTCATTAAAGCTTCCAACGGATAGAAGGCAGATGAAGAGTCAGCTAGCCGTTGGGGCTTTCGGACATCCGACGATCAGATTATCGTCCGAACCAATCGTCCGAAAACAGCCAAGATGAAGTTCGGAAGTCCGATGAGTTTTTGTCGTCCGACAGTACAGCGTCCGATCGTAGGCCGAGAGTTGACAAGTTATCTTGGAATTTTTCGGACGTCCGATCTGGTTGATATGCGTCCGAGGTGTGCGTCCGATCCTTCCGGACGTCCGATGCTTCCTTATGAGCGTCCGACAGAGCTTCCTTCCTGATGTTCTTTATCCTTTCGGACGTCCGACAGATTCCTTTCGGCCGTCCGACATGAGTGTCCTGTTTTTGCTTCTTCTTTTGGTTGACATTTTAGTACCTGATTCTTTGATAGACAAAAACACTTATATTTGAAGAAGGTTAGATAGATATTTCAAAGAACTTTTGTGATCATCAAAACCAAGAATAACAATTCCAATGTTCCTTACCAGAATTGAAAAGATATCGACTAACTACCCCAATTGCATGAGATTTTATCTGGTGTAAACCATAGCATACATCAAACTACCAACAACCGAAATATGAGAAACCTTCTTCATGTCTTCTTTATTTTTCTTACTTGCAGGGCACTAGTTGATGCTTAGTTTAAAGTGATCCGCAAGTGGAGTAGAGATTTTCTTAGCCGTGCTCATGTTAAATTTATTAAGTACTTCTCAATATACTTTTCTTGAGACAATCAAAACTTTTCATTTTACCTGTTTCATGAGATTTTCATCCCCAGTATCTGTTTAACCGAACCCAAATCCTTCATTACAAAGGATTTACTTAACTCCCTTTTCAGCTGTCAATCTTCATAGTATCACGGCCAACAATCAACATTTCATCAACAAACAACAAGAGAATAATAAATCACTATCTAAAAATTTTTTCACACAAACATAATGATCAGATGCAGTTCTATAGTATTTGTGGTCTGTCATGAAGGAATCAAATTTCTTGTACACTGTTTTGGTGCATGTTTTAGCCTATACAAGCTCTTTTTGAGATGGCATATAAGATTTTTCTTATCACTTTCTTTCAATCCCTCCGATTGCTCTATATAAATCTCTTCTTTTAAGTCACCATGCAGGAAGCCTATTTTCACATCAAGTTACTCGATTTTCAAATTCAAGTTAGCTACAATACCCAGAACAATTCGAATTGACTACATCTTTATTATATGAGAGAAAATTTCTTCAAAATCTATAACCTTCTTCTGACTAAATCCATTCACAACCAATCTTGCTCTGTACTTTGGTTGTGAGCTGTGTTCCTGACTTTTCAATCTGTGACTCATTTGTTCTTCAAAACTCTTTTGCCCTTAGGTAGTTTCACTAAATCATAAGTGTGATTCTCATGCAGAGACATTATTTCTTCTTGCATGGCTCTTAACTAATCTTCTTTATTCTCATGCTCTAAAGTCTTAGAATAGGACTATGGCTCTCCTCCATCTATCAGCAACACATATTTATAGAAATTATATCTGTTAGAAAATCTTCTTTCTTTGGTAGATTTCCTAAACTCATTTTGTGATGGCTATGGTTGAGTAAGTGACGCCTCATGCTCACATTCATTAGTAACAGGATCATCACCATCATCAACATCCTCTTTTTACTCTGTCTCAGCTCCCAATTGATTAAAATCAACAGGTATTGAAACTGGATCTAGATTTGAATTGACATGAACGTCATTTGAGGATCTTGGCTTCTCATTTTTGTCCATTTCTTTAGTGATTTGATCTTCTAAGAAGAACATCTCTACTCCTAATCACATTCTTTTCAACAGTATCATACAGTCTGTAGCCAAACTCTTCATGTCCATAACCCAAAAAAATGCATTGCTTGAATTTCATATCAAATTTTGACCTATCGTTTTTGGAAATATGAACGAATGCTCTATAATAAAAAACTCTCAAGTGCTTATAGCACACATCCTTTCCTGTCTATGCTTTCTCTGGAATATTACCATCCAAAGGAATTGATAGAGAAAGATTGACCAAGTCAACCACAGTCCTCATTGTCTCACCCCAGAAGTATTTTGGCAGTTTAGCATTGGAGAGCATACATCTGATTTATTCAGTAATAGATCTGTTCATCCTCTTAGCTACTCAATTCTCTTAAGGAGTTTTTGGTACAGTCTTTTTCAATATGATTCCACAGGACTTGCAATAATTTTCAAATGGTCCTCCGTACTCACCATCATTACCAGTACGTACACACTTCAATTATTTTTTCGTCTCCCTCTGAACCTTGCTATGAAAGTCTTTAAATGTATCCAAAATCTGATCTTTGATTTTCAAAACAAAATATTATATTTTTCTAATAAAATCATCAATAAAGGTCATAAAATAAACAGCATCACCAAGAGACTTATCTTTCATATAGCAAACGTCAGTATGCATCAATTCTAAAGGATTCAATTTTCTAGATGGAGAAAAATTCTAAAATGCGACTCTATGTTGTTTTTCATAAATGCATTCAATATAATATTTAAGTGCATTACCTCTAATTTCAAGTAGGAGTTGTTTATGAACAAGTGTTTGAATCTCTTTTTCATCCATATGTCCAAGTCGCCTATGTCAAAGGTTAATTGAAAAATCACGAACTACATTTATTTCTCCCTTTCCCAACTTAGCTTGCATCAAGTAGAGAGTATTCTACTTCTTTTCTCTGGCAACAATGAGATTTTTTTTGCTGAGTTTTTATTTGCCTCCATTTTGAGAGTTATGGTAGCCCTCGTCATCAAGTTTTTCTGTAGAAATAAGATTAAAACGATAAGGAACATGTCGAATATTTCTCAAGATCAGCTAGCGCCCGGTATCTGTGTCTAAATATATGTCTCTCATACCAATAACTTTACACAAGACTTTATTTCCTATCCTAACATAACCAAAATCTCCTTCGACGTAGGCTGAGAAGAAATACCTATAAGAAATAACATGGTAGGATGCACTCGAATCAACTATCTAATAATTGTCATAATAAATAATATTCATATGATCGTCATCATAAAACACAAACATATCATCATAAACTGCTATAATTGTTGTAGTTTCCTCATCATCTTTTTCTTTCGCCTTATCTTTTTTTTTGGCTTGTTCCTATTTTAAAATTCTACACTCCTTCATATAATGCTCATTCTTTTTGCAATAAAAACATGCAATAGTTTTTCACGATTCAAACCTACCTCTAGAATTGTCATTCCTATTGTGGGGTTCTCTATTTTTGTTTCTCCCCATTCTTTCTTTCTTTTCAGTGACCAGAGTCTGGGACTCATAAACAATTCCTTGTTTCTTCCTTTTGAATTTTTCATTCATCACGGCCTCTTTTGCAATAGCCATGGTCAACACATCATTGGGAGTTGAAATGCTGACGGAGATCATCATGATTGTCCAACTATCCGGTAGTGAATTGGACAATAATAGAGCTTGCACCTCATTATTCAAGTTCAAATTTAATGTAATTGTTTGGTTTTATCAATCCCTGAAAATTACTTAAGTGCTCAGTCATATCTTCCCCATCTCTATATCTCATCCGAGTAATCTGTTTCTGACAACTAGTCTTGTTTAAACCGGTCTTCCATTCATACATGCTCTCCAGCTTTTTTTAAAATACATCAATTTTAGTATCATTAACAAAGTGTTGGAAGATACTCTGTCCAATCTACTTTCTAAATTATCAACAATTTTTCTGTGCATAACTATCCATTTATCATCACTCATATCAATTGATTTAACCACATCCCCTAGAACAATATCAAACATATCTCTACAATACAGATAGTCTTCTATTCTAGGTTTTTAAGTCGAATAATTAGTTGCATTTAGTTTAATCATATAACCACTATCCGAATTCTCCATTTTAACCAGTACAATTGAGTAGCACAACCTGACTGTTCTGATACCACTTTGTTTGAAAAAGAATACCGGTGCAAGCACACAATATCAGAATTAGTTTAGGATAAATTATTCTTTTCTCAAATACCAATTAAAATAAGAATAAATCAAATCCCCAAACAACGATGCCAACAGTAATAATAAAATGCAGGAAAAATAAAAGGCACAGGGCACTAAGATTTTTACGTGAAAAACCTAAATTGAAAAAAATCACTGGATCTAGTCCAATAAAAAATCTCCATTATCATAATAATGAAAATATACAGGTATATTTAGAACATCCAAATGACAATAATATAACCAATATCAACCAAATTAAATCGTTACAAAATCACTTTCAAAAATTACAACCGTCAATGAAATGGGTTTGGAAGGATGTTACGAAATGAAGAGAAAATTCAAAATTTGAATCGGTAGATGAGTAGAGTTTGACGAGAGGATCGCATGGATAAAATTTCGTCGCAATCAGATTTCGAATTACTTTTCAATCAAAATTTTGAAGTTTCTCTCTCTCTAACTTCTTTATTCTTTTCTCTCTCTTCCTTTTTTTTTAAGAAAAAAAAGTGACGGCTGCTATATTTCTTCCTCGGTTGATTTCTATCTCTCGGCTAAAGCTTTCCAAGTCAAATTTGACTTCAATCTGATGGGATTTATTTTGTGGTTTGGCCCAAAAATGGGCTGGCCCAAACCCAACAACTTGAATCTTGTCTTACTCTGATAGGACCTGAGACGAACCCTGTACCAAGGACAGATGAACGGTGCTTGCTTCACTTGAATTCGACCTTATTACTAAAGCAATGAGCTCAGTAACTTACAGTGCTTAATTGACTTTTTCCGTTCCACCTTCAGCAACTGGAGGTTGCTTGCTAAATTGACTTTTTCTTCCACGAAATAATCGGGTCAGATTTTCAGAACCCTGTAAGATTAAAGAATAATCAACGTACTCATGGTTGCATGCAAATTGCAAACCTCGTAAGTCGATCGACCTATATATTTCTTCTTCAGGTTCTCTCATTACTTGCTTATTACAGCAATTTTATATCCATTTCATTGTTTTGAATCCTCCTCAAAATTTCAAACTTTAAAGAATGGATTCCATTTCTTTGTTAGAGAAGAAGCCTCATGCGGTCTGCATCCCATTCCCTGCTCAAGGTCACATAAACCCCATGCTTAAACTTGCCAAGCTTCTTCACCACAAAGGTTTTCATATCACCTTTGTTAACAGCGAATTCAACCACAAACGCTTGCTAAAATCTAGAGGTCCTGATTCCCTCAATGGTTTACCTGATTTCCAATTCGAAACCATTCCTGATGGGCTTCCTCCTTCTGATGTGGATGCCACCCAAGATATTGCTTCCCTTTGTGAGTCCACCGATAAGCATGGCTTAGGTCCATTTAGAGAACTTCTTGCCAGACTCGATGATACCTCTTCCTCCAACGTACCTCCTGTTTCTTGCATAATTTCGGATGCAGCTATGAGCTTCACACTTGCAGCTGCTGAAGAGCTAGGCATTCCCGAAATTTATCTTTGGACCGCCAGTGCATGTTCCTACTTGGCAATCTTCCACTTTTCACAACTTATTGACAAGGGTATCACGCCACTCAAAGGTAATGATAAATCCAAAATTCAAGTTCAAAATGTTTCACACTCTTCCGTTGTTTTTTTCTTTTTTCATGTATATTTTGGGAACTTTCCTTAATTCAAATTTTTACCGCTTTCTAAAGTGTGTTTGACTCTTTTAGTGCCTGAGGCGGATGCAGAACTTCTTGATTTTATATCATTTACTTTCACATCCTAAGAAGAGTGTATTGTGTATATAGAATTTTTAATAGTTTCAAGAGAAGGATAAAATTCTTTTTCTTTTTCTTTTTTCAACTTCTGCAATTTTGATGAAACTAAATCACTATGTTACCTTTTGCAGATGCTAGTTACTTGACAAATGGGTATCTTGATACAGTTCTTGAATGGATCATTCCCGGAATGGAAGGCATTCGTTTGAGAGATCTTCCAAGTTTCCTAAGAACCACAAATCCAGATGACTTTATTCTAAAATTCATCCTACAAATAACTGAGAGTGCTCAAAGGGCTTCCGCTATTATTTTAAATACTTTTGAAGAACTGGACCATGATGTAATAAGTTCCCTTCCAGCTTACCTTCCCCCAATCTATCCCATTGGGCCACTACATGTCCTCGAGAATCAGGTTGATGATAAGAGTCTAGAGGTGCTGGGATCAAATCTTTGGAAGGAAGAACCAGAATGTCTTGAATGGCTTGATTCAAAAGAACCAAACTCCGTGGTTTATGTGAACTTTGGAAGCATTACTGTAATGACACCTGAGCAACTAGTTGAATTTGCATGGGGACTCGCTAACAGCAAACAAACTTTTTTATGGATCATAAGGCCTGATCTGGTCAAGGGCGATCTAGCTATTCTTCCTGACGAATTTGTGGAAGAAACCAAACATAGAGGCTTGTTTGCAAGTTGGTGCAATCAAGGGACAGTTCTTAGCCACTCGTCTGTGGGAGGATTCTTAACTCATAGTGGATGGAATTCCACAATTGAAAGTATGAGCAGTGGGGTGCCTATGATATGTTGGCCATTTTTCGCTTATCAACAAACCAATTGCTGGATTTGCTGCACCAAGTGGGGCATTGGAATGGAGATAGACAACAATGTTAAGAGGGATGAAGTTGAAAGTCTTGTTATAGAGTTAATGTCTGGAAAGAAAGGTAAGGAGATGAAGAAAAAAGTCATGGAGTGGAAAAAATTGGCAGAAGATGCTGCTTCTTGTTCTAGTGGTTCTTCTTCCGTGAATTTTGAGAATTTGATCAGTCAACTGCAACAATCCAAGACATTAGACACGTTGGAGTCCAACCACGATAAGGTTAATAATTGGCCTCATTAATGTGGGACTTGGTCATTCAGTAATTTTCATCATTAAGGAGTGATTTCTAGGAGTCAAAAAGCATCCAATAAGCCGCCCAATACGCCACGGAATTTGAGAATTCAACATGTTTCGTTGTACTGTCAGTCTCGGATGGTTTTTTTTTTTATGCAACTTTCTTGAATTCTTGATCGAAAACTTGTCGTTTTCTGTTTGATGATTTTTTAAAGGTGTAATTGCAGTAACAGTATACTTCAAGAATTGGAAAATTTGTTGGAAATGGACTTCGTCAAACAGTTTTAAGGGTGTATTTTCATTTTTTAGGATTAATTTCACAGGTATCTACTACCGAGTAAAAAAAAAATCAACTCCTTGAATCATTTTTTCCTTTTTTTTTGAGCAATTTTTAACTTTCAATTAATCAAGCATGACAGAGTATATACAGTTACACAGGAATGGTACTTACATTCCAATTACATCAAGATCTTACTAAACTAAATACAAAAGTCACCAGCCAAATTACATCCATTAGCTAAAACAACTATGTGGCAAGCCAAGTTCCATAGCTAGCTCCCAGTTATCTTTGGACAGTGGAACTTTACTCCAACCTGCTACTACATCTCGGATTGCAGAGAGAGTTGAACGCACAATAGTTACGGCAGTCCTAGAGGTTTGGTGAAATGCAGCTTTGTTCCTAGCCCTCCATAGATGATAAATTGCAACCCTAAAAACCAGCCTCTTCACCTGATCACGGAACGAATTAGTTCGCCAATGAGTGTAGATCCAATCCAGTTCACTATGCCATCGAATGAGATTGTGGAGGTCGTGGCTTAATAACCCACATTTTTGTGCGCATGCAAGCCACAACTACGTAATCACTTATGTGGTTACAAACACTGGTTACAAAGTCACAAATTTAGCCGGCAAATATCCTTTATATATATAAGAAGCACTTGGCGCTTCTACTGTTGCTGGGATTTCGAGTGCATCTCCCTGCTTTAGGATGTTGTACATTGCTTCAGGATGTTGTACGTCGGACTGCGCTTTCTGGTGCTTGTGCTTTGTGCATGCGTTGGTTTGTGCTTCTGCTTTGTGGTGGAGCCCACTTCAACGTTCCACTGCAACATTCGGCCTCTCATTGTATATGCGTTGGAGATGGGTTGACCTGTGCTTCTCTTCAAATTAAAATGATAATGGATGTTCCAGATTATTTGTTCAATTAAAAATTATTAATTTTCAATTAAAATTCCTAAAAACAAAATTAAAATTAAACTTTGGAAAAAATTAAAAATAAACTTCAACTAAATTATTGAAACATGAGGAATTATGGTAATTGATTTAGAAATATTAAAATTGAGAATTAAACTCCAATTGTAAATTAAAAGATGGAGAATTAAACTCCAATTAAATGATAATGGATGTTTGCAAATTATTCAATTAAAAAATATTAATTTTTTTAAAGAATTAAACTGTATTTATACTTTGCAATGAAAATTAAAAATAAACTTTTGGCAAAAACTAAAAATATATTTCAACTAAATTATATATAAAGGATAATATATAAGTAATGATATTTTGAGATAGGTTTTTGTGATGAAGATAAAGATCACATAGATTTACTGTTGAAATTTGGCCAACAAGTTAAATCATCTAGCTGGAAAGTTAAATCAGTTGTCTTCCACTACCTTTGGATTTTTACTCTTTTGGCCATTTAGATGCTTATTTTCTGCTTTGCTATGCTCCCAATTTTGCCTATTTTTGTCATTTTGACTTCCTTTGTCTCGGTTTTCCATATTTCTTCTTTACTGATGGACCTACAATACACAGCTAGAAGAGATACGTGGAAATATTTTGGTATACATCCACAGAACCAGTTTACATGCAAGTTTCACTGCATTTCACTGCTTCCTTGACATCAGGTACTCTTTTATCCTCAGCCAAATTTACTTCAGATCAGCTGTTCATTTGTTTCATAGTGGTATGTATTTGTTTCATCTGAATGTTTGGTCAGGTTTTTGAGCTATATCTTTCATAAAGTCTCTCAAATCAGCAGTTATTTTCTGTCTTCATGGAGGTATTGTACTGTTTGTGCTTGGTTTAACTGCTTTCTACTTATGTATTCACTGCCTTCCTGTTTTTACGTACATAGTTTGTTCCTTACGCATCAATATATATAGCTGTGTACATGCATATTTACACACAATATATATCTGTCTATACGGCTAGATTTTTCTTCCTGTGTCTTTGTTTCGTGCTTGGTTTCTCTGTATAAGAAACATGAGCTGCTCTAAGCTGTCCGTAAGGGATGATCGTGATAAACTTCGTGAGAAAAAGGATAATCGAAATCGTAAAAAAAGGGAAAAATTTGCTGCTCTTTCGGCTGAAGCAAAAGAAGCTTGTCGAAAAAAGAATAGAGAGGCCTATCATAGAAAAAAATTCGAAAAAATGCTTTGCAAGTCCTTGCCACAACAATTTCAACAGGCTCGCAAATCACCAACTTCTGCATCCGTTATGCATACCTTTGCTGCTGAACAATGTTCTCATGGTACATGCTAATATCAACACTCTTATTATATTTTTATCATTTGTATGTTCACCATTCAGTATTTCCCTTACGTGCTTCATGTTTGTCTTTGAATGATAAAGGTAGTAGAGTAACTAGTTCTCAAACTCTGAAAGACATAGACAATGTTGATCGAATTATTGATTGTAATCAAGGTTAGCCACACTATTTATTCTTCTCTAAGTAATATATTTAGCTATACTCAGCTGACATTTTTTCTGAATCATTATTAGCTGCTTCCCCCAATCAGTTGTCATCCTCTGAATTTACAAGACACTGCAGAGGTACTATTTAATAGGTCCTTTAATAGGTCCTTTATTTAAGAGGTACAATTTACACTTTTTATCCTTTATTATGCTGATAATTGATTTTAATAGGTCCTGCAAAACCTGGTATTCGAACTTCTCAGTCTGCAAACAATAATGCTAAACTATCTTATACTGAGTCAAGTAAAAAGTTAAAAGAACAGATTTCTTCATTCTCAAGTTATGAGAAAGGTAGATTACATAATTCATTTCCAATGTATTGTTTACAGTCAGATTATAAGCATTATTGTATTTATGCAATGATCTACTTTCAATTTTTAAACGCAGGATCTGCATCTAACTCTGAGACAAAGCATACGTGTGTAACTTCGACACAGAGTGCAGGTCATTTAGTCTTCAAAATGCATTGTGATTGCCATTCCTTATATATAACCATCAACATTATCATTAGCACTCATATTAATTAGCTTCTTTCTTATCAGATAAATCATTCATATGTATGAACTGCTACAAATTCTTGACAGAAATTGCTGAAGAGGCTTCAGGTCATAATTCTTCTTGCAACTTTTTTAAAAAAGTTCTGATATCATTATTTATAAGAATTTGATCCACTTTATCTTTAATAGATTTGTCAACCATGCTTCCAACATACCAAGTGTACCAGCTTCCCCACAGTGGCTCTGCTAGAACAAGGACAAGTAGAGGTTACTACCTTCAATCTGACCAATCATTACTAGCACGCATCCAGAAATTATGCTGATTCTACCTATGATGGTCATACAGGCTTTAATACCTCATCCAAACACATTAAAGTCTTTAATTCCTTCTGCTATGGATCAAAATATTTCAGTTCAATGATGCAAATGATGTTCATGATTATTACTCACATATATTCAATGCTATTACATACATTGAATATCAGCATATCTGACTCATTGACAAATTATCCAAATACCTTCATCATGTTTCCACCGGCATGTACATACAGGTTTTTATGTGTGATTCTGATTATATATAATTGAACTATTCAGCCACAAGACAATCATCAGTGAAACAAAAGAAAGCCGTCAGTAACAGAAAGGAAAAAAAAAGAGGTATAGATTACAAACCATTACTTGTTGCTTTTCCACATACTTATTTTCACTTTCAGTATTTAGTTTGACTCAAGTAATTGGTAATTTTACAGCTAATCAAGTTGTCGATGGAGTTTATGCACTGCAGTTTATTAATGACAAGGCAGATAGATTACCTAGCAAACCTGATTGTCAATTCTGTGGAGCAAAAAGGATGCACTCTGAGACACCTAATTTCTGTTGTTCTGACGGACAAGTAGTTCTACATGAAAATAACCTTCCAGACATTCTTATAGAATTATTTACTGGTCACTCTGATGAAGCTTTATCCTTTCGTACGTATGTCAGAACATATAACAATATGTTTGCTTTCACTTCCTTTGGTGTACACTATGATAAATCGCTTTGCAGGAGAACAAATGGTATATATACATTCAAAGTTCAGGGACAGACCTATCACTTCATCAAAGACCTTATTCCGCATGGAGGATCTGGACTATATCTGCAGCTGTATTTTCATGATACAGACCATGAGCTCCAAAATAGAATGGCAGTTTCTGAAAGATTAACAGAAACTATAGTACTGAGGATCATGGAACTGATGAAATCTAATCCATACGCATGCTTTCTGCGAAGCCTCAGAAATGTTCCAAATTTAGATTCATATCAGATAGTGCTGAAATCACATTCAGAAAATGATCAACGAGTATTCAACCATCCAACAGCCTCTCAAGTTGCAGCTCTTTGGACAGAAGCCCAAAATTCAGAATCAGGTTATGCAGACACATCCAAATTTATACAAAAGAAGGAAGGGATCACCTGGTGCAATATTATTATGGCTGTTACGATCCTCTGCAGTATCCACTATTATTTGCACTTGGTGAAACAGGCTGGCATCCTGGCATCAGAAGAGTGACCACAGAGAATCCAAAAAAGAGAAAAAGATGTATTCAGAAAACCAGAACTACTGCTGTTCTAACCAACTACAAATCTGCTGAAGAAATGATATCTGCTGAACAAGAAGGTAGTTCCAACCTCCAATGACTCATACATTAGTCATATGCAAATGACTTATATATTACTTATATACATTAGTTATCCATTACTTATACAATTAAACATGTGCACTGATTTATATGCAGAATATACTACTTTTATTGATTATATGGAGAACACAGATCACTTATATTTTGTCAATGTATTCAGCTTCATCCAATTGAATCAATAACTTGTAGCTTATGTATGTAATTTTCAGCTTGCAATGATCCTGAAAACAACAGTGAATCTGTGTCAATGCGAGAATATTATGCTTATAAATTGCAGATGAGAGACAAATATTGTCCAAATATACTCAACACTGGAAGATTACTTCAGCAGTATGTTGTTGATATGTACATAAAAATCGAAAGCCAGAGACTAGATTACTATAAGAATAAACAAGAATTTATAAGAAGAGAGGAACTACAAGGCGTTATGGATAGCGTCATAGCAGGTCAATGCCAAGGTTCAAAGGTAGGCCAGCGAGTGGTGCTTCCAGTTTCATTTATAGGAGGCCCGCGTGACATGAAAAGGAGATATGTTGATGCTATGGCTTTGGTACAGAAATTTGGTAAACCAGATTTATTCATTACGACCACTTGCAATCCTTCATGGCCAGAAATAAAGGATCATATGCTCGGAACAGATGAAGGACACAACAGACCAGATTTACTCACTCGAGTGTTTCATGCAAAGCTTGATATGTTGAAGCAAGAATTATTCAAAAAAGAGATATTTGGATCTGTTGCTGCTTACACCTATGTCATTGAATTCCAGAAGCGCGGTCTTCTTCATGCTCATTTCCTCATAATCTTGAAGCCATGTTCAAAGCTTTACTCTACAGATTCTTATGATCAAATCGTTAGTGCAGAGATTCCAGATGAGAGCAAAAATTAACATCTTTTCAACATGGTTCGTAGACATATGATTCATGGTCCTTGTGGCAAAAAAAATCCAAACAATGTCTGTATGCAAGGACAACGTCAGAAAAAATGTAGAAACAATTATCCAAAGCCATTTTCTGAAAAAACATTTCATGGGGATAATGCATACCCCACTTACCAAAGAAGCAACAATGGATACAAGATGATGGTTCGTGGACATGAAGTGGATAACAGATGGGTTGTTCCATACAACCCTTACCTTCTTGCAAAATTCAACTGCCATATAAATGTTGAAATCTGCTCTACAGTGAAAGCAGTGAAGTACATATATAAGTATATCTACAAAGGTCATGACAAGATCCATTTTCGAGTGAATTCAGACAGCTCTAATGACTCAAATTCTGATGCTAATTTATCTACAGTTGATGAAATAAAAAACTACCAGTCAGCTAGGTGGGTATGTGCAGTCGAAGGTATATGGAGGATATACAGATTCTTGCTATCTGAAATGCATCCTTCTATTATTCACCTACAACTTCACCTAGAAAATTGTCAGCCATTGAACTTCAGAGGAGATCAAGACTTACGCGATGTAGTAAGAAACAGATTTGCTAAGAGAACTATGTTAACAGAATTCTTTTACATGAATTCTACTGATCCTCTAGCTCAGAACCTCAAATGCACTTATAAAGAGTTCTCTGAACATTTTGTCTGGTATCCAGGAAGGAGAAAATGGGAGCCAAGAAAACAAAAAGATTCTATAGGTAGGATAGTGACAGCAAGTCCAATGGAAGGAGAACGATACTTTCTCAGATTACTCCTCACACATGTCAACAGTCCAACTTCATTTGATGATTTGAGAACAATAAATGGAGCTTATGTACACACTTTTCGTGAGGCAGCAATCTTGAGAGGTTACTTTGAGTTCGATAAGTCACAAGAACAATGTCTTGAAGAAACAAGTTTGTATCACATGCCATATAGTTTGAGAAGATTATTTGCGACTTTTCTCGTTCATTTTCCTCCTTCAAATCCAAGATATCTTTGGGAGCAATTTGAGCAGCCATTATCTGAAGATATGAGCAACATTCCAGAAATATCAGTTGATCAGATTCGTTTGCAGGTACTATGTCAAATAAATGAGTTTCTCCAATCAATGGGAAAAGACATTAATCAATACGCTTTAGTTTCAAATACCCTGTATTTTGATGCCTTGAACAAAAACACCCGTGATACAATAGCTGAAACAAGAATCTCTGTACCAGAGCATGATCTATTAGCAATTAAACAACTAAATGCTGATCAGAAAAAAGCTTTTGACATTATTATGAATGCAGTTTTTGTTCACAAGAAAGGGATCTTCTTCATTGATGGACCAGGTGGAACAGGAAAAACATTCCTCTATCGAGCACTACTAGCAGAAACCAGATCAAAAGGATACATAGCTCTTGCTACAGCATCCTGTGGAGTTGTGGCTTCCATTTTACCAGGTGGAAGAACAGCTCACTCAAGATTCAAGATACCAATTGCTGGAACACCAGATAAGCAATGCAGAGTTAGTAAACAAAGCTCATTAGCAAAACTCCTTCAATCTGCAATTCTTATAATCTGGGATGAAGCTCCAATGGCGCATAAGGGCTCAATTGAAAGTGTTGACAAACTTCTAAGAGATATAATGGACTCAAACGATTTGTTTGGATCAAAGGTCATTGTTCTTGGAGGCGATTTCCGTCAAGTCTTGCCAGTGGTAACAAAGGGATCAAAATCTGAATTTATTGATGCAAGCATAGTCAATTCGTACATATGGCCACAGCTACGTAGATTACATCTGACTGAAAACATGAGAGTAAGACATGATCCAGAGTTTACTCAATATCTACTTCGCATTGGAAATGGAATGGAGCCAGTTATCTTCAAGAATTCTATCCAGATACCTCCATCAATGCTGATAAGATATACAAATGAGGAACAATCACTGACTGCACTCATCAGGACAGTATTTCCAGATTTGAAAGCATTTTCTGACCAAAATCTCTCTGCAGTTAATCGTGCTATACTGACAACAAAAAATGACTTTGTTGATCAAATTAATGAGAGACTCATTGTACATTTAGAAGGACAACTCCAAGAATATATCAGTCGAGACAAGTGTATAGACAGCTCTGACCAGACAATCATGGAGGACTTGCTGAACAGTTTAACTCCAAATGGTTTTCCACCTCATAAGCTACTTCTTAAACCATATTGCCCTATCATGTTACTCAGAAACATTGATGCTCCTCAGGGATTATGCAACGGCACTAGACTGATATGGAAATCCTTGAGCTCCAATATCATACATGCGGTCATAACATGTGGTGAATTTGCTGGAAAAGAGGTCTTCATCCACAGAATATCTTTCAGAGTAGAGAACAGTTCAGACTCACCAGTACCATTTGAACGTATTCAATTTCCTATCCGGCCCTGTTTTGCTATGACAATAAACAAAGCTCAGGGACAAACGCTTGATTTTGTTGGCATATATTTGCGTGAACCAGTTTTTTCACATGGACAGCTATATGTAGCAATGTCAAGAGCAAAGAACAGTAGTTCTGTGAAAATTCTTATCAAACCATCCATATTTGATGATGAACAAGACTCGATTACTGAAAATATAGTATATACAGAAGTACTAGATCTAGCTTACCAGTAATTGCTCTAAGCATGTTCATACGAGTTATTTATCCATGTCTATAATCATATACCTCTTATAGTCTTCATTCTGTACTCATGTATTCTTATTACAAGTCACAGCAAGAAAGAAACATCATTCCATTCAGTGAGATAATCCCTGGACTACAAAACTGGACAGCTCTGGTTCAGGTTCTGGACAAGCAAAAGGCATTACTTTCAAAAGCCGGCAACCGATATCAGAAGCTGATATTAATTGATTAGCATGTAATCGAAATTCTGAACTCCACTCTATATACTTTATTACTCAACCTTTATATTCAGATCAACGCAACTATATTTGTTACCAGGGTACAACAGTTGAAGCAATGATTTATAAATCAGACATCTACTTCTTCAAAAACCATTTCCAACTCTACAAACGATACATTCTCTGCAATGCTAAAGTTGAGTACACACCATCAGAATATCGCAGTCATCCAAATCAGTGTACATGGTACATAGATAATTCTACTGTTGTTCAAGCAATAGATGAAGTCCAGCCACCTGAGATTCCAGCTGTCTTCAGATTCTCGCCCTTTACAAAATTCCACCAGCACATAGATGATAATACAGATATAGGTAAGTCACAAAACCATGTCCTCAACTGCTAATATGCGTAGTCTTCATAACAGTTATAACTAAGCACATTCCAAAATCAGATGTCTTAGGCATTGTCGCTGAAGTTCATCCTCGAATACAGAGAGCTACTACTGCTACCAGGGAAGTAGTGATTATAGACAAAAGATATGTAAAACCATCCATTTATTCTATACCAACTCTATACCATCACAAATTGATCAAAATATCCTTTTCTAACAAATTGTCACTTATCAATAAAACACAATGCAGCATGATGCCAGTGATTCTGACTCTGTGGGGTGAGCATGAAACAGATGAAGGCCAAACGATTGCAAATATCATTGACACAATGCCGCTCATTGTTGCACTTCGAATTAAAGTATCATCATATCACAGTGAGTGCATAACAAATTTCTGATGCTCCGCATGTTTAGTGACTTAGTATGTATTCATAATACTATGTACCTTACAACACATAATTATTGCAGCACTGAATCTCTCAACAAAATTTGGATCAAGCATTCTGGTTAATCCTCCGATACAACAAACTGCTGATCTCAAACACTGGTACTACTTCTTCTCATAAGTAATCATTTGAAAATATTTTCTATCAAATATATTCTAAACGTTACAAATGAAACTTTTATCTTGACTCACAAGGGCTACTGAGACACAAGCAGAAATCAAGAAACTGATGGCAGAAAAAGCATACCACAACCGAGCTAAGCTTCTGCCACAACCAAGAGATGATGAGCTCACAACTATTCAAGATTTCCTTGCGTTTCCTACGGTAAATTGTACCCCTCATGCTTTATCACCAAAAACATTTGAAAGATACACTTTGTTTTTTTTGCCAGCTTCATCACTTGATTCCCTACTCTTGACCTCTTGTACCAATAACTCATCCAATAACTCTTATTTTCATCCCTTTTTACTTCAGGATTTTTCATTTTCTTCTTAAACATGTTAAATATTCACATCTACATCTCAATTTCCTTATCAATGTAAGCTGAACAATAGTGACTTTAATACAGAAAAAAGCCTACTGGTTGCGTGGTACTCCAAGGTTACTAGACAAGAGCCAACGATTATGGTATAATGCTTGTCCACAATGCCACAAATCATTCAGAGGAAAGCCAGCGTGGAAAATTGTTTGCACTTCATGCAACAAACAAGTAAATATTACTGCAAGATGCCGATTAACTGTAGAACTTGCTGATTATTCTGGAGTTTTGACGCTTGATCTTTATGACAACGATGCTCTTCAGTTACTACCTTTCACCTTATTGGAGATGCAAGACTTAGAAAACAAGGTAACAAATCGGATTTTTATATGCATTCAGAATACTATGAGTAAAAACTAAGTGTACCATATCTGATCAAAATCTGTTTATATTACTTTCACAGCATGAACTGAACTATGAAGCCATTGAAGAGGCCATTAACAGCACTGTGATAACATGCTTTGTGAAGAAAATGATAAACACCCATGCATCCACCAGTACTGAGAAATACTCAGCCATTATCCTGCACAAAACATCCATGGCAGAGATTCTATCACAAGTTTCTTCCACCATTGCTTGGTCAGAGTCAAGTACAGAAGCTGCAATCACCACTCCACAGACCAATGAAACTCCACTCGCTACTGCTCCAAAAGACACAAATGTGCACAGCAGTTTGCTATCAACTCTGAAAATCACAGAGAGCCCAACTAAAAAGCAACGTACCAAAGAATCTGAAAAGGAAGAATGAAACTGTCATATAATACTTTTTGTTAGCAAATATTTTTGGACATCTACTAGCATTCCACAACTTTTGATTCTTGAACTTTGGCTCCTCAGCTTTCTACCCCTAAACTTTTTGTTGCTGAACCTCTACTACTCTTTATCATTTGTATAGCTACTGAACTTTTGATGCACTTTTGCTTAAAGATAGTTAGCTGAGCTTTGTGGAACTGAAAACACCCGCTGTATTATGTATACTTATTGTAACTATTTTGCCTCCACTAGCTGTGTTTGAATTTTTTCTATGCTTGCAAATCCATTCCAATTTTACAATAGTTTATTCCTTTCACCTTCATTTGAAAAAAAACTAGAGCACAAACTACAATCAAACCGAGTATTAACAAACCATGAAACACAAAAACATTTCCACTACCTATGAACTTCATGCAACTAAACTTCCTCAACACAAAATCTAAACAGAAACTTTTACATATAATACAGTACATCACAACTGCAAACAATTCCACGATACAAATCATACAGATCAATGAAAAGATACATAGCACTGCATTACAAATTTCTTCCACACGCATCAGAAGAGCCACTCATCGCACTTTGAACTGCTTTCCTCTGTTCTTCAACTTCTACTTCCATACGACGAGCAATGATTTGAAGAAATAGAAGGTGTCCAATATCCCCTAATGCACTTTCCAGCACACGAGCCTTCTCTGGATGTCGATAAAAAGATTTGAACAACTCATATATCTCATTCCTAAGTAAAATATTATTTGCTAAAAGCCGATCTGCACCACTTAAGATCCCATTATCTCCACTATGTCCTGCCAAGTTTCCCAACACACCACTTATTGATACTCGATTGAGCATAACTTCAATATCTGGATGCAAATCACGTAACACTGCAATACGATTATGAGTATAATCCATCTTCAAGTCACAAAGAAGTACAAAAAAATCACTAATAAAGTATACAAAAACCTATAACAATACAGCAACTAAATAACCAAATCACAAAACTAACGCATTTATACACATCAACTACATCACAGAGCAAAAAGAAACAAATACAAAAAACAGAATGACACTATACACATGTGAACTAAACAACACTGACAAAAAGATATGTGCCACACAAAAAACTACTGTATTCACATGAATTCTTTTACTCTGTCTCCAAACCAAAACAAAAAGAATCAGTGGTCAAAAACAGATGTCAACCTGTCCAACATCAATTTCCCTGATCATATTCTTTCTCCATCTATAATCAAACATACCACTCTGTTTAGTCTATCAACATTTACCCGAAATATCCTACAACTATTCATTGTTGATTCATTTAAAAATCTGATACATCGCACCAAACAATTAAAAATATCAAATAAATCTTCTTCATTTTATTATCCATTCAATCAACTTTTAAATTTTTAAACACCTCCATATATTTTATCTATCATTCATTAAACATTCGACTCTTGTCAAAAACTGCAGATTCAATTCGTATTCTGTTTCAAATTTCCTACAAATTTTCATTGAACAATAATTCACTCTACGCTGGTTCCAAATCTCATACATGCGATGGAACATATGAACATATCGCAGAAATATCCTTCATTTTATTATGGATTTAATCTACATATTTTATTCATGTTAATTGTATAAGTTATTATATAAGTTAATCTACATACATGATAATAGACCTAATCTACATATTTTATTCATGTTCATTAGCTCTGATACACCTAATAAAATTCTTTTAATTCATGTTAAAATTCCAAACAACTTCCCAAAAACTGCAGGCTACATTCGCATGAGTTATGAGCAATCTAAAACCAACACATTGCAAATCTTAAATTTCCTCACAAAATTTCACTACATGCTATTGTACCACACTTCTACAAATAAAAACTTCAGTACTTCATAAAATACATACATATACATATGATGCTACTTTATGTAGCAAATAGAAGATCATGATATTCTCCAAAAACTCACAAACACTTCTTACTAGCTAAACACCATACGCTAAAAACCATACGTCAAAAACCAACAATACACAAACCAAGAAACACATCTTCGCAAAGCCAAAACCTTCAATCAGTTTCGCCACCCAAGTCACTAGAAGATGGCGGACTGGGAAAGTAATATCTTTCTTCTAACACCTCCAACCTCATTCTACTAGCAATCAATCCCAAGATCGGATAGCCCCTTCCGACCCTAAACGCAGCCTCTAGAACCGACGCCCAATCATCATGCCTATAAAATTCCTTGAACAAATTACATATCTCATTTTTCAGCAAAACATTTGCCACATGTGCTCGTGCAACAGGTTCAGCTGGACGATTCCGACACCCATTTCCCAAAGGATAAGCTGCTCCACGAACAACAGCCAGTTGATTCACCTCTTCATCCACCTCTGGATAATACAATTGAGCAGTCGGAAATCTCCCACTTCCACCCGCCATTTGCAAACGTTAACTATCTACAGACAAATACTAAACGTACACTTCTTACCAGTATCCCAGCTTCAAATATATAACCAAGAAACACCACTAGACACACGTGAATTTTCAGAACTGCCTACCGTCCTTCCACACAAGAAATTACACGTCTCATACTACCTACACATGCAAACAAATATCTACCATGCACACGTCAATACAGCATAGATTCTGCTAACTTCATAACAGTAATATGCAGTAATATATATAAAAAATATATATATAATATACATGTATATAACAGTAATATACACTGAAAAACGTATATATATATATAATATACATGTATATAACAGTAATACACTACAAGAAAACGGGCTTTTTGCAATGCTTTTGCTGTGGCACAAGGAGAAAGTGCGGTAAATAAGCAGCAAATTTCAATTTGTGCTGCAAATTTCACAACGGTTCCTAATTTTTACATAAAAATGACATAGTTTTAATAAAACCCATAAAAGAAAAGAAAAGAAAATAAAGCCCAAAAAAAGGGGGAACAAACGATCCTTTCTAAAGATAACTAAACACCTAAATAGCTAAATACCCAAAAATCTGATCCTTTCCAAAGTCTGAAAGCAAACAACCTAATTCCACCTCTCTCTCTCTCTCTCTCTCTTCCATCTCTCAATTCCCTTTGATTTCTAATGATGCAGTAGAAATACCTTCGGTTCCTAATTCCTGGTTAATTAATTTTTGTGTTTGTTTCTTAGTTTTATATCTGCAGTAGAAATATCAAACCAAATTTTCTTTCAATTTTAGGTCATTTTTCGAAAGGTGAATAAATTGGATATCCTCGGTTGGATTTGGTTCTCTATCGATAAACCAATTGTAGCTTTGAGACAACTCAATCAACAATTTGGAAACATTGCAGCTTTCTAGTTTCTTGAATGGTGGGCTTGGTTGTCAAGAAGGCAGAATCAGTTGGGGGGGCAGTACGTGGCGTTCTGCTCAGATTAATACGCCCCGTGATTCCCGAAAACTAGGTAACCTTGTATTTTTACTTCTAATTGATTTCTGTTATCGTTGAAGTTCTGAGCATTTTTGTTTTGTGTTGGCTATTTTAGTTTCTAACAAAAGTGATTGACGTATGCTTATTTTAATCTGTCAAAGCCAGTCCTTTTTTCTTTTATCTCTTTTACTCTCATATTACTACTGCCCAATTCACATGATTTTCCTAAGGGAAATTAGTCTGCTCAGTATTTAATACATCTGCCATGATTATTTGTGTCGAGTGTTTGAAATTTGGCACTGGTCTTTGTTTTTACTTGCTCATAAGTAATAGTCACAGGATTGATCAGAACCAAACTTATTTTAGGAATTTATGTAGGATTAAATGCAAGTCTGTTTTTTCCAGGCTCACGATAACTCAACGAAGTTTTACTGAAGGCTACTATTCATTCTCACCGAAGCTTTTGTTTATTAGCAATACACATGGCTTTCAATATTCTGTGCTTACTCTTACCATTGCTGATAGTGTGCCAAGACCTTTTACCTCATGGAAAATGAGCTGTATTTGCTACACTGGATCGGGCTTATGGTGTCTTTTTATTTCAATTATTTCACGAATCGCTTTTTCAAGTTGATTTCTCTTCTTTTTCTATTTCTATATATTTTAAGGGCACAGTAAGAGGAATTTAGTGATTAGTAATGGTCAACTTGAGTTATTTATGCTTTTTATTGGGTTAAGATGGAGAACGACTATATGATTTTTAAATGTGGATTTTAATGGATTTTTTCAATTATTTGAGACTTAATGTGATTTAAGGTGGAATTCTAGAGTTTTAGTTTGAAAATTTGGACTTCTGTGTAAATTGTTATGTTGTCATGCATTTGTTACTTCTCCTTTTTTTGGCCACTTTTATCCGGATTATGTCTTTTTCAATACAGTAGACAAGTTCTTGTACATAGTTGAACAGCAATCTAACTATCTGAATTGCCCATAACCATCATTTTTATCTGCCTAGCAATTGTAGCTTGCTAGCAATTAAATGTTCTACCAAGTTGCAATTAGGAATTTGTAAGACAATCTAGCTCCCCTGATTTATCTATGTTTCTTTTTCTTGCAAACAAAACACTGGTTTGCATATTGACATAAATTCACCACATTCTTTTGGCATTGAGAAGTTGGGTTAACTGTTAACATCGCATTCCACTATGAGCATAGCAAACTGGGATGCACATGCTGCACTTTATTTTTTATTTTTTTTGCATGTTAATAAATTTGCTATTTTTCAATTCTGTTTATAAGGTCTCTTTTCTTGCCTTCTCAATCTTGTTTCTTGTAGAATGGATGATAGGTCTTGGATCTTTATTGAAGACCGAGTCAATAATCCATACTTTGAAAAGTGTCTGAGTGACTTCCTTAAATTTGCCTACAAAAAGAAGGAGGTTGGGAGTAGAATATATTGCCCATGTAGGCGATGTAAAAACTCAGAATGAAGAAAGGAAGAAACTGTGCATGCACATGTAACAATGAAGGGCTTTTTGACCACTTATACAAATTGGATTTATCATGGTGAAGATCCATGGGACTTCAATCAAGAAAATATGAACAATGGAGTTATACCCTGGATGTAAAAATTTTACTCTTCTATCATTTGTCATCAAGTTGTTGCATGTCAAGTCTCTTTGTCGATGGAGCAACAACTCAATGACAATATTACTGGAGCTTCTCAAGGAAGTTTTTCCTGAGAATGAATTATTTCCAAGCTCTTATCGTGATGCTTGGAAGATTGTTAAAGACTTGGGTCTTAGCTACCATAAAATTCATGCATGCCCCAATGATTGCTTGATTTATTGGAAGGAGACAGAACATGAAACCTTTTGCAGAAAGTGTGGAACTCCTAGGTATAAGCAAATTGTAAAACAATCCGATGAATCAAGTGAACAAGCTAACAAAGTTCCAGCAAAGCTTGTTCGCTATTTTCCTTTGAAACCACGTCTCCAAAGGCTGTTCATGTCATCAAAGACTGCTTCATTAATGAGATGGCATGAAGAGGAGCGCATCAAGGATGGAAAATTGAGGCATCCGGCAGACTCTTTAGCTTGGAAACATTTTAATGACCGGCACCCAAGCTTTGCTAGTGATCCTCGCAATGTTCGTGTTGGACTTGCAGCGGATGGATTTAACCCATTCAAAGCAATGAACAATAAATACAGCACCTGGCCAGTGATTTTAGTGCCATATAATTTACCCTCATGGATGTGCATGAAGCAAACATCATTTATGTTGTGTTTGCTAATTGATGGGCCTAAAGCTCCAGGTAATGATATTCACATATATCTTCAACCATGACAAAATCATTTATGTTGTGTTTCCTATTAGCACACTGTCCTGCAAGAGTTGAGGAGGATCAATGGCCTATTTTGGTTGATTATTGGAGCTCAGAAGATGTCAAGGCATGTATTTATTGTCACATCTCTTTTGCTTTTGAATTAAATTCTAGTGCTATTATGATTTTAATGTGTTGTTAACTACCTTTTTCTATTTTGTACATAATTAGAAGCAAAGCAAGATTAATAGCAAGAATTGAAAAAAACAAAAGATGCCACATCGAACAGGGCGAAAAGATCATGTGAACCTCAGGGAAGAGGTATATTAAATTCTAATGCTTATGTTTCTAGCAATTTTTTCTGGAAAATAGTCTTATTTAGAAATATTAACACTTTAGTATGTAACTTGAATATGTGGCAGCTTCGGATTAAAACTGGAAAAGAGCCTTCGAAACTAGACGTTTTTATTCATTCAAGACAAGGAAAACAAATGGATGAGTTGACTTCACAAACAATTGTAAGAATAGCTTTTAGTCACTTTTTATTGGTTTTACTTCATAAATAATTCTTTCTTCTGTCTGTTTTTCAATTTAGGCAACTATGAATGAGGAAATACAAAAACTGCCAGAGACATCCAGGGATGATAATTTTGTGAAAGATATACTCTATGAAAATATCCTTGGACCTGAAAAACCAGGTCGTCTTCGAACTTATGGGGTAGGTGCGACTCCAAAAGACGTGTATAGGATGTCAGATAACATGAATGCTGGACAAAAGAAAGCATTTGAGGATGCAGTGAATGATAAAGTGGAAATCATACGTGGTGAACTACGAGAAGAAATGAATTCGAAATTGGTAGATTTTAAGGAGGAGTTGATTGCTCAATTTGAAGCAAGAATGGTTTGGGATAACTATTTGGTTAAATATTATAGTTTTTCTAATTTTTTTATTGCTTTAGTTACTATTGATCTTTGTTCTTCCAGAGGGCATCCACATGTGACTTGGCATCACTCCAAAGAAGAGAAATGAATGCAGCAAAACAATCTCAAATTTCGGACTCATTAGAGGTTGTATATTAATTCATACAATTCGATTTTGTGTTCAAACTCTCTGAAATATCAGTAGCTATGGCCTGATTTTCTTTTCTTCACACTTTGTTGATAATGTAGCAGGTTGGTGATAGAATGAACAGGGAAGTTGGAACAAATGATGCTGAAATGTACAAGGAAGTTGGAACAAATGATGCTGAAATAAACAAGTGTGAAATGAATAAAAAAGTTTCTTCAATTGCTGATATTCTTGAGGTATAGTATGCGTACTTTGAGTTGGTCCTTCTATAGAAGACCAATTTTGCTGAGTTCCTTGTTGATATTGAATTGTGCATGACTTCCTTGTTGATGATTATTTGTGCATGAGCTCCTTGTTGATATTTAATTGACTAGTCTTTTGTTATACCAGAACCATAATACAAAGAAGAAAAGGAGTAGGACTACTTGCAAACGACTTGCTTGAGGTACTGGAAAAGTTTCTGGAAATAACTCTATTCTGTCAAGTTTTCCATTGAGTATTTGTATGATTGGGAAGACGAGCTATTTTTGTTAAGATTTAGCCAGCTATTTATGGGACATAATGTAGTAGAAGTGGTCTTAATTTTCAGTGTCTATGAAAAGGTTGAATTACAAATTCCGTTTCAGTATCTATTGTTATATTAACGTTTTCTTCATGCTTAATGGGCTGGGGTTATATGAGCAGGGGACTAATAGAATACACTTTGCAGCCCTGGACTTGATGGTACATTGGAAGCACGCGGATTGGGAGATATGAAGATGTTTTTGAGAGATGTATGATGAAGTGTTGTACTTTTGAAGACAAGCACATTTTGGAATATATGAAACATCTTGTAATTGGAGCGAACAATATTAAATGATAAAGTTTGTAGAATTTGACTAAAACAATGTATGATACTTTATTCTAGTGTATTGTGGAACTATATTTTGTTATAATATTCAATTTTAGGATATTTGAGCATGATAATTATTGTACCATGAAAAAATTGATTTCTGGTCTTTATATTGGTGACTTTTTTGTGACGCAAGTTTTTGTCGCATGACATTGTGGACATTTTGTAGCGCATTTTTTGTGCCGCAAATAGAGTGGTGACACTCAAAATTGGCGTCGCAAAGAGTGATGTAAATGCATGCGACATGTTGAAAAATTGTGTCGTTTTCTTTTGTAATGGCTACTTTTGTGACGCAATTTAATTCCGTCGCATTTGTGCCGCAAAAAGGTTTTCGCGGCGGTTTTTGGACTTTTTGCAGCATATTTCTGGCGTCGTGAAAAGTCAGTTTTCTTGTAGTGATATATACCAACAAACGTACACAATAATTATACATATATACATTTATACATTACAGATATATATAAATATATATAGATATATACTAATTAATATAAATAATAATCATTCATACACAAGTATGGCACATATATACAATCATATATAGATATATATACAAATATATATATAAATATATATACATATAATACTCATACGTATCACAATTGTACATATATACAAATATATATATAAATATATATACAAATATATTTCCACCACTTATCCAATATATTTAACTCACAATATACAAATGATATTTCCACCGGTTAACCTGAAAAAAAAACTTACGCAACATATTTAACTCACAACAAATAAAAACAAAAATCACATAGATTTTACTCTTGAACTTCCACAAAAAAGCTACAAATACTCTATTTAATTAAAATTCTAAAATTATCCATTCAAAGCATTTAACCACACGTGCACAAATTGAAAACCAAATTTTCCCACATTTATCACCTACTACCCAGCACCCGCGCGTTGCGCGGGATACCCACCTAGTATATATATATAAGGCAACCATCAAGTAAACCTTTCAAACTTAACATTAATAATGATAGATGCCTTTTTCCTAATTTTTATTTGGCCACATCCGCTCCTTATATTATAATAATTTTTACTTTAACAAATGATTCAGTTCTATCATGACAATTTTACTTTATGGTTGAGAAAAAGTCTTGACCCTTTTGGTATCAAGAACTCAATTATTCGTTCTTAACCCTTTTTATTGAGGTCGATTATCCACTGTCATTGAGATAACTCCAGAATTAACCGGACTCTCTAATGGTTTTGAAGGTGCTCCTTTTGGTTGGACAAAAACTTGAACTATTGAATACCTACACAAATCCAAAGAATTACCAAATTCTAAATGTGCCACTTATGATATTTGTTTTTACCAGAACTTTTACTACTAATACTCAAGACATGTCCGGTTCAGTGCTCAGAGCAACTCCTTTTTTTTTTTTGGGTTCTTTTGTTTTAATTCAGCAAATCATTTTAAATAACAGGGGTGGAGGATATGGTATCTTATCTCATAACTGCAAGCAACTTTTAGAGTCTATTGGTGTTATTAATGAATGCCTTTTTCAAAGCCATCAATTGCAGCTTTCAATTTTCGGAGTTTTTTTTTTCCGTCAATTCGTATAAAGTAGATGTGAATTCTTACAAAAATTTACCTTATGACCCTAAAATTTAAAAGTAGAATTCCTTGGCATCAAAACTTCAGTTCAATTATTGTTGGAAAATTACTTCCATGTATGTGTAGTGAATTATAGCATGAATTGTTGGAAAAGACATAATTGGTAAAACTTTTTAACTTGCTAAATCGGTAGTATCTCTGTACATCTCCAAAAAAAGAAAGAAATAGAGAGAGAGAGTCTATTGATGTGATGAATTTTATGCTTGAAAATGCACAATTTGATTTGACATGATCTCTCACAGGGGAAAAGAAACACGAGTACAAACAATTCTTCATTTCTTGATCAATGGAAAAGTTTTTAGTTTTGCTCAAAAAACAAAAGCATAAAATTAATATCTTGAAAGCACAGAATTATATACTTTATAAAATATAAAGGTCAATTTCTATTTATTAGGTTCCGCGGCTGCTGTGCTAAGTACAAATAATTAAACAAATCATAAATGCAATCCTCAACATGATAGACTAATCTATTCAAAGCATCTTATTTAATTGGACGAATTAACCCATGCAACGAATCCATTACTCAAACTTATATTACTAGCTTTATGTTATATTCAATTGTTATCTGCAGTTCTTGATGAGGACAGCGTTGAACAAATCGCTGTCCTCATGGTTATAATGCCTGAATTGCTGATCTGTTGAGTGCTTGAAGGCATTATTCCAAAGAAAAAAAAAAAGGACCACTGGATTGTGTGTAACTCATGACCCAGTTGCACCCATTCAACGATCAATTCAACTCCTGCAGAGTCTGCAGAATGGTTGATGGGGTTTAGAAATGTGTGCATATCAAATGGATTGGCGCTTGTCGAACAGGCAGGACCATCCTTCTGATCACAACCTGGTCTTGGGACAGAAGCAAATATTGGGATGAGATTTCGGACATCCCACATGTTTGTGCACATGCAAACCCTAAACACTTAACCTCATCTCATCTGTTAATTTTATGTATATATAGTTGAACTTCCTCTTCCTAATTTTTAGTCTAGGTATCTATACTTCTCCAATTTTCATTAGTTCTCAACAGTTATCAGCGTTAACGGGTGTTTCAATTCCATCATGAAAATTTTACTCCACAGTTGAGAACAATTCTGACAACCAAATTTGATACAATTTAGAGGAAACTATTCACCGGACTCCTAGATTATTTTCTTTACACTCTTTTGTCCCCTTAATAATATGTTGTTTTCAAACAGTCAGTTGCCTGTTTTACAACTTCATCAAATTTGCATTGTTATGAAGACATCAAAGGTACAGTTAAAAAAAAAAAGAAGAGAAAAAGATATCAAAGATTCATTCTTCAACTTTATATATGCTGTAGAGTTTATGTGCCTTCATTGAGATATATCCAAAATTAGCCTGACAAATAACATGCTCCAATAATACTGGAGGTGATATTCCTTTTAGTTGGACCAAAACTTGAATTGTGTTGAATGCGTACACTCAATTCTAACAGGTATCAAAGTCTGAATACGCCACTTATTATATTTTTGTTTATATCAGAATTTTGTTTTATCATCCAACCCAGATGTCCGGATCAGCGTCCAAAGCGTGTCCTTTTTTCAGTTCAACAAATCTTTTTTAAATAATGAGGTTGAAGATATGGTATCTTATTTTACAACTGCAAGAAACTTTCAGAGTCCAGCGGTGTCATTGATAATTGCCCTTTCCATGTAAGACAATTGTTGCTTTCAAGATTCCATGTTATTTTGTTCCAATTCATATAAAATATCTATGAATTCTTGCTATACTTTATTGTAAGACAATTTTAGCTTTCGAATTTCCAAGATATTTTCTTCCAATTCATATGACAAAGTAGATATGAATATGATTTGATAATAGTATCTATAGATATTACACCAAAAAAAAAAAAAACAAAAGAGATTGAGAGTAGAGATCTAATGGTCAATTCATGCAAACCCTCTAAGATATTTGCAAGTTGAGACAACGTATTGCGTGACAATTTCAAGAAGTAGTACACTATAGCCACTTTGCGGGTGCTTCTTTCTGTCTCTATTGAATGCTTCTTTCTGGTCAATTCATGCAAACCCTCAAGTTATTTGCAAGTTGGGACGACGTATTGCGTGACAATTTCAATGAGCAGTACACTATAGCCACTTTGCTGGTCAAACCAAAATATGCTTCTTTCTGTCTCTATTGAGAGCGCCACTATCAAATTCAACTTTCGCCTTCAGAAATTCAAACTCTGTAAAATTTTTCCTTTTTAGAAATGGAAATTTGCCATTTTATCAAAGACTTTGACAAAAACCCCAATAGCTTTGCAATAACTTTGACAAAAATACATAAATAAGGCAAGCTGCTAGAGTACGTAAATTACGATCAAACAAGAAGAAGGGTTATTGCACCAAAGAGGGCAGGCTGCTAAGGGTACGTAAATTAATTTAGAGTAATGATGTTTTTTTTTTTTTTTTTATAAAGTGAAAGATCTTGAATTCAATATCTTTTATATACAATATTATCTATCTTATCATCTAACTCAACCTTTCTCGAAGCGACAAAATGACATTTCTTTCTGTACAAAATACATATTAACCTAAGAGATTTTGTTTTAAGGATGAAGCTCAAACATTGATAAAGTAATAAAAGATTTTCTCTGTCATGATCACTTTAACTATGTGTGACAAATCCTGGGGTCATTATGTTCTTGTATATTTCATTATTTGTCAGTTCTGAACATTTTTATAATCTCTTCTCGGTGCTGGCAGACTTCCACCCTTTCTTTTTCATAGGTCCCTTTTCAATTAATTTTCAAGAGTCTCCGCAATGATTTGCATTTTTAATAGGGCAGGTGGCGCCATGAACTGAATCAAAAGCATCAATTAAAGCCTAACTGCGAGATTGACTACCAAACAAATCAACTTTTGGTTTTGGTTTCTTAATTTGGGTTGTGTTTGGATTGCATTTTTCTAGATTTTTTGTAGAAAAATTATTATAGCGATTTGATATATGTGAGGTAAAAAGGTGATTGAGAAATGTGTTCACGAAAAATATAACAATTTTTCTTTAGAAAATGGCTGTCCAAACAAGGCCTTGATTGGCCAACAGGTATGCAAGTCTGGAAATGTGAAAGCATGTCACTTGGGCTCAATTTCACGTTCACATCAATAACCCTTCTTGTTAAAAATCAGATTCTGACGGATCAGATCTGCAATAATTCGAGATCATTTACGTCTTCATCCATTTTTTTGCCATTGTGTGATCCGTGTAGGTAGGATGTCCTGAGATTTCATCCCTGCATAGGATGAAATTAATTTTCCAGCGCTTGAGAGTTTGGACTTTAAAGTATGTAAATTACCATCTACTCGTATAATATAATAGCTTTATATATTATCACACGATCTTCTACGTTTCAAAATATCTACACAAACTTCTTTGTAATTTATGTAGGGTGAAAAAATGAAAGCAACTCAAGCTATAGCAATTGACCTAGATACGTTTCAGAAACACACGTGCTAAGATTACATTATCCACTTAACTCCTCCGTTGCTTTGCATATATTTACATAATCTCCCTATAAATTTACGTAAATTGGTTATCCCTAATCATGATTACTATCTACATAAATGACAATACTAGCATTTCAACTGAGGATATTACGGAAGCTACTTTTCGTCAAATCTTCACTGATAAATTAAACTACATGGGTTATGTGAATACTTTATAACGTTTGGGGAGAAGTGATCAATAGACAAAATCACATGGAGATTTGCAGTAATTTACCCAAATTAAAGTCGGAGCGGTACTATACTGTGGGGTTGGCCTTGCCATGTCGACAAGGGGCAGCAGACCATTTTGTCGTTGACTTCTAATTTTTCATTATTACGCACGCTAAATTTTGCTTTTTCAATTTTCACAAATTGCTTCGCCCGCTATAAATTTGGATAGATAGCCATAGGCTTAAGCATCAAAACTCATTCCAACAACAAAAGAAAGTGAAGGGGAAAAAAACACAAGCAATGGGTTCCATGTCTCTGCCAGAAAAGCCTCATGCTGTTTGTATTCCATATCCAGCACAGGGTCACATAAACCCTATGCTGAAACTAGCCAAGCTCCTTCATCATAAAGGGTTTCATATAACCTTTGTTAACACAGAATTCAACCACAAACGTTTGCTCAAGTCTAGAGGTCCTGATGCCCTCAATGGCTTGCCTGATTTCCAATTTAAAGCCATTCCTGATGGGCTTCCTCCTTCTGATGTTGATGCCACCCAAGACGTTCCCTCCCTTTGTGAATCCACCACTACTCATTGCTTAGGTCCATTTAGAGATCTCCTTGCAGAACTTAATGATCCCTCTTCATCACAAGTTCCCCCTGTTTCTTGCATAGTTTCTGATGGTGTCATGAGCTTTACTCTTGAAGCTGCCGCAGAACTAGGCGTCCCAGAAATATTGTTTTGGACTCCTAGTGCATGTGGATTCCTGGGTTATATGCACTATGCTAAGCTCATAGAAAAGGGTCTCACACCACTCAAAGGTACTCTTCAGTCCCAAGAACTTTTTGTAGTATTTCTCTTTTGAGCTCTCGTGAGAGAGACTTTTTAGCACTAGTTGGACTTCTGAACTTCTGCACTGCGAATAGATATAATATAACCCCCTTGGCAACTAGCTTAATGGCATTTAAGAGAGTAATTCCTGTATCTTCTTTTTTATTTTTTAATCGAGTTAAAATTGTAAATCCTTGTTAATTGCAGATGCAAGTTACATGTCAAATGGATACCTTGAGCAAGCTATAGATTGGATTCCCGCGATGAAAGATATACGTCTGAGAGATCTTCCAAGTTTCTTAAGAACTACAAATCCGGATGACTACATGACAAAGTTCGTATTGCAAGAGACTGAGAGATCCAAGAAGGCTTTAGCTATTATTTTGAACACATTTGAGGAGCTGGAAGATGATGTTATAAACGCTCTGTCTGCCATCCTTCCTCCCATCTACGCCATTGGGCCTCTACAGTTTCTCCAGAAAGAGGTGAAAGACGAGAGGTTATCAGTTTTAGGGTCAAATCTTTGGAAAGAAGAGCCCGAGTGCCTAGAATGGCTTGATTCAAAGGATCCCAATTCTGTTGTCTATGTAAACTTTGGAAGCATCACTGTTATGACTGCTGACCAGCTTGTGGAGTTTGCATGGGGACTTGCAAACAGTAAACAAACATTTTTGTGGATCATTAGGCCTGATCTTGTCTCTGGCGACTCTGCAATTCTTCCTCCTGAATTTTTGGAGGAAACTAAAGATAGAGGCCTACTAGCAAGCTGGTGCCCTCAGGAACAAGTTCTTAGCCATCCTGCCATTGGAGGATTCTTAACTCATAGCGGATGGAATTCAACTCTCGAGAGCATCTGTAGTGGGGTGCCCATGATTTGTTGGCCGTTTTTCGCCGAACAACAGACCAATTGCTGGTTCTGCTGCACTAAATGGGGCAATGGATTGGAGATAGACAATAATGTTAAGAGGGAAGAGGTTGAGAGCCTAGTGACTGAGTTGATGGTTAGAGAAAAGGGAAAGGACATGAAGAAAAAAGCCTTGGAGTGGAAGAACAAGGCTGAAGAAGCAGCTAAAAGTTCGGGTGGCTCTTCTTACTCCAATTTGGAGAAGGTGGTCCAGGTGCTTCTCTCCAAGTAAAATCAGAATAGCATATTTATGTAACGAATTTCTTTCAATTCTATAAATAAATTATCTCTATTTTTCATATTTGTAATTGTATACGGGAGTTATAATCCTTTGATGTTCTTTTGTGCTTATCCTTTCCTAGAGAGTTAATATTATTGATTTCGAACTCCCATCTAGTAAGCTAAGCAAACCTTTGGAATATATTGAGGTCCCTGTCTGCATTATTAAATGCAAAATACTGCAATTTGGCATGGAATACTGCGTCGGCAAACATTTGATCAGGTCCTCGAGTCCAAGGACTACGCTCAGATTATGTGAAGTTAAAGATTTTTTTATTGAATATATGAATTCATTAAAGATTTTTTTATTGGATGTACTAATTCATAAAAAAAAAAAAAAAGAGTTGCAATATCAAGTTATACACAGTTACCGACCAAAAAATCATGAAACTAACTTATTTAGGATATGGTACTCTTCAATATTTAATTCATTTATAAAGTGCAGGGAGTTTAATTATAGCAAATTCCCACTACTCTCAACATTTTTTTTTACCATGTAAATGAAAGGGTTTGAATTCAAAATCGTTTATTTACACTCTCTCCTCTAAACTATCCAACCTATCACTACCTCCATTACTCTTAACTTATTAATAAAGCAGGTTATAATGCTGAATGTCAAATTCCAACCCTTTTTACTTTTTTTTTTTCTTCTTTTTTATGTGAGAAAAGGAAGGCCTCGTTCTCATGGAATTTCCAGCTGCCACATCGTTATTTTTTTAATAAGTGAAAGATTTTGAATCCAAAACCTTCTACTTTTACCACCCAATCCAACATTTTTCGTAACATTGATAGGCGATGGCAACGATTGAATGCACAAACTATAAGAGTGAAATTTTTTTCTTTTTTTTTTAAGCATATAAGAATGAAAGGTTTTGAAGAATGGCCGTCCTAACATTGGTAGGCGATGGCAATTATTGAAGGCATTTTATAGTTTATTATACAACTACAATACTAAGGTCAACAATCAACGCCCCCACCCAACCCTGCCGTTAGCCCGCAACCATACCACTCCATGCTTACATCTGCGTTTTTTAATCTCTTTGTTTTCTCCTCCATTATTGAGGAAGTGATTATGCTCGCCTTTTTGTCATACATTATCAACCCCTGGAGAAAATCAAATTGACCCCTGATAACCAAATGGAGAAAATCTGTATTTGCTCATACACGATCCAAGAGGCTCTATCCCACTAATCCTTCGAGTTAGACAGACAATTAATTGCACCTCCCATTTGCACTTTTAATTCTTTCCTTCCAGATCCCATTAACAAGTTTTCATCTCACTTTTTCTGATCGGTTACGTTCATAAACTAACTCTGATGTCTCAAAGATTTCCACTACAAACAGAATCGTCATGGACGTTGGACACCAAAATTGGTGTTAAGCAGATGAGGTGAACATTGTTGTACTTGACATTTACCTTAAAAATTGTGACAGAAAAAAAAAATGACGAACTTAAGTTTACTTGTAGTGAAATAACAAAGAAAAGAAGAGGAAAAAGATCCCATCAATTACGCAATAATCGCTCTAATTCCTCATCTCTTTTCTTTTTTCCTTTTTTCCTTTTTTGTACGGCGATTCTAAAATAGCAATTGTAGTAACCTCTGTGGGCGGTGACTGTTTTCAAAGTGCTCACCACACAACCCAATATGTGACCCTTTATTTAAAAAAATAAAAATAAAAATAGTAAATCTTATATACACTGACAGTATATACACTGTCACCATTGAATGACGTTAAATTTTATAAACAAGACTTACTTCAAATTTATTTATAGGTAATAAGTTATTTATTTATTATTTAATATCATATACACTCAAATATATTAGATTTAGTACTTAACAAACAGAAATGAAAGTACATAAGATTCAGTGTAACAAACAAAATGAATTTTTCAGTTACTTATCGCTGAAGATAACATTTTCTGACAGCATTAGTTCCATCGCCCTCATGTTTTTACCCAAAAAACACTAGAGGTGGCAAAATGGGCGGGATGGGCGGGATTTGCTTGGGTTTGAGATGGAACCGAGTCATATGGGTTTGGGCCCAACCTTACCCATATGTGTTTTGGGACTAACTTGGGCGGGATCATTTTGGGATGGGTTTAGATTGATCCCGCCCAATACCCAAATCCATTTTCTACATATTTTTTTTCCTTTAATTCATTTTTTATTTTTATATAATTTTAATATTTTTGATTTATTAAATTTCTTTTAGTTTTATTAAATAAACATGCAAGTGCTTTATACTCAAGATTCCCACCAAAAATTGGATTAACAAATAAAGGAAAAGATAGATATACAGCCATATTCCAACATATATCAAGATGGCCAAGGTCCTTAGGATGTTGAATATTTATTCTTATCATTGTCCAAGGATGACAGGTCTAAACTAACTGAAATGCTGGAAATTCTTGTGGATAATGACTAGGAAGACTACTAGATTATATTCGTTGGTATGACTATAAAAATTGTTAAAGATAATTTTTTAATCTAAGATTCCGTTTGGATTGACTTTTTTTTCAAAAAATAAGTTTTTCAAATACAATGTTACAGTAATATACAATAACTCAAGAAACATCCCATCCATATTAATATATCAAATATTTCAAAAAAATTTTATAGTAAAAATTTTTCATAAACACTGCTACAATAAAATATTTCAAAAACACCTACCAAAAACAGCTAATCCAAACGGAGCCCTTGCCATTTGAGCCCAATGGGTACCCAAGTATTTCCCATCCTTTCCCATTCATTAATGGGTATAGTTGGGATGTGTCCCAACTTAAACCCAATACCAAATTATAATACCCATCCCGCCCAAAGTTCCTTTGGGCATGGGTAGCCCATTGGGACTTGGGACAAATTGCCAGCTCTAAAAAACACTTCAATCCTTAACCTATTTTTCACTTAAATGATGGTAGTTATTTTGCAAACTTTGATGGAAAAATCATTAGTAATTGAAGACATATATAATACCCGGATTTGTGAAATTTAATTAGAGGAGCAGATTATTCCACACAGCCATCAGAAAGGATGAACACCAGACATGACCAGTTCCATGCCTTCCACTGAGTCAACTTCTTGATAGTTCCATCCGGGGCAATGGGGCCCTAGACCCACTCATGCAACCTGTCTTGAGTCAGAATTGCCGATTTCAATGAAGTGAGAAAAGGCAGCTCAAATACCAATTGGCCGGATGGATGGATGTGTCTTGTGGTCCTGCTTAGATTACCTTCGGATCGGTTAGCTGCTAACTCCTGCGTGTTTGCTAACTCCTGCGTGTTTGTTTGTATTATTGTGTGTGTGTGTCTTATTCCGTTTCGCAAAAAAAAAAAAGAAAAGGCAGCTCAAATAACCGCATCGTCAACCAACGGCTCTTCGCACTATTAATCACCGCCAAAGATTTTAAATTTTTACGAGCGAGAGGTTAAAAATTTAAAATCTTATCTTTTATTAATGTGTTATTATACGTGACTTTTTCTAATTCATATGTATGTGTAGTGCATTCGTCTAGTTCCATAATAGTTTAGTTTCTGTCGATTTCTTTAAGTTTCATTGGGTCTCTCCCATCCCTTGGTGTAGGTTAGAGTAGAAATAAAAATAGATTAGTCTAACTATTGCCCTCTGATTAAAAAAAAAATAACCGCTTTGTCCTGTTACCAACCCAGCCCAGGATTTTTCCTCGGGATGATGAGTTAAGAAACACCAACACTTGCCAGCTCCCAATCACACTAATCTGTTAAAGGAGTATGGTGAGAAACTGATCATGATGTTCTTGTTCTCAACTCATAAGATTGTAGGATCTCTCTACCGTACCTCACATTAGGGACTCAACTGATGTAATGGTTCAGATTAGGACGAGCAATATGGGAATCCCATAAAGGATCTGCAGTAATTATGCATGCATTCCGTGAGTTGGAGGTTCGAGTCATCCAAGAACTTGATTCCATGATCCCAGTGCTGCTAACCGTTGGCCCTCTTCAGTTTCTGGAAATTAAGTCACATCTTTTATTTGTATCATTTAACTTCAGGTTATTATCGTGGACTTTGGTTCAAGAGGAAGTTTAGAATGTTGGACATGTAAAGGTTTTGAGGATACACAGGATTGCAAATGACTCCAACTGCCAAGTGAAATAGAAACATAAACTTAAAAGTGCAATTTACACAAAATTTTGCTGGTAATTATAGCAGGGATCCACGAGGCCTGGCCAAAGGTAAACACGGTTGCATCCACGGTTCAAAGTCACGGTCACGGTCGCGGTCACGGCTTGGACCGTTCCACATCGGTCTCGACATATCGGTCGCGGTCTCGGCGAGACGTGAATTTTTGAAATATTTAATATTCTAAAAATTGTAAAAAATATGATAAATAAAAATAATTAAAAATTAATAAAAATTCAAGTTAATTCGGGATGACTCGGAGTGACTCGATGTGACTCGGCTGTTTCAACTATTCACGGTGACGTCTCGGCCTGTCACGTATCTCGGAAACGTTTCGTCGCGGTCTCGTCTCGGACTAAGCCGAGACGGAGACGACTCGGCCGAGACCGAGACGTCTCGGCCGAGTCTTCGAACCTGCATCGGTGGAATTAAGGAGGGACAGGGATGAAGGAAATTCGAAGTTGCCGGGAAGATGTCAAGGCGCTCATTCTCGTGAGGCAAATGGCCAATGGCCAATGTCTGGCGGGAAATAAATATCCCATTTGCAAGACGCGAGAAAGAGACTTCCCGAGATGAGTTCTGATGAATTAGTTAGGAATGCTTATTACTGATGGTATGTTCCAATCCAATAATTCATTAATTAAATGCATCCAAGCAAGAGTGCAAGACTTGGCCTTCTTCACATCGCGAGCGGTTGGGGTCAAAAGTCAGAATTTTCAACTGGGATGGACTCCGTCAGTATCGCCTCTCTGCCCTCTGGCCCTTCTCCAGGCACCAGTGATCATCAGACCCAACTGATAAAACAAAATCAGCTTACTGGGATTTCTTGGACTGCCCCAAAACACACCATAGGGTTCTCCGAATTTATTTGTTCAAGTTCCCAGAAGTTATTAGGCTAACATAATTGTTTTATTTTCTGGTTGAAGAATAGTTGTTTGTCTGTTTTTTTACCTCTCTTTGAAAGGATACTTGCAAATCATATTTAAATGAAATATCCCTTTTTTTTTCAAGGATAGCATTTGCATCTTTGACATATAAGAGATGTTGGACAACTGTGGACAAATGAATTTTCTTGGGATTACATCAATGCCCTGCTCACGAGTTTCGATACTAGGAGTGAGTGCGATTGCGGGGCTTTTCTGGGCTTTGCTTCTGGCGGGAGCAGATGGCCAAGTAACAGATCCTACAGAAGGTAATTTATCTACATGAAACTAAAACGGAGATCCATCTATGAATGGTTAAAGTTGTGCAGCTCTATTATGATGTCTAATGTTGTCTGCAAATAATGCATGGTGTAGAAAACTGTGCAGATGTATATGAAGCATTTTACAGCCGTATATGAGTCGTCATCAAGATGTATACGTACTGAATTTGTTATCAATTTCTGCATGATCAATTGATCTGACTCATGTTCACTGTAGACTATGAGAAGTTCAACTTGAGAGCTTCTGGGATTGTACATATTCTAATATATTTTGTTTCCACAAACACCGCATTTTTTTGATTAACCACACTTTGCTTGAATCATCCGTCATCTTAGTAATATAGAAAAGATTTTTAGTGACAACCGATCACGGATATGATATACTATGTGATATTAATTATTGAGCAGAGAGATTTCGAGGGAGTGTGCATATTCAAAACCTTTGGCTAATTGACATTTAGTCTGTTAATCAAATGAATAAGTAACATAATCATAATAGAACAACCGCAGGATGTTTACCATGCAAGAGGAATTTCGTTTAAGCATCTGCATTTCTATGCCATTTCTATACAGGAGCTTGCAGCAAAGTTTGTAGCTGTTGAAATTTAACTTGGAAAGATCCCAACAATTAAATTTATAAAATCCAAAAAAAGAAAAAGAAGAAGCTAATCTAACTTGCACAAATATTTCAGTTGCATGATGAAATCGTAACAAGATTTTGAATTCAACATGCAGTCAGAGCATTGCAGGCTATAAAGCTAAATTTGATTGATCCAAATGGGATTCTCAGTGGCTGGAGTAGAGGAGACCCATGTGTTTCAAATTGGAGAGGAGTCCTGTGCTTTGATAGACAAGTCGCTAATGGCTATCATCATGTCAGAGAATTGTATGATTTTATTCTTTCCCGAGCTTTATCTTTCCTCTGTTATTATTTTGTTGAACCTATATATTTGGATGCCAATTTCATATGTCTTACTATTTGTGTTTCACACAGAACCCTTGGTATTGTAATTTTATCATGCAGTAATTGCTTTCCAAAATATATCCTTCGTAGGTAAAACAATACAAATAATAGAACTGGATTTTGGCATAAAGCATACTTAGCATGAACGCATTCTTCAGGAATAAAGTACCGTATTTTGGCTGAAAATGACAGGCACGCACGCACATGTATGCACACTGCATATAGATATTACTTGTACTACAGAGTAGCATTTTTTTCTTTGTTGAGAGGACTACCGGAACAAAAGAGAACGGAGTTTATGGGAGGATTGCCATTTACCAGTGCTGAGTTTCAGATAGCTCATAACCATTCCTTGACCTTCAGGAGTGTGTGTAACCTACCAATCTCTAGGATACTTTGTTTGGCAACGGGAATTGCAGAATATATAGCTTAAGTTCTTTAGGTGTCTTATGTGAGCTGCTCTTCATGCCTATGGGCCACAAATGTTGACGAGTAAGTGTTGCACTTTTGTGCATATAACATTTGGAAATATGTGTTGAAGCTATGCCATGGGCCTTAATTGATGACTCTTTTGCGTTCGCAGCCTGGCTCCATGCCTGCAGTGCATTTTCATTGTAAATCAGTTGGTGGGTATACAATCCATGACAAGATGTTGGAGCAGCCTCCATGGTAGGGGAGGAGGACCGAGTTGGCAAGCCTAGTCTTTAATTTTCTGTTCCATTAAACAACAATAGAAAGTACTTTAGGTAAACTATCTTTTTGATGCTTGGAAAATTTTTGATCAATTTGGCTCCTGGATATTCTTTGAGATATCGATGAATTAGTGATGAGGAACAGAAACAAAATGTTTGCATCTTTTGGGCTGTGTAAATGAAAGGTAAGCTTCTGCGAAGGATGTGGGTGCATGGCATATGCTGCATTCTTTTTGGGGGCCCAATCCAAATTAGTAGACAGGAATTGACAATAACTATCCCGCCTGGTAAAGTTTTCAGTAACTTTCTTGGATTCAAAGATTTTTGGGGCTGATGTTTTTCTGAAACCTCTAATTGGAAACAAATTGTAGTAGTGGTTTTGGTTGTAACGGAGCAGACCCCAGAATGGATAACCTAGATGAGATTTCTTATGTGAACAAATTTCTTGTAATCATTTACATGTATACGATGACAAGTATCCAGTGCATCATGTCTTGTGTATCAAGCAACAAAATGCAATATGCTGTAATTATGGTGCCTGTTATTATACTCTAAATTATGGAAAGTTTTCGTAGTGGTGAAAATGATGCTTGTAAGGAGCACTAACTTTCTCCTTTTGATAGTCTTGTACGTTGACAGAGGAAAGCATGTTTAGGGAAGTTATTTACCTGTATAAGATCTACATTCGCAAGATGCTCAATTTTTTTGCTGCTCTATGCATCTAAAATTGTTTTAAATTTCCAGAAAATCTTACAAATGTTTCCGTCCAAAAGTATCTTGCAATTGCTTGAACTCGTATGCTTTAGTAATCATCTTAGAGAAGTTATGTGACATATCTAGTACTCACCTGGAAATGAAATTCTTTTTTTATATTTCATGTTGATTTAAAACTGTATGATATTCAATGGTTTCTGTCTCTGAACAGGCATTTACTTAACCTGAACCTGTCAGGAAGCTTATCAGCTGAGGTTGGCCGTCTAGCTTACTTAAGGATACTGTAAGTTGGAGTTTCTTTTTGGAACTTGTTTGATGAAAATGCAAAATGATTCGTTTTCCAAGACAATTAATTTTGGGTTTTTTCATTGGGTCGCTGCAACTTTATTGTTCTTTTTTGTTTTATAAATGCGTGTTTCATGTTTGTTTTACAGCGATGTCATGTGGAATGCAATTGGTGGGTCAATACCCAAAGAGATAGGGAATATGACCAACTTAGAATTGCTGTAAGCTAACGCAGCTTTAGTTGAATGCTTCTATTCTCTAACAAATCTGTGGTATTTGTTGTTGTTTGTTTCTAGTTTAGTGCTATGATGGAATCAAATTTGTAATCACAAAACATTTTTTGTTTAACAAAAATAAGTATGCCACTTTTATCTGGCCTACCTGTAACTGTTCTCTTTTTACAGGCTCCTAAGTGGTAATCAATTCACTGGTTCCTTGCCTGAAGAGATTGGTTACCTTGAAAACTTGGAAAGGATACAAATTGACCAGAACCAGATATCTGGACAGTTACCTAAATCATTTTCAAACTTGAAGGTGGCAAAGCACCTGTGAGAAATTTTCTCTGTGTTTGCTTGTTCCAATTTCCCCTTTGGCCTCAAGTTTACTTTCATACTGCAGTGAAACTGGATCTGTCTTCTTGTTACTAGTTACTATAATCAGTAACTTCATTTCCTCTTGTTTGTTACGCTATACTCCAACAGCCACATGAATAACAACTCACTTAGCGGTCAAATCCCACCTGAGCTATCTAGAGTTCCGAGTCTTGTTCACCTGTGAGTAAGAAATTGAGTTTTTATTTGTTTATTTCTTTTATAATACATTTTGCACTAGATTATTTGAGATTTAGGAATTGTAAATGGCATATATTTTTCAGGTTACTGGGTAATAACAATTTGTCAGGGTATCTACCACCGGATTTCTCCTTGCTTCCAAATTTGCTTATACTGTACGCTATCTTTCTTCATCACATATGTCACGTGAGTTCATTGTTATTGCTTTTATGTGTCTCTGTAACGCCTAATCTCAAATTACTCTGCTTGCACATTATCTTCATTTGCTCGGGTTATCTGATTTTGTTAAAAGAAGTTGCTCATCTGGATATCAAAAGTAGGCATTCTCAAAGAATGCATTCGCTTAATTTTGCAAGAGGAATAAAAGCAGGAAAAGGCAATCACAGGAGAAGTCTTGATGAGAGTATATACTTGTGTTGCAAACTTTTGATGGGAGAAATCACAGAGATCTGATAATTTCACATTCTAAGCAACGAGAACCTTGAAGTAATATTCCTAATCACCATAAGCAATGTGTGAATATGGCCCGAAAAAATGCCTGTCTTGTGATTGAAGCAGCTACTGCCTGTAGCATTTGGAACATCAAGTATTCCCATATGTTCATTTGCTTGCTAGTAGTTCATTTTCCTTTCAAATGGGCACATAAAACTCCATACTTTTGCTTTGAAAATGCCAATACCCAAGCTCCTATCAGTTATGACAGAAGATGATCGACAGATCTAGTGGATGAAGTCACTCGGAGTAACACACTGTGCAAGGGAATCAACTTGAGATTAGCAGTATTTAGTGACATCTGGTATAGTGGTTAAGAAAACTCCAAGTGATAATATTTGCTCACTCGATGTGACTAAAAGTTTCTTTTGCTTGTACTTTCCAGGTATCCAAAGTCTGCTTGCTTTAGGAAGAGTTCGCCCTGTCTTTCAAAGTCCTTAAAGATGTGGACTTATAGATTTCAATAGCTTTCAATACAACTGTTCTGGAAAGTAGCATTTAGTACTTATAGTAGGATTTTTGTAACTTTGGATAGATGTGGTCTTGAGTTGTGCAATGAAAATATATAACCTTTTAATGTCCAAGGTATGCATAAGAACTTAGAGATATAAATACAATTAAAACTTGAAATTGAAGGAAAAATCGTGTCACATATATTTCTTTAACGAAATGAACCGGTTTGAAGATGAGATACAATCTCCTTCAAGGCAAAGAAGGAAACCGGTTGCTGCTCCGTTTCCATGTGAAAACTTGGTGTGCTATGTTATATTTGTAAAGTGGAGTTCGGCAACAGAAAGAAGAATTAATTTCCTTTTCAGTTTAGAAAGGAAGGTGCAGATTACTTTCTAGATGGATTTTGCATTGTCTCATGGACAAATGACAAAATAGTATAAATAGGTTCAACAAGTCTACAAGAAATTAATGTTAGCGTCTAACTGACATTAGGATTTGAGCTAATTGCCTATGTATTCTTTATATAATGATAGCAGATTCAAACGATAGGGCGGAGACCTCAGGAGTAAATAGGTCTCAAATGCATCAACTTTTACCATTATTTGGCTTATTGGCTGCATTATGTTAGTAAATCCTGCATTCTAAGGAGGGTCTGTTGAATGTTCAATTGGATGTGGATCTTTTATTCTTGCAGTTGTGAATATTTTGAAGATGATTGAAATCGAGCTGGTTATGATATGTAATTGTGCAGTTTCAATTAAGTCCAATTTTTATTTCATTGAAAAAGCAAGACATCATAAGTTATTCATGTAGGCAAAGAAGTTTTTCATGGTTAAATCTATTTACTAGAGGGCACAAATGCTGTTGCAACTGAGCATATCGCACTAGTAACTGCAACATTTAGTATGTCATGGAACTAATCAATTTTAGTTTTTTGTTTTAAAAACTCCAACAATGTGAATGCAATGATTTGTTTTGCCTCTATTTGCATCTAACTTTCTTTTCCTTCATGTTGTAGTCAAGTTGATAACAATAATTTCAGTGGGACTTCAATACCCGGTACTTACAAGAACCTCTCCCATGTATTGAAAATGTAAGTTTCAAAGGTCTTGCACATGATGCAGATGCTCATGATTTTGTTATAGTTAAAAAATGCCTGATCATGTAAAGCGTAAGGCATACGATGACTGTACCCATGGATGTGGATATGTGATAAAAGATATTCGATTTAATTTGGTATCCCATATTCTATGCAGTATACTCCTGCATCAAAAGAAATGTGGAATATTTCTTTTGATGAAAATTTTCCAGTCAATGGATGGAAAAAAGTTACATAGATTAGGAACTGCAGACATGTTGGAGAAATTTTTGAGCAAAGATTTGTAACAATTTAGATTTCCTGACTGTATCAGGAGTTTCCGGAACTGCAGCCTGCAAGGACCGATCCCAGACCTGAGCAACATGGTTAACCTTTTATATATGTAAGTCATCCTATGCTAGACACGCTGGTAGGTGAATGATCCACAGTTATATTTGGTCTCTAAATGTTCTTGCTTCATTACTTTGTTCGGAATTCCTATGCTGACTGATTTATACCTTCAACTCAGAGATTTCAGCTTTAATGGGCTAAGTGGATTTATGCCCCAAAGTAATATCTCTGGGAATATCACAACTATGTAAGCAAACTCTTTTGTCATTGTGGTGTTTAATAGAATAAAATTCCTGTTATATTGGTGTTTAGAAGTACTTACTGAGTTTCATGTTAATTATTGATTGTAACAATTCTTCCGCTTACCCACAGCTACTGTTTGCATGCTGCAGCGATCTATCACACAATGATCTTTCTGGAACTATTCCTATGAACTTGTCAGGCCTACCTTATTTGCAAAGATTGTAAGCATCTATTCATTCTTAAATCAGATATTGTGTTCCAAGAAAATGCTGCTGCTTAGTTTTTCCGTTCATGGTGTAATTCATATCCATTAGGTGTATTAATCTCTTTGGTGGAAACATGTATTAATTGGACTCAATCAATTAAGTGGACATTATTCATGTTGCAGGTCACTTGCAAACAATTTGTATAATGGTTCTGTACCATCAATTATTTGGCCAAATACGACTATGACTGGCAATGAAGCACTTACAATGTAAGTTCACAAACATTAGCAATCCATTTTCTTTATTACATCTCACCCTCAGGGGTAGGGCTATGCTCCTTCCATCCTCCAAAACATGGTTTGTATGGAAACACTGGTCTGCCATGTTGTCCTATAAAAAAAAAGTTTAACTCAATACTATATATGTGTGTGTATATTTATATATTTGTCTGGATCACTCCTACTACATTAATATCAACAAGGGAGAAATTTTGTTTTACTTTAATTATGAATCTGTTTTGTGCTCCAGAGATCTGCAGAATAACAGGTTTTTAAATGTCTCCAGCAGACTTATTCTCCCTTCAAATGTCACGATGAGGTTTGTTAGTTGGATTACCTTCAGGACAATGAATTGTAGCTTAGAAGCAGCATTTTCACCCTGTACAAATGTTTAAAATATATTTTGGTCATTTATAAGCCTTGCAATGTATCTTATGTTATTTTCCCGCTACTTGTTTCAATAAATTTCCAGGCTTAAAGGAAATCCTATGTGCGCAAATGTTACCTTAACCAAGTTCTGTGGAACTGAAGACGAAGATGCTGGGAATATCGTTAACTCAACAAACTCCAGTTTTTGTCGTCCTCAAGCTTGCCCAGCCCCTTATGAATTTGCACCAGCATCTCCTGTTCCTTGCTTGTGTGCTTTACCTCTCTATGTTGGTTATCGTTTGAAGAGTCCAGGTTTCCAAGATTTCCGGCCCTATATCCATCAGTTTGTGCTGCATCTAACCTCTGTTTTGCAACTAGAACTTTATCAGCTTTATATCAATTCAACTGCATGGGAAGAGGGCCCTCGACTGAGGATGTACTTGAAGATTTTTCCAGTATATGATAATATTTACTTGAACCTGTTCAGTAAGAGTGAAGTTCTTCGAATTCAGACAATGTTCACATCATGGGAGATTCCCGATGCTGATATTTTTGGTCCTTCGGAACTTCTAAACTTTACTATTCCGGAACCTTATGATGAAAGTTTGTCTCCTATTCTGCGTGATATGGTATCATGGTTCATATTTGTTTTGACTTTTTGGGAGGGATGTGTCATTGAAACAAAGAAGCCATACAACTTATTATGTATGCTTTTAACTGTTAAAAAGCCCTGATATCCTTTTGAATTCTTTACCAGGTTAGTTGGACCAACCTCTGTTGAGGTTTACTGTAACTGCAGGACTTCCCTTCTTGTTTATAGAATTTTATTTACCACCACCTTTAAATTACATATCATGCTATAAAAGTTTTCATCTATTGCTTCGTAATCTTGATGTCATTCAATAAACTAAAGAAATATAGTAAGTTAAACAGAAACAGATGATATCAGATATCTCCCATAATCTCTGTTTTATGGTTCAATATCAGCAGTTAACTGTGATTTACACTTACATTAATCGCAATGGTTTTGTACACCAAATGGAACAAAGTGAAACATGGTGCTAAGAAAATGTTGTTTTAGTCCACGTAAAAAGTAACTACATAATAAATATGACTGTCATAGGAAAGGAAGCCTATTGTAAGGATTATGATTGTATCAGGCCATTGGTATATCATCGCATGCATAAAGGCATCGGCACTTGATGCTGATTGTTCTCCACTCTACCGCATATAATGCAATTCTGATATATTAGTTAATAGTGATTGTGGTACTTAAAAACTTAGAATTGTATAACCACAAGTTCCGAGACTTGTGCTTTTGGTTATCTTATGTGGTTGTAAGTTTAATTACAGTGTGAAAGTCTATTGGCCTTTCTATATGTCTCATGGTCTATTGACATTACTGAAATTGTGCATTTAATTTCATCACGGACAAGTTATTGATCCTGTTCAGGTCATTCAAAGAGGCAGGGGGACAAAGTACTTCATATCTGCATGTCCCCATAAATTTTGAAAAACTAGTCTAATCCTAAATTTTTCTTCTAACTTGCAGTAATTTCTCCTTCAGCTTCTGGTTTAAGCAAGGCTGCCATAGGCGGCATTGTTTCAGGGGCCATTGCTACTGCAGCTATACTATGTGCTTGTATGCTGTGGCTTATCTTGAAATTCCGCAAGAGGAAACATCATGCAGTTTCAAAAGGACATAACTGTGAGTTTCCTATCGTTGGAGATTTTGGTGACAATACGAAGATTAAAGTTCATCATTGTTTCTTAGTGGTGGTGTATAAGGCAACTCCTGATAGCATGCCATTATGCAAGTATACGTTCAGTTGTTGATCGTACAACGAAGAAAAAGGATTGCTTTGAAGCTTGAAATATATCCTCTCCTTGAATTAGCCTATATTGTGCTAAAGTTAATTTTTAATCAATTGGTTAAAAAAACTGATTGATATGGCCTCCCTATGTTTCTTCCTTTAGTTCGGTATGTCCTGGAATACTGATTTGCATGCAATAAGGTTTATTTCTGCAATCACAAATCATGAAATTTAAAGGGGCTGTGTGGGTTGTTATACTTGTTAATTGACTGATAGGGGAAGAGTTTTATATGGTGGTTGAAATCTATCATTTTGTAATATTTCATGTTATACTTGCAGTGTCAAAGATCTCGGTCAAAATCGATGGTGTGAAAAAATTTTCTTACAAAGAAATGGCTCTTGCAACCAACAACTTTGATAGCTCTAGCCAAGTTGGACAAGGAGGGTATGGAAAAGTCTTTAAAGGCATTCTAGCTGATGGAAATATTGTTGCCATTAAGCGTGCTCAAGTGGGTTCAATGCAAGGTGAAAAGGAGTTCCTTACAGAAATAGAACTCCTATCAAGATTACATCATAGAAACTTGGTTTCTCTGATTGGATACTGCGATGAAGAAGGTGAACAGGTACCCGTAGAATATCACATTCAACATCAGCTAGGCTTTTTCAACTTTTCAGCACTGTAGTTCTTTTTTTACTTTTTCCAATTCTTTATGTTTTCTTTTTTTTTTTTTTGTGGGGTCGGGGTGAGTGGGGGAGGAGGAACTAAGGCAATGATGGTTGCTTGAGGTGGATGTTTGACTTCTTGACGTAACACTTGAGGCTTGGACAGAGGATTTGCATTCCATTGTTGTGAAAATCAAGATTTTAGTACAATTCTACTAGGAAACCTATCAAAACACCGGGAGGGGGGGGATTGCAGCAAGGAGCAACATCTTGCAATTTAAGCTCCTCAGCTGTACAAAACAGACTATATAGTTAAAATCACGTGTTCATGGATAATGATTATTTTCCCTTGTTCATGGTGCTTTATGATGCAGATGTTGGTTTACGAATTCTTGTCTGATGGTACCTTGAGGGATCACCTGTCTGGTACTTTACGTCAACTGCCTTCTCAATTTTCTTCTGACTATTGATTGATTACTTATGCTTTTCTATTTCTTGATTGACATTTTCTTGCACAAAATTAGTCCTCTGTGACCTAGTATGAACCCTCACTTATATTTACAATGAGGCTGAGCTGGTGCACGTGGAGACACAATGGCACACCGCCAAGTGTGTGTTTGTGTTCTTCTTGATACAAATCGGAACATTTTGTTTCTTTGTTTTATATTTCTTCCTCTGGACCCGCTTAGGAGTAAGGGGGAGGTGAGTAGACAAAATTTGGATCCACAGGTCATAGAGTACTGAACTTATAGTTTATCTGAGTAGCAAATTACTTCAGCTGGTCATTCACATGCAATTTTAGGGGTTATTAATGTACAGTTGGTGTGTTGCTTGTATATCGCAGGCAAGTCTAAGGAGCCTCTTAGTTTCACTATGAGGTTGAGAATTGCGTTAGGTTCAGCTAAGGGAATCCTCTACCTACATACAGAAGCTAATCCTCCTATATTTCATCGAGATATCAAGGCAACAAACATACTATTAGACTCTGGCTTTACAGCTAAGGTTGCCGATTTTGGACTCTCACGGCTTGCTCCAATTCCTGATCTTGAAGGAACTGCTCCTGCTTATGTATCTACTGTTGTTAAGGGGACTCCGGTAAGCATGATCCAGTTAGCAGACGAGTTTTTTTTTTTTTTTTTTTTTTTTTGTGAACGAGAGCCATTATTAACATCTTCTTTCCCCCTTGGGAAGTCAATATCCAATTTTCTCTGATCTGTTTATTCTGTTCAAGTTCTGAATGTTATCATCCACCCTGTTGATGAAATAATATGCAATACATTGTCAATTCACATTCAAAGAGCTACCTGCTCCCTTTTGTAATCATGCAGTCAAATAAGAATAGGCAAGCATATATACTCCATTATAGATGTGATAACTCGAGGAGAATATCTTTGCAGGGTTACGTTGATCCAGACTATTTCCTGACTCGTAAGCTTACTGATAAAAGTGATGTTTATAGCCTGGGTGTGGTATTTCTGGAGCTGTTGACAGGAATGCCACCAATTGTACACGGCAAAAACATTGTCCGTGAGGTAATTTCTCACACTTTTGTTGTCATAGGGTGAAAGTAACCAATATACTGATCACATATTCACATGCATATTCTAAGCCACTTGTTGATCATCCTCTTGAACTTCACCTTGTTGCGGCAGAGATGTCTCTCTTAACTGACTTTAAACAAAATATGAACCAGGTGAAGGATGCCTATAGTTCGGGTAGGATGATTTCGGTCATTGATAAGCATATAGGATCTCATCTCCCTGACTGTGTAGAGAAGTTCATGACTCTAGCTCTCAAGTGCTGTGAAGAAGAGACAGGGGCCCGACCTTCAATGGCAGAAGTGGTGAGAGAGCTTGAAGACATTTGGCTACTAATGCCAGAGCCTGAAGCTAAACTAGCAGAATCCTCTGCCACTAGCCCTGGAGGATATGCAATTTTATCTTCATCCGCTGCAACGAGAAATCCTCACACTTCCTCTGATGATTCCCTTGGCAGAGACCCTGGCAGTGAAGTAATCTCCACCCTCACACCTAGATGATCATTGACCTTGTATTTATATATTGCCCTCACCCTCCATGTAGGGAACTCATTTCTTTGGTATATGAGCAGGCATCTGTGTGCAGTTCTTTGTGTTTTTCATGCTAAACTTTGGCACAATGAATCAAAGCTCATTGTATTATAACTAGTTGATGCATAGATTGAGACGAAAGAAATCATGGCCTTGTATGATAGTTCATGCGGAGGATGTTATTTGCAAATTAGCTGCATGTATGTGATTCTCTTTTTAAGTAATACAAAAACCATGGTTGTATTAAGTTCAGAGTTGCATCGGTGACAGTTTTTCTAGTATTTCAAGCTCCAAGGTATCGAATGCTTTGACAATGATAGCAGAAGCCCTGTGTGTATCATTCCACTGTGGTAGGTTAAGATGGAACATCATGTCCTCTTGGTCTATAATTCTAGTCAAAAGTAGGGAGAACCGGAGAACCTTCAGGCTTGTACCTTCCAATCCAGACATCCAAACTGGAAGCTGCAAGTCAAATGGTCGAGGGATAAACTACCACGAGCAAGAATTCTAATCAGTGGATTTTCTGAACTCTCACAAACTATATTGCAGAAATACTTAAGATACATGTATGATCAGGCAGGATTCACAAAATAACAACACGAAAACTTGAAAGTTGAAACATGATCTAATAAGAATAATACACCTTTTGAGTGGTTCTCCATGGGTCCAAAGAAGCACATCAGGAAAGCCTAACAACTCTTGAGGAACTTGTAACGTGAAAATCATGCAACGACCAGAGACCATACAAGCTATTGGAGAGGACAATGGGAGTTGTAGGGTGTCATTTGAGTCTGATAACTAGGTGTCCCAACGGGGCCAGTGGATGCTTTCCAGTGGACCTGACGGCTGCCCTCACATCTACGGCAGCATTCTCTTCCCTCCCAGAGGCCATCTGGGGTGGCTGATAAATTAGGATTGTAGCAACCTAGGATGTGAAAGCCCCCTCTGGTGGAGGTTGTCTTGCAGTTTTCAGCGTGGGTTTTATCATTTATGTGGCCTGGAGACTGAAGGCAGCGGCACTAGGATTGCATCAGGCCTAAGCCTCTCGTTGTCTTTAGACATTGAACCAAAGATTTCTCTTTGGTCCGGATTTTTGTTGTACTCAATTTCACTTTTCTTCGAACATAAATAATTGGCAATGTTTTTGGGTAACAGAATTGCATTAAATATATTCACATTAATTAGGTGGTTACTCAACATTAATTAAGCGTTTTCAGTGCAAATCCGGAATAGATGATTATATAATGACTAAGTATTGCTGTCGCATGAGAAATATTTAAGCCTTCGCTGGATATCATTGAGTTTACTTTTAGACCTACTCTCAATTTTAGAAGGGCAAATTACAAATAACATCCCTATGATCTCATTTATTATCACATAATAACCATATAGTTGGCAAATAGTCATATGACCCCTTGTAATTTTATACGAAGAGAGAAGTAGAGGGATATCACTATACAACCTTCACTAACCGCGATTGTGTACACACACACACCCTTACAATCAGATAAATTGACTATAAGCGCCAAATCGCATTTCTTTTACAATCAAATGAATAAATTGTGAGTACCAAACGACGAGGTGTATAACTAAATGATAAGTGTATGTATCAAAATGATAATGATAAGATGCAAATTATCTAGCACCATGCATAATCAAACAAATGAAGTGTAAGATCAATAACAAAGTATCATAAGATGTACAAACATATAAACAAAGTGTAACTATCAAATGACATAATATCTCGCACCATGCATAATCAAACAAATGAAGTGTAAGATCAATAACAAAATATCAAAAGATGTACAAACATGTAAACCAAGTGTAACTATCAAATGACATAATATACAATCAAACGGTCAAACTATAAGGAACAAGCATTTTTAGTAAGGTTGTTACAAGATATTCCTCGCATTTTACGTAGAAGTTGGTGTTAATTACAACTTAATTATGTTGACTTATTTAAATCCGTCCACCAACAACACGCCCAAACCTGCCCATCAATTTTGAATGGGTCAAAATAAGTACTCAATTAACCATTTAATTTACATGTAATAGGTTGACTCGACTCACCCATTTATATACATTTAAAAATTATTATACATTCAAACTCAACTTTTAGTGAGTGTTAAGCAAATAAATTTGAATTTCTTACCAATCTAATAACAATAAAATATCATTATTTCTTCTCAAACAACATGCGAAAAAATAGAAAAAAATATAAAATTTTAAGTGACTCGTAAATTAGTAATTAAATATTTAAATGAGTATAAATGAATTGATTCAATTAGACCCATTACTCAATTATGACTCGTTCATACACTCCCGAGTCATCCATTTTGATACCTCTAGTTTTATGTTAAACCAGAATTAGAAAGGAATATAAAACATCATTGAGCCAAAACTCTTACTATCTTGCTGGCTGGAATAATGCTGTGCCATGCAAACGTACCTATCTTAGTACAGCCCGAATAATTGCACTTCCTAAGTAATCCAACCGAAACCACCAGGCCAAGGTGACCACCACCAAAGCATCAAAGCATTAAAAATTGTCACATTAAGGGTCTGTTTGGTTGGAAGTAAAATGTTTTCCTTGGTAAAATATTTTCCGTGGAAGTAATTTTCCATGAAAATCATTTCCCTTTCATCATTTTCAGGTGTTTGGTTAGTTTATTGAAAATATTTTCTTACTTCATTTTTCTGGTGTTTGTTTAACTTTTGAAATATTTTCACTTTTATCTCTATCTTTACTTTCTACACATTATAACTACATACTTCTTCCCATGCAAAATAAGAAAATTTATCTCATTGTTTAACTTTAAAAAATCTTGGAGAAATGTATATATGAATAAAAAATATCTCCTTAAGCAATAAACAAATTGCTGGCCATTTAGTGTCAAATATCAATCACATGCAATGCTTATTGTGACATATATCTTGCACTCTCACTGCTGAAAGTTTCTCTAGAAAAGAATGTCCCTATTATACATAATTAATTACTAGCATAGGATGAGCAGGATGAGGTTTTTTTTTATTTTGAATATACTAGGGGGAGGGTTGGGTGGTACGGGGGAGGGAGTGTAAGGAAGAGATCTTGGGTTCGAGTCCTCCTGTTTACACTAAAAAAAAAAAAAAAAAAAAAGAACATACTACAAAATGTTTTCAGTAAGTTTGGAACATACTACAGGCGGGATGCATGCATTTCGGAAAACAACTTCAGTAAGTTTGGAAGGGAAGTTGTTTTCCATAAGATGAGTGAAAATATTTTACATAGGAAAATGTTTTCAGTAACTTTTGTGCAACCAAACACTGGAAATTAGGAAAATATTTTCCTGGAAAACATTTTCACCCGAAACAAACGGACCCTAAGTGGCTTTACTTAAAAAATTCAGACGGGTGCGTAGTGCACCCGTCTGGTCCGATGATGGCTTTGTCACCTTCAAATTATTCTTTGATCTCTTAAGATCCCCTCTCCCTTTAGTATAGAATAGAATAGAATAGATTTATCGTTTTCGTTAAAAAAAAAAAAAAAAAAAAAAAAGAGTAATCAATCCGACACCTCAGTTGGGCCTTGGCCGATTGTATTATCTGTCATCCCATTTAAATTATTTGTCCTTTGCTGGATATTATTGATCCGTTGAAGCCTACCCTCCATTCTAGAGTTTCCCCATCTTCTCCCTAGCCAATGCAGCCCTTCCAGTCCTCTTGATTTAAGTGGCAATACTGATTCTGGTGATTTGACTAGCAGATTTTTCTTTATAACTTTTTCTTTCTCAGAAAATTCGCAACCCATTATTTTCACCGGGTTCATCTGCATGTCCAAACATATAATAAAGTAGCACTCTTTGGATCGAAAATTATTTGGAAATTTTTTAAAAAATAATACTTTAGTACTTTTTTGCGATAATCAGAAAAATAAAAAACCATTGTCAAACACTTGCGTGATATAACCAAAAATTGGAGGAAAAAAAATGGCTATCCCAACAAAGGAGAATTCTGAGGCCGGAATTGGATAAATAAATGAAATATTAGGAGACCAATACTCTGATCTTGTTGGCCAGGAAAAATAATGCGCCATGCTAATGCCTCTTTCTTGATGTTACGTTGAACTAATGCAGGCCTAATTGCACTAATTGAAACGAGACCTCAGTTAGTGCGCAAGAATGATTATAGCCAAATCCATAATTATCTGAAATGGATAAAAAGACATCTACTGATCAAGCGAATTTATTGAGGGCTAGAAACAATTCTGCTTAATTTGTAGGCAAAAAAAAGATTGTCACAGGCCATAATAAGCTTATATTAAAATGACAAAAATGGCCGTAGAACTGAAAAATGGACCATAGCATTAAGCCATTAACAGCTGTCTAATTTGGAGCAGGACTTGACATCAGCACATCGTGAACCAAACTTTCAAGATTTTTGTAGGATGATCCACTCGGGGCAGTGATGGCTTCTTCTGCCAATTTCTTCAGTTCTGCTGCCTTCTTCTTCATCTCTTGACCTCTATCTCCAACCATCAACTCATTTACAAGTTTCTCAACTTCATCACTCTTCACATTGTTATCAATTTCCAGAGCTGTGCCCAGATGATTGCAACAATACCAACAGTTCGTTTGCTGTTCCGCAAAAAAAGGCCAGCAAACCATGGGAACACCAGCACATATGCTTTCAAGTGTAGAGTTCCATCCGCAGTGTGTCAAGAACCCTCCAATTGAGGGATGTTTGAGAACATCTACTTGAGGGCACCAGCTTGCTAATAGACCCCTTTCTTTAGTGTCCAAAACGAATTCTGGAGGCAAAATTGCAGTTTCTCCAATGACTAAATCAGGCCTAATGATCCAGAGAAATGTCCTTCCACTTTTAGCAAGTCCCCAAGCAAATTCAACCAGTTGCTGGGGGGTCATAACTGTGACACTGCCAAAATTCACATAAACAACTGAGTTAGGCTCTTTGGAATCCAGCCACTCAGTACACCCTAGTTCTTCTTTCCATAGATTTGATCCCAAAGATTTCAGTTCATTGTCTGGAAGTTGATCCTCTATCAGATGAAGAGGACCAAGGGTGTAGACTGCTGGCAGGATGGAAGAAAAAGCATCTAAAACATCTGGCTCCATTGCATCAAAAGTATTCAGAATAAGAGCAGATGCATCATGAATCTTCTCAGCCTGATTAATTAAAAAATTCAACATAATATCGTTGCGGTCTGTGGTTCTAATGAAACTTGGCAAGTCCTTCAAGCGTATTCCTTTCATTCCTGGAATCCAATCGATAACTGTAGTATCTAGATAACCATTTGTTAAATAACTCCAATCTGTAAAATGAAAAAGGAAAAGGAAAAAAAAAAGTCAGTATCAAATCTTGTAAAACAACTTTAAATAATTTCCCTTATAGATGACACTTTTTAAGTATTCTGTAACACGTCTTGAAGCCATTTAAATTGGTCCACTTTTCTAACACAATCTGTTATTGATTGAACTAGTATTTCTGAAATTAATCATTAGTTGATTTATACGGTACCTTTGAGTGGTGTGTAGCCCTTTTCAACTAGATTTCGATAGTTGAGGTAAGCCATTACACCTCCAGCACCATTAGTCCAAAAGAAGACATCAGGGATGCCTAGGTCTCGGGCAACTTCAAGAGTGAAGCTCATGATCCCATCAGATACGATGCAAGAAACTGGAGGAACACCGGGACTACTATTGAGTCTAGTAACGAGTTGTCTGAAAGGTGCCAAGCAGTTCTTGCTAGTGGAATCACAAAGGGAGGGGACATCTTGGGTGGCATCTGCATCTGAAAAAGGAAGTCCATCAGGAATGGTTTCAAATTGGAAGGCAGGCAGGCCGTCAAGTGCGTTTTTCCCCCTTGATTTCAACAATCTTCTCTGATTGAATTCCGAGTGAACAAAGGTAATATGGAAGCCTTTGTGGTGAAGAATCTTGGCCAATTTGAACATGGGATTTATGCGGCCTTGTGCTGGAAATGGGATAAAGATTGCATGAGGCTTTGGTTTATTTGCAGTTTCCAAAGATCGCATCTTGCTTTCAAGTTCCAACTTTGAGCTACCCTGATGAGCTGCCTGCAAGAAATAGTAAAGCAAGGCTTGTCTTAGTGCCGCTTAGGGCAGCTCCAATGGGGGTGTAATGGGGAGCTCCAACCCCATTACACGGGAGCCGTGTCATGGATATTACACGCATCACCTGTGTGATGCGTGGTGATGCGTGTAATCCATTGAATTTTCTTCCTATGGCAACGGTAAAATTTCAGCGAGGATTTCCAACAGCAAAACTAAGTATGGATTATTATGATATCTTCACATTTGAAGTATCAAATATTTGTTTAATTTCCTACATAATTATTTTTAAAAAAATAATAATATATTATTTTTGAAACATAGAAAAAGATATATTATTCAAACTTAAAAATTAATAATATCATTTTTAGAAAATAAAAAAATTCAAAATGTACAAAATTTAACGAAAGTTAGTACTTTATTTTTTAAAAATAACAACATTAGTTTTAAAAATTACTTTATTTATTTATGGGATATGAGTTATGCATTATTAAAATAAATATTTGATTAATTGTGGACCCATGCTATTACACATTGTGGAGTGTAATCCATTGTGAGTGAAAGTGTAATAAAAGAGGAGAAAGTGAAATGCTGACGTGGCATGTGAATTACACTCCATAAAGTGTAATAGCATTGTGGATGCTCTTACGAGTTGCATGGCTGTACATAGGTGGACGCCATAGGCGCAGTTGGGACAGGCGGTCATGCTTTCATTCGATTTTGTTTGTATTTGCTGCATTATTCATTGTACGATCACATCATACTGTTATAATTTTAAAATTATTAATGTACATAAATAAAATATTTCACATATATATTTAATATAATAAATATAATATTTTTTAAATATTATTATAATTATGTAGTTATAACATACCAAATATTATAGTAATAAATACAATAATTAAACAAAATCGGACATAATACAACCGTACCGGCCCCATGTCCAATCTAACTCATGCTAGGTGCATATATCAAAGAAGGACTAATAGAATTAAAAAGATCTTTTACCCAAAAAAAAAAGAGAGTGGTGGTCCTCATCATTAGTTTATCTTCTCGTGTATTGCTTGTCATATCAAGACCTTGAAGTCGTCCCTTCATTATTTGTGATCTGAAAGAATCCACTCCTCTACAGCAGATGGAAACACCAGACAGGTGTCACTGCTTTACTAGTTTGTCGGTACCATAGCTTGCAGATACTTTTTTTTTTGTCGAAACGATAGATGTCATGTAACCTAATCTAGCCTAGTCTAAAGGGAAGGGGAGGGGGTTCGATGTGAGTACAGACTCCATCGATGAAGGTCAATTAAGACCGCCACAAATTGTGGCAAATTTGTGGGAGGCAGGAATTGAACCCCTGACCTCCAGCATCACCTTTAATGGTGATGACCACTGGACCAAATGGCCAGTGGCCCATAGCTTGCAAATACTTGATGGAGTTGTAATAGTTCTATTATGAATTTAGTCGGCATAGACGATGAATCTTGCCTAATTCTGTGTCAAGCCTTCGTATTTATTTCTAATGTTTTAAAGAATATGTTGTCTAAATTCATTATCTGAACTCCATTTTCTATTTGATGTTTCTTGTAGAAAAATTAATAATATCATTCCCCTAAATTAAAAATCACAATACCGATTGATTTGCTGATACGAAATATCTCCTCAAAGAACATTCTTTGCTTGAATAGTTGTACTCAACTGCTTGAAGATTATTGGTTTTGATATCTTTTTGAAGATTATTGGTTTTGATATCTTTTTTCCCTTGGAGCCAAGGAAGTTGAATCAAGTTTGAGAAGAAAGTTGTAAAACGGACTTTAAATCCCTTTCAATCCGATACTATATTCTTGTTTTCAGTTGTGGTTGCAGTATGTTGTTTGTATCATTGGAGAGAAATTTCAGCCAAGTCTTTAAAAGGTGCAAACTTGAGTTATGTGAGATTAAAAGGAGACGTGAGTTTGATCGATATCGTGGCATCAGTGCCGTGATGAGGCTGAGATTGGGGGGCTTTAGTAGAGGGGCCGAGGATCTAACGCGGTTTTCTCTACCTTGAATCATGTCAATTCATGTCTGAACAATTCTATCCATACCACATGTGTGGCAACGGAGTACACGGATAGTCTAACTTGTTCCGTAGTATGATAGTTATCGGTAAGTCTGATAATCGATTTTCGTGTGTCATATTGCTGTGTATTCTTGGAGCAAAAGTCTACATAATCTTAAAGAGTTAGTCTAGCAAAAGGCTGGAATACTCCTAAGTGAAATATATATGTGTGTGTGTGGCAACGGAGAAATCCGAAGGCAATGAACGGTGATAGCCCATTGGACTCTTGCCAATTGCCGACCAGCCGGAAACCACTCTTACACAGATATAGTTGTAATAACATGGATTGAATAAATTTTAGAGGAGGGTATAAATCGTGGACAATTGAACACACGCTAGCTTAAAATTCAATTTGCTACCAAAGAAACAAAGAAAAATCCACAGCATGCATCCATATAATTTTCTAGTATACAGCAATTTCATCAGGAATGTGAAAATTAGAAATGAAAGCTTCGATTAATGTTGATGACCTTGTACTTAAAAAGGGTGACAAGCTTTTGGATTGTTACAATCTCGATTACAAGGTAGTTACAGTCTACATGATGGACAATAAGCTGGTTCATAGTAATTAATGTGAAATATGCAGTTTGATCTATCAGCATCAAATGTAATAAATTCCTCGTCTGCATTGAAGCGCTCTAAGGCTCGTTAGTACACGTAGATTACACCTAATTAACCTATCGTATGAATTTTCACACTAACAATTATTACTTGTCTTACATTTATATAATTTTTCTAATTAACATTATTATTTTTTTCAAAACATGAACACCTGAACTCCATTTTAAAGAGTGTCGATTGGGTACTCGTTAGACAAACCCATCTTACCATTCGTATTATTTTGTAGTTTGGTTGAGCTTTGACCATTATTATGGTTGTTGAAACCTGTAACGGTTCCAATATGGTAGTAAAAGTTTGCATACTTAGTACCGTATTAGTAGCTATTAAGTGGAATCACATGCCTGCCAAATTTGGAAACTCACTTCAATCTCTAATCCGCCGAAATTTGTTAGGAAGTTGATAGATAGAATGCAGATGCGGCTCCCGAAATTATTGACTTGTAGACTTAAATTTCAACTAAGGACAAGAAAGCAGGAAAACAGAGAGATGATGTGTAATAGTGAAATCAGATCCAACAAGAAATAATGTCGGGCGGGTTTGGACTTGAGATTTGAAGTTGACGAAGATATTCACAAATTTTTTTTTAAATCAGCTTCAAATAAGATCACAAGTTTGAGTTAGAATTGTTCCAAATTTTTAGGGCAAAAACATTCTACAATAATAGTGGTACTTCTATGTTGGCTTTAGACTCATTTTGTTAGCACACTGAGGGCGTCCACCTCGGCCCTCTTCGGTTTCGCGACTGGGCAAGGTGATCTTCATGAGTCCCGTATCACCTCGGCTCATTGCCTCACCTCCCGAGGCCAGCCTTAGTTTTTCTCAGGGTGACTTCATCTCGACTTGGTCTCCTATCTGATATCTGACGTACCACTGGAAAAGTTGACTTATGCATGATGGAATGACGTGACAGTGACATGGCCAGTGCTATGTCTCTTCCATCAGGCCTAAACCTGACACTGTCAGCCTAAGGCCTATTGGAACTAGAGCCTATCATTTTTTCCACCATATTGTCTCTTATAAATACCTTTCCATCCGTAAGAAAGGTACAGACACACTCACTCTCACTCATATAAGTATTAGAGATACTAAGACCCTTGCTTTTTAGTTTTGCACTTGAGTACCCGAACTGACTTGATCGTCAGAAAGGGACTGGGGGACAAAGCCCCATGCTCTTTATGCAGATTTGATAAGTGAATCCCTTCGGTTTGGTCCAGTCATCCGGAATTCGCGTCGTCTATGGAAACTCATTAAGTGTCCCAATATGAAGTCCACGCGCTCCAGAAGTAAGAGAGTTCCCCCCGTTGGGGTCGAGCCAAGCGCTGCGGCCCAACAGGAGGATAGTCAAGAGCACCAGCAGCCTCAGCAAACTCTCCAACCCACCAATGAAGAAAATCTTGCTAGGATGGCCGAGTTTGTTGCTGAAAATTCTGGTATGTTTGAAGAACTGAGAAGATTCTTCAAGAGGCAGAGAAAGGAAAAGATCGAGTCTTCTAAATGTAGACCGGTCAAGTCTCCTGATATTCCCTCAAATGAGGAGTCAGACGATAAGCCCCCCTTACAAAGTCCTCCTATGCATGCCTCCTCCAGGTCCACATCCAAAATTACCTCCATCTCAAAGGCATTCACATAAGGTCTTTTCGGAAAACATTTCAGTGAGAAGTCTAGCCAGCCTGAGGGGTTTGCCACCGATTATATGAGAGCACCACCTTTCACCGATGATATCAATGGGGAGGTAGTTCCCTCCAATTTTAAACTTCCTGTTCTGCAACCCTATGATACGCGAGAGGATCACCTCCATACTTTTATTTCAGCTTTCAGATTATATTGTGTACCCGATCTTGTTATCTGTCAAAACTTCCTCGTCTTTTTACAAGGAACTGCTCAAAAATGGTTTTGGAGTTTGGAACATATGAGCATCTCTGCCTTGGGTGAGTTCGTAGACAAGTTTATCCACCGCTTCGCTTCATCTAGGCCAATGACGAAAATTTCGACCTACCTGATGAACATACAACAAGCTCCGGGAAAGACTCTACGTTTATATGTGTAGAGGTTCTATGAGGAGAACATCCAAATACCAAACTCAAATAGACAGGTCACCATCACTGCCTTTACAAATGGATTAGTGGTTGGGATGTTTAACATCGAAGTACACAGGGAGTATTCCCGAACACTTCGGGAGTTATGGCAAAAGATAGACAATGACATCTAAAATGAAGATGTTAATTGCATGAAAAGGGAAGCTCAGGCAACCCGGACCGGCCAAAATCCTAGTAAAAAAAAGGATCAAAACCGAGGTGAATCCTAGTAAAGAACAAGCATTTTAGTTAAGATTGTTACAAGATATTCCTTGCGTTTTATGTAGAAGTTGGTATCAATTACAACTTAATGATGTTGACTTACTCAAACCGGTCCACCAATAACACGCCCAAACCTGCCCATTAATTTTGAATGGGTCTAAATAAGTACTCAATTAACCATTTAATTTACGTGTAGTAGGTTAACTCGACTCGCCCATTTATACCCATTTAAAAATTATTATACATTTAAACTCAACTTTTAGTGAGTGTTAAGCAAATAAATTTGAATTTCTTACCAATCTAATAACAACAAAATACCGTTATTTCTACTCAAACAACATGCAAAAAAATAGGAAAAAATGTAAAATTTTAAGTGACTAGTAAATTAGTAATTAGGCATTTAAATGAGTATAAATGAATTGACGAAATTATACCAATTACTCAATTATGACTCGTTTATATGCGCCCAAATTACCTATTTTGACACCTCCAATTTTATGTAAAACCAGAATTAGAAAGGAATATAAAACATCATTGAGCCAAAACTCTTACTATCTTGTTAGCTGGAACAATGGTGTGCCACGCAAACGTACCTTTCTTAATACAGCCCGAATAATTGCACGTCCTAAGTAATCGAACCGACACCTCAGTTAAGGCCTTTGCCGATTGTACATCTGTCATCCCATTTAAATTCTTTGTCCTTTGCTGGATATTATTGATCGGTTGAAGTCAACTCTCCATTCTAAACCAATGTTTTAAAATCGATCGGATCAATCGGTTCGACTGATTCAATTAAAAATTTAAAGAATTAATTAAACCAATTAAAATCGATCAAGAACTGATTGAACCGATAAAAATTGGAAGGTTCAACCGATTTTTATTAAGTATTTATTTTCTAAAATAAATATTTTAGTTTTATTCAAAATTTTTAATACTAAAATGAATAAAAAATTATTAACTTTTTGAACCGGAGTTAAATCGATCAAATCGTGAACCAAAAAGTTTTTCGATTCACTCCCCGATCCAGATTTAAAAACATTATTGTTCTAGAGTTTCCCCATCTTCTCCCTAGCCAATGCAGCCGTTCCAGTCCTCTTGATTTTAACTGGCAATATTGATTATGGTGATTTGACTAGCAGATTTTTCTCTTTAACTTTTTCTTTCTCGGAAAATTCACAGCCCATTATTTCCACCGGGTCCTTCTGCATTTCCAAACATATAGGAGTAATAAAGTAGCACTTTTTGGATAGAAGATTATTTGGAATTTTTTTAAAAATAATAATGTAGTACTTTTTTGGGATAATAAGAATAATAAAAAGCCATTGTCAAACACATGCGTGATATAACAAAATTTTGGAAAAAAAAAATGGCTATCCCAACAAAGGAGAATTCTTTGGACAAATAAATGAAATATTAGGAGACCAATTCTCTGATCTTGTTGGCCAGGAAAAATAATGCGCCATCCTAATGTCTCTTTCTTGATGTTACGTTGAGCTAATGCACGACTAATTACACCAATTGAAACGAGACCTCCGTTAGTGCTCAAGAATGATTATGGCCAAATCCATAATTAGCTGAAATGGATAAAAAGACATCTACTGATCAAGAGAATTTATTGAGGGATAGAAACAATTCTGAGCTTAATTTGTAGGCAAAAAAAAAAAAGATAATGTCACAGGCCATAATAAGCTTATATTAAAATGACAAAATTGCCCCTCCTATCCTATGCCCAAATTACATCAGGACTTGAAAAGGGCAATTTTAATATTTTGTGCAAAAATGGCCGTAGAACTGAAAAATGGACCATAGCATTAACAGCTGTCTAATTTGGAGCAGGACTTGACATCAGCACATCGTGAACCAAACTTTCAAGATTTTTGTAGGATGATCCACTCGGGGCAGTGATGGCTTCTTCTGCCAATTTCTTCAGTTCTGCTGCCTTCTTCTTCATCCCTTGTCCTCTATCTCCAACCATCAACTCATTTACAAGTTTCTCAACTTCATCGCTCTTCACATTGTTATCAATTTCCATAGCTGTGCCCAGATGATTGCAACAATACCAACAGTTCGTTTGCTGTTCCGCAAAAAAAGGCCAGCAAACCATGGGAACACCAGCACATATGCTTTCAAGTGTAGAGTTCCATCCGCAGTGTGTCAAGAACCCTCCAATTGAGGGATGTTTGAGAACATCTACTTGAGGGCACCAGCTTGCTAATAGACCCCTTTCTTTAGTGTCCAAAACGAATTCTGGAGGCAAAATTGCAGTTTCTCCAATGACTAAATCAGGCCTAATGATCCAGAGAAATGTCCTTCCACTTTTAGCAAGTCCCCAAGCAAATTCAACCAGTTGCTGGGGGGTCATAACTGTGACACTGCCAAAATTCACATAAACAACTGAGTTAGGCTCTTTGGAATCCAGCCACTCAATACACCCTAGTTCTTCTTTCCATAGATTTGATCCCAAAGATTTCAGTTCATTGTCTGGAAGTTGATCCTCTATCAGATGAAGAGGACCAAGGGTGTAGACCGCTGGCAGGATGGAAGAAAATGCATCTAAAACATCTGGCTCCATTGCATCAAAAGTATTCAGAATAAGAGCAGATGCATCATGAATCTTCTCAGCTTGATTAATAGCAAAATTCAACATAATATCGTTGCGGTCTGTGGTTCTAATGAAACTTGGCAAGTCCTTCAAGCGTATTCCTTTCATTCCTGGAATCCAATCGATTACTGTAGTATCTAGATAACCATTTGTTAAATAACTACAATCTGTAAAATGAAAAAGAAAAAGGAAAAAAAAATCAGTATCAAATCTTGTAAAACAACTTTAAATAATTTCCCTTATAGATGACACCTTTTAAGTATTTTGTAACGTCTTGAAGCCATTTAAATTGGTACACTTTTCTAACACATTCTGTTATTGATTGAACTAGTATTTCTGAAATTAATCATTAGTTGATTTATACGGTACCTTTGAGTGGTGTGTAGCCCTTTTCAACTAGATTTCGATAGTTGAGGTAAGCCATGACACCTCCAGCACCAGTAGTCCAAAAGAAGACATCAGGGATGCCTAGTTCTCGGGCAACTTCAAGAGTGAAGCTCATGATCCCATCAGATACGATGCAAGAAACTGGAGGGACACCGGGACTACTATTGAGCCTAGTAACGAGTTGTCTGAAAGGTGCCAAGCAGTTCTTGCTAGCGGAATCACAAAGGGAGGGGACATCTTGGGTGGCATCTGCATCTGAAAAAGGAAGTCCATCTGGAATGGTTTCAAATTGGAAGGACGGCAGGCCGTCAAGAGCGTTTTTCCCCCTTGATTTCAACAACCTTCTCTGATTGAATTCCGAGTGAACAAAGGTGATATGGAAGCCTTTGTGGTGAAGAATCTTGGCCAATTTGAACATGGGATTTATGTGGCCTTGTGCTGGAAATGGGATAAAGATTGCATGAGGCTTTGGTTTAGTTGCAGTTTCCGTAGATCCCATCTTGCTTTCAAGTTCCAACTTTGAGCTACCCCGATGAGCTGAGTGCAAGAAATAGTAAAGCAAGGTTTGTCTTAGTGCCGCTTACGAGTTGCATGGGGACGCCATAGGCGCTGTTGGGACAGGCGGTAATGTACATAAATAAAATATTTCATATATATTTAATATAACAAATATAATATTTTTTAAATATTATTATAATTATATAATTATAACATACCAAATATTATAGTAATAAATACAATAATTAAACAAAAACGGACATAATAGAACCGTACTGGCCCCATGTCACTCATGCTAGATGCATACATCAAAGGAGGACTAATAGAATTAAAAAGATCTTTACCAAAAAAGAAGAAAAAAAAAAAAAAGAGTACATAATGTAGACTGTGTGCACGGTATCCCAACCTTTTAACTGGACTAATTTTTTTAAGATCGTGTAAAACCTTATTCCAAGAATACATAGTAAAATAACACACAAAAATTGATTACGGAATTTGCTAATAATAATCAGACTACGGACCGTGGGACTGCCCGCGAGGGCGAGTGGTGGTCCTCATCATTAGTTATCTTCTCGTGTTTTGCTTGTCATATCAAGGCCTTGAAGTCGTCCCTTCATTATTTGTGATCTGAAAGAATCCACTAATAATTGGAGAGAAATTTCATCCAAGTCTTTAAAAGGTGCAAACTTGAGTTATGTGAGATTAAAAGGAGACGTGAGTTTGATCGATATCGTGGCATCAGTGCCGTGATGAGGCTGGGATTGGGGGCCTTTAGTAGAGGGGCCGATGATCTAACGCGGTTTTCTCTACCTTGAATCATGTCAATTCATGTCTGAACAATTCTATCCATACCACATATGTGGCAACGGAGTCCACAGATAGTCTAACTTGTTCCGTAGTCTGATAGTTAACTATCAGTAAATTCGATGATCGATTTTCGTGTGTTATATTACTGTGTATTTTTGGAGCAAAACTCTACACAATCTTAAAGAGTTAGTCTAGCAAAAAGCTGGAATACTCCTAAGTGAAATATATGTGTCTGTGTGTGTGGCAATGGAGAAATCGGAAGGCAATGAACGGTGATAGCCCATTGGACTCTTGCCAATTGCCGACCAGTCGGAAACCACTCTTACACAGATATAGTTGTAACAACATGGATTGAATAAATTTTAGAGGAGGGTATAAATCGTGGACAATTGAACACACTCTAGCTTAAAATTCAACTTGGGTACTCGTTAGACAAACCCATCTTACCATTCGTATTATTTTGTAGTTTGGTTGAGCTTTGACCATTATTATGGTTGTTGAAACCTGTAACGGTTCCAATATGGTAGTAAAAGTTTGCATACTTAGTACCGTATTAGTAGCTATTAAGTGGAATCACATGCCTGCCAAATTTGGAAACTCACTTCAATCTCTAATCCGCCGAAATTTGTTAGGAAGTTGATAGATAGAATGCAGATGCGGCTCCCGAAATTATTGACGTTGTAGACTTAAATTTCAACTAAGGACAAGAAAGCAGGAAAACAGAGAGATGATGTGTAATAATGAAATCAGATCCAACAAGAAATAATATTGTCGGCCGGGTTTGGACTTGAGAATTGAAGTTGGCAAAGATATTCACAAATTTTTTTTTTTTTAAAGAAAACCAGCTTCAAATAAGATCACAAGTTTGAGTTAGCAATGTTCCAAATTTTTAGGGCAAAAACATTCTACAATAATAGTAGTAGTACTTCTATGTTGGCTTTTGACTCACTTTGTCAGCACACTTTCTCAATCAATTCCCAAATCGAAAAGAGAAGACAATTTTTTTCCCCTGTAACCTACAACATCATCTTAAACTACAACATCTCAGATATTATCCCCTTTTATACTAATAGCTTTGATATTCATCTCGGCAGGTTACAGGAACAATTCCATCTGGTGGACGGCCTCTAGATGCATTAAAATGTCCGCAATTATTAGCAGCTATTCTTAAGCTTTCTTTGGCTGAAATATTAGCTTGTGTTTTTATGCACTTGTAAACCCCCCCCCCCCCCCCCCCTCCCTCTTATTTATTTTTTTGTCAAAGTTATGCACTTGTACTTGATTTGCTTGACCATGGCTGGTAGATGTTGGACCTCCGTTTCATGAAGGCAAGGAAGAATTGATGTTTGCTGATATTTCAATACAATAAGTTTTAGGATTAATCTTATAGACATCGTCGTGTATACACTATCACGATTAAATAAATGACACGTGTGTAAAATTTGAATTTAAAATTTAAAACTTTTCCATGTGTCATCCATCTAACCGTGATAATGTATTATACACTGATGATGTGTAAAATTTACTCTAAATTTTATTACGAAGGGTACATTATTATTATTTACCATCCTATTTTGTAACACTGCATCCTTGCTTTTCAATACAATAAGGTATGGTTTTCTATAAAGTAAAAATTAGATAAAAAGCACCTCCAATTATGTTGTTAATGGAAATATCAACTTTGCCCTCGCTTTAAGTATTATTAAACAGAACGAAGGCCGAATCAATAACACAAAAACATAATATGCTTTTACGTACTTAAATGCAAAATCGCAAGGGATGTGGATATTATAGTATCAAAATAGAGCATATTTCATGCTTCGCGCGGGTTTTTAGAGTGCATTTTGCGTGAATTTATGTAACTGGAGGTGTTTACTACTCACTTTCCACTTTGCAGAAAATTGCAAGTGGTTAAGTAAAAAAAAAAACTAAATGAAAGCTATTCCTATATTTGTATATTGTCTCCCTCAAATTTAATGGATCATATTTCCAGAGGTTGTCAAGATGCGTAAAAAGCTAGCATACCCAGTTATATATGAAAGACAATTTGTACGTTTTAGTATGCAATTAAGAAAAACTGTAGAAAATGATTTGAAACAAATAAAAATCGGTCAACAGCAAGTTTCTTTGCATAATTATTTGCTGAATCTATCTGCATCTTAATAAGGAGTTTGTTGTGGAAATTCAAATTTTCCCACATAGAGAATGCCAATTGATGTAGTTTTATACGATCTTGAAGTATAAGTACAGTCATTTTTGTTGATTTCTTTTCGAACCAAAAAGATTAATTAATACGCATTAAAGTGAGAAGGATGGATTTTTTTTCGTATTTAATAGTTGTTTACCATCTCAAAGTTACTATATATAAGCTTCCATGTAACTCAGATAGGGAGGCTTGGCTTGAACTCGGTCAAACCGTGTTCGAGCCAAGTCTCGAGCTACTCGAGCATACATTTGAGTCGAGTTCGAGTCAGAATTTTGTAGCTCGTGGCTCGACGAGTAGCTCGTCGAGCCATATAATTTAAATAATATATATGTATTATAATTATAAAATGACCGTTATGGATATAATTTATACTGAATTTACAAGTAAGGTATCGAGTCAAAAAGCTTGATTACTCGACTCGATAAGGCTTGACTAAAGGTCGACCTTATCGAGTCGAGTCTCGAGCTTTTAAAGATTTCCTCGAGTCAAGCTCGAGTTTGAGATTTTTCGACTCGATCGAGCTCGAGTCAAGTTATTTATAGGTCGAGTCGAGTTCGAGTATAGCAATACTCGAGCTCGACTCGGCTCGATTACATACCTAAACTCAGATGGTTTGCTTAACGTGTTAAAAAGAGAAAAGATTGTAGCAGAATTATAAGCATTTTTCACTCGTTCGAAATGAAAATTTTGGGACAACACAAATGGTAATGCAAACTATTGGCGTTGGATTAATCACCGTTAAAATGGTCTTCTTTAACGATCGGAAAGAGTTCCTAATCTTGCATCGCTAGAGTGTTTACTGTTCTTCACGAGTTTCAAAAGAACCAGGCAATACAATTTCCTTTTTTTTTTTAAATTGAGACTCTAATCCTTAGAAGGTAATGCTGAAAGATGAATCAAGTTACTCGATGCTCGAATGAAACTCAACTTGATAAGAGTTCGTTTAATCTTGATTCGCTAATTTGTCAAGCGAAACTTAAATAGCTTTTTATGTTCGAAAACTTTTAAATTTGATTCAAGTTCGGTTCGACAACTAAACAAGTCAAAACTTAAATAAAATTTCAAACTCGTTAAAACAAGCAAATAAATTTAAATATTATGATATTCAACTGGATTAGACTCGTTTATACCCATATTAGAGAGTAGTGCAAAGAGGAAAGGACTTGAAGTAGAACTAGAAACCTCCCCCCTTTTTTTTGTGTGTGTGTCAATTAGAACAAGAACCTTGTTCTTACCTAATTAATGTATTCGGCAACATGGTTGAGTCTTAAGAACCGGGTATTACAATTCTTCAATGCGTTGTGGTTCCTCAAATGGTTCAGGTTGGGCTGATCTAAGCTAGGCCCTTTCACTAAAGATTTCTTCAATCGTAACAGATTGGGCTTGAATGAGCTTGCCAAGTGGGCCGATTGCAAATGTGAGGGTTATTGTCAGTGTATTTAGGTTGATTGATGCCAATCTCAGTCCATTTAATTTGGGCCTGGATGTGTCCTTAATACCTCAGCACATTCTTCACCGCTTTAATTGATCAATTCCACGAACCAACCAGTAGAAAAGCCTCCTAACTCATGTTGTTAAATTTAGATCGTGATTCTGCAAATCTCAACTATTACCCCTTCTTTTTTTTAAAATTTATTTTTTAGCTATCAGAAATTGGAAATCAAATTTCTCAATTTTTAATTAGAAGCACAAAATTAGAAGCACAAAAGTATTCATCAAAATTGAAACAACTCCACATTGGGACTTGCCGGTAAACCAAGGATATATTGAATTCGATTAAAAGTCCAAATAAATAGTATGAAGCAAAATCCTCGTGGATTTACCTGTTGTGCTTGTACCTTGAATTTACTGTACAAATTTTTTTACTGTCAAAGATAATTCAAATAATTACAGATAATTAATTGATTGAGACGCTACAAGACTGGTCATCATGATCAACTATGAACTCTTATATGGGGACGAGTCAACTAAACAAAAAGGGAACGTGTCCTTGTACTTTCATGCAAATCAACTGCATCAATTGATGGAGGAGGAGGAGGAGAAGGGCCATGACCAGAACCAAAGGAAGCAATATGATCTTTCAAAGACCTTTTATGCTTAAAGTCGCAACCGCACATGCAATGCCAACGTTTCCCACAATTCTTCTCATGGGTTCGCCAGTCACCTTTCACGGCCAAGCACTTGCCGCACTTTCGACAAGAAAATCGTTTGGTCCCATGTTTTCTCTTGTAATGAGTTTGCAACGTACGAAAATCCTTCAATGGTCTTGCTCTCGGATGATTTATGTTGTTCTTGCACCCTTCTTCACAGCAATAACAAGGAATTAATAACATGGCTTTTGGTCGTGTTCCCTTCAACGATTCTGGCCCCTTCCTATATTGTGATCCGTGACCCCACATATGCATCTGCTAAACAATCATCCTAGGATTAATATTGTCACCAAACACGCACCCAAAAAAAAAAAAAAAGTAGTAGAAAATTGATTCATATCCATGAGGAATCAAGGATGTAATAGGGGATATATACATATGAATATATTTATTTACCTGGAGATTGTTGTAGCGATTGAAAGTTTTGCTGCAAATATGGCAAGAAAAATGGGTGAAGCCTACGAGAATTTGTGCTCGAGTTGGTATCCAATATGGGGCGGGTGAAAAACCAGTTGCCAAATTTTCCACTCCTTTCTCATAATCATTTAAACTCAAGGAGGCAACCCTGGTGCAAGTACTAGGAGGACCAATGTGCAAGGATATAGTAACATCCTCTTTTTCATCTCCAAATGAACTAGGGTTCTTTTCAAGGTCCGATGATTTCTGGGATTCTTGAGAACTCTGGGATTTGCGTTCTGGGAAAAAATTGAAGTGCTGGATGATTTTGTGATCGGCTGCACTAGAAGAAGAGGCGAAGAGAGAAAGACTAGAGGTAAATGACATGTTTGAATTTGAGTTCTCCATGCTACTACCTTGTACTACTAGTGCAAAACAAAGCCAAAAGGAGTAGTACTATCATTAATGTTGAAATTTTCACATGCAAGGTGATCTTATAATAGTATTACAACCTCGGTTGAGTCTTGGTTATGGTAACAGGTAAATTGAGAGGAAGTTGCGATTGGAAGGACGGTGGCGAGAGGGAATTAAATTCTACCTAATATTAATTCTGGTGGATTGAAAACAGCCTCCAATATTGCATGGGGGTAGTTAATCTCCACTGTTTTTACCACTTGACCTTTTTTGGGCATTGTAGAGCAAACTACTTAATTGCTACGGCCCCATGGTTACCATATATTGCATGCATGAATTTTACAGCGGTAGGTAACAAAACTAGAAAATTTTGCTAATATTGTTATCCCACTCTTCCTTAGTCCACCTTTCTTGTTACGACACTCATATATATATATATATATATGGATGCGTTTACATTAGGGGCATTTGTGTTTCTTCCTTAAAATTGCTAATTATTGACTTATTTTACTCCTCACGGAGCAGTGAATGCGCATGTCTGCGTTTTTTAGTACAGAATTTGCATTACTTAGAAATAACATTGTGGGTGCATTGCGTGGATCAGCCATGTTAGTAAAACACTAGCTATTTTTTTCAAACGATTTGTTTTGGAAATGTAGCAGTTGGAGAAGGCAACCGTAAATTTATTGTTTTGCCCAGGCACAAAACGACTGTTTGGATGGATTTCGGTCTACCTTAGAACGTTCATCCAACCATTGTACGAAGAGCTTTTACATTTTCATCATGTTGCACAATATTCAAGAAATAGCTGTGTTAATAGCTTCTGGATTCTTTCTTTGTGTAGCACTTAGTTTGGCTTTAAATTATGAGCAATCCTATCTTAGATCGTATTATTGTAGAGGGAACGAATAAGTGTTTTGAGAATTATCTCTGGTAGAGCTTTCTTTATCATTATAATACATGTTAGATAATGTTTTCAACAAAGCCAACATTGCAAGAATGCGTTTGCTCGTTTGTTTGGAAAATTTTTATGGAAGAATACTTGTTTGTGATTTCATCATGCTTACGATGCAACAAGAATATTTGTTACAAAAATTGACCAATTAAAACATATCCACCCCTTTACACATGTCGTCGCCATGCTGAAAAGATTCCGTTTGGATTGCAATTTTTTTGTAGAAAAATATATTGTAACTATTTGATGTATGTGAAATAAAAAAATGATGGAAAAATATGATCACGAAAAATGTAAAAAATTTTCTTATGAAAGATTTCGATCGCTCATAGATTACAGATTATAGGATTATGGAACTTCCTCGTATGACTAATGTACTCAGTTAAGCACCAATTTGTACTTTAACATCCTTCACGATCAAAACAATTAGATCAGAATCGATCTTTCCCCTCATCTTCTCCCTTATAGAGATTAGGCAATGCTTCAAATTAATTGCTACAGGTAATAGTACTTACTCACGTAGAATACGTAATCGCCCCAAACACAAGCAAACAATTCGGTCGTATTCATTCAGCTCCAATATAAAGTTCCACGCCTAGAGATTCTACAGGCAACGAGTCTGCATCAAGACCATGTATGGTGAAACACGAAACCATATGCATTGCAATAGGACATATGCCCGGTCTGCGGGAAAACTTTTCTGACGCGGAAACATTCGACTGAGGCCCCCTAGTTTCTTGAGTTTTTTTTTTTTTTGATAATCCACCATAAGTACTATTACTAGATGGTCTTTGTTATTATTGGAGCTTGTAGCACTGAATAGAGAAATTCAATAGACATCATCAATACTTTGGCGATATAAAAATTAGTCTTTATTCCGGCTTGAAAGAAGGAGAGAAAGTTTATCAAGGAGTTACAGGATCAAATATTGGGATGAGTTTTTCTTCAGGATTGGGTTCCCTTCTCTTTTCGGTACACTAATATTAAAAAGACATTAATTGTCTCATAAGAAAATGAGGAAAAAAAATGAATGAAGAAATTCTTTACTTTCCGGAGGGGAAAAAAAATGGCCCTGAATTTGATTTAGTCTGTCTTCGCTTGCCATTGCTGTAGATTTCTTGGAGGCGGTCTGAGTCTGGCAAATAATACAGCAATGGCCAAAGGCTCGGACTCGAAAGAATTATGAATAGCTGAGAAAAGGAACCACTGGGGATTAATTATGGTCTGTCAAGATTGAGAATTAGCAACAATTTTCCCGCAGGTCATGCAATATAACATGTTTGGGTGATCAGCTTCTTAGGCATTTGGACTTTCTGAAGAGACCACCCCAGCTTCTGTTTCTGCTGGTGTTGTTGGGGTTGGCTGTGGAGTCGGTGAACCTGGCAACAAATTTTACCGCAGAATTAGCCTACATACACATACTTAACAATCAAAGAGCAAGATATAATGAAAATTACTCTCTTATTTTTAGTACATCAAATTTTGTAGTATGAATTAAGGGCAGAGGGGTTGGAAAGTCTCACTGGAATGATACTTGTGAGGCAATGATATATAGGCCCTATTGTCAACTGATTTTCAAGAGTTGATTTTAGATTCTGATCATTTTAGAAAAAAAGGTAATTTTATTGTGTTCTGAAACTGCTATTTATATCATGATTTTGGATTTTTTTTTTAATCTAAAAAGCTGAAAATCAAAAGCATCTTTTTTGCTGTTTTTTTTTTCTAATTTTCTAAAATCAGCTTTTGCACAATCAGAAACAGTTGAGAACAAGCCCTTTATATCCTCAATTTTTTGAGTCTAAAAACAATTAAGAATAAAAAAAAATGTCCATTTTGATACTTTTTATTTAATTTTTACACAATCAGAAGCAAGCATCTGAGAACAAGGCCATTGTATCGTAAACCATGTTATACAGTAGAGGCAGTTAGCCTAATCTTTGCTCTAGGTGAATTTATTTTTAAGCAGCAAAGCAGTGACTGAATTTATTGAGGTGCCTATTTGCTTCCTACTATTTTGGAGGTAACATCAGCAAAAGACCCTCAATATTTAGCCTAACACTCATATTTGGAATAAAATTGTCATTTGAGTTTTATAAAGTTTATCCCAATTGAACTTGAAATCCTAATACTTATTTGTGATTAGTTACATTAAATAAATTTGAGAGGTTAGATTAGTATAATTAGAAAAATTTAAGGGGTAAGTTGAGATTTTAACTTAAGACAAATGGAATTATGAATTTAACCATGATTATTTTGCGGACATCGACGGGGGCATCTAACCCATTCATGGCGACATGGGACACTTGGATCTTAGCCCATTTCCGTCCTGTGTGGAGTCCGAAAAAGCATTAGCCTGTAAGTTTAACTGGCCTCATTAGGGATTGGAATACACCAGGCCTTGGAATATTACAAAAACCCTTTTTTGTTTTATTTTATTTTATTTTTTTTGCTTTGGTCTTTACTTTCTATTACTAAGACATTTTTTCAAGTTTTTTTTTTCAACCTCCCCACACCCTTCCCACCTCCAATTGTTAGGTTCAAGATTCAAACTCTAAACTGACAGAGAATTCTAAGAGTCCTCCCTTGGTCACCTATTACGAAGATTTTATTAAAAGACACTTTCTTTTTTGTTTTACACACTTATTATAAGAAGATAACTATACTTGTTTTTTTTCCGAAGACAGATTAGACATTAAAAAACACGTTGACCTTTTATGCTATTTGAAGCGTTAAAATTTTACTGATTCAATGCACGCAGTTAATTGGAAAATAAACATAATGTACGCACATGATACTTGTATTTTGTATTTACTGTTGTGGACACAGACGGTTAGAAATCATGGGAAAAGACAGACAAGTTTTGGGATTTGGGGTAGCAGACCTTTTTTTATGTGAAAAATTGAAAGTGCGATTCATTATTTAATTTTAATGCCGAGGATTCCTCAGTAAAATGAGTGAATTTCAACTCTAGAAGTAAATGCAGACTGCAGAGAGTAACAAAAATTCACCAACAAGCAAATATGATAGAATTACGGAATTTTGTCTTGTCACCCATATTGACTTTTCAAACAAATGACTCAAGCCCAAGTCAATTAACTACTACTACTACTATGTTTAGCAGTCAAGTTTTTTTGTCAAGTTTATCTGTTACAAGTTTTTTAAAAATTTTACCTACAATAATCTCAAAAAACTTTTCAAAGTTTTTAAACTATACATTTCAAAATATTAAAAAAAAATACATTTTAAAAATTTTTAAAAAAACTTTTACAGTAAATTATAGTAAAATTTTTGAGAAATATTCAAAAAATTCACTTGACAAACGGACCATCTAGTTTCAGGTTAGGCTCCACCATTACAGGATCAAAAGACCTTATGGCAAACATTTGCAGGTGGCGACCTTTCTGTTTTAGGTCTCTTGCTAGTGCCTCTAAGATGGCAGTAGGTAGCATAAAAATGCAGCTAAAAATGTAGCCAGAGTCAATATAGAATCCTTTTCTGTGGGCCTGTGGCATCATTACACACAGCCACTGGATAGTCTGGATTGACTGCAACTTCAGAACCATCCATTCCCTACCTATGAAATTCACATGCAGTCACTATTAGATTACACTTGCGCCTCTCTGGCATGACTTTTTCCAATTTGACCCATTGAGGCCATGGCCATGCTGTGTCACAGCACAAACTGGACAGCTATGGTCACATGGTTGCAATTTGCACGTGGCCCCATTGTGCCTAACACTAATCTCACCTACTTGTACGTGGATTATGTGTGATGAATGCCTAGAGCTATGCTAGAAATTTCTTGTTTTGGATACTTTGTGAGGGTTTTGATCACAACTCGCAAGCCGTGAATGTGATGCCCTTCATCAAAGTTCTTGACTTCATGCATTGTACAGCACGGATGCAATTGACAAACTATATAGTATTCGTGACAAAACCAAAAAAACAAAGAGGGTTTGGCAAAAATTAATACCATAATGTTCATTATTGTAGTATTTTTTGTGATATATATAAATAATGCTTGTATCTGGAGACTTAGTTGCGTGTGAAAGTTAATTCTCAAGACAGTCGGTCCATTTTAAGGACTTGTTTAGGCAAGTCTTTCTTCAGCTAGTGAAATATCAGTGCTGTTTTTGTACTCGTAAAGGGCACAAGCAAAAACATCAATATCAGAAAGAGAGAACGAAAAGGAAAGAAGGGAAGAGTACTTACCAGTCGAAGAGGCAAAGGGATGATGCCTAGTTGGTTGTAATAAAGGAAGAGGAGGAGGAGGGGGATAAGTGGAGAAGGAGCCTTCCATCTGAGGTGGGTAGTACAAATAGGACGGGCCTTGGATACGCTGTGCTGGGTTTGCAGGAAATGTTCCCCTTGATGCTTGCATGGAATATCCGTAAAAATATGGAGACCCCATGCCCGAAGATGAAGGTCCATATAGTTGATGGTAGTATTGAGGTTGCTGAGGTTGTGGATTGTAAATTCCCTGCTCAACAATAAGAAACTGAATGTGGTTAATTTCTTTCTTTCGTTCTTTTTCTTTTGTTTTTCTAACAATTTGTCAGATCCATAATTCGAACCCTAAATCTGACAGTAAAGAAAATTCTAAGAGATCTCTTCTCCGACCACTAGATTCTTTCTTCCATTCAATTTCTTGGATTTGCTACCATCTTTGATTACAAAATCTCAGTCTAATTCATCAATTATTTCTTTGTTTAAACGGACTAGGGAAGGAGTACTGACTTGGGGATAGCCGTATTCAGGTGGGTAAGTCGCGTACCTGCCAAAAAAAGATGTACAAAAAAGACATCAAAACAAATATTATTCTTGGTTGTGAAAATTCAACCCACATTATGAGAAAAAGAAAACCATGTGCACCCAATACTAAATGTATACCTTGCAAAAGCGTGCAGATCAGATAGAGGAAGGATATCATTGCACGGACAAAAACCAAAAAAGGTAAAAAAAAATAAAATAAAATTGATGATGTATTATAAACTCATCAACGGAAATTTGCTTACTAATTTAACCCAAAAAATTTCTTCTTTCTAAAGTGAAAAAATGACTGGCTTACAGCTTACTCCACTCCACTTTTCCATTTTTTCCCCCCATGATTTTGGCAACTAATATGCCCTTGCACAATTCATGGTGTATGCCAACTGTGTGTACTAAGCTTGTGTAATCTGATAGCAAAAGGTCGTTGTACAACATTTCGATGGTAGCTAGCTAGTTATTGAATGATATAGAGTTGGTATTTTGTGACGATAGTTAATTTAAAATAATTACTAAGAATTTTCTTCTTTTATGTAAATGGTCTTTGGATAACGTAAATTATGCATGATTTGTTAAAGCTACTAGTTATTAACAAAATTGGCGACCATCTAGTTCATCTTAATATACTAATTAAAAGGCACTGCAATTCTATTCTAAAATGTTATACCACCTAAAACAATAAAATGAAGTAAAGTAGAGAAAATAATATAATATTATTTCTAAGATAACCAAGAATAAAATATTTCAAGAACAAGAAGGTTATTTGTCCTTGGTGTCTAGTTTCTTGGGTCGATAAAACAACAAGCACTAATGAACGATGCAACTGACATAAGCAGTCAAAGTTATTATTCTGTCAAACCCAAACATATCATATCCAAATTGCTTAACTGTTGGTGATTAACATCAATAACGCGTTGTTTAGCTGGTTCTTTTTACAAGTTTGCATCGCTGAATGGGGCAGTCCTGCCGGCCGTTACCGGAGGCTCCGATGTTCTCCAGATTGACATAAACATAAAGGCTGCAAAAAGGGTTCTATCTTTTCAACGTTGTTACAAATTTTCATAGGTTTCTTGGACAAGGTTGCCAATTAAAGAACATTCGATCAATAGCTTGCAAATGTTCCCAACTCAATAAAATAGGCTAAAGAGTGAAGATATTAAGATGTTATTTTAGTGCTACTGATGTTTTATACTCTTGTCCATTTTCATACGTTGACAAAGAATTATTCCTACTAGCACAAAAGAAAGTGTTTCTTCACAAGAAAAAGGAAAAATGTACCGGAGAATGGAAGATCTCAGTGCCTTTTAATGCCATGTGGTTGTCTAAAGCGTTGGAGGCTTGGGGATAAAGACACACCACCAAAAAGAAGAAGAAGAAGATGATGATGATGATGATGATGACAGATGGTGAAAAGCCAAACTAATACACGACTGTTTTGACTGGTAAATGGGGCATTACAATATTGATTAATTAGAAAATTAAGTGGTAATTGATTACGTTTAGGGTCTCTTGATTTTTTTAAAGTTCCTGTGTCCTCACCAATGATTATGCCATGCCTCTTTCAGTAACCTCTTAAATGGAACTGTAAAGAATTTTATTTTATTTTTTGTAGGTAATAGGCCCTAATGGCATTATTTTGAAGGCCATTCCATTGGAAAAAAAATTATAGTATTAAAATGTGTAACTTTTATTCAAGAAATATAATGTGAAATTCATGAGTTGTTAGAAGACAACAGTAGGTTCAATGAGTATAAGAACAACTCATAAGTCGCTTTCCTTGGAATTCGTGCACATAATTTCTTTACGAGGGTTATTATCCCCCAACATTGTCATCTTTCTTCTCTCTCTTTTTTAATTATTATTCATGTATATTCTTGATGGGGCCTAAATACAGATGACTCTAAAAAGACCTTGGATAAAGCAAAATTTTGTATTTTTTTCAGAGGTCAGTGAAGCTATATTTATCTGGAAGATGGGTTGGGTGATTCGGCGGAGAGAGTGTAAGTGAAATTTCAAGTTTTCGCGTCCTTTCCCTTACACTATAAAAAAATAAAGAAAAAAACTCCATTTATAGATTGATTGGCATTTCGAAAATTTTTTTGCTCTTATTAATTATTTCGCATGAATGCAATATGCATGTCCTCCTGGTGAAGCATAAATTTGCATGATTATGTAAATTTCAATTGAATCACAATGATTAACAAGTGATCGATAATCCATGAATCACAATGATTAAATAGAAGAAGACTTCGGCATAGATCATTTTACGGTAAATTTTTTGTTTATTTACACCTTACACTGCAGTTAGGATCAATGTGCACTTCGATTATCACTAATCATGTCTCGTTTAAATCCACCTAATACTTTAAACTGTGCTTATTTATGAGAGATAAAAGGTCGATGTAAAATTTATATCAACTGGTGTATGCTTTTGTGCTCGTAAGTACGCCTTAAGTGAATCTGATATTAATATGACTAGTAACACTATCCATTTCTTGAATGCTAAATCTCTCACTTAACCCAAATCATTGTCACATAATCTTATCATTTCCTGCTCTGACGATGACATTGTACATATTTATAAAGCTAGCACTAGTGAGATAACAGGTGCAAAAACAAGGTTTACACGTTTCTGCAACTGACAACTCATTACACTCGCCATTTTATTTATTGTTGATCTGCCAATACCAACTGCATTGAATAGAATTTCACGTATTTTTCTTTAATTATTATTGGCAAATTATAAGAATACGACAATTTATCTAGGAAATTTTATCCCACTGGCATTACCTGCCATTTACATCTTTTTCTTTCTGCAGTACTTTCACATGGACCATTTCCTATCAGTATTATGGACTGGCAACAATGGCAGTGATTGAACCCAAAAAAGTTGATTAAAATTAAAGCCAAAAATGAAAGGAAAAAAAATTAAAAAGGGAAACTTATTACTTACCCATATGGTGGATAAACATAAGCAGGTGGTGGTGGGGGAGGCAATGGCGTTGGTGTTGGAACTCCACTATAGGATGATGAAGCACCCTGCTGCGCCATTACTGGTCCTCCTTGATAAGGATTTCCACCTTGTGTTCTTCCTAGAATTTAATTTATACAAATAAAATAATTTTAAAAAAAAATCAACAAACCCTGATCACAGGTGAAATTTGTACTGGTGATCATCAATATTATTGATCTCATATAGTACTGAAAATTGAATGTGTATATGTACCTCGAGGTGGTGAAGGTCTAGGCCGTCCGAGCGAAGCAATATTACAATTTGCTCTTCTTCCATCGATCATCGGATTAGGATCAGCACAAGCCCTTCTAGCTGATTCAGGATCACGAAATGTTACCTACGACAAATCAAGAACTACATAAGCTATGATCACATACAATCAGGAGCTAGGTAGGAATTATATATGATTACTGATTAAAGGAGATGCTGAATTTGCTTACAAATCCATATCCTTTAGACTTTCCCGTGTTCTTATCTGTGATGATAACAGCCTCAAGAATCTCTCCAAACTGTTCAAAATATCTTCGCATTACATCGGTGGGTGTCTCCCAAGCTAACCCTCCAACAAATACTTTTGTGTAGGTTGTGTCACCAAATGGTGATCGATAATGCTGATAAGCCATGGCATTTACACAACAAGGACGACCATAGAACTCAAGAATTTGACCCCATGCACCTTCTTCTTGTTTTTCTGCTGGTTTCTTCTCCAAATATGATCACTGAAAAGAGCAAAAGAATGAAGAGGGGTGATAGATGGACTGTTGTAGCTGCAGGTCTTAGTGATATTGTTGCAGCAGTTGTTGTTAGTGTTTGATGGGGTGAGTAGTATACTTGTATCAAATGTTTTTAACTAAAAGAAGAAGGCCAAAAAATAAGGGGGTTGATGAGTTGATGGTGGAAGAGAGAGAGAGTGTGTGATCCGACAGGTGCAAACTCTTATTTGCTGTACATGAAATGAAAGAGTTGAGAACGGAAGGGGAAATTGTGGCTTTGTATATCCAAATGACAGCTGCGTGAATAAGAGCACTTTGACTCTGTCCTTCCTGTCCCTGCATTAATATAGCCCCCCTCCCCCCAATCAATTACTTTCCTTCCAGCATTTTTCTTGCTTCTGCCCTTGTGGCCTTGTGTCGTCTTCTCCATGTTTCCCTTTGGTTTAGGCCTAAATCTTACGTCGTTATACCTTAAGAAGATAAACGATCAATCTCACCATACTTTTCCAGTTTCCTTCCAAATTCTTGATTGACTAATGGAATACTTGACGATGATGTGTATTTGTAGTTTTTTAATCTGATAACTATACAGAATAATATCTCCATTTTTTTAATTTTCTGATATGTACACACATGATATTTGAACTTTCCTGCTCTTTATATCTCACATATGTACTCTTCATATATTGAGATTGTGGACCCTGTGATGAATGACCCGCTTGCACCAAGGAATAAAAGAATCATATTCCATCATTTGGTTAACCATAACGAATAATCCCTACTGGTGGTTGGTAAATGGAGCATTAGTCAAAGAAGATTATCAACGGGGATGAGCAGTTATCCATAATTCCACAACTTTTCCTAAAAGATTTCTGTGTATCATTGTAAGAAGATTCCAACATAACTTTTGGGCCGCGACATGTGAGCTGAGTGGTGATGTATTGGTTGGTTGTATCCTTTTTCCTTACAATACTAGGGATCGCTCTAAGTGACAATTGCATTGTGTGCACTGCCAATGGTTTTGGCTCGATTAATAAGAATGGAATCTTGTTGCTAATTAAATGTGAGAACTTTATTTTTTTTAAAAAAATAATAATGTAGAAGGACGCTCGAAAGTGATCTATGGTTGTGACAGTTTGTCTAGCCCGAAATCAACTAAACTATTATGTACATAAAAGGAAAATGCGTTGTGTTTATTTGGGTTTAAAAACTGCAAATGACTTGTTATATAACATTACTAAATTTAGGGTCTAGTTCAATTAGTAAGGATCAAAACCAACTCAACTATTATATATGTGTATGCATTCATTGAGTTTATTTGGGTTAGAAAAATTTCAATGACTTCTTACACAATATAACTAAACTTAAGGTCAATACAAATTACTCCATCCCTTTTTTTATAACTGACGTTTAAGGTTTTGCACACAAATTAAGAAAAGTTTTTCATTGCTTAAATCTGTACACTACTTTCATTTTGTACCCTCATTAATTGTCCAATTCACCCATGTTTTCTCTCACTAGAGTACTAAATGGTGCTGTTTTACTAGACCAAAAGCAATGCAATAATTACTAGGAGTAGTAATTAAGAACCCTGTATTGGAAAAGAGAGATAAAAGGGTAAAATTGTGAAAAAATAATTAATACTGTATGGGGATAATAAAACGACAGATAAAAGTACACTAGAGCAAATTTCTTAAACGTCAGTTATAAAAAAAGAGAGGGAGTAGTTCAATTAGTAAAGATGGATCACTCACTTACGAAAAGTTATGTATTCGAATCCCATTAATAATGTAAGAACTATGTTGGTGGTTAATCTATTAGTGTCCTTGTAAGTGACTTATACTTTTAGGAGCATTTTCTGACCCGTGATAGCTACCACGGAATTCGAAACTATTTAAACTTTTATTTATCAAAAAATGAAATACACTAAACTTAGGACATACACCATAGTTACAGGTGCCAACCTCACTCCTATTATAAGGCTATTTACAATGAGGATGGAGGAGAAGATTATGTAGCATCGCATTTAGCCCACGTCTAGCTAGTGAAGGATCAAGTCAAGGCCCCTTCACGTTCACGGCTCCCATCATGCGGATATGCATCGGACATTTGAAAGTAAGCACTAGCTAGTACTCATGTCAAATATTAATCTTGTGGCTCACCAAATTGATACTCTAAATACTTTTAACGAACTTATGGTCATACATTTGATGAGCAGCTAACCATATTAATTTGAGCACAAAACGTACGGTTGCATAATGTGGAGACCGCTAGCGCCAAGGGAAAAAATGGGATTCATAATTTGTAACCATGGCATCCTAAATGGCACGAAACTGCCCCGGTAAAAACAAAAGTTAACTAAGTCTTAGTCCAAACCTTAATTAGCCGACCATCAATATTCCCACATGACCCCACGTTCCTTACTCACCACTGGTCGAATGTTAACAGCCAACCGTCCAAACAGCCGAAACCGATTGATATAACAGTTAAGATCGATCCCTTTTAACCCTATTGAAAAAGCCCGTGTCTATAATAGTGTGTATATATATATATATATTCACTCTGACAATCAATAAGATGAGAAAAAGAATACGTATCCACTTAATTGTCACTGGTCGGCTGTCAAAAAGTGAAAAGGTGGTCTAATTTGTTATGACATGTTTTAACAACAACATTTGACCTGTAATGAATCTTAACTAAGTTAATGGAATACCATGATGTTGGCTGTCCAGAGTTTCTCCAAAATCGATGATGAGTACTGCATGGGCACATATAAATACTACTCCAGTTGTATGTACGCCATACTATATTTTATGTACGACATTGACGAAATCTCCAATGGCCTGTGGCCTGGATGCGCATGTTTGTCATTTCATTGTTGTAACTTGGTAAAAGCTTTCGTTGTTGCAGGTAGGAGATGATGATATACATTACAGCTTTATCTATATATGATCAAATATACATTATGAACAGCTTTTTTTTTTCCTTGAAAAGTTGCTCTTTGAGGCCACCATAGGCACACGCACGCACGTAGCATGGAGCGAAAGAAAAAAGGGAAGAGAAAGCAGGCGGAAGCAAAGCAAAATGAGGAAAGGGGTGGGAGTATTGGCCATTGGGGGAGGGCTGTGGTGGTCATTATCTAAGCTTGTTGCCAGCGTTAGGGACGAGGAGACAGCTAAAGGGTCCTCTTAGTTTATGTTGAAGTTCACTGTACAAGTCCGTGAACTGGCAGTCCTCTCCACGTGGGGTCCTGTCATGGTTCTTTGAGAACTATGAGCTGGATTTCATCTGCCTTCTTTTACCCCTTCTCCGGTCTAGGGTTTCTGCAAGATCGAGGCGTGTGTACTGTATAGTTTTTTTTTTTTTGATAATACTGTATAGTTAGGTAATAACTTAAAAGTTTAGTGCGACTATTATACATGGTTGTTATATTTCTACTAAAATTTAGTGTATGTTTACGAATTAAGTTGTATTTATATGTTGAATTGATCCAGGCAAATAAAATTTAGACGCACAATAAAGTTATATGATAATACACTAAATTATGTAAAAAAAAAAAAATAACAACAAATCGTATAATCGGGCAAAAAATCCCAACGGTAGCTATCATTCATATAGTTTTTACAATTATCAGATCAATAGCATCATGCTAATGATAGCCTTAATGGCTTACTTTAAATGAAAATGATTAGGATTAATTGTGGAGCACATATTTCAATGAGTGACAAAATTTGTTGTATTTAAACACGCTATATATGATCTTAGTATCGATATTTATTATATTAATACATACATCAATTGATTGTCATATATAGTATCAACATTAGAAGTGAAACTGACAGTGGTGCTGAAGTCCTGAACACCCCTTCTCCAGTCTCCACTCTTCCTCCCCATCCTACTACTCCTAGCAAAAGCTCCCAGCCTCTCATACAAGGATAAAAGTCAGGCATATTGGCAATGCAATTGTTCCCAATTTAATCTGCATAAGCATGCAAAGTTTTTTATTTGTTGTACAATCAAAAGAATAATTTGTACATATGCAATATATACAAGTTAATTTTTCTAGTAGTTAACTCGGACAAAATGGTTTAATATATAGAATCTCGAAGCTTATTTTGTGAAGGAGTCACATTCAAATTTTGAATTGGAATTATCGACTAGGAATGAAATCTCTCAATTCTGTCAAAGAACGAGTCCCTAGCCATAAATTGCTGGAAGACAACTGCATGAGAAGCCGCTCTGGCTTAAAAAAAAAAAAGCACACTCTGCTCTTTTATTTCTGGCATACATATTACGCATGGGTGAGTCCCACGCCCACTAGCAGTCTTAGCTCCATTTCCAGCAAACAAAGACCAACTAATCGATGAGATGATTTGGCTTTTTAATTTTATAAGGCTGCAATTTCCTTTTTTGAGTGGGAGAAGGCTGATTCCATTTTCCACATTCTGATATCTGATATCTCATTTCTTCAACTAATTAGGGTGTCCGGGATGAACCCTTTTTTCAAGGGAAAAAAAAATCACCAAACACTTCCATCTTTGTACAAATTTGCATAATGATGCCAAAGGTTATTACCCGTAAAGATGTGCTGAGTCGTTGACAGTTATTTACGAGTAGCATCTTATAGAGTCTAAGGGGCAGAAATACACAGTTGCTATCAGCAACTTTTATGGCAATTATAACGGTTGCTCAAGAATTTGAGCAACATCCACCACGGTTTTACATCATTATGTCTCTGTCTAGTGTCTACCAACTACCCTCCTTTGATACAAAAACAAGCAAAGAACTCAAAAAAAGAGTCACAGTTGATTTAAGGGTTATATTATTGTTCGATCTTAGCCAAATACTAGTTACTTATCTGGATTCCACTAATTAGAAAAATATTTATTACCAAGAGAGAAAAAAACAAAAAAGTTCGATTGAATGACACTATCTATAGTCGTGCCTTCCACTTAAAATCTTTGGTTCGATGGAACAAATATATAGTTCGGTCTTGCTTGTAGACTAAATCACGTTTATCCTTATCCCACCTTTTCTTTGCTTTGAAATTAAGCATGATTTAATATGTTTTATTCCTTTTGTTTAATTACATTTCTGAATATATTGCGTGTTTCGAAGAAGATCATGGACTGAACGTTTTGTTTGATCAATTTAACAAAAGAGAAAGAAAACCAAATAAAGAAAATAGATTTGACAACTAATCGTGCCCTGCAAAATTTCCTCATTTAGCCATTTAGGAAGTGAACGTGTTTAAGCTAGTCTGAGTCTCCCATGTGAACATATGACTGTTGAATATCGGTCGGCCTGATTTTTCTTACATGGAAACGTACTTGATAATGTAGGAATTAAATTCTAGAGCCTAAATGTCGTTTGAATTTGCTAAATATTAATTACAAGTTGAATAAAAAAATACTCTTAAGTTAGTAATTGATCCATTCATTTGATGGCACCCATTGATAAGCCTAAGCCAGCAAACATTGTCGACCACCATGAGAAGATTGATTGCCAAACTCGAAATGTTCCTGACCAAGGGACATCCTATTTCTTCATTTGTGTGGAACAGGGAAATATGGGCTCCAATTGCCTTCTGAGCTAAGAGCCACAATATTCATTTGATCAAGAAGTTCAGCATCCAAATTTGCTAAAGCACAATCTAGTTGAAGCATACGTTTGCCATCCACGAATTGAATGAGAGCCATTTCAAATCAACTCCTCACTCAAAGGCGGAAAACCCTTGTTATGTACGCTTGGCAAATGGACAATTTGTAGCCTAGCTATGTGATTAATTTCCATTATTCAGCAAAAGACTAATGCTCCCTGCACTATTTTATAAACTTTTCATGCAAAGGATTTGGTGTATGGTCTGTCAAGGATTAGAAGTGGTGATCATCAGAATTGTTTCGGGCACATGGCACTCAATAAAAGATAGGGTAACATGTATTTGCCTCCCCTAGTGCTATACGTTTTGTGGCTGGGTGCATCCGGGGCCTTAAATGTTTTTCTTATTTACTTTCATTTTGAACATGATCTATCCTCAATATTTTGATTTTCTTTTTCTTTTTTTTTTTTGGTATTAAGTCCTCAGATAATTATGGTAAAATATGGGTATTTCAGTTTTTTAACGGATTAATATTTCCTACACTGACAGTGTATACACCGTCAGCATTAGATGAATGACAAATATGCAAAATTTGAATTTGAAATCTAATTTTCGAATATGTGTCACGAATCCAATAGTGATAGTGTATTCACTATCAATATATATATAATTTATTTTTTTTTAATTGGTAGAAAATTGTTCCACCCCATGAGTTAGACTTAAAATTTTTTTTTTCCTTGACTTTTTATTACAGCAAATCGATTCCCCCCCCCCCTTCTTGGTTACTGTTTAATTTATTAACTTGCTGTTTAGATTTTAATGCTGTTAATAGTACTGTAAACCACATTATCCTTTATTATTCAATAAATCTTTGAAGATGATGCTTGATTTATTTTGTCATTAATATTGTTAAACAACGCTAGTGAAGATTGCATGTTTTCTTTATGACAAACTGGTTGCATGATTTCTTTCCGATGAGCAGCTAAGAGAATAAAGAGTGGTATGACATTCTTGTCTTATTTAAATTGTGTAATTTTTACTCCTATCTTAATCGTTCTTTTATTATATATTAACACTCTGAGCGATTAGATACTTTATCATACTTTGGGGGAGGGTTGAGGTGAGCGGCAATATGGAAAGGATTGTAAGTAAAAAGTCATGATTTCAAGAACTTCCACTTATTTAAAAAAAAAAAAAAAAAAAAACTTTCACGTAATTTACCCAAAAAAAAACACACACACACACACACACACAATAACCAAAGAAAGAACGGAAAAAAGTAGAGTACAGGGACTGCTGCATATCCATTAAGCTCGTAGGCCGTAGCTGAGTGAAATGATGTTTAGAAATGGGTCATAAATTTGGACAACCCAATAAGCAAACAGATGATCGGGCTGAGGCAATGCTTTTTAGATCCTGATACCTAACCGCTGTGGAACCAATTTGCAAGAGGAAAAATGGAGAACTTTACTGTGGATACTAACCTATGAAGTCCAATGAGATTCGAGGAAATTTTTAGGTACCAATTTGAAAATAATTATGGATAGCAAGGCGACAAAAATCGTGAAATAATTGGACTCGATGCCGAAGGGAAATCAAAGAATACAAAGCCCAACAAGAAGTAAGGAATTTTAAATCCCACGCAAAAAAGGGCTCAAGGCCCAAATTTTTATTTTGGAGTTTTTTTGTAAGCTAATTTTTATGTTATAGTTAGGTTGAAAAATGAACCAAATATTCAATACTTGAGTTGAACTCGGTATGATAAGAAATCATTCAAATTTGATCTGTCAACTAGCCAAATCGAATTTGAAAGCGTTTTATATTCGATAATATTAAAGTTCGATTAAAGTTCATCTAATCTCGGTTCGGCAAAATAAATCAATTAAATTTAAACAAAATTTTAAATTCGTTAAAATAATTAAACAAATTTGAAGACTAGTGAGTGTAAGTGATAGATGGGTTGGATGATATGAGAGGAGAAAGTATATGTGAGAAATCTCGAATTCTAATTCGAGCCTGATAGTTACATTATAAACAAATTTAAAAAAGATAAAACTTGAACACTAGAGTTTTTTGCTTGATTAGACTCGTTTATACCCCTTGTTAGATTTCACCTTGTACAATATAATGTCATTCCATTGCATATCGAAGCACGAATATGAAATATGACCATTGAAATGCAAGTAATTTTTACCTTGGGCATAGAGCCTGAGGCAATGATTTTTCTTAGGAAACAGATAATGAAAATTGAGCAACTAGAGATCCCAATTTCTTATAAGTAATCACAAAAGTAATCAATTCAATGAGGCCTGCCTTGGATCATTGGTCTACAATGCCGGCATGCATTTGTTCCACTTCGCATTTAAAAGAACTCAAGATGGTAGGACATATTATTTTGTGCATAATAATTTTTCTCGTCTCGTGCCTGTAGTAACATTAGCATCATCAAATTAGCTACTGTTTCTGTGATTTGGCTCTAATATTGTGATGCCTGTTAAAGATGCCACAGGAAGTGAGATTTGTGAGTGAAAGCTTTCAATAAGGTTCTCTGTCACCAAAAAAAAATTTTTTTTTGGGTAAACCTTGAATTTTCTATTTCTCTTCGTTCATGTTTGTGTCGGTGAGGACAAAAAATTAATTTTCAATTTATTTATTTATTACTAAATATTATTTGCTATGTCGGACTTGAACAACAAAGGGGTGGTGGCGCAGTTGGCTAGCGCGTAGGTCTCATAGCTTCTGAGTCATCCTGAGGTCGAGAGTTCGAGCCTCTCTCACCCCAATTAGTTTTTCGCTCCCTCGCAGCTTTTTCAGCTCCAGTGGTTCAATAAGGCTACGGACACGAGGGATCTACTTTAGTCTTTTTTTCTCTTCTTCAGCAGAATACAAACAGGCCAAAAAGCACGTTGTTGTTTTACAAAAAATTTTTTACTTTTTTGGGGGAAAACGTATTCACCTTCTGTCCATCCATTGGTTTCATTGTGCAGTATGATGATAGTATCATACTGCACAATATTGGGTGGGTTGGATGGATTGTTGGATTTTAGGTATAATTGCCACCTCTAGATGATACTTTACTCATTGCTCAAGGTCCTCAGCATAGAAACCCAAAGTTTAGATTTCTGACCAATTTCTGGTGCGTTACACCCTGTAAAATGTAAGAATCGGACAAATAAATGCTCAAATAATGCTGAAATTTGAAGATTTGACAAGGTGTAAAATTGTAACCAACTAATCAGTAACAATAAATACAATGTAGAGTAAATTAAACGTATTAAGGTGTATTGATGTGGAAAAGTGAAATATTCTCTTGAAGTCCTGAGAAGTACTTTTCCAGGTTCGGCTTTTCCCCACTTTAAACAAAAATCCCAAGATGACAAATAACTGTTTGTTCTTGAGGCTGAGGATTGTTAGGCTTAGCTAACACTGGATTAAGGCTGCTGATGACTACTCGAGCTCTACTCGAGTAAAAATTATTGAATTCGAACTCGTCGGATTCTTAAAAGTTGAGTTCGAGTTCAAACAAATTTTGTTCAGTCATGCTGAATTGAGCTCAATCAAGTTTTAAAGCATGGTTTTTTTTTTTGGTAAAATTCACAATTTTTGTTTACTTGTAAATGTAAATTTGCTATAAATAATTAAAAATTATATAATAATTGCATTATTGTATAAGAATCAACGAGTATTTCGAGTTTTGATTATTTCTACTCGTACTCAACTCGAGTACCTTATCAAATAATTGGAACTCAACTCGAATTCGATCAATGTCGAGCTCAAATCGAATTTTTAACTGAGCTTCCAGCAAGTTCGAGTAAAATAGTTTAGTTAAATCATTTACACTCCTACACTGGGTGATGGCGGTGAAGGTGGCCCTCCCTGCTTCACCTTACAAAATCTTTCCTCCAGCTTCAGTACAATGAAAGAACTTTCTTGTCATAAGAAGCTCATTCAAATCATCGTATGCAAAGGTAAAATTCAAAGTCACATTGCCTACTGAATGCTGATCCTCTATTGGGAATAAAACGCGACAAGACAAAGGATAAGGTCTGTGCATGTTTTCAGGAAGTGGGACTCTCCTCAAGTACAAACTAGCCTAGACACCACCAGGGCACTGTCACAGACTAGTAGTATATGAGAAATCATGCCAACAAACTATCAAAGCCAATTAAGACGTTGGCATGACATATAACCAAATCAATCAGTATTACGTTGATGGTATTGCATTTTCAGCAAAAGCATAATCCTTTCTTTAAAAAAAAAAATAAAAAAAGTTGTCCCACCACTTTGTATCTGCATGTATATAACGAAGAATGAGCGCACTTGGCTAGTGGTCCTAGATTCCAACATTGCACAATTTTTGTTTCCTTTCTCATTCATTATGTTGCAATTGGTTGGTCTGCAAAAAGAGATTTTGTAGCTTAGAATTGCAATCACATATTTGCAGTTTTTGACAACCAGAAACAAATTACAGAGCAAAAGGAATCCAATTCAACTAACTAGTTAATCGTGGTAAGAATGAGGGATTTTGACAAAAGTAGCCGTGTATTATGTGTGTTTCTTTCTTTGGTAGCCAGCCTCTTACTGATCATGCTGATGAAGTGCAGCAATTCGACACGCACTATATGAATTACTATATGATATCCAGTCGTATTCAGGTTGATGTAGCCAGGCACGCATTAGCAACCAGCATGAAGTGGTCATGGCGGACAGCGAGAAATGCACAAAATTTCTTTCAGCCAATCCATTTTTGTTGACAAAAAATAAAGGAGCAATTATATCTGATTATAATAATAATTTAAAAAAAAAACTCTTAACTTTCCATCAGCAAGAATCATTAAGGTTTACTGATCTAATTAAGAGCAACTATCCCTCGATCTAGCTCTCTTTATACCACCAATTAGAGTGTATTCTAAAACAATTTAATGCATTTTTTGCCGCTCAGGTGATCTATATATTAGCAACTTTAACGAGTTGATGCCAGGAATATGCAAAAATGGTCGAAGTAGTTGGATAGGAGGATTGCTTCCTTGGTAAATTTAATTACTAAAAACAAGAAAATTATGATGATATTATAGATGACGGATAATATTATGTAGGGACCCTTTTTTTTCTTTTCTTTTTTCACATATTTTGTGGGCTGGTCTTTCCTTGTACTAATGTTAAATCTTTCGTTGTTTGATCAGTTAGCTAAATCTCTTAATCAGGAATAGGGAGTTGAGTCATTCATTAGTGATGTAGATGAACATGATGATGAACAATATGAAGTTGACAGCATTGTTCTCCACTACTTTGGCAGGGATAATAGGCAAGCCGAAGCTATCAATGGAAGTGGGGTATGTAAAATGATGAAACCATTCATATGTGCAGGTGAAATAAATTCGTACGTATCCAAAAATGACCAGTGAATATACCTGAAACCCATATTCAACGACACGTTGATGCATTAAATGGGATTTTTGCATCTCACCGACTCACTTTTGAGTCGAAAGTGCAGCAAAGATGAGGATTCAGAGAGGCTAAAATCATCTTGCTTGCTCGGTAATCGATCGGTTGTTTGTTTACTCCAAGCAAGGTTGCCTATGTTTAATCCTGAAATCTGAAATCCGGGCTGAATTTTGCAGGTGAGAAATGATAAGGTACTAGGTTCAAAGTTAGGGGATAAAAACACAGCCGCGAGGGCTTCTTAAATGTGGCATAATTTGTAATGGAGCCCATGTACGTGTTTTATGGATCGCCACAGCATTTCATTAGCCCACAACTTGTTCGTGAGTCTGACGAAAGAACATTAACCACTAGAGGCACGAAGGGAAAGAATTACTCCAAATGGAGGGAAGGTACCGTATGGATTCAGACAACCTTGTATGGCAGTGTACGAACTAGCACGCTAAACGAGTCGAATCAAATCGAATTTTAGTTTAAATGAACAGAGTTCGACTCAAATTTCATTTGGTTCGTACTCGAACTCGAGTTGAATGAAATTTCATTCTAAAACTTGAATTTGAATTCAATCTCTAAGTCGACCCTATTCGAGTAGAGTAGAGTCGAGTTTTGACTTAGATGAGTTAAATTCAATTTAATTTTAATTAGGTTCGAACTCAAACTCGAGTTCAACAAACTTTTATTCTGGAACTCGAGTTCAAACTCCAATTTGAGCCCTGTCGAGCTCGAGTTCAAACCTACTTGAGTTTAAATAAAATTTAAAAAAAAATTATATTTTTCAAAATATATAAAATTGAAATTTTACCCTAATTAAATAATAAAAATATAGGAGCCATCCATGTGATTCTACTATTAAAAATGTATACATTCAAGCTTACTCGATGAACTAACGAACTAAGTATCTATGCACAGGTTGAGTTGGGATCGAATTCGATGTTGACCGACCTTGAATTGAGTTTTGATTAAACCAATTCATGAGCGCTTGACTTGTTTGCAGCCTCAATACGAAGTCATTTGTACAAACTTATAGCATGTTTGGCTCACAATCATGTGAACAAAATTATCAGGAATCTCGTGCTATATTCATATGGCATGAACATAATTCGTACAATTGACTTCAATAAAATCATGTAGGAGAAAAGCTATGTGTAAAAGCTATTCAAGTTTACATGTCAAAGCTCAAACTAACTAGTTTTTCCAAGTACTTACAAGCAAGTCTTTCCTCTCACCGTCAATTGGTTTTGAGATGGAATTCAAGTTTTTTTTTATAAGATGTTATGGGGTTATATGGATTCAAAATATTCTGTTAATTAAACACCCCTATATATGATCATGTCCCTTCTTCTATAGATCTTTTGCTGTACTGTCTTGATGTTGAATGGAGATTTGCAAGCTGCATGTAACTGGTTTAGTTAGTTTAGGTGCTAAGTAGAGCTATACTTTACAACCATATGCATGCAATAAACTCAGGAACACTGTCTTCCCTACATCCAGCTAATGCCTAAACCTTTTAGAAAGGCATGGATGAAGCCACAATACACATGCTATTACAATAATGCTTAGCCATAATTGGATGAAATGGCCCAAGAAGAACCTTCGGCTACGTAACTCAATATGGAATAGGAATAGATCTATCGTATCGAAAAAAAAAACGTAACTCAACATGGTCTAGAGAAATGCCGTCTCATTAAAACACACCACATGCAATTTTTTTCCCAGAGTCTTGAGAATCTTGTGGCTTGTGGGCCTTGACGGTGCCATCCCCATTGGTACATCTCATTCAGTTATTATTCTTATTTGATAGAAAAATGCCACATCTATTGATTCAAAACCATGCATTGTGTGAAGCATACGTATGAAAATGAAAATCAATGCCAAAATGATAATATAGCCAAAACATCGTCTAAAAAAAAATTGATGACTTGCTCCAATGTCTAATCGGCCGGAAAGTAGTTAGCATTTCAGCACTTGGCTGAAGTAGAAGTGTGGGTTCCTATGCTGCTTAATTGTCGACCAGAACTAATGGTTGGGCAGTAGTCACAGGCTTACAGCTGACCTCCAAAATCTACACCACTGTGTAGGTGTAGCTGGCAATGCCATCATAGCAATCACTTCCTCCAATCCTTGGTATTCATCCACGTTAACGCGCAGCATACATCCATGGTTTACACCAGTGGCTCCTAGCAAATTTTCGGAGAGATGAAGTGCTCTGCTCGCATAAGTTGGTAAAACCGTAAAAGTTGTGGGAGATATTAGATATATACTTGTTTTTCCACCAATTTTTGTTTTTTAAAACCTTTCGCTCCTTCCTGCATCCTTTCTACCTCCAACTGTCAGATTTAATATTTGAACATTGAATCTGATAGCGACAAAAACTCAAAGAGCTATTATTTGACCATTGTGCCAACCCCTGTGGTTTCTTTCTACCAATTTGATTTTCCTTGATGTAATTCAATTTCCAACTTAATCTAACTAGCAAATATCTTTAGGTTAATCCACTGTGCACATTATTTTACATTGAAAAGTTAAGAATTAAATCTCTCCTAAATTTCCTTTTTAAGCTGCTTCTAAAGTCATATTTTATGACATGATAATAACCCCCAGATTGTTCCATGTGAATTTTTTTTTCCCAAAAAAAAAAAAAAAAGAGAAAGGTATACTTGTTAAATACGGGGCTCCTGAGAATCCAGGTTCTTCGTTGAAAACCAAATAAATCAGTATGGTCAGCCTCTTCCTAAGACTCCAAATGCCAAATTCCTCAGAAAGTTGGATGGTGATTCCATAGTGCAATACAGACACAGAAGAATCGTGAACACGACATGATATTTTTAGAGGATCATCATGAAAACAATGGCACTAAAAATACTAGGTAGACACTTACTTAATTGAAAGGCAAAATGATATGGATGGATGCACAATGGTTATAACATCAAACGAGTTTAACATTGAAACCAAATTTTTGGCGATTCCCTGTTGACTGTTGACAACCACGAGCACGATTTGTCATCCTGTAGTGTATTCTCCATCATGCATGGACCGATACATTTTATTTATTTTGTCCAGTACAAAAAGACGGAAAAAGGAAGGTGGGAAAAAAGGCTTACATAAAATTAAAAAAAAAAGGAGAAAAAGATTGATTCGGACGTTCAATAATAGCACAACTTGGCTGGCTTCTCTCTTACTTTGCATCCCCATCGCATACTCGTAAAGATACTGCTGACTTTTGGAGGCTTTGCCAATTATATTTTCTTAGCCAAATTACAGGGGAGCCAAGGACCACCACCGTCGCAGCTATAGCTGATTTTCATGGCCGACGCTTGACTAATGAATACTACATAGTGTCAAATTTATGGATAAAGACTACTTTTTCAAGTATTAATTAGCTTAAATTGAACAGGGATTTCGTTGAATTACATTTGCAGGAGAGTAGTTGAGTTGCAAATTGATAGGTCAAATGAAGCCAAAACTTGGGTAGACCCTAATTTTCATAGATCTAATAATTCAAATTGTGCAACGTCACTTTGATGAGACAGTGTGACACAATCTGAATTATTAAATTTTTAAAAATCAGAGACAAACAAACGATGCTACGTAGCATGCAAAAGTCTATTAAGTTCATGTGAACTGATTTAAATTTTGACTAAACCAAGAACAGCCAATCCCCTAGCTAGGTCCATCTTGGTCTGCTCATAACGGAACTTAGGTTTTGCTAGATTTTATGTCCTTGTTTTAAAAATTGCCACTATGGAGTCAAAACCTAGGAGATCCACTTCGAATTTAGTAAAAATGTTGACTTCTTGTTGAATTTTATTGGCGGTGAGTGATTTGTGATCTGTACCTGCTTTACTGTACAAATCAGAGAGCTAAAAAAAATTGAAAATAATAATAATAATAACCATGAGTTATTGCCAAGAAACAGCACCCTGGCAAGACGGAGATGATGGCTGTCTGGGACAAGTAACTTTAACATAAATAATAAAGTGTATTCTAAGAATAAGCAATGATTAAGAAAAACTTTTTTTTTTTGGTTTTCTATTGATATCTACAGTATATATGTATATGCGTTTTAACGCTTTTTCTTTATCATCATATGCTTTCTTAGCTCTCCGGCCTTTTTATAGTTTACTTCATTAACATATCTAACTCTGTTTAGCACTAATTTACCAAATTGATTAATTAAATGTATTCACCATTATGTATATAATGGGGTGTATTGGTTGAATAGTCGCATATCAATCCTTGATTTTTTTTTATAACAAAACATATTTCATTATCGGGTTGCTGGAAATCGTCCAACACGATTGATATACATTGTTGTCCTAATAGCAGATAAAACATGCACTAAAATTGTAGCTCTGCAGTTTAACAGATACAAAAGATCTGAAAAATTAAGAACAGATCTAAAAAGTACCATCAATTTTAAAATCATCTTCTCATAGAATAAATCGTTACAGCTCACTCTGTGCATATTGCAATCGTTAGATCTGCTAATAAACAGTTGTAAGTTCCAATAAATATGATGAGATCTGTCGACAGAAATCCAAATCTGAAATAAATTCAGATCTGAAGTAAATTCAAATTTAAACAACAAAACAAGGAAAAATAATACAAAATCTCACTGGGAACTTCTACGAGAACAAAAATTCTCACTAGGAACTCTAGAAGAAACAGAGATTTTTATTAGGAAAATAACAAAAACGAAACCTATGAAAGAGAGAACAGGGAAACCATAGTAGTCTCTCTCTCGAAGAGGAAGGGATTCAGAGAAAAGGAGCAGAAGAAAGAAGTTGGAGAAGAGGAGCAGTAGAGAGAAGTTTTGATAATCCTTGATTAATTAACCACTGAGTAAAGAACACAAAAACATTAATCGACTAATTTCCAGTTTAGTACAGTGGTTTGCCCTGAAAAGGATTAAATTAATAAATTCTGTGAGATATATTATGGTGTCCAAAATAGTCCTAATTAGCTAGTTTGAAAACCACGTGAACTTTACTAATTCACAGATAAAACTGGCTACTTTAACGTATCATTTGTTGCTAAACGAAATCAAAAAGCTTCTAATACAAATTTAAGAGCGAATTAAGTGTTTTAACTCAACGGAAATCCTTCATTTTTTTTTTTTTTGGGAGGTAGATAAATGTCAATGTCGTGATTAAAAGAGCACGTTTCCATGCCGCGTCCTCATCAACACTGAAGCTGAAACCGCCCCTGCAAATACCATACTTGCAAAAGTGGCGTCTTAAATCATACTCATTCAAGGCAGCAGGGTTGGAACTCAAAGAAAATGATCAAATCCATGTAAATAGAAGATGTGCACTTTTAACAGGAAAAATGTTAAGGCTACTTTAATGCTGTATATAGATTCCAAGGCTTTTATGAACCAGCCCTATTTAAGAGTTCCCTTTTTGCGTAAAGAGAAACATGTTCCCTTCACACTATATTGTTGATTGAGGATGAAAATTGAAGAAATTGTTGCAATTAATTTGCAGGGGGAGAACCACAATCACGTTTGAATTATTATTTTTTAAAATTTTTGTAGACTGTAGCAATTCAATATATGTGAAATAAAAAAAATATTAAAAAATGTGTTCACGAAAAACGTAAAAAATTTTCATTAGAAAACTGCAATCCAAACAATATTTATAAATACGTGCCTCTCTTATGTTTTTGCCAAACAATGCCTAATTCACTCTTTTCATCCTTAAATAAATTAACAGCTAGGTGAATTTTGCATGATTTTTCTAGTTAAGGGAATTACTCAAAAAGTCCAACAACCATTAATACCCTTAAAAAGTTCAACAAAATTTTTAAAACTTTAGAAGTTTGCATTTACAAGACTTATGTAAATCTAAAATTTAAATAAATAAATATGGTTTATGTAAATCCAAACACTTCTATTAATTATCCTACTGTCTTGTGCATGATTCACCAGAAAAGGCTTTCTAATACCTTTCCTTCCTCAAAAGAAAAATACAGAATAGAATTTTTTTATAAAAGAAAAAAGGGAAAGATTAACAAAATTTTATCCAATGGTGCCTGTCCATCTTTTTTTGGACAGCCAAAATCTTCCCGATTACCTAAGTTTACGCCCGTGAATTCTAAAATTTCCCTTTCTTGTTTCTTTTCCCAGACAGGGACAAGCCAAAGAAACAACCCAATCACAAGTGAATCGATCTATACCTTAATGTTAAAACAGTAAAAAGCTTTTTTTTTTTTTCCCTTAAAAAAACCCCATAAACAAATGATAAAAAGTTCCTAAAAAGAAAAAGCAAAAAAAGCGTTGCTAAGCTGCAACGCACCTTCAGGCGTGTTCATACACCTGGCGACACGTCATCTTCTGTAACTCACCGACACCAGGAACGCGGCCAGGGGGACCCACATTGCGAATGGATGTTTGAAGAAATTTGTCGACACACAAAACTAAAGTCATGTTTATTTGCATGTGTCACCCCTCTTGTCCTCAACATTAAAAATTCTTTTTATTTTCTGTTGAAATAAAATAATACTAAATTTTTTGGCTTCTTTCTTTTCGATCTTTCCATGAAGATAGAATTTTCAGTTCCTCCCTGTTTCCCTTGATTTTGATGCCAAATAATAGTACAGTGATTTGGGATTTTGGGTTGTGTAGATTCTAATTTATTTCCCATGATTTGCTCGGGATGTACAGTACTTTTGGCAATGTGTAGAAATAAATGAAGCATATCCATTTTCGCCTGTGAAAAAGAAATTATAGGATGTCCTCTGCAGTTTCTGACTTTTTTTTTTTTTTGGGGCAGCCAAATAGATAGTACTGTAGATATGGAATTTTCCATTTTTTTTGTTTCACAAGATATGGAAATTAGTACTTGTTGGTTTCTATTGGGGAAACTACTAGCACCCACTTATCGGTGTACGGTTAGTGCGTTAAGACTAATAAAGAGCTATATGTACATTTACCTCCCTAGATTGAGTGTGTTTAGATAGGAAATTAAAATGGAATAATTTTTTTTTTAAAAAAATACTGTAACACTTTTTTGACGTGATATATGTGGGATAAACATGTAGTTGAAAAATGTATTTAAAATACAGTTAAATAAATTTGCGGAATAATGAATATCCAAACAGACTCGTAATAAGTATTATTGTCGTGTAATTTGAAAATAAAGAGAGAAAATTGGACTAATAATAACAATTAAGTGTCCTTTTTTGTTTTTTGTTTTACAAGAACAAGACAATCAATTGAGCAATGTAATAGGCATTGTCTAAAACATAAATGATTTTATTTTTACTTTAGAGTTTAGACCGCTTCAACTCCTTTCCCTTGCCTCCCATTTATGAGCATCATCAATTCCTTTCCCCAAATCCCAATAATATTGTCAAAATTACTTACTGGCAATACAGGTGAAAGAAATGAATAGAAAAAGAAACCAAGAAAAGAAGTCCATTAATAAGCTACAGTTCTTGGAAGGATTACTCCAACAACTCAACTAGTGATTAAAGTTGACCACGTCGGTGATCAAGTACATGGTGTTATTGCTCCGAAAAGCCAAAAAAAAAAAAAAAAAAAAAAAAAGGGTACATGGAGTGGTCAATTGATTATACAAGAGCCATGAGTAGTAGCATTGTCTTTTTCTAGATATGCATGCTTAAAATAGACTAATTAAAAAAGCTAATTGTTAGTACCAGACAGTCATGGCCTCAATTAATTGTGCTGCTGCTTCTCGTAGCTTTTAATGATTTTACATAGTCCTTTGCTTAATTTTATTTTGTACGTCAAAAAAACAAAAAAACTTGTATGGAGAATACGACCTATGTGTAAGTATTTCTTAGTAATTTGTTTGCGTTTTTTCCTACCATTATAGGATGATAATAATAATAATTTTATTAAACTTTTTTTTCATAGGAATGAGGAAAAAGACTGAGGAGGAGACAGCCTACAACTGAAGACAAGGCATCCTCAGAAAAAGGGTTGGACTATTGGAGGATTCCTTGCATGGTACTAATTGTTTTGTGAGGGAGGAGGGTTTTGTAATTTACAGAGGCAAAAGGGTTTTGCCTTTTTCTCTGTTTGGATTGACATTTGAATGTGTAATAAGGAGGTGGAGCCTTCCACCACCCTTTTACAGCCACCCTTTTAGCGGTAGGGTATCACCACCGTAAAATCTGTAATTCCAGCGTCATTTTTTTTGGCTTCATTATTCATAGGATATAAGCAGATAATAATAGATTCCAATTCATTTTTCCAAGCTTTTGAAGGCCCCAATATTTGTCTCGGTTATAGTTCTTCTACTCTTCTGCAATCGAGATGACACCAATATGAAAATCACATACTAGCAAGAACTTCAGGTTTATTGTCTCCAACATGAATACATCCATCAAGATCACCTCAAGTCTAATCCCATGTGAGGGCTCTTAAAGAAGCACTCCCATGTCTCCATCTTATTTGATCATGGGTATTATCAAAGATGCTTGCTTTGCCCCAACACACACCCCCCCCCCCCCCCCCCCCCTTCCCCAAACCCAAAAAAAAACCCCTTTCCGTTTTTGGGTAGAAATTCTCCATCTTATTAATCATGGGCATTATTAAGATGCTTGCTCTACACTTATTAATCAATAAGTGAGTGCGTTTAGATAGCTTCTTATTTACAAAAAAAAAAGAATTTATTTGATTACATTATAAACACGTTTTTTTAATAATATTTTTATTTTTGGGATTATTGAAACTCTGCATAAAATCGATCACTTGGCAAAGGTTGCTTTAACGGGATGGTTTCAAGTCACTATTCTCAAAGATCCCCCACATACTATTAAACAACTACTTAGTCAAGATTTATGTTGGTTTGCAATTCCTAGATTAGTTTCTACTTGATTTGACCCTCCATTGTACCAAAGAAAAAAAAAACTCCATAAAACCATCATCTAAAATCCACCTCTCATGTTGCTCTAGCGTACCAAAAAATACTTATTGTATGGTTGTTTCAATAAGTTTTAGGCCTTGTCTGGAGTGTGATTCTTCACAGAAAAATTTTTATGTTTTCTGTAAACATATTTTTTAATCTTTTTTATACTTCACATATATCAAATCATTGCAATACACCTTTCTATCAATCCAAACAGGCCCTCTTAACCCTAATCCAACCCCCTCCCCCCGGTTGAATCATGACATAGATAGTCCGTGTTATAAAATCAATAAACATGTCTCAATTTTAACACTTAGTTGTTTTTTTGCTTTTAATTTCTTTCTTAGATTTTGAAACTAGCTCTTTTCATTCACCACCTTTTTTTCCCCTTTTCTCTTTTCATTTGGTAGAAGGTTTATTTAAGACTTACCATGCAAAACAAAAACACATCATACATGTGCACATACGTGTGTGTGTGTGTGTGCATATGTGTTGTATTAGTTGTCATGCATAGGAGCGGGATGTCCGGCGCAAGTTGGTGACATTTGTGAAATTTATTTTCCAAATTCAAAGGCGTAAAAATCCCCTCATTCGTTGTCTCCAATCTCCATCACCACTAGCCCGCCCCCTCTTCCTTAATTCCCACTCCCACCCCGATCCACTACTACTAGACTACTAATCTACGTAACATGACATAATTAATAGCTAATTATCCTAAGTCGTTAATC